>NC_073701.1:36570051-37820051 GCF_023634085.1 Falco cherrug | reverse complement strand
CTAGGAACATAATTGCCTTTTATGCTGATGTCTCATATCAAAGGCTCAGTCATCACATCAGTAAATAATACTCCCACTTTTTCTCTTTTCCATTTGCTTTTAACTGATAATCGTATTGTTTTTAGGATCGATTAGTAGGAGTAACAAAGAACAAAGAATCTTCCCATACAAGCCAGCAGACTGTGCAAAGTCACTCAGACCAGCTAAAAGAAATAGAAATAAGTTAGTGCTGCACTCCCCAAACAATTCCTGCTGCTCAAGTCCTTCAGATTTAGTGTGGGTTCTATGATACGACTCCAAACCAGGTGCTGTTGACTTGTCTATGGACTTCACACTGGTTCAATACACCCTCTTTCTGTACTGCAGTGCTCAAGACTGTCCAGTTGTTTCTGCTTGTTCCCTACTCTACTCTGTGTTGATCACACTACTCACAAGTGTGCACAAATGTCCTCATGAACATGATCCCTCACACTCCTACACCATATACCAGAGCCAGACATTTGGAAACATTTACAGTTCTGTCATCTAAAAAGTTTCAGATTAGCCACACTACATCTCATTTCTGATGTGGGAGGAGGGAGTGAGGTAGACAGGTTAGAAATTAATCACTAGTGGAAGCGAGACAATTGGGTTTCCCATTCAGACAAGCACTACCCATTGCAGGACACAAGTATATTTGCAGCGAATGTCACATGAATACAGCCAGTTTTAAAAAAAAAAAAAAAAGTCTTCATACAATATGTATCCAAACTGGGGACTATATTACTATATGAAATCATTGTAGTGAACAGCAGAAGAAGGCGAAGAGGTAAATTATTAGGTTCTGATTCAACATACTATTATTGCCATTCAAGATGCCATTTACTGAGGACCAGGGTACTTCACTGTAAAATTAGACTTTGTCCTGGTAATTTAGACCCTTTAAAAATTTTAATTCACATTTTTAATGCAAAATCACTTAGACTTTGTCTGCTGTCAATGCACCCGTATAGAGTTCTATCGCCTATTAATGTACGGAAATGTACAAAAACTTGCAGAAGTGTACATCTTCCGTGTTCATATGCAAGTATTCAAGCCAGAAGTTCTTGTGTGCTCATTCAACAAAGGAATAGAAACAATACCAAATAGATCTCTCTGACCAACCATAATTAAGTAATGCAGCCTGTATCAATCCATAGAGTAAATATTTTCCAAGAAGTTCACTGAATAAATTCAAATAAATTTGAGGAAATTATGATCCGCACAATTGATATTCCATGAGTAGAAAAGGAAGCTAAATTCACTGAATAAATTATGTGTTGTGAATTAGTCCCCCAGCTCTAGCAATTACTATGGCTAGATTATAAAAATGGATAATTTAGCATCAATAGTACTATTTTTTGTTCTGGGTACTTGGATAATACTACTTAGGTTTTCTACAGCACTGCTCAAAATAAATTAAATGACAGTCCCTTTTTTTCTTTTTACAGAGGAGGAAAATAAAGTAGAGAAACAACCGTCTTGGTGTCAGTGTGTACCAAACTTCCTGGTATGTACCAGCTCAGCAGACCAGAGGAAACACAACCCATGTCCCTGAACAGCCAGCTAGATCCTCCCTCCAACAGCAGCACAAGACCTAGTTAGGGCACAATCCCTCATGCACAGCCCTCATCCCTCTCTATGAGGAGATGGCTGAATTCCGGATGCAGGAAGAGTAGGGATCCTATTAGCCTAAAGTAACAGGCAACAGTTATGTTTGAAAGTGTCTCACCACATTTAATGGCCTAGTGAGCACTAAATTTGCCCTTTTAGAACAGGTCCTTTGGGAAAATCCATTATTAATTGTGATGTCTTCTGTAGTGTCACTGAACTATGATGTTCAGCAAACCATACACCAGTCTGAGGGGTAAATGACATATTTGGAGAGCTAGAAATAAGGTTGAAATCAGCCTGTTACCACAAAATGATTTTGGAAGTAATCTGCAGAATCTCTGCCTAGATCCCCACCGGTCTCTGTGAAACACCTCCTTCAGCATGACATGAACAACCGCTACTCTGTTGCAGGAAGGCAAAGGGTGGAGGAGGTCTTGAGCTGCCCACTGCCTCCCAGGGGAGCTTTCCTGGAGCAGGGGTAAGAGATGCCCAAACCAGGGGAGATGGGAGGGCTGGCTATGGGGCAGCCTTCCCTTATGCTGTGCCTGAGATGGCAACTAAGAAAATAATTTTGTGCTGCAAAAATCATCAGTTTGGCACCTTGCACCAGCCTCAGAGCTATTCTGGTTAAAAGAAACAGGGCAATTTCCTGATTGTTTCACTAAAAAGAAAATCCTGAGCCCTCCCAGCCCTGATGTAAAGCCATGGGTTAGCGCTTGTCCATTCCTCCCTTCCCCAGGTGCTGTGATGCTGCCACACGCGAGATTAACAAGGAGGTTATATTTAAACTTCCAAGAGGAGCTGCTGTGCGATTATGGGTCTATTTAAAATCCTCCGGGCAGCTGCAGTACATAATAACAAGTCAGCGGGAGGGAGAGAGAGAGGGGAAGGGGGGGGGGGGGGGGGCGGGGGGGAATGTCAGGAACATCTCGGATTGTCTCCAAAAAATTGATTGCCAGAAGAAGGCAGGGGGTGCAGTGAAGTTAAAAATGCTCCCCGCAGGGAGTGAAAGGGAGAGGGGGGATGTGCAAGAATGGTGCCAGCACCGGAGGAGTGCACTGATGGTGGCAGGGGGATTGGAGAGGCCAGCATGGAAAGCTGCCAGACCTGAAACCTCACTGCCTCGGGCAAGGACATCATCCCTTAAACCCACTCCGCTTTCTCCGGAGGGTTCTGTCACACGCCACTGGGTGCCTGTCCAGGCTTCCTCAGATCACAGACATTTGAATGAGTAAATAGCTATTATTAGACTGTCCTCTCCAGCCTGCCCACACACACACACCTTACCCTTAGGCCAGTACAAAACTACCCCCAAGAAAACACCCTCCCAGGGCTTTACCCAGTCCTAAGCTTCATTATATCCCTTGGGAATCTGTTCTGCTGTCTAAATTGCAACTAAAGAAGGGTTTCCTCATGAGATCAGAGCAGGGACCCAGCTATTCCTCACCATAAATCACATTTTATGGGGTTTTTGCCAACCCTTTCACCAGCTGCCTCAACCATCTTTTGTCATCAGGGAACAGACAAGATGGGCTGAGGACCCCTAGGTGCTCACCAACAAATGTTCTCGGCTCACCATGACATTAGAGTTCAGCGACATCATGTCTAGCAAAGTCCTGTGGGCAGAACTGGGGCAGGTGAGGCAATAGCAGCAGTGGCTGGGCAGATGGACAAGAGCCAGGTCCCAGTGCTGCAGGAGGCTGTGCTGGTGCTACCAGCCCTGAGCTGAGCTGAGGAAAGGGGCTCCCAGAACTCCACATCACTGAAGGATGAAGGCTAATTCATTCTTAATCGCAGGAGTGAGACCTTTCAGCCACTGGTGTGTTTTAGTTAAGTCCCACCTGATCAACCACAGACTCCCATCTAATGATTTCCCTTTGGTGGTATCTTAGCCTCCCACCTGCCTGCCCTCTCCTAAACAGTCAAATTTCCATGCCCTTTCAAAGACTCCCTGCAATCCAGCCAAGATGACTGCATTTCAGTGCTGACTGGAGCCTTTGCAATGCAGTCTATAAAACACTTTGGGAGCTTTCCAGAGGAAAGATGCGCGAGAAACATCAGTCATAGCCATCCACACACTTTCTCTGATTCCGTCCTTTGTGACCCTTTCCTAGCCTTCTTTCTTTCCCATCCTTCCATCCCTACACAACCATTTTCAGTACTGAAGCATGGTGCTACCAGGCATGGAAGGAGTGTCTCTCCAGAATGAGATTTGCCTCAATTTCCATCAGCGACAGAGGAGAAAAAAAATGTCCAAATTAAGCTGCTTGATTACTGAAATTAATCTTGTCACTTAGCATCTCTGTTCCACAAAACAGGGCCTTTGATTATCCTCCTTGTTTCAGAATATTACAAGCAGACGTTTATTAAGCAGAAGGCAATTCCTCCACAAGGGTAGAGGGGCAGCTGATTCCCAAGGGAAGGCTGCTCTCAGGATAAGAGATGGCCCCAGCTTCACCGGCATCCCTGGCAAATGAGGGGGTGCTGCTCTGACAACAGAGCCAGTGGTCCCCAAGGATTCTCCAAGATCCTCCCCCCAGCATATGATTAAGGACCATCCTGTGGTTACTGTCATAGGCCTGGTATTTATAAGGCTGACAGCTCTTGTAGCAAGTAATCACTTATTATTACCATCATCCTGACATCCCTGAAAGGTTGTGAGGTGCTATGTCCCCGCTACTGGCTCTTTCTGAGCTCTAAGGAAATGCAGCTGCGTGGGGAGCACTCCCCAGTGCGACCAGCAGAGCAGTGGACCTGCACGTAGGACCTTCTGCACCTGCACTTCTTTCTCCACTTCCTCTCTGGCTCCGTGCAGCACCACAAACTGCACGGCTGTGACTTTGCATGCCCGTGCATCACAGGTGGCTATGTGCTTTTCCACTCCATAGGCCACATGCCCAGAAACCAGTGCCTCACTGTAGGTATGCACTACTATCTCTGACCCCATGTGGTGTGCCATACTTGCTGGGATGGCTGAAGGGAGAGCTTAAAGAGGGTGGTGGGATGCCTCAGGGATGCTCTTACAGCACCCAGGGAATTTCAGGGCCTACCGGGAAGGTGATGCTATCCAGGAGCTCTGGAGCCCAAAACTGCCACTGCTGGTACAGAAGTGGGGTGAGAAAGGGTAGAAGCATCCCAGGCAAATCACTGGCAAATTTTAAGTAGGCTAAATTGATTGCTGGCTTTCAAACTACACTGGTCAAAGTCAGCCAGCACTGAAAGGTTGTAACATCAAAGATCAACCTTTATGCTGTCTTCCTTTTTGTTCCTATGCAAGGGATGTTTTTCGTCCTGCAGGCCTAATGCTCCCAATATTGCTACTGAAATTACTGTGTTCCAGTCTCTGTGCTCTGCTGCATCACAGTGCCAGTGCTCCATCCTGCAGGAGAAATACAGATCAGAGGGAACATGATGGTGAGACCTTTATAAGCTTTAAATACAATTTTCACAGGTTGTTGATCTGGAAGCTGAAAAAAGTAGTTTTCAAACCACTTTCATGAGGGGACCTCGAATTACTTTCCAAACATTAACTAAGCAAGTTTCACAGTAGCCCAAATGCTCCAAGTACTTGCTTGCACTGACTGGTGAAGTCAAACTTGCCCAGCCTATGGCGAAGTATCATTATCATCTCTGTTCTACAGATGGGGAAACTGAGGCCCAGGGAATCCAAGTGATTCAGAGAACGGCGTAAAGATGAACCATGAGCAAAAGATAGGTTTTCTAGCTTTGGGTCTTCCTTAGCCTTCTGCATCCCCACTCTGCAATACAACCACTCAGCTTCCAAACTGCATTCAGCAGCCCACATAGAATATCAAAGATCTTAGAGCTAGTCAAACTTGTCTGAACCTCCAAAACTGTTCTGAGGGGCCTAGATGGAGGTGCAGATACAGGTGTATAACAAACTCTAATTTTAGCTGATTTGGGCTTGTTCATCCTTTCCTCCCCTAGGGTGGCAGGCAGGGCATACCAGCTGAATGAGAAACCGTGCTCTGACGAGGCATCTACAGGTTTGGTGTGGTTTTGTTTGTGGGTTTGCTGTTTCTTGGGTACCAAGGCTGCATGAAGCATTGAAATTCCACCCCGAGCAGCAGTGAGCAGCAGAACCTGGTTTCCATAGCACTGCCATGGAAACCGTGCTCTGTGAATCTGTGCCTTCAGGCCCCTCTGCAGCTGAAATATCTCTCTGCTCCTCCCCAGCACCCACCTCCACACTACAAGCCCCCAGACCTCCTTGTATGTCTGGGATGATTAAAGGGTGCAGTACATAGGAAAAGCAGGACCCTGTTTGGCTCCTCCCTGGATAATAATGTGTAAAAGTGTCCTTTGAAGAAAAATACTAATAGCATTCTTCCTTCCCCCTCTTCCATACATAAAAGTAGAAAAACCCACATTTAAAATTCCTCAACTTGAAATTGCACAAGTAAAATTTCATCTGGTGATATATTAAGATGCCAATGCAATATTCTCATGCAATGGGTTCATCTTCCTTTGTCTACCTGGAACACCAGCTTCCAAAAGTGAAGGATTTAATTAACTCTTAGAATGTGGAATAGGCTCCGCTTAATCTTCTCCTGTGGTTTTGTGGGGGTTTTTTGCTTCCCATCCCACGGCTTATGCTAAGAAAACTCATGACAAGGGCTCCATAAAATGGAGGAAGAAGTCAGACAACAAGTGCATTCAAGGTATACCTGAAGTGCACACTACAATGCACATGGAGCTGACATTTTAGCATCTCAAAGAGATACAGCCTATGAGCATTAGCAAGCCATCTCCATCAGCTTGAAGACCACAGGTCCACCTGACATCTTGATAGGTCAGTCCATAACAGCCTTTGTCATCATGAGGAGTTTGAATTGTAGTGCTTAGACCTTTTACCCCAGGAAGAGGGCAGGAAAATGAAGGTCTAAATTTCAGACAGCACCAGAGAAGCAAGTGAGAGTCAAGACCTAACTGACAGGAAGCAAAGAGCAAAAGCTTCTTCTTATGACTCTCCACCACAGGTCTTGAGGGAAGAACCGTATCCAGAGTGAGAGAGAAACCTAGTCTCTCTGCTTTACCCACACCCTTGTCTCTGGTACACTTCTGGAAAATGATATTGTGTTGCCAGAATAGGCCAGAAAATTTTGTTCCAAGTGGGCTGGAAATCACCCACAGCCAATGATCCAGAGATGGCACTTTCATCTGACATGCACGGAGTAAAGTGAGCCCCTGAACGGGAGAAGGACCGGTTCTGACTGGCTTAGGTCAGAGTCCATCAAGGTCACAGACCCTCACATATTCCTTTCCCAAGTAAGTGTCAGAATAACAGCAATCAACAAATATCAACATAATACCAAATTTTGCATATTTATAACCTGTCCACTACCTACTCAAGCAAGCACATTGTGCTACTCTTTGAGGTGACCTGTGCTGTCATGTGAACCAGCTCTCCTCCACTTGCAGAACAGTGTTGAGTCTATCAGTTGCGTCGTGACCAGGGCCACATCTCTCACCTGCTGTGACTGTAACTCATCTGCAGCGTTGCTGAGCAAAATGACTGATTCGTTGCATTCCCTTACAGAGTGTGAAGAAGATCACCTCTCTTCCATTATATGTGTCCACCTGACCTGACAGTCTCCTACAAAAATATTTTCCTGTGTCACCAGGCCCACCCTTAGCTTTTCTTTTCCAGTATGTATGTGCATAATATCATTTCAAGAAGAAAGGAAGCTTCTCAGACCCCAAATGTTTTGAGCTTTTTGGTTTGCCTTACTAAGTTAGTTCCTTCATATAACTAACTACAAATCCCAAGTCACTTTGACCCCACTTCTGGACTCCCGTTTTCTGTTAAACAAAAAGCCTGCAGGAGACAACTCTCACTCCACTGATGCCATGCTGTGATTTAAAAGAGCTTAATACAGATCAAACTGTAACTCCTGTCCTTGCCACTCTGTTCTTTATTATTTTAATGAGGTTTTCAACCCATCTGTTAAATCATGGGTGAAGAAAACTAGCAGTTACATGTCAAAATCCACGCAAACTACTTAAAATTTATGCCTACCAAACTGGCCTGTAGTCAGATGTTACTAAGTCAGGTGTACCGTGTCTGGAAAAACAAATTTGGTATGCATGATCACCTACTTAGCCAGAGTGTCTTCTAATAAGGTTAACTCGAGAAAGTGAGAGTAATAGCTTAGGACAAGTACATACTGATTTTTTTTGTCTTTCTATTGTTTTGTTTGTGGTTTTTTTCCAGGCAGCAAGAAAAGACCAGTAGCTACTTTGCTGTAAGGGGCCAGTTTTCCTTGTACCACTAACTCCTTCACTTGAGATGGCCTACATTTTTGGTATATGTGTGAAAAGCTTTGACAGCCTCTTCAATATCACTGCTCTTCTGAGCTCAGGATAAAAACCTCTTTGGCCCCTCTCAAGTTCCTTTTAAATCCCTAAATTACCTTCATATAATCTTCAGTCTCTCATCTCATATTCACTGGAAATCTTGCACAGAAGTGCTGTCAAGACCAGGGCTGCTGAAACTAAATGAGACACTGGTATTTCTTACAAAGATTGTGGTACTTTTTCCTTGTCTGTGGGGCAGTATTGATGATACTGTGATCTACCTGCATTAACAAATCTTCAGAGTATGTCATTTACACTACACTGGTACTGGATCCTCACAAAGCTTCTCAAATCATCTGGTAATTGCTTTATGGTGTTCTAATGCAGCTCAGAATCTCCACTATCTGAATGTTCATGCCTTCAATATCAGAATTCCTCCCCTCACAGTAGCAGAAATGGATCTATTTTTAAAAACTTATTTACTTTTTTAGATCCTTTGCATCCAGCTTTACACACTTCACTTCATCACCTGATGATTTCCAGAGGAGTAAAATCTTTGATTTACTCTAATCTCCACTTATGACCAAAAAGGAATTTTCTAGGGTCATGAATCATGGGATGACTTGGATCATACCACTGTACCCGGTAGCCAGACAGCTTCCGTCACCCCAGGAAAACATCCTTAAATGGTACCTTGAGGAGACCTCAGCTTAGCTGATTTTGAACCCGACAATTCATTACGAATCATTCCTTCTCAAGTTTGTTGGGCTTTTAGCCATATTTTTTATTCAACCACTTCCCTGCAACAGACCAACTCACCCCCATACATTCTGAATTTCCCTACTTTATCTCTTCCTTCCATTAGTTTTTCTTTCAAGGCTAATGCCATTTTTTCTGGCATCAGACTAAATATACTCCCATGCAACTTCAAGAAGTATCCCACTTGCTTTGATGCTGACAACAAAATCATCTGCTATTGCAAAACTGTCCTTTGCAGCTACAAAGAGCTGCCTGGTTTTAATGATGATGTTGGCATCTTCTTTAACTATATTGGGAATGCATTTGCAAAATAAAGCACAGCACTGCAGTTCTTACACCCTTTTCTCAAATGTCGGCACTGTGTTGGTTATTGCTGTTTGCTGCAACATCAGTAGTTCCCTGTGTCATTTTTGGTTGATGCTGACTTTGAAGCAGGAAGGTGGCCAGACCACTTTTTGCAGATTTCTCCTTTTGCAGCATATCAGATTCCTTACCAAACCCAGACTTGCTCTGGAATCAGTGATTCCTCCCCTTGGGAAATTCAGAGTACTCTTCCAGGGTTTACCATAGCAAGCTTTGTGCTCATGTTCTCTTTCTGGCGACCCTTGATGAGTTTTGCCCCCTCCTACCAGCATCCAGTCTTTTATCAGGGACTGGGTTAACCTCTAAGAATTGCCAGATGGTATCTTCATCCTTTCTGCTTTCACAAGCCCTCTCAAGTTTCTTGCCTTCTTTTTAATACTCTGGTTCAAAACCATAGGTTGAGTTTGCAGTGACTGCAGGTTCACTTCATTTACATGCTCCCATTTCAAATGAAACCTTATTTGGCTGAAATCCCCTGAGAAAAGCCCATGCTCCCAGCTACTCATGCTTTTCATTTTGTTTGTAGGTTTAGGGTCAGCTACCATACAAGTGTTCCCATGCATCACCTGCATTTCCAGAGAGATTCAGCTCTGGCAAGGCTTTTGTCTGCTCTGTTCTCTACTCAGCATGTTTTCTTAGCTCATTTTACTCCTGATGCCATGTGCTTTCCAGCAGTCACTCAGCGCCAAGGAGCCAGCTTCATTCAGCATCCATTCACAGGCTGCTCCACAGGGGTAAGGAGAACATCCCTGTAACACAACAGCTGGCTACAGCTGGCTCCTGCCAAAGCATTTTAAAGTTGCATGTCCTCACAAGCCCTGGAAAACGTGTCCTCTGTGCAAGGGCTTGCTCAGACAGCTCAGAAACATCTAGTTAAAAGCCATAAAAATTAAGCACACATTACAAATCAGCATTACTCTTATGTGTGAGATTTGCCCATACATGGCCTGTTTTAAAACACATTTCTGGTGATGGCCAAGACCTTCTTGGAAAGGCCTTGTGATTACTCCATTTTCCAAAGTCTTCTGGTCATGCAGAAACACAAGCAGATGCTATTGGTGAGCAATTGGCCATCCTCGTTACAAACTTTGGAAGCAGATTCAGTGACCCATGCACAGCTGCAGAGTGGACTCACTTTAACAGGCATCTCTGGCTCAGTTATTTTATCAGCCATGCCACTCACAGAGCTGTTATTTCTGCACTCCCATAATCCCTGAGTATTATCCATAGTAATGTAGTTTAGGCTGACATTGCTTTGCAGAATGACCAAGAAGATCTGCAAAGGTCACCCTGCTCACAGATACACAATGCGTCAAATTGCAGATAAGTCCAATTGCAGAAGGTAAAATTATAAGCACCCCAGACAATCACCATACAGAGTTCAAGCAGAGCACCTCTCCTACCCACCATGCTACTCATCAGGACTTGGAAAGAAGCACACAGACATATATGGGAAAAGGATATAACTCTTTCATAGGTGTGGTTTAGATATCCAGGCCCAGAGAGCAGCATGTCGTAGCAAAGTCAGAAAGCATCCTTTTTTTTATCTAGACTCTCCTGGACATGTATTTGCAGGCACAAGTATACAGACATGACATCTTGGACACACACAAGCTCCCACTGAATGCAGCAGAATAGTATGTTATACGTCAGCACTGAACACTGAGTGCAGCCCCTCCCTGACATACCACGAGCATGTCCTCAGAATGGAAATCTCTTGCTTCTCTGCCTGTTCTGCCCCTTTGTCCTGTCTGCCTTCTCCAGATCTCCAACAGCTTCAGCTTAATGTTTTCTCATTGCCTGTAGCAAACACAGCCTCCTTCTCCCCAGTATTGCTTCACAGACTGTATCATCCTGCATTTACAGATCCCTACTGCCACCTCTCCTCCCCTCCCCCGACAAGCCCCATAGACCACCACTAGCCCTCAGAAGAAAGGATACAGGTCCTCAGCAAGGGACGTTGAAATTGATTCAGATGAGCCCCAGACCAAAGGGGGAACTTCCAACAGAGAAAGAAACACCAGGGGAATCATACATACTAATTTCCTGCCACTCCACCCTCCATGCTTTCTGTAGGTAGCGAGCTCTTCTGCTTTGTCCCATCTTACCCTATACCCTACAGGATTGGGAAGCATCGGGGGGGGGGGGGAGGGGGGGGCGGCGGGGGGAAGGAGGGGGTGGAGTGAGGCCAGGAAGGCTGCAGGCTACCAGGATCGAGAGAGTTTTGATGGTGATGGACCCTGTGTGTTTGGGGGTTTTGCTGATGAGAAAGGCACCAGAGCAACTTAAGGGGCATTCTTAAGTTTTTGTCTGAAGGGGCACATGTGGGTAATTGCACTGCATTTCTTGAGCTGGCAGGAAAACAGAATTGGTAGTTTGTAGCCAGAGGGCAAAAAGTTCTCCCATCATCATGTGCAAAAAGTCAAATATTTGGCATAATTTACAAGAGAAAAACCTGACAAACTCCTTTTTAGGACATCACAAAAAAAAAGATTATTAGGTTTTGTAGACTGTTGCCTACTCAGCTGTTAGGTGAGGGATCTGGAATAGCCACACAGCCTCTCTGCAGACCGACCAACCTGCCTCATTTCCATCCACAGCTGTGACAGGCTTGACACATTCCCAGGGGACATTTCAATACTGTGGAATCAACGTTTTCCAGCAGAAAATTGTCCCATTGGAAAACCTTTCAGGCAGTTCTACTATACATTTAGACACATTTCATATATACCAGTATTCTGAACATATATTCACACACTATATACATTCTGTCATCTTCAGATACTTTAAGTGCCCATCCCCAAAGAAAGAACAAAGTAGAACATGCCCCTTAAAAGGCCAATCACAACTCAAATGACAAATGATTAGCATGAGCTTTTGAAAGAGGAACTCATAAGTGGTCTCTAATTTTCATTCTTTCCCAGCATCTCCATCCAAAGGCTCTGGTTCCTTCCTCAGTTTTGGTTAGCAGCATTTAGCTGCTTTGGGCTCTGGTCCCACTGCTGACTGCATAGCAGTTTCTGCCGTGCCTGTGAAGAGCCTCAGTGGAGTTCATAAAGGTCTGCTGAGGAGCTGGAGACATATGCATTATATCAGCACTCAGAATCCAAGTGTGCCATCCCTTTACACTTTCAGCTGTACAGAAGTGTGTGATTATTGCACACACGTACTGGATTGCAGTCTCAGCTTCATCATTTTTTGAAAGCTCTCCTCATCCCCACAAGCTCCCTCCTGTGGGACTCCATGGCTGGGAAAATTAAAATTTTGTTTCCTTCAAATGCTACGTCTCTGTTTTTCCTAGAGGCGGCTACAATTCTTTCTCTGTGATCTGAAATTGCAGCACTAATTATATTTCCTATTTTGTTCACTGTAGTTGACTGTTTTGGCAGTCATCCTGTAGCAGTAATCCACACATAAAGAATCATCTTGCATTTTTCAATTCAATTTAAAGGGAATTGTTTCTCAAGGAAAGCAAGGGGTTGAAAATGTTCCCCTCTGGCACAAACTTGAAGTACTTGGGTATTGCATGCAAAAAATTTACCTACTTGTCCTATTCATCATTGCATTTCACAAGCACTGGTTTAAATCTTTTTGCGCATCTAGGGAGGCCTGAGAGTTTCTTCATGTTGTGTTTCCCTTAGTCCTCCCTCAGTTCTCCCAGCCACTCAGAGTGAGAACATTAGTTCGTTCTTTCCAGGTGATGCTCAGAGCACCAAGTGCTCCTGTTTTGTTCCTGTTTTTTTCTGGGGCTATTTGTTTGTTCTAGACCAGGAGAAAGGATGCAATAGAAATTAAGGCAGAGGTGCAGCAGAAGGCAAGGGAATAATTATTCATTCTTGCCATTAGCTCATTCTCTTGGACTGATTTACACAAGATGCACCAAAGTTTTGCTTCTAATTATTTTTGCTGAAATACCCAGGAGCCTTTAATAATGGCATTTACATGTATAATGTAGCATTATTAATGTTAAACAAAGCTTTTGAAATCCCCTCCATTCTGCAAGCCCCATACCCTTTCAGAACAAATTATTTTCACAGTAACCTCTCCCAGATACAAAACCACACCACGACTATTTTGTTAAGTCCAGATACATTTTCCTGTTCCCCATTCATTTTCAATCTTACTATTCTCCAAGTCATGAACATACAAGAGCAGAACAACAATTAAGATGCTGGGGCCAGAAACAGCTAAGGTCAGGGCAGAAATAAAACAAGGTGACTAGAAATTCAGCCTTCAAATCCTGCACATTCCAACTGCTGAAGCTATCTCTGCATTCCAGACAGGGCAAGCACCTGAAATAATAGCATCACAAGAAAGAAAAGTTTCAGAGTATCTCAGGTACAACTAGAAGAAAGTGTGAAAAGCTTAGGAAGCAGAACTAGTGTTTGGGAAGCATCCCACCTCCACATCCCAGCACATCTGAGTTTTCAGCCATCTTTCCAGCTTGCACCACCAAAACCTGCTCATCACCTGAGGAAGCTTCAGATACATCTGTTGCAATTATAGGAAGTCTTAGGAGTTTTGTTCTGGTTTTTCCAATTGCTGTGTTAATTGGCTTTTCCCTCTCCCAGGCATGCAATGATTCAGGCATCAGTTGTTTCTACATCTCCCCCTGTGACCCAGCCGCTGCTCTGCTCAGCAAACCAAGCTCTCTCCAAGCCATGCCCCACACCCTGCTCTCTGCTAGCGGGGCCCTGCTCAAACATCCCTGTGCAGCTGGGCTGGCAGTGCTGGCATGCCACAGACAGGAGGCTGACAGTAACATCAGCTATTCAGCACGTCACAGCTTCCCAGGGATACAGGATCTGCTCCTGGGTCAGAGCGTGCTAAACACCTACCTGCTCAGCATCACAGCTCAAAAGCTTGCAGTGTGCTTGCTAGAGGAACGCAGCAAAGGGACAAGAACCTAATAGATCAATGCCAATATAAACTGAGAGCTCAGGGGAAAAAAAGGAGTCACAAAGAGTTTTTGTACCATAAAGGCAGTTCTAGAAAGTTTTTGCACCTCAGACTCACAGATCACTTCTGCAGCATCTTAATGCCACTTCATGGCATCACAGAAATGCTGGCAGGACAGGGTCTTGAAGGATCCCCTCGGAATGAGACCATCACCAACACTAAATCTAATCAGCTGTGGCTGACCCTGGGGCCCTCATTCCAGCACTGCACTACCCTCATACTGGAAAATTTTCTTCTAAAGTCCAAAGAGCTACCATGGCCTCTCATTACACTGTCTGACACTACCAAGAACAGTTTGGCTCCATCAGCTTAGTAACTGCCTTTCAAACAGTGATGGGCACTTACACCTCTTACCCAAATCTCAGAGGGCAGAGCCAAAACGATCCCTTGGGACAGCACAGGGTATGTTGTATCCGTGTCAGGGCCAGCTCAGTTAGACGCTGCAAGTAATACCTATGGTACACAGATTTTCCTTGTTTCCACTGAAGAGTGTTTGTTGAATTCCTTCCCCAAAGGGATGCAGAAAAGGCAAAAAAGGTATGAGGCTGGATGACACAACTGGAAAGGTCTTCCTGAGAACCAACTAAATAAATTGCAGTTCTCCTGCAGAAAAGTGACATCTGGGGGGAGTATGGTGAAGACTTCTAAGACTTTTGTTCCGGTAAAAGTATGAGGGGTTATCAAAAGAATGCCAGGTGGCAAATTTCCAACAAAGAAGAACTAATTCAACCCATAAGCCTTTAAATGGTGAAACTCCTTGTCTTTTGGATGCTAAAAATGTGTATAGGTTTGCAAATGCCAAGAATTTGCACATGGGTAAGTGTATGGAAGAAAAACCCCATCCAGTGGTACTAAATACAAAGATACACTGACTAGCTTATAAAGCCCTGAACCATAACTCACAGGGTGCTTGAAGAATATTTGGAGGAAGTATCAGCAACTGATCCTCTTTCAGTTGCTGTTGGATGCAGAACACTGGGCTAAATCAGCTTTTGATCTAAACCAGTTCACACATTGCAAAAAAGTTTCTAAATTAACATTTACTGGACAGCTTTAAGTCTACTGGGACAGTATAGCAAAGTCCCTACCACCATGGGTCAAACCAATTTACAAGTCCACCCACCTCTTTTTATTTAAACAGTGCATCATTAAACAGAATCAAGACTTTTGTCTTCCTGAAGAAAAGGAGTGTGCCTGATCACCCAGTCAGTCCAGCAGGACATTACTGATGTCCCACGGCAGCCAAAAGTGCAGAGCACCTGGGATTGAGCCCAAGGACTTCAGCCATGGCATATCACTCTGCTGTGCTCTTCACTTCACAGCCAACTGCCCCCAGCTCCAGAGCATCTTTTATGAAAAACAGCAATGCCAGGACAGAACAGGCTTTGAGGCCAATCATCTTCTCAAGCAAAATTTACACTTTCATCTCCACTCCAAACATTCACAATACATTATTTTTGCCCTCCCCTGATTTTCTGCCTTCTGCTATACATGAAAGTCCCAAAGTATACCACAAGGCTAAAAACTGGTCTTGGGGTAGTAGCCCGTTTGTCCAGGGGAAGAACGAGCAAGGAAACTTCATCACATCACCTTTTCATTTCTGCCCTGATGTGTAGAAAACACTGGACCATACTGCTCTGCCATGCATCGCCTCACACTGTCATGATGACACTCCTCTGGGACAGCAGATCTGCTCCCAGCCACCGACATTACTCAGCCACCCAGACCTGCCCACTATGGGCATGTCTCCATTTCTGTGAATTTTCTACTGCTTTCTATGCCAAGTCCTTTCTCTTCCTGCTCCCTTGGGTCAGAGGCATAGCCCAGGGAAGACAGTTTGGCTGGGGGCATCCCTGTGTCATACTAATCCCAGCTGCCACAGAGGCCCTGGGAGTCTGACAACAGACAGAATAAACCGAGGTGGGTCTGACTCACGCCAAATCCCAAGCCAGCAAGGGGAATATACAGGTGCAAAAGTGGTATATAGCCACTTGTCTGCTTCAGCACACTGACACGTACCAGGCACAGCTCAGTGTATCCAGGGGACAAGGCCCAGCAGCACAACACCCCAAAGAGACAGATGACTCTTATGGTCTCACTGCAGGTGCCCGCTCCATAGAGGATGGGACCTTGGGGAACCAAGGCTGTCGGACAGATTTGTGCATGACAGCTCATTTATGTTCACCCCAGGTTTATTCCACTACCTTTTCTGGTTCTAAGATATATTTTAAGCTAAGCAGCTCTCACCCCAGCACCCAGCTCCAGACAGCCCCAGCAGCACCCAGGCAGAGATGAGGCAGTGGTGTACGGAGCAGGGTATAAACACGCCATGGTCACACACTGCTGTTGCCCGCTAACCTCACCACCTTTACACCTCTCCTAGCCCTTCCTACCCTGATCCTGCAGCAGGTTCATTGAGGAGCATAAAGTTGGTCCTTGCAGAGGCGGCACACGCCAAGCTGGCACGGGCTTCAGAGGAATTAATTCAGACGGGCAAAGTCTGATCCCTTTCAGGGAGCGAGTGAGAGAGGAGGCAGCACTCAGCACTTCAGACATCAAGGGAGAGTAAGAGAAAAAGAGATGAGAGAAAGCCTCGCATAGAAAAGGCAGCAGGAAAAATGTCCTAATTTGGAGAGACAGGCCTCATTGCCATGGCAACCCAGAATCGCCCCAGAGCGGCCAGATCTGACTGTGTATGTGGTGTTAAACGATTCAACCATTAAGGGAAAATACTAAGGGGAAAATAATAATGGGGCTGTGGAAGGGAAAGTATTTGGCAACAAAGAGTTCCTCTGGGGGTACTTGGGCAACCAAAGTGAACCTTTTGAGTCTTAAGTTGTATTTCCTTCCCCGCCCACCCCCCCACCCCCACCCCCCCATCTTTAGGTGCAGACACATTTTTGTGCATTTGCTTCGTTTCTGGAGAATGAGTCACTCCTCATATGCTGTACTGCCTTCCCTCTCCTGCCTCACCAGCAGTGGGGCCAGATCCTGCCTCTTGGGCAACAGGGGGAGAAAAGGAGAAAAGGCAACTAGAGCCCCCATTCCTTTCTTTAAAGCCCCCTACAAAAACCTCCCAGGACAAGGCAGAAACTGGGAATGCATGGCAAACCACATGGTGACAGCGCAGGGTGGCAGCACATGTCACCAAGGAGGTGGCAACATAATACAGGGTGACAGTAGCCACCAGCAGCTCCAGCCTCTGGTGCATGGGCCTTGAGAAGGCACATACAGGATGTCTGCAAGAGAGCTGAGGGCTGCTGAGCACATCTGGCCATGGGGTAAGTGAGAGAAGTGGCAGGAGAGATACACTCACTGGAAGTTACACAATGCACATATTGCAGGCTGAGAGAGTAAGATGCATCCCTCCAGTCGTTAATTAATTATCTGATTTCACCCTGAGACCTTTCTGCCTACTTCGGTCTACGAATTACTCTGAACATCATGTCAAACCTCCTCTTCCCACACCCTCTTCTCCTTCCACTCTCACTCTTAGGGTACCCTAATTCCTTCCTCCACACTGCTGCCTCTTGTCGAACACCCACATTCAACAGGCCACCTCATCCTTTTCTTACCCTGGCACAGTTCTGCCACCTTTTCTCAGCCCCAAGGAGAAGTCCCACCCATTCTGCAGGGGCTACCCCTCAAAGGATGCAAACACATGGAGGCAGACCAGTATGAAGAATAATAAGGCCACTTAAGTGGCAAGGAAGGAATATCAGAATATGACTTTATCCTCTGGAGGTTCCCTCCTTGTTACTGAAGGAACAAATTCCAGGGGATGAGTTCCCAGAGGACCATGCCCTACAGATTCCTAAGTGCAGATGTAGATTGATTGTCACAACATGATCTTTGCCCCCTCATGTCTAACCTACTCATGTCAGCTCATTTCCCTGTCCAATTTATTCATCAAATGGCAGCAAAACATTTGGCCAAAAGGATTCCTTGATTGCAGGGATGCATGCAGTGTGGAGGAAGACAGGACATGCTTCTGCACGGGCATGTTTACAGAGACACAGCCATACATCTTCCACATGCTGTTGCCCGTTCCCATACAAAAACACTTCTCCCTGGCCACAGAAACCCAAATATGCCAAGCAAGAAAATCCTTTTCCTAGTATTGCAGTCTAGGCTAGACCAGGAGAGGGAGAAATGGAAAAACTAAGCTTACTTCTCTACTACCAAACAAAAAAGCCATCAATGTATGACTCAAGAGATTTGTGTATTTTATAGCAGCAGCATGGCAGGAGCTGCTGGCTGGCTACTGGCACTCTGGAGGCACAAAATGCTTCCCCTCAGCTTGCACTGTATATTACTGAGTATCATTACAGGCACATCTCAAGACATAGAGCAACACACTGCTTGGACCAGTACAGTAACAGGTGAGCAACACTGTCAGATAGAAATGTGGCCCTAAGCGCAGCAGGAGACAAATACCACTCTCAGCCTCCTTTTCTCCTCCTGGTGGTCAGTATCACAGCATGTTTTTGCCAGCCTATTTTGCCTCTGGCAAGAAAGCTGTCAGCCACAGCTTCAGTTTGTAAAAATTAAGCAGATGAAATCTAAAATCCGCATGTGCACGTAAAATCTTCCAAGGGAGCTCAAGCAAGGGCAGAGGGATCAGACAGAAAGAATGGCTGGGACAAGCCCTGGTGAAGATGAGCCCTGTGGCCTCACGCCAGGACATGGAGACAGCGAAGGTTAACGGCAGCATGGCTCATTGCGGGAGAATGGACCATGGGCACAAGGAATGGTGCAGCCCAGTGAGGTCTCCAGCCATTCCCTAAATGAAACTGTTCCACCATCTGCAAGCAAACACACTTTGGTATTAAACATTTTGTATGAAGGCCTAATTAATGGAGCACAAAATGACTTATTAAATCTAAATTAAGGAACCAAATGACTAGCAAAATAATCTGCATCTCTGGCCAGGTAATGACTGCATCAAATACTTGGATGTGCCCAAAGCCCAGCAAAACTCACCTGGCAGATTCCAAATAAGCAAAAGTTTACCAAAAGATAATCAGAGACTTAAAACAAAAGAGAGGTAGGCCACATGACTTTGGGGAGTCTGTCACATGACCAAAAACAGCAGAAAGAGAAGGCTGGCTCGTTCATCCTCTGTCCAGTTCCTCCCTACCTCCTTCCACCTCAGCAGTGCTGTCTCCGGCAGGCATGCGTGTACTCCAAAACTTTGTCAGTCACATCATAAATTATTTTTGTGCTCAGACTGCAACTGCAGGAGATTAGCCCATAGAACCAAGGAGAATTTGCTGCTCAGAGACATGTCGAAAGTTTGCTGTGCACTTCCCTACCCTGCATTAATTTAATAACACCTCTCAGATTTTCACATCTCTCCTCTTCCTAGGGGTTCAGCCCTTTCAGCACACCCCCTCCTCTAGAACAATGGATATTTCATTATTTTCACCTTCAGGGTGGCTCCCTCTTAGCCCACCCAAGGCACCTGCTGGTTAGAGCATGCCCTGATTTCCTTCAGTGCCACCTGAGGAACCCAAACCACTATAACTGGCTGTAGCCTTGCCACAAGTCTAGCCCATAAGGCTAGACAGAAAGATCAGCCAGCCCAAAAGCAGAAAGAAGTGGGGCAGAAAACAGAGAAAACCAAGGTGCAATTCACATTTTAAGTGCAATTTTTAAGACTCTGCATTGAAAATATAGTTAAAGTCATATGCCCTCCTCTTCCACAGAGGATACTAACGGAATAATCCAATTACTGCTACTGTCATCAGGCTAATTTCTTTTCTCAAGAGGTCTGGTTTTGGATAGAAATATTAAAATCTCCAAGCCTTGCACCATGTTCTCCTTCAAAAGCTAAGGATAGGAGTACACAACACTGAGCAAGTGCCTGTTCATGACTATGTCTCATTTGCTGCTGCAATCCAAGCCACCGTGGTGCAGTAGTGTGAGTCACAGAGCGCACACATGTGTGCTGAACACAAGCGTGAACCAAATGTCCAACCTCAAGAGACAGCACCACTTGCATTACATGCTTGTCTATGCGAATCACAGAGCAGGACTACACTGGGGTGAATCAGAGTGAGTCACTGTGGAAGCATGTGGCAGGGAGGGCGAGCACCCTACAAGCATGCTTGGGATGCACTGTGCATGGGTCACTTGTGCGGAAATCACAGCTCCTGAGACAATTCTGATGCAGGGCTTTGCTTACCTTCTGTGTGCATTTTTATCTTGTTTTCTATAGGAAATAAGACTTCTGCAAACCTGGTGTGTGTTTGTTTGTGCATGTGTCAGTCAGGCTTCCCAGTAACTCTTGAACTGGCTGGCCAGTTCCTACCTGGTTTGACAAAGGGGCAGAGGAGTCAAGGAGAATTAAATCCTTAAAGTGCTGTGCAACATACAGCCTGCAACCGCATGTGGTCCTGCATCCTTTGTCTGCCCCCACAGCAGTGCACATGATTCACCCACTCAACTCAAAGGCTCACTAGGCAATCAAACAAACTTCATCCTGACCTGGCAGCATGCCTGCAGTGGGCAGCCCCTATACCCAGAACCCCTGGGGCACCACAGTACATTGCTCTTTTGCCCAGCCAGCAGGTATAAAAGACACAGTGGAAACTGGGAGAAAAGTAACAGAAGACCTGGGGGAATGAGATTATTGTAGGGAGGAGGTGTAGACAGCTCTTGAAAAAATGAAACTGCTATGGGCACACCCACTTATTTGGACTGGACATCAATTGAAACAGGGCAGCAGGTGGAGAAATTAGATCCTTTTAATGCCCCTGGTCCTCACCATTGGGGGAAGGATGAGTTGAGCTCTTCTGAAGTCTCTTTACCCAGCTCAAGTTCTCTCCTCTGTGGACTCTCTGGTGTCTACTAAGGGCTGAGCTCACATTAGTTTTAGTATATAATTGCATTAAAGAGTCAATTAACCATGGGATGTGAATCCACTGAAAACAGGATTCATTCATTTGGGAGCTGACAAAATTACTTGTTCCATTGCCTTTCCACTCACTCTGTCTTCTCAACAAGCTGTTCCAATGTCAGGTCATAAAATTGACTTTCAAGCTTGCCAAATGCTGGGGGGGGGGGGGGAGGTGGCGGGGGGGGGGTGGGGGTGGGGAAGGTGGGGTGAAAAAGCCTCTCATGTGGATTTGCAAAAGCAATGAGCAACTCTGGATGTCCATTCAGAGATACAACCTGAAAGGCCCAACTTTCAGAAGATGGAGATGCCCACTATTTTTTCACATTTGGGCTGCCTTAACCTGTCTCATGCTGGATGTCAAAAAAAAAAAAAAAAAGCACCTATAATCACTGTTCGCACTCAAAACGCTTTAACCTACTTCTTCGATTGCCATCGCTTCCTGGGAAGTGGGCAGAGCCCATTCAGATACCAGGTGTCTTGCGCCTGGCAGCTTGGCACTCCACTCTACCAGCCCCGATGCCACCTGTTCCCAACCCTCCCACCACCCACCCAGCCCTGCCATGCCGAGGAACAGGCTGAGCCTGGCCCACAGCCCAGGCCAAGAAGGAGCCCAAATGGAACCACACAGCTTGGAGACACAGAAGGCAGACACTTCTGAGAGATGCTCTCTCCATACACCATTATCTGACAAATGTGCCATTATCCAACAAGAGTCTCTCTCTCCACCTCCCAAGCGACTGACTCCTTTGTTAAGAGTCCATTGACCACTCATTTTTATCTACAGTACCTTCAGACGAGGATTGTCCTCCTTATGTTTCTCCTCAGCTCACTAGGTGGTGGTTTATGGTTTTATTTTTAACAGTCTTTAGTAGATAACTAAAAGGTATCAGTAACCATTGGCTCAGTGTGTCCCCTGAAGCAAAGTACATGCTCCCCTCTCTCAACCTCCTTCCATACTACACCAGCAACAGGAGGTTCCCTACTCCCCACAAGCCTTTGTGAACTGGAAGCAGTGGCAACACTGTATTTCTAATGGGGAGAGTCTCAGAAAGAGGTGGCCATCCCTTTCAGAGGGAAAATTCATTTATTTCAAGAGGGTGAGAGCTACATGCATCCATGTGCAAGCAAGAACATTTCTGGTGATAGTAATTTTACTTCGCACTCAGCCCCATGCAGGGTGGGTGACCTCTATGATTTGGTAGGCTTTAATGGAAGTTAAGACAATAAAACCCTCCTGGATCTCTGACCTTTGATAAATGTGAAGAGCTCATTAATGCAGCACACCAAATATTGAACCTTCAGATCAAGTAGGTTTGTGTTGGAGGCAGCCCCCATCAGCTGGCAGCCATAAACCCTCACCGCACACCACCTCACAGGCAGCTCTGCCCCAGCTGAGGTGACGCCACACAGTTGCCCCTGGCCAGGTCCTCATCCCTTAGCCCAGGGGGAGTAACCAGCAACACACAAGGCTGTCACAAACCTTTCCCAAGCTTCACCTCTCCTTACCCGCTCATCCGTGATGTGGTATAGACAATGCTAGACTGCATGTTCAGCTGCAGTGAGAGGATCACCAGCTCGTCAAGCTGGTGATGTGGAGATCGGTATTAACTGAGTAATTAAATCATTTCTGTAATTACTCTCACACAGCTATAAATAATGTAAGCCCACACGTTCTCTCTGGAAGCCACAAAAGTGAGAGAAGAGAGGGTGAGGGATGCAAATGAAAAAGGAGAAATAATAATAAAACCACTTAACATTTGTACAGCACACTGCATTTTGAAAGGACAGTGCAAACAATAATTAAGAAATGGGTAGAGTGACAGGAGAGGGTGAGGGGAAGGGAAGCAAGAGAAGGGAGAGGAGGAGAAGGGTGGCAGGTGTGGAGCAGGATTTGAGACCCAGGAAGGCTGGCAGCTGGGTGGACATGCTGCACAGCCCCACGGCAGGGCTACACCATGTGGCTCTTCAACCCACACCTTTGTACTGCTGCAGCAAGCGAGGACGGGAGGGTAAGGACACAGCTCTGCTTCTGCAGAAAGCAAGCAGCAAAGCAAGCACCCAAGCAGGAGCTGGGACAAAGCACTGCACTGCACGAGCACACACCTGAAGCAGCCAGCAGCTCCATCACAGAGCATCTTCCTAATGATTCCCATCTGGCCCCTCCAGCGCAGAGGCTTGGCAGTGACTACACTGGCCCCAAACCAGGCAGCTAGAAAGGCTGCAGGGGGCCTTCCCCCTCCCCACCAGGCCTGAGGCCCCGGCACAGGGTGTGCTGGTAAGGGGAGGCACAGATGAGCCAGCCCCAGGCATGCTTTGGGAGACCCACTGGCCTTCCCCCGGGAGGAGCACTGATGCCAGTGTCCCCATCCCCCTCAAGGAACCATTTCTGATTCCCTTTGTGGCTCGGTGCAGAGCAGGGAGGGAATATTTCTGTCCAGGTGGAGGGGGAGGCAGTGCTCACAGGTGAAGCTGCCCAGTACCACTACCCTGTGCCCTGCCACAGCCCAGGCCTGCTCTCCTTACCGCATTTCCACCTGACAGGTTTCCCCTCCTGTTTCATGCCCCACATCCTGTTTGCTCAGCAGTTCTGCCACCCCCTGATCCCCAGCTCTTGCTCCCATAGCAAGCCAAGCAGCATCACCTGTGCAGGCATGTCTCCTCCTCTTTCCTCTCTGCCTTTTCCTATGCCATCCCCTGCTTCCCACCTTTTCCCAGCTCCCCACCCATGTCCTTGTTTCAGCATCTCTTCCAGATGCTCTGCCTCTGCATTGCTCCTCATCACACCCTGCATACCCTGCCCACCACCTCACCCACGTGCCAGCCCAGAGCCCCTGCTGCACAGTGCATTTATCCTGCCTAGACCCAACCAGGACCCCAGAGGAGAACTGCAGCCCCAGCATGGCCTGTGCAGCCCCCAGGTCTAGCTGCAGTTCTGAGGCACAGTTTGCAAGACAAGATCTTTTCAAGATGCATAGCAAACAGCTAAAAAGAGTCTGCTGCACATACGCAGTTTCTCATGCTCGTAACAATGCCAGCCTTGGGGCAGCCTGTGCAGTGGTAGCATAAGTACATTTCTAGTTGAAAGTCCTCCCCTGAAAGACACCCCTCCAGGCCTGTGCCTTTGCTCTGAGGACCTGTGGTGGTCAGGCAGAACCTTCGGAGGAAAACATGTCAGTACTTGCAACATGGGTAAATCACATATCTTCCCATGCCCCATTTTCAGAGAGCTGATTTATTTTCCAAATAAATAACGAAATAAATCAATCAGCTTGAGGCATACACCTGGCATAGGAAACTTTGCTCAAACAGTCATAGTCTGGCAAAGTTACAGGAAACCCCCAAGAGGATCTTATAATGGGGAATGCTGGGCAAGCTTACAATAGACAGCACTATCAGCCCTGCATACAATAAGCTCTCCTGCATGCCGCAGCTATTCAGCCACCTCTAATGGGGGTTACAGCTTCTCCTCCTGGAGTCCAGATTCTTACATGAAACATTGTATTTACTTCAGCTAGACAAATCCATTAATTGCTCCCCAGCAATTAGGTAGCCTTTGCCTTTTGTACAGCTCAAAGCACTTTACAAAAGCATTGTTATGGTCTCCTCGCAAAGGGCAAATTGCTGTAGACAGAAGTTGAGTAACTGTCTTAAAGTTATGTTTTATACCAAGCTTCAGTGAGAACTCGGGTCTGCTAGACCTGCTTGATTCTGCCGGCACCCTTTAGATCAGTCCTCCTGACTGTGTCTGCCTGCCTTTTTTGCTTTTTTCCTGCCTGCCGTTAGACTCTCCATGCTCTTCGTTCCTTCTTCCCACCTTCCTCTGAAATGTACATTTATTATTATTATCAGGCACTTCATAGATACACAGCTAGAAGCTACTGCCAAAGCACACAAGAAAAATTGCCTTGACAGAGCCTTTAGGGTATTTTTTTTCAGTCACTCTCAGAACTTACTCCTTTTTCTCTCCTTCTCCCTGCCCTCCCCCCCCAATCCTAGATTCCGAAGACGTTTTCCTGTCTGTCTCTCATCTCGTTCATCTTCTTTCTCCTCCGCTTTAGCTATATAACATTCCCCAGCATTTAGTTCAGTCCCGCTTGAAAACACCTGAAGCAACATGGTTTCTGTGCTCTTCCCTAAGGAGACCAGAGCACATCCTAATAAAATTCAGTGTCTGAACTTTTTTCTTGATACACATATAGATCATTTAATATTATCATTTAACATATCATAATATATAATTTAATATCTTTTTTCAACTTTATCCTGTCGCTCCGACTTACACTTCTGGCAGCTACACCAGACATTATTTTCTCTAATCTTAGTCTACCTCCATTCACTGCATATATAAATCATATCCTGACTCACTGTTCAGCCAATTTACAATACGCACATATAGCTGTTTCAGTCTTTCTTCATACATCAGTTCCTCCAGACCCTTAACAGAGTCACAGGCGACAATTTTATCTTTTTCTGTACCTTGTTTTTTTCCAGCCTGTGTATATGCAATTCCCTTAACTTCCTTCACAATCCACCCTCTCCAAACTTGGTTAATAAGGCAAATAAAAGGCAAAGAGAATAAGAGATTCCCTGGAAAGGATTGTTTCTCTGTGTCCCATGGTTACTGGGGGATGACATGTGGATCTAAAGCAGAAGCATCAGACAATTTCACACTCCATGTTTTCAATTTCGTTTTGAGGCCGGTTTAGGGTAGGGACAAATTTGAGTGTAATTAATTTAGATTTTGTGAGACAAGTAACCGCTTGGGGTTGTAATAAAGGACTGCCTGCTCCAGAATGAAAAAAACTAATCTCCTTGTCCAGCTGGGGATGGCACAAATTGATTTAATACTTTTGTGTTGAGTTTTTGTTTTGAAGAAAAGGGTTATAATAATGATTATAAATAACTGTGGGTCAGATCTCATCAAACTCCCAGATTTTCTCTAAATAAGTGCTCACAGATTTGGAGATCTACCCAAACATCATCACTATGAAAGTCAAGGTTAGAAAGCTAGCAAGGAAGACCTTTTCCACAAAAGCCCTGTCACTTGCCAGGTGCAAGCTGGGTGGAAATCAACCTTTTCCCCACAGATATTTCAATATTTCTATTTCTAGGCAAACAATGGCAACACTGCATTTAAACATTAGTAGGAAAGAGGCTAATTCAGCTTCTCTTTCCCTCAGGTAAGTTGCAGCGGTTACATTTGGAGCTAGGCAAGGAAAGGTCTTCTGTCACTCAAAAAAACCCCATCACTATAACAACAGAAGAAAACAAACACTCAGTACTCCTGGAAGAAGAATTCTATGACCCAAAATAAAGCAGCTTATAAATAGCTACAAGAGGCTGATGTAAAGGAACCAGACTTCAGTATTGCTTGGCATTTGTTGTCTGGGACAACTTTTTCCGAGGGAGTGCACCCGTGCTTCTGTGTAGTTGTCTTCTCCTTCAGCATCCTACCCCTGCCCCAGCACTGCCGCCGCCCAAAAGCACCTTGGCAGGGCATGAGCCTCACCAGAGTCCCTCCAGGTTTTCTTCTTCACAACTCTGTGACACTCAAGCTCAGATGGTTCCTTCAGGCTTCAGGTATCCAAGGCATTGCACTTCCAAGGCTTAGGGCAGATATGAAGTGCATCAGTAGAAATTATTAGGGGGGGAAAAAGCTATGGGGATATTTCAGGGAAAGTTATGTTTATATAACATTTTATATATATATATATATATATACACACATATATTATATATATATTTAAGATTTTTTTAATTTAAAATTCTGTAAGATTTAAAAAAAAAAATCTTGCTGGCCTTTTTTTTTTTAAGTGACACCCTCCATCCCCACCCCCCAAAAAAATAATTACCAAACTCATGGGTTTTTCTTGTGACTCTTGAAAACTATACCCAAAAAAACCTGAAGGCCTTGAAATGGAGTTCCTCCCAAGCAAATGGGAGATAAAGTAGAGGGAAACTTGTAAAATTAAAAAAAGCAGACTGTTTAAATAGGATATTTAGTAAAAGAAACAATACATTTCTTTGAAAAGTCTTTTTTTTTCATTGAAATAATATTGGCAAGAGTACTTGAGGGTCTTGTTTAGAAAATGAGAGTTAACATTGAAGGATTTAATGGCCCTGGGGAGAGGTTAAAGCTCTTAAAAGTTCATTTCCAGGGTTCCTAATATCTAAGGGATTTTAAGTGCTGTAATTCATTTGTAAAGTAATAAAAATTGTTCTAGGGAAATTCTCAGATGCTAATTAAACTCCACAGAAATACACTACCTATATTCCCTTTCATTATATGAAAAAATGTCATTTTGTATGGATGGATTATACACAGATGTAAACATAAATTACAGAACCACCTGGCCTGTTATTACATGTGTATGCTCAAGGGAAAACCAACACTGGCATACCATACCAGCTTTTATTGTTTATAGCTCTGTGACCTACCTTTCTTCTCCCTCTCCAACTTTTGCAGCAGGCTCATAGTTTGAGGACACACAATATTTAGTTCATTATTTGTGAACTACACAGAGCTTTCGTTTGGCAGCAAGAGGAAACAGAGTACCAAAAGCAGAAGTAGTGTATTAATCATGTCCTAAATAAAATTATTAAAAGCTTGAAAGGAAACCACTGGTTATTTCATTTTATTTTTTAAGATTAAACTCATCTTTGCCACTCACTAGATTAGTCTAAGAAATATTTAAACTATTGCTATAATCAAATAGAGTTTCAGAGAAACAAAAATACTTTGTGAAATTACATGAACTGCATATAATTTTCCTTTGGAAGGAAAAAAGGGTTAGAAATCTTCTATCAACATTGAACCATACTCTTTCAATGTCTGCAGATCAAAATATGTCTTTTATCTCCCCCCCTTTCCAAGCAGCATTTTGTTCGGAATTTATTTCACTCCTGTTCATATAATCCATTCAAAGTGAACTTTTTATTTTGGTTTGGTTTTCCCTCCCCCCCCGAATTTCCTTCACACAGGCCTCTAAAATTTGCAGATGTCATCTTTAATGGAAATGAAACAGATTTACATCCAAAAAATGAGGTTTGCATTCACCACGCATCCCTAGTACTTAACCTTTGGAAACCTGAGAGTGAAAGTGCTTTGCTTTTAATTACAGATGTTCTGCTTTTAGCAGCACTGTCCCAGTGTCTTTGACTCTGTCCTGGTTTCAGTGTGTATCTAGGTGCTCAGCTTATCCAACTAGTTTTGGCTTCCCTGTACCTGCAGCATCACTTTGCTACACTCTGACCAGAAGCTTGTTTTCTTCCCTGGTGCTTTACACCTGTAGCCCAAATTTGGACTTGATCCCCTCCAAAATACCAAAGAATATTATTGCTGCAGCAGCATTACCCAGGCATGAAGTGATCACAGCAACCTTCAGCACTGAAAGGAAGAGAGCCAATGTTTTGGAAATCTTGACAATAAAAAAAAAATAATAAAATTTTTTTTAAAAAAAGGGGGGGACAAGGATTTATGAAGTCAGGATGGAAAGTCAGAGAAAAAAATTCAGCTTTGGTGTGAATGGTGGGGAAAAAAACCAAGGTAGTAGAAAGAGTAGCAGAAAAGTCAGCTTTATGCTGTGTGAGAAAAGGAAGAATCTGTCCTAGAACAGATCACAGATTTTAGATTTCAAGTTTTTATTTCAGATATTACTACGGGCACAGCCCAATTTAACAGATCTTCTTTCCTACCCATTTATTTCCAACAGTATAGCTACCCTGCACAAGCAAGCCCTGGAAAAAATAGCAAGGGATGCAGAGAGAAAGGAGAATGATCTTCAGCTGGGAAAACATAATCATCCTGTTCTTCCAGTATTTTTCCTGGGTGCTGCCTGTGCACCATTATGCTACTATAAAGCTGCACAGTACATGAAGCTTTGGCAAAATAATGTCACTGTGGAGAACTAGCAAGGGACATTTCCACCAAAAGTGATGGTCACCAGCTGTGCTATAAGAGAACCCAAGGTATTTTCTGCTCTTACCTTCTCTGCTTTCATTATCCCCAAGTTGACTTTTTCTGTTATTTTAAAAAGTTAAGTAGTCTATCATTACAAAACGGACCAGTCAGCCAAATGGTGAGGTCGTTTTTTAGGCAAGAAGCTAAATCTTTTCCAACACTGTAAGTGTCCTAAATCTGAATAACAATTTGCTGTTCTCTTAAATTGCCCATAAATGTACATTGTTATTGTTATTTCCTTTTCTGTGACTGCTCCTTTACCTTATAGTTTTGGCCAAAAGTGATTTTAGGTAATACTGAAAATATAATGAAGAAAAGCCCAGCCCATTTCCAGTCTCAGGTCTGCAAACACAAGATACTGGCTTGTGTGCTTATCTGAACTGGAGCTTGGTTTGCAGCCTTGAATGTTTCCTTCCACCATCAGTCTCCTAAACAGAGAATCCTCATCTGTCAGCTATTTCCACACCATTATAGGATTGAATTTCTGCTTTCAAAACAACTGGGGAGAAAGGAGAAATTATTTTAAATGCTGGAATGGGAGCAGATGTGTTCACCAGACGCAAGTGTATTGCAGTCCTCTGGACAAAGCAAACTAATGCTTAAGATCAGGCAACACAAAGCTATAAATGTCATTGCAGCAACTTCAGGCAAACTGAAGAGACCAGAGAGCTTCCACAAGCAAAGTTCTTGGATCACAAGCACCTAACATTGGTGGTGATGCACATTTCTCTCCTTTCCATATCACCTATTCTAGATTAATTACAGATCATCAGCGATCTGTGCTGATCCCTTTCGCGTCAGAGGTCCAGATGAGATGACGCTATCCTCCTAGTCCCTTTGCAAGGTGTCAGCACCAAAACAAGAACAGGAACTTCCTTGCAGGGCTGAAGCAGCGCAATCACTCTTCTACCCTGCCCTACAGCTGCAGGGCTTGGACCCCTCAGCCATCACTCCCAGGCCACCCAGCCCCACCAAAACAACTGCGGCAGTTCACGCTGTTTGACATCACTGCTGGCATGTTCATCTGAGACTGAAGGGACTGAACTGGCTATTACAAGACTCTTCTTCGGCAAAGTGGTCTCTCCAGAGCTGGAGTGAGGCACATCATGTGTCTATGCTTCATTTTCCTGGAACTAAACCCAGATTGCAGTGTGCCACAGATCATCTAGTTATTTTCTTCTGATGCCAAATTAGGCAGAGATTAAATGTAACACTGTGTAACAGCTAAACAGGTGGGATTAGAGACGTAAGCACCCAGGAGAGAAGCAGCAAAAACATATGCAAATACCTATATACTTATTTTTCAGAAGAGAAAGGCAAAACACAGGGAAAACAAGTAGATATATACATTATCTACAAAACCTAGTCAAATGCAATATTAAAGAGCATGAGTTTTAACAAAACAATCAGCAGTGCCAGATGTTACACTTTCAGGAACATACCTCCACCTGCTGTGTTATACATAGGGCAGGATTCACAGCATTTTACTTGAGGCATCATGAGGAATCTGGGGTACAGCCTTCTTCAGTAATCAGTGCGGAGACATAGGCCTACCCCATGAGCATGTCACTGCACCCTGAGGTGGGTGGGGTGAGCTGTCCTCCAGTGGTGCCTCCTTCCCCACTGACTGTAATGATACCTAGACCTCCAGCTGGTAGGTAGCAAACTTCCAAATGCATGTGAACTGAGATGAAGTCAGCCTATAATGCATATTATACAATATTTCTGTCTATATATACAAGAAAAAAAAAAATCAGGTTTGAAATCCTCTCTTCTTTTCTTTCTTTTTTTTTTTTTTTGCCTGCCCTTTCATGTCTCAATTTACCAGCTTCACAGTGTATTACAAAACCCTTTTTACACATAGACACAAATTTCCTCCCAGACACACTTATTAAGCCCTCATTGAAGGTGAAACAGAATTTCACATGCTATTCCAGGGAGGGTGGTTTGACTGAGGAGTTTTTCGCATTAACCTCCAGAGAAGAGGGGCTTATCTGTCACACCAAGGCATTAGTGGTTTGTAGCATTCTTTAGGTATTATTGGTGCTACTGATCACAAATGCACATGGAGCATAACGAAGCTATAAGTGCAGGTCTGAACCTGTGAAATGCTGAGCAAGTTCAATCACAGCTGACTGCTGTGGGTGTTGAGGGGATGCTGAAAGAAGTGATCCATGCATGCTTGCAGGATCAAACTCCAGCCACACAAGTCATCTGCAAAGAAATTACTAAGAGTCACTAAAAGCAAAGCATTTGTCAAAGCCCTCAGTGGAAAATAAATCATTTGAGGACTTAGAAGGCTGACTTCAGTATTTTTAGTAGAATATCAATGTATTTACTCTCTACCATATTTTAATTCAATTCATCAAATAAATATTATCCATTAAAGATTATACACCTGTGAATCAGAAGGTATAAAGGTCAGCCTTTCCAATTAATGTTTAAAAAGAAATCTTGCCCTTTCCTAAAACTGCAGATCTGTGTATGTAACCTGCTTCTCTTGTCTGCAAAACTACAAAAAAAGGGAGCTTGATAAAACACGAGTCTCCATTCATAAGGCTTCTGCCTTTGAGATCCCCATGGGCTTCCTGCCCACCAGAATACTCTTCAGAAGCAAGCCAGTGGGGTATACAGGGCAGTTGTGGGAGATGCTGCCTTCCCAAGGTAGAAAGAAAAATTTGCAAAGTTCAATAGGCCAGATCTCTCTTTGAATTATGGCACCGTAAATCTGGTTTAATCCTGCCAAAAGCAATGGGGCTGTGCTGGATTTACACTGCGGGAGTCTGAAATCAGAATTTGGCCTGCCATGTTCAAAGTCACAAGGACCTTTTCCCAGTGCTTAGGAGATCTGGCATCAGTTACACTTACACTTGTTCAAAGAGGATGTAAAATGTCACCATAAGTGTGAAATGCAGCACTCAAGCAATGAGGGCTTCAGAGCTCTTCTGCACAGACATCAATAACTATGCAATGCAGCAGGCAGGAGAGCATCAAGATGCAACGTTGTTGCCTGACTGTCCTCCAAGACAGAAAAGCTTTACTGTCGGTGGCATGGGGCAAAATGACATGACTTTAGCACTTGTGCAACTCTTGAAGGAAAGGGAAAAAAAAAGGCCTGTGGCTATTTTATTCCATGACTACTGCAGTCCAAAGGCTGATATGAGACTATAACACCGCATATTAACTGTATGTTATTTGGCAACTGAACGGTTGGTCAGAGTGAGAAAATAATTCGTGAGTAATTTATTCCCATCTACTCACCTACAATAACCTGCACTGGATTATTTATTTATAAGGTAAATAAAACAGAAAGTGCCTGGGTCTCTCAGCTCACTAAACCATTTTCTGAGGAAAAGCTGCCACGGTGGCCAGTTTAGTTCTTCCCTGTCATTCAATTAGACCCTATTCTGCCCGGTTAAATGTCTCAGATTCAGTTAAAAGTGACCTGTAAAAGAAAAAGGCTGTTGGCTTGTGTCCCTGTTTATTTCTTTGTGATGCACAAAGTGTGGACAAGAGGGTCTTCTCAATAAAGGGCTTGGCCCAGACTCTGGCACCGAGCCTGCAGGGAAAAGGACAGCCCACTCCTCTCAGATATTCCCACTGGCCCACAGCAGCCCAGAGGCCACTGTTAGCCACACCATCTGGCCAAATGCACATTCAGGTGTGAATTGCTGTGTGCCTTGTTTCTCCCAGAGGGGGAGACTTGTATCAGATCCAGCTGCACCCCGTAGAGGCTCCCCTAAGCTGAGAGTTTCAGCTGGCCAAAGATGCTGCTCCCTCTACATCTTGCCCTGTTCAAAACAGTAGCAGGAAGGCTTGTTTGTATAGTAATTCCCCAGAACAGTGGCTGGGGCCTGGGAAAACCGTGAAATGTCAGCGATATGAAGGAATAAAATAGCGCAGGAGGGCGGGGGTGGAAATACTTGGCTGGACTAGTTCAGACTGGTTAGTTGATTTAGCTAACACCTATTTAACTTCAAGAGCTAATGAACACTTCTGAGAGAGGATGGCTTTATTAAAGATTCAATTACTTTCCAATTAAGACGTAAGAGTCATATTAAACATCCCTGAAAATCCCACAATGTCCTCCAGCTGCATGCAGGAAAAACCCAAGCTAGCATCCTTGACAATTCCAAGGTAAAGCACAGGCAAAAATAAAACCTTAAAAAAAAAGCACAATTATCAGGGGTCTTTACCCTTCCTAAGGAACAAGAAAAGGGCTGATTCTTTCGCACCTCTCTTCTACGTGCTCCTTTCCCTCCTTGGTTTTTCTCTGTTGCAGATAATTCCACATGATTAATAGGCTCTTCTCAGTGGTGCTACACACAGTTAGCTCTTTTAATCTTTCTTTGAATCTCAGACTCTCTAATCCCCCAACTCTTCAGCCCCATGAGACTACACCTGAGGATCACAGAATAAGATAGTACTTTCTGTTTTAAGTTTCAATCTGCGGGTCTGCGACAGAAGGAAGCTCAAATTTACCTTATCTGCCATGATCATAGAGGAGCCTCCATGGATGCCCAGGATGGGAGTGAGGGTCTGGGCAGAGATGAAGTCCAGGATCTGGGCAATGGCTTCCTGGTCGGTGTCATCAGCAAATACCACCCCTTGAATCTTCCGATCTGACATGAGGTCACAGATGCGGGTGATGATGCTTTTGGGATCTGTTTCATTCATGGCCACCAGCTCTACCCGAGGCACCACTGATAGGTGGTGGAAGTCATCTTTCTCGTGGGCATCTTTGATGGCCACTTCGTCTGAGGTCCCCACCAGGATGACTGCAATGCCAATGCTCGGGTGGCTTTTCTGGGCATGGGCCCCACTCCCTGTTGTTGCAAGGACTGCCAGCACCAGCCAAAACCTTGGAGAGTAGCACTCCACCCTGGGCCTCATCTTTGGCACTTACACTCCCTGAGTGAGGAAGAAGGAAACGAAAAAGAAAAGAAAAAAAAAAGAAGAAAGGGGAGAAAGTAAGAGAAAGAGAAAGCGATTAATTGACAAGTCAATCATACACTCAGCCTACAAGGCAGATCCATTGATCTTCAGTCACTAGCCCTCCACCCACCAGTCCCTCTTGCCTGATACCCAGCCCTTTGGCTACATTCAGGGCTCTGTTAAAGTCGAGGTGGGGCTAGACCAGTCCAGCCTCTACTTCAGAGTTTGGAGTCACTTCAGAGAACAGCTGTCAGCAGAAGATGGGATCATGTCATCTCTCAAGTCCCATGTCACTCTGAGACCCAAGTCAAAAGTGATAGAGAATTGTCCTTTGATGGCTGATTGGCTGTCTTTGTGAAACTAGTCGCTTATGTCAAGTCTATGTCTAAGTGCTCACCCTCAACACAAAGGAATTACTGGTGCTTGTGATCAGTTTGGCCTTCTGCTAGAGGCATAGGCAGGGATGCTGAAGGGACCAGGCAGATAAGGGTTCCCTTTTACTTTTTCAGCATGGTTCCCCCAGGACAAATGGGCAAGGTCATTGGATGCCCATGTATGCTTCCTACCACCAGGACACACACAGCTCCAGTCTGTAGTACAGTCAGCCATATGCCTTTCACCTATACAAGGTTCATTTCTTTTTAAAAAGCCAGGAACACAAAATTTCCTGGCCGGTTATGGCCAAAACTGGATCAGTGCAGTGTGGGGAAGACAATCCCTCCAAGCCCATATAACAAATCCTTTTGCCCAGAAGCAGGAAGACCCACAAAGCTTACAAAGATTCACCCTCAGCTACTACAGCCAGGGATGTTACAGCAATCTTTTCCCTGACCACGTCCACTTTATTTTGTAATCATAACAGTAGAAATGGAAAAACCCAATGAGGTCATCTCTCCAGCCCCTGCCTGAGCAGGACTGTTCCCTGCAGGATTGTTCCTAGCTCTTTCTTTATTCTATCTCTTTTTAATAATAGTTCACATTTCCATAGCACTTTTCATCCTCAAAGCACTTTACAAACACTAAAAAATTAATTCTTTCAGCACCTATGCAGTGTAAATATCAGACATCCCCCCAGTCTGGAGACAACAACAGAGCAGCATCCACCCACCCCTCCCACCACCCCTGTGGGAGGCAGCACTGCTCAGTGTGCCCACCCAGGGCCATGCTGCTGTCCCAAGGAGATTTCAGGCATTTAAAATTAAAGAAGGCTCTTCCTCAGCACAAAAGGTCCTGCTCAGCTATTCATGCCCATAACTCTGTTCTTCAACAGCCAGGCATGCTTGCAATAAATACACCAGCCCTGCGATTGTTGGCACTACACCTCTGGCCTTGGGAGTCCAGGAATGAGACCCTTCAACACTGTTTACTGCTACACATGCCTCTATCAAATGAACAGAAGCCACAGCAGCAGGGAGAAAGCTAGCAAGACTTTGGGGAAGCTGGAAGTCCATGGAACAATCCTACCTGGAACCAGCCACCCACAGGGAAAGGGCACAGGAGGCCTGATCTTGCCTGGTCCAGGAGAACACGTAGGCTCAGCACTTGCTCCCTATTGTCATGCTAAAGCAGAGAGAACGTATCCTGCATTGATATTACTGGATAAATAAGCAGATAATAAAATAGATAATAAATATGCACAGGAGGAACCAAATCCGCTTAGGAGGCTGAAAGGGACCACAAGTGTGAAATACCAATCGATTCTAAACTCTCTGACAGACTCACTTTCTGAGAGATGCTCACAAGGAGAACCAAGAGACTTTGAGAGTTTGGCAAAATGAACAGCTAACTTCATTCCGGCAGGACTGTTATCTTCCAATTACGAGTCACTAAATTAGATTCCTTAACAGTGAAATGCAGTCCCTACTCCTGCAATGCTTTATTAACTTTAATGCACTCTATACGCTCTCTGTCTCTCATTCTCTTGCTCACTCACTTTAATGCTGTATTTGTTCTCTTTAAAATATGTCTCCTGCGATCCCTCTGCATAGAGGCACAGAGTATATTATGCTTGGTTAACCTGGGAGAAGTCTGTGTTTGGGCATAAAGGCAGACACCTGCCATGATCACCTGCATACCTCCTGCATCACTGCTATTTGAGCCCTGGGTTGGAAGGCTCCACAAAGTATTCCTGGTGGGAGAGGGGCTGGGAAAAACCTGCACTCTGCTCCCTGGGCATCACAGCTAGCCATGACAGCTGTCTGCCTTCACGCCCAAACACAGACTTCTCCCACAGGGAAAAACGCCAGCCAAGAAACCCATTCCTTTCTCTTCACCTGCATCAAAGCCATTTACCTCTGTGCAGCAGAAAAGAGCCCAGATCCTGAAGAGCACAGAGGTGCCAGTCTGTTGGGGCATGGGATGTGCCCCCCAGGCAGGTTTCTCCATTCAAAACAAGATGACTGAGTTCCCTGTACAGTGCCAGATCCTCAGGCTTTGGACAGATATGCAGGGAGCAGCCAGGGCTAGGAATATGCTAATGTGAAGTAGAGGTTGTCAGTGCCTCCACAGTCAACCTGATATCTTCAATTTGGATCCTCGGCCATAAGCCCCCTCTGGATCAAGCAGAGCAATGCCTACGTAGCCTCTATTGTGCCACCTGAGACAGGTCTCCCTCCATCTCTCACTCACATCCAACACTTCTGTCATACTCACAATGTTCTTCAGGTGCTCCATAGGCAGTCTGCATGCCAGAGAGCAGTGTGCTTCTGAGGGAATAACAGGTACCATGCCCAAGTTGGGCTCCCTCATGGGATGGGACCCAGGGGTGCAATAAGGCAGGGGAATGCCAATAAATCACACCCAACTCAGGGCTGAGTGGTGGTGGCCACCATTCAGTTCCCACAAGGCAGCAGCAGATTCACGGTGCAGAGCTGAACTGCTCAAGGACCACAACAGGGGTATTCATGGCGTTACAATCCCTTCCCTACCCTCCTTGGGGCTACCTTATGTTCACAAGCAGTAACCACTATCCACCTTTCTGTCCACATGCAAATGCTGGCTGTTGGAGAAAGGGACAAACGTCCTCGCACCGACCCCATCTCTCTGATCTGGCTCACTACAAGCCCCTCTTGAATGTCTGCTAGTACAGGAGAGGCAGGGGTGAACCAGCACAGACTTATTACCAGAAGAAGGTGACCCCAGAGCTATTGTGATAATGTGTTACTGCATACACAGCAGCAAGTTTTATCCATTACTTTCTACACTGTTCAAATGCAAAAGTTTAAAGCACCCAACCAAGGAAGCACTGGAGGCAGCATGCAGAGCTTCTCGAGTGGTGTTCCTGTTTCCAGTGAGGAAGAGAAACTGAGAAATTCACAAATACCTGACAAGGCTGCAGTTGTAAAACAGGGCATTTGCCCTTAGCTGTTTCAAGGAACTTTAATTTTGCTAGAGTATAAATTTACCAATCAAGAACAATTTTTAAAACATGCCAGTATATTTTATTACAAAGTATTTGCAACGCAGTGTTTGGAATCTTTTCTGTGATTTTGTCACTCTGAAACAATTTAGCAAACCCCAAACTCCAGTCTGGTAAGTTAAACCCTTTACACATTACTCCACTCTATTACATTGTCCCTTACTCCCTGTAAAATAGTATATGACAAGGCCATTAGACAAAGTGGTTTTACAGACATATCTGTATTTAGGTATAAACACGCCTGTAAAACCATTATACCTCTATAATCTCATTTTACTCACCAATAAAACATATCCACCATTGTAGAGGAATGCAGCATCTAGTTAGTGCTGCAGAGCAATGTTACACAATCACTGTTAAAATGGGAAGGGAAAGCTAACTTCTCTGACTGGAAATGCAAGAGGAATGTAGGTAGTCAGACAGTAATTATTCAGATTGGAATTTATCCAGGACCAAAGGTTAGATCGCTTAAAAATATCATGAGAACCTTATTTGACACTGCATTTTTATGTGGATCAGACCTAAGTTAAGTATTAATAGAAAATTATTAGGCTACACAGGCAAAATACAGCTCAGCATTTGGAGATATTTCTGGACAATATTTCAAAATACAGAAAGTACACAAATAGGTCACTGTGCATTCAACCAGGCTAACTGTAAATAAAGTACTACTCAGGCGGTGTACAGCAAAGCTAGGCAATCTTCAAGTCAGAGAAGAAACCAAGGCAGAATGCAGGCTGGTCCCAGGAGTTTGAGGGCAGTTCTGTCGCATGCTGGTGCTGGTACCTCCCTCTGCTGCAATTGTGCCAGCTGCGTAGCCTTGCACAATAGTCCCTTGGGAGGGTATTTGCAGGCCCCTAAAACCCTATCTCCAGGCTCAAGACAGCAAGAGGAAAGGAAGTTCTGTAACATTGCAGTCCCAGACAAAAAGCTGTCTCGAAGGCAGCTTTCCTAATTAGGAGGAATACAATACTTGGGACGGGAGGCTGAGCAGTGTGCACCAGTCACCAGCAAAAAAAAATGCAGGGGCATAGACTCTGTACTGGAGAAAGAACAGCATCACCTACCTCCAGCCTCCGCCTCTTGTACTTCCCTGGAGGACCATGGGAAAGTTCATATCCTAGTACTTCTTGGCCTCGGCTCACTGGGAGCTTTGATGGGGTCCCAGCACTGGTTAGAGTTCAAGCCACAGAATCTGAATTCAACAGCTAATTTTGCATCTGCACCAACTGCAGTGCTAATTCCCAGCCCTACTCTCATCCCTGATCACTAGCCCAATTCCAAGACTCACCACCACCCTCAGTCCCACTACTACCTAGAGGCAAATGTCCTGCTGGCCCCACTATTAGCCATCAGCATTACTGTACTGTTCGGTATTTGTTCATCTTTGACAATATCTTAATTCACACTGGCTTCATATCTCAGACAGTTTGAGCAGTATCGGCAATGAATCAAAAGGCAATCCTTGTGTTTCAGGCCCTAGTTGGGAGCAGGAAGAAATCCATCTCACCTGTGAGATACTCTACAAAGCTGGAAGGTGCTTTGTGCCTGGTTTCCAGCACTCCACCAGGGAAGAGCAAGTGCACTAGAAGAAGCTATAGGGAAGTTAACTAAATGTGATACTGGGCTGTCTGGCAAAGAAATACCAGACCAAAGAAGAACACTATTTCTTTGTTTACCAGCTGCAGAAGACTGGTGCATATTTAGTCTTTTTGTCTACTGCCTCCCTTACAGGTAAACTGCAGGAGCTAAGAAGACCCATGGCAAAGAAAGGGACAGGACTGATTGCAGCCTCATAAACTGTTACTCCTAATAGCTGGGGCTTACTATAAATCACACCATGATTTACACCTAAATTTCTCCAGCTCCCTGATTTTTGGCAGCCAAATTTCAGCTTAGAACAGCCTCCCATTCTCAAGGTTACTGCCATCTCCCCAGTCCAGACACACTGCCTATTGCATACCTCTGAAGAAGCATTCCTCACATTCTAATGCTGCTTTAACCATTGCCCTACCACACCTTCAGCCCAGGCTGTTTGTATGCTGACAAGTCTTGTGCTGCTGTTCCCCACATTACTCCTTACCAGCTAGGTGACCTAAGTGCCCATTAATCTTCTTCTGGCTCACAGCCCTGGTGTTCCAGGAATTTTGTCAACAGAGACAAAGAAGAGGGGGATGGATCTGGGGCACGATGGATGTGGCTTGGAAGTGGCTGCACACTTCAGGTGCTGATAAACAGAAGAAATGATGCTGCAGGAAAATCTCCGTACATTTAAGGAAGGAAGACAGCAGAGACTAGAGACAATGGGAAATGCCATACACAGTGATGGATGCAAAAACAACCCAGCACCTAGACCAAAATGGTTCATTATGGTGACCCTGAGTAAACAACCCACAAGAGCATTTCAGTAGTTTTAGATGAAAGCTGGTGCAGTTCAGTTTATTTTAACTACCTTTGAACATCACTTATATTATCATTCTCATATATAAATGTTGCTATACAGTGGTAAAAACATCTCCCGGAGGCCTTTTGGGCAGGTCTTCTTTCTGCTCTTCACAAACACTCCCTCCCCAACATGTACCTTTGTCCATGCCTGTAATAACCCACAGACTCATTTCTACCTAACTTACAAAATAATTCCTCTTTTCCCTTATTTCTCCCAAGTCAATCTTTTTCTTTTGAAGAATACATTACACACCCCCAACCAAAGCTTTCAAAGCCCTCGGAGCTCTCTCATTACCTTGCTGTTAGCTTTCATTCCATGGACACTGGATGGAAAGCAGCACATATGTTTACTTCTATTCCCAATTTTTTTTTCAAGCTTTTCTTTCTTTATTAAACCAGGTACAAACTCCTCCCCGATTTGGGTAGCCTCAGATTCATCCTATATATCATATATTCAATTCCTGCCCATCTCCAACAGCTATTTTGCCTCTGTCTATCCAACAGGTGTATTCAAGGAAAAGGTGAGAAAGTGCTTCCCTTTTTTCTGCCCCATGCAAAGCAGAAGAGTAATTCTCTGCCTACACTTAAGGCAGTACAAAGAATGCTTTGATCACCAATTAGACCCATATCATTCCCAACAGATGAAGAACTATGTCTCATTATTGTAAGCTTGCCCAAGGGTAAGTTCCCAGTGTCCTTCCCACTTCCTCCCACCCACATATTTTACATATTATGGGTGATAGCTGACACAGCCACAGCCTGCGAGCTTCTGTTGAGACCAACGCCAAGTGATTCATAGAAATTACAAATTAAAATCCTCTACTTAATACTCTTGCCCTTCCCCCAGTCACTTCAGGATTGCTGTCTACAGCATATGCCTTAACACACTACCTGCTCTGAAATGACTCAAACAATTAGATTAACACTGCTAGGAGATGGCTTCAAGGCTCACATTTAGAAACATTTCCCTAAACTCAACCTAAATCTTCCCTTTGCTCAGCTATCCTGTTACTTTAATATCTTCTTGATTCAGCCTAAACAATTTCTCCCTCTCGACTCACTATTTCCACCCTGAAAATGCTTGTAGATGGTTATCTGATCACCCCTTGGGACTTCCCTCTGCTGCAGCAGAAGTTCAGCTGTGTTCATCCTTTCTTGTAAATTGAGTCCTTTTGGGTCCTCATCAGGATGAGCAAGGGAGGATGAAGGTAATGGCTGGGCGAGGGAGAGCAGGACTGAGTCTCACCTGCTTTACCCAGGCTGGCACACACATGCAGAACTGCGGGAGTCAGTGTCACACACACAAAAGCCATTAAGTGAGACAGCAGGTCAGTCTGGCATTGCTCAGTGCCAACTTCTAAATGCCAGGGCATAGAGGCTTGGCACGGCCATCACTCCCTGCAAGACTGGCTTGCAGAGCCAGGCTGGAGCCATCATTCCCCTGCCAGTGCCTCACGCCCCCGCAGCATCCCACTTGGACAAGTTTAGAGGGATGAGACAGGCCCTCCCTGCCAGAGACTGAAATATCCTCACCACCTGGAGGGTTCAGTTGGCACAGCTGTCAAATGCATGCTCCATTTGAAACAAGGGTTTCAAATCTTACGAGATGTGCACCGTTTCCCACTTCTGACTGTTGTCTGCCCCGTCTCAGAACCAGGTCCAGGCTCAGAGTGAGATCATCCAAAGCAAGGGACATGTCACTGTGTACACGGGGCCCCTCCAAAGGGATTTCAGCATGGATGAAAGTAGCTTTGCCTCCTGAGGTACAAGACTAGGCTTAAACAGGCAGCTGAACACTGCACCAGAGTAACACTGGTTTTGCCAATTAAATCAAACTGGAACAATTTGGTAATTCATGTGGCAATCCCTTCTTTCCTTTAATTCTTCACTTCCAGTTTTGATTTCCAAGCAGAAACCAACACATTAATAACATGAGGACATTAAAGACTGATTTTCAAAAGCTAGGAATTTAAACACTACTGATTCATTAATATCCACGAAAAACACACATTTAACTTCACTTGGAGAAGCACATCCTTGTCATTTCTCATTATTTGTTGTATTAATTTGAGGGTTTCTATTCAACTTCAATCAAGTCTGCATTTTGTGCATTGGCAGATTGTTATATTGAATCTCAAAATTTAAAAACTGAAGAGAATTTTCACTTCCAGTGGTGGAAGGACTTACTCATTCCCCAGACTCTCTCATGCACCTCACTCAGTTCATTCCCTGCATTGTTTCCTTAAAGGGAAAACACAGAGCAGGCAGATGGAGACTGCACTGTCTCCTGAAGGCAGCTGCTAAACGCCATGCCAGTGCTGGAATCCCATGGGTTACTCAAAGTCTCACATCAAGAGACAGTCTTAAGTTCTTTGGATGCCAGATGTAAACACTGTAAAAGCCAAATCACAAGGTTTCTTAAAACATACCGTAAGTGGGAAAGAAAATACTATTTTTCTTTCTTTAGGCAGAAATTGAGTGAACCCTTCTTTCACAATGCTGAGTATCCTCAGTAAGGGCATCTGAACCAGAGTGAGACAGCCTCAGACTGCACCTGCACTTAGGATACAGTCATCCAGTTTGCCACCAGTCTCCTCAGACATAAGTATGACATGGGATAAATCTTTCAAACATAAACCTGCCCATCCCTTAGGAAAGATCTTCATGGGTGCATGTTTCAGTCTTGCCACCCATGCAGCAAGGGCAAGCTAGGAGAAACTATTTGTACCGCCTGTGCTCCTTGTGGCACTGTTACAGCAAACCTTAAAGAGCCCTAAAGCAGAGCTCACCAGACCTGATCAGGCTCTCATAATGGTGTTACAGACAGCAGAAATGGCAGAGAAGGTGGCTCAGTGACGGAAACACCAAGATGTAAGGTGTACAAAGGAGCTGCTAAGTGGAGGCAGCAGGGTAGAGAGAGATATGAATCCTGTGAGTTGGTCCAGGACAAAGCCACAGTGCTATAGACACTGATGTGCGATGTTTCACAAACTGCCAGCATCCCCAATGAGCATCATGACCTCTTGATTTCCACCGGTATGCAACATTTTGGAAAATGGGGTTTAGTCACCATGAAACCCATGAAAATGCCAGCCTTCCTTGTGAAATGAGACAGGGAATTAATCTGGAAGTGAAAGGTAAAAAGATGTGGGTTTAGCATGGTCAAGAAGGCATGCTACAGCCATCGGAGCCAAGAGGGGTCAAAAGCTGGCTCTGATCAGGCCACTGGAAATGATGGATGAGTACCCAATAAACTTTGTTGTGAGTGACCTTCCTTGTAATTGCCCGTCCTTTGTCACTTCCCTTTTCTTCACTCCAATCCTTGGTAAAGGATTTTCATGTTCCTGTTATCACTACTTATAGAAAAACAAAACAAAATCTACCTAGATATAGTAACAAGGAAAACCTGATACACAACACCAAAAAGAGTGCCATTCAAGATACTTGGAGTTGTACACTCCCAACCTAGAAGTGTACAAATCCTGAAAAACACTTATCCTTTTAGAAAAATGTGAACCTCACAAGAAATACTAATGCTAGGATGAAGAGAGAATTGACAACTGCAAACCAGGTGGGGTTTTCTTGTGGTCTCATTTTTCTTCTCCTTTTCCCTCTTTACTCTCACCACCCAACACTCTCCCCTTTCTCTGTCTTTCTCTCCTTGAGTTCAGTGACCAGCAAGGCACCAGCCATCAAGCTGCTGGATACAATATGCTTTCACAGTACATTAGTGCTGTGCGCTGGACCATGCTGTGCCTGCAATTGTATGACAGGTCAGGGCCAATTCATCTTACTGAGACCTTCAATCAATAGTATCCAGAAAGCTTTCCCAGCTGGAGGGACCCAGCCCAGCAGCCACTGACCTCTCCCTCCACTCAGCACTCGATCATGTTTATAGAGTTTCAACGATGGAAGCATACACAGGCAAAGCCATGTCTGGACTATGGCTAGTCACTGGCTGTTGATGCTTCAGGGACAGAGATGGGAAGGCCCAGTCCAGTGCAAGCAAACAGGTTAGATTTGGCTCAGATGAATGGATGCATTTTTTCCTCTGTTCTCCATTTTCTCTGGCCTCTCAAATTTGTCCATGCTGGCTGCTTCAGCCACCTTTCCCAGTAGCTCACCTAGCTGTTCATTCTTCCATGTGCCAGCCAATGTATATGAGGCATACCAGTTCATATCTCCTCCCAGCCCAGCTCCCCCTTTGGCTTCCTCAGGATGCAGCTCAGCTCCCTTGAGCCACAACCCATTTACACAAAAGTTACTATAACTGACATTTGCAGCAGGGAAAAAAAGCATTAGTAGCAATGATTTTTGAGAGAATAATGGCCAAGACCTGACAACTGTCAGAATAAAGAATACCCTACCAGTAAATAAAAATTAATACTATGGACAAAGTGTAGCCATGAGTTAGTTATGCTTTAAGGTCAGTTTATAATTTTAAAACAGCATAAGAGGGCTTAGTATAAAAGAAAATTCAGAATTTCAATATTCCCGTGAACTTCCTTCAAACTACAACATATGCTCTAATCTACCACCCTTCTCAGATTTCTCCATTCATCACTTATCTCTAATCCACTTTTGTCCTTCATGGCTCCCACAGTCATACCATTCCTCACTTTAAGCACTGTTATATTTTTGGTCCACCCTTCATACCTCTTAGCTCACTTACATTCATGCTGTTAGGCATCTGGTTTTAAATCTTGAAAGCATGGAGGGAATGAACCACAACAAGTGAAGTCTTGTTCTAATCCCTCATACCACCATCTAAAATCAATAAGCATTTTTTGAAAGTGTAAACAGCATTGTTTTCTTCCTCACCCTTTGCCTTATTCTCCTCATCAGAAAGATGGAGATGCATCTTCTCTGCTTCATACAGTTAGAATGTTTAATTATTTATGGTATTTAAAGTACTTTTGGTTCTCAAGCGATGGAAGCTACAGGAGCTGAGATTGTTATTATTGCTTTCCAGTGCACTTCCCCAAAGGCAGCAATGTCTTCTTGTGAGATCATACCCAACGTTACTCACAGTGTCCCAGGAGAGTGTATTAAAACCTGTATGTCCAAGATCTTCAGGACAATAAATCCTAGTTTAGCTAGGAGCAGAGAGAAAGGAATTGCTGTAATACCATAAATAGTTGTTGGTTTCCAAGCAAAATCCCTGATATTCAATATCGACTTTGCCACATTGACTCAAACTGCAAAATACTGCTGATCAGTACTTTCTGATGAAACAACATGTTGTCAGCAAATGCCGGTTTGTTAAGCTTATTCTTATGAAAATATCTCAGCTCAAAACACATTTTCATCTACTCCAAAGAAGTTTCCTTGCTGGCAAGAAAGAGCAAGAACAATGGAGAGCTTTGGAGAGCAAGGCAAAGCTGCAATGGGTAGCCAGTCTCCAGGGTCTGGGCTGGAGGTGAAGGTCTTCTGAGCACCAGGACGCAGCCAGTCAGCAATTTTAATTCAGACCTAGAAATTTCCTGTTACATCAAGAGATCTGCCCTGTAGGTCTGCCATGGATCCAGGGAGTCTGGTTCCAGCAGCTCTTAGTGGAAACGTAAAGCCCAGCTCCATCTCAATTCACTTGCAGAAACTCAAAATGTTAGATCTCCTAGCCATGAGGCTCAGAAGTGGAGACTCTCAGACCCTGGATTTAAACAGATCTGGGAACGTGGCCATACCAGAGTCACCAGGCTTTTATACCACATTTAGAAAGCCCTGGGAGCTCTGGTTCCCACCTAAACAAAAATCCTGGTCTTACACCACAGAGCCTGGACACCCAAGAATCCTGGCTTGGGGCTACAGTGTCAGAGGTGCCAGAATTCAGGGATTCATTACAGAAGTCATGCCCAGACACAATTCTGAGGGCCCACGGCCTCAGGCCAGCCCATGAATGAAAGCACCTCACAGGTGCAAACCCTACAAGCCCTGTGAGCCAGAGGAGAAAACATACAACTTTGAGAGTTTCACTGCAGTTATTAGTCCCTTTTATCAGTTCCTCTGAACTTGTAGTTTCCCAATATTTGCAGGGAGAGGGAGGGAATTTTGCCATTAATTTCAGACTAAAACAAAGTTTCTACCTCTGAACATCCCCCTGCCTGGAAAACCTGCTTGCAGCCTGTTGCCCTATGATTCTGTTGGACTTGCTGCACTGTGCCTGGTGAACACCTGAGTGAGACCTGTGGAGAAACACAACTGGTTTTGAGGGGTCCTGGCAGCCACAGGGTATCTGTTGTCATTGACAAGTTCACAGAGAGCAACTGCTCTGCTTTGGGGAATTTTTTTAACCAAAGACAGACAACGAAGACTGGACTCAAGAGGAAAGATGTTGTAGTCCACCCCAACTGAGACTCTTCTTCCAGTTCCCATCATTTTCTAGGTTATGATGCCAGAAAGCAATGTTGAAAAACTAGCGCGCTCCCACCGCAGAATTAAGTATAAGGCAAAATGAGGGTGTGTATGGGGTTTTTAATAGATACACACACTGTAGATATATATTTATATATATTTGTTATTATTACTTATTTTTATTGTTTTTTCTCTATATATTATATATGTTTATGTGTATATAAGGAGTACACATGCACTCCATCTCATCTTGGACCAGCAGATGGGACTGCCTTTCTTTGAAGGAAGAAAGCAGGTGGGAGAAGCAGCTCATTTTAGGATAGCCAGTAAACCCTTTCCTGCCAGACCTCAGAAGGTACCAGATCTTAAATGCACTAAATCCCTGAAAATTTCCTGAAAACAGCCCTGGGGAAAAAAAAAAAATGAGGGAAAAAAAAAAAAGTGGGGACAACATCCCACTTCTATCCCTTTTACCGCTAGGCTGTCCTTGTAGGAAATTAGCTTCCAAGATAGAAACCCCAAACCTTACTGCCACACCAGGGGTCAGCCCCTGGCACAGGGCAACTGCTTTCCCTCCCGAGAGTTGTTTCTGGGGTGGAGGCAGAGGCACCACTCAGCCAGGAGGTGGGGGTTTAGTGGGTATGGTGTCAAGGCTGTTTTCACGGTGCCCATCTTGAAGCACTACAGTAGCGCTGTGGTGCCAGTCCTGTCTTGTGAGGGGCTTTTGTACAATGCTGAGGTTATAGTGCCATATAACCATCACGTTAAAGCATTCAGCTAACGACAGGCCACAGCCTTTAGCTAGGTCTCACCCTTGTTTGTATATGACAGTACCAATATTGACATCCTGAACAGCCAAAGATTATATGCTGCAAATATCACCCGGCCACTAAAATGAAGTGGAAAAAGCAAATCAGATTGCCTATATGAACTGCCTCTCCAAACTTTGCCTTGAGCACACCACTCATCCCCCTGGAACTTCTTGGGGCTCTGCTCACTTTGGGGTTTCCTTGTTTCTCCTTTTCATTGCAGCTTTGACACTTCTCCAGACCAGGTCTGGGCCACAGTGCTGAACTACAGCCCCATGGGGTCACCAGCTTCAATTTGGGGGAAAAAAAAAAAAAATTAATCCTTATCCCTGAGATGCCATGCTGGCTTCTGCAAAGCATCTTTGACACAGCCCCTGCTTTGGTGTCCTGTCAGGATGACTCTGTGACAGGACCTCGTTTCCAAGCCAGGAGACATTTTTCCATGCAGCTGCATTGATTGCTACATACATGAAGATACCCAAGTACAGTAAAATTTCCAGAGGCTTTTGCACTATGCATTTCCACTACCTCTGTGCGAGAGGGGTATAAAGCCCCTCTGCTCTGATGTGGCAGCATTTTAAACCCACTTTGCACAGGTGCTAGCACCTTTGTGAGGGAGTGGGTGTCACTGGAGGGGGCTCATGATCTATAAACACAGCACACATCTAGATAACAGCCTCTTGCCACTCTCCCAGTAATATGTGTCTCAGGAGAGAGGGGGAGAAGCTAGAACAAACAAGACATGTATGCATTATCACCTGACTACATTGCCCGGTGTTGCGCTGGGATTCCCTTCCTCTTGTTTGTACTTTATCTTCTGAGCCTGCAAAGCTTCAGGGACTTGACCATATTCCTAGTACAGCCCTGCCACCACCCCAACCAGAGGCCAGGGATATGTCATCGAGACTAAAAGCAATACCCATTTATCACTCCTCCTTTCCTAATTAAAGGGATCAGAGGACATATCAGATCACAGCTGAGCTCCTGGCCATGAAGCTGAGGTGAGTCGATAGGCAAGCTGTGCAGCCCCTCCAACTAATTCATTTACCCAGGCTGGCCTGGCATGCAGCTAAGGGACCATTCTCTCCAGATCCATCTGTCTTACAGCTTCCCCCACTGTTAACATTGTTATTTATTTATAAAAATCAATTGCCTAAAAGTATACACAAAAAACCAAAACTCAAACCCAAAATATCAGGTACCCTGACATTAGCAAAAGAAAAAGCACTCAGGCAGCACACAAATTACCCAAGGGAGGTGGTCAGGCTTGAGTTGCTGCCAAGATGACACCTGTAGGGAAACAAGCCACTAGATGCAGGGAAATGGACTGGAGGGTCCCAGAGCAAGGGCTGGGGGTGGGTGGAGGGGTAGGCAGGGGAGAGAAATAAAACAAGAAATTAAGCAGGCTGGTTTGCCCATCACTAGTTATTATGCTTTACAGAATTTACAAGTGTCTTTCACTCCTTATCTCTCCTGAAGCAGCTTCCCAAAAGCCCTACCTGCTTCAAACCATCTGGCCTGCCGTACCCCATCCCAGCAGATTCCCAGCCAAAAAGGCTTCAGTACCTACTGCAGCAGAGCAAAAAAAGAGCCTTATTCTCTAGCCACTCTGACCTGATGGATGCACCCTCCTCTTCCCTCTACCTAAAGGGCCCCCACTCCTCTCATAAGCAAAAATAATCTCCTACACAAGCATACACATCATAGCTTTCAAAGCAATGCCCCTTCCCAACCATTCCTTTGGCAGAGACCATGAGAAGACAGTCCCATCTCCCTCACACCCTCATGCCAACACCGGCACAACAGCAGCAGTGGTATGAACAGAGGATATATCCCATGCCAACAAAAATGTGAAATGAAGAGTTTGATGGTTCACCAGGTGGCTTTGGACTTGTCACAGCAGCGAGAGAAAGGTGCTTGAAAACCTGGCACTAATCATCATCTCCTGGCCTGGTAGTACAGGGCTGCTGGAGCAGTTGGGGCTGAGTACCAGATGCAAGGTGACAGGAGTGCGGAGTAGCAATCACACAGGGCAAACATGGAGGCAATGAGAACCACAGGCTTCCTCTGGGACTGCAAGGACATGTTCAAGCAGACAGCACATTTGGAGCAAGAGCAGAGGAAAAAATGCACATACCAAACAGTTAGGGGAGCAAGGTAATGAAGAGAAAAACCATCTGACCACAGATTATAATGAGCAGCATCAAAACATTGCAAGAAATGGGTGAAAGAAGAAAAGTAATTTCTAGAGAGGACTCTGCAGCATAAAACATAGTGCACTAGTCTGCCTACAGAGCTCACCATCCCAGACTTTACCTGCCCCAACACAGTATCAGCCAGAACCACCACTAGCGTCAGTGCTCATCCTTGTTTCACACAGTCCCTCTAAAGCAGGGGTCCTCAAACTACGGCCCGCGGGCCGGATACAGCCCCCCCAGGGTCCTCAATCCGGCCCCCAGTATTTACAGAACCCCCCGCCCCCTCCTCCCCGCCAGGGGTTGGGGGGGGAAACCAAGCAGCCGCAGATGACTGCCTGCCACTTCATCCATGCGCCGGCCCCCTGTTTAAAAAGTTTGAGGACCCCTACTCTAAAGGGCCATCTGCTTAGACATTATGCCTGAAAACTCAGATGACCACCAGACAACTGTACTCCATACAAGTGAAACCTGCTGTTGTCCAGGACACTGAAGGAAGTAGAGGAAGGTCCTTGCCTTTTCTGCACTGCTTGATGTGTCCCAAGAGACAACCTTCTGCCAGTACAGAAAATATCATCCCATACTGCAACCTTGCCTAGAGGTACCCCCTTTGGGTTTTTCCCCCCCAGCCTTCATTGGATTTTTGCCTTTCATTGGCCTTATCGCAGCACTGGGCATGGCAGCTAGTTGTGTGGGCACAGATGTCACAGAAGTCTGCTGCAAGTCTACAATTGGTGGGACACGGGGACCCCATGAAGATGGATGTGACCATGCTTCCAGCTGGATGACTGAGCCCATGCACTCTTCTCCTACAAATGTTTCAGCCAGAAAGGGACTAAAAAGAAAAAGGCTGCCTCAGTTGCAGCCACAAAGCAGCTCACACACGTGCCAAGAGCAAAGCAGATAGTGCTTGCAGATAGATGAGCTGCATCATAAAGAAAGGGACAATACAGGTGCTTTCCCCTTCCTTGGTCTCAGGGTGCTTCCCTGAGTTAAGGTGTACCCACTCCCCAAAAAGGTCATTAGCCTGCACCCTCCTCTAGTTGTACGCACTTTTCTGAGGAGACAGGAATGCTTGGTTAGACGCAGTCAGTGCCTCCACTCCTCCATCACAGGCTGACATCCATTCCAGGTGCAATGTACACAACCACACACCAGTTAACAATGATCAGAGAAAGAGGGGACAAGCTAAGGCAAAGGAAACAGCAAGGCAGAGAAAGTGAGAACAAGAATGAACGTGGAAAGTGAGAGAGATGGTGAAAAGAGGAGATAAGGATGAGAGAGAGAGCAAAGAGGGAGTTACTTTGCAAGCAGTAGCTAAAATCTACCAACGTTTACAGCAAATGATGCATGAAATACACTGTCAGGAATGTGATGCCCAGAACCTACTACTGCTAAATATTTAATCTGATTGGCAGGGAGCCATTAAAACCTCAGTGTTTGGATCTTGGGCTTCTATAGAGCAACAGGTCATTCACTGTAAGTGCCATCACCCTTTCCAACATGCAGCATTGTGCAGGAAAAAAGTTATCAATGGATATTAAAAGCAGCAGAAATGAGCTACAGGAAAGACCCAGCGTATGTACCTTGGCTCCCACTGCAAGCTAGAGACAAGTGGAAGGCAGCTATGCTGAGCATCTTTTCCAGAAATCACAACACACTGCTGCAAAGATCTCATACAATGCAATTTGTGCCTCTCAGGCACTGTAAAGTCACACAGACCTGTGGTACATTGAGGCTGGTGCTTTACTGGCCCACACTTCCCTGCCTGTAATCCCTGAAGTCAATCTGCAAGCAGACCAAAGGCTACTTCCAGCAATCAGTTTCTACCGTCGGCTGAGCATGAAGCAGGTCAGAACATCCTATATATGTGTCTCCTAATGCCAGCATATGAGAGTGCAGCGGGCCTGGTGGGGTGCATGCAGGTATGCAGCCCTTTGGGGCAGGAAACCTCATTAGCCAGTACCGCAGTGCAGTGAGGGGACAAGGGGACAGTCAGCTGCTAGCAGGAGCATATACATGTGTATGTTTGCACATCTAGTGCAGGCTCCCACTTTGCTGACCCTACCCACACAACCTTCAAAGCAGCTGCTGTCCATGTCAGCTCTGGTAGCCCTGAGCTGGCTTTTCTTCTTGGAGCCACTTCTTGGAGCTTTGCAAAGAAGAAGAATTACGTTTGGGCAAAGCTTTTGCAGTTTCAAACTACAACTCGGTTCTGACTTGGAGACAAACCTGGGCACTCAGAGATACTCTGAGTAAAGAGACAGACTTTCCTCTTAATCACTTCTAGAATGAAGGTGGTCGGTGGGCCTATTTATTTATTTACATATAACATAGCATTTTAAATTTTTCAGAGCTAACTTAAAGGTAGAAATATTCTGCTCTGCTGTAGAGAGCTCCAGCTCACATTCCTCACCATCATCCAGTACACCAGCAACAGGAGTGCAGTTCTTCCTAAGGGTTCTACAGGCCCAGGGCATGTGGTTGACTCACTGCACTGTCATTGACAAGTCACAAACTGCATGAGCCCAGCAGCTGCTTTCCAAAAATTAAGAAATAAATAGATAAATAAATGCATAAGTGAATAGTAATGACAGAAATGTAGCGAAAAGCAACATGCCCCATACTTGTTTCACAGAGGACATGGGATTTTACTGTATCCAAAACCCCATATCATGCAAGGACATCTGCAAATCAACACTGGCTGCAGAGCCTTGGAAGTCTGGGATGAGGTCTTCACCAGTAGCATAGCACTGAGATCTTCTCTAGGCATAGACCTTCCAGGACACATCATAGACTGGTATTCACAAGCATAAATCTCCCACCATATCCCTCTTTCTATATTTCTGGCTGCTTCCTTGTTGCAGCTGTTCGAGGAGCTGACTTCATCAGAATATGCTTTGTGAAGCGCTTTTCTGCTCTGTATGATGCTTTTGCTTTATTTCTTTCAGTAAGTGCCAAACCACTGAAGAATGCCAAGGATAGAGCTCTGAAAGTCAAGACCAAGTAAAGAGTAAGTATTTTTCTATGGCATCATCAGCTGAAAAAGTCTCAGGGCACCTCACAAACACAAAAGAAAGTGTGAGTTTTGAATACAGCTGTGTGGTGTGCATGTCCATCATCCCAGCTCACAGATGGAACAAGTGTGCTGAGTGACTTATTCATGGGGCTCTGACAAACCCTGCTATTGTTTAAGATTTGTCCAAGTCCAGCTTGCCATGTTCCTGAGAAGATACTGCCTATAACTGGCAAGGCAGAAGGAGATGTGTGCCTGTGTTTCAGCCATACCGGTCAACAGCCTGACATGCTATCCTCAACCAGCAATGAAGGTGGGTTTGCCAGACCACCAAACTGCTGCAGGAACAAACTGCTGGGACAGGGATGGGAAACGACTTTATCAGCCACAGCTGTTGATAAGCTGAATAAAAGCCAATGCATTGAAAAGTCAGATGAGACCCTGCTGACCTGCTTACTATCTGTACCACAAAATGAATCTTCCCTGTAGCCCAGGACAATGCAGCGCTTCAGCCTTTGCTTTAAAAGGTGCTCTTCAGAGTTTACAGCGAGAACCTGTTCCTCTAATCCTGGGCTCCTGTCACTCTTTGAACTTCCTCTTAAATTGCCCAGGAACTAGCTGTGTCACCATACAGGATACAGTCACTGTCGTGCAGGGAATGAAGCTGAGGCATTTATTTTACAAATGGTCCTCCAAACAGGTATCACAAAAGAATAAATTTAGGATGCATCAAGGTAGACAGAGCCATTCACCAAGAGAGACTGGAGCCACCAGCTGAGATACTGTACCAGTTCATGGCTCTGTTTCTTATTCTCACCTCTTCATTTCACTTGGAAATGTGCTCAGGCTTAAAAGCAGATCAGGAAATTAACATTTCCAGGTATGGAATATTACCCTAGCATCTGAAAAAGGACTTTATATGCAAAAGCTTACAGAATTTCTTAAGTACAACTGGATGACAAACACTGTGATAAGAACTCTTGCTTCATGATATTTTCCTGTGCCTGTCAAAACAAGGAGATACAGTACTGCACAGGGACTTTTTTTTTTTTTTTTTTTACTAATTAAGCTATTTCATACTTCAAAAAAGATTCACACCAAAAGGGAAAAAAACCCCAGCTAGTCCACACTCTGCTGGAACTAGTGCTTCATTGCATTTTTTATAAGCATGCATTTCATCCATAGTCCCTCCATTGCAAAAGGCAGCATTCAAACAGTTCCATAATCAAAGAAGAAAATACAATTAAACAGAAACATTAACAAACATGTCTTGAACAAATACCCTGCAAGGAAAAAGCACCACAGCACTGGCTCATTTAGAAGCACCCCAGCCTTTTAAAGGCTATGAAATCATACAAGATCTTGCTGAAACAATACTGGTTTCCTGATGCCTGTGTCACCTCCCGATAAGCAAGTCTCTAATGTCATCCCTGGGTGTCTATACCCATGGCAGTTCCCCCACCCCCTCCTAGCCACCTTGCCACCCAACACTTAGGCTTCTCCTTCATATGGAGCCCACTTTTCCCAGCTTCAGCTAAGGGCCAACATTCTTCCAGATCTGCCCTTATTGACTAAAGGGAATAACTGGCCCCTGTTCTCTGTAACAGTCCTTTACAGATTTGCAAGCAGTTAGGTTTCCACCCACAGTTGTCTTTCCTCTAGACTGAACATGTGTGGTGGTCTTAGCATTTCTTACAGGACTTAGTGTCTACTACCATCTACCCCACCCCCTTGCCTGCTCCCCCTCCAGACTGCTAACTATCTTTTTAAAAACACTACACAATCACAGCCAAGAGGCTGGGGGAGAAATGATCTACGGGTCCTGCAAATCGGAGCAGGAGGACTCGTGTGGAAACACTGCATCCTTTCCCTCCTCTCCTGGAGAATTTTGGACGCTCCTTGTAGCAAAGCTCCCAAGGCTACTTCAGTTCAGAGACCACTACTGCTTCCGTGGAAGAGGTACATTAGCCTCTGCCACACTTCACAGCAAGAACCATGCTGTCTTCTCAGTGCTTCCTTTTCTTCAGCTTGTTGCCATTGTTTGGTTATAACTACTTCTCCTTTGGTTCTGGTTAGACTCCTACACAACTCCCCTAGCAGTGCAGACTGGGCGTGTAACCAACAGCTGCTCCTACAGCACTAAACAGTCCCTCGTTTTCTTTCTCTGTCCTTGGTGTTTACATTCTTAAGCACACACTTTAAGGCAGTCATCACATCTCTCTTTTAATTGTCATTTGGCCAAGCTAAATGTAATTAGTTACTTTAATCTTCCCTCTTAGATCAATCCCTCCAGCATCTTAATCATTTTTATTGCTCCACTGAATTTGTTCTAATTTGCTGCCATTTTTGGGGCACAGAGTTCTCCAGAAATGAACTCAATAGCCTAGGTACACTTACACCAGGCACATGAAGAAAACGTGACTAGATACACGTAAAAAACCATTTCCTTGCTCCAAGACACAATAGTTCTGTTTGTGCAATCCAGAAATCACATCAACCTCTTTGCTGCCACGTAGTATTGCAAGCCCATATCTCATTTGCTAACCGGTGTAACCCCAGTGTCATTTCTGGTATTACTGCTTTCCAGGGGTGTACCTCTCATCTCTGCTTTCTTTCCGAGTGCAGTCTGATTTTAACTCCTACTATTCAATTTATTATCCACTCTGCTAATCCCCAAATCCTATTCTGAGGTATGACTGCTTAGCTAGCTATATATCTCAAATCTCTTTGATTTCCAATGGAAATACTCTCACAAACCAAAAGGCACAAGGTTTGTCATCAGAGTAAAGTCAAGGCGCACACGTAAATTCACGGCACACACGTAAATTCACAAAACAATACAGATTTTTCACATGCCTGTCCTCAGCATCGGTCCCTTACTGAAAACTGACAAAGGGTTTTCAAATACTGCAGTTCAGCTTTGGTGGCATACCAATGTTGTGCCACTGTGTGACAGCTTTGCATCAGGCCCTGCTGCTCCCAGAAGAAGCAGTGGCCCCTGGAGACCTTTGCAAGGCCCTGTGAGAACAACTGGGAGCACTGGGCAGGTGCCAATTAAGCTTCACCCAAATGTACCACTACTGGGGTACATTTCTGTACTCGGCCTTTCTCCATACACACCCTCAACGTGGGCATGGCTTTCCCAATAGCCTGGACACTAGCTTCTTTCAAACCACGGTGTCAAAGGCTCCGCTCCTCCTCCTCCATCTCAAAGGCAGGGGAGGCTTCTTCAAAACCTTTCTGTGAGACATCACAGAGGTGCACCCCAGACACTTCCTGAGCACTGGGTAGTTACAGAAGCAGGACCTGGGTGCAAAGATTTTTTTAGGATGTAGAAGAAACCTTCCCCCTCCTCCAAATCTTGTCCCTCTGAAATCTCCTCCAAAACTCTTCCCCTGCCCCCCACCAGCTCCCCTACAGACACCAGCACCTCCAACAGCTCCCAAACTAGTCTAAAGGCACTAAAACAGGATGGCTTTGCCCCTCCCCCCCCAACCACACCCATCACCTGCAGAGCTGCCCTGACCCTGAGCTGGGGGTCATGGCATCAAAGTCCAGTTGGGCTTGTCCAGCCTGAAGAACAGAAGAGGATGGAGGAGCAAGGGGAACGTGACATGCCATAGGGTCAGTGGTGGATGAAGACCTAGCACCGGGCAGCGTTGATGCATTGCCTCTGCTGTTCTTCAGCTCTGTGGGGGAGATGCTGCTCAGCCCAGTCCTCCTTCCACTAGCCACAAGGCAGCTACAGCTTAGCAGCATCTAAATCAAACAGGTCAGTGGTCCTTGCCACTGTGCCTCTCGCTATGCCTGGTCCCACTCTGCTCTGGTCCCCAGAGGAAAGAGTGGGGCAGGGGGCACATCTAACCACACTGAGCAGGCTGTAGCATCAGTTTCCCTCTCCCCAGAAAACAGAGGAAAATAAAGCACCAGTTTTTCCCCCATACCCTCTCCCATGCACATGTACTGCTAGTGTGGATAAATTTACGAGTCAGCTCTCTCAGTCTTTCATGGTCCAGGCTTTCCCAGGACCAGAATGCAATTTACTGCCAGTGAAAGTCCAATAAGGTATATAAATCTGCCCTCCTGCCACCACCTATTTTCATGACCCATGTCAGCCCACTTCCTCCTCACTAGCAGCAAGAGAAGGTCTTCTGCTTAACTTTCCAGAAAGAAGTGAGGGAAGAGGCTTAGCACAACTCAAGTCACTTGAAAAGCCACAGTGTGTGTGAATTGGCTGGATTTATGACAGTCATTAGCGCCACCACAAAGATCCTTGCTACAAGTAACAGCATCAGTTTGAGCAGAGGGGAAAGAAAAAAAAAAAAAAAAAAAAAAGACTGCATAGAAGTACAGAACTACAGAGCACCCATCCTTTGAGTTCAGAAAACATGGGATGGCACAGATGTACACATACACCTCTCCCACCTCTACACTTTGCACTTACTTGAAGCCCATGAGTCCCCCTTGCAGGGGACTGGTCTACAAGATCTTGGGATGCTTTTAGCCTGAAAAGAAAGACCAGACCTATGCATACATCTACAGGAATGGAACTCCAGCCAAGCCACCTGACTGTATCTCCTGGCACAGACCAAGGATGGCCACTTTCTGCCAAATGCTGATCAGCATATACTAAACCAGCTCAGGCAGGATGGAGAAGGTCAGCTTGGCTTCAGCCAACTGAGAGCTGACTATAGCCAAGAAAAACCTTAGCATGGCTCTTACCATCTTGCTCTAGCAAGCAATGAGACAATTCTTAATTACATCTTCTCCAAGCCCTCCAGCTTTGCACCAAGGAACTCCATCCATTCAGTGCACTGCAAATGCTGCTCAAGGTTGTATGGCTGTTCCCCAGTATGTTCTTCTATTTACTGGTATGAATGTGTAATGTTCCATTTCCAGTTATATTAAGAGGCACAGCTTAACCCACTGCTTCCAAGTGAAACTTGCCTTCTCTCTACATTGCTATGCTGATCTTCCATTGAACAGACTATCTCTGGATGCTTTCATCCAAGTTCTATATTTCTTTAGCTGGTGTAGTAAGTGTGGCGTTTCAGTAAAGCCAAGGTTCAAGCTGAGCCTTTTGCATATGAAATTCCCTAAATACCCAGGCTTCACCTAAAGAACATGCAGATTTGACATATCCAGGAGGAGCACTGGACCAAACAAGGTCTTTCTGCCATCTCCTTTAAGTTCACTAAATATTTAGACATCCTATAATATGGGAAGTTAGGGGTTTAAAAGGGAATTTAGGTCTTCAACACATTGTTTTTTCCTCTCCCTCTCTATCTCTGACAGTAAAACCAAGTTCTATAATTTTTCCATCAAGTTTTCTCCTGCAACTTTTAAACCATCTTTCAAAGTCATTCAGATTATGAGAAAACACCATTAATTTGCTTTAAAAGACTCTGATTCTGTTCAAATGGAAATTTCAGCTATGCCAAATACAGCCATTTTAAGCAGTTCTTACCAGACAGTCATTGATTTTTCTCCTCCAGGCACAGTCCATGATCCATGAGGATTTGGGGGAGGAAACTCGACACAACTTAATCTGATCCCAAAACTGAATGTCAACCAGATTCTATACTTATTTCTGTTTTATACTGCAGGAAAAGCAGTATCTTAGGTGATCAAGAAAACACCTGAAAATTTATACAGCAAAAGAAATTTTGATGAATCTGTTGGTATCCTTAAAATCATGTAATTTAATACTTCAAAACCAAGGAAATATTCAGATACGAAGACAAAAAATAACACCCATTGGATGCAGGTAACATCAAGGATTTATGCAGCATTCATTGCAGTCATCAAACAGCAGCCTAGGCAGTACCCCAATAGCTCTTTAAGATGTTTCTCAGATGACAAAAGTGAACAAATTTATAAACAATAATGCTTTGAAATGAAGTTGATTCAAAGAAATATTGCAAGCCCTTGCATCTTGTACCACAGAGCAGACCCCCTCGATCCAATCCTCACCACAATCAATGCCAAGATTCTACCTGACTTCAAAGGGACACTGGATCCAGGCTCTGGGCTGCAGCTGAACCCGTGTGTAGGTACACATCACAATTTGTGCTGCCATAGTTGCCAAACCACAGTATCACAGGAGACTGTCATGTCAAAAACACATGAATTTCTGTATTACCCTAAGCACTTAAAACAACACAGTTAGACTGCCAGGGCAAGCCTTCTCTCTAATTTTCTGGTTTATTTGATTTTTATGCTTCATCATGCTAGCAATATTTTCTTATGAAAAATCTACCTTGGTGGAGACAGGCAACACTTCTAAATGCATGCAGGCAAAGATGTACAAAGACATATAATTAAATGTCATTCTTACACCAGCTTCCTCCTGGCACACAGTGGTTATAGAACAAGAAAGCCCTAGACATCTCTCCTTAGCCTTCCTGCTGCATCCTGAGAGGCACTACTCTGTGAGGTGCCAAGGACCAGTCCTACGATACGTGGTCAAGTCAAGGGACCTCATGTGCCAGCTTGCCACTCTAGCCTGAAAAAAAGACCTGAGAAGTCCAGAGATCATGGCTGGGCTGAGCTATACAGACACTGCTGTTTCTTGCAAATTCAAATCATGTTTGGGAACTGCTTACATCGGACCCAGACTGAGGGATCTCCAGGCCTTCACGTTCAAAAAGAGGTGGGCTATCAGGTAGCCAGTTTTCTTGCAATGGAAAAATACAAGACAGAGGATCAGGGATTAGAAAACGTCAGATTCCTCCTGGACCGTGACTGTTTTCCAAACTGGGTGATGAAGAGGGATAATTTAATACAACTCCTGTCTTTTTCCAGTCCCCAACCCTGTACACCCTTAACATGCATACACACAGAACAAAAAAAGAACTTTAAAAGTTCTTAGGAAACTCACCTATGTAGGCTGCTTTTGTAGTCAATAGTGATTAGCTTCTCCAAAGGGCAAGCTGGAGCATATCCACTGGGCTCCTGCTCTACACTGCCCTTCAAAGGGCCCCCGCTTTCTCTACTGACTCCCTGGAGATCCTCTGGAAAGAAGTCTCCCACAGCTAGTGTTATATTCTGGAAAAACTCCCCTCTCCATTTAAACATCAAACGTCTCACCAAGCTTCTAAAAGCAAATGTAAAATAAATAATGAGGGGGGATATACAAAGGGATACAAACTGCAGGAATGAAAATCCCAAGTATTTTAAAGATCTTGAGACAACTTTAAAGAGCTACCTGCACATTATAAAAAATTATAAAAATTTTCATTGAAGCAGTAACTCTGGTTTCCTGTCTCAGAGCCTCTGAGGTTCTCATCCCTCATCCTTTGTTCAAGAGCATTTGCGTGAGGATCAGGTCTTTGTTCCCTGGGAATTCACCTCCTCCTGTCACTTTTTCTTCCACCTGGAGTCAGCACTGGAGCTGGATGCTAAATGAAACATTTTGTTGTCACTGGGAAACACAAATGCATCCAAAGCAGAACAAGAACAAATCTACACTGCCTGATTTGGAGGGAGAATTGGGTCCAGTCTCCTGTATCTCAGAGGACTCCACAGTCTCTGGGCTATGGAGCCTACTTCTCCGTTTCTTTCCTGCTGAAGTCATTTCCCTTTGGATAAGTAATTACTTATCTATCGGGCCAAAGAAACAAACTACCTCCACAGCCCAGTCGTTAAGAGTATTCTCTCTCCAGCACAATGAATAGGCATTTATATAAATTAGAACAGCTCCAACTGGAAAAGCTCCAACTGAGAAAGCATTACTGCAGAGACCCAGTAGTCTGGGCCCTCTTGTTGGCTAGGACAACTCTGGGGACAAGTCCTCACTCCAAAGTATACAGAATAGAAATGCATTACCCAAAACCCAGTTACTTTTCTGCTTACCAGGCTGCTAGCTATTCTGGGCTTTTCTCTGCTTTTTCATGAAAACACATCAAATGTTCTAATTAATTTCAGTGCAGAACTAGCAAAATCTATGACATGGGGGGTGGGGGGCGTAAACCCTCCGTTACAAACCTCCCCTGTCAAAAACCTTGATCGCCATCTCTAATGTCAAAAGCTGAAGTTGGGGATCTCTCCAACAAACTGTGAACAGGGAACATTATTTCATCTCACTGTCCTAACAAAAACAAAAAAACAAAAAAAAAAGTTTAAGACTATTAGGGTGAGGTATGTCATTAACCAACACTCACCTCCTACTGTGTATCTCCTGGTTTCTGAAATTTATTACTCCCTCCAGTAAAAGAAAAACCCCAGCATTGCACAGAAAGGGTTGCTCATGTAAGATACCCGCTGTAGGTATCCAGCTTCTGCTTCAGAGAGTGACAAGGCACAGGCATTCAGCTCCTGCAAAGTTCTCAGAGCCCTGAAGTTCAGAGCGCCTTTTAGCCCCTTTGCTCCCCATTGAAATGGTACAAATTAAAAGTGGATAAAGCAGCATCTTTACAGCTCTCTCTGAATCCCTGGCTTGAAAGTTTGTGAACTTTCAAACCAGGAATTCAAAGTGAGCTTTCTGTAAGAGTCACTGTATCTTTCAAGGCAGCCATCCCACAGTTATCCTGTTTTTCTAATCTACTTAGTTTTTATCCGCTCCTGTTTAGAGCACAGGCCCCCCCATCACATAATGAAACAATTGCAATGTCTTTTCTGAGATTCCATTTATGCTTTTGTGGCATTTACTTTGTTACTACCAGATGGAGTCTTAAAAGCTTCCTCCCAGAATACTCAAATATGTGGTACCTCAGACCACATCCAAGCTGCTTTTGTATTTTGACTTTCAACATTTCAGGGCACTATCTTTACAATTTTAATTATATATAATATTCACCTTTTCAGTAATAAATTAGAGGGTGATTTCAAGTTGCATCAAAAACGTGGAGAGCTGTAGAGGAAAGACTGTGAGAACAGATTATGTCATTCTGTCGTTTTCATTAGATTCTCCCTTGGGGATTGTCAGCTGCTGATGTTTCAGCTTGCCTCCGCTGAAACACGTCTGACATGAGGGAATCTCCCCTGAGATACTTAGGCCACTGACTAAAGCAGCCAGCAATAACAGAGAACTATAGAAGTGGATAGAGAGGGATGCAGGGATATGCAGAGCTCTCCCGCACGTTTGCCACACAAGCCTATGCCTACGTGCAAGTAGCTGCAAGCTAGTGCGTTGTGTGCTTCCTCTACCACAATGCACTTCAAATGCATTTCTCAGCAGAGTCCCGTGACAGAAATACCCCAGCAATCCAGTCATGTGCAATTAATTAACATCCCATTTTACCTGGCACAAAGAGATGCACAGCAGCGAGCCTTTTGCCATCCTCTTCCTGGAGCAGCTGGCAACATCCCTACACCTTTCCGTACGGCAGTGGAGCCATTCTTCTCACTGCACAGGCTTCAAAACCACCTGCCCCCAGATGCTGTGCAGATTTAGAATTGCCCTTGGAAGCAGAGCCAGTTTTAGGCTTCTAGCAGATCTTCTGCAATTCATTTCAAGACAGTATTCATTTAGGACCTTCATCTTTCACATTGCAAACACCCGCTGTGTATCTCCAGGACCTCATTCCCAGCTGGGGATGCTGGAATAGCAAAAGTCCCTTGTGACAGAGGAAAACCACAGTCCCTCATTATGACAGACTACAACCTCTCACCTACCCGTATCCCCCTGTGTCCCATTCATAGCACACAGCCAGAGGCAATGCACCCCCACTGCTATCTTCAGCTATCATTAGGCTATTATGCCTATCACCTGAAAACAATTTTCTGTTCATTAGGCAATCAGCTGTGATGTAGGACATGGCATTTGTGCTAGTAAATTATCAGTGGGTTCATGACACCAAATATTATCTGTCTCAGCTGGCTCCTAGTAACCATCTCACCTCCCTGTCTGTTTTGAAATGGTGAACTTAATAAGTTTTACATTTGTTTCCTTTTGCAAAATCCCCCAAATTCTTCAGAGATCATACATGCTAGAAACCACATCCACATGAAAGAGTTTTGTATATTAGCTCCTCAACAGTATGTGGCAACCCTAAGAGATTAGGAAAAGAAGTTAAATAAAAATGTTAAATCCAAGTGTAATATGAAAGAGAGATTATCACGTCATTTCCTCCATTTGAATTTGAGTTTGTCTGGACATCTGTATAGAAATTTCCTGACTCTTACAAAAACCACCAGTGGTCAGGATTACATGCTTGTTGCTCTGCTAAAAAATAGTGTAATCCACCAGCAAGGTTGTACCACAGTCCCCACTTCTGCTGCTGCACAGGAGGATATAAACTGACATAGGTTTTAGGCCACACAGCACATTCCCTATGCTGGCCGAACTCACAGTCTCAAAATGGCACTTTCAGCCCCCTCAGACACCAGCAGGGGTATCTCTACAGACTCAGAGTCAATACCTGACTGGTAGGGTCAGAGTCTCTGAACCCATTAAGAGAGCAGCTCACCCAAACCCTAACAGTGCAGAAGAAGCTCCTCCAACTCAAGAGCACAGAGAGATGCAGCTGTGAAGGCTGGCTAGTGAAGCGATGATTCTCAGAAACCACAATGCTCATGGTTCCTCAAACCCCATTTTATCTTCTGGAAGCAGCAAAGGTGAGCAAACAGAAGGCACCTTTAAACTGTAGCTCGTCTTGCAAGACAAAAGAATGACATCATGAAATAGCAAGGTGCTATTTTCACATCATTCAGTATGTGACAATACACATCTGATCCCCTTGCAGTATCAGGTTTTGGCACACTAGCTATTCAGATGCTGTGATAGTGCAAAACCTTGAAAGCAGTGGCTACAGATGGGTGACGCTTCTTAATGACAGGGACATAGAACAGCCCAACATCCCAGGATTCCAGAATGGGGCCTGCAAATGTTAAATCATCATTTGCATGGGACAGGTTTGTAAGTCTCTTCTGCACAAATTTCTATAGTGATGCTCTAGCCGTCCCCCAGGACAGGATGTGCTGTCACAACATACCAGAGGTTTTGAAAACCAGACATCTTTGGGGAGTTCCCCATACACCTAAGCTGTGCCACCAGTCAACACCATCATGTTGACTCTTACAGGTACCACATGAGATTTGGAGCACGTTGGGTGGCAGGGAGGGTTTCCTCCAGTGGGACAGTCAGTGCCTCCCTCCTGCACACACAGCAGATCAATCTCGTTATCTTTCTTCCAAAGTTGTTTGGTTAGGCATGCAAATATCATGATTACTGGAGACAGATTTTATTAGATACACAATACTGAAAGTTCAGCACCTACATCTAGCTTTAAATATCTTCAGTCACAGCCGTTCTGCCACGTTTATCAGGATCTTCTACTGTCACTAAACCATTATTGCAGTAAACATTTAATTTGACGTTCAATCTGTATTCTTTCTGCTTCATCTTAAACTAATTTATTTCCTGATCTGTCCTTGGTGACTAATGAGGATAATTGGCCCCTGTCCTCTTTCTGTAACAGTCTTTTATGTATTTGCAGACAGTTAGGTATCCACCCACAGTTGTCTTTTCTCCAGACTGAGCTTGCCTGGCTCTCCCAACCTTTCTTTGCAGGTCTTGTTTTCTCTGATCTGTGATCATTGTCTTTGTTCACTCCCCCACACTGTCCTCAGTCCTTCCCTCTTTTAGAAGTGCAGCCCCCAAACAGAATGCAGTTATCTAAGCAGGGCTTAATCACTGTAAATAGGTGTTAGATATTTCATTTCACTGTTTTGAACAAAAGAGGATTGCAGACGGAGCTCACACATGGGCTGGACAGCAGGTCCAGTGATAGCTAGAGTGATGGTGATGGTGATAGCTGGAGTGATTAATTTTTTTGATCAGTGGTTCAAATCCAGACCAGGAATGTAGTAAGCAAAAACTGTTCCCATTTCACAACTAGATAGCTACACACAGGCAAGTAGTGCAGGCTGACTGCTTTCTTGAGAAGTAATTTACGAGTCTGGCACATGAAGAGTTAACTGGACATGAGCTCCTACATGCCTCCCATGCCAGAGGTGAGAAGGGGAGTGACAGAATAAAGTCTCAAGGATTAGCCAAGTCAGATAAACTGCTGGCCCCACACCTGTTTTGGTGGATGAGCAATTAGCAGAGACAAGCCACCAAACAGACCATGAAGACCAAATTCCTGGTTTTCCCCTAGAAGTATTTGTTCCCTAGAAATGTTTCAGCACAACCATGCACACCAATATTATTGACACACTGTGTTCTCTGGGAATACAGAAACATCTTCAGTACTCAGAGATGCCTACCTAGCATTTTACCTGAAGCCACTTTCAGTGACTCTCTTTAGTTTTGAACCTTCCTTGTGGATGGGGTTAGAGGTATAGGGAGTCAGTGCTGCAGAGGTCTCAGCTTTGTATCCCTTTCACTTTGAGCCAGTAGCCAGGCTCTCGTTTGTAATTTCTGTTTTTCCCCAGATGCTTGATCAATCCATAGGTGGCCCTGAAACATGGTCTTTGCGTTAGAAAGGGAAGAGAGCCACCCAGCACACTTCACAGTCTGCAAATACCCTCTGTATTAGCAAGTATCAGCTGACAGTCTCAGAACCTGTACCCTTTCCCTCTCCCCTTTTTTAATGGCCCTGAGTACAGAAAAAACAATGTTTGTTCCCTTCCCATTAAGCATATTCACTGTGTGTGTAAAAATTCAAGAAAGATAAGCCAGTCCCTCCTCCTGCCCAGAGCCAGCATTCTCTTCTGCTTCTAAGAAAACACTAAACAAAAAGCAGCCTTGCCTCAAGAGGTCCAAATTAGCCATGGTTTGAATTGATTTGATCGTAGCATGGTTTGCACACTGCCTAGTGCCACTCATTTTTTTCTAAGCGCATAGAGATATTTTTTTCTCTGCAGTTGACCTCAGGCACATGGAGGTATGCTGCCTAATTCGCACAGATCACCACTGTGCACTTGGTCGACTTTTACACACACCAGTTCACATGCCGATGCACAATCCTAGCTGAGAGCTGGTGGTTTGTGGCTTAAGGAAGCCATGAGCTCTTGAACTATAAAGGGTGGGATCATTTGGATATTTTTTTTCCAACGTGGAGGGTAGCTTTGACACTTAACCCAACTGAGTCAGTCTCCTGGTTCCCAGGCAGTTAACACCATGCCATTAATTTTGCCAGAGAAAGCACCAGTCCATACCTGCCAGGAACCTCCTCTCCTGTCTTCAGATGAACTGACAAGCAAGGTGGATAAGTCAGAGGGATGGTGGAACCCCCTTTGTGGTTGGAGAAACGGTCTTTTTAGTTTGTTATGATGCACTTAGCTGAAGCAGAAACACAACGCTCAGAAGAAGAGACAAGGCAGTGGTAGTGGAAGGGCCATGCTTAGCTTTAAATATCTTATTCTTCTCTGCTTCCCCTTCCACATATTTTAGTGCTGCAATCTTCAAACTGCCATTTCGTCTTATGCAGGGAGGCACCCAGGGCAGTAGCTAGTCCATCTGACTGCGGTGAAGCAACAAAATGAGTAAGTTGATTCACTGTGGTTTAAAGAATTCTTGTGGATGGGTGGGTGGAGGACGGATCAGGGTAATAGCAGATAATTTATCAGCCATGTTTCTCCCAACCACTCCCTGCTTTTCCATCAAGTATAAATATATCTCAAAGAAGGCTAATCACAGAATCACAAGAGAGTCAGGCAGTCCTACAGCCCCAGTGTCAGGCAAAGCGGATACTACCAGCAAGCATCCTGTTGTAGATTAGGCAATCACAATACACGGAGCCATCTCTCTCAAAAAGATCATCTAGTCCATCTCTCCTACAAACTAATCCATTTCTTTGTGATAAATTGCAGCTTAACAAAGAAAAGAAAAAAAAAATTAACAAACCCTCTGCATGTTCTCCAGCTGCAAGATAATTCTCTTTCCTCGCTGCCCACCAAGCCATGCTGATGAGTACAGGCAGAGCTGAGCTGTGGCCTTCCTAAAGGCTGAGAAGATTAAACTTCTAGGGGCCAGCCCTCTGTCTGGACTACCACACAGGCAGGTTTTGTGCATCCTAAGGAGCAAAAGATGGGAGCGGGGAATGGAGCCCATTGCAGAGACAAGCAGTGCTGTCTGTACAGCACTCCCATCCTCTGCCAGCTTGGGGGAATGAGAAAACAGCACTGGGAATCAAATCTAGACCTCCCACATGGTACTGCAGAGACACCAATTCCTGGTGCCAGCCCAGGCAATGCGAGTCCAGCGTGGGAATCCAAGCACAGCTCCATGCACTAGCGCAGAATGGCTCTGGCACCAGAGATGAGGTCCACCTGCCCTCTTCTAAAACAAGCACAAGAAACAGCCCCAGCTGAGCTTCCATAATACATGAAACACAGAATCAATGCCACCAGCTTTTCCCCCTGTAGGCAAGGGTTTGGGGATGAGGTGGTGGTTCATAGGTTGATAGAGGTTTTATACAGGGGCACTTGGTAATCCAAAGCGAGGACAAAACAAGTCAAAGCCTAAATCATTATATGGGCATGGAGAGTTGGGATTTTTGCCCATCCTCTGTATTTTCCATCTCTCCACGATTTCTTCATGCTCTTGCATGCACAGGTACAATGTAAAACTCGGCCATCAATGCAGGTATCCTGACAACCCTGCCCAGACCAGGATGGCAGGGGGCTGTTACAGACACTTTCCTTTGCCTGGCTATGGTCTCACTGACAAAGGGATCACAAGAGTCACCAGGACTGGCACAGGCTGAGCTGGGCTGGTACAGCAGGTGTGTGTCACTGGATCAGAGCCCAGGGTCCACAGGAACAGGAGAAGCTTTGACCATGCTTCTTTCCTTTTCCCTGCTGAGATCTGCCCCTGTGTACCAAAGGCAGAGCCAGGAGGAAGCTGAAGTGGGTCTCACCACCCCCAGGCTGTTACCGCACTCTGCCCTCAGCCTGCTCCATCCTGTCCCAACCCTCTGAGACTCCCACCCAGGACTGGGAGACAGGCTGGTGTGGTGGGGGAACAGAGGAAAGCAGGGTATGGGGAGGCAGTAAGAGCTGCTGCTCTGGGGTGGCGTGGGTGAGCACTTGAAAACCACCCATACCCACACCTCCCATCTTAGAAAGCACTCTGCCACTCCCTCCAGAGCCGCAGCTGGGGCACACCAAGTGACCCCGCACCAGGATGCTGTGCCCCTGCTTTGCTCTCCAAGGACTTGGGCAGTGGGGAAGCACTGGGGCCCCGTGAGCTGGTGTTGTTGCATATCCAGCCCGCCCTGCCTGCCCAAGGGGCAGCCCAGGGTGGACCAGCTGCCCCCTTGCACTGCTTGCAAGACCTGAGATAGCTGTGCATGATGATGAGGGGGCAATATCAGAGGGCATTTCCTTTTGCCCATGCTGGAGCTGGCAGCGAAGTTGGGGAAAAGTCCCAGGTAAAGGTAGCAGCAAGAGAGACTGGGAGTTAAACGCTTGAGTGATGAGGATGCGGGGCCATGCTCACTGCCCTCATGGCTGAGCATCAAAACCGCAAGACCCCTCCCCAACTCCCATCCACCGTGCTCTGCCTCTGCCCAAACCTGGTGCAGGTCACAGCTGGGAAGGGCCATGGCAGGGATGCGGCACCTGCTTGGGCCTGCTGTGCTGCAGGCCAGGCTGGCAGCTGTGGCAGACACAAGGGCAGGCAGTGCTGGGCACCGCTCCCCAGGGAAGCACACAGTCCAGCCCAGCTGTCGGGGACTGCCACCCTAGCCAGACACCAGAGGCAGCTTCCCCCCTTTCCCTCCGATCTGCCTGCAAAACCCGGGGTGGGGGCAGAGGGGCAGGGACTGAGCCAGGCTTGCCCAGCATCAGCCCTCCTTTCCCCTTGACCTGCATCCCACCCTGGACCCTGCTGGCACACCCACCACCTCCACCCCTGGGGGCTTGTGCTTTTTAGGAGCTCCCACGGGTGAACAGAGCGAGGGGGCTACAATTCCCCACTCCAAGTGGTGCTGGGGTCCCGGCTGGATCTGGGAGCAGCAGGGAGCTGCAGGGCCTAGAGAAATTCCTCCCGAAAACAAGAGAAAGGCTCCCACACGCCCTCCTCCCCGCACAGGTAAACTTTCTACTCCCACTTGCGGAGGCAGCGGGAGGGAAGGAGCACTCTGACAGGGAGGATCCAGGCGCGGATAAACCCTGGGAAGCCTGAGATATTTATAGAAGCACAGCCAGAATATGGCAGGAAAGGTGGCTCTCAACCCCTCGACGGGGAACCGCTCCTGGTTTTTAACAATAGACCGACAAAGCCCCCTCAGAAATGTGGGAAAGAGCCACTGGAAGGATGAAGGTGAGGGAGAGGGTGGGAGAGGCGCGCCCCTGCCGCAGGATGCTCCGGGGGCCTCAAGGGCCGGGGCCCCCGCCGCCGCCGCGATCCTCGGCTCGCCCGGCAGCAGGCTGGGGGCGGCGGCGCCCCCCGCCCCCCTCCTCCTGCTAAGGGGTGAGCCCCTGGCTCTGTACTGCCCTCCCCCGCCCACTGCCAGGCCTCCCGTCGGCTGTAGGGACGAGAGGAAGGGGGAGGTGGGTCGGGGGGGCTCAGGCGCGGGGATGACGGTGAGGATAAGGGTGGGGAGGGTCCGCCCCGGGGGGTGGGGTGTGCGGCAGCTCGCCCCTGCCCCTCTGCCCCCTCTCTCGGCGGGGGGGCACAGCCCCACGCGCGCCGGGCGAAGCGGCGTGGCGGGCACGGGCTGAGGCTTAAAATAACCCCGAGACGTTCAACACCTTGTGCCGGGCGCTGCCGGCGGGGCGCGGCGACCGAGGGCTCCCGCACCCCGCGGCGCTCCGCTCCCTTTGTCTTGCCACCATCTTACGGAAAGACTCACATGTCACGTTACGGTCGGGATGCACCGGTATCTCTCGCGTATCTACAGCCGAGCGGCACGATAGCCATTTTGCATCCCTCCCAAGTGGGCTGGGGAAGGGGCTGCCTGCGTGGGGACGCGGGGTGCAAGGCGCGGGGGTGGGGGGGGTGGGCGGCGGAAAGGGGCCACGATGCCTGCTGACAGCGCCAGGGGGACGGGGATAAATTAAAACCCGTGAAGTTGCCTGAATACAGCGCCTCGTAGGTTCAGGTTAAGTCTCTTGACGTGCTTGGACTTAAAATAGCCCTTTACCTCCACGCAAGCAGGCGCACTGGCCCCGGCGCTGGGCGGGCTCCTGCCGCGGTGCCAGGGGCGGCCCCGGCCCCCCCGGGGCCCCGGCCCCCGCGTTAGGCCGCTCACGATCGAGAGGCCGGCGTGGGTTTTAAGTAATGCACCACTCTTCTCGGCAACAAGCAGGTTTCTACGTACTGCTATTCCTAATGTGCTCTATTTTCACATGAAAGCATGACAAGGAGCCGCTGGACCAGTGAAAATAAAGAGGCAATTTGTGGGTGGATGGATGGATGGATGGATGGATGGATAAGAATTTTCATTTTCATTCCTTTCAAAAGCCGTGTGCCTCCTCCCGTGTTTCCCCCAACCCCACCTCGCCTGCCCACCCCAAAAAAGAATCACAAGAGACTTTCCCCTGGTTCTCAACACAGTAGGTAACTCAAACCATCCCTCTCACATTCTCTTCATGTCCTATTTGATAAACCAAAAGGGAATCAACATGTCTGGTAAAAAATGTTTCTTTTTTTTTTTTTTTTTTTTTTTTTTCGTTCTGTGTCTGCTGCTGAGAGCAGCATCCCCAAATCTTTTGTTCTACTGTGTGTGGTCTTCCCTGGGCAAACCCATGTACCAAAATGAGCTGCCAGCAAAATCACAGAAACAGGAATTTCCCTACCTTGGTTAGTAGAAGCAGAACCTCTAGACGGACAGATCAAGGGAGAGAGCATGTTGGGAATGTCCAGTCTCCTCTTCTTGCTTGCATATCCACATAAGAAGAATAAGGGTCGGGGGGCAAATGCAGGGGAATGAGTTGAAAGAAAATCCTATTTGGCTTTAAAAAAAAATTAGAGGATTCTTTGTGGCAATCTTGCGTCTTGAAGTGGTGCAAATTCAAAAGCTGGAGAGAATCACTTCAGAGGATATTCAGCGCGAGAGGTGAGGATCATCAAATGCAGGTTCCAGAGTAAGCATTCCTTTTGCCTTTTTAATGATTATTCTTATAATTATTTTTTTTCTTTTTTTTTTCCCTGGAGCCCTAGTGGAGGAGGTTGTGTTTAAAGCAACTGGAGGTCGGTGCCGTTCTTCTGTGAAGCATGATTATCCTCAAAGCGTCCCCTTCCTGAAGGGAAAAATAAGCATCAATTTTGTATTAGAGGGGTCTGAAGGGGATAAAAACCGCTCCCCAACAAAGACATTAATATATTGAGAAAAAAGGGAGGCAAAACGCATTTCCTAACAGTGCACACAAGCGGAATAATAATTAAAAAAATTAAAAAAAAACAAACAGCTGGCACGAGTCTATAAATAATTCAGATACGGGCTGACTACACCATTCCCGGGATAGGCATGCATACGAGACGGGAAAGCGGGCGCGATGTGAATCGCGGAGAGAAAGCGAGCCCCCCCCCCCGCCGCGGCCCCCTCCCCACGCACGCACAGCATTTCGCCCACCCCCGGGCCCAGCCCCCGGAGGGCTGGCGAGGGCCGTGCCCACCCCTCTGCAGTGCTGCCGGCACCGCTGCCCGCCCCGTGCGGCTCAATGGGCAGCGTGGGGCGCGCTCCGCGCAGCCGGGCGCACACACACGCACACGCACTGACACGGGGGGGGCTCTCTCACCTGCGACGTGGCCGCTTTGCGCTCCCCTCCCCGCCCCCCATCGCCCCCGGGAACGCAACCCTTGGCTCTCTGGGGTTTGGGTTGGGCTCTTTTTTTTTCCTAGGGGTGGATTCACAGCTGGGGGTCGCCCCCCCCCCGCCCCCACCTCCAGCACACGCGGACAGGGTTTACAGCTATGCAGGCTTTTATTTAATGAAGTCGCAGGTATTTTTTCTTTTCCCCTCCCATCTCGCACGGAGAACAATTCACACTTACAGCTGTCATAAAATATAGACCCACATACATACCAACAAATCCTGCTTCAAGCACTCGGGCTGCTCTGAGCAGCTACTGCCCCCCTCTCTCCCTGCAAGGCTGATCCACCTCAGACATGCTCAACTTCTTCAGTCTCTTCTCTGATACTGCCAGGGTAGGAGATACGGGGAGGGGGAAGCGTTCAGAGCATCACCCTAAAAACACATTAAAAAAAAATCCTCTGCATTATAAAAGCTCCGGGAATGCTTCCCGGAGGTGGAGAAAGCACGGGAAGGTGAATTAATAAAGCAGCTTAATGATTAATAATAATGAAATATAGACGCGGAAAATGGTGGGAGGGGGGAAAGCAGGGCTCGGTGGTGGTGGGGAGGGGTGTGCGAGCGAGCAGCGGGGAAAACGCGGGGAGAGGCGGAGGAGGAGGAGGAGAGACCGCGCAGGGAACGGGAGATCAACCCCTCCCCGATGCCGGAGGGGCAGGTCTCACTCAGCCTCCGACGCCCGGCGGGGGCGAAGGGGGAGCCCGTGCCCGGGCGCAGAGCCGCGGGCAGCACCGGTGCCCGCTGCCTGGCCGGCTCCGAGCCGCAGCCGCCGCCGGGGCCAGCACCGCGCAGCTCCGCGGGCAGCGCCCGGGGCTCCGGCGGTCCGGTCCCCCAGGACCGCGACCCGCGTGGTTGGAAGCGATGGAGAGAAGTAACGCTTGGAAAAAAAAATTAACAATAACCATAAAATAGTAATAATAAGAAGAAAGGAACAGGCGCCCAGCCAGCAGGCAGGCAGCAGAATTGGATCTGCAGAAAAGAAAGGAGCGAGAGCAGAGATACTGCTAATATCTAAATTGGATACTCCACAATTAAGTCCGGTGCTTTAATTGCTATTCTCAGAGCCCCCGGAAGCTAAGCAATGTGAAATCAGCCTGAACAGAAAGCGTTTGCACACTCCTCCCTGCCCACAGGCATCTGCACCCTTGCTATCCAGATTGCTCTCAGTGTTGCCCCTGGCAGTGGTCATAGATCCATCCATCCTGTGGTCACAGATCCATCCCTGTCCTCTCCCATGTCTGGGTTTAGCTCTGGGTGGCCTGAGCAGAGCAGAGCGTGCCCAACCTGCCCCCCTTCCCCCCACCTCCCCGCCCCGCAGCCCTGCAAAGCAGCCCTAAGGTAAGTCTGCCCCAAACCAAGGCAAGCCAGAGAGGATAACAAGGCAGAGCCCCTCCAAGTGAACATGCCAAGTGCACCCTTCAGGATATGTAGTCACTCAAGGGTCACAAACACCCATGCTGCCACTGGCTGGGTCTTGGTAGGTTTGGAAGGACTCAGTCAGGCCCTGGTGACCCCCATGAGACCAAAGCAATGAGGAAAGCCCTCCCCATGCTGCCCTGCCATCTACTCTTGTGCTGCAGGAAATCAGACCCCATGCCCAATGTCATGTGCTCTATTTCCGTGCTGATGAGGGCTGAATCATCCAGCCTTTGCATCCCTCTCACTGAAATCTCCCTCCAAGGAAAACACAGTAGCTTGTACCTACCCAGGAATGCTCTGTGTCCAGGAGCGGAAAGGAAGATACCCCTCAAAAGACAGGCAGGGAGGGCTGGATCCCACATGCTGAAGAGTTGTGTTCCAGCGAGCAGCCAAAGCCCTCAGTGCTGGCCCTTTGATGCAAGTATGTATCTCCAGTGCAAAACTTGGATATGGCCAAGGTTCCTGAGGGAAGAAAGCCTCCTGAAAACACCACAGTAGCTCCAGACTCTCTCGCAACCCCAAGGGTCTGCCAGTTTGTATCTCAGAATCCATCCGCATGGTACAAACAGGGTTTGCGGGTTGGTAGGGGAGGTTATGGATGGCAACGTGACTGTAGCATCACATGCATGTATCAGTATGTCATGTGAAGCCTGAATGAATTTCTGTGTCCATGTACGGTGGGTGTACAATGGTATTTCTCATGTAGCTGCAGTGACCATAAGCAGTACCAATCTGTGCTTGAGCTCCTTGCCAAAAGCAGACACCAAGATTTTAATTTCGAAAGCCAGGATCTTCCTGAGGGTACTGGTAAGGTCTGTTCTGCTAGAAAGATTTTCCTAACATTTTTAGGCATGCTTAAAAAAAGTGACTGTGATCTTTTTCATTCTAATTTCAGTAAAAATGGAAGACATATTAGCCAAAGCCTGAAGTAATCTGAAATTATCTCAGAACAGTTGGAGGAAAGAAATGTAGAGTGATACTTACATACAGAAGTTGCTAATAGCTGAAGAGATTAGTCATTTGACTTTCCCATTCCTTTCACTGATAATAGAGATACAAGAATAGCAGATAGGATTTGGCCAAGGGATGTTTCTCCTTGCAAGAAGGGATAAACTACGACTATGCAGGTCCTCCTGCATTCTTCTGGATGAAACAAGTGAAGGAGCTTGAAAAAAAAGACGAAATGGTTTTCATGCAGCATATTACTTAGAAACAAAAAATGGGGAATTAAGAAGTATCTTAGGAACAATTTCTGAAAAGGGGCCTATCAATCAGAAAAGAACAGCTGCAATTATTTAAAGCAAGTCAGCAATATTTAAGGTTATCATTTGCTGTGACCTTAAGACAAAGGAATTCATCAGCCACAGGTTTTCTTTCTAAAACTATACAACTCCACAATTCCACAGTACTTGGCAACCTGTGTTATTGGCTCGCTTTTAAGGATAAGGCTAGTTGCTTTTCTACTTAAGAGATGTATATGTATACATTTTACATAAACAAATGTATATTTATAATTCTGTCTTAAATTTAAGTCATAAGGGCCAGGGCTCCTTTAGTGATAAAGGGCCTGAGTGTCCCGTTTGATACCTTTGGCAGAGAAAGGTAGTCCATTCTCTCTGACCAAAGAAATCAGGCTCAATCACAAGTTTGAAATTGGCCACACAAAAATGCCAGTTTCTTCAGAATTATCTTCTTGAGATTCTGAATAGCATCTAACCCCCAAATTACTTTTACATTAAGATGTAATATGTATTGTAAAAATGGGTGTGGAGGTAAGCTCCAAATAAAAATTGTTGCAAAATCTGCAGCAGCATAGTACTATGACAGGGTTTACTCTCACTAGCTGGGGTTGGCTTTTATTTCTCCTGCAATCAACTAAGATGAATGAACTGCATAAAATGAAACAAATAGCATCTCTGACGGGAAATTGGTTTTTCAAACATCTCTTCAATTCAAAAACACTTAAATGTTATTTGTAAGACAAATTGAGGGATTTATTTTAAATGTGTTCATGCTTACTATAAATTAAGGGCCATATTATTCTTGTCCTGCCTAAGATAAAAGAATGTGGATGAAAGTTCTTATATCAAAAGCAACCAGAGCTGGATGTGGCAGCGACAGTGTTGAAGAGGATGCAGAGCAGTAGAGCCATTCTGCCACCACAGAACACCATCTGCCAGCACTGACAGGGACTGAAGACCCTACAGTATCTTTAACCCTTAGTAAATGCCCTACTGACTTCATAGAATCAGAGCCCACTTCCAGTGCAGTATGTCCCAGGGTCTGCAGCTTAAAGGGAAAAGACTGGCAATTCATAGGTCATCTGCACAAGCACAGATGCAGTTGCATCAGTGTAAGAAAAGCCATGTCTATGAAGAGCAATTCCTTATAATCAATTAAATGGATTAATTGCTCTGGATAATTCACACCATAAAAATGTTTTTCATAACAGCATTCCTTTGGGTGTTTGCATATGGGCTGCAGAGCATAGTAACCAAGTCTCTAGTTGCTTTTGTACAGTGCTCTGTGCCCTGTTCCACTCAACCAACCTGATTATAATGTGGCCAAATACCTCTATGCCCATGTCATAGGTCTTTTCAACTATCAGAGACACTGTTGGAAGTCCTGGTGTTCAAGTACTAGGTCTATGACATTTTTAGAAGATCACTATAACATTGGCCACACAGGTCCACAAGCAAGGATGCCACGTCTTGTTGTATAAAGAACAGCATGAAGAAATCTTATCAGATAATTAAGAAGAAAGCAGAGAAATAAGCACACAAATCTGATGGTGTCACAACCACCTGGCTGAAGGGCTCAGCTGAACTTTGGCATGAAACCTTTTATCCTTTCTTTTGCATGTGGCTCAGGACAAAGATACTAAAGCACAACTGAGCCAGAAGCCACTGGAGGGGGGGTTCTAGTCAGTCTCTTGCAAAGACACCTGGACACAAGGACACCACTCACTTTGCTGTCTTGGAGGACACTCATCCTGCCAGCAGCCCTGCAGAAAAGAATCGTGAGCACTGTTGCATTTGCTTTGAAGTGAAATACACGTTCTCTCAGCTGTCATGCCAGGACACTTAGCTGAGCCCTCATCATTGTACACGGCAACAATTGCAGCATCCCCTACTGTCTCTGCTGTGGTCAGTCTGTCCCCAGAAATCTTAAACAACTAACAAACTGGGGGTTTGTCATGCAGAATAAAAAAAAGTGTGAAGTAGATTAAAGTAGAAATAGCTTTCTCCGTGTCTTTATAGACTTGCTTTATTCTTTTGAGTATGGAATGTCAGGTTCACTGAAATTGGTTTTCCTAGATGGTCATTTATATATGAAATACATACACATTAAACTAAGAAACTCTGGAGTTCTTCCTTTCAAATGGAAATGTGTTATTTTTAAACTGCAAAAGCACAGACAAGATTTCAAACTGACACTGTCACTTTTTTAAGATGATATATGGCTCCTCTACCTAAAGCACACCCAGACTGAAGAACTCCGCAGTCAAAAGCCACTGCATTTGATAATAAATAGCAATTATTATCAGATACTGTATTGTATATCAGCAAAGCATGGTACAAATGTTAGCTGTATATGCCATCCCTTCTCACATGCCATTCAGAAGCATGAAGGAAAGGTCCAGGCACTGCCTTGCACCACGCTGAGAAAGAAGCCTTTCTCCTCCACCTCTGGGGTGCAAGAGTATTCCAGTGGCTGCAGATTTTGTCCCACCTCGCTGGTCTTAACAAGGCATGGTTTCTTGACACACTTGAATGAATGGGAAACCATAGCCCTCCAGGCGGTTAACTCCTTCTTGTTCCAACCCTAATGAGACAAACAGATTATCTGGGTTTTTTTCTAAAATCAACTTTCTGCTTGATGAAAACTTTATTGGTTCTCTCCAGATTTACAGTGATGACACTCTTCTCTTTGCTGAAGGAGCTGCAAAATGGATTAGGCAGATTGCCTTCATGGTTTAAAGGAAACTGGAAACCCGTTTTCAGTAAGAGATAAGGTGTAGCTTTTGCCAGCTTATCGTGATGAAAAGCTAAAAAAGAGTCTTCAAGAAAGTGTCTGCATTCACCTATTCTCCATGCAGGGCATACAGCAGCCAGGAAAATCACCCTTATGTCTGAAAGCTGTCTTCAATGTTCTAGCAGAGGATCCATCAGACCATTCAAAACTAAATTAAAATCCCAAGGAGGAATAGGGGATTTAATTCTAGGATTAAGCTTTGAAGTTGCTCCCAGGAAATAAATTATTATTGGATGAGAACCAACACACCAATTATCTAGTTTACTGCTCATGCTACTGAGAGCTGCTACATACACCCTCAGGGATCGGATACCATAGCTCTACCTAGCCAGTCTCATCTTAAACACAATATCCACAGAAAGGTGTAAGCTCAGCTAGTTGCATTCCAAGAAACTTAGCTTCTCAGTTCCAAATATTAACAGGGAAACTGTCCACTACAAAAATATAGGGCAATAAGATACAGTAACTTACACTCCCTGCTTTTCACCTTTTATCTTGCTTTGTTGTAGATAATAGAATAGTTAATAGCATGCTGGATTTTTGCTCTGTATGTTATAGTCAGGTTGAAGTACTACAGTATCAGTGCTACCACAAATAAGCACATTTCTTTTCCTTACACAGAAGGCCTGTATTCTAGTTCAGTAGCAGGCAAACCCTACTCCATTCAAATGGCATCTAGATGAAGCAGTGGGACATATTCAGCTTTTCACTTGCTATTCCACAGATTTCTTCAGGCTACCCTTAATATCTCACCTTCACCAAATTAAGCCTCAAATCCTTAATGCTTGTTCAATGGGACATTGCCACAACGCGAACCACCTCCTGTGGAAGGAATAAGTAAAGTTAAATAGCTCCAAGAATGATAAAAGGATCTGGAGCAAAGAGGAATACAGACATCAGAGCTGATATTTCACTCAAACAAAATGCTACCAGTTAATCACTGCTATTATAAACTCGCTCAGAACATTAAGTTACTGCGGGTAAGAAAAAAATCCTTCCCTCTTAAAAATATACATGTCACCACTGAGGCAAAATCTGGCAGCAGCAGTGTACACAAAAATTTGGTTTTCTCCCAGATAATGCATTTTTTTTGTTTAAACACCTTATGACCTAAAAATACTGCCACGAGAGCATAACTACTTTTTTCTTCCCAAGCACATGGTGGATACCTTTTCTTCATGGATTCCTTTCAGTCCTTAACACAGGGAAATGATGTACGCAAAGCAAAGATGAAATCCCACCCACCTCCCATGTCCTACTTCACCTGAAAGCTCTTTCAGAATTTTTGATACCATTTAACACACACACACATACATATGGAGTGGGGCATATCCAGCAAGTGGATTCACTTTAAGGGCAACGTGGCAAAGCAGAAGCACTGGTTAGTGTCACCAGCTGGGCTCCCTGCCGGCACAGCAGTTCTGAAAATCCATGTCGCTCACGACCTCCTAACAGACCCAGCTTTTTTCAGAAAAGTTCAGGGTCGATAACAGCACTGAGTCTCTCTCTGTTCCTCTCATTTCTCCTTCAGGTGAAGCAGATGGTATTGCAAATAACTCGCCAAGCGGGTGGGGGGGGGGGGGGGGAGAGATGGTAGTGAAGGAAAATATTACTCGTACTGACAAGGATTCTGAACAAGGAGCTGCATGACATTAGAAAAGTGGATCACTTTTCTAACACAGAGATGTGGGTCTGAAAGCATTCTTTGAAACAGAAGAATGATTTCACCAGTGAGCCAAAAGCCTGTGAGCTGGGGATGTTTCTACAAGTTTTGTGTTAGGTGCTCACTCCAGCATTTATTGTACATTTGTATTGACCATCTAATTTAAGACAAACGTTTTCTGTAGACACATTTTAAAGTGAAAAATTATCTCAGTTAGCATGCAGCTGCGGTCCCTGAGATAGCTCCTTGCCCAGGGGCAAACAGAAGAGAGACAATAATGAGCTTAAAAGTAGCTCTGAAAACCACTGTGCCCATGGTCAGTTGAGAGCCAGCAGGATCAGGGTCACCTGCTCCTATGTCCTTTTATTTAGTACTCTCATTATTTGAAAAGATGGGAAAGCATGTGCTAAACCTGAATATCCACAACTGGGCGGGGTGGGGGGTGGAGAATACCTACCCCCAGCAGCTGAGGTTATCATGCTGCCCCATCACCACTACACCTTCCTGAAAAAAAGATACCTACCCTTGGCAAATTACTTTATGCACATCGAGATAGATTCCCTTTGCCTGAGCTGTTTCCAAGTGAGCCAGCTGACTCAATAGTTCAGCCCTGTAGCTGGAAGAAGCATTAAGATTTCTGTCAGACTGTTCTATATTCTAAAGAAAACTGCCACCTTCTTCTCTCCTTTACTTGGATATCCCCTTACTTAGACATCTAGGAAGAGGCAATAAGAAAAATACCCCTGGTACATCTCAGCTGCCTCTTTTAATCTACCATCAAATTGAAATAGAGGACATTTACCTCAACTGCTCTGAAGCCCAGCAGCCCATTTTTGCTCTCATGTTAGGTCTAACCCAAACTCAAGCCTCAGGCACACACTACCCAATAGTGTCTCATCCTGTGACTATATTTTTGCCACACATCAGCTGTAAACCTGATCCCAAGACCAGGCCTTACTCAAATATGAGTTCTCTTTCACCTCCACAGTGATTACAGACTCAACAGAACAAGGTCTAGCTGCAGCTGACCAGCCTCCATCCTCTAGCAAGCCTGCAAGGTTGCCCTTTCCCCTATGTGTTACTGCAGGGACACAAGTGCTGATTGTGTTTCTGTGGCCTGGCAGTAGGAATATGGAAAATATGAACCCTTCTCATGCACAGGGTATGCCTTTTCCTCATCCCTTACCAAGTACTGAATTCAGAAAAGCACATGCTGTTCTGCCCATCTCTCCTCATCATCTCTAGAAAATGTCCACCTAGAGCTTTGGCCACACTCTGGCAACCTTCCCAGTCCAAGGACAGAGGCCGGGCATTAAAGCAAGGCAACATTTATTTGGAAGGACAGCTCAAAGCAGCTCACAGTGAAAATTTTGGCTTCCTCTGGCCCTAGTAAATAGGTTTGCCTGAGAAGGGGGAAATCTGTGATTATATTCTGTGCTCTTTTCATGCCATTCCCCTGTATTTATGCTGTTGTGTTGTTTGGTTTTACAAGGCCATTTGTCCTTTGTTGTGCCCTTTAAACACAAGTACATAAAGCTCCTGCGGAGCTGTGGCTTGTTCCCCTAGCAAAGAGCAGCTGGGCATCTCTGCTCCAGCCCCTATGTCGGTCAGCAGTCAGCACTATGGGCTTGCCATGCTACCAGGCTTTCTTGTGCTGACAAAGGGTGAGCTGCAGGCTGTTGTGTCCTTGCTGATCATGTCCTTATTCTAGGTCAAGGGTAGCCATGTGTTTTCATGCTACCTGAAGGAGTTGTACATTTTTTCTTGTGAACTGATCTGTATCTCTCATGACTCAACTTTCATAGACCCCCATCTTCTTGCCTTTGCCAGCTAACAGCTTTGTTGTCTGCAGAGGACACTGTCTCAGAGGCACAGATGGCACAAGGGACAGTCCATGACCTCATGAAGGAAAAGCATGGGGAAAAGGGTATATCACTAATGCCACTTTTCCCACATACTTTTGTCTTCAGAACCATCAGAGGAGGTCTGTGTCTCAGTGATATTGTTCCTTGTGGCACACCCTGGGATGGTGAGAGAGGGAGAGAGATGCTTGGAGGGAGTAATGAGAATGGTGGAAGGAAGCAGTATTTTGCAAAGCCATTAACTGTTAGTTACAACTATGAATTATGTTATCACATTCCTTTCTGCCATGGACATACGTATTATCAAGAGGGGCCTTTACCTACCAGGAGTCACCCAATGCTGGTGGCTCTGTAGGGCTCAGCAAAGACAGATTTGATTCCAGCAAATTCAGTGCTGATGGAATGGCTCCTTGTTGGCCTTGCTGTCTTGTGTTATCCACAACAGGCTACAGAAATGGCAGCAAACCTTGGGATGCTGTTTCAGTCACCAGCTGAACATACACATTACAGCAATTCAGCAGGAGCTGAAGGCCTAGTGCACTGTCTGTCATGGCCAGGCATGTTTGGAAACAAATATAAGAATTAAGGTAAGCTGCATCACTGGTAATACAGGCTGGTGATAGCGTACTAGAAAAGTTTCTGCCCACAAGCAGAACCCACCCCCTACCCCCCCGACCTGGCCATAGTAAAAAAAACAACTTCTGAAGACGTAGACATCCAACATACATTCAACATTGCCTGTGTTGATGCCTACAGAGTGGGTCAAACATCCTACTCAACCATCCATCAGTTCCTACATTATAATGGCATAGGACCCCTTTTCATTCATTTGGTGAGCCATCATCTCAGGCTGATAGTTTGTAGAGCCACAGGTCCAGCAGCTGGAGAACTCATTTTGAGTAAAACTATTGGTGCTCCCTCTGGGACACTACAAAGGTGTGCAGTGCCACAGGGCACACCATGAAGGGATAAAAAGCGTACAACATGACATTGCCTACCACTCCTATGACAACCTCAGCGATGAACTTTGCCTCAAACTAGTCTGCTACCCACTGACAGAAGCTGATAGCTGTCCCTCTGCACCCTTGGCCTTAAAGGCTGTATGCTGATGGTCTGAGATGTGTGCAAGCTCCCAGCACAGCATGTCAGAAGATCTTCATATGTAGAAAAGTCCCCTGTATGCACTGCTGCTGACCTTCCCAGAGGCAGAGAACAGCATGGTCCTATGGAATATTGGTCCCTGTCTCCCAGAACTGATGCTCTACAGCAGAGGGGCAGGGATCAGCCAGTCAGTTGCAGTCAGGCAAAAATCTAAATAGCTCCCCAAAAACGATGGGGTCAGAACTGCTTTTTATCTGTTTCCAGATATACCGAGTCCCAGAGTTGAAGACAGATATGATCTGGAAAAGGCCTTGCTCCTGATTCAGGTCCTCACAAGAAGAAAAGCCAGCAACCCACATACGTAAGTTCCCTGACAAAAAACATGCAATAGAAGATGATGGGGGTCATGATGGTCATCAGATGCCTAGGTGCACGCATCCAGGCAATGCAAAGTTAGGGGATATGTTTAAGCTCTTCTCTGTTCCTCAGGTGATTTCTAGTGTCTCCTTCAACCTTTATTGCCAAAAATACAAACTGAGTGTTTTTCCTTTCCAAGCATACTAAGGAAAGACTAAGGGACTGTAACTGCCAAAGAGAAAGTTTGGCTTCAACTGCCATTGTTCCAAACACATAAGTCTCCAAAGAAAGAATGAGGAGGACTGCGCAAGCCACTGCAAGAATTCCCATCTGAAATGGCCATATTTGGTATAAGGCACTAGACCCAAGTGGACCATTCTGGTCACCAGGAGCTGGAGGCAGGCTGGTGTTGAGTAGGTCTCTGCTACACAAGATACCACCACTTTGCAACCCGGCGCTCTGAAAGGACAGCTTTCTGAGAGGAACTGGGGCACTTGAACACAATGCCGACATGGAGCAGTTAGGTATCACCTGGCTTCAGGGCTAACTGTTAAGGCAGCCATGGAAATTGTAAGCAAGGAAACTGGCTATTACCATCTGCTTCTACAGGACTTTGGGAAACAAGTCCTTAGGTACACCAGCTATAAATAAATGAGCTTTTATACAGGATACACTGAGTTGTACAGTCTCTTTGCTTAGTGGAAACAGCATGGCAAGACCACTGATACTGGCTAACATCCAGGGCTACAGAACAGTGACACCAGTCTGGTGACAGCCTCATCCCCCCCCAAACTGTCACCAGGATCTGCATTACTGTGCAGCTACCAGCAGCTGTAGCTCAGCTGAATAGAACTGAAATAACTCATCGCACAATCTCAGGTAATAATGGTAGGCCTCAAGCTCTAAGATTGCAAGCATCTAGTGTATGTACGGATATAAATGTCCCCTGGAGCTACTGCTCAAAAGACCGATTTCAGAGTTTTCATCACAAAGCACTGGCTCCTTAAAAATCTGTTATTTCTTTTGAAGTCCAACAGAGGTCAGAACTGCTTGGTGGCTCAGTGTGCTGCAATGAAAGGAGTGTAATCTCCTTCAAGGAGGCAAAGAGAACAATTGGCTTCACTATTAACTACGTATCTGAGTGTCACTGAACATTTTTCTTTTCAAACTTCTGATGGCCGCAAAGGTTGGAAACTGCAGAGGTGCTGTATTGACCTGAAGTGCTTGGCTCTGTGGGTGTCTTACAGTGCAGTGGCAGAGGAACAGCACCACTCCTCACCATCAGGAAATCGTGGGATTATAGGATAATTCCTGAGGGACTTTAGGAGGCTCTAGTCCAACCTCCTGCTCAAAACAGGGTCAGCTGTGAGATCAGATCAGATTGCTCAGGGCTTTAACCAGCTGGGTCTTGAAAATATTTGAGGACGGCAACTGCACAGGCTATCTGGGCAACATGTCCTATTGCTTTCCTGTCCTCAGTCAACTTCTGCAGGAGTATAGAAGTATGCTCTGCAGGATTTTTGAGCCGTAATTTCTGAGAAAGTCCATGTTGGCTAGAAAGACTACAGCCCTCATGTTTACCAGTGTGCCTTCACAAGGTCATGGGGAGACATGCTCCAGGGTTCCCACACCCTCATGCCCCATATACCTTTTCAAAACCTCAGTCGTATCAAGACAGGGTACCCAGCCATCTTCCTTGTCAACTGCTCTGCTGACATCCCTGTACAGCATCAAGATGCTCACCAGCTCCCTAGCCCCTCCAAAACCATGAAGGACTACACTGACAGCCGTAACCAGACCCAGTACTTGCTCCACCACAAAGCCCTGAACAAAACACCGCAAGTGTGGGCCACTGTGGTTATTGTACTTAGCCTCCTCCCATACATAGATCCCTCTTCCCTTCCCAGTAGCCATGTCCTCCAAAGTGCCCCCTCCTCAGATATCACCCACTGAACTGGGTTGCCAAGCAACACAAATCCTCCAAGCAACCAACCACAACCAACAAATCCTCCAAGCAACTGACCATGGCAGATTGCAGCAACCAGCACAGATAAACTCAAAAGCTAGTGGGCTTGCTGCCATTTTGTCTCTCAGCAGCTCTTCCACCCAACTAGCCATAACTAGGATCTACTCGAGCCCATCCTCTTCCTTCCTCAACCAAGAGCACCAGCCCGGACACTCATGCCATTGTCAAGCAGCCAATATGCCCACAACTGATCAACACACGCTCACAGCACACACAAGCACAGAAGCCAAGGAAGTCCAAAAGGAATGGCCTTCATACAGGCACCAAGCACTTCCCTGTCTTGCATGGATCACCAGTCTTCTGTCTTACTTCTTCTCTCTTTCCCCTAGCCTTGGTTGTCACACACTGCAGGTGGTCAGGACACCGCTCCGCATCATCCACACAGAGCTACCCCATCTCTAGAGGGCATGGTGACCAGCCTGCCCTGCACACATGCAGAAGACTCATGAGGGCTACTTGGGATAGCATCCATATATGCCACCCAGGCCTTATACTTACGCCTCCACCCTTACGTCCACCTATCCCCCATTCACTCCCTGGCCTCTCCACATCCTGACAGCTGCCATAGACTGTCCTCCTGTATGTCCAGAGCCAGGGCTGGGACCCAAGGAAGCGGCTTAGCACTAGTCCAAGCCTAGCCCTGTCTCTCTTCCCTTCCCATAACCATACTACGTATCAAAGGTCAGCTCCCCCACATCAGACCAAGACACATGATCCAAGCATCCACTACCTGTTTCATGTTTCCTTCCCCTCAACAGGGCTGTTGCAATGCATGGAGTGTTTCCTCCAGCCTCACCCTAATCTTTCAAAGAGCAGCAAAACAGGTGTTTCTGCCTTCAAAAACACCTGGTCCTTGCAGATCCTCAGCAGATGCAATGGCATGATCATCCTGTAGAGGAGAATGGTTCAACCAGACCCCTCAACCACAAGGTAGTCAGACCCCAGTTTCTCTTTGGCACTTTTGGAACAAGCTCCCCAGGGGATGTAAACCATGATGGCAGGAGACAAACACACAACAGCAAGATCCACAAGTAACTATTTGCTGCAGCGCCTCCCTGCTTTTTCTTCCATCTGTCTCTTGTGCTTTTCTTAAGGAGGCAGTCACAGCACCTCCTGGGACCAGCACCAGTGACTCCCAAACACCAAATCCCTTGTCTAACCATCACTTAGCTTCCTATACAAAAAAGCTGGAGACAGAAGGTCCTGTCTGTGCTTCACTGTCCTGGAGTTTTCAAGCAGATACTGTGAGCAAGTAGAGGCAGTAAACTCTTGGAAGGCATGCATGGCACTCAAGAGAAATTGTATGCTTGTCCCTGCTGCCTGCAATCAGTCGAGTTCAGAGGATGTGGAGATCTCAGGGTGAGTCAAGTGCTGCCTGTACTCAGCACAGCCTGAGAAAGATGCTGCCCAGGCTGCCTTGGGCAATCTCAGAAATCACTCCAGGAGAAGACAGAGATCAGGGGCTCACATGCTAGCACCATTTCTCTGGTATATGTGGTGTACAAGGGCAGCCCAGATAGATAAAGGACTTTTAAGACACACTGTTTTTACCAGGTGTATCACCATTAGGAGCTGGAAGCACCACCATGGTTTGCTCCAAGTTGACTGTCTAAGGACAGAAGACTTAAAGGAAGGTTCTATCCAGTTCAAGGCTGCAAACTCTGAGCACCAGGCACAGTTTTAAAAGGAGCTTTTCAGGAGGGCCAGGGCAGAATGGTCTTTTCTTGGAATTATTTGTCATTTACTTCCTATCACATCACAAATAGCCCAAGTCCCAAACTCCACTAGGAAGACAAAGATCTGCCTGTCTCAAGTATTAAGTGGCACCTGCACAACCAGGGAGGGCAATGAGGTTGCAAAAAGACCAGTTTCTTACCCATAGACAGGAGCAATGAAAGCAAAGGTGTTTCAACCTAATCAAGACGTTGCTTCTTTCCAATGCATATTGCATTGTGTCCTGACTGAGGGACTTAGGGAAAGGCCTTCATCCCCAGACTGAGTGCTAGGCTTTACAGGGCTTGTCTGCACTACTCCGTGATATAGTACACTGGCATTAAAGAATCTTAATTGTGACATATAATGTCATGATGCTAATGTGGCATTGCCTTGCCATTAATCAGCCCAGGTGCTGATATGAGTTCTGGATTTGGTCTGTCCAGCCAGACCTAGCTTACATATATCCACCTCCATTTCCATTGGCTGTACAGACATCCCCTTGTAAGAATACTTTTAACCAAAGCAGACTGAAAGGGTTCAGATTAAGTAAATCAATTCTTCCACATAAAGGCTCTGCATAGACTTAATTAAATTGATAACTGAACCAACCTGGATTAAACTAGTGCAAATTTGGGTATAGACAAGGCTTTCTTTTTCTTATTAAAATCATTAACTAATCCAAGTTTTGATTGCATGGTAACAAATGTGAATCCTCAGTCCAGTCTTCTAGTGTCTGTGTCTCCATCTGACCTCAAATATAACACGTGGAAGAGCTCAGCACACTCCTGATCCTACCCTCAGAATTCATATTTAGTGGGTTCTCACCTGAACCCCAAAAGACCCAGTAAGATTGCTGCTTTTTCCCTAAAAGTAATTTTATGGAAGGATCTATACAACCATTCCTCACAGAGGAATTTGAGCAAGGCTCACTTTTACAGAGAAGCTATGATTTCTGAAGAAGCAGAAGTTAACCAGATCATTGTGTTCCAGCACCTCATCTATGGGCCCTATATAGGGATGATGGTATTATCCTATTTTTCTTTCCCAGCTAGTTAATAGGAAATCCCCTTTCAAAGGCAATTTCCATTTTAAATCACCCACATTAAGAGAGACATGTTTAATACCAATAAATCCGCTTTCTTAAGAGAGACAGAGAAGCCAGGCTCATCAGCTGACTAAATCCTTTCTCCCCACCCCCGTTCCTGCCTTGCAATCTGTAGATCTTGCAGGAGGGCAACCTAAGACAGCTGTAGTTAGCTAGCTACACTTCTAAGCACTAAGCTGCTCCTTGCTTTGTATTCACTCCATGCCAAACCAAGGTCACAGGGACAGGAGGAGCTAAAAGACTTTTCTTGCTGTAATGGAGCAGGAGTCTCAGCCAGAGATACTCAAAGGCTGGGTTTCCACACATGTCCCATGGGAGCCTCTCCCTACACCAGTCTCCCACTGCAAGTCATTGTGGGGTGAGACTATCTAAAGGCTTTGCAGGTGAAATTACTTTCTCTCCTCAAAGCTTCTTTTAGCACACCTAGGAGAACAGCCACTGACTCCCAGCCCCGGGATCCCTGTGCCCAAAACACGTGCCCTGAGGGCTCCTCCCCTGCTGTGGGGACCCTACTCCATCCTCACCATCACTTTCCCTTTCCAGAGGGATTACTAGCCTCACCCCTCTTGCAGACAGTTTTACTACACCTTTGGCAGAGAAGCAGACAGCAGCCTTTCCAAGACTCTTGTGTGCCTAAAGCAGCAGCCAGCAGTGTGGGCAATGCTAAGGCAATGCTCTATCAGAAGCCAGAGGAGGGTGACCTGGAAGGACCCCTCAAGGTCGGGACTGCACCAGCATCAGTGCAGTGGCACAGGTACCTCACTTGCCTGACAGGAAGAGACACAGCTGACTAATGGGGGAGAATGAGGAGCTCTGAAACCTGAATAAACTCCCTCCTGCTTCCCACTGATGTAACAAGGATCAGGTGCAGTAACTACAAAGAGAAGGCTTCAGTTCAGCAGAAAACCTTGGCCTGGCTGCCCTTAGGGCTGACAAAACCAGACCCAAAGTCACCCATCTGATATTCCCTTGCCTCATCATGCAGCTCCAGTAGCCAGACCTTCTTTTGGCAAGTGTGATGCTGTGTCCCTGCAATGGTGTCTCCTGGGAGAGAACAACCAGCTCCCTTCATTGAGCTGAGATCATGACACAGCAGTAGGAATCCTGAAAATTACTTTGAAATCTACCTAAAGCACATGTTGGAGATGGACTATAATGCATGATATGCCTTTTCCAGTTGAAAACCTGAACACCTTTTTGGCAAAACAATTCTTGTTTGACAGCAAATGGGTCCATTTGCTCTGACACATCCCTCTTCCCCTAAGTACCTGGGTTCCAGCCCTGCAAGCACCCCTATAGGTAAGCATAGTTATACATATGCATGCCAGAAACAGCATGACCATCAGGAAGTACTTACATGTGTACATGTATAAGGTAGGGCCTGTCAGAGCAGGAGACTGAACCCAGTGTCCTAAGAGGTCCCTTCAGTGGTGTCTCAGCCCTGCAGCAGGACCCTTACAACCAGATCCTTCCCTTCCAGAAGCACTGCTCAAACAAAGCCTGTTGACAGAGGAACATTTCAAAAAGAAGCTTCTTTCTTTAAGGAGCCTAAAGGTAAGAACACAGGAATCTTATTTTGTGCTTTATTGTTTAAAGAACCTTGGCCTCATTTTGCTCCGTGGATTTGCTCCATGGCTGACTGGGCACCACTCAGCAGCAAGGACAGCTCTTCCGCTGTGGGAAACCGCCCTGCCTTTACTGGAGCAGGAAGCCATCCTCCTCCTCCTCCCTCACAGCGCTCTTTCCAGTCTAGATAGCATGGATAATTATAACTGTTTCCATGCTCTGCTTAACCAAAGTAGTATTTCTTAAACATTCCATAACCACAGACACAAGCACTTTGCTTTCAATCTTGCACTTGTTTTCCACCTGATACTGAGATCCATTTCTTGATCTGAGAGTGAATAAATCTTAAAAAAAAAAATAAAAAAAATCCTGTAGTCAATGGTGAGAAAGGGGAAGGGAAAAAACATGAGTTTGGAGAGCTTCATGGCTTACTGCTCTGCAACTTGTCATAATAGGTCATAGTGTTTAGGTTACATTACAACACAAGACCTATGATACGTAGACCAGCATAAAGCATACAAAGATTAATATAAAATTTATAGAACAACTTGTTCTAAACACTGCTGCTAGGAAAAAACAAGTTAAGAAAAATTACAGGGAGAAGGAGAACACAGTCCTCATTTTCTGTAATTTCGAGATCATTTGAGCCTGTTCAGTGGACAAAACATCTTGCTTGATCAAAATTTTTTGCTTTTTAAAAAAAAGATTAATTAGTATCCTAAGTAACTTCAGCCATGCCCCAGGGCAGAGTTAGGTGCGCGCTAGAATGTTCCTATCTGTCTATATCTGCACTGAACTGTTAAGCAGATGCTCACTGAGGAGAAAATAGACTGCAATAAACTGGCACTGACACAGATCTGAATCACTGGAACTGCCATAGAGATAAAATTCATTTAAGAAATGTGGTTTCCATTTTCTTTTAATAAAAAGCTATCAAAACATTAAAAAATATCTACTATTTCAAATAGCACACTACACACATAAGTAAGAGATGGAACTGAGACTTCATTTCATTGATGTAAAATGTGAATACATTGCAATAATTTGGTTCTTCCATGAGGTCCAGTAAAGTCCCTTCTCATAGCAGGGAGCAGATCCTGTCCTTATCTACACAACTGACTAATACTCAAGGTCTGGTCCATTTTAGAAGCCGTAGTCTATAGATGGGGATCCCCATGGAGCCCAGTACAAGAACTACACAAGGGAAAGAAGAGAGCATGCAGTGCAATACACCTAAGCGAAGATCTCTATGCTATGGTGATAGCGAAATGTCCTTCGCTCCCTCCATGAATCTGCTCTTTGGTCTTACTCTCAGCACTTTATCCCAGCCATTATGCAGTGTGAGCCAATATACCCTAACCACTTTAGCATTGCTCTTCCCAGAGTGGGGCAAGACCCTAAAGCACTGTATTCTTTGATCCTGGTGCAACTTCCTCCAAGTTGTGCCCCAGCTGCTTCAACAGCAAGAAATGAACAAGCTTCTGTCCTGTGCAATAAGCAGTCATGACAAAACCCCAAAGTTACATAAATAAATTAGTTTCTTCTTTCGTGATCCTGAGAAGAGCAATTATTTTGCCAAATCAACCTGCCTCCGAATCAAGCCTTTTGTCTTGTACTCTAGGAAGATTTAAGAAGATGAATTTGAAGTACCCTTGGTACTTGAATGAGATCAGAAGCAGGAGTGGAAAGCTACATGCCTCTCCAATAACCTCTGTAAGAGAGGCTGACAGCTCCTGAGCTTGTGATTAGTCATCACACCAGCCTTCTAGACATATGTAAAACCTGGGCAGATCCAGCACCCTAAATGCCTGACATTATGGACTGAAGAAAAAAATAAGCCATGCCAGCCTAACTGGTGATCAGGTCTTTTTTAACAATGTGAATGAAGATCACCATGGATACTGTAAGTCACTGCACGCTTTCCACTCTAAAGTAAAACAAGGAAAATCTGAAAAGAATTTTAAATTCCATTTTTACTGGCTATGATCCCCACACACTCTACCTTGCATATTTCTTCTGCAAACATTCAGTATCACAGTGTCCCCCTGTACTTGTTGTCCCAGGATGAGACACCTTTCGCCACCCTGCTGTGGGAAAAACATGGTCCAAGGTAGAATATCTTCCATGTCACTGCAGAAAGTTTTCAGGTCACTAGGATAGAAGGACAGCGATTCAGAATTAGCAAAACTGTCAAGATTAGCAGAAAGTTAGTAGGAAGCTCAGTTATACTGAGGTTTCGGTCTCCAGGAAGAAGCCAAGCAGCCATTTCGGTACCTGAACATTCTTGCACTGGCTTAAGGAAAGCCAAAGAAATACCAGCGCTTCTTCCAATAATGCCTTGAAAAATACTTGTGATGAAGAAAAGGTAAGTGCAGCGTTTTGGGGAGGTTACTGAGACAAGACTCAGGCATCTTCCAGGGCCTCTATTTTCCTTCAGGCTCTCACAGAACAGAAGGAACAAGCTGCTCCACAAGGAAAAGCAAGAAAAGTGGGGACTGCAGGACCATACTGTCACTAACACAGGCACAGCCCCACAGCACCTGAGCAAGACCAGTACAGCAATCACCCAACAACCACAAATCAAGCCTGAGGTTAGTCCAGGAAACCCAACCAGATCCACAAAAGCTGAGAGCAGACTTGCTCACTGCACAACTCAGACACAGAGCAAGGCTGAGGCTATATAGTGCTCCCAGGCCAAGGAGCAGGGTGGGTGTCCCAGGTGAGGCTGTTCAGGGCAACTACAGCCCACCAGGGCACTGGGACTTGGCAGCAGCTCACTTCAGGTACTAGGCAATGCTCAGTGTCTCCATTTCCCATGTATGGACCGTGAGTCAGCTTCCATGGCTGCTGCTCTGAGTTTTTCACCTAGCAACAAGACAGACGGACGGATGGGGGATGTTAGGAGAGACATTGAAGCAGAATGAGATGAGAAAGACAGAAACTGAATTGTCAGGGAGATTAAGGGGTGGGTGTGGTGCCTGAAGCTGCTTGAGTTTCTAAAGGACAAAGTCTGCAGGTAGCAGAGGCCTTTCTGCTCTTTAGCCTTCCTGGGAAAATATGACAACCTCTCACGGGGTGAGGGACACATCCAGCTCTCTCTTGAGCCACACCACAGGTCAGCAGGGTCCTGTGCTTTGACCTGTATGTCAGAAGCTCTGCACCAGCTTGGCTGTGACCAAAAGGCTTTGCCATCTGCGGTGCATGAGCTACCCTGAAACTGCCTCTGACCAGGCATGCAATACTCCATCAAAGGGTAGCCACGCAGCAGTCCTCACCATGCCACTGAGGTACAGCAAATGAGCCCCACCATACCTGATTTTCAGCTGGCTGAACTGAAGCAGCTGGGAGGACTGAAAAGTGTGACAGCAAATGCTGCCCAGGGAATAACCACTGTCAGGGGCCAGAGCCCTGTACCCTCTTCCGTGCTGCAGCCATTGCTGATGGCAGGCTTAGGATCAGGGGGAAAGGCCAGGCTGCCCCACCACCTCTTCCCAGAGGAGAGGATGCTCTCAGAGACTCAGGGGTCAGCACTGGGGAAGGCTGTGCTTCCTCAAGCTCTAAAAAAAGGACTTTGTCCCCGCTCAACATTTTTTTTAGCCATCTCCACTCTTAGAAAGAGATAACACTATCTCCAGGGAAACAGGCTCTCTGCACTCGCAGGGACTCAGCCAGCTCCCCCTCTTCTTTTGCCATGGGGTCACTTAGCAGTGAGGATGAAGCACACAGGCCCCGTGGGGTGTCAGGCTCATGGGGCCACCCCAGGCCAGGAGCACTGTAAGCACAGGATGTTCCAAGGCAACATGTGCTGGTCCCCATGCTGGAGCCAGGGCCACTACAAGACCTTCATGAGCCTGCCCAGCCCTGGAGAGCTCACACAGGAGTGATTATGGAGATCAACCATGCTCAGAAATCTGTCGTTGCCAAGACTGACTCGTGCAGTCTGCTTTGAATCTTCTTTTCTGCCCAAAATAGCTTCATGTTCTCAGCACCAGTTTTCTTTGCAAACTCACTCACTGCCCTCCCTCCCACCACAGAGAGCCAGACATGTCCTGCTCACAAAAGTCCTCCCCAGCTGCACTACAGCATCCCCGTCCCCACACACAGTCCCCCTCCAGGCTCTCCTCAGATGGCCATTACAAGTCCATTGGATGTTTTGGGCAAGCAGCAGGGCTAAAAAAGCTCAGGAGAGAGGGGGTGACATGACAACAGGCTGAGCACGTTGCAGAGCCCCACAGGCCCCTTTTCCAACTTGCTCAGGCCAGCCATCACTTTCCTTACCTGCCTACCCAACCTCTGGGGCAGCAATTCATGTCACAGCGTAGGAAGGTTTCACCCAGCAGTTCCTGTTTTATCTCTAGGCTCAACCCAAATGTGATCCTCAAGGAAATGCCTACAGCAGCTACATTTTGGGGTAGTCCTTTATTCCCACAAGCCAAACTCCATGAGAGAGATGCTCTGCATTAGCATCTGAGCTGCAAAGGAAACAAGCCCACAAGGGTCTTCTGGGTTACAGTCCCCCATGCATGGGTGGCTATGAGACCTGCCTTATAGTGTCATCCCAGGTAACCCAGACCTTCCCTGCTTTGGGGACCAATTCTCAAATCTGTGACCACTGCTCCTGGGTACATCTTCCTTGCTTGGAGGCAGAGACATCCAAAGCACCCCACATCATGTTGCAGGAGAATTATACCAAAGTTTCGATGCAGCCCTGCTAGCAGGTCTGCCCTGCTGGGACCCCAGTCAAAGAACAGCACATATAGGCAGTGGGTGCGCTGCTTTCTTGCACCCCAGACTTTTGGGCATGGCATGGTGCAGAAGCCCAGCCCTGACACAATGCCCACACAGAGTTCGTTGCAGGATCCGTGCCTTATCTCGCCTCAGCATCTGAAAGCAGAATTTGGCGAAGTCCTACATGCTGCTATTTAAAGTAAGCCAATTTGTATTCATTCTGCTTGCTACATTCACCAGTTGTTCTGAATTGTGTTTGAAGCTGAAGGGAAGAGGAAATGTACAACAAGAAAAAATTATACACTGGTAAATTTTGTTCTAATCCCTTCTCCTCCCATTATTGCTTCCCCTTTTTTCGGTTTCTTTTTTGTTTTCCGTGTTTTATGTATTATTAGCTTTAGCATAATTTTGACTGAGAAAATATGTAGCTGATAGGACAGACTAATTACACTACCTAGAAGAATTAATTACACCATCTGTGACTGACAGTGGAGCCTGACTCGTTGCTTCCTGGTAGATAGAGCTACAACACCAGCTGCCCCAAACCTTTCCCTGCAGAAGGCAAAAGAGGAATTACTGTAGGAAACATCATTTAAAAGCCATTACTTCTCTTTTTGAGCAATTTAACATCATTGGGTGACCTAGTCTGACTGGCCTAGTCAGGGATGAGGTTCATCTGCCTTCTGTTGTGATCTAGAAAGGAAATATTTCTACACCTATCCTGACCCTCTGCTGCTAGCAATCAGCCGGATCAGTCAATCCTAGGAGCTACAATGGACCAGGGCACATTTGCAAGGCAAGTGGCACTGTGTGGCTCATGTCCCTAATAGCTACCCTCCTCTTCTACCCCTTCATACTTCCTGGGACCAGTCCCTGGACAAAGCTGACCCTGAGCTGGAGCCAGGCTTTGTCTGCAAGTTGGTACAGTCTAAATCTGTGCTAGAGGCTGCACTAACGACATGTTGGTCAAGATGATCACAGGACAGCCAGTGCCCTGGCCCTGCCCGGACTACTCATAGAGACTCCTAAAATCACAATCTGCTGTTGTTTCCCTGCTCCAGCAGAGGTAGGAGGGCAGGCTGCTCTCTCAGCGCTCACTGTGAATGGATGAGAACCACAATGCCCTGGGGGAAGAAGGGTGTTAGAGGCAGTGGGGTTTTGCCTCCCTGGAAAGAGGAGGTTTTCTCATAGGTTCACCCACCGAGTTCCACCAACCTGCTGTGTGGGCTTTGACTGCAGCCCTGAAAGGATGGTGACAGCTTTGGTCTGTGCAGTCAGCTGAAAACCTGTCCTGGTTTCTGTCCTGGCTTACAATGGACCAGCTGAAGATTGTCATGGCTGAATGTGGGTGATAGATCTGTTCAGATGCACAGCCTTGAATGTGTGTTTTCAGCTAAGGGAGGGGAGTGGTGCCCACATGGGTCAGGAAATTTTGAATAGTCATGCTTTAAGGTAACTGTTCCTGCCCTTCTTGCCTCCAGCTCTGCTGCAGTTCTTTTCCTCCCACTCCTCCTTTAAGCCCACTCAACTTACACAGGATAAGCTGTTGTAGTTATGATGTTAGATCAAACCTCTTGGCTGCATAAATACATCCCTAACTAAAATTCAGGACCCTGAGCATACAGTTGTATGTATATATACTCCCTTGCTATTTTTTGTCAGCTGCACATTACATGGAAAAAAAACCCAAAACTGGACTATCCAGCCCTTGATCCCTACCTTTGATAGAGATCTGTTTTCTGTCTGTGCTGAACAACTCAGTGCAGCGATCCTTAGCCTGAGAAACTTGAATTCTTCTCTGGGTAACCAAGGAAGAGCTCAAGATATCCACTGTGATCTGATGTTTGCCTGACGCAGGTTTTGCCTCATGTCTTGAACAGCATCCAAACAATACTTTGGTTAAGCCTCTAGGAAATGTGTGTTTACTAGCAGGACATGGACAGATCCTGGAGAACTCACAGGTGCTCGCAGGGGAGGTGAGCTTTATTGTGGACCTGATATTGGGAAAGGTCCAGGATGGTGAAAAGAGACTGTCAATTCACAAAGATGCTCTGGCCTCATCCTGTAGACAGAGTGCACGGAGCAGCCCACAACTCTTTAAAAGGCTTTTTTTACATCATTAAATTCCTTGATAGAGTCTGAAGTGCCAAAGTACTAGTCCTGCACTGCCAGAGCAAAGACTCATGTCTAGCTCATAGTAAATATTTGCATAGATGCATTTCACGAGAGAAGCTTCCTGAAATCTTCCTCTTCTAGAAAGGAGAGGAGCTACGGAGAGCAACAAAATTTGGTGATTTTTCTTTCCTCCTCTCCAGGTTTCCTACTCCTTGTGCCTCCCACTCCCACCAAAAGGAATTTTCCACCTCCAGTTTGGGAAGTGCTTTACCCTGCAGCCTATAGCTGCTCCCAGCTCCAAGGACATGCCACAAGTTTCTCTTGGAATGACCATTTTCTGCATCTTGCCAAGTTCTGTATATGTGGGTGAAGGGTATATGTATATGAAGAGCAGGCTGGAGTAGAGCTGGAGAGCAGAAAGTGATGTGGCAGTGAAGGAAGAGGAACAATAAGCTAGAGAGATCTAAGGAAAGTGTGTCTATATGAAGTAAAAGGACATCTGGTAAAGGGGAACAATCACTGGGGAACAACAGGAAAATTTGGGGAACAACAACAGATATGCAATGAGTGAACAAAGTGAGAGAGGAAAAGAGGAGCAGATTCATGGAAAAAAGACAGGGAGATGCAAGTCTGCTGTTTGCAATACTGGAAATGATGGGGTGAAGGATTTGGATCTGGTGCAGGATACTCATGCATACATTTTTCAAGAAGCTGTACCTGCATTTTCAGCTGGGTATTTCTGCAACCTTGAAATGTCACTTTCTTTCTTTATACCATAGCTTGCTTACCTGTCACTTGGAGGTAGTGATAATATTTCCATCACAAGAACATGGGTATGCTTAAACAAAAAGCTTCACGATCACAGGTGGAGGTGCAAAGTATTGTCACATATAGTCAGATTTCACATGCTTAGACGTGCTCAGATGATCACATATATTGATAACTACACATATGTAGATATAAATATATAACAAAGATATGAATCCCTTTTTTATTTATTTAGGCCAAGCTGACATTTCATGGTTGCCTAGTTACCAGAGAACAATAATGAGAGTCTGTTTAGTATATATTTCATGAAGAAGGGAAGGGAGAGGGCAGCTGGGTATCATGTCAGACACAAGCACTTGTCAGGTAGACTAGCCCTTTTGGTGGGAAACGTAGAGAAAGGCAAAAAAGATCAAAGCTGAAAGGAGTACAGGGAGGGAGGCAATGAGCTGGGGAGTGTAGTGTGTGTAGTTCTTGGTGTTCCCACAGCACCTTCGCGAGCATGAATCAAAGCTCAGGTCATCAGGAGTCACGGAGTGTTCATTACTTTTGTGACATATTCCAGCTCTCAAGTTAAACAGACATTAGGAACATCATAAATGGTTACAAAATCTGCCTCTCTTTATACCAAACCTTTACTCTCCTGATCCCCATCCACACCAACACTGGCATCTTTGCTCCAAAACAAATGCCTTTGCTAACTTTAAGGAAGAAAGAGATTCTGCTGGTCAGAGCGAAAAGCACCACAGTAATCAAAAACAACCAAAGAGCACATTATGCCCTTCCAGCTGCTTTTATTCTCTCTAAGATTTGCCTCCACTGCAGCTCCCAAGCATTTCAAAATTTACTTGGCCTGATTTTGTAAACTTATGGAGGAGCCTTAAGGTTCAGGAACTCATTCCACCATTTCACTTCACACTAAAGATAGTCTGGGTAAATTTTGTTGATGGAAAACAGCTTTTCCAGAGTGACATCTTGTCTTGCCAGCTCTCACACAATCCCAGAAAGCTTAAAAAGGGAGCTTGAATTTGCCCCAGGACTCCATGAAAGTGGTTTATAGTTCAACATTCCCTTGGGAATAGAGCTTCTCAACCTTCCCTGAAGGCACTTCCAACAGCAGACAAGGAGATTAAGATATAATGTATTTGCTACAACTCATATACTAAAACTAGAATTGCTAAGCTTAGAGACAGACATAGAGCAATTAAAGAAAACTAGACTTTTACTATAGTTAAGCTTCCAGAAGTTCACTCTCTGCTTCATCTATTTAAAAAAATGTTAGAACACAGTCTTTGTTTCAGGAATCCAAATTTCAGGCAAGACCCTGATCCTGTGTATTGCTCAGACGCATAGTGAATATGTTACTTATCTTAAATATATAGTTCCCTAACAGGGTACCACTGAAAGTTAAGCCTTTTTCCAATTCTCCCCAATCTCCAAGAACTCCCTATGACTCATAACATTAATATTTAATTAGGGTATTTTAACATTTCTTCCAAATTATTATTGACTGTCCTAACTTTAGAGATGCTGTTGCTGTCCCTTGATCATATCTATGAACAGCTCCTGACAAGACAGTGAAAAAAACCTCTTTGCTGACGAAGTTAAACACCAATGTTTAACTTGGCTCCAAACAAGCTGTTTGCATGTTCTTAAATATTGCTAAGACTTCCAGAGCGTATGTCTGGTACTGGACTCAAAGGGCCACCCAGCCTAGTGCTCTGACTGCAGCAGGAAAGAGCAAAGGCTTAGGCAAAGACAGTGCAAATATACAGGGATCCTTCTCCTGCTGTATTCTGCCAGAAGCCAGATACCTGCAGCTGAGAGTTTCCTGAGCCAAAGATCACATCTGCACCAATGTGTTTAGTAGATCTTAACGACCTTTTTTTTTAACCATAAATGCATCAAGATGCTTTTAGAACTATTTATATTTTTGCCCTCCACACCATCCAGTGAATTCCACAGTTTAAGCACGCACAAGATTAAAAAAAAAAGTGCCTCTTTTTGGTTTTGACTCATAAATTTACTAGGAATTCCTACTTTTCGCATTAAGATACAGTCATTTCCTAACTGTCTCTGTGATCCTTCTAGACCTCAGTCATGTCCTACACAGACATCTCTTTTCCAAGATCAGAAGTCCTAACACCCTACCAAATAAATGGGAGGGTTCAAATCTTGCTGCCTTACGAGCTGAAGCACTGAAAACTGCACAGAAGTGTAAAACAATATATAGATGCACTATAAAGTAGATATACTTTATACAAACATATTAATGAGAACAGCATGTGCAGTCCATTATCAGTTTTTGATGAAGACTACACAGGATAGCAAACAACCAGCCTTCGGGAGAACAACGTACTTGAGACAAACCATGCCTGCCCCAGTATTGAAGGATGTTGTTACACCAGAGCAGTAAAAGTAAACATTTGTTACTGATTCCAGAATCAGCTGCACTACCACAGAGATCAGATGTCTGCTATATTTCTATCAAGCCCATCACAAAGCCTGTTCCACACGAGGCTGAAAACCATTCAGCAGAAGTGGCTCTGCCTGCCTGAAATCTGATCTAAATTACAGCTCCAGCAAATTTTAGATCAAGTTTAACTGAGCAGGTTTTTAAAGTACCCTGAATTTTAGAGGCATATTCTCCAAGTCTGGAGTTGTCTTTTTTTCTGTACTCGTGTACCCAGATAAGTACAAAATATTGCTTTTTAATCCCTTCTGCAGGATGTAAGTCCTCTTACTGCCTCACCAACCTACCTTCTGGGCTGTGTCATAAATCATGCTGGGAGCAAAGTGTACAACATGTAGGAGTTAAAGAAACTACGAAAGACAAAGACCTGAAAACATCCACCAGCAAATTATACCTCAAATTTATTCTGCAGCCTATAGCCTCAAAGGTTGTGGCACCTAGAGCCAGATGCTTGTGAGAGAGATTGAAGTGACCCTTGAGTATTACACTGCCTACCTACTTAGCAAGACTTATTTACTTCATGTTCATCATGCAATCTGAAATCATCCAATAATAACTACTCTAAAAAAGTCAACCACGTTTTCATATTTAATGTACATACTGTAGCTAAATAAAACCACTTTTGAGGGGTAAATAATTGCAGAGGAAGAGAAAAATTCAAGAGCGTAGGCTATGAAGATGCACTTTCAGCTGAAATGTTTTAAAAAGCGATTAGTTGAGGCAGAAAAGCAGGAAAACTGTTCTTATATGGCTAAATCAACACTAAAGGAGTGTTTCACACTGTGGCCGATAAACAGAGGAAAGCAAGGTAATACATATGAAGGAAGGGGTGGGAAGCAGGTTATGGTCTAAAAGATACAATAGACAACAGCAAGGAACCTGAATCAGAAAGTTTCATGCCTCACCTTGGGTCTAGAGGCAAGTCCCTTAATCTCCTCTGTTGGACAGCTTTTCCATTTGGGGGGTGGTGGATCTTACAAATGGGGTGTTGTGAGGATTAATAGTGCAAAGAGGTTTAGGAGTGTAAGTCCAGTACAGCCAGCTGCAAGGAATGAAAAAAAAAACCGGAGCTGGACTCTAGAAAAGTCATTCAAGATCTTTTTTTTTTTTTTTTCGTTTGGAAATGCTGCTGTGTTTGAACTACCTTTGGAGCACCCTGTTCCCAGCTCCCCAGCAGGCAACATTCACAGAGTCACCAGTGTTCCCAAGAGCAGATGATGATCATCTCTGCAGTGATTCTGGCCACTCAGCGATGCAGAAAACCCAACTCCTCCCCACAAGCGTTAGTGATTCCCCCCACCCCACAAACCTCCTTATCTACAAGACTAACAGTATATTTATTCACTTCTCAGCCCCACCTTTCCTGCCATCGTCCCAGCCCTTAGGAATTACTTCCCAGTTCTGCCCCTTACTCCCTGGCACACCTCTGCTGAGATTCTTCTTTGCTCTCCTACCCCTACCACAACCTACCATGTAGGTTGCAGTGAAACAAGGTGGAATAGGATGGAGTAAAACAACACAACCACAGCAGCATTCAAGACTTCCTCTTCTTTCTTACCCAGGGGAGAAAAGAGTTTGGAATCTCACTTTTTCCCTTTTCCAAGCCTGGCACTACAATGCTAACAGTGGAGCAAAACCAAGTCAACACATTTTCCACAAACATGACAAGGGACAAGCACCGTGCAGAACATCTGATCCCACCACTGTCCACTGATAGGAGGTCTGTTGTCTTTTCACCAGGTTAAAAACAGTTTTCCAGTCTTTTTCAGAATCTACAGAAAAAATAGGAGCTATCTGCTCAAGTGAAACAAGGGTTATGGCTGAGAGCCATGACCTGGCCAGAAATGTAAAGGCAGCTGTCCTGGTTTCAGCTGAGACGGAGTTAATTTTCTTCTTAGTAGCTGGTGCAGTGCTGCGTTTTGGATTTGGTGTAAGAACAATGTTGATGGCACACGGATGGTTTTGGTTGTTGCTGGGTGATGTTCATACTAAGTCAAGGACTTTTCCGTTTCTTGGGCCCTGCCAGTGGGAGGGCTGGAGGGGCACAGAACATTGGGAGGGGACACAGCCAGGACAGGTGACCTGAGCTAGCCAAAGAGGTACTCCATACCATATGACGTCATGCTGAGTATATAAACTGGGAGAAGTAGAAGGAAGAGGGGAAACTTCCAACAGCATGGCATTTGTCTTCCTGAGTAACCGTTACAGGTGATGGAGCCCGGCTGTCCTGGGGATGGCCGAACACCTGCCTGCCCATGGGAAGTGGTGAATGAATGCCTTGCTTTGCTTTGCTTGCGCAGCTTTTGCTTTACCTACTGAATTGTTCTTATCTCGACCCTTGGGGTTGACATTCCTTTCCAGTTTTCCCCATCTCTCTGGGTGAGGGTGAGTGAGCAAGCGGCTGCGTGGTACTTGGTTGCCAGCTGAGGTTAGCTGGCATGACAGCAGCACAGGCTGGGATTACAGAGAAACAGCACAAAGGTGATGAGGGGACCTTTTCCAAACAGACCAGCCAGGTGGGCAGGCTAGGCAAGGCCAGGAAAGGGTGTGAAATAAGGAAACAATGTGAAAATCAGCTCCTGAGTCACACGGGAATTGCTACATTGAAGAGAAGTGGAGAGCAAACCTGGAGAAAGGTGTTGCGATGGACAAAGAGGATCTGAAGTAAAAATAAGGTCTTTTCTGGAGGTAGAATTGAGACAATTGGTATGTGCAGGTCATACATGTTACACTAGCTGTAATGACACCACCTCGGGGTTTGTCCCTACAGAAGCAGCCTGGCCTAGATTTGGCCAGCAGTGGGACAAGTAGCATGAGAGACGAAGTAGGAGCTGTGTTGGTGGCTCTGCAGACAGTACTCTGCCACCAGAGACAGCTCTGGATGAGCACCTCCCTGAAAGACTGTAGCTGAAGATGCTGTCTGCCAGATGGCCCTGAATTCTTCCCAGAGCTTTGGAGTTTGTCATGATTTCCTTCTTTTTTAGGTCTGTGATGTCCTGCCTCATGCAAAAATGAGGCTTCATCTGCTTTAAGCAGTAGTGAGGCAGACAGCTCGCAGAGCTCTCAGCAGGAGAGACTGCCATTTCTCTCCAGCATTTGCAGGTAGCAGTAACACTGCTCACACCAAAGGCAGCTACTGCACGCCATTGTTTCCAGTGGGGATGAAGCATGTCTCCCCAGGCAGCAAGAAATTTGCCCTGTGGAGAGCAGGCTGCATCAGGAAAACATTCAGTTCAGGAGAAGAGACTAGAAAGCACAAAAGAGTGGTTTATAAAGCCAAAGGGGACTAGGACCATGTCTGATCTGAGATGAAGGGGCCATCACCAAAGCAACATGATGTGCAGGGGACCAAAAGTGGTAAACAGGAAGAAGGAAGAGGAGGAGATCAAGTGGAAAAAGAAGGATGTTGTGGGGCAGAAAAAACGGCAGATGAGAATGCAAGCTGGATAAAGGCTGTTCTGTCCCCCCTCCTTACTGAGCAAAAGCACTTTGAAAATAAGTCATTATTATTATGAACATAAAGAAATAATCCCAGTTTTGCTCTATCATCTGTCTGTTTGGTTGAGAAATGTCAGATGCTTGGGGGGGGGGGGGGGGAGGGAGGAGGAAAGGTTGACATCAGACAACACCCATTTGTAAAATTGTATCTGCCAGTTTCCCAGCAGCTCTGATCTCCAGTTAATATCAGAAGTGAATGTGAAAGGCTAGACAGAGGGGAGCTGGGGGTGGAGGAATTATGATTTTCCATTCTCCCAAGCAATACTTGGCACTAGAGCCAGCACTTGATAATGAATTGACTCAGTCACTAACTCGCATGGGCTCCCTCTCTAGTAATGAACTCCTCTCTCATTAGCAAATACAATTGACAGTAAAAATAAACACACTTGCACCCTCCCCCTCTTATGCTGCTGACACAGCCCTGATTGACAGATCTCACAAGTACATCAATGAAAGGAGAGGACGGTTGCTGTTATCACCCGGCTTGAACACAGGACGGAGCTAATAATAATATCTTACATTTACACAGTGTCTTTCTGTCATGATCCAAAGCACCTTAGAGAACAGAGAGCGGTCTAGCAAGCTCTGAATGGTTTGCAGTAAGTAAATTTGAGAAAAGGCTCTCATTCTAAACTTCTCTGTTCAGTTGCTCAAAGGAGCCATATTTTAAGTTTATTTATTTTCTGCTAGCACTGACAGCGAACAATACCCAGAGTTAACAGCCTAGAAAAGAGAACAACAGAAAGCCGCCAGGCTTTGTTTTGTTTGCAAAGTGAACAAAATCTCAAACAGTTCCTTTGATTTTGAAACACGATTGCAGATACCTGTGCCTCGTCCTAGTGATGAAGTATTCTGGCAAGCCTCAGGAAAAAACTGCAAAGACATTATACCTGAGTTATCTGAGAACGAGAGGGGGAGAAAAGGCAGAAAGCATATTTGCTGCCTTTAAAAAAAAATTAATCAGATCTTTTTGCACTGAAATACACATGTAGTTGAGATAAACACTTTGGTGAGGAATTGTCATTACAATGATCATAATGAAGGAAAAAAATTGTCATTACTATTACTATAATGAAGGAAAAATCTTCATAATTTCAGAAGTATGCCTGGGCTTTAACAATGTACACATGCAGTAACACCAGGACATTATATACAGAACATGCCCAGCAGTCTGCAATGGCAGATGCAGTTTTGTGCAAAAGCAAAGCCTATACTTCCCATCAGAGATCATACATTACAAAAACTTCAGCAAAGAGCCATTATGCACATACTCCACAGTCTGTGTCTGAAGACACTATTTTGAGCAAGAGCCGTATGTAAGTCTTCCAGCACACTGTGCTCTGCATGCATTATCCCACTTCACGTTACTCACTGCACATATCCTCCTGCCTGAACTGTCAGCTGCAATCTCACCGAAAAGGGTAACAGAGTTGAACCCATTCCCCTAGTGTTTAATATTGTGGAGTCCATCCATTTTTCTGGAATTCAGTTTCTCTCCTGTGTGGGAGGGTTTCTGGCAAGGCCCCACATTTTCCACAGCAGCAGGATTTCCTGTGGAATACATTTTCTATCAGAGTATTTATTCTTAAACTGCAGGACTGCATTCTTTGGGGAATAACATTCTGCTTTAAGGTTGTAAAGAAACCTTAAAATACCAAACAGATGTAATCTGGTGCCATGCTGTCTTCCTGAATCCAGGGCCAGCATGCAAGCATCCTTTTCCATTCTTTTCCAGGGAGTTTTTATTCCTGAGCCAGCTCTGTGGCTCTTCAGGACTTCTGAGAAAGGCATAAAACCTTCTGTTTTCCTCACTGGCATCTAATCCTAATTAAAACAAAAATATTAGCTCTATTAGGTGCATCTTAATGGAGAAAACAGCTAAATGAACTTAGGGTTCCTTAGGCCCAGTATGCACAGTGGCTGATTTACCAAACCCCAAGTTACCATCACTTCTCTCATTGCCTTCCCTGTCAGCTGCTTCAGCAGTGAACTGCAACCAGTGCAAAAACACATTCCATGCTGAAAACAGAGATGCTATGCAAAACAAATCCAATGTAACCTCAATATTGTTAATGAAAAGGACACAATATTAACCAGAACATTATCATTCTATACATAAGTGATTTACATTTTTTTAATTCCTCCACAAATTGCACATGCTGTGGAAAGTAGAGAATTTTTACAGCAGCATTAAGACCCAGTCGATGAAAAACCATGAGTTTTGTTTCTAGCAGCTGGGTGGCAAGGCCATCTCAGACCTGGTTCCTGCAAAGAATCTAGCCTGGCCAGTTCTTCCCCAGTCACTTCCCTCTTCTTCTTACCCAGCACACCCTATTTACTGGCTTATGTTCTTCACCAATACTTCTAGACAAGAGTTTGTGGATATCAGCTTGTGAACTTAAAGAAAAGCATGTCAAACTCAGATCAGCTGAACTGGCAGTAGTGAGTAGCATTAGGGGCTGGAGGCTACCAAAATCTCAGTCCCTTCGAGGCTGGAAACAGAATTTTCTGCATGGATGAAGGTCCTAGAGGAAGTAGAGAAAAAGTGGAAAGATTTATTTAGGAAGGAGGGAGAAGAAGAAGGAGACACGAGCCAATCCCCACGTTTCCATTCAAACCATCAAGAACACATCTATTCCTCCTGAATGCTCTGAGGCTAAGATGGAAAGCCATCATTTTTCCTTCCCAGTCTAACTGTGGTACCATGTTTCGCACAAAAACCCATCTGTTGTTGATGTTCACTGAGCTCGACAGTTCTCTGTTCCCCTCCACCACAAGCTGTTGCTGTAGGGTTCAGTTCTTCTCATCCCAAATCTCATTTGCTTTCTGCAGCCAACAAGCTGCAGCTCTGAATGACTCCTGAAGAGAACAAAAGACGTGCAGCTTCTGATCTTGCTGATGGAAGTATTTGCTTTGTAACCTGTATCTTTTTATGCTAGCATACAGGAATTCCTCTGTGCACAAAGACCCCTTTATTTTTGTACCCACCTGCCACAGATTTTTGCTCCTCCAACCTCCGGCGTTGCATTCAGCACATCCTGCCTCCTGGGCCAGACCCTTCTGATAACATCAGGTGAATAGAATAGGAGCAGCTCTATAACAGCAAATTACGTTTATTTTAAATCTATATTTGTCATGCCAGTGCGCAACAGAGAAGATTTAATTATCCAGTGAAGCTCGCCTTTGGTATGTTTTCATGAATACAGTAAGTTTTGATGCATGACTTCAGGCTACTACAATAAACAAAGAAAACACACCGTGAAATTAAGAAACATAATAACATACAAGAGAAGACACTTTACTGCTGTTACAAATTTCACCGAGAAATGGGCCACCACCAAACGTGGATCAAGCTGCCTAAATCTGGGGACGTATTTTAATTCAGATCCAAATTTTGCACTACAGTCTCAGTTAAATGCTGGAAAGAAATTAATTGCACGTGACATGACTGTACAGGACCCTGTGCAGAAATGAGAAGAAAGACGGAAGCATGGGTGACTAAATGAATGGCCCTGATGCGACACATGGACAAAACCCCAAGGTTGTTTTGCATTATTTTGACAGCAAGAGCTGCGAAAAGACTGCTGTGCCAACCGGGACAATACCAGAACACAGCGTGACCCTGTCTGTATTTCTGCCATGCTCCCTATTATGGGTCTGTACAACTCTGAAGCGGACCCACCCAGGCGCACAAGTGCTCACACAGCTCTTTAGAGCAGAGATATTTCCTGCCAGTGTCAGTGATGTAGTACAGATGAGTAATATTAAGAGTCAGCATCGAGAGTCAAAGCTGGTCTTTCTATTGACCTCTTTTAAGCAGCCACAAAATGGCATCCTTGGGATAGCCAGATCACATCTCAGTGATGGAGGTCTTCAGGTCTGCCCAGGTATACCTTTGATCTAGTCCTAACTGTCACACATCTTGCCTGACCTTCTCTGGTGAGCAGAAGTTAAATGATACAGTTGATTTTGCAGGTATGTTATAAGGATTCATTATATAACATTTACACTTTCCTACACGCACTGCTGGGTGATGCCATTTATTATCTTTCAGTCCTCCATTCATGTTAAGAGGAGGAATTAAACAAAAAAAACAAGTTTCAGACCACCAAGAGGAGAACTATCCTAGCAACTGCTTTCAGTTTTACCTGCCATGATTTCCAGCTGATAGGCTTTCTCTTCTGGGTTTCAGAAAGGCTGGTAACCTGCAACTACAACAGCAAGCTTTACAAGGTATGGTTTTGCTGGCAAATTCCTTACAGCTTTACTGTGCTTGCAGCACCCATTAATGCATATTTGTCTTTGCTGCTACTATTTCCACATCGCACCACATGAGAAAGAGAATAGCACCTGTAAGCAGACACATGGTGTTTGCATCCAGGTGTGGGCAGCTGGTTTTTTTTCATTTGACTCAGGTAACAAGGAAGCCACGCTTGCAGCATACAAATGAGGAGCAGTGTGGGAAGGTCTTACCAAAACTGGCTCTGTCACTCCAGGGCTGAAGAGAAGATTTCATTCTCCAAGAGCTGCCAATCTAGTACTTTTTTGCTAGCGATAATATTTTCTAAGTTTAAAAATAAACTTAGTGAAGTATGTGCTACCTAACAATGTATGTCTCTTCAGTCTCCAGGAAAAAAAGAAAAGAAAAAACAGACTGAATATCAGGCACTGCAAACCAGTATCAGGTATAACCAAATCATAGCTTAATATGTTTCAGGTATCCCATTTAGAGCTTCAGATCTTTCAAGGAAATAGGTTTTCCCCACTGAGAAATGTATATGCAGTGAAATTAAAGCAACTTTAGCCCCATGTGAACAAAAAGTAGGTTGGATAGCTATTTCAAATAATCACCCAAATGTTAATTTTTCATGATGGAAGGAGGACCTGAGAGGAGAGGAACATTCTCCTAACCCTTATGTTCCACCTCCCAACTCAAGCCTGGGGTGTAATACAGTAATACATGTAAACATGTAAAACCCTGCTTTCCTCACTATTTGCTGCCTTTAGAGATAGGGAAGGGCACCAGTGGCCTGGAAAGCCCTCTTTGAATATTTGGGGCACTGTCCAAGTGCCGTCTAGCATAAGAGGAAAACACGATGCCAGGGTGAGGGGGAGACTCCCAGCATATGTCCAAGCATTTGATGCCCAAACCATTCTTCTGTCTGACATCCATCCTCCCTCTCCCCTTCCTTGCTTGGGAGGCAGATCCCACAGGAGCACTGGCATCCTAGCTGGCCATGGGGCAGGGAGCTGGTTTCGGCTGCAAGTGCAGCTCCTCCAGCTTCCCCCACACTGCCCTTCCACGCACAAGAGGGAAAAAAAATCCGCAGGCAAAGGAGGAAGGCAAGTGCTGCTAAGTGGCTCATTGGTTTCTATGGCAACTGGCTCCACTCTACTCCAGCTGCTTACCCCACAGTCCCTCTGTCACCCTATTTTTAGCTGAAAAATCAAAGAAAGATGAAAAGTGGTGGGGGTTTGGGGAGGAGAGAGTTGGGAGACCTTCTTGGTTTTTGCAGAGAGGAGGTTAATATGGATGCAGCCTTGTCTTGCTTTTAATCACAAGTTAAATCCTTGCCGTGGAGGCTTCCTATGGGATTCCTCGGACTTGATGCAGCGTCAGGTCCCATATTTGACATGACCATGAAGCAGCATGCAAGCAAGGCGGCCCAGTCATCCCCTCATGTGCATGTGAAGCAGCTGAGCTGTGAATTTGGCCTTGGTGTTGAAACCTGAAAGAGCAAGAAGGCTTCTCTCTACTTGGGGAAGAAAACTCTCCCCTCCTACAACTCAACACAATGAATTGAGGGATGTCAGCACACCAACGTTTTTTAACTCTTTGGTCTGAAAAGTTGTTTTCTTTTTTCAAAAAAAAGTTGAGTCTGTCCATGATCTCTTTGTCCTGCATAGTGCAAGGAAATCCTCACAATGGATGCAACATTTTTGGCTCAAATATCTCATCAATGGAAGACCCGGAACCAAATTTACCTGGGGTGTACCAAGCCCATACTTCAGTTAATGGATTTTGGTATTGGATAATTTTATAACTGCTGGTGAGTTTAGAGCAAATATATTGTAGCCTGAAGTTTAGTATGCATAAGAGTGTGTGTTCACAAAAGCAGGGGTCCCTTAGTCTCTTCTGGCTAACTACCTGCCTTTCTGGAATGGGTGTACCCAAACACTGTGAGATACAGCTATTTCGACACCTATTTCTAGCTTCATTCACCTCCTTCTCCCTAGAAATTCTAGAAGTTTTATAATGAAATGTTGCCATTATTCTCAAGATAATAATCCTTACACTCCAAACCAAGGCAGATTGATGCCATAAACATCTATATTCACTTTCTTCATTTCAATTTCCATGACATTTGATGCTTGCCTCCAGACTGTTCCTGTTAACAGGGTTGTGGAAGTCTACCTTTGTACTACTCATTTTCATTTGCTGCCATGAGAAGGGATATTGATCTGTGTATCTCTGCTCACACAGCAAGGCTTCCCATTTTGGAGCTGTGATATTGTCGGACTAAGAGGACATGGAAAAGATCAATGATTTCTAACAATGATCACTTTTAAGAGGAAGTGTATTGGTAAAATGACTTACTAGTCCAAGTATCACATTTGCAGTCTCTGCAATCAGTTCTACATCCTGGCAGGCTTTAACACTCTTGCTGTAGATAAGAGCAGTGTATTGGGAGGGAATTGTCCACTTTAAAAATGTTATTGGCTATGTCATGTGATGGTATAGACTGTACAGGGCTTAAGAGAAACCACACAAATGGAGCAGGATGCAGCCGACAGTCTAGCAGTGTCCACACCAAAGAGTATAAGAAGTGTTGGGGCACTGGGAGGGCTGGGGGCTCCTCAGGGGCATTGCACCACCCCAGCCAGGGAGCAGAGCAGCTGGGGAGCACCAGGGGCAGCCCCAGTCCTGGGCATCAGGTACCTCCCTGGTGCAGTGGGGTCCATGGTTAGTCAGGGTACCAGTGCGAGGAGCTAGAGAGCAGCCCTACTGCAGCATCACTGGGGCAGGGACTGATGGCCCTGGGTGGGCTAAAATGGTGTCCTAGGACCTGGGTAGGGTAGAAGGAGCCCCAGGAGATGATGAACAGGGACAGTCAGGGCTGGTGGTGCCCTCGGAGACCTGAAAAGAAGTTGCAGAAGGAGGCTCAAGAAACATTTTAATTCCTAGGAATTTGGAAACTGGCTCACTCTGTAGAGCCACTGGGATTTTTTAATTTAGATTGCGGTCTCCAGAACACCCAGTGGCAACATGCCTTGTGGTTTAATTACCACTGTGTGAAGTACTCAGGTACTGTATTTGCCAATTTTTCTCTGAATGGCCCTTTGTTAGTTTCTGGAGAGACACAAATAAAAGGTGTTCCCAACAGACTTCTTCTGATATATGTTACTGTAGACACTTCGGTCAAGTCCCTTCTGAATAAATTTCATTTCTTGAAGCCACTACCAAGCTCATCCTCCCAGTGAACCTTGTAAAACCTGTTATCAAAATCTGCCCTAGCAGGAAACAACACGCTCACCTTATAACCCTTCTGCATCTCTGCCTGGTTTGGGGTACTCTCAGGATGAAAACCCACACAACAAACCAGAGAGAGGACTCAGAACTACAAAATTTTCTCTGACAGCCCTGAAAGACAAGACATCACTGAGAACAGTACAAGGACAGTAGGAGAGGTACAGAATACCCAGGCTCTGCAAGGAAATGCTGCAGGAGGCCCCTGGCCAGCCCAGAAGAGATCCTTCACAGTGAGGGGCACTGGAGGCAGAAGTAGAGGTGACCTGAAAGAAAGCAGCAAGACTCACCTGCAAGACAAGGAGGAAGAGATACAGAGAGAACATACATGCCAGTAAGCACATGTGCGCAGCCAGGGTGGATGGCAGCCTGTGCTGGGTGGTGATGAGTAACCTCATGCCCTGAGCATTAAATGAAAGGGTGAGTGACTCCTTTTAAAAGGGGCAGTCAAGGATGGAAGAGAAAAAATCAAATGTGCATCCTCATTTGCCTCTGTAGGTTAGGTAGACAGGTGGAAGCTCTGTGACTACCAGACAAGTGAATTTGCTAAGTAACAGTGTCCCATTTGCAGAATTGGAGGTTATGATCCTGGCCTTCCTTATAGAGCATTTTCATATCTACAGATGGAAATCACCAGCTCTGGGTGGTGATGCTGATCATTATTTATTCTGCTATCTGACAAGAGGAGTGTACGAGCACTTCCAGATGAAGTGTGTGTGCACATTTAATATTCATTTATGGCAAGTAGTCATGTGAAGCTTTGACATTTGTTTTCCATGTATACTAGCAACAGGAAAGTCGAGCCTTTGAATGTTTATGAGAAATGAGCACACGTGCAAACAATGCTGACAGAAGATGATCTTTAAAACCTGACTATTTTCACTTCTTTTGCATTTCTTATTTGTCCTTATTCAGCACATTTTAACCTGCAAATGTTATCCTCAAAAGGTCATAGGAAACTCAGATTGTCAAATAAAGCTGAGGTACTGCAAAGATGGTACTTAGTAACGCACACTTACCGAGACTGATAGAGATACATGGAGAGAAATCTTAAAGAGGTCTGACCATAGTGTAAGGTCTGATAAAAGAACCCCCCACTTATCACTGGGGACCCTCAGCTCTATTTCCACCATAAAATAAAAGAACAAGTTAAAAAGAAAAAGCTATAACAACTATCAAATGTGAACCAGCTCCATGGAACAGCCTCTTCTATCTGTACCTTCTGATACTCTATGGCAGCAAGGTGATACAAAATTCTTTAGTCTGGGTGACAGCCTAGAACTCAGGACTGACTTCTTCACTGAAGTACCAGGGCTGTCAACAAACACATGTAGAGCAGCCACAAGGCATCAAAGTCCATTTGTTCTGCAGAGCTCTTGATACAACCACCTGACAGGGGTCCTCAGGATGACTGAGCTACCAGTGACCACTCCAACATCTGCTGTCTCTCCAATGATTTCAAATCACTCAGCTTCAGGAGGAAGCAAGATAAATCTAACACAGTGTCCTGGTCTCAGCTGGGACAGAGTTAATTTTCTCCTTAGTAGCTGGTGCAGTGCTGCGTTTTGGATATGGTGTAAGAACAATGTTGATGGCACACGGATGGTTTTGGTTGTTGCTGGGTAATGTTCATACTAAGTCAAGGACTTTTCCGTTTCTTGGGCCCTGCCAGTGGGAGGGCTGGAGGGGCACAGGACATTGGGAGGGGACACAGCCAGGACAGGTGACCTGAGCTAGCCAAAGAGGTACTCCATACCATATGACGTCATGCTGAGTATATAAACTGGGAGAAGTAGAAGGAAGAGGGGAAACTTCCAACAGCATGGCATTTGTCTTCCTGAGTAACCGTTACAGGTGATGGAGCCCGGCTGTCCTGGGGATGGCCGAACACCTGCCTGCCCATGGGAAGTGGTGAATGAATGCCTTGCTTTGCTTTGCTTGCGCAGCTTTTGCTCTTCCTATTAAATTGTTCTTACCTCAACCCTTGGGGTTTTACATTACTTTCCAATTCTCCTCCCCATCCCTCCGGGTGAGGGGGAGTGAGCATGAGAGAAATAAGCTTTTTAGAGTGTCCCAACCAGCAGTTTGTGTTCATGGGAGATACTCCAAGGAAGAAAGGAGAATGTTCAAATGAACACCTTTTGCTCCTTTGTAAGGACTGCTAAGCTATTTTGCGTTAGAGAAATGTTCCTTTGTCACAGATAACTCAGTAGCCATCTTAGCAATGTCATGCATAGATGTTTATCACCTGCTGTGTTAGAACTTGTCGAAGCTTGATCCCTTTAATATCAAGCAAGAGCGACTTGTAGCATTTAGCCCAGGTGTTACACCATTTGTGTGCTTTGGGTTCTGGGCACAGAAACATAGAGGAACTGAATTTCAAAGCTGCTTGTTTCCTCATCAGTTGTTTTAACGAAGCTGAATAATTCCATTACTCTATACAGAGGGGACAGGCAGTCTGTCTTGCCCTTCTGAGGTCTGTTTGCTTGTTCATAATTTTCAGTGGTGATCTTGAAAAAGATGGTGTAGTTTACAACCAGGCACTCTTCAGAAAGAAGATACATCACGGAGAATTACTTGTTTAAGCATGCCACTATCCCCATCACCCAGTGCAAAAGCCTGTAAGCTAATTTCCACTGTACCCAATGTCCTAAGTCTGTGTCAGTCTGATGTTCACGGTAAAGGAGTTCATTCAGTTTACTCACATCCTTAGAATTCCAGCTACACCTTGGTATCCAGTGGCCCTGGTTGCCTTGGCTGCAAAGAGATGGCAGGGGCATTTCAGGATCTTGTGCCAGCAAAAGAAGCAGCATTTAGACTGAAACGGGGAGGAGGATGCTGTGTTATACAAGACATCCAGGAAAGAAATTATGCAGGACACCAGCAACAACCTGCAAGACAAGCAGACTTCTAGGTATTGTTTCAGATACCGGCAGTGTCTGAAACATCACAGGATGACTATGCTGTGACTGCTTTTGTGCTTCAGCATCTCTGCCTCATAAGGTGCTTACACTGAAAAGCAGGAAACAGCTGGATGGAAGTTAGGATTTCACAGCAGCCATCGCCCATAAGACTCATCCAACCACTAGGCACAAGTGTGCACTGGAAGCATTTTATACACACATCTTACAAGCAACTGTGGCTCACCCCTCAAAACAGCCTTTCAATCAGATCAATGAAGATTCAGTTCAGAGAAGTGATGAGGTACTACACAGCAGGATACATCCCACTGAGTGAGTCAGACTCTAGACTTCTTTGAGGATATTGCTGCTCCCTGATCTGTCTCTCCTGCCCCGTCTTACACGGGCACATCTTTTACTCCCTAAGGCCTATGTTGGTGGCTCCTCAAGGACTTCTCTCTGGTGTACCGCTTTGAGACACTTTTGTAGCAAATCACACGGCATCATTCAATGAGAGACAAAGGTCAAACAATCAGCTTGGGAGTGGACTAATAACATCATACTGCGTGATTCCTAAAAAGGGGTCTAATAATGAACATAATGTAAGAAACTGCCATAACAGCAATGTGACAATTTCGTGTTGCTATGCAACTTGAGTTGTGAACAGACTTTTGCAGTTGCTTCTTATTTGTCCGTTGAATGCTCAGTGACAGTGTCTGGCAACCTGCCCCCCATCATCACTTTACCTAAAGCAGCAAGAATTCATATGCAGGTTTTATGCCAAGGTGCCCTCTTCCAGCCAGTACTCTGAGCAAACTGGGATGCGAACACCTACAATACTTTTTCCAATCTGAATGAGATTCCTGTTGTGCCACACATACACATGAGCAGCTACATACATTCACACACATTTCTCCTTTCCCTGATTTGTTACACATCTTCCCCTTTTTCCTTCTTTCCTACCCTAAGGTCACCATGTTGTCAAAGAAGAGCACTGTCTTTGAAAGCTTTCCCCTTGCCATGTCTCAACTCTTCTCATGCCAGTTCACACTCTTCTAATTTTGTACATGAGGTTCCTTCAGACCTTGCTATCTTTCTCCCAGCTGTTTTCTCAGACTCATAGAAAGTGGGGCTAGATATGGCTATTTGCTCCAACTTCTTTTGTTCACCTCTTCTGATACTGGCTTGTCCTGTCTCAAAATTTTGACCAGTTTTAAAATCGGCAAGCAATGATGTCTGCAGCCCTTTCCTTGGGATTCTTGACAGCGACAAAACTCAGTGGTTAGGGAAGCTGACCTGCTCATCTCCCTGGTTGAAACCTGACTACTCCTAGTGACATCTCTTCATGCCACCCTCAGAAGCTCCCCCTTGCATGCTGGTATCACCTGAGCATCAAGGTGATGGCTATTCTGCATCACTGTTAACCACTAATTCCTTAAAATCCTTCATTATCACTACCCAGACAACCTTTGAAGTCCTTGCTCAATTTGTTGCTTTTCCCTGAATTCCTTTGCTTTCCACAATCTGTTTTGCGGTGTTGCTTGTGTGATGTTTAATAGCAACTGGAGCTGGCTAACTTACAGTGGTAGGAAGGGGAACCCAGTGAACTTTGAACTGAAACTCCATATAATGTTGCTAGAGATGAGAACAAGGAGTGCTTGCTATGCACACTATCTTCAGAAAAACATCTTTGCAAATGTATATTTGTGCAGGCATTGTGGAGATAGGGATAACATTATGCAGAGGGAAAGAGAAGCTGACTGACAGTAGAGATTTGCAGTCCATATTGATGTTTCACAATTGTGCATCTGTCTGCAGAACAGCCATGGAGCTCTTGAAGTCATGGCACTAAAACAAACAAACAAAAAAAAATCAATAACTTCACTCACCCTTTTACCACGGCTCAGAGGGTGGAGGAGTAGAGTGTCATAACAGCTCACACTAGTGAGAAAATTTTAATCAAAACAGACTTCAACCAGAAAATACTATTTTGATAAAATCAACATTTTTCACAAAATTATAAGTACAAATGAAAAATCCTTACAGAAAAGGAGGCTCAAACAAAATTTTCAGTATTAGAAGTTTTTCTTTAGGGAAAAAATGCCAGATTGTTCTTTCAAATTAAAATACTAATTTTGAAAGCAATCTACTATTTTTTGTCATGTTCTACTGCTTGTATTGTTTTTACATTCTTCATTAATAATGAGAGACACTGATTGGTTCAATATCCTGCCATCAGCCTGGAATCAGGCTTCTAGGATATTAAAAACAAATGGTCCCTAACTAGTACCCAGAACATCTCTTCTTCAGAGTGTAAAAAGTCGAAATGTTTTATTCAGCACAGACTGATAAAGCTGGTACTGCTTTTGATAGAGAAGTCATTACTTGGTAAAAAAATCATTTGTTTTGAAAATAAAATATCACCTGTACAAAATTATATAACAGAATATTTAATTATGATATTCATGGTATGCTACAGGATATTCATGGTATGCTACAGGATATTCATGGTATACTCGCAGGATTGATCAAGCCCTCATACAAGGCTTGATTTGGCACAACCTAACTCTGCATTACAACTAACATGTGAAACGGTACCAAAATTTAACTAATTTTCCAAACAAAACATCAGTATTTTCCTAAAAGTACCTAATTAATATATTGATAATTTTCAGATCTTAGGAATACACTGAAAACAAATTTTTTATCACTAAGAGTAAAAAGAAGATTTGAAGTCAGAAACTGAAATTTCTCTCAAAATGAACATTTCAGGTTTCATCTGGCTCTACCTTAACCTGTGATTCATTCTTTGCACTAACTCTAAATCTCCCTATTTGGAATAGTTTTAAGACTGAAGCCTTGTCAAAAGCAATCGTCATAAAATACAGCATGCACTTCCTCTGAGCTGGCTCTACCAGCATTTGTTGCTGGATAAATTAGTTCATCAGTACTCACTTTCATCTCAATTTTAATACTTTTTATATGCATTCACGGGGATCTCAAAATTATCCCCATCAGCATATATACATGAGGATGAATAGATCAGGATAAACTAAATCAATCCTGCAACCCAACCACACCCCGGACCTAGGAAGGCTTCAACGCTCCCGCCACAGCCCTGCTCACAAAAATCCTGTTGCAGGGAGGACCTGGCATGGGACAGGCACTTCTCCATTCCTCTGCTCATCCCATTCCGCACCTGGAGAGCTTGGACTTTCGTTTCTAGCGTGTGAGAGCAGCAAGAAAAGATCTCCCTTCTAAAAGCACAAGTCCTCTGCTTTTTGTGGTTTCCGCAACCGCGGTGAAACCGCAGCCCAAGGCTGCCACCTAGTGCCCGCTGGCCAGCTCGGCACTGCGCCCCGGCTGAAAATGTGGGACGCCAGCGGGCGCCTGAAGCTTACAGATAAAGAGCAAAGCCCTGGTTTCTTTTCGAGATGGGAATATTTTCTTGACAATACGAAACCGAGTCTCGGCTCATTATGAAGCATCCAAGCCTCATATGCTGTCACCTAGAACTCAAACATTAGATTCTAGTTTACACGTGGAGAATAAGTTTGTGGGTTTAGGGTTTTTTTCTACCATACAGACCATGCTAAAACCCAAGGCTTTAGGAGAATGCAACACAAAGGAGAAGAGAAGCTTGTTGAATCAGGTAGGACTGCTTTCCCATGGCCAAGGATATCTTCTTAACCCTTCTTTGTGGTGCTGCCTTCGTTCCATGGTCAAGCCCCCAGAGAACTGAAGGACTTTCTAACACTTCAATCCCCACTAACTCAGAGGCACTTAAAAATTAGGCCTGGCCTCTACAACAGACACATGATATGCAGGTGCTGTCTTTCCACTTGTGTTGACTCCCTCCTCCACCTTCATTTCACAGACTTGTGTGACTTTAGACAGAAAAAAGTATCAAGGACCCTATCACCACTGGTTTCTGGCCATCCCTTTCTCTACCTCAAAAAAAGATAGTGTGTTTGCTGTTGGATTTTTGTTTCCTCAAGGGTAGCTAAAGCAGTATGATCTTGGTAGCTGTCGAAGCAGCACCCTTTCTGTTCATTGTCACCATCACATACTGGCCTGATATGAAACTGTCCTCTACCATCTCTGACCAAAGTCCAGGTTTTAAAAATCTCTAGTGCAGGTGTTCCCAAGAACTTTCACAAAAGACTGTTTCTTCTCAGTTTTAAAAAGACCTCTCTTGAGCTCTTTACTTCAGCTACCTTGGAACAAGGCTCCTTGTGCTCCCCTGTGTTTTTGTTTATGGGGGCAACAGGCCATGTTCTCCCTTCAACACCTGTTATTAGTCAGTTGGGCAAGTGACTACATCTATTCACCGGAAAATTCTGTTAAGAGGAGCTCAGACCTTACAACATAGCCCCAGAGCTTTTTAGAATGTGGAGTCACACTTGGAAACTGAAGTCACTGAAAGCCATAAAAACTCAAGTCATGAAACCTAATCCAGCTGCCCCAGTGCCCCACTACCCCACTTCTCTCACTTGCAAAAGCCCATCTTCCTGCAGCTTCTCAGCTGCCTAATTTTTTGATATGTACATGAAATGCAGGATATGTTCTATGGGATTTAAAGCCCATTCTAGCTCACTCAGTCTGTGTGCAATGTAGAGGTAAAAGGGAAAGGAAAAGCCACTGTTGGAAGAAATGGTTGGAGCAAATGCAGACACGTTGCCCCTTGGGGATTATGAAGGCATTGTGCAATACAATTGTGCATCCTGGTAGCATAAGACCAGCAGAGTGCTCTGTGGGAGCTCCACCGCTGTACTGGTAGAAGCTATAGGGTAAAGACAGAGTATGTTTTATTGATGTCACTAGCCAGCATTACTTAGAACAGGGCTAAGCACAACTGCAAAAAGAACTGCCTCCAAGCTGTTCTATTTATATTTCTACCAGAGCTACCATTGGTACAGTCATTCTGCTGCTGAAATCCTGACCCTGTCATTGCCAGTGTAGCCACAGACCTAAGAAGACCATTTTGGATCCTTTCAGAATTTGGCATGTCTTAATACCAGCAAAAGTAGCATTGGCAGGGGGCGGAGCGTGCTATTTGCACAAGACCTGCGTCAGGATTGGCATTCAGTGAATAGCAAGACATATGAAGGCATTTTATCCCAATATAGAGAATAACGCATCTTCCTCTGCGTTGCTGGTGGTAACTTTGGCAGTCCGTGGAACAATGGTAATTGCTTGTTACTGTGGAAACAAGACCTCCAGAAATAACACTAATGAGCCAGCAGGGTCGTGGGAGAAACACAAGCATACTGTCTCCTGCAAACACACATGATTTGGCTGCACACAGGAGATGGGGCTCTGGGGAGGGGATCAGTTTACTTGAATGCAACAGGCACCCAGCACAACCTCTGCTCATCCCCCATGCCAGTCTGAGCCTGCAAACAATTTAAGTGACTTGAAAATCTCAGATAACTTTGGAAATCATTGTTTTTCACCTCCCTACTTGCGTTAAATCTTGGGGAAGTTGATAGGGAAATGCTCCCTCCAAAGGGAGCCATTTTGTAGTTTGTGTAACACAACTGATAAAAAGGTGTTTCCAAAAATCTCAGGAGGGGAAAAACATATTCTTACAAATCTTCCTACCCAGTTCTGTGGAGCAAGGGCTATTGGTAATCTGGGCGATGTGTCTATAAGTGCTTGAATGGCGAGGTTCTTTTCCTAATAACAGTCTGTTAGTGATCCACCATTCCACTCAGAACAAGATGAAAGGAGGGAAGTATGCAGCAGAAGATGGTAAGTGGGTAGGAGACAACCAGACAGCTTACACCAGCCTCAGCACACCATGTCTTTTTCCCCTTTCATGATGCATCAAGGGCTTTTTGCCCTTGACAAAGGAGAAGATGGTGTGAAGGAAGCAAAATGGTGGATGGCAACCTGTGATCCCAGCTATTTCATGCTCCACATTCTTCTGCATTGTAAAGTCCCAAGAATGCTGCTTTCTGCTCCCAGGCTGTACTGGCACAGCAGTGTGGTGGGTGGCTGCATATTTATAGTCAGCTCAGCTTCATGTGCTAGGTGCCAAGAAGTGGACCTAGCACTGAAACTGCCCTGAAGGAGACTTCCCTCTGCCTGCCAATGGCTCTGAGGCCTTTAAACTTTTTGACAAATTCTATAAGATGTTTTACCCTTGAGAAGAGCAGGTAGGAGCTGGCAGCAGAGAACAGTATGTGCCAGCTAATGTTATAGCCTTGATGCTGCATTTGGGTGGCCTTGCAGTAGCCCCACTGCTCACTGAACACTCCTTGCCAGCTCGGAAGGAGCCAAATTATGTTCATCAGCCTCTCTTCAACAGCTATTTCATCTATGTTAAGCAGGTCATGGGGCAAAACACAAGGTAAAAACCATTGAGAAAGGAATTTCTGGTACATGCAAGTGCCCCTTAGGGTTTTACCCCTATTAGGAAGCCACATTCAGATGTGCTTCCTGTGTACTCAAATATACACAATAACCAAGAGCTGATGGGGCCTTAGCAGAAGGTATAAACCAGTCGCTTGGTGGTTTTCTAAAAAAAACAAAACAAATCTACTGAGGAGTGAGATTGTAGCACAGGTCAGCTCCTTGGAGTACCTACTGATGCACAAGCTCTCCCCCAGGATGAATCCAAGATAGTTTTGCTCTTCATAGTTAAGAGTGAAGTACTTCAGATTAGGAGACAGCTACCAAGGAACAAAGATAGGCAGAGAAGCCAGAGCTAGCCCAGGCCAGACAGCACTTGAAATCACAGCCTGCCTTAATATAAAGGAATGTTTTTGATTGCCCCCACCCTACAGGGGAAAGAAAAGAAGGTCTGAATGTCAGTCGCAGGGAGAGCAGATGACAGAGGTTTATTTACTGATGGTTCCTGTGGTGGCCCAGGAGCTTCTTAAAAAGCAACCAAATAGGTAGGGTCACCACTTTGCTTATTATTGCACTCCTTCAAATTGTTTTTATTTATTATTTATTTATTAGCTACACCAAGAAGCTTCAGGTAAAATCAAGGCACTACTACACAGATTAAGAACATCCCTGACACCAGCACTTGCCACGCTGTATACCCACACAAAGAGCAATAGGACAAGAAGAAAGACTGTGTTGTCTTTCTTCTGACCTCGGGCAGAAAGACATGCAATGATTCAGCCATGGTTATTTCAGGAGTTAATAGCAGAACCAGTAGTTCACTAATAGCAACTTCAGTCTACACAGCCTTTGTCCAGAGCTTTACTCATAAACTCTTCCTTTTTCCTGCAACCTAAAAGCCAGAAAGAGAACATGGGCAAGCAGTGGGAAGCAGTTTGACACATAACATGGGAAACAAAAATCAGAAGTTAAATGATCAAGATGGTGACATGTCCTTCAAATAATATTGCATTAACACAATATTGTGGGGGAATGTTCTCTAAGGCTTTAATAACTTTACTTTCAGAACTCTTAATGCACATTTTTCTTAGGTTTTTCCCCTTCAAAAATATATATTAAAAAATCAAACACAACTGAAAAAACAACCTGTTTAAGGCCCCAAATAACTCTCAGACACGTACATCAAAGAAAACAAAACAGAACTATGTGTATAATGAAGAGTGTACTCTCCAGTGCTGAACTGCTGGGACCCCAGTTCAGGATCTTCTGCATTTCCCCAGCAACAGTGGGTGATGCTGCAGGCATCGGAGCAGAGAGCGGTCCATCACCTCCTGGAGAACCTAACTGGCTTGGAGCTGCAACCAGCGAAGGATGGAGCCAGCTGAATAACAGAGGAAATTGCCTCAAACCCTGCTCCTTTCGGAGCAAGAAAACAAAGAGTTTAAATCTGTATGGCCTCCCTCTGATCTGGTTAAATGAGCAGCTGCCCAGTGTTGAAGAACTTCATAGGTGTTAAAGAAAGAGGTGAAATTAAACCCAATTTAGATCACAATTGCTAAGGTTGCAGCCACATATTTGCCTAGAGCACCCCGCCCCTCCAAATTCAGGAGGTTACCATGGTGACAAATTTCAGCTGTAGGTAAGAAGAACAAGTTTCTGTATGAAAGCCATTTTGTAGAAACATAAAACCCAAAGATTAAGCCCCATCGGCACCACGTATAATCTTTGTTGCCATATATTCACAGCTAGATGAGCCTTCTCATCTCAGGAATGGTTAATCACAATGCAAATAAGCTGCTTTTGTTTTAATTCATGTGTTCTGCTAATGGAGTTCATCTCCGTACAGTAAAATAACGCTCTCAAAATTTACCGGAAAATGGGGGTATTCATTTGCTTCCAAACTGAGTGTAAGGGAGTTATTAATACTTTTCATTCTCAGAATATAGACCTATTCCATTCCCTAACTGTGAATTAGAAGAAAATTACCTTAAACCATGCTTGGGATCCGATTCATAGCACTTCAAGTGTGGAGAGACCCCAGCACAGCCCACACCATGAAGGCACAGCAGGGAGCCAAGCGCAGCTTGTATTACAGACTTCCACCCCGCTCACACCCACACACCCCCCCACCCCCGGTAACTCAGGGGAGGTTACAGCCCAGTGCTCACACATTCACCAGGCGTGAATCATGTATCAGTTCATGAATGCCACCACTGCAAACTCCCCCTGCTCCCATCCTGGGATCCCGAGGCAATTGGCCTGTATTGAGCTGTCATTTTCTCAGCTGTCCCAGGCTGAGCAGCTCTGCTCCCACTGGTTTAATTTCTCTCAGACTTAGCACACCAGCAGGCATAGCCAGCCACACAGCTTGGACCACACCATATCATCACCTGGAGCCAGGGGCAGAGTGCCGACTCCTAGATGCTCCTGTAAGATTACTGACCTTAAGACCACTGAGGATCTGGCTTTGTGGCATTCAACAATGCCTTTCTCTGCAGACTCTTCCTCTCCTCCTGAGTCTCGAATAGACACCAGCATGCCTGTGGCTATAAAACAATTCCTCACAGCCACAAGCACAGCCGAGTCCCACTCTGCCTTTAGTAGGGTCAAATGAGCAGCAAGATGGCACTCATGGTGTGGAATAAAACCATGCTTTAATCAATGTATCCTGTTTATGATAATTGAAAAAAAAAATGGCGAGGGGTTGTCACTCCCCACTACTGAGCACAAGTCCATGATGTGATTGACAGTGCACTCCCACCTTTTCTGCCTCCAGTGCAAGAATGAAGGCTTGATCTTTCCTTCTCCTGATGAGCCCTTGCAGCCATGCACTGCTTGACCATCCCCTGCCAGCACACGCAGCCACATCACAAGCATTGCAGGTATTCTCCTTCTGCCTCAAATTGTTTCAAAAGGCCTACATTCTGACATCTCAACATTCTGCTTTATTTAGTCTTCAAATTGCCTTTCAGTAGTCACTGAAATACAGTTATTACAATCCATTTATTCTGTAAGGATCTACAGTGAGTTATGCAAAGTTACTCATGCGCTGAGCTCCACAAATACACAACCGAAGTTCAGCCCTTGCCCAGCTAAGAGAGGCGCTTTCTGGATAATTTATGATGTCCCCTAGTCATGGGATCAGCAGAGGTGGCAACCACTAGCCAGTAAAGCCAGCAGCAGCTCTGAGTCTTTAGCACACAGTAGCAAATGTGCCCTTGTGGCTTCTGATGAGGTGAAGATCCTTGCTGCTTGTCTTTCTTCCTCAGATTGTCATTGAACTGTGAGTAATGTTTGTACAGGAGAGCCCAAGGTAAGCAAAGGTCTGGTCTGGTCAGAGTTGAGATGAGAGCAGGACTGTGTAAGCAGTCATTTCATCTGCTTCCGTAGGACCGGGTATTAAAACCTGCCTCCAGACATCTCCACTCCCTGCATTCTCAGCAGCAGCTGTGCTCAGCTCAGGCACTGGCCCTCCCACTGTCTAACCAGGTGCAGTACCCAAGGTTTCTGCCCTGCACAAATCTCCACCCCACTTCTAGAACTGATGGTTATTATCCTGGCAGCCCAAGATAGTAATTCTCCATGGGAAAATCATACAGAAGAAGGAGGGACATTCTCTTGGGAATCTGGCTTTTCCTGGTGCTGGCAATTGCATCTTTGTGGGTGAAGTAAAAAGCCAAGGTTCTTCCTGCTAATAGTCATTAAATAACTTTTCTGGGTTTTTTTCCTAGTACCATTTCAGTATTATGATCAAGTTCCAGCTTGTTTTAATTACATGCTTTCTATCTGAATTCCTGCCCAAGCTTCATTTAGAGGAATTATTCATTTCCCATCTTCAACATTATTATTATTGTGCTTATTTGCACAATGTGCTTAGCATTCATTGTACACATCTTCATTGCTCTGATGGGCTCATCAGAGTAGTGCTGGTGGGATGGAACAGAAGAGCATTCCTCATCTGCCACCCGCAAAAATCAGCCCTCCTCCCCCTTGTATACGGGCAGTTCTGCACTCCTGCAGATTCGGGAACGGTCACAGCCACATCTCAGGCATGACAAAAACATTACCAGTCCTTACTGGTCCTGAGACACACCTGAATGTTGAACAGTAATGTTATTTAGAAACAAAATCTTTACCTGGTTGCAAATAACAAGACCAAAGGGAAAACGTATATTTCAGACTATTATGTTTTCCAGGACACATCTTTCTAGCAGTGAAGAAAACAAGGAAATGTTGGGTAGGACTGGCAGGAACACATGCCCTGGGAACGCTTTTCATATTTCCTTGTAAGGATAAAAGATCTGACATCTCACATGACTATCTTATGTGAACCTCATGCAGCATGTGGCTTTCTCACATGGTAATACAGAGAATTTCATTTTATGAAACTTAGTCATGTTGAAAGTGATGTTTTCCTTGCCCCGGTGGTTTGTTTGCGAACCAGCTGTTTCCACCGGCTTTTAGATTTCACTTCTCTTCTTCATATCTCTCCTGTAGCCCCCTGGGGTTTACCATACAGAATCAGAAAAGACCTCTTTTTCCTTCTATCCGTCTCCACCAGGCGCTTAGTTTGAAAACCCCTGGAGACTGGCAAGAGAGACCAGCATGACAGCCATTTTGCTGGCTCACTGACAGAAGGGCAGGAGCAGGACAGCCAAAATGCAGGAGTGCATAACCCCACACGTGCACACACACAGCTGTGATCACTTGTAGCAGGTGAGGTCAGGAAAGCATTATTTTAAATTAAAATTAATATAAAATGGATGATCCACAACCAACTGCATTATATACTTATGTTGGGTAATAATATCCCCAGAACAAGACAGCACCTTGCATAAATGTCAGAAATGGAGCAAACACCCAGACAGCCTTTCTTAATACATCAGCTGCACTGCAACTCTTGGGGTTTGCTTGCTTTTTGATGTAGATTAGGATCTGATTCCAAACACAGGACATCAAATTCAAAGAAGCATCAGCATTCAGACAGGGAACCCTGTATGAGACAGCTCCATCTGTATCTAATCATGGATAGACACAGAGCAGTGATGGAGCAGATGACATGTCACTATTCAGTTGGAAATCAGCCTCCTTCCCAATGCTGAGATAAAACCCAAGTTTCAGTGGCTCAGCCTCAGTCTGAAGGGTAAACAAATTTCTGTGAGGTGACACCTGATCCTCTGCTTCTCAACCATGCTCCTTCCTGCACTTACTCTCTTGAGAAAGCACAAAGCCTCGCAGAGGCAGGGAGTTTCAGCGTTAGTAATATCAAGCCACATTACCAGCACCTTTCCAGCCTTGCCTTGGCGTAGACACACATATATTCTACAGACAACTGGAAGAGATTTAAGACATTAGCATTCTTCAGATGCATATCAACCCCATTCTCCTCCCTCCTATCAGTAGGATCCCCATTCCCAAGGCCAGGAGGACAGAAGGTGCAAGTATTCCTCATCCACTGTCAGAACCCATTATCTGAGCTTAAACTGCCAGGGAAGGTGATCCAGCCCTGTACTGTAGCACCCCTCCCATCACACCAGCTCAGCTGGGGAGGCAGATGTCCCCAGCGCTGGGGGAAGCTGAACCATTTGGAATAGGAACATCTTCAACTACCTTACCTAGACCCAGAAAAGAAAGCCTGTCCACATCCTTAAACATTTTGTACATTTTTTAAACTCACTCAAGATTTATCTTCTACTCAACATATGTGAACATGTATATGCCCCACCCCAGCGTTCAAATCCATGTTCCTCACAGCACGCAGGTGTGAATCTCCCCAGTTACACCACCCTGAGTAGTCACACCCAGCACAACTTTTGTGATACCCAATGGCTTTGTGAGTATTTGCAGAGATTGATCAGATAACTACCCTAAAGGCTGAGATTATTTTTTTTAAAGCACATTTCTAGCTTTCATGACAATGTGGCAAACTTGCAAGCAGACAATGAATGTTCCAACACAAGACAGCAAATAAAAGAATCAAAAATGCATTGCTTTAGGTTGTTGTTGGTAGCCATTTAATCTTTGGAGGGGAGGGCTAGCACATAATTTCTCTATGTTTGGGTTGGCAGCATTGTTTCCAATAAGCAAACATTCTGCCATACTAAATACATCCATGTTCAGGGACCAGCTTGTTATGGGTATGTTTATGCAACATATTTCTGGTAGTCACAAGTTTGTGCTGGCTCATAATACACCATATAGACATACCCTGTGATTCCCTGAGGAAAGAGGTCTTTGTTTCAGTCTCTTCGCTTGCTACTGCAGAGACTATCCCAGCTCTCAGTACAGTTTGAGAACTGACTTGTCTGCAGTTTGCTCTGAACATGCTTGGTATTAAAATGTCTCTCTTTCCCCAAGCCATTTGCTACTTGGGCCATCCCATTTCGGGCCTTGCATGACTTGAGGGTGTAGGAAGCTGAGTCAATGGCATTTAAAACAAAAATTACACTTTGTTTTTCTGGTAGATTCTTTCCTGTGTCAGTAGGTTGTTAAAACTGAAGAATCTACATCTCATCTTAACTCTCAGTGCAGTTACCTTTAGTTTGCCAGAGCCATGATGCTGTCCATATCCTGCTTAACTTTCTAGTTCCCTAAACAAGGTCCTATCTAGTTTGGAACTCACTATGGCTCTGGTTGTATTTGGTATCCTATGTACAAACGGTGAATGCTTCCTGCACTGATGGCAGTTCCTTCCCATTTGTGTAGCCTCATCTTTGTCATCATGGAGGTTTCCTATGTGGAAATGAGGGAAATTTTGCATAATCTGACATAATGCAGCATTCAATGCCCTTGTGTAGACATTCCAACTTGGCCTGGGGATGTTTAGACTATGAACCTTTTTTTTTTTTTTTAATGTTACATATTTGCTTTATTTAATTCAAGGTCTTATTCAGTCCTATTAATATTGGCTTTATTAAACACTAACTTTTTTTTTTTTTTAAGTCCAAAGCCTACATTTGTGTTCTATGCAAAAGGCAGTGTGCTCTGCTAAGGCTGTGGTAGCATGTTGGTCAAAACTAAGTAGACTCCAAGTGGGGATGCAAAAAGGAGTACCAGTAAGTAGCATGGTCACCATTAAAAAATTTCCATTTAAACAAACAAACTATACAACTGAAATACAGACCTCACAAAGATGACCCAGATTTACTCGAGGCAGAAAAAGAGAAAAAGGAAGAAGACCATTAAAGACAACTCTGCAGGTACTTACATTTTAAAAAGTGACCACCAGCTACCCCAATCTTAACCGCAGAAACAGAAAGAAACTCCTCCTTTATGGGAATCTAAAATTCGGTTTCTGGAGGGCTCCAAAAGTGATGGAAGATTTTCTCATCGTTTCTGGGGTGGGGGCCCAGATCAAAAGTCAGCAAAAAATACACTTTGAATGCTAGACAGGGAGGTCACACTGTGCTCTTCAGATGGGATCAGGCATTTTTCAAAGTGGGGAAAGGATGAAGCACTCAGAAAAAAGAACAGCAGTATTACCAAAAATCGTAACCAGGAAAACTCTCCAAACCAAATGATAAGTTTAGAAAGCTGACACTGGTTTACTGCAGCGCTGGGTGCCTGGGGGATTTTTCCTCCTAATGTGCACACCAGGTGACTTGAGGGTACACATTATATACAGTAGAGTATTTGCATATTCATAGTACATTACATAATCATTTACATTCACGCACAGGATTGGTTACAAGTTTCTCACTTCTAAAGCAAATTAGTGCACATGCCCATCCTCAGACAGCACTGCTGAAGTTTTTTACTAACTACGCATGCTCCCGGGGGAGCTGCCGTGTGAAAGCATCAGCAAGCAGAAAAGGAATAAAAAGCTACCAGGAATCCTTCTAGAGCTACCTAGAAAGCTCATCCATTTTATTAAACCACTCATGATAACAAAGCAGCCTTGGCTCTACTTGCTGTTTCACACAGACACATGCACAGACACACTTTGTTTACTCTCCTTGCTCTCTTCCAAACAAACCAGCTGAAGAAAAAGTGTTTTATTTCTAAAGAGCCCTTAATCAACACCACGACTACCCTGTTCCCAAAGCATGGTGATGCTGAAGCCACGAGGTCACTGGGACCTTCTGAGTAAGAAGCACTAACATACACAGGGGCAGCAGCATACAGCCAGATATCAGTGCAGGATCACAGAAAGACACAGGATGCAACTTTGCAGCAGATCTCAGGACAACGGGATGCCCAGGACTACAGCATGCGCATTCAGAGAATCAGAATGGGAGACAACTGTTGACCACTACTTTAGCCTGTACAAATGCAAATGTTAGTAACGGCCTCAAAAGTATTACCTCAACACCCATCCCAGTCTTGGAAAATTCCACCTCTTTTCCAAATACAAATGGCCCACTTTTCATTTCCCCAGCAAGCTACAGCTTCTCAAAAGCTTTGTTTCTCTGGTGTCTTTATAAACACACACTATGTCTCCTCCACTGCTGCTTCTCTCACACAAAATAAATGTGTGTGGCAGCAGGATTTCATTTGGGGAAGAACAGAAAAGCCATTTCAAACAGAACACATCTTTAGAACACTTCTCTGATCTGATTGCCAGGCCTCTGGCAACCAGCATAGTTGTCTAGGGCTCTGATACTGGCCATAAATTACATAGATGAAAGCACCACAAGCAGAAAGAGTAAAAAATAAAAAAAAATAAAAAAAAATGTGAAAACAAAAATAGTTGTCTTCCCTCACCACTAAAATGCCAGAGTAGGAAAGTTACAGAATGACATTACAGTGGGGTTTTCTGAGGGGACAGATGTGAAATTGTGCTGCATATCCAAATATTTCTGAGTTGTCAGTTCTGTTCCAGTTCGGATCAATATTCTATAACATGTAACTTCCGAGTGGTATTGGAAACCTCACACCCGTTCTCATGGAAATGGCATCCTCATTGGAAATGTACCACCTCATATTGAAAGGATGAGGAAAACCAGCAGAAATCCAAATGAAAACTTGCATTTTCTTATCACTAATTTTCATATTTTAAAAAACATTTGTGGAAACAGCTAGACTGGCATAATTGTCTTTACGTACCAAATGCAGTTGCCAAGACAGGGACTATAATCACACCAGCTTGTTTCAGTCTGTCCAAGAGGGAGTATATTTAGAAACAAGGACAAAGTTCATTTTCATCTGGATGCAGAGATTAGATGTGTTGAGAAATGTTATCTTCCATTCAAATTAATATCTAACCATATTAATTTTCAGGATAGATGAAAACATAACTAAAACTGTTACAATTTTTTTTAAATTCAGAAATATTTTTAGTAGGGTTCTACAGAAATACTCTCTCTCAAACATTTCAAAATATTACCTTCCAATTTCAGTGTTTTTAATGTACACTATCTTAAAAATAATTATCATTTTAACCAAAAATCTTAAACTTCCACATTTTAAAACACTGATAAATGGGGAAGGGGGGTGCGGGGAACTTACTTTATTGACCTTATTGTAAAACTTCAGGAAAATATAAACCTATTGGAATCCTTCCTTTTCCATTAATTCATCCAGGTATAAGAAACTGACCTCTTCTGTTGATGTGGAAGGCTCGGACACAACTTATATGACCAATGTGATCAAGTTAGTGCCACTTTATTAAGGGATACACAGCAATTTATACACGAGCACAGAGCACACACATTGCTTCTAGATTGTTAATAGGCTAAAGCTGCTTGTCTATTCAGTCTCCTGCACTCTGTGACTGGTCATGGAGTGGTAACCATGCTCCTCGCCTACATTCTGTTTCGATATTGTTTTCTTATTGTTCAGTCTAACTCCTTTATCTCTTTCCCAGGTACAGTTCCTTAATAGTCCAACTTTCTTATCTCTCTGCCAGTACACAGTTTCTTTGTCTCTCTTGTCCTTGCATATGTCCTTCACAGCAGCTGCAGCTTGTTACAGCTTTGGCCTGCTGGGCCTGCTATTACAACAAAGTTACTTGGTCTGTATTGCTCATAATATGCCTATTGTCTTCTAGCCACTCCACATCTTCCACTGAAAAACTCTCTGGCCAAAGGAAGAAAACTCACCACTAAAACCTCCACACAAGATTATCATTTGGAATCAACAGTTTTGATTGTCCACTGGAAACTAAGCTAAGACCTTATTTTATAGAAAACCCCAAGCAACCATTAGAAAACCCCAAGCAACCATTGCTTAGCAAGAGGAAGTGTGTTTTCAGCTTGCATGAACTCAGAAATAAATTTTGTAGCCTCTACTACCATCACGGCTTCCAGTCACAAAAGAGACCTTTTAGGAATTCACAAAGCATATAGTAATACTGGACAGATCTATTGTTTTCATTCCTTTGATCTCTCTGTTTCTTAGTGTTAATTTTTAATTTGAATGACAGCAATTCAGAACAACTTCAAAGTTCGTGTGACCCAGTCAAGGAAATTACTAAAAATATAAAAGACTGACAGTAGCCTTTTGAGGTGAATTCAGGTATGTGTTTAAGGAGCTTATTTACATAAAAGTTGAGAGGCTTTGGGGGGGGAGGGGGAAGTCATTTCGCAACTACGGGGTTTGAAGGGGTCTCGGTTCTGCATTTAAGAATCCGACCGTTCTCCCATGAATTTTTAAGGTGGCAATACCAATGAAGACCAAGAGATGGCAGCATTGGCAAAGCAGCTCACAGCTCAGCCTCGGGCTCTTTGCTGTACTGGACCAGACTCGTTCAATAGAGTTTCATTAGTGCTAAAACCCCAACCTCAAAAAACGTTCTGATTAAGCATTCCATGAATTGCTGTCCGTTTGCAGATCTTGTTTATGTGTGGTACAAATGTGGATTGGCAAAAAAGAAGTATTAGAAAAGAGGGAGTAACTGCTCTTCTTACTGGAACGCTAGGCCAGCTCTCAGACTGGAACAGCTAGGCATGTTATTGTTACATGTATAATTAAGATTAGTAATTGTCTGCCTTACTGTAGGCCCCCAATGTTCCAATCGAAACTATATCTAATTGTACTGTTGCTGCAAAAGCGTATATTAAAAGGCAGTCCCTGCCAAAGAAATTTACAATGTAGATTGGGACACACAGAATGAAAACCCATTAAATCACTGAAAATGAAAGCAAGAGTGCAAAGATAACACAGAAAAATCATTCCGCATATGATAGTCCACCTTCATACATATGACTTGCAGCGACCTGAAGACATACAGTTTAAAAAAAAAATTAAGAATAATAATATTTTATAAAAAAATATCTCTAGTCATCTCTTCAATGTGTCCAGCATTTTTTTAAAATCTAGCCATCTGAGTCTTACTCAGAACCAGGAAAATGGTTGCACAGTGCAAGACAGTCTGTTTGAATTCAGTAGGACTTCAGTAAACATTCGGTTGGGCTGTGCCTTGGAAGGTGATCTGAAGTTCAATCTGAAAGATAGGTTATGAGATACATACATGAGAGCTAGACCAGAGAAATATTAAGCAAGTTTTCACAGCTTTCACCCCACTACATAAACATATGTTTCTGAGGTGACTGAGGTAACCATGAGATCCACTGGCAAACATTACTGTACAGACCATTTTGTGGTACACCATGTATTCATGACCAGTGTTAGTGTTAGAAATTTAGTTTAAAAAATAGCTTTGAGGGACTTACAGCCACCCAGCTAATGCTGTGGCCACCAAGCTAGACATATTGGCTTTGACGCCATCAATTAAGTGTAACACAGGCACCCAGTCAGAAAGGTGGGAAGGCCCCTGTGACATACTGTTTGTGCCTATGATCCATGGACAGGTATTGGGAAGGGGAACCAGTGGTCTCACTGCAGGGGAAGCCCAGGCACGTACCCACGTGGGGCTAGAGGGAGAGATCAGGGGACCAGGAGCCTAGGCTTCAGGGCAGAAAGGGGTGTTCTTCTTCTGCACTTCTCAGGTTGAGACTTCATAAGACACCTCAGCCAGCCTAAGAGCTTGCTGCCTCCAAAGGGGAGCTCCACTCCTTCCCACGTACCCCCAGCACCTACCTATGCCTTCCATCCCCTACAGCACCCATCTGGCCCTTTGGTCAATCAGTGCAACTTGCTCAAGAGCAGAAAGCAAAACAAACAGTACAGCCACAATAATTTTCCACTATTTCAGCACACGTCCAGCTCACTAAAAGACACCCAAGAGCCCAGGGGACAGAAGCACACATGGGAGCAGGGGAAGGGCAAGCAGGACTCCCCCTCTCGACAGCTGCAAGCTATTTGATCAGCTCCAACTATCATGTGAAACATCATCCTTAATTAATATCTGAGGACTTTAAGCAAGGGACTTTCAAGTAACACAGTCACAACTCTATGCTAGCGATGATGTAAATGCTAGCAGACCTATCAACCCACTTAGACTCAAAATCTCAAAGTAGACTTGCAATGTCATGGTACAAAAATGTTCATTCCAAATACTTCTATCCTTCTCTGCATGTTCAGAAATGCTACAGACTGTTGGGGTCTGCAGCAGGTCTGCAGATGAGTTAGTTGACTTCAAAGACTTAGTCATGTTCCCTTAAGACAGCCACAATGTAAACAGGATGTGAGAAACTGGAACTTGGAACCCTATGGGCACATACAGCAACAGCAAATGGCAAGCAAGAAAAAGACAGAAAGCCTATCAGGGTCTGACACATGTACTATCTAAGATATATAAGCAATATGTAAAAACAATAAACGCCATTTTGGCCGAACCCAGCCAAGTAGATATAGTGTCTCAACTTGCGTTGCCCCAACAGACTGCTTTTCTTTTGTATGAAGAGCATTATCATATACCCATGCTACAGCATTTTAAGAGAATTATTTGTTTTTATCAACACCATCTAATTCCATCAAATCATCTCAACAAATCATCTAACTCCATCAAATTAAGATTATGCTGTATATTCTACACACTATTATATACCTTCCTTTCAAAGCAAGATTCATACATTCATCTTCAGAGAGAAATCTCAGAGATTCATCAAGAGGTAGAAAGTAAGCAGCTTTTGTGAGCTTTGTGAGCTATCTCAGTGCAAGCTAAATAAATTAAAAAAGCATAATAAATATAATGACGGTGACCACTTTTCAAGCCTGTATTTCCCATAACTTCAGCAAAAAAAAAAAAAACCAGCTAGCAGCTGCAGGTTCACGTTTAACATAATTCAGAAGAAACAAAATCAGGTCATCAGCAGACAACGTGAGCAAGAAATTTTACAGCTATGCTGTTTTACATGTGTCACTGTCTTCCATTTTGTGAACAGTTTCCTAATCTTTGATTAGAAAAGTAGATTTCTTGTTTTTCATAATGACTTTCTCAACAAATCCCAAGGGTAATTGCATAAACAGTGCAGCTAAGAAATGTCTTTCTGAATTTTGTTTGGAATTTGGTTTTCTAACATCTGTAAAATACTAACCCTGCACTTACCTGATTACTGCAGTTGGAACTATAAATTAGTTAGAGGGAAAATTTTTAAAACATCACATGCAGTTATCTCTGGCAAAAAGATTGCTAGGTTCATGCAAAGTTTTTTGAAATTCTGAAATCCTAATCACCCATTATGTGTGATGAGCTTTCAGATTAGCTGCTTTCTCTGCGTAAGACACAAACTTTGTTAACAGACCAACCAGTGTTGAGTTCATTTCAAGCCACTATGACACTGTCCTAATTCCAAAGTGCTCTGCACATTTTATAATAGTATTCTCAACACCTGAGAGTATTTCTAGCTGTAATTATAAACAAATATCCCAAGAATACATGCTATATAGACCTGACTTTTCTTGATCAAAGGCATTAAAGAGGTGTTAACACACAAACTTGATACCCATAATCCATGCCACATTGGACTGACTCCAGAGCAACAAAGGAACTGTTAACTGTCACTTCTTCTGTATTTCTGTTCTCCTGGAAGAACACAAGCCTTTAAAATGTTTTTGACAGTGTGGAGCAGCCACATAGCTGTAACATTGAAGGGTGTTTTCATTAAGAGAGTCTATTTTAATTGTCTGAACTACTTTTCAGGAAAGCCCATAATTTCTGTGAACCTTGAACAGATGATAAAAACCTTCACTTTTTTTTTTTTAGGAGAGAGAACAGATTTCTCTACTAGGTTTTGATAAATAGTTAGAATAAACAGCAGCTGCTCTAAAAATATCCGGTTTTATTCACATAGCAATAAAGAGATATTAACCTTTACATAAATATTCTTTCATATATAAACAATGGAGAGGCACTCTAATGCTAGTGAAAACACAGATTTACTCCTTCTACAATGTAAAAACACAACTTGTGCAGTGTTACTGTTGAATAAAAAAACGTTTTTCCACTTCTCACTTTCAGAAGATTCTTCATTGGTTTTATAACACTTAAAATGGAAATGAATACTGTTATTCGTCAGCAAAAGTGAAAGAAAGCTAATATGGCATTCAAAAAAAGTAGTCTTTCAGTAACTTAATAAAATAAAATAAAAGCTTAATTTTAAAAATGGGTTGAATACTGTATATTTATTAGAATTCTATTTTTTCTATAAGAAAATTTTATCTTCCCTCTACTCCTAGAAGAATGGAATGAAATAGCTTTTCTTTTTTGACTGAAAAGGTAAATATTTAATTATTTAGTTATTTTTCCATATATATATATATATATATATATATGGAAATCCATATATTATATAACATTAGATTCCTAATGTTAGTGCCCCACTAATATTTTCATAATACTTTAAAATAATGAGGTAATCATGCTTGAACACTTTTACTGTTTAAATGTTAGAAAATGCCAGACCTTTGTTCACATGCACATGTAACTCTTTGAAGAGTGGCATTATTATTGCTATTCACATTTCAAATGATTTTTAATCACATCTTAATTAAATTATAATATGCTGTTTATAATATTTTAAAAAAAAACAACTAAATATTAGTTAACAAAGTATTTTTTAAATTTAAATTATACATAGGAACGTTTTTTTCTTTTTATTTTTAACAAAGATCATTTCTTTGTCTATGTGAATATATTTTGCAGCTATAGAAAGATAAGAATCTGCTTCAAAGTAACTGAGATGTACTTATGTGGTGAGTAAAAATTTTTTTTTTCTTAGTGAAGCATCCTTTGGTCTCACAGAAAAGCAGTCACAGATATTCTGAAAGCTGGAAGTTGAACAGGTTAACATGAAACAGTGCAAAATATTATCTGTCAGATAAATTAGTCATAGAAGCAATGCTTCTAGAGACATCCATTGAAATCTTTAATTCAAGAGTGAACATTATTTTGAAACTTTAAGCAGAAATTACTCAGCTTGATTTTAAAAAAGCATTAAGGGCAGTTCTACAGCCTTCTGAAGCAGGAGATCAGAGATATGTTTTTTTCACATCTAGCCTTAAAACATATTATGATAAGGATAATTCTCAAGACTACATATTTTATTTTCTTAATTCAGTCATTTCACCAGTATTTGTGTGGAGAGTAGCATGCTTTTCTTTTCACTTGTTACTCTACTGTTATACTTTAGTGAGCACAGTCTTGTAAATAGAGGAATACACAACAATATTAGCCAATCTCCTTCAAAAGCTTATGCCAGCCTCAGAATATCCGCATCCTGCTACACAGACAGAAGAAAATATACCCCAAATTACTAAAATCCTACACAGTATTCTTTCTTCAGTTACAATACAGGAAAGGAAGGCATTAACTGACAAACATAAATGCAGGTGTAGAGGGTCAAAATTCTCAGGAGCACACAAGCCCTCATCTTTTCACACAGGTGGGCAAGGTTTCAACTGTCAAAGTCCTCTGGCAATTATTTCTGCAATAATTCAAATAAGCAGTCCTTAAATTCAAGTATTTTCAAAAGAGCATAATTCATGTCAGGTGACCTGGACCAAGCAAAACTGCATTAGTAGGAGAGGATACAGCTTCAAAAACACACCTGCTATAATGCTTCTAAGAAGGACAGTGAGGGCATAGGAGACACTTGCACACTCAGCAATTTGTGCTATAAATAACAGCCAGCTATCCCCCAAGAAAATTTATTTCCTTTGACTTGTTAGACTAGTTATATTGCAGCTGTTGACCAGAAGAAGAGAATTCTGCATTGTTAAATAAAGTTTCTTTATACTACAAGGACATAATTTCTACTCTAGTATGTTGTTATGCTACATCTTGCTACATCCTATTCCCACTTGTCTACTGCCTCTTAGTACAATCAGTGGTTGTTAGTCCAACCCTGGCCACAGATATCTCAAGAACAAGTCACTTCATTCTCCATCAAAATATTTTTATTTTCATAATATCAAAACCAGGATGCAAAATTGTTGTATCACATCCCTTCCCCCCAAGAGAGAAAATATTGTCTTCAAGAAACTACAAAGTTTCAAACTCCCACTCTTTCAATAACGTTTTTTCATTTTTTAGCTCTAGGGAGGGAACCCACCCTCACATCAAACCTAAAATTCACACACAAAAATATGGGCTTCCTCCTAGCTGCTCAAGGCAGAACTCTCTCTATTCTCCTGTCTTGAGGATGATGGAGCTTTCTGTTCTATTGTTTTTAACTCTTCAGCTTGCTTCTCTTCCCTTTTCTGCCTTACCATTGTACTGCTCTCTTCCACTCATTTCCTCTTTAACTTACAGCCCAATCTCCTGCCACATGTACCCTCAGACTTCTGCCAGCTCCCACGAGGCTCCCTTTCCTCTCACTCTGCCTCCTGTTCCTCTCCTATACTTCTCTCACCTACACTTATGTTCCCTTGCCCCCACAAACACGCTTCCCTTCATGCCATGTCCCACAGATGGGGGGCTTTTCCTACTCCTGGAGTCTCCATCCATTTTATCTGCTTTGTCTGCTTGTCCTGCAGCACAGGTGACTCCCGCGGACCCCTCAGTCTGGTTTTGGGTATATAATATATAGCTCTGCTTCCCTTGGTGAGACAATTGCAGAGACTGATGCCCTGGAAGGGTGCAGTGAAAACCTAGGTAAGAAAGCCAGATGCAAAAGGATAGTAAAAGCTCTGTTGCTTCAGGGAGTGTTTTAACACAGAGATCAGCCAGGGGGCAGCTTGCCTCACCATCCACCCCTTGCCAGGAAAGGATACTGGGAGGGCTGGAGATTACCAGATTTAACCCCTTCTCCTTCTCCCAGACAAAGTTTTGACTGCAGAACTCAGCTGCTGCAGGCTGCAAGTGAAGGCACTGCCTCCAGGCTCTGATCCTTCCACTGCCTGCCATCTGGGTAAGAAAATCTCCCTGGCCTGTAGAGTCCAGTGATGCAGATCAGGAGAGAGCTTGGTACACAGACCTGCAGAACCCAGAAAGAGCCTAGGGACAGGAAAGGGCAAACTGCTGTACTTAATGGGCACTATCGATGTAGGAGACTCAGGGAGGGAGGAAGTGCTACCATGTTCCCTTAATATGGACCTTCTACAACTAGGGTGCATAGCTGAACCCAGGAGCTGGGAAGTATTCCCAGGTCTCCACAGTCAAGAAGAGCTAAAAAGATGATGTTTTGAGGGCAATCTCTAATTCCAACTTTCACTGTCCATTTTCTGAAGCAGGATCATAAGAATAAAACTCATAAAGAAGAAACAACGTGAATAAAAGCATTGTCATGGAGGGCAGCCCAACAAATAGCCCGCAGCGTGTCTCCCACCCATCTTCATAGAAGGCAGCATAAGGGGTCCCTGAACAAAGTGAACTCTTCCTTACAGAGAGGAAAAACAGCTGTCTGAATTCATGTAGACAAATAGAAAATATAAATTCAGGAGTCATCAAATAACTCACAGAGAATTATCTCCTTACGAAGTGCAACATGCACTGGATGGTTTTCTATACCAACTGCAGCTATGGGTATCTTCTCGCATACAGATATCAGAAGTATCTGACAAGCAGATGCAACAGAGGGCAAGAATGACTTTACCTTGAAAAGATGTTCCCTTCACAACCAGTCAACTCCTAACAACTTCAGCACTTCCTGCAAGAAAACCTTCAGGTGGCCTTCAGGCAACGATAAATCATTAAGAAATGATAATAGTATCTCGCATCTCTCTACGAGACAATGCAAAGTAACACCCAATCTTTCAAAGCAAGTAAGATTCCAGCTACCCTCATGACACAATGTGAAATTTTATGACAAATATAAGCTATTCAGAATTATCAGATAACTCTAATACAGACACTCACTGCAGAAAACATTAATGCAGTATGTTGAACCATATTGAAAAGGAAAATACTGTTTTCTAAGTAACAATGAGGACTGCAGGTACCAAAGCAAAAGCTGTCTCTACTGAACTAGACCTGTCTGGAGGAAGAGCCAGGACTGGTGCCCCACTCCTTCACTGTGAGAACACCTACCAATAAAGACATCTACATTTAGCTTTGATTAAGTGAGGACATTGGATACTGTTCAGCAGGTAAGCACTTTACCAGACTCTACAAAAGCTGCACACACTGCCTTGTCTCATTACAAATGGCAGCAAAACATGGAGCATCCACGACACAATGATTTCCACCTATTTCAGATTAGATCACTATAATCCATCTTCTGCTCTCTTTCTTGACCCACAGAGTGAAGAAAAGCAAATGAGAGCCTTGTTTGAAGCAACTAAACAAGTTCCTAAAGCCAGTATGATCTCCAGATATTCCAACTTCACCACTTTCAGTAATTCCTATGTTACGCAGATAATGGTGATCATTTTCTTCATCCAGCTACTTGGTGTTTCTTCTTGAATGTGTTCGCAGGCTCTCTTTAGTGTCATGACATACGAACTTCCAGGAAGAAAGAAATTAACTTCCGTTTAATGCTCTTTCTTCAAGGATTTTTAGTGAGAAAGCTGAAGCAAATATTACTTTGACATGGTCTGGATTCAAAACCAACATGATTTCAGAGAAGAGTCTGCACTAGGGATAAGCTTGTGGTATAAAACTTTTGGCATACAAATTTAAATTATAAATACAGAAGTAATAAAATAAAAAGAAATTGGAGTCCACTGAGAAAAAAAAAAAGCTGGAGTCCACTGCAAAAGATCATGTCATCCCACAGAGACTCAGGTTACTCATGCTTCTTGTTTTGACCATAGTCAGGTGTCACCTTCACTGGTCAAAGTAACAAAGAAAATGATCAACAACTTTTCCTGTTTTGGTAGTCAATGTCCAATACAGACAAGACAAACACCAAAACTATGAAGGAGAAAATGAACAGCTCTCGCATTCAGCAACATAAATCAATCTGGTGGGCAAATGATTTAGTCTTGCACATAAGAACATCAATAAAGTGCCCTTAAGATGCTCCCTTGATTCTTAGATTGAAGATGCCAGGTGACCTGGCAAGCCCGCATGCAGACTTTGTTGTATGTCTTCCCACCTCCACCTGCTTCACCAAGATGCTTGGAAAGACATAGAAAGCAGTCTGTGCTCTTGCAGTTATCAAAGCAATAAATCAGGGCAGGGGTCAGTAAAGCAGACAGCAACTGAGACAAAGACACTCTATAATCTAACAGACAAGCCTTACTGGACACACAGAATGCAACTATACAAAACTAAGCAATGACACCTTTTTCTGTTAACAAGACCTTGCTAATTGTAGCTATTAGATACCCCAGCAGCCTTGGGGACCTGGAGAAGATATAATGCAGAGATCCGTGCAAATGCAGCTCCTTTATATTGAGTGTTCATGGGTCCTTACTTCTTGTCACATGTGTTTCCCAGTTCTTTTGAGTCTTCTAATGACTTCCCCTACTGCAATGCTTGTTTTTTCTGCCTCTTCTCTAAATCCTTACAAAGAAACTTTCCTCAGCTTCTTTATCTCCTTCCATCCTGCTTAGAAGCTTTGAAATCACACAACAGGGCAGCTGTTCTTTCTGGTTTATTTTGCTGGTCCAGTTCCGGATTACTCAAGGCAACCGTTGCAGATGCCAACTGCAGGCTGCACTGGCTACATTAGTACTGCATGTGTAATGATTCTCTGTCTTGATTAACCTAGTATTCAACTTTGGGATACTGCTGTCTCCCTAGCTGTCATTGCAAAACACCAATCTTATTTCTGTAACCATGTCTGAAATTAATATGAAAGAAATATCATGGAGCATGAAAAGTCAACGCATAGTACGTATTTTTCTGACTCATGCAAAGTCCTTAATCTAATTCCCTGAAAAACAAGTGAAACAAACTCTGATTCCACAGGAGCTTGACTGTGAATGTAAACCACATGCAAGCAAAAAGGTTATAATTTCTTCAAGCTCAAGAAAATGGAGTGATATGCAATATGTCCATTTTAGGACAGGAAAGCAGAATGACTTTCCAAGATTTTTTAATTTATTTTCTTTCAATAGAAAATTCCCGTTCTCTCCAGATCAAGAATTTGTTGTGCTCTTTTTCTGAAAGCAGAGTCAAGCTATACTGTAGAAAATTTAGGACCAACATTACTACTCCTGTGTAAGTTGCTGTATGGGAGCATGCCAGGAAGCTTTCTTATCCTGCCAGCACCTGGCAAGTGTTTTCAGCTCTCAGCAAGCATCCTTTGTCAGAGATGTGCAGGCTTCATCACTTGCCAAGAGAAAATCTCAGACCTGATTTTTCCTACTCCTTACCTCATGCTCATTCACCTTCTCATCTCTTCTGCATCTCAGCTCCCCATCCTCTCTCAACTACTAGCTCTCTTACAGATTACTTTGCACCACCTGATCAATGTATTCTGCTTCCAGGTCACCCACACTTATCTGTCCTCCTGAACATAACTCAACACTTCCTCAAGAAAGCTTATCAGAAGAAATTCAGTAAATTAGACTTTCTGCTCTTTTTTCAGTACTCCTATAATCTTTATCCATATTTTTGTGACAAAGATTTGTAAATAAAATTTTGTTTCTTTCGCTTGAAATATAGTGCTGCAAAAATGGTTTTACAGCACCAAATCTGCTTCCACAAATATTTTTCACCTGACATTACACTGACCACCTTGAGGATTTTAAAGTATTTCAAGACATTTGAGGATGGTCATATCACTCTCAGGAATCTAAATTAGAGACATGATGCAGAAAGATCTCATGACAAATTCTGGCTATCCTCTCCACCTAGGTTTCCAGGTGTATGATCAGGCTTTCTTTTAGGAATTCAAACAACTCTTCTACTTCAAATCCTGTGCTAATTTCAGTAATCATGGCAGATGCCAGTGAATTCTCAACCTAGGTGAGATAAATCATAGAGATAAAGAAGAAAGGCAAATTCATACATCTGTATGAAACAAAATTTTACATAAATTTACATCTGTGAATTCTGAACTAGCAGTCTTGCCTATTTAAGTACTGCTTTCAAACCTATTCTTTTTCAATGTATTAACACATTTTATAGTTTCTTATTCAATTAATTACAATTTTTTACACACATATTAATTAAACCTTTGGAAAATACATGGAACCAAAGTGGCAGAGGTGCATTTGGCAGCAAGAATCTCCTGTAACCTATAGCTGTGGCCAACTCTCTTAGTCAGCTGCCAAAGCATTAGGTCTTACAGATCCCTAATAGATCAAGACACTTTTGAAGCCTGCAGGCACAGTCTACCTGGATCTCCATTAGATCCTTAGAGGCTTGTCAAGATTATATACCCAGCATCTGTAAGTTAATAAATCTATCCAAACTGAAATAGCGTGGTTCTCACATAATTGGTCTTTTGCTGAAAAACATAAGGTGTGTGGGTACAAAAAGCAGACTAGTTCTGTTAAAAATCAGTTTTCTATCAAGTTATCAATACTTTGTAAAATCAGTAGCAGTACCACCAACATTAGCACATAATGAATTTCACAATTCCTGTTCAGTTTAAACTGACTATTAAACATTGAAGAATAATCCTATTCACCTCCCTTCCTGGCCTCAAATACTTTTTCCTATTGCTGCCCTTGGGCTGGTATTACTGCTTGCATTCCTCACAGTGAGGAAAACTAGGATAGCAAAAGAAAAATTAGCTTGAATCTGGAGTGGTTCCCTGAAGCAAGTCATCACACAGCCACAGGCATATGAGTAGCACATGGGAAGTGGTAGGAAGAAGTGGCAGGAGACAGCAGAAGGAAAGCCAGCGCACTGCTTTCAACAGCAGCCTTTACTTCTGCCAGATTACAGTAGCAGTGTAATGACAATCTAAACCACTTTGAACAAAGGAGGGAGGTTGCTTTCAAAGACATTTTTTTTTCTTTAAAATTTCCATACTAGAACATTTGTTTGCTAAAGGAAAGCATTCAATTATGACAAATTATGGGAAAAACAACAACACATTAAAAAACCTGCCAGTTATGTCAGAGTAGGAGATCTGAGTGAATTTAATGAGCCAAAAAGTTTGAAAAGTTATCACCAGACAATCTAGGACAATAAAAAATTATTTGATAAACAATTTCCCTAAAGAACTCTGGCTAATTTACCAACACACTTGAATTTTCTGAGAATATATATTCTGCACTCAGAGAAAATACTGGCATAATCCTCATAAAAAATATAGTTGCTGAATATTTGTTTTGCTTTTTAAACTGAAACATAGGAACAGGATTGTTTGAACTTCTATTACGTTTCTTCTACCCTTTACATTCTGTGAAGTGATTTTTCAAAGCTTTTTTATGTTGATTCTATTTTTCCATTGCCTTCTAAATAATAAAATAATCCAGATGGCTACTTTCTTAGAACTCACATTCTGGCATTCCTTACTCATCTCTACAGTTCTGCCCTCTTATCTCCTGAATGTAGCAATATTAATTGCTAAAATAAAACCCAACCAACCAACCAACCAAAAAAAAACCCAGAGTAAATTTGCAGTTGATGGACAGATATCTGCTTAAGACTAGAAGATTATTTTGAAACAGGCTTGTACTTAGTTTCCATTTTTAAAAAATGGGGAGAAGGAGATGGAAGACAACATAGCCGCTGCACAAGTGAATACAGCTTAGTGATGCACTGGGACATGTAATTGTTTGGAATCTTTCGGACTACAGGAGATTCGCTTTCTTCTACAGCCCATAAATTAAATTAAATTGGACGGTCTGTTTGTCTTAGCCTAAATAAGACATTTTATTTACAAAAACTATGTAACTTGACACAATTAGCTGTCCTGTCCACAGAAAATCCCTCACTAGACTCTCAGCATGCTGAGGATGATGGCTTCAGGGTCCAGAGAGAGGTCTGTGAAGTCTGGACTTAAATGGCAATTTCCATGAATAATATCTGACATCAATTTCAAAGCCAAAAAGGAACGGGAATGAAACAGTGGCTAAAATTTCTATAGGAAGCTATAAGGATGTGGAGGAAACAGCCTTGCCATTGTGTAGTAGGTTAGAAATGCAGCTGAGGTGAGTTACCAAAATTGGATTGTTGGGTAGCCCTTGAGTAGATACTGCATTCAGGGAGTAATGGGTGTTGTCAATACTACGGCAGGAAGATTATCCTCCGAGTACCTCTCACTTTACTCCCAGGCTCTTCATTATACATAAAAATTAATTATTTTTTTAATATACATTTTATTTATATAACTTACTAAAGTAAAGGGTCAAAATTGGCAGCCTGCAGTGTATTATGTCAATACTAAGCCTTTAAAGGCCAGAAGAATTCAATTTACTATACCAAAACTGTCAAATTCCCTTGAACTGACTGACTCCAGCTCTTCTCCCTGTCACTACCTCTTCAGAAAAGCAGCCACCTCTCAGCTTCACTTCCTGGCATAATTCCAGTGTGCTGAGCTTGACTGAAATGAGCACTCCCCTTAGCAGATTTCCCCTGGCTCATTTTCAGAGATATGACAAGATTTATGTTTTCATTTCAAGACCGCAGAGGTGAATTTTTAAATAGATAAATATTTATTTAACCCTTCAATACACTGGAACAAGTATGTACACATAAAATCTATTTTGCTCAGCCACATATTCACTTTGACTTCTTAGTTTATGGACAAAAGCCAAACAAAGACTTCCTTACCCAAACCCCCACAAAATATGTGAAAAAATAACTGCCATTGACCAGGAGAGGGACACAAAGAGAACAGCCAAAATCCAAACTGTTGGTTCTCATCCTAAATGAGGCATAACATATTATAAGGAATTTTTTCAAGTTCTGTTTCAAAGAGGGCAGGTGGAACATGCCTGTTACAAAATAATCTGTATTCAGTTGCAATTTAAAATGGTTTTCTGATTCCCTAAATTCCAGAAGGTTTCTACTTACTTTTTTCCCCTTGACCTCTGCAGTTACAGAAAAAAACCCAAATGCTTCCCTTTCAGTATTTCAGAGACAGTCTCACCTGTCTTTTCTAAGGAAATAAGGGAGAAAGTGTAAGGAAGCAGGGCAGGCAAGTAGAGCAGAGGCTTTCCCTTTGTCGGAGTGGCCTCCCAGAGCCACAGCCAGGTCTGCCAACATTTGAAAGCTATAAATATAGCGTGAAAATGAGGGGATACTTTTGACTTTATGAAAAATGTGAGAATGCAAGTATTTTCAGTTGGTATGAGGGCTGGAGGCAATGGATGGGGTGGGGAAAGGGGAAGCAGTCCTTTATATAAAGGGGCTAGTCTCTTTTAGCAGAAAGAGTTGTTCACAGACAGCCTCCTGTGAAATTAAACCTTTTTTTTCTTCTTATTCTCTTACATCTCTGTTTTAAGGCTAAGTAGGAACTACCTGGTTTGAAAAGTAGCGTTCTTCTGCTCCTGGAGCAAAGGGTCCTTAAAAAGGATACCTAAAATGCAGCATAACAGCAAACTGCCACGGAAGTGTAAATGATACCAAAGATTTAAACATTTCAGTTTGAAAGGACAAAGAACAAGGTCAGGAAACAAAGAACAGATGGTTTAAAAGAACAGTTATCTAAGTTATGCAAAAGGAGGATTCAAGTGAGGAAGTCCTGGCCCTAAGAGGACACAAGCTAATAAAGTGTTGCAATTCACAAACATCACTGGAAAATCAGTGAAAATAGGACAACAGTAATTGTGGTAGTGGGAGATTGTGTCCTCTGACCCCAATAGCCCCCCCCCCCAAAAAAAGTGGGCAAAACCCCGCTTGGGGACCATGCGTAGTTGGTAAAAAGCTTCAGTAGTGCTATCTGAGGATGTGTATTAATTTGAGGATGCATACTAATTTCTTGCATTAGAAATGAGAAACTTGTAACCAATCCTGTGTGTGAATTCCAATGAATATGCAATGTACTATGAATATGCAAGTACTCTACTGGATATAACGTGTACCCTCAAGTAGCTTGATGTGCATGTTAGGATGAAAAATCCCTCATGCACCCAGCGCTGCAATAAAGCAAGGTCGGCTTTCTAAAATACAATTTGATTTAGAGAGTTTTCTTGTTTATAATTTTCAGTAACAAAATGAATTCCACTAAATTGGTTCAGACTTTACTTGGTAATGCGTGTGTGTGCATGCACATTTGCACACATACATAAATTTCCATCAAGGTCACGGCTATAAGTAGATGTGTTTCCTTCAGCAGGCAGTGAGGATAGCATGTGAACAGCCTTCTGTAAATCACTGCAGCTGCTGAAGGGAGTGCGCACGCTGTGGACAGAAAACTGGAAAGGGAGAGGTCAACATGCTTAATGGCTGGGCTGCCGCTCAGCAGTGGTCTAACAAACTGGAAAAATAGGTCAACAGAAACTTCATAAATTTCAACAAAAAGAAATGTGAAGTCCTGTACCTGGAACAGAACACCCCCACAAATCTCTACAGCTTAGGGGATCAACTAGAAAGCAGCCTTCAAAAAAAGGGTCTGCAACTCCTCATAGGAAAGAAGTTAAACATGGCTCAGCAGTGCATTTTTGCAGAAATCAAGGCCAGCTACCAAGCTGCATTAGCCAGAAGCACAGCCAGCAGGTTCAAAACAATTGTTATTTCCCTTTATTCAGCACGTGAAATTGCACCACTCCAAAGTACTGTTTCCTGTTTTGGGCTCCCCAGTACTAGAAAGGCATTTGCAAGCTAGAGCAAGCCCAGTGGAGGGCCACCAAGATGGTTTTGGGCCTCAATCAAGTAAGTTAGGAGAAAGGATAGAAAACTCGGGAAATAATCTTGCAATCTTGTAAGAACAATGGAACACCCTATAGGAGGAGAAGGTGATTTCATTTCATAGAAAAACTGTTGTAATTTACGTACTTACTTTGTTAAGTAATATTGGACTGAAACTGCCTGGAGTTACCTGCTTATCATTAGTAGCTAAATTTGCGGAAGCCTTAGGCCACAAGCTGTGAATTTTCACCCAGATATGTTGAACTTTTACCTAATTCCATGGAAGAAGGCCTCATGAGTGGGTTCAAGCTGGAATAAAAGGAAGCTACAACTGTCAGCAGAAACCACAGCCTCAGAGATAAGAGAAAAAACCAGACCACTCAGAGACAATGAAGAGACCCAATGAAAAACAAGATGACCCCAGACCCTAATATTATTATTAATTAATATTAATATTATTGGTCTGACCTGTTGAATGAGGGGTGGGAAACTCAGATTGTAAGGGTATAATTGCCCAGGAATTTCTTTGTCCAGAGTCTCTCTGCGGAGGCACCCAGCTCCAGCTGTCTGCTTACCACTGTATCATTCAAATAAATCACCTTATCAGACTTAAAGCCTGAGACTGCTACAGGACACCTAGAGTGGAAAAACTTCTTCAGCAACTTAGACAAGTTATGCCAGCTACCAAGTGGTCCTCAACTTGCCTGGATCCATAGCTTTGTGTCAAGATATTCTGGTAGATGCGCGGGGGTTTTTTTGTTGTTTGGGGTACATTTGGTGGAGGTTTTTTGGTGGGTTTTAGGAGCTGACACTAATTAGTCTCTCCACCTTATCATCTCTCTCAGCCATTAGGATATACTGACAGTCTTTTGTCTGGAGCAGTTGCCTATAGATGTACCCATATCTTACCCAGACCTGCTAAATCCAGGTGCCATCAACACACACCATTTTATAGCCATTTCTTCTGCCATTCCTTCTGGTGCCACCACACCCATTCATTCTCCATTAATACCAACCTTAATGTTTCTGTCTTCCACAAGACAGCTGGGTTTCTTTAAACCGGAAAGGCAGTCATGGGGCTTCAAATTGCAACCAAATTGCTGCCTCGAACCACCTATATAGGTAGTTACAGAGTAAACAGAACTGGACTGTTCTTGGGAAAAATGTTAAGTAAATACAAGAAAAAAAATCTTCACAGCAATGATGCTTAAATAGTGGGGCAAGTTATCTAGAGAGGATGCAGGATTACTGTCTTTGTAGACATCAAAAATTGTCTGGGCAATGCTGGGAGCAGCCTGACTGACCTGCAGAACTGGCCTTTTTAGTGGGAGGCAGGCAGAGGAAGATGGCCCCAAATGACCTGCCACGTTCCTTTCCAATTTAATTTATTCTGTGATTCCATAGTTCTGAGTCCCATACTGGCTGCAGGTGTCACGGCGTTGGAAGTGGGGGGCTGCAGGGGTGGCTTCTGTGAGAAAAGGTCATTGTGCCGAGCACAGCCAGTTCCAGCTAGCTCCAATGGAGGAGGAAGAGAAGGAGGAGGAGGAGATGCTCTATGCAACCTGTGAGGACCCATGCCAAAGAAGGTAAAAAGTGTGAGATGAAAGGAGTATGACAGAGAAACTGCTATGTACTGACTGTAACACCTCCCCTTGCCCCACTCTCTTCCTCACTAAAGGGACTGAATGTGACCTGCGGCAGTAAGAAGCTGGTAGGACAGGTGTCTGGACAGGAGTGAAGTGAGCTTAGGAAATGGGAGGAAAGGAGTTTTCCCATGTGTTTTAATGTTTGTTGTTTTGTTTCCCAACACCCAAATCAGTAATTATATATCTATAAATTGGCAATACATTACATTAGTTTCCCCAGGGTGAGTCTTTTTGCCTGCAATAGAAATTAGTAAGCAATCTCCCCAACTTTATCTTAACCCAGGAGCTTCCTCATTCCTGCTTTTCCTATTCTCTCCACCATCCTGCTGTGGATGGGGGGGCAAGTGAGGAGCTGGGTGAAAGCCTGACTGCTGGCCAGGGCCCACCCATCACAACTCCTTTTACATGAGAATGGCCAGCTAGCTGCCTGTGTATGAACTTTTCTTCCTACTTTCCTTGGGGAATCTCTACATTTTGCAAACATTTGTCACAACATACCATCCAGATGGCTTGCGCCTGTTGTCTGTGCTATCCTCAAAATCACTAGGAGTTGTATACTTATTTTTACATCCAGGTGTGGATACAAATGGCATGCACCTATGGGAGAAGTCTTTATAGTGCTTATACTCCTAAGGATGATGAATGTTTGGCTTCTAGGCATTCAGGTGGTGGTACACATCATCACATGTGGTTGCCTCTCCTCGCTAATGAGGAACTGTACAAGAACAGCTTAACAGTGGGACAAATAACTTGCTGCCACAGACAGGGTTGTTTACTCCTTTGCCACACGCCACTTGTGTAGCAGATCTACTCTAGAGCTGGCTACAGCATTTTGCCGGACTCTGGTGAGCCAGCTCAACTCATGGATCTGGCAGAACATTTTTCTTGGAGGATGGGAGTGGCATCTACCACATTAGTGAACTAAATTAGCTCAGTGAGGTGTCTGAAAAATGCCAGAGCTAGCACAAGCAAATGGGGGAAACTCCTTCAGCAGCAGCCAGCTGCCAGGTCTACTCAGCTGAATCATCAAACCAAGGCCAGGGAAAAATGTGGCAAACACACACCTATCCCATCCCCCTTGAGACTATGGGAAATGTCCCCCTGAGGTGTGCAGGGTCGCTACCTCAATGCCTTCAGAAGCATGGAGGTCTGAAAACGAAGTTTTCACTGAAACTTCAAAACTGAAACTGAAACTGCAAAAATGCAGCAGAGCTGGCTAAATCCTAGGCACACATACTGCTCCAGTTTGGCACAAAACCATGTATAAAAAAACCAGCCACAGAGAAGTCATGCCAGCCACTGACTCCAAATGGCAGAGAGGCACCCCACAGCACCCAGAGAGCGAGGTGCGCTGTCCCCCTTCTGCTCCAAATGCTGCTGGAGGAAATGGCTCCACAGACCTCTAAGCAATGTCCTCTCCAAAATGGAGTCAGGCCAGGTTCCCTTAAAAAAAAAAAGTCAGTGTCTTCTGTGGTTATTGGGTGACAAACCAGGGTGTGCTTATTGTCCTAGTAACTGTGTGGGGCAGAAGGGAAAGGGTAGGACCCAGGTTTCTTTGTCTCCTGTACTGACAGGCAGTGACTGGCCTGACCACGACTGGGGGAATACGGGTGGGCACAGGTGGGGCCTTTCTCTGCCATGACAGTGGCAGGGAACAGAGCTGCATTGCTCTTTGCAGGGTTGTGACAAGAGGGGACAGAGCAGCGGGGGTCCCATGTCTTCAGAGGGGGCTCAGTCAGGGCAGCAAAAAGCCAAGTCCAGCATGGGGCAGGCAGGGAGGAGAGTGCTATCTCCACGTCGGGGGAGGGGACTGTGCTGGGCCCGGGTGCAGCCATCTCCACTGCAGGGAGGTGACTTTGATGGAAAAGGGCAAAGCTTGTGTTGTGCTCGTTTCTTGGTGAAGTGGAAGAAAAAAAATACGCAAAACCACTCACTGTTTGCCTGATAGCAGAGGTCAGGGCAACGTGAGCAGGAAGATGGGCAGAGAGCCAATGTGCCTATTAGATTCAGGGGCGGCAGCAGCGCCAACGGGCGCGGGGCAGTAGCAGCGGGCAGTGCAGTGGCTGTGGGGAGGGTGAGCAGCTCAGCAGGGCCCCTGGGCTCACCGAGCTGGAACGAGGCCGGGGCGGGGGAGCACAAGCTCACCGTGCTTCTGGGAGGGCGGCCGGGGGACTCGGGGGAGGGAGGGGGAGGAGGCGCCGCTCCGCGGCCAGCAGATCCGGCCTGCGCCAGTTCCAACCGGTTTGGGCCGGTTTGGGCTCTGGCAGGAGACAGCAGCTGCGGCGAACGCCCCCTGCGGCCGGGCAGCCGGTACTCTCCGGACTGGATCGCGCACAGCTCTCGGAGCGGGGTTCTGCGCGACGTCGCCCCGCGCGGCCGCAGGACGGCGCAGCCTCGCCAGGCCGCAGCGCGGGGCTGGAGCCGCCTCCAGGCGCAATCCACTGCGGCCTTTCCGCCTCGCCCCGCGCGGCCCCGGGCTGCCGGAGGGGGGGCGGGGGGCCCCCGGTGTCGGGTTTCACTCGGAGCAGCTGGTTGTGCAGCCGATGGGGGAGGGGAGCGGCGGTGAGAGGGGGCGCCTCAGGGCCGGGCCGGGCCCAAGGGCGGAGGGGGGAGGGGCTGCCGGCCGCGGGCCCAGCTGGGAGCGCAGCCCCGGGCACCCGCGCAGGCATTGCGCTCGTAGGGCCGAGCCGCCACAAGCGCCCGGTGAAGGCCCCCACCGCGCACAGCTTGGCCTGCGGCGGAAATGTTGCTGCCAGCGAGAAAACGGGCGGGGCCGGCCCGCCCCAGCACACCCCGCCCCGGGGTGTCTCCCGCGAGCTGTGGAGACGCTGGGGGTGTGAGGCAGCCTGCAGTGGGTGGCCTTGGGCATACTGGGCATATGTGGCGGAAGGAGCTTGGTTTTTCCTGGTAACCCTTAAGCGCCGGTTTCTGGACTTGCCAAGCATCTTCCTTGAAACGCCTGTCGAACGACACCTGTTTACTGTGTTCTTTTTGCACTGTATGTGCAAGTATATAAATACTGCCCTTGAGATACAGAAAGGCATCCGAACCCTTCTGTAGGGGAAGCGACAGCCTCCTCTGGTTTGATGTTTTTTCCTCCCATGACTGATACAGTCTTGCTATTAAAGTGTCTGTCACTGGAGCACAGAGCCACAGGCTCCTGCCTTTCTTTGGGAAATCATTTCACTCTTTACTGCCTTACCTTGTAGAAGGCACTTCTCTATCCTTGCTCAGCCTAAATGACTGTTTCATTACATTGTACTGTCTAGATCAATTTTCAGTGGCCACCTACAACACAGTAAGCCAATCAGCTTTTAACAAATGATACATTTTTCACCTGTACCCCTTACTGGACTGCAGATCTGCTGTTGCAACAGATGCGATTTCTGGTCTTCATGTTCTTTTGTTCTTTCTGTCACTCTGGGCTGGTAGCAGTGGTGTAAACTGGCTCCAGCCTAAGGGGTAACTGAAATCATTTTGTCATCATATTGAACAGCCTCGTGCCCTCTCTTTGTGTTAGATCTCTCCATGTGTCTTTAATCTCCTTTAAGCATTTTATCTACTTCTAGTTTGAATTTTAATCACCTTTTTTCTTTTTTAAAAAAAGTCTTTAATCTCTGTCTCTCTTATTGGGTTATATTGTTCTCCAGATAACCCTGATAAATGGAGGATGCTCCCTGTCCATCATCAACAGTGTTTTGGGGTTGTTTTTATTTTTGTCCCTCAAGGCGTAACCATATGTCACTTTTTCAGCATTGGCACAGCTGTGGGGGAGGTGGGAATGGCAATGCAGATAAGGTGCTCTCTTGCTTAGTTATCTGACCCATTTAGAGTCTCTGTAGATCCATTTAGAGAGGCTATTCATGAAAATGCTTGTGGTCACATGGATTTTGCCTACAGCAGTATTATCGAAGGTTTTACCACAACTGGAGCTACTCTGATAACTCCAAAGCAGTCGCAGGAGATAATCTAGCTCAGGCAAAACCTAAAGGTGTAGGAAGAGTTAGAAGCTGTATTTTCTTCTTCAAAAGCCCAAAGGAGTTAGCATATGTCAATATGAACAAATTGTAATTTTGTAAGTACTAAATATGGACAGAGTCACTGGACCAGAGGTGTTTGTGTTTCAGCTCAACATGCTTAGTACCTGGGGTAAAAAAGATGTGTCGGTTGCTCACATCCTTATTCCCTTCCAAGAAGATATGCAAGTAAGTATAGCTAGCAGCAGGTACTCTTTCTCCTGAACACAAAAGATATGAAGCAAGAAGGCTACTTACTATTTATATTGGTCACTACAGAGCAGTAAGCTATGGTAGTTTGTGTAAGCCAGTTGTGCTGCACTCTTGTGATACTCTGTTTTGTCAAAGGATGGGGATGGAACCCATCCTGTACTGTGGAATTAAAACTGTATCGAAATGCATGGGACAGTTTATCCTCCGAGTACTAGCTCTTCTGATTTTTTTTTTATTCTAATAGTAAAATGTGTACCTGTGTCCCATCAGAGGAAGAAAAAGACACACAAAAAAAAATCCAACATTTCTGTTCCTTCAGTTCTGTGGATATTGTGTCTTGAAGTACCTGAGAAAGTCAGACCTAATTATCTATGACATTGATGCAGGAACTCTTTGTTGCAGCAAGATTTTTTTGCCTATGCTTACTTGAGAAGTGTGATTCCATACATACTGGCACATATGTGTTGCTTCAGTCAGAATTGCTATGTTAATTTTGTCATGCTTGAAGTGTATTGCATTTTTATAAGAAAAAAATGTAAGTTTCTAAATTATAAAACAGCATCTTTCTCTTCTCTTTTATCCCACATGTCTCCCACAGTGTGTTTATTTGTTATAACATTCTGGCATAGCCATAAGAGTGCGTGTGAGATATTACAAGCAAGTCAAACATTAAGCACATTATTTTAGTCATTTGCATATTTCAGGTGCCTTGGTTAACGCACTTTTAAGAAACAGTTTTGTATCACCTATGTCACAGATCCTTTTATAGGGTAGGCATGAAAAAAATTTGTCCACTGAAGCATGAGAATCAGGTTAAGGGAGTTGCTGGAGGTCACTGCAAGTCAAGTCATGCACAAGATATTGATCATCTGTCAGCTAATCACTGGACTATATTACTCTTCTCAGATTACTGGCGTTTACATTTTTTAATAAAATTGTATTGCCATTCATGTTCAGCTATCTGCAAAGACTAGAATTGCGGATTCCCTGTCTGTAGGAACAGCTGAGAATACTACAGGCATCTAAAGCCATGTAGGATATTCAGTGAAATATTTTGCTTTTGTTGCTTTTATCCACTGTTTCCTAGGCAACAATGAACTTCAAGTATGGGTCCTGACAGATAAATAAAAGAGAAAAAGTCTTTTTTGTGTGTGTAAATACTACATATAAAAGTATACTGTAAATAGTTGTTCAGTATAATTGAACACTATAAATGTAATTTTTGGTTTAGTTCTCAATTTGCTTGATGTTTTTAATGGAATATAAAACTGGAGGACTAACAAGGTATTCTTCCACAAGATCTTGGAGCTTCTTTCTTGCCACAGGAATTGGTGTTGAACCTAATGTGCTGACCAAACTCCCAGTTGTGTAATTAGGTTTGGTCAGCTCAAGATTCCTCTTGCCTACCCTAAGCTGTTGCATTGTGTTACACACCATGCGCATGCAGAATTACAGAGATACTTCGTTCTGCCCCAGACCTGGCTGGATTTTAGCCACACAGACGGACCTCTTTGGGATAACCAGAGGTGACTATCCTTACATCCATTCTCTCCTTTTTATCGTGGAAAAAAAAAAGGAAGTGCCTGTGTCCATCCTCTCAGAAGGTCTGCTTCACACAGTCTCCTACCTTCCTTCTCTGCTGACTGTCAAGACAGACTATGTGAAAACTCAAAGAGATGCTTAGCCACACAAAAGTAGCATATATGCCGATAGAAGGATGTTAAGATGTGTGAAGACCTTTCAAATTATCAAACTCACCTAAGGCTAACCTACCTAAAATGAATTGGCTTTCCTCAAACATCTTAGTATAGAGTCTGTATTCCTCTTGCACTTCAAGCTAGAAACATCTTCTGGTCTTATGCCTCAGAATGCACCTTAGTGGTAGAAAATAAGCTCGAAATATGCAACAGCAAGGTAGAAATGGAAGTATGTAGTTAAGTTTTGTGTAACAGTAATGGAACTAAGATTTTGAGGAAGCCATAGGTAAAATGGAGCTAAGGCAGGGAAGTTTGGTACTTAGACTTTGTACCTGAGTATGGCTGGACACAAATACTGAAAGAAAGAAATGAAGAAGTAAAGCCACTAAACATTGTAGAGGTATATACCCTACCATGGTTTCAGCTAATGGAAGTTTTGACTTTAAAAGTTAATTAATGATTGTTCTTCTCCCCACAGCTGTGCATATGCATGGAGCTTCTCCCCCAGCTCCCTCCGCAAGACAAGAACACCTATTAGACATGGATGTTGGGTGTTATAGTGCATGGTGTTGAGAGAGAGGATTAGTTCAGGAGTGTATGTGGAAAGCTGTGGATTTAAGGTCATCTTACTCTCAAAAAAATTCTTCAGGGCTAATAGCAGGGATGAAAATATGGAAGTTGAAAATTTTTTTTAAGGAATCCACTAAACTGAGACCTGAAGATTAGAAATGGATGTGTCTGCCAACAAATCTATACCTGTGACACGGGAAGCCATGAAAAACAAAATCTTATTTTTTCTAGAAAATAAGAGTTTTACTTGTATGGGTGATTCTATCTTATAGGAAGGACTTATGAGCACCACCTGTAATTAAAGTTGACTGCACTTCCTGTGGTAAACTGATTTCCAATTGCAAAAATTTTCACAAAATATTAACTATTCAGGCTAAAACTTCCTGGCCATATGCCTGGTGTTTGTAGTTCATTTGATTACATTTTTATTTATTCAGAAAATTGCAGTCAAAAACATTCTTCTACTTCCGAGAATGAGGTCAAGAAAAAGAACAGACTGTTTCCCTCCATTAAGAAATACTGATGTCCTTTACATTAGGAAGCTCCAGAATAACTTGACATTTTGCAGAGAAATGGCCTTTATGCTGGGGCTGTGCTTTTTTCTGTTGTTATGAAGTTCTACACACATTTGGCAAGTTAAAGCCCTTTTAAAAAACATAGGATGTTCATGGTTTCAGCAGGCATACTAATTTTTTTATCATCATGAACATCATAATCCCATCTAGCTCTCACCCTGAATCAAGATCCCACTGTGCTACGCTCTATAAAGACACGACTCCGAGGCAGTCTTTGCCTCAGAAATGTGCTGATCAGGATGCATGGAGCAGGACAGCAGCTGGGTATAGACAGGCTGTTAAAGAAGTTAAGGAGTAGGGAGTTAATGAGCTGCTACTGATCAGTGAGATAAATACTGGTCTCGGCACACCAGTATATTAACCATTGTCACATTTCTTGCATCCAGATCAAGCATTCTACAGCAGAGGACTGAGCATGGTCTTTGGTTATAGCTCTGACGTGTTTGTGGGCTGGACTGCGGCCAAACAACAGGACTAAAACCAAAATGCCTCTCTCAGTTACTCTACTCCATTGATGCCCAAGCACTGTAAAGAGGGGACCTAATTTAAATGGAAAAAGGGCAGGAACTACGACTGGGAGGTAGAAAGTCATGAGAGGCACAGGTATCACAGGGATACAATTGGGACATCAGAAGAAAATACAGAAAACAGAAACAGAGACTGTGGTTTAATATGGAAGCACAGTAGACTGGCTGATCAAGAAAATGGGGTGGAGAATTGAGGAAGTGGAGTGTGGAGGCTGTTAAGCCATTGGGCCAAGGCCTTGGAGGAGGATAATATAGGCCGTGAAAGTAAAAGAGTATTAAATCATCTGTCTTGGATCTTGGAGGAGACTGGAACCCGCCTGGCAGGAAAACGGTAGAAATTTGCGTGAGCTGGGCAACAAAGTATGGGCTAGAAATAGAGGTAAAAGAGAGCAAGGATTTGGGAGTCAACATGGAAAGACTGATGCAGAAAGGGTCAGTTTCAAGGGAAACAGGCAGAATAGCTTAAGACTGATGTACTACATTTCTATTTCAGGTCTGGAATAAAATTAATGACTTCTAAATTTCCTTAGTCCTCAGATGTAAGCAGATAGTAGTAAAATCCACTTGCAAGGGCATGGCACTTAGCATAGTGAATGAAAACATGCAACCCCAGTTATTTCTCTGCTAGCACAAGTCACAAAAGTCTGTAACTATGTCTTGTCTAGGACTGAAGTGTCAAGCTGACATCATGTGCTTGAGTTGCTAGGGAAGAATAAAAAAATAGGTCAGTTTTTGTTCATTTTCTGTTAACAATTACCAATAGAAATCCAAAAATACCAGAATGAAGGTTGTCTGTGCAACTCCAGATTATCCCATACTTCCAGTAAGCATTATGGTAATTTACAAAATCTTTGCCATATGCAGTCTACATTTTGTAGGAATGAATCAGGATTATACAGTAAAGGAAACACCCACAGAATCCTTGCGTTTCTTGCTGGAGGTTGAAGTTGTGTGGTAGGTCACCTCTCGAAGTCTCTAGATTTGTTATTAAGTTGAGCCTATTTGGCTAATAGCTTTTGTTGGTTTTAATTGTAAACAAGCCTGATTCATGCTTTTGGTGTTTGGTCAGCTTTTAACTTACTCGTAACACAAAGAAATGTGGGCTCTTTGATGGTTCTTTACGATACCTGAACAGTATGTTGTTTCTCTTTCTTTGGGGACATACTGATCCTGGCTGGTCATTATATGTTTGACGTTTTCTTTGCTTTTTCCATCTTCTTAAGAATCCAACAAGGTTTCTTCATTTTTATCATGCATACAATATAAACCAAATTCTTTGTTGCTGTAGCATTTAGGAAATGATTTGAGTCTTGTTAGTGTTGAGGGCTGAAATACAGACAATAGGATATATTTCTAGGATGAGTAATTGCTTATCTGTGTTACTCTGTTTTCTTCATTTTCTATTGTAATTTATAGATAAAAACCCATATTCGAACTTTACATGTAGTTCTTTGATTCTAGTTTCACTTTCTTTAACATCTAGGGTAGAAACATTTTTACTTATTCACTTGCTTGGGGGAATTCAACCTCTCACTGGAAAAGTGAAAGTAATGGCCTTTGGGATAAGGGAGGCCAGAAGTAGTCTGGCTTAAGGGCAAGTTTACTGTTGCTTTAAAATTCTCCAGATCTTTGAGAGCAAGAGATATAGCTCTCCACTTTGGGTTCTTGACCACAGCAGTGAGAACTTTGGCAAATAATGTATTTAGAGAATAAAATGCTTTCTTCTTTCCTCATGGTAAATCAAACAGAAAAACAAAACAAAAAAAACCCCAAACCCAGATGAATTAATTTTGCTTAGAGCGTTTCAAAATACTTTCCAGCTGAGATTAAACAGGGACAATTCTCAAGGCTTATTGTGGAAAGCTTAAACACACAAATACTTCAGAGAGTGCCATGTATAAAAAGTTGTTATAATTAGAACTATTCTGAACCCTCAGTTATAACGCACTAGCAACTGTCTGCTGTAATACAAGTAATCATAACTAATGAATAATGGAGACTTACAAGAAATAAATTTTAAAGCTAAGGGTTTGGGTTTTTTCTCCAGAGGTCCCATGCTCTAAAACTCCTATTAATGTTTTCTGCGCTATGGTTGTTGACACAGGATGGAGTTACTGGAGAGGCTTAGGGGATCAGTAGTCTCCTCTTTAACTGTCTAACCTGCAGCTGGTGTTGCCTGGTGGTCTCTCTTAGTTACCTGAGAGGGGGGAACCTGAGCTGCTGCACAAGCTCTCAATTCTTTCACATGATGGCCACATCCAGCCCAGAGCACCTCTGAAAAACTGCTTGAAGAAGGTCAGAGAAGAATCAACTGACTCGCTGTAGATTTCCTGATGAAGAGTTTACATTGGCAAGGTATTACACATCTCCATAATCTAAAATGGCAGCCTGGTCATGAATGCAAGTTTTTTACTGTCTTAAGTATTTTGCTGACTCAGAACTTGTCGAAAAGAGGGAAGGAGGAACAGAACAGGAAAGTGAAACTATCATTAGTCTCTTTTCTTGCAGAGTGTAAACATCAAATTAGAAGAGTCAAGGACAGGTCCCATGAGATAGCACCAGAAGAGAAGCGAGTATAGTGAAGAGAATGGGAGGAGAGAATAGGAAGAGAGAATAGGCTGGGAAAGTTACACAAGGCATAGGAGGAAAGGAGAAAGCGTTGTTGATTGGAGAAATACAAAAAATTGTGAAGGGAGGCTGGCAGAGGAGATGAATAAAATGTGAAGGAGATTAAATGAAGACTAAAACAAACACACACAAAAAACCGTAGGAATTAATTAACAAGTAAATTTGCATCCTTCTTTCCAGAAATCCTTCAGAGGTCAAAACATCTCCATGGACATCAGTATAAAGTCTATTTTTTTCTCCCAAATGTATCTTCTAAACGATTCTAAGTTTTGTTTGGTATAGTGTAACTTAGAGTTCATGTGCAGCACAAAAATATTACGTACCTTGGTAGAGCAGTGCAGACTATGGTTTATAAACATCCATATTTACAGTTCTTTGAGCTATGAAATGACCAACTAATCATGATACATCTGGTCTTTAGAAGTCATTGGGCTTTGCCTCAGAGCAGGGATAAGGTTGTTAGTATGATATTCCTGGAGGGATTTTTAAAATTGCCTTCATTGATTGGACAATAGCATTTGTCTGAGTTACAGTTTTTATAAATGCAGTTTTCTGGTTTCTGTAGATTACCGATGGGTGGTGGTGGGTATTCTAATGAATGTGCTCTGAAATACTGACTGGACTGAGGAACTTTCAGCATTCAGCTTGCATTAGAGTGGAAGGGTGTCTCACTTCACTTAAGCAACAACTGCCTCATTCCAACTAAGATGAGAAAAGTTTGTACTCCTTTTTTAGTGCCAGAAAATGGTTTCCATCACCAAACATATGCATGTATTGGCAAACAAATCATACGAACATCAGACCTGTATGGGAGAGATATATTTTTCTGGCAGTTTTCTAAGAAAGTATCTCCAGTTCCTGCCAGTTTCAGGCAGTATTATTGTGTAAAGTTTTTCTGAAGAAGTGGAATTGATCAGAGCCTCCTGCTTCTGCTGTCATTTCTAACCTACTAAAAGTAATTCACAGTTCCCCTAGTTTGAGCAGTCACATGAGTAATTATGTAAGATATCCTACCAGTTCTGGATCACACATTGCCCCATATTTGTATTGTGTATCTCTTTGCTAGAAATAAGGAATATATGTGCTTAAATGTCATGGATTTCACATGTGTATTTTTTAACAGTGCCTCTTATCACAGCTATTCACTTTTTAAAACAAGTTACTGCTTGTTTTTCTCTCATTGTTCATGAGTCCTTTTTCTTTAATGCTGGGGTTTCACAAAATGTTCAGTGTTTGACTGCATAGAGCATAGAGACTAAACTCTCCAAATGTCAGCAGAGGTATGTAAAACCCTGTTTCCTAGGATGAGAGAAAAAATGCTGAAAACTGATGAAATGCTGCAGCAGAATTTCAAATAGTGCCAATTTATGTCTAGCTGGTGGGTGTATATCATAGTTCCAATGTTTTCTTAATGTAATTTGAGCAGGACACATATTTTCAAGCAAACTGTACATCAATATGTAAAAGGAAAAGGCAGAAGCACTTTGAAGTCTTACCATGAAATGCTCAATGCAATCAGGACTACTAAACCAGTGGAATATAACAAAAAGTGTTTATCTTCCTTCATGCTTACATTAGGGTTGCTAAAAAAGAGGGGAGTGGGGAGGAGAGGGAATTTTTGTTATTGATCATTCAAATAACTCAGATGTACACAATAGTGCTGTAACCAAGTGCCTATGTCTGGAATGGAAATCCTCTCCCACACCTTTCAAAGCTGACCTTCCCTCCCCCCATCTACCATAGCTCATATTTCAGAGCTGAGCTGGTAGCCAGAAGACTGTAAGCTGCCAGGAGGAATGCGTTATTTGCTCAAAAGAATAGCAAAGGCACAACTGATAACTGCCCTCCATTGCCACACTCCCTACAGGACCAGACATATTTCTACATAAGAGATGGACTTGCTTTTCCTCATAGGTACAACAAATCTCATAAAAACGATCATACGTGCTCACCTATGTGAGGGCTTTATCATGATGAAGGGGCTGCATCTCCTCCCAGAAAGCTAAAGTAGGTCATGGCAGCTGACATGTCTCTGTGTTCTCATGTGATCAAGTCCTAGAGCCAAATCCAGATTGTTGTTCTCATGTGATTCAGGCAATCTGCTCACATCTGGTAGGCAAAAAAGACATGGATCAATAAAAGCAAACTTTATACAAGGACATCAAGATTACGGTGTTGTCCTTGGGCATAGGACATTTAGCAGCAGGTCTTGCCTCTACTGAGAAATGTTTATTAAGATAGTTACATGTTCGTACCAGCAGACTTTGCAAGTGGACAGGCATCAGTAGTGAGTCTCTTTTGCCCATCCTCTGAACAGAAACAAATTGGCAGCAGTGCCTCTTGCATTATAGTTACGTTCATTCTTAGAATTTTTGGCTCTGTGACTCCATTAGTCATGGAGACTGGGAGGGCTGAGTTTTCTTTAGCTTTGTCAGTCAAACTTTAAGAAATTAGGAAGAACAACATTAAAATCTTAAAATAAAAATGCTCCAATTTTAGAAGAGTTTTATAAAAGCCAAGAATATTTTTGCTTTTCTTCTCCATCTTCTTTTTTAATACATACTTATTACTAATCATCAACCATAATTACAGCAGATTTGTCAGTGTGTGCACACTGTGCTTGGAATATATTTTGATTCCCATATAGGTTTTACTTTTAATTGCAGGAGGACCTTTCCATGGAATTAGGTGTGATGAGGCAAGGGAAATTACATAGAAAAATGGCTGGAAATAGTGAGATAACAATATAACAAACTAAACATTAAACATTCATAAATAGAAGAAGTAATTAAGCCCAATGGTATTGGCTCCTGTACAGGCATTTTTATTCAAATAACCATTCAAATATGTTTCTTCCCCTGAAATATTCATATTTGTCCAATAAACTTTCCTTATATCATGTCATCATGGAACGTATGGAATGGAGAAAGTTCCCTCTAGCAAAGCTAGGCATTTTAGGGTGACACAGGGGAAGAAAAAAAAAAAATATATATATATGTCTGTACAAATGAAATATTGTGAAACAAGTTTGGGGTGTAAATTTAAAGAGTACAACAGCTATTTTCACCCCTTTAACATGAAAAGCACTCATTCTGCCTTCAATTTCTACATTATATTGGCAGGTAGACAAGCTCTCAAAAATATGTTTGTTTTAGCAGCACTTAGAACTTAATGTGAGCTGGGGGAGGCAATGAATTTGAAAGTGCAATGGCTGCTCTGAAATAACTGCACATGGATATTCCGTATTCAGAACAAAAGTATCCGCACGTGGACTTAATCAGGAAAAGCTTCATGTGTAAATGAGTTCTTAATAAAGTATTTACTTAGAGTAAATGTCTAAGTGACAAAATTTGACAAAGGATAGTTGTTTATTCATTCCACTTCGAAGCTATAAAGCTGAATCTAAGCAAGGCTTTGGGTAAGAAACTGGACCAGACTGTCCTTCAGCTCAGTTAAAGCATTAGGTGGGCAAGGTGTCCAAGGGGAAGTCTGTAAGCCATCTTTCTTTTTTCCCCTGCCTCTGGACAGAGCTTAAAGCCAGACCCATCCATTTTGTGTCTGAAAGAGGTCTGGGGGTACAGTTAACCATGGAGGAGTGATCTTCTAGGCACCAACTTAGCCAGAGATCCTGAAACCCACTTCATACATGTAAACAAGGCCTGTGTCCAAAAGTATTAAGCCTCAAATGTCTTTGGCTTGATGTACTTTAGAATATTCAGTGTCTGTGCCACCTCCTATCCTCAGCAGATCAAAACAGTTTTAGAGAGGACAGGTTTGAGTTTGTATGTACAGGTTTCCCATTGCCTTTATCTCTTTTTCTCTTTATTGTTAGGAGGAGGGACTCTCCCCAACATGAGGGGAGGGACAAGTCCATGCGTAGATTCAGAGAAGCCTTCTGACTCTCGTGTGTCTTTGGTCAATTTTTTCAGGTGGGGAAGAAGACATTGTCAGTTCACAGTTGCCAGGAGGTGATGTCTGCTGTGCTAGAAATGCTGACGGTGCCAGGGGTGTTGTGTCTGGGCCGACTAAACCTGTTAAACAAGTATAGTAGCTCCCACACATTACCATGCTCCAGAGCTGATCTGGAGGCCTTCTATCTTTGCTCTGCAGGAATGCCTCTGTACAGTGCTGATTGTGGCCTGTCCCTCCAAGAGTTGTTAAATTTTGTTTCTGATGTCAGGTTTCAATGCCAAGGGATTTGGGGAAGTTGTTCCTTATCAATAGAAATGCCTCTAACCACTCCTTGTGGCTTAAGCTCTTACCATCTCATATTTTAAATGAAACCACATTACTGTTACAGCTACCAATGAGGGAATGGGTTGAATGCATAGAACTTCATTCCCTGGTAGCAGCAGCCAGTTAAGCTGTACTGCTTACAAGCTCTTGAAAGAGGCTCCACCCTCATCAAACCAGCCCTGCCTTCTGAGACCAGCTGCTGCCCTCCCCCACAAGAGGTGACTCCTGCTGGAGTGTGAACCTTTGTACACCACCTTTCCCAGCCAGGATGACTAATACTGTCATATTAGTCTTATGGAATACTTACGAAAAGAAGAGAGTTGCAGGTGACCAGACCCACAGGGAGGGCTGGTGTGGTGGGCCAGGCGCAGAGCTCTTCAGGACCTCAAACCCTCATCTAACACAGCTTCTCCCAGTGCTCCCACAAACAGCCAGCCCTTCAGCAGGTGACCCAAAGCAGTCATTCCAAATACTGTTTTCTCCCCATCATCAGGATATTTATTCCTCCTGCTGCTGCTCCCTTGTGAATGGGATTCATCCTTCCTCAGTGAATCAGTGTGTCAAGCTGCACTGTTAATTATGTCATTAAGGGGGATGAGGGGGGAATCTATCTTCCCACCTGTAAAGTTACATTTCAAACTGATAATTTCTGTGATCTGATGTAAAATACATCCCCATAAAGGGTTTTTATCAGCACATTGAAAGGCATGGCAGACAGCTGGGGATAGGAGCAAGCAGCTGAACTTTGTGGCCCTGTTAAGTTGACTTCAGCTTCAAAGCCAACCTATACTATATACAAACTGATGGGACAGCTGGTGTTGTCCTCCCCCTGTGGCTGAGTGTTAATAATATTAGAATAAGGTTCTTTTTCCTGCATTGCTTTTGAAAGAGAACCTTTTGCCTTGGATAGATCACTTACAGTGAAAGTCTTTGTCTGTCCTCAGAAGAGGCAAGGTGTGGGTAGGAGCATATGAACTTTTGCACCCACTCTACTTCTTCCTTCCCCTTCTGGTTTTTCGCTGAACCCACAAGACCACTGCTAAAGCAAAAAGCAGTTTAGTTTCTGTGCTCTTGCTGTAATAGGCCTTCTACCAGATTTTGCCAACACAAGAACTGATCAGTGCCCTGTAGATGGACATGAATGCTACTTCCTCAGAAAATAACCATCAGCTCATTTTGTACAGACTGCTGAGAGCCACCAAGCAAATGAATCCATTTCAGTGACTCCTAGCCTGAGAACAGTTGGAAAAATCTTTGTGACAGATTCAGTTTTATTGATCCTTTTAGTTTAGTTTTTGTAATACCTGTGAACTTCTTATCCTATCTTTTCACAGTAAGAGCACAAGAAAGTCCCATCACTACTCCTTTTACCTCTTGCTGTTCATCCTCCATGTTCTATCTGTTTTTCTTGGCCGGCTGAGTCCCATTTCCTCCCTGTGCGCTTCTTCACCTTCTTTCCTCCTCCCACATCTTAATTACTATATATTTCCTTCTGGTTTTTTTCCTGTTCCTGTCAAAAATTATAGTAAAAAAACCCAAAATCCCCCAAGTTTTGACAACATTGAAAAATGTATACAATTTAATTTGCCAACCCATAGTCCCCAGAGAGAAAATAATCTTGCCTGTAAGACAGAAAAAACACTTTGACAGAAACAAAACAGAAAGCATCAGGAAAAGTTGGAGTCTAGCAAGATGTTTCTCTGGGCATTCCACAGCAAGGAAAGCATGCTTTGGTAGATGAAAATGGTTTAATCTAGTATGCTGTCTCCTCTAGTTACAATTAATTGCTTCAGTAAAAGAAATCTTTAACCAGGTATATCTGGGAATAAATTCCAGGTAAGGTGAAAAATGCTTTGCCTACTACAGTAAAAATGATAAGCGGGAGGCCTGCCTAGTTCAGGTAAAACAATATCCCTTGGTCAGCAGGGCTGTGGGGGATATTGGCATAAAAACTGAAATAAAATACACTCTGTAATAGTTCTACTAATGTAAATCTGTGTGTTTTGCCATGACAGTGACTTATTATGGGATGTGCAGATGAAACTCTGCATTGACAATGAAGTACAAGGAATAAGGTTGGTCAAGTGCCTCCTATCATAGTCAAGGGCAAGACTGGGTTGGCCTCTGTGTTTGCCACCAAGAAGAATCTTGAGCTCTGCTGTTGGCTGCAACCCAGTAGGCGTTGAGCAGTGGGAACATATGCCATGCCAGACCTTGATGTGAGGAGTGGCCCCCTCCGTTATAAGAGGGTCATCCAGGAAGGAAGAACATAAGATGGCCCACTGAGGCACTGATTTGGAAATTGGAATCTGCCTGGCCAACCATGAAGCCGGACGAGTAGCAGAGGAAGTGGGAAAGGAGGAATTATCCTTAATACCAGACGGTAAAATCCAAACTGTAAGTACAGATCAGGAGCCAAACTATTCTAAAGAAGACCTAAAGCTAATTCAGGACATGAACGGTAAAATAAAATTAAATAAGTGGGCTTATTTGGCAGATGGCCGTATAGTGATACCATCCAATTTTATATGGACCACAGCCCTAACAGAACATAATAAGACTCGTTGGGGAGCTGATACGTTATATAAAAGTCTAAATCAGAAACTGATAGGGTGAAACTTATATACTGTAATAAAACAGGTGACTCAGCAATGCAAAGTGTGTTTACGTAATACTCCCAATGTAGCAAATAGAATAAAACTAGGGAACATTAGTAGAGGAAATTATCCAGGACAACAGTGGCAAGTTGATTTTTCTGAACTCCCAAGAAAAGGGGGAGTACCGATATTTATTAGTTATGACTGATACATTTTCAGGTTGGCCAGAAACTTTCCCTTGTTGAACAAATAAAACAAGAGAGGTAACGAAGAGATTGTTAAATGAGATTATTCCCCACTTTGGTGTTCCGGCAACAATCTCTTCTGATAGAGGCTTACACTTTTGTGCCAAAATAATACAACAAGTGAGTACAGTATTAAGAATAGATTGGCAATTACACACTCCTTATAGGCCTCAAGCAAGTGGCAAGTGGAAAAATAAACCATTTAATTAAACAACAGATAGCCAAAATAGGACAAGAGACAAATCTAACTTGGCCACAATCTCTTCCCTTGGCATTATTAAGAATACGAACTAAACTGAGAACAAAGGAGAATTTGAGCCCTTTTGAAATATTATATGGGAGACCGTACCAGTTACAATTTGCTGGAGAAGATTTAAGGCAGTTAGGAGAGGGATATTTATGTGAATATGTGAAGACCTTCCAGGGACAATTAAAAGTTATAAATAAACAAGTATTGGGAACAAGGGCCAGAGGGTTGGATCAACCAGTCTATTCCTTTAAATCTGGTGACTATGTGTATATAAAGACTTTTTCAGGGAAACCTTTGGAAGAAAAGTGGGAAGGACCCTATCAGGTGCTGCTGACAACCTTCACCACCGTCAAGATAAGAGAACAACCAGCCTGGATTCACTACTCTCAGATAAAGAAGGCTCCTGAGAAATCATGGGCTGTCACCCCGGCAGGATCCATGAAACTACGGTTCTTTAGATCGTAAAGAAATCTCCAGGGACACAATGGACTGTCAAAAAGGATCAGGGACATTTGTGTAAAGTTATTCTGATTTTAATTGTAACTGTTGTAGTGATATTAGAAACTGAAACATGGGTAAACAATACCCATCTTCAAACATTGCAAATAATTGTTAATGCTATGAAAGCTAAGGAATGCTGGATATGTACCTCTCTTCCTAAAGGAGGCTTGATAACACCCCTGTATGGGGTGGCCTCTCAAAACTGGAATTATCTCGATGACAAATGGCCTACCTGGCCAGACTTTTGGAAAAAGCCCAGCGATGGTGGAGGATGTTATAGTTGAATTGAAATAACTAGAGTCTGAAATAAATTCACTAAGTATATATTAAGGCAGGAAAGCAAAAACAGCGCGCAGGGCGGCCGGGGAGTCGCAGCTCCGTCCAGGCTCGCAAATTCCGACAAGTAACACAGCCCTTTTATCCTCAGCTTCAAGGCCGGTTTAAGCAAACAGTTATGCTTTCAGTCACGTAGCAAGAAGCTGTATATTACAAAACTAATCTATTTTTACACTAAGGTCTAAACAAAGACAAAAGTTGTCATAGTAACATGAGATTATGGTTTAACATTTGCCTTGAGAAAGTACATCTTGCAACCTCATGGTTAAGTCTTTTCTCGCCAGACAGAACGTTCTCAAATCTGTTGCAGCAAGATCATTCCTTTTGTTAAAACCCCATTTGATCAGCAAATTACCCTTAGTTACTTATTACAGAGGATATTGCCTATTTGATAATAAAACATGTAAGTTGGGTCCCAGATTTGATTTACAATTATTAAACCAAACCACCACAGTAGTTATGAAAAGTGATAATAACTGTCATTAGAAAGCTCAAACAAGACAGGAGGAGCATGTCCTGGAAACCCAGGGCAAAATACTTGTTCCCAATCTGATGGATGGAATGATTAAACAGACATCCATAAGATATGGAACAAGGTGCAGATCCTGCATGAAATTACTAAAGACGATTTATCATGGAGTTTTAAAGCTATATGGGACAAACTGACTTCGTGGTTACCTAATTTGGAATGGTTAAAGCATGCTTTTATTATAATACTTATTGTAATAGTTTTAGGAATAATATGTGTATTACTTCAATGTTTTGTTTGGTGCTGTCAAAAAATTATCATAAGGCATAATGATTTTTTGTAGTTGCAAAAGAATTTGCAAAAGTTACTAGAAAAGGGGGGAATGAATGATGAATGATGTACCACTTATCTATAGGATGATGTACTTATGTTTATCTAAAAGTTGGGAAACGTCCAAGGACGCTTATTGCTAACATGACGGATGTACTAATTGCTAAGTCCTTGGATTTGTCATCTTTAAAAAGGCTATCTGGTCCTAAGTTCCTGTTGTTTATACAACGTGGCAAAGACAAGGACTTAAATCATGGTCACTAGTTTAGTGAGATATGTAAATGACTTCCTGGAATTGTAATGAATATATAAACGATTTCCTGGAAAATTAATGAATAGGTATGAGTTGCTTGTATAAAGAGGAGACTGAAAAATCCCCTCGGTGTGCATGACTTTGGTGGAGCGATTCCCCATGCACCCAGCGCTGCCAAATAAAGATAACCTCTGCTCACTCGAATATTGGTGACTGATTCTTTAAATCAAGGGGAAGGTGCAAGATGCAGACTAACTCAGAAAAAGTCTCTTTTAGCACATCCCATCCTCTCAACAGAGCTTGTCTTCACCTGACTTTATTTCAAAATAGCCATTTAACTTGAGGCACCCAGTATTTGTAAAGATTAGCCTGTGCACCCTTTGCACAACTGACCCAGGTTCTAAAAGTTTATTCTTTATTCTAAGACTGTATCTTCATTGATAAAAAGGGACTGTGCATGTGTGTATTCATAAAATTTCTCACTGTGAAACTCTAGGGGAGACAAACACATGGGCAATATCTCCTTCACTACTGCTAGACAAGGTCAGCATTATGCTCTAATACAGTATTTCCACTTCGGCTTGTTGTAGTGTAATGAAAACTATGAGACACTGACTTTCCTGGGATTTCCTAGAAAGACGGTCACTAAAAAGGGAAAAAAACCCTGTAATTATCTCTGTTAAAAAACACAGGCTGATACTTGCTTTTCCCTAGAATCTGTTCACATTTTTTTCTTCCTTTTCCTCCTATTTAAATACCATTCTTGAATGATGACTCATGGCAGGAAACAACTGCCTCACATCCTTGTCTAAGAGCCAGAAGGCATATATAGGTCAGCAAAGCATGTACAGAATGTCCTGCAAACTTGAATGTAATGCACTCCACATTGTAAGTGTTTATACTTGCAAGCATTCATCAGTGCTAAAAGTACCAGCAAAATGCTTGTGTCCTGGAAAAAAAAAAAAAAAAAAAAAAAAAAAAGAAAATCCAGTAGCAAAGAATGGCATCTGCAAAGGAAGATCTGGAGCCATCCTTTCTGCAAAAGAAGCTCCTTTGTTTCTGATTACTCTTTGCTAAGTTATCCAGAGGTGCAAAAACTAGAGAACCCCATGAAGTTTAGGTGATGTGCAAATTCTGATTAAAAATAAATAAACATTAAAACTGGGTGGTGACCTAAATAGCTTCTTGTACTGTCCAGCTCTTTCTGTTGCCTTGTATACCTTTGCGGTATGACAGATAAATATCTCTGATTCATAGAGAGTTACAGCCTGTATGTGTTGAGATGTTCTGTCCAGACAGTAGTCAGGAGCGTCTTCCAATGGTATCAGGCATGATGCATGTGGAAAAGAACGTGGAGCCTAACATGAGGATAAAAGAAGTTTAAGATTTGTTCAGATCCACAGAGCTCCATCAATATAATCTGGTTTGCCATTTCACTTCCAAAAAGCCCCAACATCCACTTCATGCTACAAGCCATGCATGGGGAACTTAAACAGACTTCTGAGGACTTTACAGAGAGCTGACACTGAGCTGATGTAAAACTGGTTACTACTTTAAAACAATACAGAAAAATTGACAACTGTGCAGCCAATCTTGAAGTTGTTTTTTTCCAAGTATTACTCCTTTATATGATTCTACTGTGTTAGTTATTGTAGCTTTTTACAGTCATATTTTCCTGTTACTCAAATTGTCTTTTCCATCAGTACAATAATAGGAAAATACAAATTAAGGAAGTTGTCATTCTGTCTGTGCATAAAATGGTAAATTCACAAGTTCAAAATGTGTAAATTTCCTTGCCAGTAATCTCTCTCAGTTGAGCTGGGAATAAATGTAATACCACTTAATTATGGTGATCTCATGTTTTACCCTCTCAGCTCTTTAAGCTCTTCTGGGGCCATCTAGGAAAATTCTACCCTTTCTACTATGTATTCAGCCCTGCAGTACCAGCAAATTTAGCTGCCCTAGAACTGCAAAGACTGGTTGTCAGAAATAATTTCTAATCAGAGGAAAATATGTGTTTAAACAATGCTTACACTGCAAGGAATCAAAATCTTACCTGCCCTTCCTCTTGCCAACAAAACTACAAAAGATTGCTGGATAAATTTTGGATCTTGGACTTTTCCACAGTGAAACAAGACAGAAGGTCATCCTGTAACTACGGAGGGCCTGCATTGCTATGATGGGGAGTGGATGTGTGCCTATGCACATGTAGCATATGAAGAGTATGAGATTGAACAGAGAATGGGGAGATAGAGCTTCTTGTTTTCCCCACAAAAAACAAGTTTTGTAGCTGTTGTGCTTCAGTGTACAGGAGGAAAGAAAGCTGGAAACACTAGAAAGAGATGAAGTCTGACTTAATGCCACTCTTCTATATGTTAGTCACAGGGAGAGAAAGGTCCAGATGAGAATAATGATGCAGGTTCTTGTTTGACATACTCAGTCACTTCCCTCACAGCAGCATTGAAAATGTGTCTTTGTTAGAACATGCCAGTTATTAAATGCACACAATATCCCTGGAAAACATAAGTCACATCCAAAGGTCAAGAGACTTCTGTTCAGGCTGCAGATTTCACCTCTCTCATCTGAGGGGATAGGACTGTTTGCTTTGGACTGAAGTCACACAGGGTTTTGAAGAGGGTCAAATGAACTATGCGGAGGCTGAAATTAGCTCTATACTGCAAAAATAAAGGTTTCAGCTGGGGATCTTGGAGAAAATTCTCCATTTCAACTCTTTCAGCTTCACCCAGTTAGGCTTCTTGTTCATCAGCCTTGTCAAGGAGAGGTATCAGATCAGTAAATTTCTTTCAGCTGTGTCTTTCTCTTACCCCAGCCTCATCCTCTGTGGGTTGTGCTTGTGCTGGACAGGAAACAAGTTTCATTGCATAGTGTGATGGAAAGGGCTTCCATCTGTTCTTTATACTGTAAATTCTGAATTCTATGTAATTACTTTATCACAGGCTTTAGAATAGATCCATATAGTTTTGCAGTAGATTCCAACTGCTAAGCACTGTTCCTCCCATGCTGTTAGTTAGCCACTGAATTTGCTTTAGCAGGGTATCTCAGCCAAAGACATCTTGAAACTGTAGTGTGATGTTTACTTGTCATGCTCTAGTGCTGTGTGAACATGAGCTGTTTTGATTTGGTATTGCCAGCTGAGGACCTGCGCATGCTAGGAAATTTTGTAGGTTTCAGTTTTTACAATTTCTTCCTCATCCTGATATGTTAGTCTCCTGGCTGTCTTCAGATACTGTTAACAGTTCAAGAACAAATATGTCCTCCAGCATTCAGCTGCAATAACGCAAATTTCTCCCTTTCAGGTCTCTGCTGACAGCACAGAAAAAACGATTTTGGGGAAACAAAAGGCAGGAGATTTGAACCCTGAATGGATATAATTTTATTTTCTTCAGAACTCTCCATATTTAGGAGAGGCTCATCATAACACCATTTCCATCAGAAAAATTAATAAAACAGCTTCTTTAATTTGTAAGTCTGCCAGGCACTGTTCCAGACCCTGTGGTTTTTTAATATTTAAGATCACAAAATAGCCTGATTTTAAAGTTATCCATAATAAGTTTAAATAGCACTTATTTGTCAAAGGCGTATTTTCAAAATAACTAAAGCTATGCAAAATACCTGAATAAATGGCCAGATCATCAAGTTTTCAGGATGCTGGATACTGAATGATTTTGGAACAGTGGCCACTTGTGACCAGAAGTAATTATTATCAGAGAGTTGTTTCTCACCCTGTGTGAAACAAGTTAGATGACTGCCTCCCATTAACCATTAACCAAGCAGCCGTAGATGACTGCCTGCCACTTCATCCACACACCAACCCCCTGTTTAAAAAGTTTGAGGACCCCTGTTATAGAGGAATGAAGGCAGGTTAATTAACATTGATAATATACAGCTGTGGGCTGGCTTCAGGGGCAGTGGTTGGCAGACATGGACAATGTGCAGCTGTGGCTGGTTCCTGCTAAGTAGTTAAATAGCTGTAAGGAGTATGGAAGAGATGGACAGTATGAAGAGGAGGACTGGCTAGAAAAAGACCTGGAAGAAGCAGAGGGAGGAGAGAGTGTACCCTGGATGTAGGAGAGACAAGGAGAGGCCCTGGGAGAAGCAGGTGGCCCGGATGAGGAGAGGCTGGATGAAAGAGGAGCCCAGAGAACAAAGAATCTGGATGCAGCAGAGGCAAGAATCAGCGTGGACTGGCCTGAAGAGGATGGAGAAACAGCACAGACAGTAGATGAACTTCTGAAACCTTGTGGGGGGTTGGTGGCTGTACTGGAGCAAGGTGTGGGAACTGCTTATTGAAGTTAACCTGGTATGGGATGGTAAAAGCCTTGTTACAGTTGGCTAGTTTTGATAGTGCTGTGACAATTGGTGTGGCTGGACGGTGGAGGAGCAGTGTGGTCTGGCCTCTGGAGGAAGGAAAAACAGCATGCACAGTAGAATCTGACTGACAGTAAAGCCTTGTTGCAGCCTGATAACTTGTGTGTACTGCAGCAGCGATGGAGCAGATGCCCACCTGCAGCCCATGGAGGACCCCATGCTGGAGCAGGTGGATGTGCCTAAAGGAGGCTGTGACCCTGTGGGAAGCCCATACTGGAGCAGACTCCTGGCAGGACCTGTGACCCTGTGGAGAGGAGCACACACTGGAGCAGGTCTTCTAGGAGGACTTGTGACTTTGTGGGGGACACATGCTGGAGCAGTGCATTCCTGAAGGACTGTACCCTGTGAGAAGGACCCATGTTGGAGAAGCTCATGGAGGACTGTTTTTGGAAGAGTCCACCCTGGAGCAGGGGAAAAGCGTGAGGAGGAAGGATCAGCAGACAACATGTGATGATCTGACTGCAACCCCCATTCCCTGTCTCCCTGCCCTACCTAGGGGGAGGAGTTAGAAAAGCCAGGAGTAAAGCTGGGCCAAGGAAGAAGGGAGGGGTGGGGGAAGGTGTTTTAAGATTTGTTTTTATTTCTCATTATCCTTCTCTGACTTCTGATTGACAATAAATTAAACTAGTCTCCCCAAGTCAAGTCTGTTTTGCCTGTGACAGTAACTGGTGAGTGATCTCCCTGTCCTTATTTTGACCTATGAGCCTTTCATCATATTTCCTCCCTTCTGTCCAGTTGAGGAGGGGATTGACAGAGCAGCTTTGGTGGACACCTGGCATCTAGCCAGGATTAACCAGCCATACCTGTGAGGATGGATATGCACAATTTCTGCCTGTTCAACTAGGTGTTACTGCTCTTGATCAGAGATGAAGTTTGAGCAATGGGAAAAGAACAATTTTAAAATACTATATGAACTGATGTAATGGGGGGAAACTGTCAGTGAATGCCTAATAACAATCATAAAAATTTTATGTAATAAAAATATTATTTATTCAACATAATAATGATGATTTAAAGTGAATAGGGAACAGTGACAGAATTTCCTTTCACTTTGACAAGTGAAAAGCTTGCTAAAATATTAGTCATAAAATAGTATGGCTGGATATGGGCACTACGCTCCAAGAAAATACATGTTAGCTGGACAAAACCCAAAGATGAGTAACAAAAATGATAAGAAATCTAAAAAACTTAACCCAGCACTGGAATAAATGGATGTGTTTAGTCTAATGAAGAATGAGGGGAAATGTGGCTACAATTCAAATATTGAAAAAAATGCTTGCAAAAAGGAGCAGAATAATTATTTTTTTATGTCCACTGGCATAGGATGAGAAGTAACAAAGTAGAAAAAAAGAAGGTAGTTTCATATTAAGAATGTTTAACAATTTTAGAAAAACTTTTTGAAATGTTAGGATAGTTCTAGATTTGTACTGAATTAATTCCAATTGGAAGTCTGTGATATAACTGTCATCTTCACTTATCTTTCCAGCCATTTTGCTGAAATGCAGATATGAGCTCAGGAAGTTTTTCCTTCATCCCTCTCTCTCCCTTGGAGCTTTATCAGGTACTTGGCAGATGACAGCCTCTATCTATTATGACTGCAGTACGCAGGTGGAAATGAAGAAGAAGAAAATGCACAATTATTGTTCAAATACTAGGCCAAGCACGACCAAGGATGAAATTTGCTTTTCTTCATCAATTTTTGATGATGTCTATTGCCGGTTTGAAGTGCACTTGAAAAGGACATCTTTTTTTTCGTTTGCAGCTCATTTCTGTGGGGCCTTCAAGCTTATACAGGGTAGGTATTCACTTGAAGAGCATCTGAGGAATCTGCAGCCATGATTGTCACTGCATGCTCAGACCTGCAGGCTGTCTGGGTGAAGCTGTTATCTGAGATGTGTTTCAGATGGCAGAATGGCTTCATTCAAAAGTCACTGGTCTTTTTGGAAGTAGGCTTTATACTATCTGCAAGGTTGACGTCTCTAGGCTGAAATAGCAAGAACACACTGTGGGCAACCTGAAAGAGGTAGCATTTGTTTTGTGAAGCATTTGCCAAAGTTTAACGCAGACACACACACACAGAGAAAAAATATACATAGAAATAAGTAAAATACAAATAATTGCAGTGAGTACCTTGTAATGTATTCAAGGAGATCTACTTTGTCAGTTTGTGTTCTAAAATGTGCAAGGTAAATAAAAGGACTATAAGTAAATTTATTGGGGGGGGGGGGGGGGGGCAGGGGGGTGTTCCTGCATTTTTCATGTTTCCATACAGTCAAAGGCTGCTGGATGTAGGTCTGGGAAATCAGCCTGTTTAAAATTTTATTCTTTGTTGCACGTCACTTTTTATACACTAGGATATGTAGACAGAACCTCAGGATGCACAGAGAGTCTGACTAGTCACAATGTGACAGCACTCAAACATACAAGGAATGAGGTAGCTTAGTGTTCTCTATAAAGTCATATAAGACAGCAGATAATGCTAGATGAGCTCTGTGAAGCAGTTTCAGGCTGGGTCTTCACCAGGTTTCCAGGAGTATCTGGACTTCTACTGGGTCACACACATTGACAGGAACTACCTCATTAGGGGCTGAATGTGTTTGGATAATTCATGAAGCCGACTTCAGGCTTTATAGAACCTCTGCTGGGATTTGCTCATGCCCTTTGCTGTAAACATGGAATCTGTCCCACATAGTTTGAGTGATCATGTCAATAGAATTAACAGAAGTGCTGATGTTGCCCTTTCTCTTATTGCAGTCCTCCCAGTGACCCTTCGCTTTGTAGTGGCCCTAGTCCCTGTGCAACAAATACCCTTCCTCCAGTGTTACCACTTGCAACTGCTTGCAGGTCTTGGTATTTCAGAAGCTGCTCATCTAGGATTGGATGTGATCCTCGCTCAAAAGAACAGGGATCTATCTGAGGGATCCTGATAGGTCTGTGCTAAAGCACAGAAGGAGATAAAAGTGCAGGCACTCTTAAGGAGGGCAACAAACAGGAGGAGCTGAATGCCATTGTGCAGCAGGAAAACTATGATATAGCTGCATATTACAGAAACATTGTGGGATGACTTGCACAACTGAAGTGCTACAATGAATAGCTATAAACCCTTAGAAGGGATAGGCAAGGAAGGAGAGGCAGTGGGATAGTCCTGTATGTAAGGGACTGTTTTAATTGTCCAGAGCTTAATGATGGTGACAATGGGGTTGAGTATTTATGGGTAAGAGTCAGGGGGAAGGCCAACAAGGCAGATATCAGGGTGGGAGTCAGTTACAGACCACCCTGCATCGCAGGATGCAGAGGTAGATGAAATATTTAAAAAGTAGCTGGGAGAGTCTCATAATCGTTAGCCCTTATTCTCATGGGGGACTTCAACTTACCAGATGTCTGCTGGAAATACAATACTGCTATAGTCTGAGTCCAACTCAGTCAGCCTCACACGGGGCATCAATTGCTGCAGCACAAGCAAACTAGCAGGCTGCAACAAGGCTTTTACCATCGGTCAGATCTACTCTCCATGCTGTTTCTCCTTCCTCCAGAGGTCAGACCACACTGCTCCTCCTCCATCTGACCATCTCTCCCACAGTCCTTAGGACTATTTAACTACTTAGTGGGAATGAGCTGCAGCTCAGTACAGCAGAGAAGAGGTTTCTCAAGGGTGTGGAAAGTAACTTCCTGGCACAGCTGGTGAGCGAACCAGCTAGGCAAGGTGCCCTGCTGGACCCGTTGTTTGTAAACAGAGAAGGGCTAGTTGGTGATGTGATGGTTGGAGGCTGTCTTGGGCATAACAGTCACAAAATGGTAAATTTTCAATCCTCAGAGAAGTAAGGAGGGTGGCTAGCAGAACTGCCACCTTGGACTTCCAGAGGGCAGACTTTGGCCTGGTTGACAGGGTCCCTTGGGACACAGTCCTGAAGGGTGAAAAAGTCCAGGAAGGCTAGACATTCTCCAAGAAGGAATTGTTAAAGGTTTAGGAGCAAACCATCCCCATGTGCTGAAAGATGAGCCAATGGGCCTGGCTGAACAAAGAGCTTTGGCTGGAACTCAGGAAAAAAAGGAGAGTCTATGACCTTTGGAAGAAGGGGCAGGCAACTCAGGAGGACTACAAGGGTGTCACGAGGTTATGCAGCAAGAAGACTAGAAGGGCCAAAGCCCAACTAGAACTTAATCTGGCTACTGCCATAAAAGACAATAAAAAATATTTCTGTAAATACATTAGCAACAAAAGGAGGGGTGTCCTTTATTGGGCATGGGGGGAAACATAGTGAGGAAGGATGAGGAAAAGACCGAGGTATGTAATGCCTTCTTTGCCTCAGTCTTTAATAGTAAGACCAGTTGTTGTCTGGGTACCCAGCCCCCTGAGCTGGAAGACAGGGATGGGGAGCAGAATGAAGCCCCCATAATACGAAGGGAAATGGTCAGCAACCTGCTACACCACTTAGACACATAGAAGCCTATGGGGCTGGATGGGATCTGCTCAAGAGTACTGAGGGAGTTGGTGGAGGTGCTCACCAAGCCACTTTACATCATTTATCAGCAGTCCTGGCTAACTGGGGAGGTCCCAGTTGACTGGAAGTTAGGAAATGTTACACCCATCTACAAGAAGGGCCGGAAAGAGGATCTAGGGAACTATAGGCCTATCAGTCCAACCTTGCTGCCAGGGAAGGTTATGGAGCAGGTCATCCTGAGTGCCATAACATGGCACATACAGGAGAACCAGGAGATCAGGCCCAGCCAGCATGGGTTTATGAAAGACAGGTCCTGCTTGACTAACCTGATCTCCTTCTATGACAAGGTGACCACTTAGCGGATGAAGGAAAGGCTGTGGATGTTGTCTACCTAGACTTTAGTAAAGCTTTTGACACCATTTCCCACAACATTCTCTTGGAGAAACTGGCTGCTCATGGCTTGGATGAGTATACTGTTCACTGAATAAAAAAACAGGTTGGATGGCTAAGCCCAAAGAGTGGTGGTGAATGCAGTTAAATCCAGTTGGCAGCCAGTCACAAGTGGTGTTCCCCAGGGCTCAGTATTGTGGCTAGTTCTGTTTAATAGCTTTATCTATTAAAGGATGAGGGGATTGAGTGCACCCTCAGTAAGCTTGCAGACTACACCAAGTTGGTGGAAGTGTTGATCTGCTTGAGGGAAAGAAGGCTCTACAGAGGGATCTGGACAAGCTGGATCAATGGGCCAAGGTCAATTGCATGCAGTTCAGCAATGCTAAGTGCTGGGTCCTGCACTTGGGTCACAACAACCCTATGCAATGCTACAGGCTGGGGGAAGAGGGGTGGAAAAGGACCTGGAGGTGTTAGTTGACAGCCAGATGAATATAAGCCAGCACTGTGCTTAGATGGCCAAGAAGGCCAGTAGCATCCTGGCTTGTACACAAAATATTGTGAGCAGCAGGACTAGGGAAATTATTGCCCCCCTGTACTTGGCACTTGCTGGGTCGCACCTTGAATCCTGTGTTCAGTTTTGGGCCCCTCGCTACAAGAAAGACATTCAGGTGCTGGAGCGTGTCCAGAGAAGGGCAACAAAGCTGGTGAAGGGTCTAGAGAATAAATCCTATGAGGAGCAGCTGAGGAAACTGGGGTTGTTTAGCCTGGACAAAAGGAGACTCAGGAGACCTTACCACTCTCTACAACTACCGGAAAGGAGGTTGTAGCAAGGTGGGTGTTGGTCTCTTTTCCCAAATAACAAGCAATAGACAAGAGAAAATGGACTCAAGTTGCACTGTGGGAGGTTTAGATTGCATATTAGGAAAAATTTCTTCACTAAAAGGATTGTCAAGCATTGGAACAGGCTGCCCAGGGAAGTGATTGACTCACCATCCCTGGAAGTTTTTAGAGGATGTGCAGTGGTTGTGCTTAGGGACATGGTTTAGTGGTGGACTCTGCAGTGCTAGGTTAAACAGTTGAAGTTGATCATCTTAAAGGTCTTTTCCAACCTAACCAATTCTATCATTCTGTGAAAAGTGTGGCCACCCTAAGGAGGTCTGTACCCTTTTCTGCATACACTTGTAAAGAAGTTGTAACTGCAAACACTTGTACCACATGGTGCACCTGCGTTTAGAACAGAAAGGTGACATCAGATCAAGATGATTTGAAGACAGGAGGAAGCTGTACACAAGTAAACAGACAAGCCTGTCCAGGTGCAGGGGAATGCTGGGTGGAGAGCAACAGGCAGCAGAATGGCTTATCTGAAACATATATGGATTCAATATAACGCTGTTTCCCGCAGGGCTCTCGTGTGTGCAGTGCTGAACCACCGTCATGGTTTAACCCCAGCCAGCAACTAAGTACTGCGCAGCCACTCAGTCACTCCCCCCTCACTCTATGGGATGGGGATGACAATCAAAAAAAGGTAAAACCTATGGGTTGAGATAAAAAACATTTTAATATAAAGTAAAATATAATAACAATAACATTAATAACATTAATAACTATAACAATAGCAATAGCAATAATAGTAATGGAAAGGAAAAATAAAAGAACAAAAAAAATAAAACCCAAGAAAAAGAAGTTATGCACAGTACAACTGCTCACCACCCGCTGGCTGATACCCAGCCAGTCCCAGAGCAGCGACTGGCCCCTCCCAGCCAACTCCCCTCAGTGTATATACCAAGCATGATGTTCTGTGATACGGGGTAGCTCTTTGGGTAGTTCAGGTCAGCTGTCCTGGCTCTGCTTCCTCCCAGCTTCTTTGTGCACCTGCTCACTGGCAGAGCATGGAAAACTGTAAAGTCCTTGACTTAGAGTAAGCACTGCTTAGCAACAACGAAAAATTCAGTGTGTTATCAGCATTATTCCCATAGCCAATCCAAAACACAGCACTGTACCAGCTACTAGGAAGGAAATTAACTCTGTCCCAACTGAAACCAGGACAAACAGGTTGATGACTCAGTGCCAGCTGCTTACATATATTTGTCAGTGCTGCTGTGAGAAGCAAGAAACCAGCAGGAAGGTTACACAGGTCTTTTCTGTGTTGGTCTTCAGATGTAATGAGGTCATTCTTTCTCCTTTGATATAATCTGGCAACGGATATAACAGCCATTTCCTGAAACTATGAGACCTATTCACTCATTAGTTTTACTTTGGTTTCCTTTACAAAGAACAAGCGAGTTCTAAGGTGAATAAACACTCCTAAGGCTATTGTACTTTCATTTTGGCTCACTGGTCTGTTTTTAAATGTCTTCTAATTATTTCCTTTGTTAGCCATGTTAATTTAAGAGGAGTCCATTGCTGTTCGATCCTGGGCATCATTACTACCACTGCCTTCCAGAAATGGGTTTGTTTTTTGGTTTGGTTTGTTTTTCCCCCCCGTCATGTACATTCAACAATTTCAATGTATCTTCTTCTTCTCCCCACGCCCGCCCCCCCCCCCCCCCCCCCCCCCCGAAAAGAAAATCAAATAATTCTTGCAAAGCACCTCTTAGGAAGGAGATAGACAAATCACATTATAATATCAAAAGAAGGCAGCTGGCTTGCCCCCAGAAAACATTTCTTAAAAAAGTTACCTGGAGAAGACTGAGAGGGGATCATATTAATGTATACTAATGTCTTAAGGGCAAGTGTCCGAGAGGATGGGACTAAGCTCTGCTCAGTAGTGCCAAGCAACAGGACAAGCGGCAGTGGGCACCAACTGCAACACAGGAAGTTCCATCTCAATATGAGGAAAAACTTCTTCACTTTGAGGGTGATGGAGCACTGGAACAGGCTGCCAGAGACATTAATAGAGTCCTCTTCTCTGGAGACATTTAAAACCCACCTGGATGTGATTCTATGCAAATTGCTCTAGGTGACTGCTTTAGCAGGATGTTGGACTAGGTGACCTCCAGAGGTCCCTCCCAACCCTGACTAGTCTGTGATTCGCTGATTCTGTATCTTGGATTCAGGTACACATACAGATAGAGTCACTGTATTTCTAGGTTCATAAACAGATCTTGCCTCCTAAGCACTTAAACTTTTTGTTGTCTACAGTACAGCAATCTCAAAACTAAAAATACCTTGTCATGTGTTTGTGTTTTTAATATCAGAAGGCAAATGTAATATCCAGTGATCAACTGGTAGGATACCCCAGTATTAACATGGAACAATTTTTCTTTGCATTCCAGTTCCCCTCTTCTCTGGCTCTTGATGTTGGATATGTTATGAAAGTGAGCTGTTCATACTTAAGGATCTTACGTTGGGTTTCAAGTCAATCAGTTCCCACCAGATAGCATGCTTATGTAGGAGACTGCTAAGGAAAACTCATTTGCTTCAGTAAAAAGACTAGATTCCTTTCCTGTGCTTTTCATTCTAATGTTTAATAAAAAAAAGGACATTAAAGTACTTTAAAAGGGGGAAAGATTATGTGATTGTCCTGCACCATTTCACCTCAGACACAGTTCCATTTCAGAATAAGAGTTTTCCTGCATTAGTTATGCATTGTAATCATTGATCTGTGGAGGAAATGAGTTACACATTTGTTGTAACATTCCTCAGCTGTCTATACTGTTCAAACCAATAGCATTGCATAATTATGTATGACATCATAAAACAGGCCCACTCATGCAATAATTATTACTACATGAATGTGAGACACTGAGGGTCCACTTAGGAACACACAAGTGTGCTTATGGCTGAATATATATATATATGGTAGCATAATGGTCATAAATATTGCTAAGACTTGCTTGGTTCAGGTACTTCAAACATACATGTTTTCATAGGTATATTAACCTGACTTTATTGTATGCAGTTAAGGGAGCACAATAGTACATAGGCTAAGTTAATTGACTGACTAAGCTTGGTAGATGACAAAGTAAGTATTTTTGAGAAGTCACTAATGATAGCCTCATTCCAAGTACTTATTTCTACCTTGCCATGCTGCTGTGCAGGCATGCAGCTGAGGAAGGGATTTGAATATATAACCCTTTGCTTATGTATGCAATAATATAATGCAGGAGGGTATGTAGTATGCAAAGTTACATTAACTTTCTTGCCTCTAAAGAGAGGAAGTTAGAGGTACGTGCTGTTAAAACTAAACTATAATGACCAGTGGGATTTCACAACAGAGATGATGTTGCAAAGGCATCCTGAATGGTAAATGCGTATCTTTACCTACTTAGCCACATATTTCTACTTCAGTTACCAAATATGCAGAAGCAGAATTGCAGGGACATTGGCAAGTAAATCCTTCTCATGTGCATTCTATTTTCAGCTGTAGTTTAGCCTTGCTGTAGGACAAAAATCATTATTTCACACCTCATCATTTGGTGATGTAGTTTCCATGCAGTCGTTTCCGTCCCCACCATCACTCAGTCTTTATATGAGATAAGAGGAAGAATAAACATTTTCCTGTAAAGACTCCACCAGAGTTTGGTGTTGGCAGACATAGTCACAGAAGTAATTTCAATGGGCTCACTGATGATGTCATTGGACAGTACTCTTGGTTCTTAACTATCCTGACCCTGTCTGACTGACTGCTTCCTGTATGGCTCTCACTTCCTTTTTTCATCAGCATTGCACCACTTCACAGCCTCTCATTCTCTTTGTGTTTCCTGCAACCAAACCCTTCTGATTTTCTGCCATATAAAGCAGAGAGACGAAGCCACACCCCAAAACTGAAAAACCAAGACAGAAATCATGGAACCAAAAAGATCACTGCTACTGTTCAGCTCTACCTTTGTCTTTTTTCTCCCTCACATCTGTGTTACTCTTTAGATTATAAACATTCCTTATGCTCTATAGTAAAAGCGTTAGTGCACTGTAAAAACTTAAATATTTTCAACAATTTCTTGTGAAAGCTAATGTGAAACATGCCAGTAGTAATGTGGAATATTTAATATCTTGGTCTTTCTAATAGCTTCCAACTATATTGACTTATTAGTATTTCTTATACAAAACTACTGTTACAACCCTAAAATTCTACATCTTACTTCTTTTTTAACTATAGAAGCACCAAAATCAGGTTTGGAATTGTTTCATCATACTCAAATTATTCAATGATTAATTTTTTTAAAAAAAGTGGCATTTCAAAACATGCATATTATAAACAATTGCAGGTAACTCAGAGTAGAATAAAGCCATTATGTCAACTTTTAAAATTATGTGCAATAGACATTTAAAATATGGGTTATCAACATAATCACACAGCAATTAATTACACTGTAGTTTCTGTCCAGTTGATAGCTAGTTACAGTAAGGTCATGCTTTTTAATAATTAATTGATGTCGATACAAATATGAAGTAACTATACAGGTATCCCAGTTATTCCCATTCTGTGCAACACACGTGTGTATTCTACATCTGAATTCCCCATACATGTATAGACAGACACACAGTATGTATATATCTGTGTATATGCATTGCAGATAAATATTGTGTTCACATGAACCATTGTGTTCCACTACAATTATTCCCAGCCATGTTCTTTGTGGTTAAATGAATTAGTGGTAATTGTAGGATAAAAAATTACTGTTAGTAACAATGCTATAATTTCACTGTAATTACAGTAATTGTACTACGAATTTTAACCCAATATTGAGCCTCTGCTCTTTCAAAACAGAACTTGTAAGTGCAACCATTGGATGAAAAAGCTTGAAACTTGTGTCACCTTCTGAAATTTTCCTCTTTTTCTCCCACACTAGTGCCTTTCTTGTCCTTTTTAACACTTAAAAAGAAGAATCTGTTTGGCAAGTAAAAAACTCATATATGAAATATGTTTTGCAGGAAAAAAATTACAGAAAATTAGCCTTTTCCTTCATTTGCAGACTTGAGAATTATTAAATTCTAACTCTATTTTTTATTAAGAGATTTACAATAAATCCAACACTTCTAACACATCTTTACAAGATACTATAATAGGATGGGTTTTGCCTTTGGATCTTATTTTTAATCAATATAATTCTAGTATTTATTATTTCCCTCTGTCTCTTTAGTGAAGATGCGTGCAAGTAACATTCCATCTTGAAACTGAAACTGAAAGAGAAACTAAGGAAGATCTCCACACTGATGCTTGGCCTCAAAACTGGGCCTAGCACCTTTGCACTTCCAAAAAATGCAATTAAATCATTAATTATTATAAACAGGGAGGATTGTTGCTTTTCACATGAAAGGCAGGCAGTTACTTCTGTTACTGGTCCTCAAGAAATGACCCATTAATTTTGCAGCCAAATAGCAAAAATAGCTTTTAATTCCTAAAGTACAGCAACACAGCCTAGGATGCTCAGGGACTAGAGCATCATTGGTAACTGTCTTAGCACACACCATGCCAGCTGCAGTTGAAACCCCCAGTGTCTGACAGTTTTCTTCAAGCATAGGCTTCTCAGCTTCTAAAGACCAGCTGCAATAAACCCCATGGTTCAAAGGAGAAGATTGTGACATATTTTCTTCTATGCCAAGTTCCTGTTGATAGTCACATCACTATGGCTGCAGCCAGGGAATGTGCTTTTGGGAAGCACACTGAGAGACATGTGCCATGGACACAGCCCGTCATTACAGGCTCTTTTCCACTCCTCATTCACCGCATGCCATGCAGAGCTGATAAGCATGATCCAGAAGGGCCAGAGAGAGAGGAGGCAGCAGCACTGCGCTGCACACGAGCTATGGGTGATGTAAAATGAGGCAAGAAGCTGTTGAGTAACCCTGAAGCTTCCTGAATCAGGGATCCATAGCCTGTTTATTCCTAATACATTTTGTTGTTAGTGCAAATGTCAGATAACAGTGTAATGATCTACAGGCCTGCTTTCTCACTACCCTGAAGTTTATGACGTAATTTACAAAATTAGGATTATGTATTAACAAATCAGCATATCAATACACATGGTAAAATGTGGGGCAGAGGAAACCCACACCTTCATATATAGTTCTTTAGCTCTGTTAAATAATAAAAGAGGGCACATACAAAAGTTGGATATATTTGAATTAAAATAAGGTGCTCGCAATAGCACAGTTGACTATAAAAATGTTAGTGTTCAGTGCTTGATATTAAATGTGTTTTCAGTTTAAACTCAAGGTAAGTAGTGTAAAGCAAGATCTCATTACAGATGGAGTTATTTTTTCCTATATATCTTATAAAGAATAGCACACACTTTTCTAATGTAACAGACCAGGATTTGACCAACTGGTGCTGGTGGTAGTGATAAACAGGGAGACAGAAAGCCAGGGAAGTTTATCACATCAACTAGAAACCAGGAATAAAATGCTACACTTCAGAAATGCTATAAAGTGTGTTCATTAATTACAAAAAGAACTTAACAGACAGTGATCTGTACTGTACAGTAAAATTCTGATGTCTGAAGAGTCTGGGATCATTTGTGCTTTTCAGCAGCAAAGGAATTGGGGGGGGGGGGGGCGGGGAGGAGGGGGCACTAAATCTGGTACTTCACAAATTTGCTTTTAGCACCATGGCAGTGAGTCTGCCTAGATACTTGCTTCTAGCATGGTTCCTCATTAGCTGCTCCTTAACATACTCACTTCACAGTTAGGAGGAAAGTTTATGCTAAAATGGTAATTCTAAAATGCTAAAGAGAAGACCTGTAGAATAAGTCTAGTACCTGGTATTCAAATTGTCATGTAGGGATTTTAACAAAACAATTAGAAAAATCTTTCCCATTGCAGTTTGATAGTAATGGAAAAAGCTCAGAATTCGTTTCTGTTATGGACGCAAGAGACACTAATTTAATGTCCAGTACAGAATGAAACTCAGGAAGATCAGAAGTGGATAAACTTTTTTTTTTTTTGAGATAACTTAGACTATATAATTATAGAATGGTTTGAGTTGGAAGGAACCTTTGCAAGTCATCTGTTCCAACCCCGCTGGCAAGGAGCAGGAGACATCTTTCACTAGATCAGGTTGCTCAGAGCCCCATACAACCTGACTTGGAATGTTTCCAGGGAAGGGGCATCTACCACCTCTCTGGGCCACCTGTTCCAGTGTTTCACCACCCTCATTGTAAAAAATGTCTTCCTTAAATCTAGTCTGAATTTACCCTCTTACTTTACAACCATTACCCCTTGTCCTATCACAAAAGGCCCTGCTAAAACTTTGTCCCCATCTTTCTTATAAGCCCCCTTTAGGTACTGAAAGGCTGCAATAAGGTCTCTCCAGAGCCTTCCCTTCTCCAGGCTGAACAATCCCAACTCTCTTGGCCTTTCTTCACAGGAGAAGTGTTCCATCTCTCTCATTATTTTTGTGGCCCTCCTCTGGACCCACTCCAGCAGGTAGTACTGAGGACTGGAGCTGGATGCAGTACTCCAGGTGGGGTCTCACTGGAGCAGAGCAGAAGGGCAGAGTTAATCCCTTAACCCACTGGTCACACTTCTGATGCAGCCCAGCATATGGTTGGTATTCTGGGCTGCGAGTGCACATTGCCCCCATTACGCACATCTTACGAACTTGTAGACCTGGTTTGGTTATGTAATGTAGAAACTGCATACATTTAATAGTCCAGGTCTGACTGAAGCTGCAGTGGTGATAGGAAGGTGTCATACTGGAGCAATTTCTTTCACATCGGATGGAGCATGGGCTGCGTCAGGCAGTTCTAATATGGAGACTACAACCCTGATAGGCTTCCTGACTGCTGTAATTTAGTACACCCACAGTGCATGTCTTCCAGTTTTCACAACATGCCCTTGACATGTTTTTTGAAAGGACAAATGGAAAGTCAGCACAAAATCTCTGTGCCACTATTTTTCTTAGCGTTTATAGCTGCTGTCACTTACCACTTTCTAAACAAAACATTCTCAACTTTTCATTTTTGTCCTAATCAATGTTTTTAGACATCTCTGAACTCTGTAATGTGTAACTGTTTGAGATGGAAGTATCACAGCTGAAAACTATTTCATATGAGAGAATGTAATATCAGAGATACAGATAGACAGGCTAATAGTCTACTCTGGTTGGTGTAATTTTCCTTCTAATTTTGTATGTCTCCTCATATTTTTCCATTTTACTTTTTAATTGTTAATCCATATTCAGTGAAGATTTCCATGTCCATCATAACCACCAGATGTCTTTTCTTAGGAATCAGTCAATGCAGAAGCTATCATTAGGTCTCTGTATTACACCTTCTTATTCTTATTTGTTGTCTACATTACGAAAATTCCCCTCCTCCCTAGCTATTGTAACAAGCAGTCTTCAGTATGAAAGTGTATCAACTTTGTTAATATATATTAATTCTCATTATACACTGCAATGTTATGAGGTAGTAGAATTTTACTTGAGACTTAGATATTGTTCATGCTTAAGTAAAACAAATTAATGAATACCAACTCATTGAAAGGACCAGAAGGACAGCCCAGCCCTGGGAATACGAACTTTGCTTCTTGGAAGCTTAGAGCTGTCCGTGAAGGACAAAAGATAACCCTGAACAGTCAAGATAATACCAGCATCCTAGCCCCTCTAACACATTTTTGAAACCCTCTCAGCATCATCTGGCATCATAGTTAAGACTGATGTCTGAATCAATAGACAAGCAGCCAGAATGCTCCAGAAATATGCTTTGTAAAGTTTTACTATGACTAGTAATTAGTAGTGTTGTGGTATGTGTAAGTCAAATCATGTTGTAGCTGAACACTTGGAGGGTACAAGAACCTTGTGTAAAACCATATTTGGGGTGCCCCAATTTGTCTGGGACACATCACATACTTGAATAAATATTTGTTCTTGTAATTGTATACTTTGTGTCCTAGCCTTTCTCCTCAGACAGCATGAGTCAGTTGCAAATTGTTGTTAACACCTAGCACAGAAAAACAAAGAAATGTGTCATTATACAGACATCTGGTTGTCTCCAGTAGCTTCTTCTGGACCTCTCTCACCTGTGACCTCTTTTTTGGGGGTGAAAAGTCTAGATCTCAGCACATCTCCATAAACACATTTTATTTAGAGGAGCTGTGTTTCACCTACTGGCATTACTAATGCAACTGAAAAAAGAAAAGTACTTGCCCCGGTGACATGATTTTAGAAAGCAACTCCACTGCATGAAAGTGATATGCTTAACGAGTTCTTTCTGAACTTGGTCTCCGCCAAGAAAACCAAAATCGGGGCAGGGACATTCAGCAACGTCCGTTCACCACACACTCTGGCTTGCCCTGACTGTACTCCCCTGTAGGAACAAGAAAGGGAGCACTAACAGATTTGCAGGACAAGTGCCGTGCGTGGGGAACCTCCCCCAGGGACACCGCGGCCAGGCCCCGTGGCGCCAGGCCAGCTGTCCGACATGCCCAGCACAATCCTTCGGGCACCCGTTGTGCCTCTTCCTGCCCAGCCCGTCCTTCAGCTCTCTGGGCCCGTTTCGGGCCTGTTTTCAAGGCGGGTCCCCACTTCCTCCCCTCCCCCACCACCGCTCCCTTCCCCTCCCCCACTCCAACGGCCGTGCTCCGAACTCTCTAGAGGCTCCTCGTGCCCGCAGCCCCCGTTGCTAAGCAACACGGCTTACCTCATGCGCGTTGCCAGGGTGACAGCTCCCCACGCCCAGCCCCCGTCGGCGGCCCGACAAGGCGGCCCATCGCCGGGAGGCCCCGGGGGCCCTGCAAGGGTGCCTGGCGCGGCCCGCACCTCCGGGCCTGGCAGCCGGCCGCGGGGTAACCCTGGCTGCCCTCCCCTCGGCCTTCTCGCCAGAGGCGCCAAGCCCAGGCGGCACTCCCGGCGCAGCCCTGCACAGTTTCAGGGCCACCAGCTGCTCCGCAGCTCTGAAAAAATACATGAAAAAATGATGTTCACTAAAAGCAGAGACTGGGAATTCAGGCAGGCTGTGCAGCAACCCTTCACCAGCTTCACTGTGGTCATGGTTCAGCTAACAGGCAGACATACTTTGGTTTACTTCCATACATGCCTGATGCGAGAAAATATAGTGAAAAACCTAAAACTCTGCAGGCAGGAGTTGTATAGATAACAGGAACCATCAGCAGGCAGGCAGGATCTTCACTCTCTGCTGAGAGAAGGTCTGGGGCTCGGCCCACTCAACACTTCAAAAGGGACAGTTAGTACAGGTGCAGGTGAGCTCCACAAGAATGTAAATCAGTAGCCTTCTGACAAGGGCGTGCTAATTGCTAAAAGAAAAACCACTGAAGTGGTAAGACTCAAGGACACTAGGATAAAATAATTGTGGTAGTGGGAGATCACAACCTCCCACTCAAATGGCCCCCTCAAAGAGAGTGAATCCCCCGCTCGGGGAGCATGCCCAGTAAATTTAAAATTAACTGTACCTTTACACTGAAGCGAGAAAGCAACTAACCAATAATTAGTTACTATGTGTAGGCTTTGGGCAGAACTAACCAACTTCCCTGTTGTATTGTGAGTACAGCTAGGTGTGCAAGTTAGGTGGAGCGATCCCCCTTGCACCCAGCGTCGCAATAAACGTACCTGCTTTATAACTTATCCTGAGTTATACAGTTTAATTCCACACATCAATTTGGCACTCCAGATGGGACACCTCTCTGCCTGACTGCAAAGTTGGTTGACAGGGGGACGGCCTAGGCTAGGCATGCCCCAGGGATTCTCTGAGGGAGTCCCTTGCTCCTCCAGCTGCTGCAAGGGTAGATAAGGACCATTTACAAGCAAATAAGGTATGTGAATTTTAAATACCTGCAGGGGGGGCAGGGGAAGAACCTATGTTCTTGTGGAGACGTCCCACTTGAAGGTGAGGAGTCATATCGCTGGCCAAGACCCTGTAAGACTTGAGGAGGTATCCCATGTGGGTTGAGGAAGCAATATTTCTCATCCCTTGGTTTTGTTGGGCCCGACAGAATGAGGACCACGCGAGGTGAGGGATCACCGAAGATCTTGTAAGTCGTGGGGGAATGGTAACTTGGGGACTCCTTGCTGGGATAGCTGGAATACTGTGCGGGATAGCTATCATTCTATACATCTGTTACAAGTGTTCGGTACCATGTGTATTTTAACATCAGTGAAAATGCATCTTAGTATCATAAATCCAACACCAAACTGAATAGTGAAAGCACTTTTGTGTGAGAGTGTGTGATAGTGTGGTTGAGACGTGCAATTAAGCACAAAGTGATTGTGGAGTTCTGATCCACGGTTCAGTTCTCCTGTGAGGGAAACAGACGGAGATGAATGAAGCAAGAGGTCATTGTTTAGTGTCACAGATGTAATGTCTTTCTTGTTGTTTAATGTATAGTGGGGAATCAAATGGAAATTTAAGACTTAAATACCAGACACAGGACATGGACTTAGGTGCTTAGGGTGTGGAGAGGTTTTATATCGCTGCTCCTGTGCTCAGTATCTGTCATCACGCTCCCCTCCTTAACCCCGCAGGGATCAGATTGGTATTATAACTCTACTCTGTGGGTGAGAATCTGAATATGATAGGCCACCCCCTATAACAGCACAGGAAAGCTCCGAGGAGTCAAACTCTGATAGCGCCCCTGGAATGCCTGTGGTGTCCCATACTCGGGCCAGGAGAGAGTTAAAATCTGAACCTGAATCCATCTAGACACCCCTGATAGAAGTGGTTGGGCCGGATGGAGGTGCCATAATAATAAAGGTACCCTTTACCTCTTGCCTCGTTGGATTTAGGGCTATAGAACAGACCCTGTAGTGGTGACAAAACATTTCCAGTACTCAGTCAGACAACATAACCCTGATTGAAAAGATATTCAATTAGTGCTAGATCATGGAACTGAAACAAAAAACCAATTAATATTGAAAAAGGCCGAGGAGCTGGCTGAGGACCAACTTAAAAGGTCAAGGGAAGATGTAAAAGATCATTTTCCCCTACAAGACCCCCACTGGGACCTCAGTAGAGCTGTGCAAATGCAACTATTGGAACAATATCGAAATTGGGTAACAAAAGGAATACAGAGAGCTATCCCCAAAACAATAAATTGGTCAACATTATATAGAATTAGATAGAGGCCAAACAAATCTCCATCAGAATTCCTGGAAAAACTTTGGAAAACAATGAGGCAACAAAATCCTTTAGATCCTGAATCAGAGATGGGAATTCAACAGTTAGTCTCGCTTTTTATAGCCCAGTCAGCCAGATACACATGAAAAAACTACAGAAACTGGGAATGCCTGAGGGGCAAAACTTAGAAAAACTTCTCGACCAGGCTTAGAAGTTATTTAATAATAGAGAAGAAGAAGAAAAGAGGAAAGACTGTAAAGCCATGGAGGAGGACAAAAAAGGAAGCAAAAGAGCCTTTATAACAGTTTTACAACGAGGGGGTCCTGAGAAGAAGCAAAAAAAAATAGCGACGACCCCAGAAGGTGGGGACTTTTGGAAACCCCGTTGGGGATGAATCAATGTACATGGTGCAAATGAACAGGACACTGGAAGAAGGATTGTCCTCAAAGGAGACAAGGAAGCAAGAAAATCGTGAACACCCTGAGAACTCAGGCCCCTGTGACAGTAAACTGTGATGATTGATGGAAACCTGGGGAATCTACCCTAGAAGATCCACTGGTTATATTGAAAATAGTGAAACAACAACAAGGGGTAAAATTTTTAGTAGATAGTGGGGCAATGTTTTCAGTCTTAAATCAGGCTTTAACACCTATTAATAATGATTTTGTAACGGTAAAGGGAACTACTAGTCAAAGTGAAAAAACATATTTCCTCCACAATTAGGAATAAAATTTAAGGTAGAGAATAACCAATTAAATCTTTGTAACCACTGGGGTTATATGTTGTAAGTGTACGGTACCTTGTGTATGCTAACATATTGTCTGAGTGATTGAGGGCTAGCCCAGAAAGAGAGAGAGTGTGTGTGAAAGACACATTTTATTGCGAGACAAATATTTTGTGGTCCTTGCGAGGGAGTCTGTTGTTATTTGGAAATAATGGGAGGTAAACAGAGTAAAGGAATATTAAAGAAAAGCCCACTGAGATACATTTTACATCACTGGAAACAAATTGCCGGTTCCCCAGGAGGATGATCCAAAAGGGAAGATCTGATAAAATACTGTAATCAGTAGTGGCCTCTACTTGGAGATTGGAGAAAAATGGCCAGTAAATGGAACTTTGAATTATAATATGTTGTTACAGTTAATGTTGTTTCTAAGACAAGAAAGAAAATGGGATGAAGTAATGTATGCTGATATGTTTTTCACATTAAGACAACGTCCAGAGTGACAGAAAAAGTGTGGAATTAATTTCGCTGCAGTGGATCCTTTAGTTTTGACATTAGAAAAAGATAAAAAGAGCAGTAAAACATTGAAAAATGTTGCTCTTCCTGAAACATAGGGCAGAGGTGTCTAAAATTAACCCGTGAAAAAATAGAAGATTTGGAAATATTAACTGCACCTAGGTTGCAAGTTACAAATGAAAATAATAGTATATGGAATTAGAAACAGTAGGGGAACGGACCCGTACATCTACTCCTGTTTCTAAAAGAACCAGGAGTCAACAACCATCAATAGTGAAAGATCTTTCAAAATCAGCGATTCAAGCCCCTTTGTGGCAGGCGGCAGGGAATGATGGTCCAATGTTTATAAAAGTACCGTTTTCGATTATTGATTTGAGTAATTGGAAAATAGCAGCTGGAAATTATAGGGATGATCCAGAAAAGGTGGCAAGTGCATCTGAAATGATGATTAAAACACAAAACCCAGATTGGCAAGATATAGATGCAATACTGCAGGTATTATTTGACAGTACAGAAAGAGATATGATTTGAAGGGCAGTACTACATTTCCCTTTGACAGATCCCCGATGGAACACTAATGATCAAGATGATAGAGAATTGATAAGACGATATCAAAATTTGGTATTATTTGGAATACGTAATGCCACCCTGAAAGCTGTCAATTGGTTGAAATTATATGAAATAAAGCAAGATAAGAAGGAGTCCCCAACACATTTCTTAAATCAATTAAAGGAAGCAACAAGAAAATATACCACTTTGGATGTTGAATCAGAAAAAGGAAAAGAGCAGTTGACTACTCTGTTTATTGGGCAAGCATCAAATTATATTAGGTGGAAACTGCAAAAACTCCAAGGAATAGAGGCGAGAGATACTAGAAAAATGTTAGATGTTGCATAGACAGTATATCGAAATAGGGATCAACAAAGGAAAAGACTAATGCCAAGTTGATAGCCTTAGAGAGCATTCAGAAGGAACAAGGGAATGATGCTTTCAGAGGAAACTTGCAAAGTAGAATGGGGGCTAGAGGATGAGGAAATGGAGTGTTTGATTGATACTGGAGCTACATATTTGGTTTTGAATACAAAAAGGCATAAATTGAGATCTAACATGATAAAAGTTATTGGTGCCATGGGGGAAGTGAAACAATGGCCTTTCTTTAAACCATTGAAATTTAAAATTAGAAAACAATGGATAACTCATGAATTTCTTACTTACCAGAAGCTCCAAAGCCCATAGGCCAGGATTTATTGGAAAAACTAGAAGATCAAATAATGTTTAAAAATAGGAGTGAAACATGTTACGTAAGTTATAGACGCCCCTTCTATTTCCTACTACCAGGGGAGAATAGAGATAGTTTAGGAGTTAGGATATATGATGACTTTAATCAATATCGGCGGTCCGTTGACACTTCTGTAACAGGTGGTAGTGATCAAACTTGGGGCCAAGGGAAGTGGACCCCTCAACATAACACAACATTATGGACCTGCTACTTGGAACCCCACTGTGTGACTTAACAGTGCTCAAGAACCCATCTGTATTCTAAATCACATTATTCGATTGCAAACTGTCCTAGAGACCATTACTAACAAGACAACACATGCCCTTGATCTGTTGGTGGATCAGGCTGCACAAATGCAATCAGTAATATTGCAACATCTCATGGTTTTCGATTACCTGCTAACAGAAGAAGGATGTGGTTTTGGTAAACTGAATTATTCTAATTGCTGTTTAAAATTGATGATAGTGACAAAATTGTTAAACAGATTACTACAGGAATCCGAAAGCTGGCCCACGTCCCAGTCCAAACCTGGAAGAGCCCAGATTTTGGTAAATGCAAAAGGTTATAGAAATTTTGTATAATCTATACACCATCTAATCGGTCAACGGTTATAGACATTATCTGGGATGCTTTAATTTTTATCTTAACTTTTCATACATCAATATAAGGTTTTAATATTATAGATAATTTTAGGTATTTTAGGTTGTTGTTTGTAAGTATCAACAACTTGCGAGATAAGCCATAAGGTGGGAAAGAAGACAAGAAAGATTGATGCCTAGGCCACGTGCATTTTGTGGCAGGGGTGGGGAAAGCTGTTTTCTTACTGCGCATGCAGACTCCATTTTCAGAATACAGGACCATAACGAGTGGTAACCATCGTCACTCCGCACACCAAAGGCCGAGATGATGGTTGATGCCTTTGAAGTCACCGTGGTAGTGCTCCTAATCCTGATGGTCATTGCAGCAATAATACTATTGTTTACAGCTTCTCTATATATTGATGATTGTAACTATTTTAAGGAAAAATGCTGGTTTTGCTGTCCTGCTTGCACTTCTGTTTGGGAATCCTCTCCCCTCCCCAAGTTATCCCCATGAATTCAGTTACTAGTTAATTGTTGTTAAAGCATTAATTGTGATTGTTGAAATAGTTAAGAGTTCTAGTTGATTGTTCTTATTTTTGTTGTATTGCAGGGGTATAGAAAGCCATTCTTCTGCTGCACAATCTTCAGGGCTTGAGGCACAGTGACCACCAGCTTTGCCCTCTGGTGATGGCACAGAACCAGATGGACTTACCTGCCAAGACCACATCGATGCCTGCAGCTGTGACTACCATCGCCAATCACTGGCTTACATTTGGACTGTTAATAGGACTTAGTCCACATTACATTTCTTGGGTTTCTTGTTCAGGAATTTCCCCCCCCCCCCAACACCCAAAGTTTATACCTCATTCCCTCCTACCTCTGAACCCTTGGAAATGTGAAGTTTATAACATGTTGATATTGAAATACAATTGTTAACTGTTGTTAAATATTATAAAGATACTTAAGAATTTTCAATAATCGGTGCAAATTGTATAGCAAATGCTACGTGTATTTTCTCTTTTCCTTCTTTCTCTCTCTCTCTAACTCTTCTCCTTTCCTTCTTCTCTTTGTCTTCCTCTTTTCTTATCATTTATGCCACCACAGACCACTGTCCCGCAGACAGTAATTTGAGCCACAGGGTGATGTAAGAAGCTGTATCGGTTGTTTATCTCAACATTACTAGGATATTAAACCACAAACCAACACCACTGCCATAGCAGCGAAGCAATGGTCTAACCATCAGACTAGGGGTCTGCTGAGCCTGAATGCAGAGCTGGTTCCAAGAACTCTAACCTAACTCTTACGCATGTGCCCAGACCCCAAGGTTTGGAAGATCAGGCAAGGGGGTGGGGGCAGCGACCCTCGAAGACCACCCAAGACCCCAAGTGATGGTGGTGGACATGCGCAGCACCGCTGGGTGGTGGGTGTGGTTATGAAAACCAGCTTGTGGAATATGCAGAATGGTTCTTCCCCTGCAGCTCGTGGAATATGCAAAATGGTTCTGGAAAAGAATGAATATAGCTGCAGCAGTGATGTAATGTTAATCGGACTGTCAAGAAGCCACAACTCCGAACTGGTAGCCATTACTGTGAACTCTTCTTTCTTTCTCTCTCTCTCTCTCTCTCTCTCTCCTTCTCTCCCCCTCTCCCCCCTCCCCACTTCTCCCTCTCTCTCCCTCTCTTCCCCTCTATCCCTCTCCCTCGCTCCCTCTCTCTTTGCATTCGCAGATTTCTTATTGCTGTGTTAACAAAACCCAAAATATTATATCAAGTATCCCTAGATGATACTTCCTGTGGATTTTATGACCTCTAGAAAAAACTTACTTGTTGGCCACCTAATTTTATGTGACTGAAACAGCTCTTTGTTGTAGTTGTCATAATTACGGTATTAAGATTATTAATTTATATTATGTTATGATGCTTTCTGTGAATGTATAAAAAAAGGGAATAATTATAAAAATGAAAGAAACATAGACTAAGACAAAAGCTAAAAGATGAAAAATATTTTACCAGAATCCATACTACAAATGTTATTGTTTAAGCAAAAGAATTTGCTAAGGAAAAAGAAAATTAGGGGGGCTTGATGCGAGAAAATATAGTGAAAAACCTAAAACTCTGCAGGCAGGAGTTGTATAGATAACAGGAACCATCAGCAGGCAGGCAGGATCTTCACTCTCTGCTGAGAGAAGGTCTGGGGCTCGGCCCACTCAACACTTCAAAAGGGACAGTTAGTACAGGTGCAGGTGAGCTCCACAAGAATGTAAATCAGTAGCCTTCTGACAAGGGCGTGCTAATTGCTAAAAGAAAAACCACTGAAGTGGTAAGACTCAAGGACACTAGGATAAAATAATTGTGGTAGTGGGAGATCACAACCTCCCACTCAAATGGCCCCCTCAAAGAGAGTGAATCCCCCGCTCGGGGAGCATGCCCAGTAAATTTAAAATTAACTGTACCTTTACACTGAAGCGAGAAAGCAACTAACCAATAATTAGTTACTATGTGTAGGCTTTGGGCAGAACTAACCAACTTCCCTGTTGTATTGTGAGTACAGCTAGGTGTGCAAGTTAGGTGGAGCGATCCCCCTTGCACCCAGCGTCGCAATAAACGTACCTGCTTTATAACTTATCCTGAGTTATACAGTTTAATTCCACACATCAATTTGGCACTCCAGATGGGACACCTCTCTGCCTGACTGCAAAGTTGGTTGACAGGGGGACGGCCTAGGCTAGGCATGCCCCAGGGATTCTCTGAGGGAGTCCCTTGCTCCTCCAGCTGCTGCAAGGGTAGATAAGGACCATTTACAAGCAAATAAGGTATGTGAATTTTAAATACCTGCAGGGGGGGGCAGGGGAAGAACCTATGTTCTTGTGGAGACGTCCCACTTGAAGGTGAGGAGTCATATCGCTGGCCAAGACCCTGTAAGACTTGAGGAGGTATCCCATGCAGGTTGAGGAAGTTTAATTCCACAAGTCGCACCATATGTTGGTGGAAGTAGTTTTCTCCAAAGGTGCCTAAGGGAGTTGAGGAGCGTGTTGTGTGCATGCATGCACATGCGTTTGCATGGCCAAAGAGGAGCCATCATGAAGGGATCATTCTGAGTGGGAAATAAAACCCTAAAAGCATTCAGTTTCCTATTCCAGGAAACCACTCTCACCACGGTACTAGTGAACTAGCAAGTAACTAGCAAGTAAAACCATGGTGCTAATCCTTAGCAAGAAGCAGAATGGTGTAATGGAAAACTAAAATCCTTCTAGCAAACGGCATGTTACTTTTGAGTAATTGGAAGAAGCCCCTTCAAAATCAGAGGGAGCAAGGCTGCTAAAAAGAGAAAAAACTGCAAAGCAGAAGAAAATCACTCCTTCAAGCATAACCTGAAACAGGACAAACTTTTTGCCCCTTTGTAACAGGTAGGCAGCTTTCCTGCATAAAAAGCATTGCCTCCTTTTGAGTATTACTGTAGAATAATTCTAATTCTCACAGTTATGCTGGATATACATAAAACAATTCTGATTTTCTGCTGTTCCTCCAGTGCTGTACCTTACAGGTTTGCCAACTGGTAGCTATGTAGTCCCTCACTGGTTTTGCTGTTGCATGACCAAGAATGTGAGTGAACCTGCTCTTTTCTCAACTGATTAGAGAAGCACTGAACACTTGCAAATCTCAGGGAGAAGTGAAAGCCGTGGACAGGCTAGGAAAGGGTAAAGCAAAAGAGAACCTGAGCCTGGAGCAGCTGGAACAGGTGAGACAGAAACAGCACATGCCCTAGGGACACACCTCAGGAGTGAATGAGCTGGACATAAGCAGGAGACAGGTACAAAAGCCAGAACTACACAGGAGACTGGAGAGCTATGCACCTAAAAAGCTCAGTAATTTGGAAGGAGTTGACTATTCACTTGAGGGTTTCATGTCTTTTGTTCAGAGCTTTGTCCCTTGACAGTGACTTATACCCTGAGCTACCTTAAGGAAACACTAAAATGTCAACTTGTAAGACTATAGTAGAATAACACAAACAAAACAAGAGCCAGTAGCAACTTGTTGTAAAAGGAACTGATGTTTCAGCATTTTTATCAAAAAAGCAAAGAATAAAGGAAAATATACAATTTATTATACAATAGGAACTTTGGGCTCTTTTTGGTTTGAGATGGGGGAAGGTGGGAAGGTGTTGGTTTAATTTTTGTTTTTGTTTCTCCCCAAATCTATTTTAATTGGCAATAAATTAAATTAATGTTCCCTAGGTCGAGTCTGTTTTGCCAGCGGCAGTAACTAGTAAGTAATTTCACTGTCTCTATTTTGACTATACTAAGCTTGTCTATCCTATTTTTTCCACCTGTCCTGTTGAAAAGGGATAGTGAGAGAGTGCTGGGTGGGTGTCTGGCTGCTAGACAAGATTAAATCAGCACAGTCCTTTCTGGTGTCTAACATGGTGTTCAAAGAATTTGAGATAATGACAGTAATTGGGAGAGACAATGGACAAAACTCAGACCAGACATTGCCAGGGAGTGGAATAATTTGGGGGAGCTTTGATACTGGTGTTGGGATTTTTTGTTGTGGTGAAGTGATAAGCGGTAGAGCTTTATTGTGTGTATATATTGTTCAGCCTTGTCAGTGTCGTGATGATGTTACTTTGATTTTCATGTGGGGAATTTTTTGTTGAAAGTGAAGTTTGTGAAGGATGTGTGATGAATGTATATTTTAATGATAAAAATTTGTTTCACAAAGGCAAGGGGAAGAATATATTGCACTTAGGTGGTAAGGTTTTGGTAGCAAGGCAGCTGCAGGGGTGGCTTCTGAGAAGAGGTAAGGGACTGCCCTTGCCGGCCACAGCTTATTCCGACCAGCTTTCCCACAGACCCACTGCAGGACACAGCTGAGCCTGTCAGCCAGCCTGGTGGTAGCTCTGGGAAAACATTCTTAAGAAAGGGTAAAACACTGTACAGCAATAGGAGTGAGGAAAAAACACTTGAGTGTGAGAAACAAGCCTGTGAACACCAAGGTCAGAGAAGAAGGAGGGGGAGGAGATGTCCCAGGCCCTGCAGCCCATGGAGAACATGGTGAAGCAGGTATTTCCTGCAGCCTATGGAGAGGACCATGGTGGAACAGATATTCTCTGGAAGCCCATGGGAGATACCATGGTGGAGCAGGTATCCACACTGCAACCCATGAAGGACCCCACACGGTAGCTGGTGGACTTTTTCTGAAGGAACTGCAGTCCATGGAGGACCCATGCCAGAGCAGGTTTATCCCGAAGGACTGCAAGCCATGAAAAGACTTACACAGGAGCAGGGAAAAAGGGTGAGGAGGAAGGAGCAGCACAGAGGAACCGTAATCCTCCATCCTCCCTGCACCACTAGGCAGGCATTAGAGGACTGAGCCTGGAAAAAAGAGGGAGGAGGAGGTATTGGGCGGTTTTTTTGTTTTTGTTTCTCACAACACAAATATATTTTAATTGGCAGCAAATTAAATTAATTTTCCCAAAGTCAAGTCTGTTTTGCCTGTGAGAGTCACTGGAAAGCAATATTCATCTTTATCTTGACCCATGAGCTCTTCCAGCCAATTCTCTCCCCCTGTCCTGTTGTGGAGGGGGAGTAAGAGAGCAGCTGGGTGGACATCTGGCTGCTGGCTACAGCTAACCGACCATAGCAGAGTAGCTTGTGCAGTCATGTCTTGGAATCCAGGACTAAGATTTTTAAGTACTTTCATAAAGGCACACTTAATAATTCCATGTTTTATTTTAATACTATATGCTATTAGAAATTATAGAAAAATTATTTATTATGTATGTATTTTAGACTGGTTATATTGAATAAAACAGCTGCTATACCTGTTCTGTGGCAACTATTTTCTTACCACAGCTTCAGATCAGGTTTCAGCAGGTATTTTCGTAAATAAAATCTTAAGATGCTTTTGCAGGATAGTAGGATAGAAATAGCGTTACGTATTTTCAACTTTAACTCTGACCAGTACCATTTCTGAAGAATGGAAACTAGGAATCTGAACAACACACCCATAGCCATGGAGGGGATAAATCCAGTCCACAACAACAACAAATGATTGATGAACAGCTCAGAATACCCTTTCCCACCTGCTCATGATATTTCAGTCACAAGCAATGGACTGTACAGTTGTAGAGCAGATAACGTCTCATAGCTGTTACGAAAGCAAAATAAAAAAATTTGATAAATAGGTGTCATAATGAATCTTGTCCCCTGAACAATGGAACTGATTGGGAGCAAGGGAAAACAAGCTTTGGTAACACACTTGATTCAGGGCTTACAAGGTATGCAGCCCCTGAACATGAACTGGTAATAGCACTTGCAGATTCTTACCATTTTAGCACGTTTGAGGAACAAAGGCATGCACAAGATTGTCAGAAAAGGAGAAAGATTACAGAATGGAGAAGTGGAAAGAGTAGAAGGAAAGTAGCTTGCAGTTGTGGCAGAGGATGAGGACATTAAGTGTTGGGGTAAATGGAATGAATGGAAAAGATAAATGCTTGGCAGCTCTATTTTCAATCCTACTATTTGTTGTAACCCACTGGTCCCCCTCCTTTTAATTTCCACTCTTCTTGTGTCATAGGCAGGCATCCATCCACTATTCCCAGCCTTCAGAGCCACAGGGAATGGCTGGTATAGAACAGACGCATCTCACACAAAACTGGGAATGGAGAAGTGATTTCAGGTGCCTGTATCATAGGCAATGTCTCATTGAGAAGGCACTGCTACACTGGCAGATGGATAAGACTGTTTCTATGTGTACATGTTAGCCAGATTCTAAGAAGGTATTCTCATCAGTGACTCTTTCATTCAAATTTTGAGGACCATACCTCCCTGGTGAAAGGGGAAGAAGAGGCAACTTAAGCTTCCCTCCCTTCCTCCCTCCCTTCCTCCCTCCCTTCCTTCTTTCCTTTCCTTCCTCTCTCCCTCCCTCCCTCCCTGTATGTGTATATATTACGATATGTAGAACCCCTACCTCAAAAATACAGGAAATACTTTCTCACTTACCACAAGTAAACCAGCATCTGGAGGAATCATCTAAAATTATTCTGCTAAGTCATCGAAATTAAATATGTTATTAAGTAAGATGGTAGTAACTGGCAATGGGTAGGTGCTGAGTTCTCAATTTGTTAATGACTTTAATCAGGATCCGTGAATATCATGTGTTATGGTTAGTTACCTGCCTCAGGATTGGAAAAACTGTTTGATATTTTCTAAGCTGTATTTATACAAGAGATGTTGATCTTGTTTTACCACATAATAAAAAGCACTTATAGAAGGAAGCACTCAGAATGTGGCAAAACATACCAGATGACAACTTAAATCAGTAAAAAACTTGAAAGGCAAGACAATGACTTCTAGCAAAAATAATGGACAACTTAACACTGACAAAGCAGAAAACTTCAAAAGGTTCCTTTTTATTTTTTTTAAGTATGATTGCTCTTTTAGGTTTGGCATAAATATAGTGAGGCTTAAGTTGCCCTTCATTTTCACTTCAAGTCACTGTGGAGAAAATTCAACACAAGCAGGAAATACAATAACGAAATGAAAAGTAATAAATAAATAAACCTAAACAAGCACATTTTTACATTCCACCCATTTTCTGACAGCCAAATTTTTATTTACAAAGCATCCAGCAAGCTAATTCAAGGCTGATCATCCTGTGTTTAAAACAAACAAAAAAAACCCCCAGAGAGACACCTTTCAAAATCTAGTTGAGGAATGTCTGTGGTTTAACCCCAGCCAGTATTTAAGTGCAACATAGCTGCTTCCTTACTCCCTCACCCAGTGTCCTGGTTTCAGTGGGGATAGTGTTAATTTTCTTCTTAGTAGCTGGTGCAGTGCTGTGTTTTGGCTCTGATGTGAGAACAATGTTGATAGGTCACTGATGTTTTTAGTTGTTGCTGGGTGATGTTTATACTAAATCAAGGACCTTTCAGTTCCTTGGGCCCTGCCAGCAAGAGGGCTTGAGTGGCACAGAAAACTGGGAGAGGATATGGCTAGGACAGGTGACCCAAGCTAGTTAAAGAGGTATTCCATACCATATGACATCATGCTGGGTATATAAACTGGGGGAAGAAGAAGGAAGGGGTGGGGTGTGCATCTGGTATTATGGTGTTTGTCTTCCTGAGTAACCCTTACACGTGATGGAGCCTGGCCGTCCTGGGGATGGCTGAACACCTGCCTGCCCATGGGAAGTGGTGAATGAATGCCTTGCTTTGCTTTGCTTGCATATGCAGCTTTTGCTTTACCTATTGAATTGTTCTTATCTCAGCCCTTGAGTTTTACATTCCTTTCCAATTCTCCTCCCCATCCCTCTGGGTGGGGGGGAGTGAGAGGCAGCTGTGTGGTGCTTGGTTGCTGGCTGGGGTTAAACCACGACACCCAGGGGTGTGGGGAGGAGAATCAGAAAGGAATGTAAAACTCCAGGGCTGAGATAAGAGCATTTAATAACTAAGATAAAATAAAAACAAAAGAACAATAATAACAATAACAACAACAACAGTTATAATAAAAGGAGGGAGGGGGGAGAGGAATGAAATCCAAAGCAAAGGGAGAAAACAAGTGATGCATAATACAACTGCTCACCACCTGCTGACCGATGCCCAGCCAGTCCCTGAGCAACAATCAGCCAGCCCCGGCCAGCCCCCACCAGTTTATATACAAAGTATGGCGTCTCATGGTATGGAATGACTCTTTGGCTGGTTCAGGTCAGCTGAACTGGCTGTGTCCCCTCCTGATTTCCTGTGACCCTCCAGCCCTCTCGCTGGAAAGGCCTGAGAAACCAAAAAGTCCCCAACCTATTACAAACACTGCCCAGCAACAATCAAAAACATCGGCATGTTATCAACACCATTCCCATACCAAATCCAAAACACAGCACTGCACTAGCCACCAAGAAGAAAATTAACTCTATCCCAGCTAAACCCAGGACAGAATCCACCCCTTATTTCATACCATTTATGTCATGAAATATTTTCCAATATATAATCACCTCTCCTATCTTTTGACATGAATACACAGATGTCATTCCCTTAGTCTATGGACCATCCCTCTAAAGCCTGTTGAGTTCAGTTAGTCCATGACATTGAGCTCCGTCTGTTATAACAGCCTTTTTAGGCAGGGAAAATGGTACAAGGTGTTGGACTGTTGCATTTTGAAGCCTGTTCTGAGTCTAGTACAGCTGCACTGATCTGGTTTCACCCAAGTCATTTTTCATTGGTGTGGCAGTTGGAAAGGAGTCAGGTTCAGATCTTCCAATCCAAACTGGTAGAGATAGGCACCACACGATGCCCAGTGTACTAATAGGCATATAGAAGTGACAATATACAATGTTATGTAACAATTAACGTAACACAACTCAATTCATTGGCTATTTTCACCCCAAATCAAATCCCCTTGAGACACACGTTGAACTTCCCCATCCTCAAATATTACCCACCAAGCGCACCCAGGTCCTTGAGCAAAAGCAATCCCACAAATAGTTTGCCTTTGTCTGAGGCAGGAATGACCCAGACTCTTTTCCAAGCATATTTTTAAGGTGCACTACCAGAACTTTTCCCCCTTCTACAGTATGTAAAAACTTTGATTGGGCAGGACCACCTCAGCTGGCAGATCCTCTGGTGTTGACTAACCGGGTGGCCTTTGCTCGATGTGTATCCCAATGTTTGAATGTTCCACGACTCGTTGTTTTCAGTGTAGCCTTTAACAGTCTGTTACATCATTCAATTTTCCCAGAGGCTGGTGCATGATAGGGAATGTGGTATATCCACTCAATGCCATACTTTTTGGCCCAAGTGTCTATGAGATTGTTTCAGAAATTAGTTCTTTGTCTGATTCAGTTCTTTCTGGGGTGCCATGTTGTAGAGGAATTATAGAGGACCGTATGAAAAATGTATTTGTAAAAAGGTTGTAATGGTTGTTAAAAACACGAGGTATGAAATGTTAAAAAAAAAGAAGGGGGGGAGGGGGATTGTAGAGGAATGAAGCTGAGTTAATTAACATTGATAATATACAACTGTGGGTTGGTTTCAGAGGCGGTGGGTTGGCCAATGTAGATAAGGTGCAGGTGTGGTTGGTTCTGTTAAGATGTTGGGCAGCCAATGAAGAGAGAGGCAGTCAAGGAAGAAGAGAGAGCAGAAGAAGCAGGAGGAGAGAGAAAACATGCCCTGGATGAGGAGAAGGCAGCAGAGGGGCTGTATGAAGAGTATGCTGGTATGAGATGGTAAAAGACCTTGTCGCAGCTTGATAGTTTGGAGAGTGCTGCAACAATTGGTGCCCTGTGTGAGGCCATTCAGATTATGAGACCAAGTGTAATGAGCAGCAACAGCAATAATGGCTGTGCTGGGGGATGTTTGAAGTTTTGAACAGTGACGGTGGCGCCCAACGTAGCGGAAACAGGCGGGGATAGCCTGTGATCCAGATCACATTGAGATAGGAGGGAAGAGCCTGGGGATCTGGATCAGACACTGGTAAAGGTGAGCTGTTGGGATCAAAGAGAAGGAAGCCTGACTGTTGTGGAGTTAAAGAGACTGAGGCTAACAGGCAATAGCGGCAGAGTACACGGCCAGATGTGGCAGCAGGTCCAGAGCAGGCCTAGCTAGACAGCAGTGATGGCTGTGCTGGGGGAAGGCGCGGGCTCCTGCCATTGCTGCTGCTGCTCAGCCTGGTGGTATTCTTGCCAGCATTTATGTGGTCATCGAAGGTGTCTGCACTTGTAGAAGAAATGGACGACCACAAGGATGTTAAGAAGTTTTTCAGGACACAGAATGATGTGTTAGTGCTGTATTCTAGATCTGCTGCTGCTGAAAGCTCACTCAGGTTACTGTCCAGTGTGACCCAAGAGGTGAAAAGACAAGGCATTATAAGTTCATCAGAACCCCCTTCTGAAGAAATCAAAATCCCAGATGCTAAGAAAGATAAAAAGAAAGGTGATCAACCTGCAGAAGATGAAAACCCCAAGATAAAAGTGAAGAAGGAATATGTATATGAGTTCAGGGACAAGTTGTCCGAACTGTGTGAAAAGTTTATTTGTAAAAAGTTTGTGATGGTTGATAAAAACATGAGGTATGAAATGTTAAGAAGAAAAAAAAACAGTTCAGGGACAAGTTGTCCAGACTGTATGAAAAGTTTATTTGTAAAAAGGTTATGATGATTGTTAAATACCTAAGGTATGAAAAGTTAAAAAGGAAAAGAAAAAAGGGGGGAATTGTAGAGGAATTATAGAGGAGTGTAAGAAAAATTTATTTGTAAAAAGGTTGTAATGAGTGTTACAAACACAAGGTATGAAATGTTAAAAAAAAAGGGGGGGGAATTGTAGAGGAATGAAGTTGGGTTAATTAACATTGATAATATACAGCTGTGGGCTGGCTTCAGGGGTGGTGGGTTGGCTGATGTAGATAAGGTGCAGGTGTGGCTGGTTCTGTTAAGGGGTTGGGCACCAATGAAGAGTATGCTGGTATGTGGTGGTAAAAGACCCTGTTGCAGCTTGATAGTTTGGAGAGTGCTGCAACACCATGTCACCACAGGACTTGTCTTTCAAGGCCCAGGATAGTGTTCTGGGCAGTGGCATGGGGCACAGGATATGTTTCCAGCCATCCAGTGGCTGCTGCCACCATTGTAAGCACATGGTACTTGCCTTGATGGGTCTGTGGAGTATAATATAATCAGTTTGTCAGGTCTCCCCGTATTTATATTTTAGCTATCATCCTCCATACCAAAGAGGCTTTAAGTACTTGTCTCACTTAATTGCAGCACATTGTACAGGAAATCCATGAATGTATAATAGTGTTCATGGCTAAGTCTACCCCTTGATCCCAGATCCATCTGTATGTTTCATCTTTTCCTTAATGGCCTGAATTGTCATAGACCCACTGAGCTATAAATAATACATCTCTATGCTGGCCGTGCAAACCTACCTGAGCCACTTCAATCTTGGCTGCTTGATCTGCCTGCTTGTTGTTTAAATGTTCTTCAGTAGCCTGATTCTTGGGTATGTGAGCATCCACATGGCATACTTTTACAAACCAGGCTCTCCACCCGAGCAGCGACATCTTGCCGTAATGTGGCAGCCCAGATGGGTTTACCTCTGCATTGCCGATTACTCTGCTTCCATTGCTATAACCACCCCCACAGGGCATTTGCCACCATCCATGAGTCAGTATGGAGGTAAAGTATCAGTCACCTTTCTCGTTCAGCAACATCTAAAGCCAGCTGGAAAGCTTTCACCTCTACAAAACAAACTTGATTCACCTTCTCCTTCAGCAGTTTCTGTGACTTGTTGTAGGGAACTCCATACAGCTGCCTTCCACCCCTGATACTTTCCTACAGTATGACAGGACCCATCAGTCAACAAGGCATATTGCTTCTCATGTTCTGGCAGTTCATTATACAATGGGGCTTCTTCAGCATGTGTCACCTCAGGTGACATCCCAAATTCTTTACCTTCTGGCCAGTCTATAATAATTTCCAGGATTCCCGGACAATTGGGATTTCTTATTTGAGCTTGTTGTGTAATTGGCACAACCCGCTTGCTCCCTGTAGCATCAGTTGCATGATGTATGGAGGAAACCCTCCTTTTAAACATCCAGCCCAGCGCTGATAACCAGAACACCAGAAGGAGTTGTGCTTCAGTACCAATCGCTTCCAAAGCAGCTCAAACCCCTTCATAAGCTGCCAACATCTCTTTTTCAGCTGGAGTATAGTGGGCCTTAGAGCCTCTGTATCCCTGGCTGCAAAAGCTCAAGGGTCAGTCTCAGGTCTCCCCTGGTGCTCTGTGCCAGAGGTTCCAGGTAGGGCCATTCTCCCTGGCCGCATGCAGTGTAGAGCACATGCTTTACATCTTGCCCAGTCCAAACTGGCCCAAGGGCCACTGCTTGAACTATCTCTTGTTTAATTTGTTCAAAGGCTTGTCACTGCTCCGGGCCCCATTTAAAATTGGGTCACGTGATGAAGAGGGCTCACAATCATGCTGTGGTTTGGAATGTGCATTCTCCAAAAGCCCAAAACACCTAAGAAGGCCCGAGTTTCTTTCTTATTAGTTGGTGGAGATATAGTTGTTATTTTGTTGATCACATCCATTGGGATCTCACAACATCCATCCTGTGATTTGATTCCCCAAACTTGGATCTCCTGTGCAGGTCCCTTGACTTTACTTTGTTTTAAGGCAAAACTTTCATACTGGCTCTATGGAGCTATTAAAGGGTGAATGGGTCTTGCTGATTGCTCCTTGGCTCTTCAGTCAGCAAATTAGCTTATGGATGGGAATTAAGGAGTCTTGGTTGGTGCAGCATTGCCACTGGTGCACCATTGCAGGAGCGATTGACACCTGTCGTTCTTCACCTTTCAGGATTTCCAGCACAGAGGGGTCTTCTGAAAGGCCAGGCAAAGTAGACAGATGCTTAATTTTCTGTTTCCAAAGCAGCTATACTGAAAGACCACTGATACTCTTTCAGATCCTTGAAATACCCTCTTCTAAGATAGTCTATACCAAGGATACATGGAGCCTCTGGGCCAGTCAAAATGGGATGTTTTTGCCACTTATTCCCAGTCAAGCTTATTTCAGCCTCCAATGCAGTTAGCTGTTGAGATCTCCCCCTGTCACTCCAGAAATACTAATGGGTTCTGCCCCTTCAGAGTTTGGTGGCCTTAAGGGTACACTGTGCACCAGTATTATCTACTAGAGCTTTATATTCCTGTGCGTCTGATGTGCCAGGCCATTGGATCTACACAGTCCAGAAAACCTGGTTATTCCTGTCCTCCACCTGGCTGGAGGCAGGGCCCCCCTAATCCTGGTCCTAGGATTCCCCACCAGGATGGCAAGTGGTGCAAAACGGATGTAGCATAGAGTAGTTCCAATCACTTGCCAGAATGTATTAGAATTCATTTTCACAGGACTGAGAGTGAAGTCAACCTTATCACTCTGTCTGGAAGACTACCCTCTGGAGACTGGAGCAGCAACCTTCCTGAAGACTCCCCATTTGTGATTGTTTTTCCTTGTAGTTCACACACCCATGCCTCCAGGTTTGAGGTAGCTTTTCCATCCCACCTCCTCATTTCCTCTCTGTGGTCCTGCAGGTAAAACCACAGGGTACCCCATGATGTCTCCCTCCCAAACAGAAGGGCATCTATGGTTGATAGCTGAGACGTGGGTCTGTACAGATGGAGAGTGGGATATATCCTCATCAAGTCGCTGGACCAGCCTCTCCGCAGCTGAGATGATGGAGGTAGAGATGCTGTCTTCATAGTCCCAAAGATGGTGAACCACTTCATCCACCATTGATGGTGCGTTGTCTTTCCAACCCATTAATTGCCAATGAGTCAGCATATGGTGATGGTGCACTCTATATCAATTTCTGCCACATGGGTCATGGGCATAGGACTTCATTGGGATCCATGGGCGACTGTGGACTGTCTTGGTCATAATAAATCATCTATTTCATGATTAATTCCGTCAATACTGGATACCTTTCTCTATTGCAGTTTACTTGCCTGGGTGACATGTAATGTTCTCCCTGTAGGGATACTTGTCCTTAATGCTTGACTGGAGTCGCCTCCAGAGGCTGAGGGCTTGTGTTCCCTTTCAAACTGCCTTGTCAATGACCCCTTCTTTAGAAAGTGGTCCCAGGTGCTTGGCTGCCCTACCCTCTAATTCTACACTAGGAGCCCCATTAACCCAGCATCGAAGCAACCAGGTCATAATGAGTTCACCTGATTGATGGGCATAATCTTTCCACATATCCCGCAGTTCATTCAGAGATAGGGATTGAGAGGTTATGTAGAGAGCTTTATGGCAAGTGCTGGAGGCCTTGATGCCTGTGAAGGACATTGACGGCTACAGAAGAAAGTAAGATAAGGTTGGCTGAACACCAGGAAGAAAAACAGGATATGAAGCAAGGCTGGAGTGGATGTGTGATGCCACGTTGGTGGCTGGCTGAGTACATGAAACTCACAGAGATAAGAAGGAAGAGAGAAAAAAAATGCAAGAAGTTCAGTGTAGCCAAGAAGCATGTGAACAGTATTGATTAACCAATGATATTTTAGTATGGTGCACATAAACAGTGAACGAGGATATAAAACCATGGGTTTTGGACTAATAAAAGGTCTTCTGGTCGGATTCAGGAGTCCATGTCTTCATCTCCTCAGGGTTACCTCTTGTTTGCCTTCTTCATCTTGATCCTGTGACGGCCCTGCTTCATCCTCCCCCTTTCCCAAGCAAGCTGTTTTCTGTTTCCATTTCTTCTTCTGTATAGGGGCCAATGATATTGACACGGGCTTGTCTTCTGCATCACTCATTGTGGGGACCAAGGTAGCTGCAGTGCCCGCCACAGGGGCTGAAGCAGCCGCAGAACCTGCTGTGGGGGCTGGAGTAGCCGCAATGCCTGCCGTGGGAGATTGGAGTAGTTGCGGTGCTAGAGCAGCTGTTGTTTCTGCCACGGAGCCTAGAGTAGTTACAATTAGTCGCTTAAACGTCCACCAGGTCCAGGAGATGAAAACCACATTCAGCATTCCTAGCACTAGGGTCAGGACCTGCACTATGGTGCTTCCAATCGACCAAAGATATTCAGAATTTAAAAAAATCCTAAATGCTTCAGTAATTAGCCCTGGGAAGAAGGGGTGTGTGTGGACCCCACCCATAGGCTGACTCTGGAAAAACAATGCTCAATGGCGCAGTTGTTGGCATTTCCTGACAAGGACCACCCGACACACAGGGGCAACAACACTGTGTACACAGTCCAGATTAGCGTTATGACCAGTGAGTCTATCATATCATAAACCAGTATTATATAGTACAACACTATGATAACTTCAGCCTAGGTCCCAAAGAGAAAAAACAGCACAATGGGGAACACATACTGCAAGTAAATTAAATAACGCAACCCTGAGACCATGGGCAGCAACTTCAAGAGCAGAGAAATCAGCACTAATGAATTTATCAGTGGCTAATGATTATAATCTGATCCAATGAATACCAACAACATTTTCATTCTAACACAGTCTGGTTGGACCTATCATTATCTCGACCCTTTGTGCCCCACGTTGGGCACCAAAAAGAACTGTCATAGTTTAACCCCAGCTGGTAATTAAGTGCCACGCAGCCACTCGCTCACTCGCTCCCCTCTCACTCAGGGGGCTGGGGACTAGAATCAGAAAGGGACCTAAAACTTGAGGGTTGAGATAAGAACACTTCAATAACTGAGATAAAATAAAAACAAACGAACAATAATAACAACAACAGCAGTTATAATGAAAAAGAGCGGCAAAGTGGGAGGAATGAAATCTAAAGAGATCTAGTGTGTTACAGTGTAGGTGGAAGGTAGTAAAGGGAGAGGACAACTCAGAAGAAAAAATGACTGGTAGGCATTTAACCTAAACATGTCTGCTCAGTAAATAAATAAGTTAGCTAATATACCACAGAGTAAGTTTGATAACAAAGCAGCTGAGTAGCAAAATGGTAACTTCATGCTTGGTAAAATTCATTTAAAAAAACTATTATGAAGTAAGAGAGGAATGGAGTAGATTTAGGAACTTTCCCCAAATCCTCTTATTACCCTTAAAGGTAATAGATAATACTTTACAAAAGTCACATTATAGGAAGGTAGTTACTCTGTAGTGAAAAGTAACCTAATTTAAAATGCCTTAAATAGCTTTGATTTGTTAGAGTAAAATTTCCTCAAGTATTTTGGTTACATTTACAATGTTTGTGTTCTTTGCCCATTGTTAAGTTTAGGTTTTTAAAAAGTTTAGGAAGTGTCTTAACATATTTTCATAGATTTTTTCCTGCTGGCTGTGCTTTAAGTTTCTGTATTTTTAAAAACGTGCCCCTATATGAAAAAGGAATTTAAATACTCTTGGTTTTCTTCACCAGAAAAGATTCATGCCATCCCTTTTTCAGTGGCATTTTAAGCCTTCCTAGTGAAATTCTTGAAGTCTCAAATGGGTCATTAAATCACAGATTATGTTGTCAGATACTTTTTTTTTTTCTTGCCAGAAGTATTTCTGTTAGTGAAATTACTTTCTGGTATTATGGTGTTCTTTTTGCGCTGTGTAGGAACTGTTTATAATCAGAGAAGCTGTAATCATTCCATCCTATTAGGCTATTACGATGCAATAAATACTTATTAAACTAGTCAATTACCAAGAAAAATTAACATAAATCTTACCGGCTCAAAAGTGTCATCCATATAGCAAGGTGACTTCTTGTAAATACACATTTTCCAGCAATAATTTAAAAATAAAATGTACAAATATTTTTTTCTTTTTTCCACTACTACTATTTCTTATGATTGTATTCTGTTTTCATTAAAAGTCAGTAGTTGTCAGTACATAAAAAGCATATTTTCATACTGAGAACTATACATTCTTTGTGCATCACTTTCCTTTTTACCTTTTAACATTCCCATTTGTGAATCCGTGATGTCTCCATTAGTGTCATTTTTCTAACATAATCTGACATACAGAAAGAACGATCATGTAATCAGCTTACTAGTGATATGTCATTCATAGGTTAGGAGCTGTCCTATGACAGTACCTGGAAATAAGAAAATGAAATGTTGTATGCATACTTCAAGCCTTAAGTTCGGTGGAGAATTGACATCAAGAACTCTCTGTTGCACATAAAATACTCTTTTTCTTTTATTTTTGCAAAGTGCATTGGAATTGATTGTTTTTTTCTGTGTTTACAGCTACAATGCTGGAAAACATTAGCAGAGTCCTCAGACAGGGAAGTGAACTACATGGACATTGACTTTTCTCTGGTGTTACAATTTTAGCATCTTGTCAGTTTTACTCCAGTGTAGTGTTTGCTTTACACATCATTTCCACAGCAAAAAAATAAATGTTGCAAATAAAGCTGCTGAGGTTGTACTTTCTCAACATTTTTTTAATTTTAACTTTCTTCTTGCAAAGAGTCTGAGCAAGATAAACTGATAGCATTACTTTTTCCAGATTTATGACCAGTCTGACTTCAGCAAGAGCACTTGGCAGAAATCTGGACTTTTGCTTCCTCTAATTACTAACCTGATAATTCCAATATGGTCACTGCTCTTCAAATTTAAGGATGTTAGCGTACTGCTTACACTGGTATCTAAAATGACATAGCAGGGCACTTACTTGCTGTAACAACTATATTAATATAACTTTAGAGTTAACACAACTGTGGAGTATGTGAATAAAGTAAATAAAATACAGGCTGTTTAGGGGGTTTTTTTTCTGCTTTTAAGGCTGAACAGGAATACCGCCTGAGAATGAAGTTGAAAAAAGAATACTGACATTAAAAAAAATTGCGGGGTGCATTCTTTAGTTTTTCTACAAACCAATTTTTAAGCAATAATAAATCATTTGATTTGTATTTGTAATGATAGATAATGGCTTCGATATGATGATGAACATATTAACATTATTTGTGCTAAGTAAAGCAAGGAGGAAAATAAATTTTCCATTTTAAAATTGTTTTGATGCTGATTTTCTGATAACCCTTATTGTCCTCAGTGATCAACAACAAATAGTTGCGAAAGCAAAAATAACTGATTCCATTTGTTTGCTTTTTAATAGTTTGTCTTTCTCTGACTGGTTTGGAGCAAAGTTACTATATTCCACTTCTGTCATTGTTGTAAAGCTTTGGTGAAGAACAGGATCACGTTCTGTGTTTGCAGAAAGAACTCATAGACTAAGTTAAATTTCTAGGCAATTCTATGTAAAACTTTGAATGCATTTGTTTCCTGTCACCTTTCAAGTAAGCGTTCAATTCATTAATCATTACAAAAAAACCCAACACCACAACAAAACAAAACACAACACCCACAAAAAATACCTTTCTAAACAGCATTTGAAATATTTATGTGTAATTCTTAAAAAATAGCCATTGGTCTGCTGGGACCTTGCAGAAACTTTCCCATGCTATTTAAATGTGAGATTTCAATGGCAACTTTCATGTTGCTGTATTTTGTTACAGAACTGACTCTCTGGACTACTTTCAGAGGTTTCTTAGTTTCTGTCCTCATGAACAATATATAAAGTCTGGACAGCTGGATTCCTCTGCATTTGAAAGAACAGTTTATAAGCATGTTTATAAGCAGACTTATAAACTCTTCAGAGATTGTCAGCAATCTAGAGGCTGGGGATAATCCAATCAACAGCACCCCATCTCTTCTAGTAGTAATCAATTGATTCCATCAGTTGCTGATTAAAGTGTGTCTTATCACCAAATGGAGATAGATATTAGGCCTGAAAAATAGGATTTTTTTTTAAGCACTCAATTTTTCAGTACTATCTTTTCCTCAGAGATGCAAGAAAGATTTTTGTAATCATTTCTTGGTGTGTTTCTATTTTTTCTATTTATTTGTAACGAAAAAACCATCAAGCTAATAGTAGCAAGTTCACACTAAAATGCAGACTTGACAAACTGTGTATCTTTAGGATGACAAAACTTCTTCATTCTCCCTTTATGTGCACAAAATGCACTGCAATGGACAAAATAGTATGTTGCTGTAATGGCTTCCATACGCAATTAAGTTTGGAATAACACCGATTGTTATCCAAAGAGGTGGCTGTACTAATACCCAGCCTTCTGAAAACACATTTTTTTAGCCACAAAGCATTCACTCCTGATTGACTGTCAAAGGATGTAAATGCATGCACCCTGTAAAAGCAGTTCACCAGCAGTGAAATTTCAAGTTAAACAACAGGCATGGCTAGGAACTGCCCACTTCTGGATAGTTCCAGGCTTTTCTTTCTGAAGTGCCTTGTCCTTTGATTGTATGCAAAAGCTCAGAAGAGAACTGAAATTCAAGTCTTCTTTTTTCCAAGACAAAACATTCCAGTATTGTACTGCAGTGTGATAAAACTAGCTATGAAAGTTTATGAAATTACTGTTGCAGGGGTCTGCCATGCTTTCTCTTAGAAATTGTCATACCTATAGCAAAGACAGCACAGCAAGATGTCAGTTTACATTTCAGCACAGCAGGTTCCCAGGCTAGTACACCTGCTTAAAGCACTGTTGCAGATGCGTTTGCACAAATTTATGGGCATATGTACACATTTCCTTTTTCCATCTTGGCTGTGCAATGGAAATGTAGTAGGGAGGTCAGGCAAACCACTGGGAATGGCAATGTCCTAAAACACTGCCCCTGAGTCTGCCAAGCACATCTGACAGCACTCTCACAATGGTTGTATCATAGGTACTGTTTCACAGCGTACAGGAACAGAGCATCCTGTTGGTCCGCCTGCTCTATATACAACAGACAAAAACTGAATTCATATTTAACATTCTCTTGAAGTGGATAAATCAGGATGCCATTTTTCATGCCTTCAGTAGGAAGATTGCGAACGTTATTTTATATGTATATTAACGAGAAAGGAATGGGACTTGCCATTACAGGGCTAGTAGGAGACTGTTACTTGAATCTCAGCACTAGATTAGCATAAGCAGCATATAAGCACTTCTGCCAATAAAAGCTATACATGTCCTATGCTCTTGTACCTCCTTGCGTACCCAAGGATACAGCCACTGGTCCCTCTGCTAAACCTGACCTGTGCCTCGTGGGACAGGCCAGCTGTTGGCAATGGTCATTCCTGCCTTTGGCTGTGGTACAAAGGGTTAATCTGACTCACATTACAGCAGGTCCTGTAGTTTTTCTCCCCCTCCCACCCGCACCCCTGAAGCAGAAATGGAGCATGGGTGGGAAGCAGCCACTTGCGGGTTTGACTTGCAGCTCATCTGGATAAGCCAGCAGTACTGTTTGGCTTAGTGGCACTCCTGAAACCCAAAGCTGGTTATTAAAAAAAACTCCAAACCCCTGTGTTTTGGTCAGGTGCAGCTTGTCGTAGAGAAAACTTTTAAGTTACCCTGCACACAGCCCAGAATCTAGGCAAGAGGAGTGGTAAGGGAGCTGCAGTGAGGAATACAGGAAGCTGATAATACAAGTTATTTTCAGAGGTACCCAGCAGACCTCGGGCTGACTGTTGAAGATGTCAGAGAGGCTCCAGAACCACACAGCCCACAGCCGCTGTGGCGGGAAGCTGAAAAAGGATGAGGGGAAGGAAAGGAAGAATGGAAGGAAGGAAGGGCCGGTTGCTGCGGCTGCTCCCGCCCTGTCCCTGAGCCCTGCCTCTGGGCCCTGCCCCTGGGCCCCGCCACAGCGCCCCCTGGCAGTGACAGCGGCAGCGTGACCCTCAGCCCCGGCGCGTTATAGCAAATAACCGTCCGCCACCGCCAGACAAGGGGCGGAGCTACCTGCTAATTTAAATAACTCGGTGGTTCATTTGCATGCTGCCAAGATGGACGGCCCTGGGATTGGCCGGCTGCGAGGCAGCCCCCACTGCCGGCCCCTGTGCCCACGGAGGGGGCGGGGTCACCCGAGAGAGGGGAGGGGACATTGGGCTTATTTGCATAACGGCCCCGCGCGTGCGACGGTGGGAGGCGGCGTTGGTGCCTGGAGCGAGTTCCGATTTTGAATCTACGGCGGCAGCACCTGGAAGGCGGGAGCTGCGGCGGGCGCCGAACGCAGAGGCAAGAGCTGCTGCGGGACGCGGGAGCACAGGTACCGCTCGCCCCCCGGGGCCGCGCGCGGCCGGGCAAAGCAGCACTCGGTGCGGAACGCTGCCCCGCGCGGAGGTGGCGGCCGCGGCGTGCGCATGCTCCGGGGCCGCAGCTTTGCACACGCGCCGCTGCGCGCACCCACGCTCGGTCGGAAGCGCAGCGCAGTTGGGGCGCGCTGCATGGGAGCACGTGACCCGGCTCCAGTGCAGGCGGCGGCGCGCATGCGCAGTGCTGTTTTCGCGCAGAGGTGGCAGCAGGTGGGGAGCGGGGAGCTGGGAGGCGCCTTCCTTCGCCCCCCACGTGTGGAGGGATCCCCGCGGCAGCTGCTGCAGGTCACAGGTAGGTCTGGCGTGGGGCAGGGCACTGCTGGTGCACTCTGCTGAGTCCTGCAGGCGCAGAGAGCAGAGCATCAGCAAGTTGTCTGTGTTCCGTATGACGCATCGGCGAGGTGGAGGTGCCACCTGCACCGCGCTGGGCAGGTGTTTGGGTGGGACAGTGGTGCGGCTGGCTGGCACCTCGGAAGCATTTCCTTCCTCTCTGCCTGGACTGGGGATGGTGTGGTGGATGACAGCGGTGGTGCCGCGTGCCACCAGTGGATCTCCTCACACCTGCAGCAGGTGTGGATGTTGAGTGTTGCAGTGGATGGGGTGTAGAAGCAACGAGGGAAAAAACGGGTTTTTTGTTACTGTGCTCAGTGGTGCGCTAATGAACTTCAGATTACAGTTTCTGAAGCGTATGGGCATGCACATTTACTAGAAAGGAGGGTGTTTGAGGGGGGAAGACCTAGCTGTGCCTTATTTATGTGATGTCATCAGTAATCAAGGCCGGAGTGGCTTCTCCAGGTTGTCGTGGAGGCCCACATCAAACAAAATGGCAAAAGTTAATAGGTTAAGTAGTGTGGTAGTGTAAAGAAGGTACGCTTGAACTTCTGATTTTCTTTGAACTTAAGCATTATGAAATATAGTGTTCATGATTAAGTGCCTCACATTTTAATTCATGTGACTTTAAGGCCTGTTAGAGGTGTGGCACTGTCCTCAAGAGGTTTTTTCTTTTAACACATATATATGCTTCTTAGTAGATCTCCTAATCTTTGATAGATACCCAGTGGAAATGCCTACATTAGATTATATTGTTGCATAATAGTAATATTGAAATAAATCTACATGTTGTAATTTGACCGTTAACACAGACTTGTTGAATGGAAAAATCAGATGGAATTGTTGATGGAAAAATATTATCTTAAAATAAAGGAGTGAACAGCTCAACTGTTCTAGGCAGCAGTCAATAACCTTACAAATGCAGCCATCATGCAGTCACAGAAAAATAACACTTGAACATCTAGAGAGCTTATTTAACATGCTAATTTGTGGAAGTAAGAGTATGTTAATAAATACATTTGGTCAATACCCCAGATTGTACAAGAAGATACAATATAATGAATAAATTTATTGGGATTCACATCTGCAAGATAAAGATAATCTGCAGGCATGATGTTTGGCTCTCTTTTGCAAGTTAAAATGTACTTGGGGCCAGTATTTGTTATACCAGTTTGATCTAGTTAGAATTATTACAGTTATTAATATCTACTTCATGTTTTTTAAAATAAAAATGTGAAGAATGCGCTTACCTTCTGTAAGCTCTGCAGAAACAGCAAATATCAATGTGAGAAATATGTTTTTCTCATTAGGTACTGGTTTGTGCAGTCCTGTGGAAAGGTATGAAGGAGAGTATTACCTTGAATATGCAAGAATTCTTTGGAGGGGAAAAAAACTAACACAAAACTTACTGCTATTAGATATGTGAATTTGGGTAGGTAATTTCTGTTTCCAGGTCCCTGAAATGAGACTAATGTTACTGTCAGACCTATTATAAAATTAATTCACTAATGACTGCATGAGGGCTTCTGCAATTCATGAATCATGGCAAATACTCCCAGTATTTATTCCTCGAGTTTGGCAGTTATCTTATTTTGCATGCTCCAGAGGTATCAAATCAAGTTCCTATGTCTATATAATCCAGAAAAGAAATGTACTAATAATTTTGAAAAGCAACACATTTTTTTGATAAACGCCAAATAATTAAAATACAGAAAATCTTGTGTTGTCACTAACTGTTGTAAGTGCTCATTGTGTGTTCTTTTTCAAAGACTCTTAAGAGGTCTTTGTGTTCTCATAGTTATTTTCTCAGTTTAGGAGACTTAATATGTTGCTTCGAATACAAGGCGCTTTATCAGCTGTAACCTTGCTACCAAGTGTAGCAGTGTTGAATCGATGGTTCCTGTGATACTGCGGAACAATATTGTAGTTTGCTGTACGAATAATTAATTTAACAAGACTATCTTGAATGTTGTGTAGGCTTGAAACTGATCATAACAGTTGTTTCAAAGAAGTTGATTCAAAGAAGGATATAATAATTACATAAATCACTTGAAACAGTCATTTTGATGCTCTTATTGAGGGACTTCTTAAATCTGATTTTCTATCCATTACAAAGTCTGTTTTCAAGAAGATGCTAATCCCAGTAGATAGGCATACATGCCATACTCTGCCAGGTTTGCTGATACGTCCTGCTTTAGCTTGTATTGCTATGCCGATTTCAGGTATTTGGGATATCAACATTAACTGTAGTATGTTAGTTTTCCTGTAAAGGCTCTTTTAGTGATGCTTCTGTTCGGGACATAGAGACAGGAAATATGCTATAATATAGACATATGCTTTTCTCCCATCACAGGAATTGATCTTGCTAGCCAAGAGGCTGAACAACCAATGAACAAAAATCGTTTAATTTTAAATACTACTGATTTTACATAATCTGTTGCAAACAGAAACATTTTACACATTAAAAATTTAAGAAATCTTATTTTAGTAACTGATTCCTAATTAGTAAATAAATACTCATTTTTATTGTGTTTGATTGTGGTTTTTGGAAGAAGGCATTTTTTATGTTACAAACGGACAATATTTCCACGGTGAATAGCAGTTGACTAAACCAGATACTGATTTTCTTTCCAAAATGAAAAAAACCCACCCAAGTTTTTCCCCATCTAGATTTTTTTTAATAGTATAATCGCTAATTAGGCTTATCTGGGCTTATTGTCAGAAATTGTATTTATGCCCAAAATCTCAAGATTATTCATAAAATGGAGATATTAAGGCCAACAGACCCTTCACCAGTATGTTGCTCTTCCTTAGTTTGCAGGTTGAATGCATTTTTTTTCCATTTCCTCTCCACTTGATGTTTTTCTGTGTTGTGGGCTAGTTATATGTTTGTTATGAGTTTATTTTGGAAATTACTGCAGTGACACAGATGTACATCACAGTTTTCGTAAGAGTTATTAGATGAGGAAAATGAGTTGCAAGTTATAAAACTTACTATGGTATGTGAATGTTGTGAGGGTTTTGTTTGGTGGGTTTTTTCCTCCCCAGTGTATTTTAATGTAATATTTCTCTTAAATGCAGTGAGATCTAAGATTGTTAATATTTTTCAGTTAAATCTGCAACTGGGCTCTTTACTTCTTTTCAGTACATGTCATTACTTTGAGATTTACCTACACAAAACGATTGGGAACTCATAAGTTGACCAACACAAATGATGGTTTCATGATGTATATTCATCATTCTGGTATTTCAGATATACTTACTGCACTGTGCTCTACTGAATGAAAAAAATGCTCTCCTGTTTCCACCATACTGTAAGAAACTGTTCATCAAGCAGCAGTGACTTATCCAAACACGGAGATAAGATTCTTGTGGAGGAACAAAAAACTAGATTTTTTTTTTTTCCTGACAGCTCATTAAGAAGCAGAGAGAAAGTTAGGTTGTTATCTGAAGTGATCTCTGTAATCAGCTGTTTTTGTCAAGTTGGATAGTTGTAGAGTGTCTTAATATCCGAATAAAGTTTAGATGTGAAATGGGTAATGCTATTTAAAATTTCTATAGCTCAGTCTTGTTTTGGATATTAAAGCCTGATGTCTGATTGCAAAGAAGGTAATTGTAAAGTATTCTAGCTTTGAGATTTTTAGTCAGGAGGATCTGGAGCATAGGTTTTGTCAACCTTTGAGTTCTGGTTATCATTTTAAAAGCAAAATTTTGCATGATGTGCGACTTTAATTTTCATTTCCCTGAAGAGATTTTTTTGCGTCATTTGTGGTGTGTTTAGGTATCTTACCTTTTTTGTTTGGGGATTTTTGTTACTTTAATTTTCCAATAGGGGAAATAGGGGTCAGAAAATCCTTGAGTTCCTGTGTAGAATGTTTAAGTCTCTGGAAGCATCTGATCATTAAAGTTCATTGTCAGTAAACAAAGCATAATACCTTTAATCTTCTGATAACTCATCATATGGTGCTGCCTCTTGGATACAAGCCATCTCCTCAGGCAGTGCTCCAAAATCTCTGCCTTTTGGCAGTCCATGATTTTTTCCAAAATTCCTGGGCAGTTGAGTTTCCCCAGTCGAGCTTGTTGCATGATGAACGCTACTCAGTTACTCTGTATAGCGGTGGTTGCTAGAGGGGATGTGTAGAGAGGATGTTTCCTTTGAACATCCAGTGTAGCACAGGCAACTGTGGTGCCAAAAGGAGATGTGCTCCTGTAACAATAAATTCTGAAGCGTCTCAAAGCCCCTCCTATGCTGGTGGTATCTCTTTTTTCACTTGAGATGTAGTGGGCATCTGTTCTTTGATACCCCCAGCTCCAAAACCCTAGTAGTCAATCTTGAGTTTCTTCTGATGTTTTCTGCCAGAGGCTCCAGGTGAGGCCATGTTCCCCAGCTGCAGTGTAGAGTACATTTTGCACAGCTGGCCCTGTCCTGACAGGCCCAAGAGTTACTGTACGAGTAATTTCCTGTTTGATATGCTCGAAGGCTTGTTGTTGCTCAGGGCCCCACTCAAAATCATTCTTCTTTTGGGTTACTCAATGGAGAGGGCTCAAAGCTGACCCTAAGATGGAATATGCATTCTGCAGAACCCCACAAGGCCTAGGAAAGCTTGTGTTTCCTTCTTGTTAGCTGGTAGAGACACAACTGCTATCTTGTCCACATCCATAGGCAGGTGATGGTGTCCATTCTGCCATTTCATTCTCAAGAACTGAATCTCCTGTGCAGGTCCCTTGACTTTGCTTTTCTCTATGGTGAAATCAGCTTTCAGAAGAACGTAAATTACTTTTTTTCTCAAATACTACTTTTGTCTTGTTGCCACACACAATGACACCATCAGTGTATTGTAGATGTTCAGGGTCATCACCCTTTTCCAGTGCAGTTTGGATTAGTCCATGAAAAATGGTAGGGCTGTGCTTCTACTCCTGGGGCTGTTGATTGCAGGTGTGAATCATCCCTCCATGTGAAAAAAGACTGTGGCTTGCGCTCTGCTGCCAAAGGAATTGAGAAAAATGCATTGGCAGTGTCAATTGTAGCATACTACTTGTCTGCCTTTGACTCCAGTTCATATTGGAGCTCTTAACATGTCTGGTACAGAAGCACTCAGTGGTGGCATTCCTTCATTCAGGCCACAATAGTCTACTGTTAACCTCCACCCTTCATCAGACATCATCAGACTGTTGCACTGGCTGTATGGGACTATTAAAAAAGGTGAGTGAGTCTTGCTGATCACTTCTTGGCTCTCCAGTTGATGAATAAACTCTTGGATGGGAGCCAGGGGGTCTTGGTTTGTGCGATATTGCTGCTGGTGCACTAATCCGGTTGCAGTTGGCACCTCTTTTCTTCAACTTGGAGCAGCTCCACAGTGAAGGGCTCTTCTGAGAGGTCAGGCAGGATAGACAGCTGTTTGATTTTTCTCGGTATTCACAGTGTCTACACCAAAGCCCATCAGTACCCCTTTGGATCCCTGAAGTACCCTCTTCTGAGGTAGCTGGTGCCAAGGATACAAGGGTCCTCTGGGCTTTTCACAATGGAGTGCTTTTCCGACTTGTCCCGTTAAGTTCACTTCAGCCTCCAATACAGCCAATTCTTGGCATCCTGCTGTAACTCCAGAAATCTGGATGGGTTCTGTGCCCCTGTACCCCGATGGCACCAGCATACACTGCACCAGTGTCTACCAAAGACTTACATTTCTGTGGGTCTGAAGTGCCAGGCCATCAAATCCACACAGTGCAGTATACCCAGTCATCCCATCCCTCCTCCTGGCTGAAGGCAGGGACCCTCTATTCCTGTTCCTGGTCAGAGCATTCATTGTTTGACCCTTGCAGTGCCAGACCAGAAGTCCCCTCACCAGGAGCAAGGGAGGTGATTTCAGTTCTTCTGTGTCTGGTAGAGGGTTGATTGCCACCTTGTGTCTCTACAAGCACTGTGCTGACATCTTTCTTGACCCTTTCTTAACGCTGTCTTCCCTCTCAGTCTGCATACACAGGCTTCCAGCTTAAAGGTGGGTTCTCCATCCCACTTAGTCATGTCCTCCCCCGTTTACGCAGGAAGAACCACAGTGCACCATGCAGCATGTGCTAGGGGCCCCCTTTCTCTCTGACTGGAGCAGGAGAGGACTGATTTCCTGGGGCACCCCTGACAGCCAAGGTGCTGGCCTGCAGGTATAAGGAGGTACAAAGACTTTCTTCAAAGTTTTGGAGCCAAGATGACGCTTTCTCCACAATTGATATATCTGTATCCAGGCAATACATTGCTGCCAAGACGTTAGAATATGATGGGGCACTTCGAATTGGATCACCTTCCTCCACATGGCTCATGTGCACAGGACATCCTATGGATCTTTGGAGACCTCATCAAAGTCTAGATCACTGCAGATAACTTCCAGTATCACTATTTCTCTCAGGTACTGGACGCCTTCATCTGCGGTAGTCTGTGTTCCTGGGAAGTTCACATGATCTTCCTTGAATGGATACCATGCCCTCATACGTGAGAGGAGCTGTCTCCAGAGACTGCATATTGCTGCATCTTTTCCAATTTTTCTCTCAGTTCCCCAGTTTCTAGCAAGGAATCTTGGCTGTTGGGCTTCATTGCCTTCTAGTTGCTGACTGTTGGCCCCATCATTGGGGCAGCCAGACAGCAATCCACTCACCTGGATGGTGGCTGTAATATTTCCACACATCTTGAAGTTCTGAGGAGGTCAGGGACTGGGTATTTTCTGCTTCCTGTCTAAATTCTGTCACTCCTTCCTCCTATTTGTTGAAGGACCGGCCTCTTGATCAAACCTTTCCTCCTCTTCCTCCTCCCTTATTAATCGATGATACGGACCCATTGTTTTTCTTGTCCACTGTTTCTTTTTCACTCCTGGGCAATTACTCTAGTTGTTTGTGTCTCTATCTCAACCATGGTGACCTCGGATCCAGTTTGGGTCCCTGTCTCAGGCACAGTCCTCTGAGAGTACTGAACTGTGGCTTGATAGGCACAGGCCAGGCCCATTACAGTACTAAAAGCTGTTGGTTTTCACTGGGGTAGACAAGGCACCCTTCTGTCAGGTGGCACGTCTGTCAGTGTGCCAGGGTTGCTTGCCTGTTCAGGTATGTGAAATCCCAGGTTATGGGAGGTGATAACTGTCCTAGGAATCTGGCCAAATACTTCCACACATCCTAGACCCTGGGACCAGCTGCCTCAGGGCAGATTTCAATATTGCCTCACCTAAAAGTTGCCTTCTCTTACACCAGGATGAGACCAAATTCCCCAAAACCCATAATATGCCAACAGTATTAATTAATAGTATTAAACAGGTCATGTAAGGGTTAGCAAGGACCTTGGGAGCCTACATAACAAAACCATCCACGTCAATCCTGGGCAGGGAGAGGAAAGTGTATTCCCTCATCCTCCCCACAAAATAGCTCCCCCACCACAGCAAGGCCATCGATGCCAGGGCAAAGCACATAGCCATTATTTCTATTAACATGTTCCCAAGCTTAGCAAAATAGAGATAAGCAGTTCAACCAACAAACTCCATGACCCACCCAGCAGCTTGCCACTTAATAACTACTATAGCTATAGCACACTTAATATAAAACTGCTGTTGTCTCGTGCCCCTTGTTGGGCACCAGAAAGGACTGTGGTGAGTTGACCTTGGCTGAACTCCAGGTGCCCATCAAGCCTCTCATTCCCTCCTCCCCTCAGCAGAATGGGGTGGCTGGGGGGCACGGTGAGTAAGATTAAAAAACTTCATGGGTCAAGATAAAGGCAGTTTAATGAAGCAATACCAAAGGTCACGTGTGTGGAAGCAAAGGAAAAGAAAAGATGTTATTCTCTACTTCTCATTAGCAGGCAATGTTCAGCCACTTCCTGGGAAGCAGGGCTTCAGTATGCATAGCGGTTGCTCCAGAAGATGTCATAAATAATAAATATCCCCACTTTCTCCTCCTTTCTTTTGGCTTCCATGTCTAAACAGACATCATATGGTATGGAGTATCCCTTTGGTCAGTTTGGGTCAGCTCTGCTGGCTATGTCCCTTCCCAAGGTCTTGCCCACCCCCAGCCTGCTGGTGATGGGGGGAATGTTGGAGGGACAGCCTTGATACTCTGCAAGTGCTGCTCAGCAGTAGCCAAAATGCTGATGTGTTATCACCCCCTTTCTAGCTACCAGTACAAAGCACAGCACTATGAGGGCTGCTGTGGGGCTCAGACAGACCCAATACATTGATGTTCATGAGAAGGTTGGAAAATGGAAGCTCTGTCTTAAATTTTAACTTATGACTAGAAAATTTAATTTGCTGAGGTGATACTGCATTGTGTTGGCATGTCATCAAAAGAGGGCAGAGATAAGCTTGTTAGGAGTTTTTATTATGTGTTTAAGAGAAAGCTAAACATAACAGGTTAGGTTTAAATTCTGTTCTGAATCTTCTTAAAATGCCTGGTTTTCTAACTTACTTTTTATTTTAGCCAGCCTATATAGCTGCCACCTTAAGCAACAATAAGAAATTGTAGTCCCATGTAAATATAGGAATTCCACATTAGTGGAGGTTAATTAATATTTTCTTGACCAGAGCCTTCTCAGATAAGTTATTTCACTCCTAATATTGTGTTTAATTAAATGTCATTAATTAGTTTGGTATTTTTTAACATATTAACACACCTGTGTATGTTAACTGAAGTACTCTGAAGCGAACTCAAGTAAAGGCATATGGTTTCTTACCATTCAGCTAGACTTTTTGCAGCTAGGTGTCTGTAACATGTCAGTACCTCTGCATGTTCATGAAGCTTTCTGACAAGATAAGAGGACTGACTGCTGCAACTGGAGTGTGACATGGATTCTGTTTTCTCTGGCTCAGTGAAAGTGTTCTCTGATTTATTTATTTTTTTTGCCAAGTAGTTATGCCTATTCAAACCTATTTAAGTCATTGAATTTCCATGTATCAAGTTCCAAGATGGAATTTTAGAGAACGTGGTGGTGTAGAAGCGCAGATCTTGGGTTCTGGATTAGAACCTCCCTAGGTTTTTGTTGAACTTCTAAGACTGGACATCAGAATTAACCTTCTGATATAGGAACCTTGTAGGTGTACTAAACATAGAATTCTATTCAAAACATTGCTACTGTGGAAATGAAAATATATGTATGTTTGCATACAAATGAAATACTAAGTTTGGATTTTGAAATGTTAAAAGTTACTGTCAATCCCTGTAAACTGAAGGTGTTCTATGTATTAAGTTCAGAGTAAGCAACATGGGATTGTAACTGGCTAATAGAAAACATTTCTTTTGAACTTGTTGGAAACTTGATTTCTGATTTAATAGTAGTTCTTGGTGAAGAAAAGCTTTAGTGTAGTGGGTAGTTTTAAATTAATTTTAATGAAGTTGTTCTCCAGGCTTCACAAATTTGAACTTGTCTTTTGGACGTTTGAACTTTAAGCATACTTTAATTTAGTCCTCTAAATCTGTGCAGTATTATCAAAGATTATAATAATCAGTGTAGCCGTTTACATGTATGTGTCATGTGCTTCTTCTTGCATTGCAGATCGTCCTAATACAAGGACGAAAGGAAAAGCCAGATGGTGCATTTCAACATTTTTAAAGTTTGAAATACTGTGGTGCTGATAAGTCTATCAGAGAACTACTGCTGGCATGATTAATCAGTCCTGAAATAACCAACTACAGCTGGCAACACACATGCACAGTTATATAAGTTTATAGATCTTTTCATAAAAGAGGTAGATTGGAGGGCATATTTTCCCACTTTTTTGGGGGGGGCTTACCATGTTGGGTTGATTGTGGGTCATAGGCTGTATTGTGGTAGAAGGTTAGAAATAATTGAACACTAATTCTGTTCAGGATCACCCCATGTGCTCTTGCAGTTACTTTGTTTTAAAATAGCCATGTTTGTTTTTTGTAGAAGAGGTGTACATGGTGAAGTGAGGCAGGTATTGAAGAGTTCCCTCTAGAATTGATCCACTGTTGCCTAGAGAAGAGCACATGATTTGCATTACTGAACAGATATTAGAGAGGAACCTGTATCATATTTAGTCTGATTCCATTAAAATTGTGTATTTGTTTGATAACCCCCCCTACCCACCCCACAGATTCCCAAACCACTTATTTAGGAACATACTACTCAGTATAGTTACAACAAGATTCCAGCAAAATTCCGGATGGGATTCTAGATATGTCTCTTCTTCAAAAAAAATAACATGACATACCATATCATTTATAAAGAATGCTATACTTGATTTCTGTGGGTGCTGAAGTTCTGGAGTGTTCTTGAGGTTTTTTTGCTAGCTTCCTTATTTCTAAAGTGAACTTCCTTCCCCCACCCCCCCTAAGTAAAACTGTTTTATTGGGCAACTAATATTACACAGTATTTCAAAATAGGTGGTGCTGTGAAAAGGTATAGATCAGTTTCTTAAGGGTTGGGTTTGTTGGGGTTTTTTTGGGTGGTGCTGGTGATTATTTTTTTAAGACTGAAATGAGGCTGCTTTTAAAAAGTATTCCCTAATGTTTGTTAGTTCTATGCATGATTTGGCTCTGTATCTGTGGCTGTTAATATGTGACATAAATTCTGAACTGCCTGGAGTCACGAGGGATTTGAAGTATGGGTTACAAATCCTGCATCACAGACCTAGCAGGGCTGCCTCTCTGTGGTTTCTGGTTTATTTTAGTTTTCTCTTTACCAGTGGTGCTCCAAGCAGCTGCAGTGTTGCAGCTGTGCATTAACAGTTTCCTGCCTGTCAAAGAAACCATGCCTTTGCCGCCCCTCTGCCTGTGCAGTTTGTTGCAGTGTGGAAGAGAAGGAGGTGCTCTGCTGTGTAAATATTTTATCCACTGCTCAGTTGTCACTGAGGCTGGTCTTCAGTGCACAATGCAGCCATCTTAATCAGATTTTCAGTGCAGCTGAGACAGTGCAGTTTCAAAATGGCTGACAAAGTGCTCTTCATTGCAGCAGATTAGCTTGACTGTATGCAAATGAACAGAGCTGTTGGCATCATATGCTGCAGACCTTAGAGGTAAGCACCAGCTCTGCTTTGCTAAGACACAATTTCAAACTTTGTTTAGGCAAAACTAACCACTTCTAAGCTGTATAAAATACCTTAAAACTATTCTTCTTTTGTCAACCGGAGGGTGGGTTTGGTGGGGTTTTTGTTTTGGTTTGGTGGTTTTGGGTTTGTAGGGGTTTTTTTGTTTGTTTTCCCTCTCATTGAATTAATTCGTACACCTTTATCCTTTCTCACTTACAGGGTAGGTTGGGTGGGACCAGAGAGGTCAAAGGTCATACACATGTCTTGCAAATCAGTTATTGAATTTTGGCTTACTTCCTTACCAGGCCTTAAGAGCTCTCACTTTATGTTGCCCTTTTTCAAAAAGCTCACCTCAAACATAAAATAAATTTTTTTGTAAACTTTGTTACATTTTTGCAACCAGGTGGTTAGATTTACATTTGATCATCATATTTTCAACATGCAACATTTTCCAATGATAGGTAAGAACTACAAAACCTGTGTTAATACATTGGAATAGCAATGATTATGTAAATTAACTATTGTGCAGGTGGCAGTTATTTGCAGAATTTATAGTAGTGCTACCCTTGAGTAGCAAAAGTACTACAAATGATAGAGTGGAAGTTTCAAGGTAAATTATTCTTTCATTTCTTTTGTATAACTTAACTGAAATCTGCATTTCAAAGTGCTGGTGGTTTCATATGGCCTAGTGCAGGGGTCCTCAAACTACGGCCTGCGGGCCAGATACAGCCCCCCAGGGTCCTCAATCTGGCCCCCGGTATTTACAGACACCACTTCCCCCCCCCCCCCGCCGGGGGTTGGGGGGGGAACCAAGCAGCCGCAGATGACTGCCTGCCACTGCATCCGCGCGCCGGCCCCCTGGTTAAAAGGTTTGAGGATCCCTGGCCTAGTGTTTCCTGTGCATGTTACTGGTTGGTGGCCTAGCTACCTGTCATGCTCAGCACTCACTAGAAGGTAGTTCATAAGTGTCAGTGGCTAAGGGTGAAGTACTGCTCAACTTCTTTCCACTGGGGAGAAGGAGAACAGAAAAGCAGCAGGAGAAAAAAGATATTTTTCTTCACAATTGACTCATTTTCTTGTTTTTTGTCTGTCTCAAAAAGACCTAGTTAAGGTCTTTGTGGGATCTTAAGCTGGATATGAGTTAATTTGAGGGTAATTAGAGAGTTACTTGAAGTTCTTCAGAAAACTATCAGGAGCAGAAAAGAGTTGGATAACTCACAGGATGTAGCTCATAGTATTTTCCTGTGTGAAGCTGAACTTGGTGCTAAGGATGTGTAAAAGGCAGTACTAAACGCCTAAAAGTTTTTAGTCCTTCCTCAATGTTTTTGCACGCGAATTTGATGCTCTTAGCATACTCTCTAACAAAGCACTTGATGGTTAATTTAGTTTTTAAATGTTCCTGTAACTTACCTGCTATAGTTAATGATGGTACGCTGTTTATAAAGAAACAAAGTATTCTGGATAGATAGTGCACATCAGGTTCTTAGGAGACCCGGTTTCTTCATGTTTACCATGTGCATTTGATATGAAGAAACAACAACAACAAAAAGTAAAATACAGAATTTAAACTCCAGGTGGACTGCTGACTTCAGCCACTTGTAAATTTGTAAGTGATTGGTTATAGGATTTTCCTGCTTTAGAATAAAAAATCAGTGGCAGGAATAATGTGAATGTGTGGTCGCAGGTAATGATGAAATGCAGGTACGTAGGTAGTTTTATTACTTGCTTTATTGCTAGTAGAATTTTGTTTAGTGGATTTGATTTAAGGCAGATTTTAGTTCATAGTGGCTTTTCTTGATTGGGTAAGATTAGTTACAGATCCTGAGAACATTTGGGCGCTTTGAAATGTTGGAAAACTCTTGACAACAAATTCTACTTAAATGCATTTGTCTTGATGTGAAGTTTTGCCATATGTTCAACTCATCTAATGAATGCAGATTAATAATGTAGTGAGATTTCATTCTTCCCATCCTCCAAACAATATTTCTGGTTTTCTGCAAGATATTCTGAGTCAAGTCATCTTGACCCCAGTCTTATAAATGATTACTGAGGTTTGTGTTTGTGTGGGTTTTAGTAAGTTATTGTTGTTCATTAATTCCAGATGTTAATAACTCGTTGTTCAAAGCAAATAGAAACATTTTTTTATAATGAGATCCCTGAGCTACTTTGTAATCATTGAAGGGGATGAAATTTTATGTCTAAAACCTATTTACCATACACATCCAATGGTGGTTTTGTTGTTGGCTTTTTCTTGGTTTTGTGTTTTTTAGTTGGTTTTTCAAAATGGTGCATATGAAAATGTTTTTATAACATTTTCATATTGTCAAGTGCTATTGGTTCTGTTGGTTTGGTGGGGTTTTTTAACCCCTTTAATGGGAACATAAAAAGGAAAAGTAGTGTAGCTTTTGACATTCACATGTCATGTGAGGAGTACACACACATGTAAGGAGTGGTTCTTCGCATGTATTACGTTTGAGTAAAACATTGCATGTTCACACCACATCTTTCACACAGTCCTTTTTGGGCCTTTTTTGTTGCCCATGACTTTTCCCTGTGAGCTGAGGAAGCTTACTCCCATTTTACAGAAGAGGCTTGGAGACATTTTCCAGGGTTCAGAGGAAAGCTCTTGTCTTGCTGCCTTCCCTTCCCTTCCCTTTCCTTTGGTTTTGGTTTACTTGGCTCTTTAACAGGCAGTTCTCAAAACAGCATCGTTCTTGGAAGCGGTGTACAGAATGAGTGGCTGAGCAGGGAGCTGCAGTGTTTTGTTCTGTGAGGTGGGTGGGTGGTGTGGTTTGGGTTTTTTTATTTGACTGGTTTTGGTTTGGTTTTGTTTTTTTTTCTTTCCTGAAGTGGGTGTTGGAATGCATGAAGTATGGTAGGTTTTGAAACCTGTGTTGCATATGGAATGTGTTCTTGTTTCCAAAAGTCCAAGTAACTCTAATGTTTGCTGTACCAGTAGTACTGATAGCTGACAGTATGATCTCTTCTCTGTTCCCTCCCACGGTGTTAATAGTGTGTTCTTTAGCAGTCAAAAAGAAAACTAAAAGCACCGATTTACCTGCATGGAAACAAGGCACTTCAGGGGATAAAAAACCCCCACCAACCTACCAATTTTTTATTAAATACATAAATTAGATGTTAATGACTTAAGTTAGAAATAGTTGTGTATAATGAATTAACGACTTCAACTGAATTGATAATTATACATTTTTAATGTGAGATGCATTGTCAGACTCTGCTCGCTGTTCTTGTATCTGCATTTTCTCCACTTCTGACATGTGCTGCATTCTAGAACAGTTAGCCTTTGTACTACTGATAGGTAAATTTGAAGGATAGGTTTTCACAAGTAAATTGCTAATAGGGTAGCAGTCTCAAATACGTGTGACTTTCAAAGAGAAATAGCCAACAATAATTTACTCTGAAGGAGTGTATAGAGGCACATTTTTTTCAATTCATTTTTTGCATTTGGTGTATTTGATTATAAGAAAACAATTCTACTTTATTTTCATTTGTGCTCCAACTATTTGGATAGTTGTCATTACTAAATCATACTTGCTTGGATCCATTCTAACGTGGCTTGATTATTTTTTATGTTCCTCTTAAAACAGAATTGTCTCAATTCATACAGCTGCATCTTCTATTTTGGTAGATATTTTGGGAGCAAACAATTTCAGGCAGGATTCAAAACAAACTGGAATGGACTGCTGAATTAACGCAATACTGCTTAATGCATGCAAATCACTTTCAAACAGCTGACTTGTTTAGTTCCCTACGTACTAGAAATAAATGGTTACCAAGCACTTAGAACTGTTTGGAATCTTAAATACTTAATCACATTATGACTACTGTTAAACAGTTAAATTGGACCTTTATTTTTAGCTTTAACATTTACTGTGTTTTACTGAAGAATGTACTGTCTTCAAAGAAATTATGAGTAAGGCAAGCATTTAATTTTTGTTTGCTGCAGTGTCTCGATTTGCAGGTTAAGATCTGTCAGCTTCGCAGTGTTTGTTTAGTAAGTGACAATTCTTCATGTAAATTTAAGTGAGCAAAACATGTTTTTTCTGAAGTTGATAAGGAGACAAACAGTATTTCCCTTCTAAAAGAAAGGGAGTGCAACATTAAACTGTTACTGGCTGGAAGCTACCTGTTTTAGACACTTTTTCACCCCTTTAAAGCAGATATAACTAGTGTCAGCCATCAGCTCCCCCCTTTCCCCCCCCCTTCCCTGCCTTCCCTGCCCCTTCTGTTGATACATGCTTCTGCTGTAAAATATCTTGAAATAAACCACACTGGCTAAGGTAACGGGTTGATAGACAGTTCTCTATTTCAGAAATGAACATAATTTTCTGTGCCTTTCAAAAACCAGTGTGAGAAAAACTTGGGAACTACCAAACTTCTGGCTGACTTCCATGAATAAAATTTGTTCCGTTTCATGCTTTGGGGAAGAGAAGTCAGAGGGGAAGGGGGTATTTTGAACTCTGTGTGTGTTGCCTACAGAAGGCCCAGGGCCTTTTATTTTCTTTTGCTCTGGGTGTTTTCTTTAGATCAAGCTACTAGTGACAGATTTTATCTTGTTTGTTTGCTTGGTTGGTTTTGGGGGGTGGGTTTTTTTGTTTTTTGGGTTTTTTTACTTTTTTTACAAACTTCGTCAATTAAATGCCTTCATATTTGAAGTTGTGTCTGAATTAGGCAACTTATTCTGTGGCAGATTTTTCTTACCTTTCTATTCTGAGATGAATCAACTGGCATTTAAGATTTGAGGGTGTTTTCTTTGATACATACCAATGAAACCATACAGCTAATAGTAAGGCTGGTTGCATTTGAAATAATTACTAGTTTTTGACTGTAACATTTGCTTTTTAAGGTTGGCTCTGATGAGAGACTAGAAAATTCTGTGTGTTGGAAGAAGAGTCCTGTTAACTGGCTTTGAGAAAGCAGTTATAAAAGCTCTCAGGTGTTTCCACTGACTGCATGCCAAATGTGGGAAAGGCAGGCAGACATTCTGGCTTTTTCTGTAGTGGCAATCACTAGAGAATATAATGGAGTATGCCATTGTTTATCCTCCCAGGTTATGCTCCTGCATTTAAAAAAAAACAACCACACCTAAACCCCAAAAAAGACATGCACACACACACACACACACAGCCCCCCCCTTCCCCCCCCAAAAAAACCCCCCACAATAAAAACCACAAACAAAACTAAACCAACAACCCCAAACCCAAACAAAACTGGAAACAAAGATCCCCAAATATCCCATCTTGGAAGCAGCTTAAGAGGTGCCTGTGCTAGCTGTCAGGGTGGGTTGGTCAGCTCGTACATGGCAGGAGGATGCTGCCCTTGGTGGGGGCTTAGCAAGTCCTCCACTGGCTTGGCCCACCTTGCACTACCCGGCAGCCCTGTGCCCTGTACAGCTGAGTTGGCGCGTTCCTAACTACTCAGCCAGCTGTGCCTCCTTTCCGTAAAAACATTTTGTATTTGAAAACGAGCTTTATCATAGCTAGTGGTGTAAGAGGCAGGGAAAGCACAAAGAGGAAGGTACAGCCGAGGGAGTGTGGGTGACTGCGGGAATGTTCTGGAAGCGAGGTGGTGCCTCCCCCAGACGGTAGGTTGAGAGCTCCCCCTCGGGGCTGCCGGCAAGCTCCGGCTTGGAGTTCCCTGAGCGGACTGGAGCCAAGAATAGAAAATTCTCCCAAGTACAGTCTTTTATTTTGCAGTTTCTGTTTTACTGTGGTGAGAATCGTGCTGTTATTCTGGTATTTGTGCACAAGGCTGTAGAGCTGGGGCAGGGGGTGGCCATATGTGGGGATCACAAAGGTTTTTTTTGTTATTTTTTTTTTTTTTTAAGCAGCATTGGTGCCCTTTATTTTTAAGCTCAGGGGCTATTCATCTGATGATTCATTCTGCAAATGACAACAGCATCAATAAAAGATATGTTCTGCAGAGTGCTTAAATGTGCTAACATACACAAATCTGTCTGAAAGTAAGATAAATCAAAAGATACTGTGACATAAAAGAAGAACAGTACCAGATCACTTGTATAGTTAATGACTGTCATTTTAATGTGGCAGTCATTCAGGAAAAATAATTAATTTTCCCTTACACATCACTTTAGGCTTTTGGATACAACAGCTGAGGAGGAACTGTAACCACCAGTGAAAAGTAATTTGCATTACTAAATACTTTCAGACACAAAATTGCTATCTTTTTGACATTACAGATGAGCAAATTGTGTTACGCTCAAATAACCTAGAACCAGCCATACAGCAAATTAGGTTCACAATGGAAAAGGGGGCATACAACATAATTTGACTATATATAGCCTTGACACTGTTGGCGTTCTAAAGAGGAACAATGCAGGGAACCGGAAGAGACCGGTGGTGAAAAGCAGGCAGGCTCCTCTGGTCCTGAGGGGCTCTGCCTTTGCAGTGCTGGAATCGACAAGCATCGGTGTCTACATCACTTTCCTTTTCCACTAAATGGTGCCAGGCTGCAACTACAGCAGTGTTGCTAGGTGTGTAGCTAGCCAAACATTACTGAGGATTTAACTTGATTTTATTTAGGGTTTCACAAATTGGTTTTTATACTTGCTGTACTAAATAGTATGTTTATTTGCTTTGGGTGGTCTCATGCTCTAAGAGTTTCTTACAAGGCAGCAACTGAGGGGAAAAAGGTTTACATCCTTTACATACACACACTTAATGGTAAGCAAAGCCTGGCTTATTTTTTTCCTCAAAAGGTAAAGTGACTTTTAGAATAAGCATTTGTAAAATGTAATTAATTAATGTAATTGGCCTTTTAACTGGAAGTACAAAAGTAAGAATTGGGAATTAACTATTTGAAATCAGAGTGAGGCTGAAATCCAAGCTTCTGCTTCTAATTTTCACTGTATCTGTTAGGTACTTGGAAAGTTAAAGTCCATAGCTCTGGATGGGGGATTTTTTTCTCCATCTGCCTAATGAAGAAAAATTAAATGTGAAGTGGAAACAGCATATTAAATGGCCAGACATGTTACCTGTCAGCACTAGGTTAAATATGGATCTGCCTTACTTGGAGCTGATACTTACTTACTTGTTATTGGTAGACTGTGAAATATTGGAAATGCCAGTTTAAGAAGAGCGGGTTGCTGAGCATTGAGCATACTCATGTTTTTGGTGTTAATTGCTACTATGTAGGGCTCACCAGAATCACTGTGAACACTGCAGTGTGAAGCATCCTACTAGGACAGGCTTCAGGGTGAAATTTCTTTTGTAGAGACTGTTGTCAGTTTTCATTTATATAAATAGTAAGAGCAGCACTTGACTTCTGACAGGGATCTGGATTATTAGTAAGCAAATAACTAGACGATATATTCTAGAACCCATAGTAGTCTGGTGGGGGCAGGGGGGAAGCTTTGCTCAGCAATATCCTGATGTAATGTAGTCTTGAAATGAGGCCCCCTTTATGTAGATTTTTACTGGACCAGCTAGCTGTAACTGCAGTCTGGCTCCCCGTCGGCAGCAACTAACATGTGTCATGGACTTCTGTGTACAGATTGCAGGAGCACTCTGGTTTCTGTACTGAAAAAACGGCACTGATGCATGTGAAAAGATGTACAGGGAACCTAGGTGTAATTAGATTGCTAGTACGTGAAAATACTGAGGACATTTCAGCTTCTTTTTTTTTTTGTGTGTGTGTGCTGTTCTGTAATAAATTTATGCTTGTTGGTACTACCGTGTGGTATGTGGGAGGTACTTCACTGCACATAGTTGCTGCAGTGCTAATAGTTGGCAGCACAGAAGGCAGCACAAAGAGTCCGACTGAAGGCACTTGCAGTTGCAAGGTTCCCTTGGAGGCTGTGGCATGCTCAGTGAGCTGCAGGGGCACTCCTGACACTTCAGCCACTTGTGTGGAGAAGTGGGAGTTCCAGCAGGCTTTAACAAGTAGAGGTACAACAGCATAGCTCAGACTGGCTAAAAAATAGTACTCATTCTGCTATGTAAACAAAACAAGTTCTTAGTATCAAGATGGCCGACCTGGAAGTCTACTTGTAGCGCGTGATATGCAAATGAGCTACGTGTCAGTGGCTTACTCAGAGGAGGAAGCTCATTTTGCACATGCCACCTTCTCACCAGGTAAGAGAAGTAACTAATTTTCTGCATTAATGTTTTAGAGGCCTTTGAAGTTATTTTTCCACTTAGGTGCCCATCCCCCACTTTGGCATAATGCCAGGAATTAAATTTAAATATGAGGCGTTATCTGGGAAGCCTGGAAGTCATCTGTTCTTGCTGTGATTATTTTTGTGTTGCTGTTGTTACAGGGCACATGAACTAGCAGTTACTGTGAAATGTTTATTTAACTAAAAATGAAGACTTTAAAAAAATACTATAAATTTGAGTATGTAGGTTTTGCTGCTGATGTTACGGGTTTTGTTTGGTTCAAACCTCTACTGTTTTGCCACTGTTATTTTTGTCTCTATAGTGACACCATTTGATGCACATGGAGGCTTAGCAATACTTTAGCTTATTCCTGAAAAGGGTGCGGAGCTAAGAAGGTAGAATACATGCCAGTAGCAGGGGTTTTGGCTTCATGGTCTTATGAAGAAGCTTCGTTACCCTGGTTGTGGTTTGAATTTTCTTCTTTTTGAGGTGGTAAAGTTGTTAAAACTATTGGACACTGAACTGTTGTCCATGTATCTTTTAGTATAAACACACATTCTCAGGTGTATTTATATGACCTTTTAAAAAGTGTATTTGTAAATAGGGTAACAGATCAGAATGTGATATTTATCTGATCTCCTCCTGAGAAGAAAGTAAGTTTGCCTTAGAGCACCAAATATTAACAAAATGACAGTGTTGTTAATTACCTAATATACTGTATTGTATTGTGGTTACGCATGCAGTGCGTGAAATGACAGCATGGGTTAGATGTGCTAGTTCTGTGCAAATGTATTTGCGTTGTTTCTATTTTACAAGTCAAAAAAGTTGTGAAAGGGTGGGAGACTAGAAAGGATTCATGGTGAAAGAAAATGACTGGATCTGGGAGGTCTCTGAGCTAGAAAAAAGATTAATTGGAGATGCATGAACAGGCCAAGGAAAACAAGGTCACTTAAAGGTAGACAGCAGCTCAAGATAGGGATGTGCAACTGGCAGTAGACAGGCCTGGTTCAGTTAAAGGAATAATGAGATTAATTGAAGAGAATAAAACTAAAAAGGTAGAAGGGCAAAGCAGGCAGGTAGATTATAGTCCCTAGCACTGCCATTTTAAACTCAAATAAGTATTGGAGCCATTCTGAAATAGACTATGAATTAAGGCCAATAGAGAAGATGTAAATATGCTAGGAAGGAGAACTCTTAACTGGTTGATACTGAGGAGGGGCAATTTTGGTGGTAATAGAGAAAGGTATACTTCTGCATTGACATGGCACAGTAGAATGCTGCATGCCAACAACTTAGACCAAATGAGCCTTTTTTGGGGGTATGTACTTACTTTGAAACCTTTGATAACTCCTTTTTTTTAGTGATAACTTAAGATTTGACATGTGTGGCAATTTTGCTTGTCATTTAGAAGTCTGGTTATATGCATGTCCAGACTAAAACCAGTACAAAAATGATATGCGTGTGAGAAAGTATGTAAATAGGTATATGGTAGATTTCCACAAATTGCATTAGAAATCACAGTTAACAACTATAAAGGTTGTCCGTAAAAGACAAATTTTGTTAAAATCAGTCTGTTTTCATTGTAATGTGAAGGAAGCAATTCAGGGCCCCTCCTTTTCTGTAAAGTGTAAGTGCGAGGATGGTAGAGGAGACATGGCGTTGAGTGGGGCATGACAAATGTAGAAAACTGATTAAAGGAAACAAGTGTTCCTGAGACAAAACCTTGACTAGTAAAGCAAAGGATAACAAAAGTGAGACAGAATTCTTTCTCAGTTTTTAACAAACAGTAATGTATGTGGCAATGATAACATAATTCATAGTGAAAGAGAAAGTATAAGATTACAGTAAATGTTTTGGGGTTTTTTTAGATAGAATTGAGATTACATTATAATATCTCACAGGTGACGTAAGTCCTTAAAAACTAGAAGTTACAAAGACAATAAAGATTCAATGATAGACGTTTCTTAACAAAGGCTATAAGTAGGTCCTTGTGATCTGTACCCAGGAGTTCTGAAAGAATTGAGTGAGAATCTGTTTCTTTTCTGACATGTCCCTCCCAGTAACTTTAAAATACAATGAAAATTCCAGAAGACCTTGAAGACTTCTTATTTAAAAAGATCAGTCAGGATGATCTAAACAACTATTTAGCTTCACCTCAGTTCTGGGGAAAAATAATGGAGGGACATCTGAAGGATTCAGGAAATGCAGAAGAATAGTATTAGAATTAACGCTGAGGTGGTTTTATGGAAATAAAACTATTTTTGAAAAAATCCTAATGTAATCAGTTTTAGAACAAGCTTCCTTAATGTAAATACCTGCAATATATAGTGCAATCATGACTTGATACAGTCTTTTTCTTAAATACCACACAATTCCCCACCACCCCAAACCCTGTATCAGTTAAACATTAGATTGATTTAAAAGCTTCTTAAACCTTTGGAAGGGGAGAGGGGTAGGAAACATGTTCCAAGTAAAGTTTCTTTGACTGGTATTGTAAAGCAGTTACTTTTACAGAGGTCAGAAAGATCGACTCTTCCAGAATCATCTGGATCGTGTGCTCAGTGGGACCCACTGAGTTACTATTGCACAGCAAAATCTGAAGTTGTACATTTAGAAACCATCTGTTATATGACGTATCTGTTTAACAGAAAACCGTACCCTGAAATTAAGTAGGGATCATAGAGACAAGAAAGTGAGCTAAAGTCCCAAATAGAAAGTTTATGCAGAGGGGCTAAAATTCTGTTGAATACAGAGGAAGACTAAGGAAGTCGTACACTTTATTAATCTGCCTTGAATATTTATACTGATGATGCGAATTCTTCATTAATAAAGGTTACAGTCCTGTTGTCCATAGGAGTGTTTTTTTACAATGTTGAAAAATTAGGAAGGCTACTGGCAAAAGGCACAAAAATCTCTCTGGCTCAAGAACACAAAACTGTAAAATACTGTAAAAGTTAAACTGTTAATTTATGTTGGAAGGGACCTCTGAAGGTCATCTAGTCTAACATCTTCTTCAGAGGAGAGTAACTTCAAAATTAGACCATGTTGCTCCAGGGTTTGTCAAAGTGAGGTTTGAAAATTGGCGAGGATGAAGATTCCACAGCTATTCTGGACAAGCTGTTTCAGTGTTTGACCATCCTTGTGGTGAGGAATTGTTCTCTGTATCTGTCTGGAATTTCTCATGATGCAAGCTGCATCATATTTTATCTTGTCAGTGTGCTGTGCATCTCTGAAAACAGTCTGGCTTTGTCTTTTCTATGAATGCCAATTAGGTTGTTGAAGAGAGCAATTACTTCTCAGCTATCTATTATTCATGCTGTGCAGATTCAGCTTGTTAGTCTCACCTTCTCTGTCATGTTCTCCAGCCCTCAACCATCTTGGTGGTCCTCCACCTGCTTATCAATATCTCTTTTGCATTCAGGGTCCCAAAACTGCATTCAGGTCCTGTACTTCAGATGTAGCTTCACAGGTGCCAAGCAGAGTGGAATAATAATTTCCTTTGATGTGCAGGCTATGTTTTTGTTTACGCAGCCCAGTCTTGAGTTTTAAAAGAAAGAATTAGTATAAAGCAATAATTCCATTGAGTATGTTCCTTCAGAAGGCAAAAATGACTAATAAAATAAGCTATACAATCCAGGGTGGTGGGGTGGCATAAGTAATGGGAAGCTGGAGGCAGACCAACTAACTAATATTTACAAATGGTTTGTTTGGTTGGTTTTTTTTAATTATGCTGTGAAGTAAGGGAAGCAGTGAATTTTGCTTCTTTGTGTTTTGTCTCTTTTGAGAAAGACATCGAGTCTTGATTTGAAGACAGACTTAAAAGAATGGTCAATCTGTGGCACTTAGATGGCATATGGATTTGGAACAGCAGCTAGGTTATGTGGAATAATGCTGGCATGAAGTTTTCTACCTAATCCGAATTTCTGGTTATTTGATACAGATACCTAGTAGGGACTGTTTTTTGACTCAGAGCTGGTTACATGTTTAGTCAAACCATACCTAGCCTTACACTGATGTGATGAGACCCCACAAAAGCTGTTTACATCTTCTGCCTAAGAATAATTTCTGGGCCATCTCATCTTGTGGCTCTTAGCAAGATAAGGTGTTTAGATGATGAGGTCAAGAAAGTTAGCCAGCAGAAAGTTAGTCAGGTGCCTTTCTGGTTCCAACAAATGGATGGCTAAGGGCGTTTAATGGTCTGAGACTAGAAATGGTTCCTTTTATTGTCATGCTTTACAGTGTCTTCCTTAATTCTAGCAGTTCAGAATTTTTCACCAGATCTGTTGCAATGATTCTGGATACTTTTGTTGTTTCCCCCCACCAGCTTCATTCTGAAGGAACAATGGGCAAGGCTTAACTCCATGCAGCAAAACTGTTGAATGAAAACCCTTATGGTCCAGAAAAATAAAATACCTAATAATAATCAGTCATCCTAGTGGTGCATAGTCCGTGACTTTTATCATCCTTTAATTTACAATTGTATTTCTCTTTTGTTGTGGATCTTTTTCTCAATTTGTGGTCAGACCTACTCTAAAATTTCACCTTCTGTGATGCTTTCCTTTTGCACTTAGATCTGCTTTGTTTCGTGTTGTGGTGGTGGTGGTTTTTTTTTAATCAAAGAGAACAATATTTAAAGCTGTGGATGGTGCAACTTTTATACTGCCTTGTTCTAGAACTTCAATGACATGATTAGTCACAAGTGTTAGCTATCAGTTGTAGTACAGGCCTGCACTCTGTGTGTGTTGGGGTGGGAGGGGAAGAACTCTAGTAGATCTGAACTCTACTTAGGAAAGATCAGTTCATCTATGCTGCAAACAATATCTTACCTTTACTGAAAATAGTATACTCATGAAGTTTTCCAGCTTTGGTTGAAATACAGCATCAGCAATTTCCAGTGCCTGTAGTTGGTTTCACTATGGGGCCAGGAAGGGGAAATTACGACGCTCTGTCACACATGGATTTGCCAGCACAAAGTGTGATGGAAAGAGAATTCTGAACATGCTGTAGACCAGGATTTTGTGCTGGCTCTCCTGATGGCATCTATTACATGTTTGACAGCAGCGGGGTGAATGAAACTAATGTCTCGTGAGCTAGTTCTCAAAGTGAGAAAGCTGTAGAATTGCATCTGCTTTCTTTTATTGGCTAGGCTAGGATAATTTGAGTATCAATGCATGCCAGCACAAGACCTGCGTCTGTGTTCCAGGAAGCACTGCTGATGGTAGAAGGCAACTTTTGTAAATAGGTTGTATTCTCCAGGCTAGGAAATGATCACTCAACTCAATAAGGGAGGAGAGGCATTGGAAAACCAAGTCCATGACTGTTCATTTGGCACAGAAAATCCAGCAATCATACCAACTGTCACAGTTAAAATGTTAAAACATTAGTGCCCCTTAAAGTAGATGATGCAGGTTATCAGTTGGTTTGGACATGCTGTTCGTTATTTCTAACTTAGAATGGGAAGTGAGCTTCCTCTAGCGGGAAGGCTTTGCTTCCATAGTCTACAGAGAACTGATTGTTTCTCAGAAAGAACTAGCATTCTTTCATGGAACAGCAGCCTGCAGAATAATGAAAGTACTTCAATGAATACAAACCTGATAAAACACTGGCTAATACATGAGCTGGGAAAAGCTAACATTATTTATCCCTTAATAGCTACAATGCTGTTTGCTTGTATGCAAAATCTGACCAGTTTTTAATCTCTTTAACGCAGTCTTTTCGTTTGGTTTGTCTTTAATGAAAGCAGCATGTATCCCTGACTTATTAGTCCCTGTTTGCTGCTGATTTTTCTTAGAGGAGGATGGAAGTACTTTGGTGATCAGTACTCTAGTTATGGTAAAATGGAGGGGAGAGAGAAAAAAAACCCACCACAACCAGCTGGGTAATTAACAGTTCTGTTCCAATGCAGCATATGTAGTAGTTTGAAAAATGTTACTAGGATCTTTTTCGTCACACGTTGAAGGATTGCTGTAATACTGCTTTAGCTTCTGCATCCTTTGGGAAGGCTTATACTGTTGGCAGCAGCGCTCTGTTTGAGAATTGTGCACTTTGAAAACAAGATGGAAATTCTCAGCATTCCTTGACTTCTTAAAAAAACAAACAAAACCAAACATGTTAGTACCTGTGCTCAAACTTATAGCTGCAGTTGGTTCTGAATAAAAAAAAAACAGCTTGTAATTGTTTGAGAAATTATTTGGGTGTCCAACACAACTGTCATGATGCTCAAGAAGGCTGGTCCATACAGAGTGCCTGCACGGGTACCGAGGTCAGTGAGCACTGTGAACCCGAGTCAATACTATGAACCTGAACCCACAATACTAGTATGTTAAGATGTGGAGCCTAGTGCTTTGAAACTTTAGCATAAGCATACTAGGGCTACCCAAAAACACAACAAGATGTAATCCTAAAATTACAGGGTATCCTTAACATGAAAGGCCAAATGCTTTAAATGGCAGCATCTACTTGTCAGACCTCTTTCGCATTGTGCTGTGCTATATGACTAGTCAGTCAAACACATACATGCATATGTATTGTGGTCTGCATATAATGTCAAGAGATTTCACTAAACTTTTGCATGTGGGTAAATTGTTGTGGGTACAAGAACATTTCTGTGGACAACAAACTAAGCAGACATTTTCTAAGCTATATAGCTTGCTCAAAGAATTGCTTCCTGATTTGCAATATGCTTTAAGTTCTAAGGAATAGAGATGGCTTTGATATAAAGCATTTCCAAGTTGAGAATAACTTATAGCTGGATTCCTATGTAAGATTCACAGGTAGATTGTTATATGTTCTCAGAACATGACAATGTCATGTATTTTACAAAAGATGAAAAGAGGTAGCAGAAAACAAGCTGCTTATCAAGCAGGTGTTTTATTTTATGAATCACTTTTATTACAGTGCATCAAATCACTTTTTTTGGGGGGGTGGGGGGAGAGAACAATCACCAGCTTAGAAGTGTTACACAATTAAAAATATATCATTGAAAGTAAAGTATTCCAGATGAGTGGTTTCTCAAGGTCAAGAGGTAATTTGTTTTCAATTTTTAGTAGAAATGTAATGAAAATCCTTTAATTCTGTTTCAGAAAGATAGGGGACTTTGACACCTTAAAGATTTTAATGCAAAATCTTTTTCTTGGCTCTTCTGAGCTATCATTGTAGAAATTAGATGGAACAAAACTGTAGTGGTGGTGTTTTTCATTCATATAATATGAACTTTGCATGTGAGAGTCCAAGTTGTTGCCCTGTAAAACTGGGCCAGGCTGATGATACTGATCTGCTGAATAGCTTTTCATCCCAGTCCTTTTCAGAGGTTTAAATGAGCCTTCCTTTATGTACAATGTGAAACTTTCATTCACTTGTAACTGTTGCCAAACTAGTACAGCCCATGTAATCTCTGCCCTTTGATGAAGCACAGGGATAATTCTGAATTGGACTTTGCTTTCCATGTATTAAACATATGAAGAAAATGACATTTTAGGGGTTTGGGTCACTTAAAAGTATACCACAAAATATTAGCTTTATTACATGGCTTAGATAGTCCCCAAGAGACTTTCTCTACTGCAGTCAAACCATTTGCTGGGAACTTGGAGAAAGCAAGCAGGCATTTGCTGTGAGTTCCCTACACTTCTGTAATTTGGCATCAGTTAGTTTTCAAGGGTAGGATTCACTTCACAGGCATAGTCATGTAAAGCCGTTTTAGGTGCTCTAGAATGTATTTCTGCATCTCAGCTGTGATTCCAGGAGGGCACTGGCATCTCTAGTTCCTGTGTTACGTCTGCTAGCTTCATGCAGATTCTTGAGCATCAAAACCAGCACTAGTTGCCTGTTGTTAGGCTACTGAGTCTCATCCTTTGTGTTCCTGAACTTTTAAATTTACCAGTTTACTATAATCTCCATCTCTGCATCCTGTTTTCCTTAAAAGTTGGAAGGACTGAGCACTTCAGAACTCTTCAGGTGAAATGCAACATTATACTTCGCTTAAACTAAGATGCATGTGTTTGGGTAATGGAGCACAAGTAGTTCTGTTTTTCCCCGTCAAGATACACTACTTTCTCTGTTCTGTGCTCTCATAAATTTGAATGATTTGATATAGGAAATGGATTCTAGAAGCACTGTCTAAAATTTTTGGTGATTGATGTTTTCTAGAAACTATTTTCAAAGGAGCAGCATTCTGATCCTCAGCAAAAATGCTGAAGCACTGAAAGAGATCTTTTTGCTTTGGTTATTTGGGGGTTTGGTCATGTTTATTTAAACATCCTTATGAAAAAAGACTACACAAACAGTGGCATTTGGAATGAACTTGCAACTTGTGGAATTTCCTTAGAAGCAATGGATTTATTAATGAAAACTTTTCAAAATGAATTCACTGTCTAAATAATGTTCTTAAATAATAGGATAGTCCCTTACTTGGTAAAATACGTCCTTCACAGTGTTACAATGGCCCTAGGATCAAGAATTAAACCCAGGATATTCAGAGTCAATGTTAAGCTTCACAGAAAATTATGCCGGATTTGACAGTCATCTAACCTTACCTTTTCCCTCAAATAATACCATGTACTCTTACAAGAAAAGCATTTCGTGTAGTTTTGTTCCAATATTGCATAATGTGTATTTTCAGATATGAGCAATCTTTCTGTCATTCTTTATATTACTTGAAAAGTAATGATTTTTGTGAGGTGTAGATTTTAAGATTATGATATATGTTCCATATCCATTGTGAACTGGAAATATGTTGTCTTCCTATAAAAGCATAAGCTAGATAAAAGCTGTATTCAAAATAAATTTATTTGCTTTTGTATTTACTTACATTTGTTACTGAGTCTTCTGCTTGTACCTGCTGACTAGCTGAAGCTTTTTTCCTAAGAAAATCCAAGAGATGAGACTCTTCTACATGACTCTGTCATGATTCCTGACTTCTGGCAGTAAAGTTTACAGAAAAAAAACTCATCTCTATCTCACTTTACAGTCAATAAAAAACTGAGGCAGGCGATAATTCTGATTTGATGAGGCTAAACTATTGATCAGTAGTGGAACTGAAATGGAAACATGCTCATCATCAGCACCAGTCTGGTGCTTTATTCTCCAGGTCATACTACCTTGTACTGAGGGAAACTACACATCCTCCTCCATGGTTTGTCGTTGTACATATGCATACACACACAAACAAACATACATGCACTGTGGGTACAAAACAACTATTAGGGTAATCCCAAAGTGTTACTTTTGGGTTGTCCCCACCCCCTCTGCAATTTTATATGTTTGTGAGGAACAGTCATTTGGTGATTTTATTTTATTGTTTTGTTTTGTCCAAAGTCATATTGCATCCATAGGGACATGTATGTGTTGTCCTGCAGCAAACAGGCAGACTTTGCACTGAAACTACATTGACTAGCAAGGCGTAGAGAGTTTGTTGCTACTACGTTATAGTCCCAGAGATTTTTCTTTTGTTCGCTCATTTTTTTTTCTTTCAGTGCCTCTCTGCTTTTACAGACGGGTAGATCTTTGGTAGTGACGTTTTGCTCATGTTTTGCTCAAGTTTGGCATATGGAGACTTTGGAAGCTCCAGGCCTTTGGCCTTCACTGTAGCTGGGAAATAATGTAAATCTTTGCACATTCTCCCTGACTTGACAGATGATGATAATGTATCTGATTCCACTCAGAGCTGAATTCAGTATGCACACTATCTGCTTCATACCACCTTCACTGCCAGGGTAACCTGGAAGATTATGGACTTAGTAGTATTATGGATCTTCATAAGAAATTAAAGCCCTTCCTGTGGAACACCAAATTTGAAGAAGTCTTGAATAGAGAAGCTGAAAAAGCCACACCTTCAAAAGCAGAGAACAGTTTTCCAGAACAAGATGATCATGCAAGAGTCTGCGTATTTTGACTTAATTTTTGAGACTGCCTCTATGCCTAGTCTGTTTATTGATTATCTTTCTGGGAAGTGTAACTTTTAGAAGTGAAGGAAGCCTTATAAACAAAATAGTTCCTTTTCTAGAATAATCTTCCATGTTAAATGTTCTGTTGTTTTTTAGGATTTGATTCTTGGCATGGGAGACTGTTACTTCCTTAGGTGTTCTATATGCAATATTCTGACTATTCCACTGCCCATGTGACTTTGAGGCAGAGAAATGGATCACACCCATATAGTGTCTTAATACCCACCTTAAAACATGTTTCAGATGTTCTTCAGAGTTACGTTCAAGGATATCTTTTAGGATGGTCAGACAAAGGGCATGCATCACTCTCAAGTGAATATGTGGTGGGGATTATGAGATACTGCTTCAGTCGCAAAGAAACTGCCCTTCCCACATGAGAGAGAACCTGCTTCAGCTTGTCTTGTCCCATTTTGTAATTTTCAATGGCACCATCCTCAACCAGAACTGGAGGGGCAGACATGCGTTACCAAGACATACACCTGTCTCTTTCAAGCCTTCAAACAGATTTTCTTACCTCAAGGTAATTCTGATAGGTATAGGAAGTTTTTTCCTGTTACTGTGCAGATGAACACATTTTCTGGACAATGCCAGAGGCAAGGCCTGTCCTTGCTGTCCTCAGACAGTGCAGGAGATATTTTTTTTTATAGCAGACAGCTGGTTTGGGTTCATTGCTTTATCACAGGAGCAGCACAAGCACCATGCTGCTTTTTCAAAGGCAGACCAGCTTGCTGGTACTTCTGCCTTGTACTTTTAGCTTAGATATTGGGAAGCTTTTGGCAATACAATGGACAGAAAAATAACAGTGGACATTCCAAGATGAAATATTTGGTGTGCTGCTGTGATAATCTTATCCATCATAATTTTTCTATTTTTCTCAAATTACTTGGCAAGCCACAGCAAGTTGTTATCCACATTGTTTTAAAAAAAATACGTAACTGCCATGTTATTTGTCAGCCTATAGAAGAGCAGTTCTTTTCTACATGGTGTTGAATTGCTTTTGTGTATTTAATTGATCTATTTCCTCTCCTCTATTTGTGATGGTGTAGTAGAGATGTAAACTCTGCCCTAATAGCTTAGCTTGAGTCCAGATCTTTAGATGAAGTCTTTTTTTGTGTGGCTGTTAGTTTGAGGAGTGGGGGAGGGAGAGTTATTGAAGAGGGTCCCCTGTGAAGAGTCGGCCAAGTCAAGACAATCACACCAATATGGCTACATGCTGTGCTCACTTTATTAAACAAACAGGTCATATTTATAACTTAAACTGACCGCTCACCAGACTTTACACACAGGTGATTGGATAAAAGTCTCTAGGCCACGTGGGGTCCGTGTCACCGACTGGTGAGCATGCTGCAGGCGCCTTAGAGTGTGCCGATGAGAGCATGTTGATTTTGCGGTTCCCAGGACTTGCTCTGCACCTGGCTTCTTGTTTGTGCATAGCTTGTTTTCTTTCTCCCACTGCTTGTTCCCAGGACAATTTGAAGCTGCTCTGCAGCTTCAACTAACAGGCCTGGGTTGTCCAACCCAGACAATGGTAACATATGTCTTTAAAAATCCCTCTACAAGTTATGGCAGGCATATATGTAGTTCAAGTTGTGTTTTCACTGACTAGGATCTCTAAAGAATTATTCTAAGTTTTTTTTCTTCTTGGTCACAGTACTTAACCTTATTTGCAATGTTTCCCTTGATTTTTTTTTTTTTTTGAGCAATTAGTTTCAAGTGCTGAGGCATCTGTACATATATTTGTTTGAGTCTTAATTTTTATTTGTGCTGAACCAAAACTTCATGGATGTTTTTTCAATGGTTGGTTTTCATTACAAAAAAACCCACAAACATTGCATCTACCCAAGAACATCCAAGTTGAATATTGGATTGTTCCAAAGCGTGCAAAGGTGAATCAGTTAAGGATGGTCGTAGCCTCTCTGTTCAGTAGAAGCTGGATCCATTTTCTGGAGTATGTCTCTCACTAAATATTTTTTTCAGGGCAGCTGTTTGGAATTAGGTTAAATATCAAAATGTCTAAAGAAGATACTGTGATGAGTAGAACATGATTCTTTTCAGAACCTCCCCACATAATGTTCTGAAAGTAGTCCATTGGTGAAGCGAGGTGACTGTGGACTTCTTCAAATATAAATCTATAACCATTTAGAATAGTTTTATCAATAAGTGAAATTTGTTCAGATGCAGATTTTTCACCATCTCTGGCTTAATTTTTTGACTTCCTAGCAGTCTTAAAGGAAGACAGAGGTCACTGATAGATCTAGGATGGCTTAGCTTGGGACAGCTTGTGTATTCACTGTTGTTTAGTTGCACAGATTTTTGTGCAGCTTTCTGAATTTTTCTGGTTTGCAGTGACACTTCAAGACAAATTTTTTGCTAGTTTTGGTTTATCATTAAATACCTCCTAATATTGAACAGCTCAGACACATTCGTGGCAGTAAAATTGCCCTGATGAGCCAAAAGCATGAGGTTATTTTTAAATTATTTGTTGTTGAGCATGGAGAAGGGGGTGCACAAGGACACAGAAACTGAGTTCAGTTTTGAGTATGTGGGCATACATGATGGAAAATGCATCTAGACAGCCTAGCTTAAGGAACTTCACACATAGGTAGGCCCATACCACACACACATAGTTGTGGCTTGAGTAGACAGAAAATTAGCTGGAAATAATCTAAGCTATGAAACCAACATTGCTTAAGGAGCCCTTGTAACTTCCTAGTTCTAGCTGTTTCTTCCTAGCCTTTGCTATTCTATTCATGATGTTGGCACAGCAAGAAACTGGATCAGAAAACTGGTATGAAAGGCTACTGGGGGGAAGCTGGTTCAGTAGCTCACTGCTGTGGTTTTTTTTCTGGTTTTGGCTGGGACAGAGTTAATGTTGTTATTAGTAGCTAGTGCAGTGCTGTGGATTTGGTGTAAGAACAGTGCTGATAGCAACAGCTGAAAACATCAGTGTGCTAGGTAGTGTTTGTACTAAGTCAAGGAGGTTTTAGTTTTCTTAGGCCTTGCCAGTGAGAAGGCGGGAGGGGACACAGCCAGGTCAGCTGATCTGAACCAGCCAAAGAGGTGTTCCATACCATGGTATGTCATACAGAGTATATATAAGCTGGGGGAAGAATAAGGAAGAGGACGTTTGAGGTTAGGGCATTTGTCTTGCCAAGTAACTGTTAGGTGTGATGGAGCGCTGCTTTCCTGGAGATGGCCGAGCATCTGCCTGCCGATGGAAAGTAGTGAATGAATTCCTTGTTTTGCTTTACTTGTATGCATGGCTTTTGCTTTACCTATTAAATTGTTCTTATATCAACCACTGAGTTTTACATTCCTTTCCCAATTCTCCCCATCCCTCTGGGTGAGGGGTGGGTGAGCAAGCGGTTGCGTGGTACCTAGTTACCAGCTGGGGTTAAACCACGACAGTTTTACAAACTGTTCTGTCACCATAGTAGAAATAACATGTGGGTGGAAATGAAGGGCTGAGGAATATGGGTGTAGGATTTGTCACTGCAAGAACATGCATTGATCCTTTACTTCAGTGTCAACAATCCTGTAAATACGTGTGGTAACTGTAGAACAGAATTTTCAGTGGTTTCGGGGAAGGGATCATATTTTATGGGACAGAAAAATGAATTCTTGGTTTCCAAGGGCATTAGATAATTTTTGTGTGTTGAAGTTTAGCTTTTGGTTTGGAGGGGGTTGGAGTCTAATCTCTCTTCATGAATTTGGAAAGTAGTATTTTTATGTTGGCTTTGCAGAAAGCTGTGTCCATGTAGAATTACAGTGAGAAAGACCTATAAATGTGTGGAAGTTGTGGTGGTAATGTGAGGTGGTTCTTTCTCACACTGTCATTTTGTCTGACTGAATAAACACTCTTGTATTTCCAAGTCTTGACTTCTGTTGAAATGCTTCTTGCCTTAGGTCTGTCTTCATTTCCTTAGCTTACTCAAATACTTTGTAGAACATGAAGAAAGCCGCAATCAGAGAAGCAAACTAGATTTTGTCTATTCTTAAATTTGAGCACGTAGATGATTCTTCTTTTCTGTTGTTGAAGTCTCAGGTCCTCTAAAGGGTTCTAACAAGCAGAATTTTTTTCAACCTTTTTGAGGAAGGTCTTCCAAGAAGTGCTGGTAGACCCTCTGTTGTAAACCTCCTCTGCTTAAGAGAGAAACAACTCTTCCTTGCCTGAATAAGAGTAGAAAGATGGAAGAACTTGAACAGAATTAAATAGTTACTCGGCTCTTCTGAAGCTAATTTCTCATTAAGGCGCTGATCAACAGGATTCTGCGGCAGAGTAAGAGGCTGTAAAGCTCATTGCTTACTCTTCCTATTAACCTTCATCATCTTTGTGCAGGTTTAAAGTGAACCAGAGCTGTGTCATGCCAGCAATGTCAGTCCCATTGCATCCCATTTGAGAAAGAACTCTGACGGCTAGTTTTGGATCTCATGGTTTAGAGTCTGGTACTCTGGTCATAGGCTGAACACACTCCGACTCTGACAAAGGATCTCCACTGAACAAAGCAGAGGTGTCTAGGAGCCCCTTGTGAAGTCAGTATTTTGAACATGCGTAAGTCTTCAAGTTAAAAAGAGCGCTTGAAAGAATAAACCCAGAGTCCTGTCATCAGAGAACTCCTATCTCAAATTCTGCTCTACATGATAAAAAGAACTGGGAAGGACTAAATTTGGATCTTGCTATGAAGCAAAAAATACGCAGCCCCAGTGTTGCGATTTAACCCCAGCCAGCGACTAAGTACCATGCAGCGGCTTGCTCACTCCCCCTCTCTACAACACACCCCCCCACCTGGTCGGATGGGGAGTGGAAGAGGAAAAAGGTAAAACTCATGGGTTGAGATCAGAACAATTTAATAATTGAAATAAAGCGAGGGGAAAAAATATAACCAAATGATACACAGAACAGTTGCTCACCACCTGCTGACCAATGCCCAACCAGTCCCTGAGCAGCGATTGGCCCCTCCTGGCCAACTCTCCCCCAGTTTATATATTGAGCATGATGTTCTTTAGTATGGAATAACCCATTGGGTAGTTCGGGATAGCTGTCCTGGCTGTGCTCCCTCCTGGCTTCTTGTGCATCTCCTTTTTGGCAGAGCATGGGAAACTGAAAAGTCCTTGACTTGTTTGCCAAGTAATGCTTATTCTAACTAAAACATCAGTGTGTTATCAATATTAGTCTCATACTCAATCCAAAACACAGCACTGTACCACCTACTAAGAAGAAAATTAACTCTATCCAAGCCAAAACAGGACACCCAGCAAAAAGGATAGAAAAAGGATTGTCCCCTTCTTCAACTACTCTGTGATAGAGAGTGAGAAAATCCACCAAAGTCTGATTGACAAACTCAATGAGATAAACAGCAAAAGAAGCAGTTTTCTGTCACTGTCATGAGGATTTTGCTAAAACATGCTAAGCGGACTCTGTTTCTCTCTGTTAGCATCTTGGAGAGAATATCCTAACACTGTCCATCAAAGTCTACCTCCAGTTCTGATCCAGTTCCAGAGAGAAAGGTACTTGGCAGGGCAGAGTGTGTCATCCTTATCAAACTATTCAGTATTAAAAAAAAAACAAAACAGTGTTGATAAGGATATATCTGCAAAAGTGGAAAAGCATTCTACTCATCCAGTTGGTGGTAGAGTCCTCATTCAGTATCATTCTTTTTTAGAATAAAAAAACTTCACATTTGGGATGAAGGCTTCTTCCAGGCAAAAATGAAAGACTGATATGTATTATAATTATACTCTTTAATTCAAAGTAAGATTATTTATCCCTCCACAAAATGTATGTGCTGATGCAGAAAAAAGACCTATTGCCAAGCTACCTCATAAACAGAATAAAAAAACTGGTATTTTTCATTATTTCAAGGGTTATCTGTGATTTACACTATTGTAGCCACATTTAGTATTATAATCACTTCATTTTTTGGACTTAGCATACTAGCATAAATAAGTAATCCAGCATCTGCTAAAAGGTGGGGGGAAATTTAACCATTAATCTAGGCTTGATGCCAGAAAGGAATCCTCAGATTCTGTATTTATAGTCAATTCAATTTTACACTAGTTCATTGCCATTATCATACCTGTGAGGTCTTGCCTTTGAGGAAGAGTACTGTGAGCATTTTAGGTTTGCTGTCTTGTTAATTAACATCTTAATGTCATCCTTTTGGATGGCTTATTTTTGAAGGGGTTTTTTGGAATCAAAATGTCACAGGTATAGAGTGTTCCATTAACAGTTTTCTCATAAATGGGGGTGAGGGGTGTCTATCCACTATCCTGGCATACTGTCTTCAGTACTCACAGAAGACTTCACAGAAATGTGTATTATTTTCAAGGGAGAAAACAGAACTTACCGGGAAAGTTGTCCACTCAAACCAAATAGGTTTTTTTTTAAATGACCTTTCAAGGATCAATAGTTTCTTGTGCAGACAGTTTTTCACTGTACAAGATTTTAAAGAAGCTAGTAACAGCTTCCAAAGAAAACTGATTAGAAGGATTCTTGGGAGGTTATCCAGTTCAATCTTCTGCTACCCACTCCTCAGTGTTCTATTATTTAGCAAAATTCTTCCCCAAGAAGGTCCCAAAGTGACAAATTAATATGACCTGGTTAATAGTCACCTTTTGGTAAGTAAGATAGTTTTGTCATCACAAATACAAAGTTGGAGAGAGATGGTCATATATACAGAATCATCAGGAGAGTCTGGAGTTGGTCTGCAAAATGATCAGGAAACAGCTCAGCTATGTTATGTGCCAGCTCGTGAAGAAAGGCTGTATACTGATGTCTTCAGTCATTCAAAGAGAAATTTAGCCTTTGATTTTTTTTTAGGATAAGGTGAAACTGCAGGCCTTTATTTACAGGAAACAAGCAAACAAGCATTGTGGCTTGCTGGTTCATCAGGCGAAAGTCGGCCTCTGGAGGAGCTATACTCAAGGTATTACTTTTGTTCTTAAAGGTTTCAGAGTAGAACCTTTGTGGAGGTTGAGCTATTACAACTGAACTTAAATGGTCAAAATTTAAGACAGCTTTCCTTTGAAGTTTTTATACCATTTGTCAGTAGAGAGGTACTCCTGAGTATAATTCATACTGTATACTTCTGGCATCCAACTCTGGGTGGCATTTGGGAAGCACTGTAGACAAGAAAAATGAAGTTTATTGTAGGTGATCAGAGTGACTCTGTGCAGATACATTTTTCTCTGTATAATTTTCTATGGAGTTTGGGAAGGCAAGCAGTCTAAAACAGCTGTATAAATTCTACATGTACTTCTGTGTTTGGAATGATAGTGCTCCTGGATTGTTGCTTCATCAGCTGCTTTTCTCACTCCTACAATGGTAAGATTAAGGATGTTTTTTGTAGAGCTATTTTGAGCTCTTCAGACAGCAGTTTGGAGAAGTCTTTTATAGACCAGGTATTAACCACTACTGAACTTGCTGGCAGTATCACTGTAGCCTGGCCATTGTTTTTTAGGTCCAGGATCAAAATATTTGTAGATGGTAGATTTGTAATGGTAAAATCATTGTCAAATAATGTATCAATTAAGCTAAACTTGCAGCTTCTTTTTTTGGTATTGTATACTACTGTGAACGCTAGTTTGATCTTTTATGCAAACTGTCAATGCTTTGTGATTTCATAATGTTGTCTTGTTTTCTTTATTTTTTAAGATTTGCACTAGCAAGCAAAACAATTACATCATTACTAGAAGAAATGTGGTTTGCTTTTGTTTACTTCCATCTTTTCCACTTAGGAATGCAACACTGGTATTGGAGGTGTCTCTAGACCTGCCCTTTCTGAGCAGGAGGAAGCAATGGTCCTAGGAGGACTGTATTTCTAGATGTATTTCTCTGGTTCACTAGGCTAGTATCTATGATCTTCCCAGTCAGCATCAACAAAACGTTGCTGGCCGGCTACTTCTGTCCCCAAGTTCACTGCCAGCTACCATGCACAGTTGATGGTGTTCAGTGACTGCAAACTGAGACTCATAGCTGTCTTTGAAAATAATTCCACAGGGAAAAACCTTAAAACCCATCGTCCTAGGTGTGAAGTTTAAAGCCAGGAGTGCCTTTGAGCATGTTTCTTGTGCGTCCTGCATAATTGCAAGCCTCATTGGTGTCGTTAGTCAAAAGCCTTTTAACTCAAGACATAGAAATACTTCTGGAAGTCTAAGCTGATCTTAAGCTGATCTCATTTGAGGCCTGTATCTTACTCTAAAAGGCAGAGGCCTTCATTTTTCAGGTGGAAGATCACTGCAGTCTTCTCTTTTTTGTTTTGTTTTGTTTTTTTCATTTGTATCCTGTAAGAATCCAAGCCCAAGAAAACCTGCAGCCTGCTGTGTTTGAGAGGACATTTTACGTACAACATTTTTCTACTTTCTTCTTCAAGGACCTTTGTCTAAGAAATTGAGGAAACACAAAGATGGATTCTTTCTTGGTCATAGAGAAGAGATGCCTTCAGACTATAGATTTTAATTTCATTTTCTTATATTTAAAAGTCCACGTTCTTTTGTAATATTAAAAGTAAGCTGTAATTCACAGAAAACACTTCAGAATCCTAGTACTACTTTTGCTACAGGTGTGACTGTTGACATTTGATCATCCTGCAACAGAAAATGATAAATGCAAGCTACTTGGTAGCTAGAGCACCTTGTTTGTAGAGGCTGGTGATTGCAAGGTTAATTCAAGTGACATAAGCCTTGTAAGTAACCAGCTTCCGCTGAATAATTTTAATGATCTTTATGGTTTAATGATCACAGAAATCCAGTCTTCAAAGGGACCTGTGTCAACATGAATTTGCAAGAAAAAATGACTAACTGAAGGAAAGCTTTTTAATAAAGAGATAATGCCAAAAGTATACTTAATTTGCTGGACTTACTCATGCAGCTGAATGAAGCAATATGCCGGATTTCAGAAGTCCTCCACAGAAGTACCTCCATGCAAAAAAAAATTTTAGAGTGGATTTTATCTAGACTAGAGACTTTAAAATGTCAGCTGCAAGCATCCCATCAAACCCTTTCTTGTCAAATGGGTGAAAAAATAACACATGTAACATTAGCCATCCTTTACCCTTATCAAGGCGTTTGAGAAGGACACTTCCAGCTAGAGATGGGCAATGTAGCTATATCATCTTTAAAATCATGGGATTTCTTTTTCCCTGAAGATGCTTAATAATGTTCTGGGAAATAAGGTCCTCTAACTGATCTGCCAGGCAATCCTGCCTTCCTGTGAGAGAGCTCAGGTAGTGACAGCATAACAGCAGTGGGGTTTATATATTCATGGAAAGAGAAGAACCAAGTCCTTCTTTCAGAAAGCCATTATATCTGGATCATGAAGCAAGGTAGTGTTCTCTGACTGGTATTTCTGGGAGGTTATCCAGAAGTGTCTCTGAACCATCGCTTTCCTTGAAGACTACAGTTCATGTATGCCTCTCAACACAGAAGATCCCAAAACAAAACAAAGGCTGCAATAAACTTAAAATTGGTCATGCAGTTTCTGTACAGACAAATTAACCACTTCATTCGCAGTGTCTGTCTGGTTGATGTGGTCTGGCAGTATCCACCAGAAGGTTCTACTGTAAGTCCTGAACTAGACTTAATTATATAAGAAATAAAAATTGAAACCCTCTTTCTCTGCAGTGTTGCCTTTGTCAATCTGATACTGCTTTGAAATGTTCTATGACTTCCAACTTGATAGCATGATACAAAACTCTGTAGTTGACTTTATTAAGATTTGTATTGCAAGTTGAGGAAGTGCAATAGCTGGATCACTTTTGTCTAAATTTTTTTTACTCTGCATCCTTGAGACATCTGTGTAACATTAGTTAGATTTGTCATCTATTTCAAATGGTTAACTAAGCAGTTGCTTTTTTCCCCTGATCAGTTTAAGGCTGTGATTTGATGAGCCTAAAGTGCATGCATGATTCCACTTAATTTAGTATTTCATAAAAATACAGCTATGTACAGTTCTCATCCCAAAAGCCTACACCTAATTATTAGAACTTCATTCTCTCCTCTTCAATCCTTACTGAACCTAAAGGGAAATGTCATGGCATATAGTTCACGTAACAGAACCGTTACTACAAGACAATCTGTGGAATACTTAATGCTTAAATGCTGCTTAATAAGGTCAGGAGAGAGTTTGTGAGAACGGGAATCTGTATGAATATTGACTATAAACTATTTGAAATGGTGTTGCATAGCAATGGTAGTGCTTATTCTGCTAGAATTCTGGAAAACTTATTGCCTCTGAATACCATTACTGTATTCAAAGTGTGCATAATAACCGTACGGGGCATAGGATGCTGTGCTGTAAGGCATTGTTCAGTAAGAAGCCTCTCTGGGTTAGATGACAATCTGTGTGGACAGTCTCTCAAGGAGCAGTTACCTCATAGCAGTATTATCCGCAGAAATACACTGACTGCATGGATTTTTGCAGTCTCTTTTCTTTTTCTGCCACTGTGGAATCTGCTGCTTGATATCTGCATGTTGGTAGAGTCACTGAAGATTATTTGGATTGGTCTTTTTTTTTTTTTTTTTATAAGATAGGAGAACATGTATAGGTTCATGTGTGATATTCTTTGATTGAGAGGGTTCAGTCTCATTTATGGACTATATGTATTCTATAAATAGAATAAATGTAGATAATATGCTAAGTGCTCTGGGGTTTGAATTTTTTTATTATTGTTGTTACTGTGTAAGGCTCTAATTTATGTTCTTGCTTACCTTATAGTGGAGAAACTAGAAATCAGAAAAGGAAAGACAGTTGCTGAAACTGAGTGGGGTTTCTGTAGCACTATTATAACTTTCTTGCCACATGAAAATATTCTAAGATATTTTATCTGCAGTAGATACACATGGATATTTACAAAAGCATAGCAGACAAGAGGGTTTTCCCTCTTTCTGCTGCTTCCCCCCCACCTCCCCCCTTTTGCTCTGCCTTTGATTTTTTTTGACTCCCTAATGTGCAGACTTGGGGGAAAAGTCTGTATGGGAGAGGATCACCAAAACAGAATTGCATAGGCAGATTCCTGTACATAAATAAAAAGCACTCACCGGTGCCTGAAAAACCAATTCAATTGCATTTCATAAAACGGTTGTGAAAACTTCGTTTTTTCACTTGGTATCTGATGTTACATAATCAGGACATTACAGATCTTTAGAAAAGGAGAAGAATGAGATGGGGTTATTAAAAGACTGTTAGGTTCTGGTGAATATTCCCAAATGGCAAATGTCAAAATTGAGATGAAGCTCAGAGATGTTGCTTAGCAACTGTGGTAGTCTCTGGTGGCCACAGGTGAATACAGTGAGTGTTTACAGCAGCAGTGCTGCTGTAAAGTTGATTGTGAAGAAGGATTTCTAAAAAAGCTGGTTTTCCTCATGAAATTCAGTAGTAACTTCTTCCTCATTCCGGTGAATCTTCAAACTGCCTTTGTCAGGGATGGGAAACAACAATGTGGCAATAAATGCGATTTTGCAAATTGATGATTTCCTAGTGGTAAACAACACTCTGTATAAAGTATGTTGGTATTATGTTTTGTAATATCTTAGCAGTAAACTCTAGTATTTCTGTTCCTTGACTTGTCCTTCAGAATTCGAGGCAGGATTATACTGGATTACTTGTACATAGGCTATTGTAGCAGAACTGGGAGAAAAAAATATTAACTGTATCGAAGGATAAATTGCTTTCAATACCTTTTTTTCCTGTTGCATCAGCTGTAGTATCCTCTGTGACCCTTGCAACACTCCCTGCTGCGTATCTATTCAACTGTATTGTGTGGTCTTAGAAGTTCAGCAAACCCTACCGGCAGCAGCTTCACTTTATCTCTCCCTTCACTTAAAGATTTCCTAGTGCAAACATATTTTGAAATAGAATTTCTTACTTAGGCAGCTTGTGAACTGTTTTGAACATTATTCGGAAATGAAATTTTGCAGGTGGAAGATTAATATGAGTAAATGGAATGTGAAGGTTGAAACCTATATGTGAAAGTACAGTCTAAATTTGCAGAAATGTTAACAGTACTCATTTTGATCAAGTTTTGTAGGGGTGAGGATCTGAATCAAAAATTCATTGCATTACGTTGCACTTCCAGTTCATCCTGATTTTTTTTTTGCTTCAGTTCTTTGAATTTTTAAAAAAACAACAACAAAACAACCAAAAAACACGCAAAGAAGTGCTGTTTTTGACAGGCACTTTGAAGTCTGTGTCAGTTGCTCAGTATCTTCTAGTCTGGACTTGTGAAAATACCCTCCTTCCCTTTGCAGAATGGTGTCCTGGTTTTGGCTTAGAATTAATTTTCTTCTTAGTAGCTGGTACATTGCTGGTTTTGGGTTGAGCTTGAGAATAACTTTGATAGCATACGGATGTTCTAGTTGTTGCTAAGCAGTGCTTACTGTAAGTCAAGGACTTCTCAGTTTCCCATGCTCTGTTGGTGAGCAGGTGCACAATAAGCTGGGAGGGAGCACAGCCAGGACAGCTGACCTGATACCCAAAGGGCTAGACCATACCATGGAACATCATGCTCTGTAAAAATTGGGAGGAGTTGGCGGAGAGACACGGATCGCTGCTCTGGGACTGGCTGGGTATTGGTCAGCAGGTGGTCTGCAGTTGTACTGTGCATCACTTATTTTTCTTGGGTTTTATTCCTCTCTCTCTATTTTCTCCTTTTTCATTATTATTTTAATTATTAAACTGTTCTTACCACAACCCACAGGTTCTACCTTTCTTCCTGTTCTCCTCCCTGTCTCATGGGGGAGGGGTGGTGGTGCAGCAGGAGAGCAGTGAGCAAGCAACTGCATGGTACTTAAGTTCCTGGCTGGGGCTGAACCACAACAAATGGGATCTTTTAAGCCTTGCAGTGTACCTTGCCCTTAAAACAATGACATTCATAGTAGTGTTTATTTGACATCCTGTTTAGCTACATTTTTATGTAGGGTATTCCTAAATAAAAACAAATTCTGCTGCATACCCTCTCTTCATCACTTCTGCTTCACCCTCAAATATTAAAAACACTGTCTTTGTCTACTTGCATCTTGTAGAATTTTGTAAGATCCTGTTAAACTTGGTATTCCTTGAAATGTCTTCAAGTATATTTCTCTATATTTTTATCAACAGCATTTACTGAATGAATGGCTTATTTTATCTCACCATGTCACAACAGTACACAGTCAAAAAATGAATTCTAGAAGAAGATGCTAAATGAAGCTCTAATCATATTGGTTGACTAAAGAAATGGAAATCGGGTACTTGGAATTCAGCTCTCAGGTCTGATAGAAGTCTTGTGTTATATCCTATAAATTAGAAATTACATTTCGGAAGCAGAGTCTTCAGTTTATCAGTTTTTTGTGTATCTGACCAGAGGTGCTAAACAACCTGAGGTTTTTTTTCCAGGGAGGAAGCTGGCTAAAGATAAGTTCACTGCTGCCTATTTCAGTGTGATCTCATACTGACTGCATATTGGTTTTAAGCTTCCATATACAATAATTACATTTAAAACCCTATGTAAATAAAACTAGATCCTTAAGTTCACAACCTAATTACCATCTTCTAGACTTTCTATTATAAGCCAACTGATCACATTTGCTCCAACCATATATATCTATATAAATACAAATATATGGAGTATATAAAATATATATGTGTGTATGCATATAACATAATCCGAGTAGAACTTTTAAAATGGTTTAGCTTACTAGTAGAAGATTGTGTAGCTTGAAAGGTATCTTCTTAATTCTGCAGCTGCGTCTCTCTTACTGAAGATGTAGCATTCCTGCAGAGGACTGGTGGACTAGTCATCTGTCCATCTTCTAAAGGTCCCATTTTAGAGGGTTTTTTAATGCCTAGCAGCTAATGCTGATCTTTTGGTCACAAAATCAGTCCTAAGGCAAAGTTCATAGAATAGCCCAGGCTGGAAGTCATCTCAAAAGATCATCTGGTAGGGAAGCCTAGATGCGATACCTAACACCCTGTCCAATCCCATCTTGAAAACCTCCAGCGACGGGGATTTTACCACACACCTGGGGAGGCTGTTCCAGTGAATCATTACTCTCCCTGTAAAAAAAAAAAAAATAAATAAATAATAATTATCTTGTATTGAGACACAAGTTCTTCCTTTATATGATTTTGTTGTTGTTACGCACCAACTGATTTCAGCCAAACTTTAAAGGTATCAAAACTGTAAAGTTGGCTTCTACAAGCTGTATGAGAATTGTTGATTGGATAGAAGTAGAAGGAATCAAGTCAGTGTTCCTACTGAGGTACAGGTAGGGCTTTTAGACAGTCACTTCTGTTTAGTAGCAGCTGGCTCATCAACTGGCACATGTATAACTTCAGAAAAGTCAGAGGACATACTTTTGTCAATACAGGCTTTGGAGTTCTATCAGGAAAGAAAAGAAAGCAAGTTATGCAGAACTGGAAAAATCTCCTATTTTCATACTTTTGTTTGTTATTTTTTTAATGTGAAAATATGTAGAAAAGAATTCCTGATTTTCTGTGTATATATGTTTTTTCTGCCTGCTTGTTATTTTTTCTTACTCATAACCACTTTTTGAAGGTGGTCTGCAATGGTATCAACAGAAATAAAGCTTTTCCATCTTGCCTTTTTGTTCTGGACAATACCAGAGAATAGAAGTGTAAATGCTTACATTGCATCTTTTGGAGTCACTACTTATTTCTTCAGATAATACCAGTTTCCTTTAGAATAATCTAACCTCATGCAAGACCTGCCATTACAAACAGAGTCAGTTTGGCAAGTAACTAGTTTGCTCGTGTTTTACTGTTATTTTTGATCAAGACAAAGCATAAATGTTATGAAGGTAGGAGAGACTTGAGAATCGCACATTGTGTGCGGGTTCTTACTGTTGTGCTTGGTTGGTTGGGTTTATTTCTAGGCTTTTCATCAGATCTTGAGTAGGCCAGTTAGCATGCCTTCTCTATGGCTCAGTTCTCCATCAGTGAAGTAAGTGCAAAATGTATGCAAGCAGTAGAGAAATAACCCAGGTCTTTGTTTAGCAGAGGAGTCAGAAAGTATCAAGCATAATAAAAGTTAATTTAACTGCTGGCTCACTCTGGTCAGAATTTTTTTCATAATGCAGTTGGAATTCAGATTCCTATCTCCCATCTGTCTCTTTCTGTCCTGTCCATATCTGTGTCTCCCCTCCACCATGTTTTTACTTCCCCTGCATGAACTAAGTGTTTTTCTTTCTCTGGCAGCTAAGTCTAGGAAATACTGGTGTTCTCAAGGAAGTGTGTGCAAGGACAGAAAAAATAAACAGGGTAAAACAGCTTTGTTTACAATTGGTTTTGGAGGGAAATTTTACTGGCTTTTTGTATGCATTAAAATTTATCTGTTTAAAGGCATTACTGTTGAATTCATGCATAACTTATTGTCTGTACCTGGTTTCAGATTTGGTACTTCAGTGTCTGAAATTCTTCTTTAGGGATTCAAGGAGTGAATGCAATCAGTTGAGATCAGAATGATCATATCTACAATATTTATTGAAAATTATTTTAGTATTATGTGACAGAATTTATGCATGCCTTGTTCAAGATCAATATTTGATACTTGGGTTGAAGACAGGTGTGACTGCAGGTAACCAGTCAAAGAAGAGACTCATCTAATCCAAACTGGTTTGCCAGTAGGTGTATTTGAAGTGCTGTGCTCCAAACTTCTCTACTTTTATGTGCTATTGTTTGAAGCTTGTGTCCCCAGATGGTTAGATGGGTCTCTGAATGGTCAGCTCTCCTGAGACACGAAAGCTGCATCAAATTTGAATTCCTACTGTGTTTATACATGACTTTTGGCAACTTAGTACAACTATATTATAGTATGCTTAGGTTAGTTTCATTGTTGTTCTAGAGTGTGTAACGTCCAAGATAATTTGAAAATACACAGAAGTTATTTTAATCCCAAGATACTACATGCTGATAAGCTGCACAGGAAGGTAAATTTATTATTGGTATGTACTGTGGAGTCATACTGTACTATGTAATGAAAAAACACAAATTATTACCTGTAAGCTGGCTTTAATACTTAGTGAAGATGTTTAGATAAGCAAAAACTCCAATTGTTTGGTATATGCCAAGCAGAGCTAGTGTTTGGGGAGTTTTATTCTGTGGGGTTTTTTCCTAATACTGTTTCTCAAATTGTTGGGTTTTTTTTAAATCGGTTTTCTGTCTTTGTAGCAAAAATGACTGGGGGGGGCCAACACACACTTTAATGCTGTCAACCTCTGCTAAAGATCAGAAATTTGAGTATTGAGATAATCTGTGACACCTTAAGGGGTTACTTCTCCCTGTTGGTCCTTGTCACAAATGACTATTCTCTTTGATTGTCAAATGCAGACACGTGAATTTTGCAAATCATGTTTATGTAAGATGTAATTGGTTTTAGGCTAAGTCATTTCAAGCTTCAATAGTTATATCCCTTAAGGATACTCTGGCACACTAGACAGGGAATTTTCTCAGCAGTGTGACCTTTTTAGTTGATGCAATACTCACTTTGTGTTTGTTTGGGATAACTGAATATTAAGTAGAGCCATCCAAACCAGCTGTAGGTTATAAATATACTCTTTCTTAATTCATTTTCCTGGTATGTTTAAAATAGATACCAGGTCACTAAATTAATGGGGAATTCAAATAGATATGTGAGTAGAGAATTTCCACAGAAAATTTCTACAGCTCAAATGCATGTAACTCTGGCTTTATGTGACCAGAAAATCTTGAAAAATATTATGGAATAAAGTTGGTCATCCAGTTTAAAGCACCAAAGTAATGTTGACTAATAACATACTTCATGGTAATAAAGTCAGTTGGCAAAAAGCTTAGTGTCTATATATATTTATATGAGCCAGCACAAATATTTTTTCCCCTTTTTTTAATAGAGATTTACACATACTGCAGGATGTTCATTGAAATGTTTTTAAAGGGATGGGCTAGTATGGATTTATGTATTTTCTGTACTAATACACATGGTATTGAATTCATAATACTGAGTATATTCAACATTTGTTATCTGTAATTGAGCATATAAGCCTGGAAATATTTAAATAAAGTTGCACATTAAGAGCTTGGTATTGTCCACAGAGCAGAGGGCGATTTTTGTCTCCATTTCTTAATACTCTGTCCAAAAGCAGTGTGTGTTTTGAAGTCCTTCCACCACTGTATAATCTAGCACAGCTCAAAACCAGAGGTTAAATTAGATCTTTAATCTGCTGCTTTACTTTATTTTGGAAGCTTTTGAGAAATAATTACCTAATTATTGCACCTATTGCTTTTTTCAGAGTAGTAGTTATGAGCATTTAAAAATAATAAAGACATACACTTGAAGATATGAAATACTTTTTTCATTATGGGAACAGCTTCCTTGCCCTGTCCCTAAAAAGCCTGAATAACCAGATGAAGCTGACTTTATGGGACATCTGTAGTGCTTTGTCAACCTCTGGGTCTCCCATCCATTACAGCAAGCCCTTGACATACATTCACACCCAGAAAAACCAGGGCTGTTCTGTTGCACGTTCTCGTGCAGCAGCCCTGATGTTCCTGTGATTGTTTTGTCAGCCAGTTCAAGGAGCTGAGTTTAATAAAGCACCGATCCTACCAAACATAGCTCAGTGCTGTAGTTGTACAGGTAATACAAGTTGATATTGAAAGACTGGTATGCCACACACTAGTCTTGAAGCTGTTCTCTGTTCCTCCTTCTGCCCCATCTTGTGCTGGCTTAACTGTTAAAAGCAGCTTCATGGTTAACAGCATCAGACAACTCATCTGGGCTGAGATTTATTTTACTTGCTGGGTTGTTTTGTATTTGCTGGGGTAAACTAAAAGGTTAGCTTCAACATGACTGAGGTCCCTAACCTGAATTCACATGCCAGTGCTTGCTTCATATTCTTGCTTTATTTCATCCTTCATATGCAAACGTGACTGCATACTGTGTAATGTAATAACATACTTTATGTGGAGTGAACGCAATTTTGTTCTTAATGTTCACTCAAAAACATTGATAGGAAGAATAAACTTAAAAAAATCTAAAAAGCCAAGGACATTTTCCCATCAAGTGAGTGATTACTTTCAGAACATTCCTCTGGTCCTCCTTTACTTCTATTCAGATATCTTTGTCTTGGAGTGTATAACTGAGTTGACATGAGTATATTAGCATTAGGTATACGTCAGCACCTCAGAAATCAATAGGGCATCTCATGCTTTGCTGCTTGTTTAAGGTGCTGCTGATGCAGATAAATACAACTGTGCCACATACAACTAATGTGACATTATTTCAAAATCTTTACCTACTTGCATTGAATTTTAAGTGTGGCAAGAAGATACCAAAGAGAAAATAGTCTCTCACATGGTAACAAATCTTAAGATCTTGCATTTGGTCTCAAAACAACTTGGGTAAATGGAGTATAGCGAAATCATTAAGTCATCTGACTATGCAGCAAGTATAGTGAGAAAAGGGAGGGAGTATGTTGAAGGTTCTAGAAAGGAAGAATACAGCAAGAATCAGTACCATTTCTGGCTACTTTCTGTCATCAAAACACCCTTCAGAACTAGTTCTGTTGTTCTTAACATTTATGTCCTTGATTGGAACTACATAAAGAAACCATCTTGGCGATTGTTGGCTTTCTGTTTCCTGTTCTTTGGTCAGTTTAGCAAAGAATTGAAGTCTGCCAATCTGTGTCTGCAGAACTTGTCCGAAGCATGCTGAAGTTGAAGAATCATCTATGCTATGATGACTTTTGGCTTCCTTCACTTTAACCTTCCTATTGGGATTTCTTGTTAATTTTTGTGATTGTTTTGTCAAGTCATTCAGAAGCTATCAGCCATTGTCAGTGGTCACTCTGTGACCATCAGTGTTGGCCACTTTTCTTCCATTCACCTTATTTAGTTGTGACAGCTTTGTAGAAAACACATTTTTACATACCAGAGGTGCTTATGTATACTTTACATATCAGATGGTGCTTTTCCTGCTGCTGAAGTCCTGGATTAGGCAGCCATATATGTCCCATGTTGCACTGGGTGCTGCTGTCACCCATCTTGCTGTGTTGGCTTTCCACTTGCCTTTGACCCGTTCCATGAAATGGAAACCTGGGGGCAGATGTGGTCAACAAAAAAGCCTGAAAACCTCTTTATTTGCTTCTGCTGCAGTCAGAAGAGTTTATGCTGTCAGTTCAGTAGTACTGAAAACCAAACTTGTGTAGGCAGTATCTGTTTTGTAGGTTGAAAATGGTAAAATACTGTACATGTAAATCACTGCTGTAGTTATTCATAATAGAACATGTATTTACATAATAACTCTGAAATGGTGTGCTGTACTTACCCCATTTTGTATGTAGGTTTTATTCTCAAGATGTCTGATCTGTTTACAGAGCTTCTTTTATTGGTTCAGTTTACATGCATTCCCCTCCCCCCCCCCCCAGTTTGAGCACACCAGTTACATGGGTGTGTCTCTGGTGACGCACCTTTAGCAAGGGGTAACTCGGAAGCCAAGAAGTCTGTAACTTCCTGTGTTTGAGTCCACATGTGATGACAATTCAATGACATCAGTTGCGGGTGAGTCAATTTTCACCTCACCAAACTGACATGGGATACCAGACAGATCAAGAAAAATTGTTTCTGCTCCAGCTCACTTTGAAATGAAGGTGAGACTGAAAGATGTGCAGATTATAATAGTTAATATTTAGATTTGAAAAGGGAATTACTTAAGAATATTTTTTCTATTTTAAAAAAAAACAAAAACAAACCAAAAAAAACACACACCAAAGACCCGTGAGAGTTCAGTGTGCCGTACCCGCACATAATGCCTCTGCCGCTGGCACAAAGCAGGAAGCTTGGGCGCCCCTTCGTTCCTCGTGTTTGCAGAGTGACCGTTTCCCGGCGCCGCGCCGGCAGCTGCAGCGGCGCGGACGCACGTTCCGCGGGAGGGGGCGGGCCTGTAAGTGCGTCTCGCCCGCGCCCGGCTCGCTGACGCCCTGCGGCGCTCGGTTTATTTTTAGTCTGTTGCCGGGTGGATTTGCACGGGCCCCTGGCGTGGCTCCGCCTCGCGGCGGCGGATTTACTTATGCAAAGCAAGTGTCCTGTAGCCAGTCCCGAGCAGGCATGCAAATTCCCCGTAGTCTGCAGCCATGAGGCGAGAAGTCTGTCTGCGCTGGTCTGGGAGCTGGTGAGGGGCAAGATGGCCGCAGGGGCTGCCTGCTAGTCTCCCTCCCACCGTCACAGGAGAAAATGTGGCCTTTCATGTGGGAAAAAGGCAAATTGTCTTCTTGCCCCCAAAATCTGAAGATTGTAGAAAGTCTCCACCAGGCTTCAATTAAGTGAATTTATGAAACTGTTGGTTCCATCACATACTTGAAGACCAGCCTCCACCAACCTGAGGCGATGCACCGGGCAGGAATTCAGCAGGGACTTCTGTATGTGGAACTGGTCTGAGCAAGGAACAAGCAAGCAAGGCAGCAGGTGCACCACACTCCCTTGAGAAGGGATATCTTCCCTAGAGGAAATACTGGTAATATTTTATGAAACAGCAGGTTCCTACAGCCAACTAATCAACTGCTGTTTTAGTTCCATTTTAAATTGTTGCTTTTTTGTTACTTCTAAAAGGCACTTGTGTATGCATGACAATGTTTTAATGCAGCATCACCTTTTTTCTTGCAAGTTTTTTCACTTTTGTTTCTTCTGGCATTTGAGAAGTGAGCTCAGGGTACCACTGTTAGCATTAGATAGCTCGCCTCTGAAGTCTGATGTCACCAAGTTGCAAGTGTTTGAAAGCTGAAATTACATCACAGCAGCTACTTGCATATGTAATATGTGAACCAGTTTAGAAAATACTTTCCAGAATGTTATGGGTAAATATATAATTTTTTTCATTGGAATAGTGTTATTCTACATTTTATCTAACAGAACACTTGTATTAAGAGATCTGCCTTAAAAGGATGCAGTTCTGCATACGTGAGTGATAACTTGCTACAGCTGTAGCTTGTTGAAGTTTCACATCAAAATTTCACCTATAAAAGGGAAAAATGCTGTATTTTACAATGCACAGAAAACCCTAAACATGAGCAGAACATCTTGCCTTTTAATGATTTTTTTTTCAGTTTCTCATTTTTTGGTTTGCTTGTACGTGAACAGTTAATTCAGGTTGTTGAGGTTTTAAATTTGGAATATCAGAAGTCAGGTAACTTTTTAATTGTAGATGTGTTCTGGAAGTTAGCGTCCACTTCTATAGAAGTATTAGCTCCTCTTATTTAACGATTATGGTAACTGTTAATCCTGTTCCAAAGGTGGAAAGGCAGTATAACATCTAAACTGCATATAATAGAAATACTCTACAAATATTCAGCTTTATATAAACTTTAGTAAATCCTTTTTTTTTTCTTTACAGAAAGAAACATACTTAGTCCTTTAGCTTGTGCTAAAAAAAAAAAAGCAAGAAAGCTGAATTTTGCTTTTGTTACAGATTATTTCAAACAGCAGTACTTGTTTAGTGTTAGGAAACTTCACAGCTGAATTGAAAGCTTATGTTTTGAGTTGTTGATGAAAGTTGAAATATGACACTTGTGGGAAGTACCACAGTTGCTCCAGCTGAGCTCCACTCAAGCAGTTAACTGATGTAATGACCTAAATGGCTGTTAAAATTTAGTTTACAGAAAAAAACAGAACTCTTTTTGGAGAATGAGCTTAAACTTCACTTGCTAAAGACTGGGTGTTTCTAAGGCACTTGAGTTGTTTGTTTTAATGAAGCATTGTATAGGAAAGATTCTTGCTTGTTTTCCATTCTTCCATCTTCAAAAGTATGCGTTTTATGTATAGCAGTTATCAAGGCATAAATTGATGAGCCATGTAAGGACAATTCTGCAAAGCCACCATCAGATGAAAGATCTTAGTTGTGTAAATAGACCTGACAGTTCTTTTTTCCTATGAGGAATCAGTTTTTTCCACAAGGTATGGTAGCCTCATGGGAAAAGAACTCTAAAGTGACTATTTTAATATGAGAAACATGTTTGTGAGCCAAAGTCAAAGGTGCTATTAGTCTTTGGAGGCAGAGAAAACACAGGACAACTGCTTAATTCACTGTGATGCCAAAGTCGTGAGAGTGTAGTTTGAGTTTGTACCTGAAGTTACCAATCAAGTACAGTACACAAGACCACATAACCTGTTTGAAACGTCTACTGTGAAATTACTCTGGTTTACCAAGCCTGTAACTGTGCGTTCAGGGTGTTTTTCTTCAGCGTAGATACACATGTGGACTTCAGAAGGCGGTTTGCAAGGGTGGGAGAGAATGGCCTCTGTTTTCAAGGTAGAAATCATATTGCACTCCTGAAAAAATACTGATTTTTTGCTGCTTCTGTGTTGGGACACTAGAAAAGCATGGGTGCTGCACATTATGTCAGAAAAGGAAAGGTTACCAGCTGGCATGCTTGAATCCGGGTTGAAGTTCAGTAGTGGTTTTGATTCAATATTTAACATCGTATTAATTCAGTGGTTGTAATTAACATAGACTAAAAACGCACCTGCATGTTAAACGCTGCACCGTTCTTGCGGCCGTGCACCCCGTGTGCACTGCACTCGTGTGTTTGTGCTTTTGTGCAGCTCCAGCTTTTAAACTGAAAACCCGTAACACATTTCTTACGTCATTTACCAGCAATTTGGAAAATGTTGATGCCGCTCGCCTGGGCCGTGGGCCCCTGTGCGTGTGTTTGTGTCCTGGCCGACCTGCCGATGGCCTCGTGGGGTTTGTTGCTGGGCGGAATTTAAGGGGCTGCTGTGTGATTGGCTGCCGTGCAGCTGCTCCTTCCAGCCAATCGGAGGCGGGGCTCGAGTCCGCGCTCCCGCAGCGCCGAGGCGAGGGCTGCGGCCCGGCACGTCCCGCGGGGAGAGGAGGGTGCAGGGTCGCGGCGGGCTCCCCTTCGGGCGCGCTCGCGAAATTACAGGGCACTGCTGCAGGGAAGAATGCTGCTTGTTTGTTAAACCGCAAACATCAATAATGGATATTAAACACGGGGGGGAAATAGAAGCTAAAGTTTTGGATCTTTTTCTTTTAAATTACAGTGGACCTTGTTTTGCTGTTATGTGCGCTGCATGAAATAGGACAGGATAGTGGTGTAATTTTTTCTTAGAAAATGGCATGTTCGTCTTAGCTTTGTTCAGCCAACACTAACATAATTCTAGTCTAAAAGGAAAAATCAATCAGGTGTGCTAGAAGAAATATAATTTGCACTTATCATATGTTCTGTTTATTAAATTTTAAAATAAAGGTATATTTGTATGTGGATCTCAGTGGGCTGGTGGTTTGCGTCTTGCATTAGTGGTAGGAAAATTATTAGCACATTATTTCCACGCATATTCTGTAAGAATAGATCACAAATGGAGGGTTTTTTTCAATTTGAAAACAGTTTTTAAATTTTTGACAATTTATATCGACATTTCTATAGAGGACTTCAACTGAAAAGTGCTTTTTATGAATTACTACTTAAAAGGTAGGTTCTGTTCACCACTTTCATTCTCTGGGACTGTCCATCTAGAACAAAATACTCCTGACCATTTGCTGCCGCACTTCCTTGATTTGGCTATGCTACATTATAAGCAGACATGCATATTGAAGCAGTGTTTTTCATGATTCAAAGCTTTACTTCCTTCATCTAGTTAGTGTGCTTTGGCAAACGTGTCATGCTTGCGCTTTTGGTTAGCACTGCGTGCACTTCAGGAACCCTGCACCAATGCTGTTCTAGACCAGTGGTATTATGCAAACCCCATTGTGCGCTATTGTTTAGATTGCAACTACTCCCTCCCCCCCTTCCGCTCCCCCGCCGTTTTCGTGATCTTTTCTTTGTCTGCTGCCTGTTACCGGGCAGGATTCAGGCAGCTGCTTGCTGATTGGCTAACATTTCCAGAGGCTCTTGGGTTGCTCATATGAGCACACGGTTATAGGCTAATCCGTAGCAGCTAAACTAATACCTTCCCTTGTAGTTTCACAGCAGTGATCTCTCTACAGACTAATAATATTAATAAATAAATAAATAAAAAATAGCGGGAATACTTTTTAATTGGCTAAGAGAGGAGTCCTTTGCATATTCCTAGCTACACTGGGTACGTTTTGGTTTTACCATGTAGAACACATTTGGTCAAGGGAAAGAAATCTCCAGGTATTACTGGAGGGAGGTGCCTATTGATGTGTTTGTGCCTCTCCTGCTGAAGTATCTATGACTTTCAAGCTTTAAATGAAAAAGGGAATTTTCCTAAATTATATCTAAACAAATACAATTTGTGTGGTGGTCATTCAAAAAATGATTATTCAAAGCAAAAAAAGCAACCAAAAACCTACCAACTACACACTTAACTGTACATACTGGAGTAATTTTATCTGTTCCATACAAATGCCTTTCTTTGAAATAAAAATGCCCTTCTTTGAAATAAAAATGCCCCTCATTGGCTTGATGCCTGGACCACTCACTTCCTCCTTGTGACTTGGTCACATGATGAGTAAAAACTGAAAATACCCAAGCATCAGATGAGGGAAGTGCATAGCAAATGTAGTTAAACATTGTTTTAATTGTTAAGTGTAAAGGGAGATTACCAACATACATTCATTTAGCACAGTACTAATTTTAAATGTTTTATTTGTGCAAGACTGAACTCGCGAAACCGGCTCTGGAGTTGGTCTCTGAAGGGCAACTTCCTTACCCCTTTGAAAGACTGGAAGGCAGTATTTATCAGATGGCTGCTGATTGGCTTGCACCGGTATGACCAAACCTGTCTGGACTGGTTACCGATTTATTTGTTTCTTTTACTCTGATCTCACATGAGATCTGTTACTGGCTGCAGTGTGCTCCCTTGTGGGTATGGGCTGGAAACACTTTAAGGCTGTCTGCAGTGATACATGATATTTAGCTGTTAACCGGTGTTTGGTATTCATGTTTTAATTTTATCTGTGCTTGTAATTTTGTCACTTATGGTAGCTTTTATTGGATATTGTTTGGTTGCAGGAGATTGTGGGATTGAGCTGAAAATATGCATGAGTTACTCAAATAACCATCTAACAATGGAATTTTATGAGAAGCCTTTTTTCCATATAGGTTCACTGTTGAACTGTATCAGAGCTTTGTTCTTAAACTAGATTTTGGATAATATCCTAAGATACAAAGTAAATGTAATTTCGGAATATATTAAAAATTCAAGCTTATTCATTCAGTATTTTAAGAAAAAAAGTAAGGATGCATCAATATAAAGGTATTCTGATGTTTGATTTTTTTTTAAGACTCTTGGCAAATTTAAGAAGGAAGTGCCCTTCATTGTGCTCTGTATTTATGATATTTTATGTTAAAAATATGAATGAAAGACTGCCTAGATAATTAAGGAAACTAGAGCAGAAAATACTTGTTTATAAAATTATATTTTGTGATTACTCAAGTGATGCAACTATTAGTTTAATTTTAAGTTGTCTGAATATTTTATTAATCTATTAGTGTATCTTCAGGTCATAGGAAAACAGGATTGTGAATTTTGTAATATAAGAACTTTTACATTCTGGGTAATGCTTATAAAAGAAAGCATTGCAGTCCAGGACATCAAACTACTTGTCTGTCTTAATTTTGATACAAAGGCCCTGTATCTTTGTAGAGTATTAACAGAAGACTGGTCAGCTATTATGAGATCTTTCAATTGTTCATCATTAGTCGAGCCTGGAATTTTCTGGTTTTTTTTCCAAATTGGCTCTACATCTGTAACAGCATGCATGTTGCTTGTAGGGGATTACATGCATGGAATGCAAATTGGATGATTAGTACTGTTACATGACAGTCTGATATATGCGTTTATAGTGACATGAAAAAACATGCTTTACATTCCAGGTTCTTGGGAAGAAGGAAGGGATGTGCTTTCAAAAACTGCATGCACATTTCTGAAATACTAGAGGTTTTTTATATGCTGCTTCTAACTTCAGGACTAGAATTACTGTGCTAACTGTATTATCTTCTGGAGGAATATGAAGACAAGAAGATGTAGCATGTAGATAGCTCTGGAAGGTTGTTAACAGCTCACCCTGGAGTTTGTATTTCAACTGACTGTAAATGGTTATGTGATGAGAGTATTTTCTGAAAACAAATAGGTGTTTCAAATCAGTGTTTCTGTAGGTGTTATATTTTGCTCCTACTAGTGGCAATGCAGTAACAGGCAATCCTGCTCAGAAAATGTAGTTCAGACTAATTCATTTTGTATTGGTATTACTGAGAGTCTGTAAATAGAGCTGATACAACCTTTTGTTCATCTGTTCCTGAGGTGTGAATTGAAGTGTTATTTAAGCACCATCAGTTACTGGAGTAGAAGGATTCAGAACTGAAGTGGAAGGGAATCTCAATGTTATGTTAAAAGGAAATGCAAAACGAGTAGAAAACCCACTGTTTTTTAAAAAAATCATGTTTATTTCTATTTTGCTCATATTTTTATCCGTTTATGTTAACTAAGTGTATAAGAAGCCTTTTGTAAAATACAGTATGTCATGATTGTAAGGTATAGAGTTGTCTTGGTAGTTGAATACATATTGTACCTTAGAATACAAATTCATATCTTACTGTATAAAATTTTAGTTGGGCAACGCATAAATATTAAATAATGTCCTTCGTAAACAAACTGTTCCAAGTAAGCTAGGAAGGATCCAGCAGAGAACTACCAGAATGATAGGAGGCTAAAGCACATGACTTACAATGAGATGCTGAGGAAGCTTGACAAGTTTAATCTGAAGAGAAGGCTAAAGGGTAATTTTAGGGCTGCCTAAATAAAACTTGCAGGCAAGGTTAGTTACAAAGAGGGTGGAGTCATTAGAGACAGTGGAGTATCTGTTTTGTGAATTTTATGGCTTGGTTATACAACCCATTGCTGATCTAAGCTATGTTGGTGATAGTTCTGCTTTTTTATATATTAAAAAAAAAACCAACAAGAAAATATATCCCATCTGAAAAGACAGTGTGGTTTATTAATTAATTTCTCAGCTCTGTGAATGAAAGTAGGTTGGGGAAAGATGCAAAATTAACTGTATTAAATATTTAAAATGCATCCTTTGTGTAATAATTCTGCTATATCAGTGATATAAACATTTGCTTATCTGGTGCTTGTGGAAAAAATAAAATTCATATAGAGATAACTGCCTCATTCATTTTCTTTATTTTTTCTACTTGCTGTAATAACTTTTAACTACTATTACCTAAGTGACTTTTTGCATGTTTTGTCAAACTTAAGGCGTAACTTATGGTGTAGTAGCTTCAGTAGAGTTAAATTCGTTAGCATCAGCTGATTCAAGATCATAGTTGCTGAGTTTCATTTAGGATGTACTCAGTTCCTTAACTGCTTTCCGCTTCTGAACAATATTACCATATCTAATTCTTTAAAACTGGGTCCGAAAACAAGACCACATGGGGAAAAAATATAGTTAAAGAATCCCTATGGATTTCTTGGTTTTGGTGAATGGAAACAAAGAAATAAGATTTTTGTTTTATTTCAACAGAATTATTTTAACTTCCTAGGTGATGCGTGATTTAAGTCTGTTCGTTTGATAAAGTAAATTGTCACACATATATTAAAAAATTAAGAAAAATTATTATTTATCTTATTTTTCTTGATATTTGCCTGGGTGGATGGAATAAATAAAATTACATGGAGGGCAAAAACGTCATTTTTCCTTGAAAAAGGAAATTGTTCTAAAGGGAGGTACAAAATCATAGTTTATAGGAGCACAACTGATCTAGTGAAATATTATTGCAAATTGAATGAAAATGCTCTGAAATTCCAAGTTTAGTTAACCATTGTATTAATATGGAGGATGAAGGTCTATTTTATCTATACAGGAGAACAAAAGTATCTTAATGACACATGCAGAAATTCTTTCAATATATTGACGTTTTCTTAAAAGTTACTTGATATAAAAATCTTTTTATGTACCTCCGTTGTTAATTCTATTTGGAACATGAAATTACATGGTTTTATGAAGATAAAATAAATGTAAACTGGTGGACTAAGAATATTTTGTACTTTTTTACAAGAAGAGTGGCTGCTGGCTCTTACATTAGTATAATTTCTGTTTCTAGCTAGAAAAAACTCATTACGGCGCTTTGCTATAATAATACAAGATGCCTGGTCTAAAATGTGTAGTTGGAATATTACTACATTATGTTATAGTATAATCTCAGTGGTCTTTACATACATGTGTTTGTGCAGCATACATAGAAACTTGTATTTGTTTTTCCTGAGGACACACAAAATTTAAGTCTGTTGTGGGATGTTTGTAGGTACAGTTAAACCAGTTTCCTTGAAAACATGCTAAATGCTACTACAGTCTTTTTTAGGAACACTGTAATACGATAATAAAATGTTACCTTGACAATTTTTTCTGTACTTTGTTTTTAAGGGTCAAGATGGATAGCGCAGATGAACCTCAGAAAAAAGTCTTCAAAGCACGAAAAACAATGAGAGTAAGCGATCGACAACAACTTGAAGCTGTCTATAAGGTTAAGGAGGAGCTGTTGAAGACAACTGAAGTTAAACTGGTAAATGGCAAGCATGAGAATGGAGATTCTGATTTAAATTCCCCTTTAAGCAATACAGACTGTATGGAGGACAAGAGGGAAGTTAATGGCCTAGTGGACTTGTGTGTTAATTCTGAAGAAGGAAAAACAGCTTATGATGAAAACAGTGAAGCCAAAAGCCCTGAAAGTAGGGCGGGGAACATAGTTAATGACATGGAACTCAAACCTCTAACACTGTCGGCAGAGAAGTCTGCACTGTCTCCTGAGCAAGATAAAGATACTGATACTGCTTTAGCTTGTGAGGCTGAAACTGGAGTGCTTGCTAGCAATAAAGATAACTTCCATGAAGAAAATACAAAAGATCATTTGGACCAAAGAGAGAGTGACAGCCCATCAGAAGGTGGAAGTAAATCAATCTGTGTTACTAGTGACCCTTCTGAAGAGAAGGGAGAAACATATGATGTAACTGTTAATTCCAATTCATCTGGTGAGGAGAAGAGGACAGAAGTAACTGTTGAAGATGCTGTTGGAGAAGAAGCCATCTCTAGCAGTATTGAAGCTGACCAGGAACCAAAGGACAAACACGACGGCACTGCTGATCTTTCAGAAACCACTGTTCAGAAGACAGTAGATGAGCCAAGTGAAGGTATCTTGGACAATGCTGACTCTATGGAAACAGATGAAATTATTCCAATTTTGGAAAAACTAGCCCCTGCTGAAGACGAACTGAGCTGTTTTTCTAAAAGTTCTCTGCTTCCAGTGGATGACACAGTCCCAGATTTAGAAGAGAAAATGGACAACAGTTTGGGTTCACCATCCAAGCAGGAAAGCAATGAAAGTCTGCCAAAAGAGGCTTTCTTGGTACTGTCTGATGAAGAGGAACCCTGTGATGAGAAGGAGGAATGTGCTGAAGCAATACTACCAAACAAGTCAAGTCTTCCAGGTAAGAATTTTCTAAATGGGTAGTTTTGATTCAAGTCTGGGACTTTGTTCATTTCTTGGAATGACAGACCTGTGACTTTTTTTTAAATCAAAAAGGCAGTCTTACCCACCAATTCTGTGTTACATAGTCTTGCAGTTTTTAAGGATGGAATTTGAGGCCCAGAAAGAAATGAAAGTAACGCCAAAAAAAAGTCATCTTCAAGATCTGGTTTGTTTTGGGGTGGTTCTTCTTTCATACTCTGCAGACTGGGGTGGGGTGGCGGATGGAAGAATAGGAAAGAAGAATAATTGCCAGACATGGAACAGAAAGATTTGTGGGAAGAAAAGTGTCTTCATTTACTGTTCTTGAGGGGAAGAAAGAATTTCAGCTTTCTTTAACATGTAAATAAATAGTAAGAATGAAAACATGCTGATAATCCAGGCATGCCACAAGTCCCATTTGTTTCAAATTTCTCTTTGCCAAAAGACAGTATTGGAAAGGTTTAATGAATAACGCAAGTCATGTATAGTTTTCATGTCATATAGCTTTTATTCATTTAACTCATAGTAGTTTTTCTCCAACTTTCATCTGGTCACTATGCAAGCTGGTTAATGTTTGAAAGCCTTAAATGTAGGAAGCTGGTAAGCTGGTACTTCAGTCTCTTCATGTAATTATCAGAAGAAATTTTTTTTTGGTGTTAAACAGAATGGATGTCTTCTACATTATCGTCATACAGTTTTGTAAGCATTTTTTTTTTTTACATAGAGCACTCATTGTCATACTTATATATATTATGTATATATACAACTACATGTATTTCTGAAAAATAAACCAGGTGAATAATTTACAGATAAGTTGATGCTGTTCTTCTATCTGTAATTAAGAAAGCTGATGTTTCAATGATCTTGGGGTTTGTTTCTCCCCACCCCACCCACCCCCCTAGTTTTTTATGATAATGATGACCATGCTACCCCAAATGTGTTTACACATGCTTGACTGGGTGGGAATTTCATAGGTTAAACAAGATCTAGGTGTCTTTCAGTCTCTGGGATGTTAGTAACTATAGTTTCTCAACTCTTGTTTAACTAATCATGAAACTATTTCACTAATTTGTGATGGCATTCTGAGTCTTCAGTCTCTAAACAGCTAGAGAAAGAGAGAGATAAGAATGTGTCTACTAAGCCATGTTCTGACTCTTCTGTCTTTTCTGGTATTTACTTTTAAATTTATGCCAGTTAACCAGGAAAAGGGTAGGTTCCATGGTTCCTTCTAAGGATCTTATTTAGGTGTCAGGTGTTGCATTGAGATTGCAAAAGTAATACCATTGTTGTGTAATTAAAGTTTTCCAGAATTTATCTGGATTTGGAGGGTGGCAGGGAGAAAGAACATTGTATGTACACGTGTCAAAATCGGAGTGTATTATGAATTCCTTTTAAAATGTACATTACAAACAAATTGATGATCCTTGTTCTTAGGGCAGTTTTAAGGGTTCTTTAATTGGATGTGAATGAAAAGCACGAAAGGTTGCTTTTTTCATCTTGCCCAATGAGGAAAACACAGTGTGGGTACAGAGGAATTTTTATTCCGGTACAAAAAGACCAAAATGAATATTAAACGTTGGACTATAGTTGCAGAAGTCTAAAATTGTGTCCGGTGATATTTTTTTTTTTCTGATTTACAGTTCTGGTGATGGGAAAAATTCCTTTAACTTATTGTTTTATTTATTGGCTATAACAGTTTGACTTTTACAGTTGCATGGCTGTAACTGAGACTGTTCAAGAAAACTGGCCACTATGAAATATATTCCGTACTTATCCAGTAGTTACCTGTTAATTTCTGCATTCTAAGTTTCATAAAGCTTGCCCATTAAGTTGCGGAGGATGGAATTGTAAGTTTTTCTGAATAGTACATTCTGTGTGAAATAATTAAAGCAAATCTTTTGGGACCCATTTTGTACTAAATTTAACATGGTATGAATACAAAAATTTTGCAGTCCTTTCACCAATTTTAATCTTTCAATAACAAAGATAATAGCAAAGTGGTTGCAGGGGCAGGAAACAATTATATGAGAAAACAGGTAGAGTTGCCTTAGAAGATAAAGGTTAACTTTTAACTTTTAGAAAGAGTTTGAGAGAACTAAATCTGTGGAGGCTGCATGGAGATCATTTGAAGTGCTGTATTGGAGGGAGGCACAGGTGCAAGCTGTTCGATTTAAAAGTACAGTTTTCAAAAAGCCCAGATAAAAACTGGCATGGTTACCAATGATGTAAAGCATGACACTAGAAGACTTTCTTCAAATGATCAGATCAATAGAATCTTTTTCTCAAATAGAATTACTAAATATAACATCTATGTTGGCACTTAAGATTTTTGTAATGAAAGATCATGCATTAGAAAATCTTGGAACTCTTTGGGTAAGTAAACAAGCACATGCAAGGAAGACCTGATTGATGTATTTGAATTTTTTTGGATATCCAAACACAAGTGATTTCTTATGAAGAACTTTTGGAAACTGGACTGTCTTCAGGTAAGTTGGAAAGTCCTTGTGAAGGAAATGATCATTTGAAGAATGGAAATCTACATTGATCTGTTCCAGAGGCTACACTGTCCAACAGAAGTAATAATTTACCTAAAATGAAGGGTGACTAGCAAGGTGACAGTTTGCTGATGGTGCTATGGTACTGATGGTACTATGAAGAACTGTAGAAGAGTCTTAAAATGCTGAATGACTGAGGTATAAAAATGGCAGATGAAGCTCATTGTCGTTAACTACAAAGTGGTACAGATGAGTATGAAAATGTTCATAACGACAGAACTGACTTACTATTCAAGAACAGTTTTCCATTATAATAGGTATTTTTGTGAAAACATTCATACAGTAGCAGTTGAAGAAACCAAATAAAGAATGCTGGAAATAAATTAAGAAATTGAGGAAAACTTCACTTATGGGACAGCAAGCTCTTAAGTGTTTTGTATAATTCTGTTTCTTTCCCCCTGCTTATATTAAAGAAGACGTCACAGAACTGGAAAAGGTACATGAAAGAGTAACAGGGAAGATGATGGAATTGCATTGTAATTTTAATTCAACCCTCTGATGGTCTTTATTCCAACCTCCTACTCAAAGCAGGTCCAGTTATATCGGGTGGCTCGGGAACCTTGGCAGTTTACTTCTGTGCATCTCCAAGGATGGATATACCAAAGCTGCTTCTTGGGTAGCCTAATATTTAACTAAACACAATAGTGGAAAACTTCCTTCTGAATTGGAATCTTCTGTGTTCCAACTTGGTCCATTGCCTCCTGTCCTGTTGCTGTGCACTATAAAGGGTCTCTGCCCTCCCATTATGTAATGGAAGGCAGTGATACAATCTCCAGTTAAGTCTTCACTTGCTAAGGCTGAGTAAAGCCAGTTCTGTCATCTGCTCCTCATATAGCATGTACTTCATCCCCTTGACCTTTCTGGTGACCCTTTTACTGGACTTGTGGTGTTGCCAGTGCCTTTCTAGGACTGGGGATGCAAAAACTGGACATAGTGCTCCATATGTGCATTTTTCAAGTGCTGAACAAAGGAGAACCATTTCCCTTATCCTGCTGGACGCATTTCTTGTTAATACGGCCTGAAATACTATTGAACTTACTTCGTATTGCCAGCTAATGTTCAAATTGTCTTCCACCAGGAGTCGAGGCCCTGTTCTACAAAGCTACATTCTAGTCAATCGCCAGCCTGTCCTGTTGCATAGGGTTATTCTATCCCAGATGTAGGAACTTCACATTTGCACTTGCCACACTTTGCATTAGACCATTTTTCCAGCCTGCCAGTGTGCTTCTGTATAGCAGCTATGCACTGCAGAATATTTACTGCCACCCCTCAGTTTGTATCTACAAACTTTTCAAGTGTGATCTCCTGCCCACAGGTTCAGGTCATTAGTAAATATGGTAAACTGTGTGAGCCCAGTATGGATCCCTGAAGACTACCTCGAGTGCCAAGTCACCAGGTAGAATATATACTATTAATGCCAGTTATTTAAGAGCATTGTAAAAAGCTATTAGATCTGTCAGGCATGATCTGCTGTTACTAAATCCAAGCTAACTACTCCTGGTCACCCTCCTCTCCTTTGTGTGCTTGGCAGTGTCTTCCTGTGAGTCTTTGGAGTTTTTTTCATAACCTCCCCCAGATGCCAGGTGAGACCAACCAGACTGTAGTTTCCCTGACTTACCCTCCTTGACTGTCTTGAAGATGGCTCTGACATTTCCCTTTTTCAAGTCATTGGGAGCTTCCCTTTGCCATGAAGATGGTAGAGAGAGGCCTCACAATGCCAGCAACCTCCCTCCCTCCCTCAACATGCTTGGGTACATCTCATCTGTTCCTGTGGAATTCTTTATACCCACCTGGTTCAAGTGTGCCCTAGCTTTATCTGCTTGACTGTGGATAGCACTTCTGCAGACTGCCAGGGCCTCCCTCTGCTCTCGGGCACTTAGGAGGGAAGCTTGCCAGTGAAAAATGGAGACTTCAGAAAAATTGAATACTTCAGTATTTTCAGTGTCCTCAGTCATTAGGTTGCCTGCCCCAATGAGCAGTGGCCCCACAATTTTCCTTAGTCTTCCTTTTGCTGCCATTGTAGTTACAGAAGTCCTCCTTGCCCTCGATATCCCTCACTAGCCTCAATCCCTGTTGAGCTTTGGCTTTTCTTACTCCATTCCTGCACAACTGGACAATATCCCTATATTCCTCTTACTTCCTTCTCCTGTGTAATTTTTCTTTACATAAGAGCTCTCTCAGGCGGTCCCTGTTCACCCATACTGGCTCTACATTCTGCACATGGAAATGAACTGCTGTCATGCTTCAAGGAAGCTGTCGTTGAAGAACAGCCGGGTCTCCTGGGTCTGTTTGCTTTCCAGGGCAGCTCCCTTTGGGATACTAGCAAGTAGGTCCTGAACAAGGTGAAATCTGCTGTGCTGAGGGCAAGGACTATAATTATATTTGTCCTGCTGACCTATTGCAGATTAATTCCACAGTCCTCATGGTTGCTGCAGGTGAACCAACTCTTGACCTTCATGTCCCAGACCACTTCTTCCTTGTTTGTGGATAACACACCCAACAGAGCATCCCCCCTAGTTGACTCATCAATTGCCTGTTTCAAGAACTTTTTTTGGCATACTCCAGAAACCACTTGGATTCTGCCCAGTCATATAGTCCTTCCAGTTAAAGTACCCTGAGTCAATCCTAAAGCTTGTGATTAAGATTGCTGTATTGACTTTCTCTCCTTAATCCTAAGTAGTCTGTAGTACCTTACACAACAGCCTGTGTTGCTTTGCCACCTTTCCTTGCCCACAAGCGCTCAACTGGCTCATCACCTGTCCCATGGCAAAGCTCTGGGTACACCTCTCCATAAAGCACAACCCCTCTTCACCTTTCCACCCTGCCTTTCCTGAAAAGACTGTGTTCATCTGGTGCAACACTGAAGTAATTTTGGCTATCCCACCATGTGTCTCTAATCCAAATGAAGATAGAATTTTGCAGTTGTATGGACTAGTAATTCTTGTTTCTTTTGCTGCATTCATTTGTTTACATATATTTGAGATGGAGCCCTGTGTCACAGTGCTTTCACAGAGGACAAGCAAGTACCTTCCCTGTCATGCTGTTCCCCATGTGTTTCCTCAGTGTATCCCATACCTCAATTTCAGGTTATGACAACCATTCCCTACCATACCTAGTTTCAGGTCTTCCTCATTAGGTTAGCAAGTCTGCTTGCAGAACTCTTGTTCAGCTTTGTCAGATGGATTCAGTCCCTACTCAGTAATTCTTGATCATCAGAGATTACCACAGTGGAAGGTGTGAAAACCTTGCCTGCAACATCTGTCATTCAGCCAGGTGTTCATATTCTGGGTGTATGCACTCTTACTAGAACTTTTTTGTGTGTGTCCCAGTTCATTGGGAGGATTGGTGATTTGGGCCCTTATGCCCTTCACCTGTTTCTGCAGAGATCCATTGTCACTCTTGGTATGCTTAGAATTGCTTCTGGGTAGTAGTGTTGATGCCCATGTGGATAAGCACAAGGGGTAATAGGCTGAGGACCAGATGAGCCTTTGCAGTCTCTTTGCAACACTGGAGATGCAGGCTCTCAGCAAGAAGCTAATGTCTTGAGGCATCAGGCCAGGTTACTAGGTGGGTACCTCCTGTGGGAGGGAGTCCCTGGTGACAATCACCGGTCTCTCTCTCTTTCATGCAGGTGGTTGGTTCAGACTCAGCTGGCTTTGATGTCTCCGTTAATAGAAGATTTTCCTCTTAATGTGTTCTGTCAGTGCTATACCTGTTCAATAACTGCAGATTTGCAGGTAGAGGAGGAGTCTTTGCTCTGTTGCTGGAAGTCACAGGCTGCTTACCTCCTCCATTTGTAGCCATTTTGGATATAGACTCTAGTTGTCCCTGTTTCCTTTCACTGTGGGATTTGGGGTTTTGTCTGTGCAGAATGATAGTTTATCTCCTCTTTGTCCATTCTACGGTCAGCTCATCGCCTCCTACAGCTTCCTCACTTTCTGACTCTGATCAGAGAGAGAACTTTTAGACAAGGAGGGACTGTATTTTATAGTAGGATCTTTCAGTGTGAAAAAAGGGAGGAGAGAGATGACAAAGATCTGTAGACAGTAAGTGGTATGGAGAATGGGTATTTGCTGTCTTCCTTTACAAGAGTATAATGTATCAGATGGAAGAAAGGAAAAAACCTGTGAGGCAGGATCAAGGCATGGAAGAAGAGAGAGTTTTCCATGTGGAGAACTAGAGCTCCTTATTGGCAGCATTGTGACTGCTAAAAGTTTACCTGTATTCATCTCTGGAAGAGGGATTTTTTTGAGGGCTATCATTCCAGAAGCCCTGAGGCTTTGAAGGTCATTCACCAGCAATTTTTCAGAAAGCTGAGGAAATTGTCTGGGACTGCGTAACTATGTTCTTTTCACCTTATATTCTTTCCTACTTGATCATCTACTGTTGACATGAAAGAGTTGGAGATAGTATCTTGGATTAGATGAGCTGTTGGTTTTACCTAGTGCAGCTGTTGCTATGTTCACTCTCTGTACACTCAAGTTTGACCAGATGAGTATGTCTGTCAAAGCAAATGTGAAGTCTTTCTTTCTCAGAGTTGCTAGCACCTGGACTCCATTCTAGACACCTTGATTCTAGACTTCTCTACAGCAATGGCATTTCATGTCCTCCAGGGATAGTTTGAAAGAGAACTTGTAACTGATCTTTGTTATGGGAGTCTGAAGTCAAGCAGTACACCCGAGTACAACCTGTTAAGAATAAAGATTGCAGTTAATATTTAAGAGAGTACAACTTGTCTTCTAGAAAGTAGTGTTTGAAGAGAACTTCAGAGCATGTGAATGGCAGATAAACAATTAAACATGAACTTTTGTTTCTGTGTTGTGATAGAATTAGCCATCAAAATTCTTGAATTAACAAACAGGAAAATAAGCTATACCTAAATGGCACTGATTAAACTACTTGTCTGCAATAATATTTCTACTTCTGATTTTTCCTTGAATAAAGGGATAATGAAAGGCTTTCAGACACTTGCTGCAAAAAAAATTACATCATTTGGGAAGCAAACTTTATACTGGAAAGCTTAAAAGAACATAAGTTTGGTTTACCCGATAGAAGATTAAAGAGGTCTAAAATATCTGCAAATAGGTGCTAAATAATGGTGGAAAGAGGTTTATTTAATGTAGCACACAGACACAACTGCAGCATTTTTGGTCCACTGGATTTTGCAAATGGGAAATGAGGAACACTTCTGCCCAACAGGCTTCGGAGAACCAATTGATGGATGTTGGATTTATCAGTTGCAATCTTGAAAATCTTTAGGGATTTTTTTTTTCCAACTAAAATGTGGTAATAAATAATTTGTCCTGGTTTTGGCTGGAACAGAGTTAATTTTTTTTTTAAGTAGCTAGTAGTGTGCTGTGTTTTGGATTTAGTGTGAGAACAATGTTGATAGGACACTGATGATTTTAGTTGTTGCTGGGTAATGTTTATACTAAATCAAGGGTTTTTTAGTTTCTTGGGCCCTGCCAGCAAGAGGGCTGGAGGGGCACGGGAAACTGGGAGGGGACACAGCCAGGACAGATGACCCGAACTAGCCAAAGGGATATTCCATACCATATGACATCATGCTGAGTATATAAACTTGGGGAAGAAGGAAGTGGGCACATTTGGCTTTATGGGGTTTGTCTTCCCAAGTAACCGTTACATGTGATGGAGCCCTGCTATCCTGGGGATGGCTGAACACCTGCCTGCCAATGGACAGCAGTGAATTAATTCCTTGTTTTGATTTGCTTGCATATGCGGTTTTTGCTTTACCTATTAAATTGTTCTTACCTCAACCCTTGAGTTTTACACTGCTTTCCAGTTCTCCTCCCCATCCCTCTGGGTGAGAGGGAGTGAGCAGGCGGCTCTGTGGTGCTTGGTTGCCAGCTGGGGTTAAACCACGACATAACTGAAGAAGAGAATACTGTGCTTTGTGCTCAAATCACTTGATAACTTTATATATATATATATATAATTTTTTTTTATGATAGGCAGGAAGGAGTTGTGACCAAATAATAGAGGGGTTCAGGTTGGGAGGGACCTCAAGAGGTCTGTAGTCTAGCCTCCTGCTCAAAACAGGGTCAGCTGTGAAATTAGACAAGGTAGCTCAGAACTTTATCCAGTTAGGTCTTGAAAACTTTCATTGATGAAGACTGGACAACTGCTCTGGGCAACCTGTTCCAATGACACTCTTCAACGTTGGAATTGTTTTTCTTTCTGTCAGTTGGAATGTTTCTGCTTACATGTGCTGTCTCCTATCCTTTGCTATGCACCTTTACGATCAGTCTGGCTCAGTCTTCTCAGAAGCCACCTTACAGGTATTGGAAAGCTGTTTTTAAGTCCCCATTAAGCTTTATCTTCTGCATGCTGAACAAGCCCAGCTCCCTCAGCCTCTCTTACAGGTCATGTTCACCAGCCCAGTAGCAGTCTTTTGCTCCTCATTGAGAGATGGCATAATGAGTGCCAAGTAAAGGACAATAACCACTTCTTATCATATACTGGCTCTGTTCCTGTAAATGTAGCTCAGGATGCTGTGGTTCTCCTTTGCTGCCAGGGCACGCTGTTGGCTCATGTTTTCCTTGGTGTCTATGCAAGTCCTCGAAGTAGAGCTTCTCCCCAGCCATGCGGACCCTAGCCTGTGTCATTGCAAGGGCTCTGGCTTCGCAGGTGTAGAACTTTTTTATCTGTCCTTGTTGAGTATCACATAAAGCATTTGTCATCCCATTCCTCTAGCTTTTCAAGGTCCTCATGATTCCTTCGAAAATATGTGAATCTATGATTTCTTCCTGAACAAAAATAGGCAGATCCCGTTATGTTTGATGGGGAAAAAAATATCTGTATTTCTGTTTTATAATAACTTTACGGTTAAGTTTGATCAAAACTTCACTGCTCACAAAGGCTGTGGTTTTGTACTTTCTTGTGATTACTGTCTGTGCACATCAGTTCTAGCCAATGTATGAGGAGAATGTTGCAGTGACAGGATTGTGGAATTGTGAAGGTATGACTGTGTGGTCCAAAGTAACTTGCAGATACTGTTCAGATGTTCCTAGGCTTACTCACTATTTTTATTTCCATTTATATGTATATTTTGGCAGAACTAACAGCCAAATGCATATCCAGTCAGTCACTAAGCAGATCTAAATGTTTGCAGCTGTAGAAATTATTAAAAACTATTGTCGACTGTTCAGTGACAGGAAAACACCTAGTTAAAGAAAAAACAAACATCAACAAACACCTATGCATTCAGATCCACAGCCATCAACATGACTTAAGACAACTCTGTGATAAATATGGTGATAACTTAATTTTTTTTTTCCCAAGTAATTGCATTCATTGCTTCTGCCTGTCTAGTAGCAGGATAACAAGATCACACCTAATCAGTGAAAAATAAACATATAACCAATTGTAAAATTATCTCTGTATTATGGTTCAAACCTTCTTAACTAGAGAGGTTTAGCTGGCCATCGTTTTTAGCTAAACAAGCTAAATTTGTTCACAGAGTGCTGGAAGTTTGTAAGGGAGGAACTTCCTTGTCCCTGAAATTGCTTTCTTCTCTACATAGAACTCAAAAAGCTCAGCTTTGAAGCTTGTAACGTGGTATTTTAAAGATCTTCTAGGTATGTGTATCTTTCCACAGAATATTAGTATCCTTCAGTTGAATATTTTAAATTTGTAAATTGTGGAAAAAGTACTCTTAAATTTAACAACTCTCCTTTAGATTCCTAAGTAAATGAGTCCTCTTAATTGATAACAGTTAAATACATGAAGCTCATCTATAAGTCTTAAAAATCAGGTGGTATAGGCAGTATGCCCTTTTATTACCCTAGAAGTAAATCAGATTGGGTATAAAGAATTTTATTAATATTATTTATTGCATATGAATATTATTTCTTGCATAAATTAACAAAATTTAAAAACTTATAATTTTGGGGTTTGGTTTTCTGACTCCTTATTTTTTCTGATTAGGTGACTTAAATTATTCAAATGTGCTTCATCATAGAAGTAAAATTTAGTGTTAAGAGAGCATCAAACATATTTTCGTGGCTAGAACTTTCTCTAACAATGCTAGTAAACTGCTGTAATAGCCAAATGAAAATAGGAAATTGGAGAAGTGTACAGATCAAGACGTGCATGACTTCTGACTTACTCTGTGTTTTGAATAGATTTTAATGTAATAAAATAATAGTTTTATCTAGCAAGCACAGGAGGTGACAAATACAGCCTGTATGAAACACGTAATGGAAGTTCATGGAATGTATAATAAAAGTTTTCAGGAAGTGTTGCATTTTTTCATTTTAACCTGTGTGCATTTGAGGGTGTTATTTCAGACTTTTCTTTATTTAAGAATTTCCTTAACTGTATGTTTTTAAATGACTAATCTGAAATTGTGATACTTTAAATGAAAAGTCATATTTGTTAAGAAAATAAGAATCCAGGCCTTTTCTGTCATAAAGGTTATGGGTGAATTTGCCAGTTGTAAATACACAAAAATATTAGTATTTTGTTACTGACATTTTTATGCTTTTTCTCTAGGTGAAAAAACTAAATTTATTGAGAACTAAGTACATAAATACATAAATAAAAATTTATTTCATTTCAGAGGTAACTTTAAGGTATTCTGTTGATTTTAAAGCTAAACAAATCCACAAGTGAATCTTACTGTGTTGTATGGTGGTTCAAACTTTTGCTCTGAAGCTGTCTTCTCATTTTTTCATCTCTGCATTCAATCTGTCATACTTACTTCTCCCACCTTCCCCAACATGGTTTTTCGTAAGTATTCTAAAAGTTTGCTAGTCAAAGTAGGATGCTTATGAGACTTTTGTAGGTCCAAGTAACACATGGACTTTTTTTCTTCTATTTGTAGAAGAGGTGGAGGAGGAGAGAAGAAAGGATTGCGAGGAGTATAAAGAAGGAGAAGAGGCCCATGGAGAAGGGGAGAAACACACAGAGAGAAGTACGTAATGTTAAAACTAATATGTTTCACTGGTGCCATATGTTAAAAACAGAATAATTGAGGTTGGAAGGGACCTTTGGAGATTATCTAGTCCAAATCCTCTGCTCTAAACCAGGTCAACTAGAGCAGTTTGCTCAGAACAGTGCCCAGACAAGTTTTAAGTATCTCCACAGATGGAAATTCCACAGCCTTCCAGTGTTCCTCTTCCAGCGTTTGACCACGTTCGCAGTTAAAAGTTTTGATATGTTTGAATGGAATTTCCTGTGTTTCAATTTACGTCCAATTCTTTCGTCTTTTCACTGGTACTCACTAAGAGTCTTGTTCTGTCTTTTTTTACTCTTCATCCTTCAGGTAATGTACTCACATTATAAAATCTCCCCTAGCAGCCTTCTCCAACTGAACAGTGCCAGCTGTCATTTCCTCATATGAAGATTTTAGTGTTGGTACCAGTATAATCTGCTGGTGTATGTTACTAGTGACAAGCTCCAAATGGACTTTGTGCTGCTAATCACAGCTCTTGGAGCCCAGCAGTTGAGCCAGTCCATTTATCCAGCCCATACATGAGTTCATCTCTGAGGATGTTTTGGTGTCAAAAGCATTACTAAAGGTAAAGCATCCACTGCTCTCCCATCATCCACCAAGCCAGTCATCTCATCATAAAAGGCTGTCAGGCTGATGAAGCATGATTTCCCCTTTATAAATCCATTCTGACTCTTCCCCAGTGCCTTCCTCTTAATATGTTTAAAGACAATTTCTGGAATTACTTGCTTCATCATGTTCCCAGGGATTGAGTTGAGGCTGACCATCGCGCAATTCCTCAGGTCTTTCTTGCCCTTCTTGAAGATTAGAAGAAAGCAAATGTCACTCCAGTCCTCAGGATCCTCCTGCTATTGCCACAACCTTTCAGGGATTGAGAGTGGCCTTGCAGCCACCTCAGCCAGCTCCCTTGGCACTTGTGAGTGCATCACTCTGGCTTGGATGGACTTGTGTATGTCCAATTTGTTTAAATGTTAACTCTGCTTCTTCACTGAGAGCAAGTCTGCCCTTGTTCCAGACTGTCTCACAAGTCTCAGGGAGCTGGCATTGCTGAAGGCAAGTCTTCTCATTAAAGTCTGATGCAAAAAAGCATTGAGTGCCTGGGCTTTTTCTGTGTCCTTTTGTCACTTGCTCCCCTGCTTCATTCAGCAGGGGGGATGTATTTTCCCTAGTTTTCCTTTTGCTGATGGTATACTAGTAGAAGCCTTTCATGTCCCTCACCAGATTCAGCTTAAGGTGAGCTTTGGCTTTTCTAACCCTGCTCCCACCCATGTAGTGCCTTTATTTTTCTTGTAGGTCACCTGTCCCTAGCAGATGGGGGCCTCCACCCCCTACAGGCAGGGAGCCATTTGCTACTGATAAACGGTGCTACTGGATGGCTCAGGCGTGGCCAGTTCAGATATTTCACTGGGCACAGCTCTCAGCCCCATATCTGCTGTGAGGACACTGAACTAAATCTGTCATTGTCCTGTACATCTGCAGGCAGAGCGGGAGCTGCTGTCCTGGTGCTTCCAGCCCTTGTCATCACGGGAATCTCCACTTCCCATCTGGATAAGCTCAGGCTCTGACTGTACCTCCTTTGGTACAGCTGGGGGTTGCAGTTCTTGAGGCCTCAGGATCTTGGGGTATATCCAGTCAGTCTGTCTGTCATCATTTCTGATGCTGTGCCATCCCCTGACCTCCTTCCATAGCTCTTCTAACTTGGCAACACAGCTCTTTCACTAGGTTGCATCTTCTGTAGCCAAGAAGCTCATCTGTCAGCCAGAATAGGCAGCCCTAGATAATCCCTGCAGCGCAAGACTTGCAAAACCATATCTTCCCCCAAAATAGCTCAGTGTGGGTGGAGTCTCTGACATTACCAGTAGAGTTGTTCTGTTCCGCTGGCTGCTGGGAGACCACACTATGTGCCATGTCACCACTATTACTGAATGCAGGGACCATTCCCCTTCTGTGCACCCTACTGTGCAAAGGCCTATGTTTGTTAGTTGCTCTTTGAGAGCTGCACTCTAGCCCCAGCAGTAATACAGGCCTCTCATCGTACCTACTGAAAGGGTGTTTGAGCATCCATAAGGAGCCAGCTGGAACTGAAGCACAGAGCACCCTTTGATTAAGAACAGCTGATGCAGCTCATCAGAAGCTGCTGGAGTTTTGTAGAAGTCACAGCCTTGTTTAGGTATCCTTTCCACTAGTAGTAAGCAGCCTGAAGCTCTTCAAAGAAAATCTAACTGCAGTAAAATTAGATGTTAGCATCTGCTTAAGAACAAATTAACTTGAACATTAAACATGTTCTGTAAAATATGTAAATAGCTCTTGCATGTAACAAACTATTTGTATTATTCAGTGGTTAGGCATTTTCTAAACAGACTGATTGGAAGTAGGAAAGAATTGTATGGAAGATCCTAATAAACTTGTCTTCAGTAGTCTGGGACTAGTGTTCTAACTATTCAGATTTTTCCTTTTATTCCTGCAAGTTTTTCTGATGGATGGAAGAAAGCTGGAGATGTAGCTTCTTTTTCTACCCACCCCCCTTCATTTTCACACTGTCTACTTGAATTCTGGGTAAAAAAATGAAAAACTCATACCTTAAACATTTATACTTTTTTTAATAAATATGATTTGTAAATATTTAGCATTCTGCAAATGTTTATGAAGAGCCCCATGGCCCTGTAAAACTTAACTAACATTTAACCATGTATGCTTTCACAGACTTTTAAAAATAACCTAGGTTGTCATGCAGATTTTAAAATACTACCTTTAACTTTTAGTACATTAGTGCGTTTTAGTGCAACTCTTAAAAACAACAAAGTCTGAAAACATCAGAAAACCAGATCAGACTGAAGCCATCAGAAATCTAACCATCAAAGTAATCAGATTATAAGAAATTAGTGAAGTTAGAAATAAGTCTTGCAGTGTATGTAATACAAGTAAAGAAAAAATGGCAGTGGAAGATAATTATTTGTTATGCTGTTTCAGTCTCCAGTGAATCTTCATTGATGTACTACTAATTCTGTCTTTCTGTATCATCCTCAAGTTTGGGGCTGGGGGCTGTGGTCTTTGTTTTGGTGGTGGTCAGGTTCCACAGTATGCTGTGTAGCTCCCTTCCTGATAATGTACCTCTGCTTCTTGTTTCGTATGTGGACCTCTAGAGGACACACTGCCAGGAGCTAGAGGAGTGAATGAGGTCTCTTTTGTGCTTCATCGTTGTGTTGAAAATGACTTTTATAATATAGTTCTGAGCTGGTTCTTTTGTTAGATTTCTACTTTCTTTCTTATCCAAGAAGTAAAAAAAAGGTTTGAATGTTTTTTCAGTCAGGGATTGGATGTATAGGTTAAAACTTATGGCAGATAGAGAAAGTTCGTTGCTGACACAGCCAGAATGAGATGTAGTCTTATTTGGCTGTAATCCTGAAAAGAGGATTTCTTTTTCAGAGGAGGGTTTTGTTTTTCTTCTCAGAAGCCATATTTCATTATAGGATGGTGCTGGTAGGTGCAGGAAGAACAGGAGGCAAGTTCTGGGGAAGGGAATGGTGGTACTGGAGCTATTCTGCATTTGGGGTGATGATTTGCTGAATCATAAAGCAAACTAACTAATGAAGCAGCAAGGACCAAAGGGCCTGTTGTTCTGCTTTGATGTCATCAAACATCATGTTTTCCCAAAGGCTTTCTTACGTGTTTCATATGGAAAAACTTAAACTGGGGACAAAAGAAACTTCATAATAATCACAGCATTCCTCAGATACCTGTTTTTTTTCAAGAGTTCCTCACAAGCAGTTGTATCCAATCGTTCCAGGTGAAGTGTCAAGGAGAAAGCGTTCCAAATCTGAGGATATGGACAGTGTTCATTCTAAACGTCGTCGGTACATGGGAGAAGATTACGAAGCAGAGCTCCAAGTAAAAATTACAGCCAGAAAGGATGTTGACCAAAAATTACAAAAGGTAGAATGGATGTGCAGAGCAAAGTTGGCAAGCACACACCTGTCATTTGTCTTACTATGTGTGAATTTAGCTATCCTTCCCCCACACTCTCCCTGCCCCTCACACCCCCACCAAACACTTTCTCTTTTTTGTGGTTGAAAATTGAACATAAATCAAATAACAAATGTGGCTTAATTCATATAAAGTCCTGTATAGCCCTACTTTCAAGAATAGACCAAATATTACATTTGAAATATGTTACGTTTGAAATGCGTTAAATAGTTAAACTCTTCAGTCTTATGTGACTATAGATTGAGAATCTTAGCAAAGGAGGTGTTTCAGCATGGTAGACATTTATATGTGGCACTTTATGTCCCTAGGCAGAAAATCTGTCTCCAAACAAGTACAATTGACATACATTTTACAGATTTTTTTATAGAGCTGTTATAATTGCCTGATTGCACTATTGGCATGTAAAGAAACTTACGGTCTTGAAAAAAAAAATGTTCCATTCTTCCATTAGGTAGTTAGCTAGTGTGTGTTGTAATTTCATTTATGTAGGATGCAGAAAAATGAACCATATTTGTTGCTTGTTTGTTTTTGTTGCCTAAGGAAAAATTTTCACTGCAATCAGTAGAGGGTGGGAGAAGAAATTTAAATAAGTATATCAAGTAAATTTTGTGGCAATCGGTCTCTTTCCATTTTTAGCTTCTGCAACAAAAGCAGTACTGCATTTCTGCCACAGGAAAATGTATCTCAGAAATAAAATTTTGATGAATGTCTTTAGTTTCTGTTCTTTGAATACCAGTGTCCCTCTCGAGAACAGAAAAGTAAGAGGAAAAAATAATTTGTATGAACACAGCACTTCATGAAAATCTCTTCTGTTGTTAAGGTTCTTACATGTGATAAAGTTTTGTACACTTACCATACTGCAATGAAATTAATTTCTTGAATTAATGGCAAAGAGGGACTATTTATATTTGCCAAAATCAGATGTAGAAACTTTCCTTAACTGCAACCACATGCTTATTGGTGACTATAGATACATTTGATTGACAGGGGACAGCCATTGTCATTGTTCTGTTTGTAGCAGGATACTTGTTGAAGAGTTGAGAATGTTTTCATAGATGATCTCTCAGATTCTGGGATTGCATTGTTTTTTTTCTTTTTTTGTTTTATAATGATTTTGCAGGTTATCCAGAGACTGTTAGAAGAAAAACTTACTGCTTTACAGTGTGCTGTATTTGACAAGACTCTGGCAGACTTGAAAACCCGAATAGAGAAAGTAGAATGTAACAAGAGGCATAAAACTGTGCTTACTGAACTACAAGTGAGTGTTTGTGTGTTGAACTGCATGCTGGAGTCAATTTAAAAAAATAAGCTCCTTAACATCTAGTATTAAGTCTCTTGTAGTTGTCAGTAGGGAAGCTGTTTTAACTCCACAAAGGAAAGAGGGGGAGAGCAGCAAATACTAATGTTGCTTTTGAGTTGTAAAATTCTCTTCCCTACTCAGAAAGAAGCAAACAACCAATTAATCATCAAAAAACTTGAAAGCAAATCTTCCTTCTGGCAAACTGAATTTTTAGCTGTTAGGGAACTGCCTTTCCACTCTTCCATTCCATTTAGACATTCTCCAAATTTAGAAATTCTTCAAAGATACTTCTTCAAAAATATATTTTTATATTAGATTTTAGGTACTAGAAAATATTTTAGATGCTAGAAAATATCTACTGCCTCTATGAAGCTAGAAATTTGCTTAAAAACAAAAAAGTGCAGAAAGGAGAGGACAATAGCACTGGATTTTATAGAATGTTCAAACAAGGAAACATCACGTGATACCTACCTCCAGAAACTGATTTTGTTCTAGCAAGGAAATAAATAGCTAGTGTTGAACACAGTACACTTTCTTGCATTCTTTGTAGCAATGAACGTATGTAGTGGTGACATGTGGAACATCACAAAAATAATTTTTGAGGTGGCAAGGACAATTAAGAGCTTATGTCATAACTAATTCAAACAAGGCCATTTTACTTGCAACATAAAGTGGAGTTTGCCAGACCAGTTTGTACTGCATAGCTCTTTCCCCTTGCTACCCCAGACATTTTATGTTACTTTTGTTAACAGCTTAAGACTTTCAGTATACTTGTTTGTCAGTGTCTTTAGCCGTCTAACATCTAGTGTCAGATTAACATCATAGAAGGCTGTGATTGTGTTGATGTTAATATAGTGGCAGTCTAAGCTTACATGGTTTTATTTGCAAGGTGCTCCAAAACAGCTCGAGGTTGTAAAAGGTAACAGAAATTAAAATGTAATTTAAGGCAGACTATAATTGTAGCCTGTCATATTGCTTTGTGAAAATGTGAAAGAGGTGAGATTTCTAGATGGACCAGCTCCTTTTAGATAAAAAGTTCTGAAATCATGGTATATGAAACTTGCCAATTTTTTTTTTTAAATTCCATTCTGCTAGTGCTCACCTAGTGTTTTTAGGAATTCTTAAAAAGAATTTAACTTCTTTCCGTGGAGGAGAAAAAAACCAAAACACCTGCTTAGAACAAGTGGCACAGCTACTGCCTCCAGAGTAAGTCAGCCATCAGAACTGCAACCTAGACAAGGTACATTAGGATCTTGTAATGATGAGGTAATTACTGAAAGAACGGTCACCAAATAGTGTATCGAGGGAAGCACAAGAGGTAAAAACGGTGCTTAAGAAGATAATGAACCTGACAGCTAAACATCAAATATCTGACAGTAAGACGTGTGTGATATGTAGTGTATCTCTGAGAGGCAAAAATAGGATAAATGGGGGAAGACAAAATAACATAAAAAGCAAAAAGGGGTGCATTTTTCAATATGGTTGATACAAAAGGCATTAAAACAGGTGCTCACAGTTGCCTTAATTCTTGCAGAATATTGCGTGAACTTCTGAAAGATGGATTGTTTGTGTAGCTGTGAATAGGAAGGAAAATAATTCAAGTTGTCTGTAAGATACCTTGTTTGTGATACATGTGTATTTTTCTGTTGCTCTGAAGTAATATAGTTGTACTGTATTTCAGAGAAGAGTTACTTCCCCTGATACGAAAATAGCCTTTGACTTGATTTCTTAATTATGTATCTCTTACTTTGTATAATCATTTTGATGGTTCTTGGGGAGGATATTTATGAGTTTGTTTTCATCTTCTTCCCATTTAGGCTAAAATTGCTAGATTGACAAAGCGGTTTGGAGCAGCCAGGGAGGACTTGAAGAAAAGACAGGAAGTAAGAACTAGATTTGTTATGTTTGTTTTTCTGAGTTAGCCTAAACCTTGTGTGAAAAACGAAGAAATTTTACATGCAGAAATAAATGACCTGGTTGTTCAGTGGCATTCACAAAAATTTGTCTTGTTTGATTAAAGGCAGTGATATGAAAGAATAGTCTTAACATCTGTTATGTAATTTTGAATTGTACAGAAGGTTTTTTAGGTATCATTGATGTGAAAGCACCATAAATGGTATGTAAATAAATCTAACTTAGTGCAATATGAAGAGTACAGAGTAAGTAAGAGTGAGTCCCAGTTAATTGCATTTTGGAGGGGGAGGAGGGGAGAGGAATGGATACAAACAATAGTATTTCTCTATGTCTAGAATATTTTGGATTAATTAATGTGAAGAAGTGGAAGCTATAAGTCCATTAATGTTCAAGAAGAAATTTTTACGCTCATGCTATACAAACCTGAAGGCAAGTGACTTATAAAAAGGGAGGATGTAGGAGTGGGAGGCACATAGGACCAAGGAGGTTTTGAGGAGTTGTAAAACATGTCAAGTTCTCCTGCAGTAGTGGCTCCAGAAAATCTGTATCTCACACACAAATGGATGAATATGAAATACAATGAAAGCATAAGTTTGCAAGTTGACTTACGGTTGTTTTGTTGTGGCTTCTCTCCCCTTGGTGTTTGTGGTTGTGTTTTGGTTTTTTGTTTTTTAGAATTCACCAAATGCACCTCTGTCTCCAGGGAAAGCAGCAACTGACACTGCAAACACAAATAATGTGACATATCGGTAAGCAAACCACATCACTGTGACCATGTTAAAAATCTGCAGTAGGACACTTGAGATACCTGATGTATCCCTATATTTAATATAATACCCTATATTTTATATTTTTAATTAAAATGCTTTTCCTTCATTGCTTTTCAATTGTAGAATTCTGGTTTCTTTCACAGAAGTCATAAATAGACAGTATTGAATCTATTCTTAGGTAAAGTGAGATGAGTGGTGTTTCAGTAGTTAAAAAATAATAGATAAAAATGGAAGTTTAATTGCAAGGAAGGGAAAATTGTCATGGTGAAGGCAAACTTGGTGCAAGCGCTTAAAAATTTACAAATAATTCTGCATAATTTTTTTTTGTAGGGGAATATCCAAAGTTAACTTGCATGGGGGGCAGAAAATAAGTGGGTTTAGAAAAGCTCAGTTAAAAGAATAGCTGTAAAATAAGGGGGGAGTTCATCATTGTACTGTTAATAGTTATGCTTGGTGTGGCTCAATGAGAAATGCTAACTGTATCGTTTGTTCCCTAGACATGCTGGCACAGTGAGACAGATGCTAGAGTCAAAGAGGAATATAGGAGAGAGCACACCGGGAACTTCTCAAGCCCCTGTGAACGCTGGTAAGAAACTGCCTATGAACTGTAAACACACTTAAAAGTTTTATTGGTTCCCATTAAATAAGTAACTAGTGGAGCAAAACTGGGGTTTATGATTTTTTTTTTTCTTTTCTGACATCAAAAAACACTGGTTTTATCTCCCTACCACATTACCAGTTTATATTTGTGAGGTGTGCTTACCAAGTAAAGGGGAAAAAATGTGTTTATTTGGCCAACCAGACTGTGTGGGTAACAGAGATGCTTCAGCAGACTGCTTGCGGGGTATGGCAGCAAAACTTGCATCTTTTAGTTTCTGAGAGATGAAACACATGGCTCGTGGGCCATTTTTTGTACTTGATCATAGTAGGATGCTGATATCTTCCCCTCTGCCTAATGGCTACAGAAGTTGAGAGGGGAACTAAATGAAGTCATAAGCCTCATTTCTTTAATGGAATCTAGTTGGAAATTGGTATTTCTAGACTAGAATTTTATAAGGAATGTAGAATCAAACCCACTATTAATGACATTAATTGTGGTCATACCATCCTTGCTTTTAAAAATAGTTTACCTAACACTGAATGTTGAATCTCTTCAACTGAATCATCTAATAGTAGGCATATCCTGACTTTCTGTAGTGTATTATGCTTCTGATCTTTTGATGTAATCCAGGAACTTTGTCACATAAAAGCGAGTATCTTCTCTAACACATTAATCCTTGGTTTCAGTAGAACCTTCTGGCTATAGGTTTCTACCTATACAAAGCAAGTTAGTCAAAACTGACTTGGCTTTTCTTGTGTCAAAGGACCAGTTGTTCGATCATTTCTGTAACTAGTGTTTAAAATGCTATATTTCGTGTGTTTTCAACAGTTAAATCTTGGAGTCTTCTTCAAACCTGTTTGTGTCACAGTTCTTTGTATATCGTATTTTTTTGGCATTTATATATAGTTTGTTCAAACAGAAATACGTTATTGACTGTGTCTTTAACTAGGCTTTTGAATTTCAGAGTACTCACCAGAAAAAGAGTATCTATAGCCTTTCTTTTCAAAAAAAGTTAATTATTATACCATGTGTTTCACAGAATCATAGAATGGTTTGAGTTGGAAGGGACCTTTTAAAGATCACCTAGTCCACCACCCCCCTGCCATGGGCCAGGACATCTTTCACTAGATCAGGTTGCTCAAAGCCCCATCCAGCCTGACTTTGAATACTTACAATGATAGGGCATTCAAACTTCTCTGGACAACATGTTCTGGTGACTTACCACCTTCATCATAAATCATTTCCATTTGGAGTGTTGGAGTGAAACTTCCCACTCGGTTCAAATACTTTTTTTTTTTTTTTTTTTTTTGTGTAGTGCCAGCTTCTACCCTTGCTGCTCCTCCAGCAGTTGCCAGTGGACATCCTAAGCCTCAGACTCCAGTGACTTCCACGAGTTCTTTGACAACAGTTCTTCCCACAGCTAACACTGCTACAGTTGTAGGCACTAACCAAGTGCCCAGTGGCAGCACTCAGTCAGTGTCTGTCTCGTTGCAGTCTTTGCCTGTAATCTTGCATGTACCTGTTGCAGTGTCATCCCAGCCTCAGCTCCTGCAAGGCCACACAGGGACTTTGGTCACTAACCAACAGTCAGGCAGCGTTGAATTTATATCCGTACAAAGCTCATCCACGGTTGGCAGCCTTACCAAAACTACAATGTCTTTGGCACCAGCTAACCCAACTAAACCAAATAACAGCCCATCTGTGCCCAGTCCTGGTATTCAGAGGAACTCTCCAGGCAGTGCTGGGCCAGTAAGCACAACGTTGGCAGTACAGGCTGTTACTACTGCACATCCTGTTGCCCAGGCCACAAGGACTTCTTTGCCCACAGTGGGTACTTCAGGACTTTATAATGCTACCAGCAGTCGAGCCCCCCTACAGATGAAGATTCCTCTCTCTGCATTTAATAGTACAGCTCCTACTGAACCTCCCACCATTACGGCACCCAGAGTTGGTAAGTTATGCTTGAATGTTGACACTGGGAAAGGAAAATAGTTGTCAAAGGGAAAATTACACTCCTGTGGAAATCTGTGAGCTTATTTTACTGATATGTTTCTCCTGCGTTGTCTTTCTGTTGAAATTGTCAAGATCAAAATCATCTGTCATAGATGTGTCTCAGCCATTGTTGAAAATAATCTCTCCTTAGAAGGAGTCAGCAGTGTGGCTTTGTAAGCTTTTGTTTTATTTAGAACTTTATTTATATAATTCCTAGCACGAAGTCAGAAACTCCTATTTTACCATTAACAATTTGGTATTTATCTTTAATACAGTCTCTCAAAATATTGTGACTGCCTTGCTAAGCAAAGACATACTGAAAGGAAAGTATAATCACTAACTTTTTTTTCATAATGCTTAAAAGTAAATAAAATGAGAGCAAAACGCAACTGAATACTAACCTAATCCCAAAGTAGTACATTTATTGTACTTAAAATTAAGTCTCTGAACACAATGAATGTTCAAATAACAGTATCGAGACTTAACTATTTTAAAATACTTTCTTTCCATCTTTGGCCATGCCGTGATGATTTTCTGCATTTCTGATTGTACATATCTTGAAAATTTTTTTCTAAGAGGTCCTTGAGGTTTCTAAGTGAATCGGAATTACAGCATGTTTCTCGCTGGCACAATGTAATGTTAAAATGAACTGAAGCAGAGCTTGACATCGAAACTAGTTTTATTTCTCCTTCCGATTTCTAAGTTACCTGTTTTAAAATGTCTTCTGTAGAGTTGGACAGCTTTGTATTGATTTTTAGCTCTAAAGCTAATATAATCATTATAACAAAACATAAAAAGGGTTGTGACACATGAGGCACAGTGACCAAAGGAAGGGCCTATGTGCATCTAAAAAATGTGCCTCATTTTATGCAGTCCACGTAGCCTTAGTGTATACCCTAGTGGTTTTCTCATCAGAATTTTGAAACACTGCTTTGAGCCAGCACTGTTGCTCATAAGCTCTGGTTAAACTGAAGTGAGAACAGAGAATTTGGATTTAGATGTCTACATCAAATATTCAAGCAACTTCTGTTTAAACTGCTAGTTTAGATATGTGACTGAGCTAATAAATATACTCAGTCTGTCTGGATAAATTCTCAGTTACGTATTTTGCAGTCTGTTTAACCATCCATTGTTCAGTCAATTCTTTGTACAAAAATGTTGAAAAATTTTAATATTTTTCAATTTAATACCTTGTCAGCTTACATAGGGAGGAGAGGTTGAAGTTACGCTTTGTCCTCAGATAGGCAAGTAAAGTGATCATAAAGTATTTTGAATACACTGTATTCTTTCAAGGAAGGGAACATACACTGCTTCTAGGCTGGAAAGTGCTGTTTTGGTTTTCTGTATTGTCTGTTCCCTCTGAAAAATTATAGTAATCAAGCTTTTGAATACTTACAATTGAAAATTAGGGCTGAAAAATGTTAAATGTGCCACATACTGAATGTCTAGTATCAAACAATTTCGAATATTGGCTCCAAATTTGTATAGTGGATAGCAGTATTAAGTACTGATTAGATACTGCAAATGAACAATTTCTTGACCCCTCAGAAAACCAGACAAGCAAGCCACCAACAGATACTTCGGCAAACAAGCGAACTGCTGAGGGAACAACACAGGTAGGTTGCTGATTTTTTTCTATATAAAATTCTAAAGTTACAATCCACAGGAGAAAAGTTCTTTTACCTTTATTGCTCATAATGAAACAATTTTAGTTTCTTTTTTTGTGCCATCCTTTCTAGTTTCTGTCCATTTGTATTTTTCTTCTTCCTCTGATCCAGAGTATTACTTGAAGCATGAGCTTCTGATAGTCTTTTCAGAAGTTTTCTGATGGGGTTTGTGTAAGCAGATGTGTTAGTAATTCGGGAGCACCCTAAAAACTTGTCTGATAAAACAGAGCAAACGTACAAAAGAAAATTCTGCCCAGTTTTTGTCTGAAGGGCTCGAACTTAAAGCTGTACAAATATTTTGTAAATTATTGCAGTGCTCTCATTTCCACACTAATCCAGAAGTTAAGAAGTATTTGAGTTCTAATATTGCTTTGCCGTATGTCATAGAAAAAAGAAAAGGAAAAGAAACTTTCTACAGGAATAACTACTTCATGATAAAAGAGAACTTGCATTACTTCTGGATTGCTCTTCTAAAATTTGTTGCACTTGCTTTGAAATTAAACTATTTATAATTATTATAATAAATTTTCTTTCTGCGTACAGATATTTCACAAAGCACCTCATACTTACATTGCTGTTAACTGGCAGTCGTTTTATTAAGGAGAATAAAACTAATTTCTTCTAGCCAAAATTTCCATATTTAATAGCGTTTCAAGGTACAGTTAAATCTGAATTGTATTTTAAAGCAAGAAGAAAACATACTGGACAAGATTCTGTCTTTCACCTGTCACGGAAATAGTCTGGTAAAGATAACCAGTATTGCAGAGTCTAAACTATGCTTCACTCTACCTATTTATTAAGGCATTTCATAAAGAATGGCCGTTTGGAACTTCATTTTTCAAAGATACCTGTGGATTATAGCTATTAAAACATTTGTCAGTACTTGATATATAGGAAATTCAGTACCAGAATGTATGACAGATGTACAGTTTTAAGATCTAATTTTCAGTATAGGATGCGTATTTTGGGATTTTTCTTCTTCGGTAGAGCCTGAAACCCGGAAAAGATTTTGGAAAAACATGATTGTGTGTGATAGCGGTACTTAGCAATGGAAGGTGAGCAAGGAGGAGGGAAATAAAAGACACATGATGCTTTCCGGTTTTCAGTCTTCTGTTACAGCATATGTTTCTAGGTTTGCTTTAAGTCAAATCAGTTAAAGCATGTGTAATGCCATGGTTAATAAAGAAGGACCTGATGCATTTTAATTGGCTAGTGAGGTATGGAATTGTCATGCCATATCATATGAAAAATCCAGTTAATGCCACCTGCTTTTTGTTATGTAAAATCCAAAATATTATGTATTACTCCGCACTTCACAGCTCTCAGATCAAAAAGTAGTTCGCTGTGTGCCGTATACCTGTGGCATATTTGATGGTACAACTTTGATCAATTGTTTCAAAAAGCAGTTGAAACAGGAAGAGACTTCATCAGAAAATAAAGAAGCAGTAGAAGCAGCACAGACGAATTTTAACTTCCCCGAGGATGTCCTTTTTGGCTTGGAGGAAGAGGAAGAGGATGCTAAGAGCATCAAAAACACCCACAAGCAGACTGGCTGGGCAGCTAACCTATTAAAACAATGGCTGGCCAAAAATGGCAAGGATCCTAGCTTTGAATTGGTCCCAGTAAGTGAACTCAATGATATCTTAAGAGAGTTTTATTATACAATAAGGAATCATGATGGGAATACCTACAGTGTGGCAAGCTACAAGTCCATGCGTGCTGGCTTAAACCGGCATCTCAAAATGCCACCTTATAATCGTCAGATTTGCTTAATGAAGGACAAAGAGTTTGCTAGTGCAAACATGGTATTTGTGAGCGTGCTGAAGATGCTACGCATGCAGGGAAAGGATGAGACTCACCACCATCCTCCTATAGCTGCTGAGGACTTACGTAAGATTAAACAGTCTGGTGTGCTGGGATTGCACAGTCCACTGGCGCTCGTCAACAAGGTGTGGTTTGATTTGCAGTTGCATTTTGCCAAACGAGGGAGGGAAATTTTAAGAGATCTGGCTCCAGATGCTTTTGTTGTTGAGAAGGACAAGAATGGGCGTCGATACGCTATGTTTAGGTATCCTGGCAAAGGAAAAAATGGAGAAGATCCTCATAAAATGGGTAAAATGTATGATATGCCAGGGGACCCAAACTGTCCTGTTTTATCCCTGGAGCTTTATTTGTCTAAGTTGCCTCCGGAGCCCCCTGCCTTTTACCTGCATCCTTTAAAGCTAACGTCAGAGCAAATGCAAGAACAGCCTGTCTGGTACAAAAGAGAACCGATGGGTGTGAACTACTTAGGTACCATGATGCCCAGGATAAGTGTGGCAGCCAGGCTCTCTCAACGATACACCAATCATTCTCTCCGAACTACCACCATCCAGCTACTGTGTGAAGCAGGACTGGGGCCTAGAGAAATAATGGCAGTGACAGGCCATCGCTCCGAGTCTGCTATTAGACACTACTGGGGAGCTGCAGAAGTACGCTACAGGGCTTGGTCAGATACAATGGAGAATAACACCCCCAATTACCTATATAGCAAGATCCCAAATGAAGTGATAAAAGAATCACTATCTGGTGCCTCCACCTCTTCTATAAACCATGTTGTTCTAGAACAAAGCAAAATTTTATTCCCTAAGAAATCTGTGGTGCCACCTGGCACTAATTGTGTGACTTTAGTCCCTGAGGGACACCCAGCTCTGAATTTCAAAAGCCCTGTCCCGGTGAACCACAGTTCCAAGGTGTTTATCCCCAAGAGCACGGCCAGTGGGAGCCTAACTGCCAGTCCCCTTCAAGGCTGTTGTAATGAACCTGTCTTTATAAAGCGTGTGATAAAACAGGAACCAATGACCTGATGCTTCTGTAATGGAACTGATTTCAAATGAATTGCTAAAATGGAAAAATTAACAGATTTGTTTTTTCACTTGGTCTACTAAGAAAATTTCTTAATGGTCTAGTTCAGCAAGAAGTATCCTGTTCACACTCCTGAAGTGAGCTATGGAACAGAAACTTAAACAGAGTAGGGCTTGGAGTTTGTATGACAGTGTGGCAGCTGGGACTCTCCAAGTGGCTGTGCAGAGCTATTTTAAAAAAAATTAAAGAAAGATATTGATTTCCACTTAGCTGAAGAGCTATGCTTTCTTCACTGAGTGCATGGCTTTTATATTTTGTGAAGAGTGTGTTTATTATAACATTCTGTGCCTGCTGGCACTAATGTAGCATCCTACAAATCAAATACTTGATTACTAAAGAGCACGGAGAAAGTAGAAGCTGAATGAAATACGCAGATACACTACAAATACATACATATGCATGAAAACACCTGGAATTGCTTGACTGCTGTCACCCTCTCTGTTCAAATTATTATCGGACCTACCAGAGAATTGTGCCTTTTTTTGTTTGGTTGTTTTTCTCAAACGTTCTTCTAAATTGATTCTTTCTGTGAGCTACAAATTTTTATTGCAGGTCTTTCCTTTTCCTATCTAATATTTCTGGCTAAGATTTTAGTCATTCTGTTCTCCAAAGGCACTAGTTGATACAAATTATATTAAAATCGGGATCTCCAGTTGTGCACGAAATGGGGAAGACGTTCTCAAAAGAGTTGAGGACAGGTTTGTTGCTTAAATGGCAAGTAATTAGAGTTGAAGTGTTGTCTCTGTATGTTCTTAGCTTGTGAGAGGATTTTTTTGTATTTCCTCTCACCTACCCTTTCCATTACATTTCACATTGTCTTTGCAGTATAGTCTTTGTCAGTATAGTATGATTCACAAGCAGCACATCCTGTTCTTCCACACCAAACCCGATCCGAATATTTTGAGCTTTAACTTCTTCAGATTAGTTCCCTGTAGTAAACTGATCCTATCACTACATTTTCCATAGGAGATTTTTACAGATCAGAATTTCTCAGGATAGTGGATGTGAATTTTGTCAGAGAAATGAGGCTGTAGTTTTAAAGGTTCTTTAATGAAAAAAAAAAACCTAGTTTGTCTGCTATTCTGTGCCATAATTTTTGTCAGATTCTGACAAATCTAGTATCTTCCTGTAAGTAAAAATGGAAAACTGGTCATCAAATCACAAATTATGGTAGGTCCACTTTGGAAGAAGAAAGAGTGTAGTATTTAAACCTGTTTTCCATTATATTAATTACAAAAAAATAAGAATGGCTTTGTCTTTTTGAAATCTGTGTGCATGTGTGTGTACACACATGTCCACACACACAGTTTGTCATACTAAGGACTTCACTGGAAGTGTTCATGTTGCTCAGCAGTGGACAAAATAGAGAAAAATCCCAGCTGAAATAAAAAGTGGATGGTGATAAACTCTTTAATTCTGTGGAGGACTTCCTTGCTGGGAAAGGCTTTCAAATAATGAATGAGATTTATCACTTTGTTATAGTCTGAACAGAGGACTTGATGCCTGAACTTTAGTTTTGATCTTGGCTGATAATGTTTACCTTTGTGGCCTTGGGTAGGTTATTCATACTTACTGCATCAATTTTCCAAAGTGTGAGACGAGCACAGTGTTCCATTTTTTGATGAATCATGTTAACGATTAAAAGGATTTGAAAGTGCTGTAATCATCGTACATATTGTGTTTACAGGTTTTTATTTGCTGATATGATGATTGAGGTAGTTGATCAGATAGAATTGTTAATATAAAAATTACTTCTGCACAATCCTGTAATTTCTTAGTTGCAGCATTAAATTACAACATTGATGACTACAGGAAGGAAATAATGGATCCAGGATTATCACTTTGTCAAGCCTAGAGTAAATCAAATGGAAATGGTAAAGAAAGTAATCCTTTCTAACAGCTATAAAGAAGAAAAATTGAAAAAAACAAAGGGCAGAAGTTCTCAAAATACAGGAGAACTATGCAGTAACTTATTCTAGGATATTTTAAAGTAATGTAGTTTTCCAAATTTCAGGATTTATAGAATTCAGAATTCAGCCAGACTGGCAAATTTAATTTCTCATTTGAAGAGATTTATTCCAAACTCCACAAAATATTCCCGTCTTCATCTCAGGTGATTGCTTGTTCAGGCATACTGGCATTGAATATTTATCCTGCAGAAACAAGAAAAGTATTTTGCCAGAAGATGATTCTATTTTGTTGCCTCTTGCTGCATATTTGGGACCAGAGCATGCCCTGCTGTGGTCCCAACTGCATCTAGGTGACTTAGTGCAATAGCATATTGCTAATTGTTTCATTCCTTAATGCAAATCTAGTTGGTGATTTAAATGGAAAAAAGGACTCTTTTGGCCAATCTGGGCATGTCCCTGATGCTTTTTAATTATCATTTGGCTTTTAACTTGAATTTCATTCTGTTGGCTCATGATAGGGTATTTTTGGCTTCTCATTTGTTAAATTCTAATTCTATTGGCACCATTTATACAATGTTCTCTTACAACCTTCACCTTCATTTTGAACCTGATACTTCAAAGCTACTGACTGCAGTATTACTACCTAATTATTTTTGTATGGGAGACATTTTTTTTTGAAAATGAGAAAAAAGCATTCCTGGTGTGGGCTGGAAGTGTTACTGCTTCACAGGAGCTGGAGTCAGTGTTCACTAAGCTTTCTGCTAATATCTGATTAATTGTAATCAATAGAACATATTTCTAACCTTCCAGAACCAAAAAATCTTTCTCCTGTTCCCACTCCCACCCAAAGTGTTAAATGACTCTTTCCTACACGTATTTTCTTTCTAGAAGTGCTGAAGCAGGCAAGCAGAATGGGTGTTTTGCTGCTTTTGTAAAGTCAGCTTTGGTTATGTGTACAGTAATATGGGGAGCAGGGGGTCTTTTTCCCTTTTTTTCCTCCTTTTTTTCTTTTTTTTTTTTATTTTTTAAACTGTGAAATAAGATTTCAAGTCAGTCCTGTTCATTGCAGTACACGTTATGCTGTATGAATATTATGAATTCTACCAAAATGGACATGAATTGGACTCCTTAGTGGCAGTATAAGCAGAGAACTTCAAACAGCAGGATAACTGAGTTTCTGAGTGTGGTTTTGTTTTTTTTTCCTCTTTCCACTATAGGTAAGGCATGTTGGTGAACCAGCAGGTTAAGTTGGTTAAACAGTTAAGACAAACTGTTTGTCTAAACTTCAATTTAGATTTAAGCTGTAAACTTAACACAAACTTGTTAATCATTTAAAATTCACTTGAAAAATCTGAATAAAACAAATACACTTTGAAAGAAATCTATCATCTGTCACTTTTGATTTTTCTGTTTAGATCTTTTCCTAAAATAGTCTATTTCAGTTGGGGAGAAAAAACCCAACCACCAGTACTTAGCCTTAACTAAGTCAACTAAACTAATTTTTTCATTAATCACTACCATACATTGATTAAATTCCATTTCTCTTGATGGAGATTACTCTGAAAACAGTGGGGAATGACTGGAACCTAATATAATACAACCATATGTTTAGCTTGGCATCTAATTTTCATAGTGAAGCTTTGATATTGGTGCTGTAAATCTAGAACTTGTATTTTCTGTGCTTTTTCCTGGTAAGTTTGGAAATCTCTGCTTTTACTTCAAGGAGTACCCTAATTACTTTTTATTTTTATGAAGTTGGCACAGTATCTTATGGTATGTTAATTATTTTTTTTATTCTTTTATTGCTATTTAAGTAATTCATCCCCACCATAAGGTACTGTGATCTACAGTGTGGGAGATCTAGAAGGGTAAATGTTTTATACTATGTGCACCTTCTCTGTGACCCTGAAGAGCTCCATTGTGCACGGTGTCAAGTAACTGAAGGCACTGGAAGATTGCTTTGAAACTTAATGTTGTCTTGGTTTTGTTGTGATTTTAGTCTGGTACATCTCTTGGGTTATCCTGAACTATACAGCTTCTAAATAGTTGTATATTGTTTAGATCAGTATACTCAAAGTTTTCAGTAAGCAGCTTGGACATATGATTTTGCTGTATGACTGCTTCTCCTTTTCCAGCCTTCCTCTGCTTCTTGCTCCAGAAGGAATGGCCACAGGGATGCAGGAGGGGACATCTTACTATGTTTGTGTTAGTCTCTCAACTTCAGCTTTTTTCTGCATACACAGAAATTTAAGGTTTATTATTCAATCCCAGTCATTTTACCAATAGCCATTCCAGTGCCTCGGGTCCTAGAATTGCATTTCTGAAGACATGACAAGGACTTTTAATGTGTTGGGGTAAATATTACTGTTACAGAGGCAAAGGTGTTTTTAATTATATAACAGATCTTTAGAATGGTTTTTAAGTATTTTATTATGAATCCCAGTTATAGATACAGGATCTATATATATTATATATGATATATAAATATAGCTATGGTATACCGAGAGACTCTATGAAAGCAATTTTTATTACGTTGTGACATAAAATAACTGAACACATTTGAATGGGGTTGGATGTGTTAAAAATGGCTGGCATAAAGTCAATCTGTTCAAGAGTGATTACATTATATTTACTAAAACACCAGGTCAGGTGAATAGTATTTTTTTCCCTGTTCCCCACTCCAGGTGCGCCTTATGCTCTTACAGAGTAAATCTTTTTTCAGTCTAAATTTCATCTGTGCATTTTGCCTTTTCAGCTAATACTAGTTTTTTTTAAAAAAAAAAAAGTAAATCCACCAGTGTTGTATCCATTTCTCATTTTCTGACATGCCTTGATTTGTTTGGTTGAACTACAGTTTAATTGAAGCTATTTTGCTGACTTGGAAATTCGTCTGGTAAAATGTTAATCAAGTACACTTATAACTCCTATCCCTTTGCTTTGTAATGTGTAATAAACTTTGTGACTGTCTGTTGGGAAACAATGTGAACAAAGTGGGTATGTCAGCCTACAATTTATAAGCAGCTATTAAGTCTATGTTGTTGAAGCATTCTTGATTAATATGTTTCCTTGCATTTCATGGTTTTGTCACTGAAAATAAACATGCATAATTATATATGTAAAATGGGCTACTTGATTTTTGTCTCTGACCCTGGGGTTATGTTTGTGCTGTTTAAAATGCAACTAGCTGTCATCCGTGAGGTGGAACCTTTGCCTGAGACTAATTGTAAATCTAAATTACAAAGATGTTAGCAGGAGGACAGTTGAAAAGATAAATTAAAAAATAATAATAATAATCTGAAGAATTCCCAACAGGACATCACATAGCTGAATTGGGTAGTTGTTGTAAGGAACAAAATTCAAGTGAATCCATTCTTGTATGACTTCTAAAGTGATTTGGCTGTCCCCGAGAGCTTATCTATGTTACCTAAACCACTTCCAGTTACTATGAGCAGCTTTCTGTAAGTAAATATACTTGTGTTTTGTAGGCTTCAATTTGTCATTTGGAGCAAAAAATTGGAAAGGAATACTAAAACAATCTAACTGATGATGTCATAACACCAGATGTGGATAATAGCTTTTAAAAGCGACATTAAACTAATTAGGAAAGGGATATAAATATATTTGCTGATTAATAAGGTGATCTTCCATCATCCAAGATGGACATCCCACATAATACTGTTGGGAAACTGTCAGTGGGCTTTGGGGAAACAAGGTATATGTCTCACCTTAAGAGTAAAAACCAGTAGATGTACATGTGTGTGCATGCATGTATGTATGTTTATTATATACCCTTTCAGCTGTTTGAGGAAAACCAAAATCACAGCAGTAGATAAATACTTCAGGCATTTTATCATGTTCCTTTATAGCTTTTAGTTGGAATTATGATTGGTGGAGCCTAAACACGAATCTCTTGATAGACTTCTGAATTTATGAATCTTACTAATAGGGGTAGCAGAGCCAATATCTACTCTTTGTACTAAAGTAATGAGAGGGTATATAATACATAGGGATTACTAAGACTGGTTATTCTTTTTTTTTCCCCATGCTTGTATTGTTCTTGTTCTGTAGGAAGTGTTGCACAGTACCAGTTAAGGATAAGTGGAACAGAGCAATCTTGTAAATGCAATACGTAAAATGTCTGTTAATAGTGTTTGAGTGTAATACAAGTATGCAATCACACAGTTAGCAAAACATATATTGCAGCCCTGTGAAATTTTGCTTGTGCAAACTATGATCTTGGTAAACCTCTAACTTTATTGCATTAATGTTTTCATTTTTATCATGGTAAGACATGGCAAATACATTTGGTACGTGTTCAAATAAATTTTCATGACAGCTTTTCAAGGCTGGGATAATTATTTCAATTCTGTGGGAGTTACTGCATTGGAAAAAAAATAACTGTTGAGGAGTGATAAGTCTGACATTAAGGCAGTTAATGACTGGAATATACTCAAAAATGTGTTTAAAAAAAATTTTTCCATAGCTGCTTAGACTGCTTGAAATTTGTAGTTCTGTGTATGGGTGACTAAAAACATAATATGGGCCTTATAATTATGCATACAAACACAATATCACTACCCTCCCCAAACACACCCCATTCCCAGAACATTTTTTTAACATTGCTTTCCATAATTTAAGATCAATTTTGCTATTATATAACGCCTTGGTGCGTCATGTATGATTGTGGTGGTGTGATCCTTCATGGACTGTCTGTTTTACAACCCCCAGAATTGTTTCTGTTTTGATACTGTAGAAACTGTTAATAATAAAATTGTCTGCACTGTGTCATTGTACCACACATGATCTTCAGAATTTTGATCTTTACTACCCAGGAATTAATTTTTATTTTGCACTGTATTTTTGTTGCATTTTCCCACACACACTTCATTTGTCACTTCTACATACTGAAATTTGCCTTTTTGAAAAGCAGGTGGCATTACAATGAATAGCATTGCTATCTCTATGTGATGAACTGAACCATGGCGTTATATAATACCAAAACCTTTTTTTTAATTGTATGTATTATATATGAATAGAGAAGAGCATACTCAGAACTTTCTCCAAAATACCGACATACACCTTTTGGTTTTTCATGTTGTAGAATACATGTGCGTGTTGGTGTATGTGTGCTGTTACACAAAATGATGTAACAGGTAACATTTGCTGTTCAGTTTGAGTTTTAGAGATTTCCTTCCCGATTTTGTTCAGTAGTTTGCCGTTGACATGTATATGCTGTGGTGATGTAACTACTACTTCCTGTGTGAAATTTCAAAATTTTAGTTACAGTGGGAGAGACCTCCTTTTCTCAACATGATGTCTACTGTATGTGCTTTGGCCTTTAAATTCAGTCTCTTTGCTTGTATTTGTTTTCCTCATGGAATTGGACTAGCTTTTTTTCCTCCCATCATCCCCAACCCTTTTTTCTTTCTTTTCAAAATTACAAATTATACATCAACCTAATCGCAGCAGTGCTGATCTGAAAACATTGCTTGATAGCAAAACTAAGATGATATTCTTTCTCTGCTACAGGGTGTTTTACAACAGTGTAAAATGGTCTCAGTGCATGGAAAAACATAAAAAGATAGTAGCTGGTCTCAATCTCCCTACTTTCCCAGAGGCAGACGAGTAAACTGCTTCAGAGTCACTTCAACACCAGAGACAGCTCTTTATTTTATTAAGAGGCTGATTCCTTTCTGTTTTTTCTTTTATTAATTTAATGTTGACTAGTGTGTAGAATAATTGTTAGATACTGAAGTCAGTGACATACGGGACATAATGACAGTCTTCCAAAAGAAGAAAGTTCATTCTTAATTATAAAGCCTTTACATTAGTTTTACTGCAAATCTTCACTGTGACTTCAGCTTCAGGTGACACTGTTCACTGTGTTTATGCACTTTTAACAAGTTCCAGGATTTTTATTACCTCTAAGAACTTTTTTCTATTACACTTCTTTTTTAAATTTCTCTAATACCCGTATGGCATTGGTTCTAGAAAGTCACTGTACCATTCTTTTCTTCCTCAAGGGAAAATGTATTATTGCTGATTGTTCCTAGCACTTCTTCCCATAAGTATATCTTACTTGTCAGTGCATCTATTTCTCAGCACTTTCTTTAATTGTTAAAAAGACTTTAGTGGTTGGGATTGGAAGAAAGCAGCTGTTATGTTGTTACAATATGTGCAGTAGAAAATGCATGAAATTCCGAGTATAGGTCATTTTTACCAATCTTTTGTAAAAAGCCCGGAACTGAAGCATAATTACTGTAATATGAATAGAGATTTTATGTACAAAAATCAAACAAAGTCTGTTTCTAGTAGTTTTCATGGTTAAAAAAAATCTGAAAATATTACTGAGAAGAATCAGTACTATATGTCACTTTTCAGCAAAAATGTTGCAACTACTAGAACACGCAGAAATACCAATTTCTAATACTAATTTAAGTGAGAAAAATGCACAAATATGAATAATTGCATCAAACATACTTTTCATTATTTTATCTTCCATATGCACTATAAAGCAGTTTACAGTCTGATTGATTAAGTGGTGTTTAGAAGATGTTATGACTTGGCCTCTGTTTCAGGACTTAGCAGGTTTCACTTCAGATATTTGAAAGGGATGAGGATTTACTTTTTTGATTTTGCCCCTGTTGTAGGATCTTTTAGTCACTGTTTTCACAAGTTACATGCTTGGCATTAAAGTATGTTTCCTTCACACTTGCCAAGTGAGATGCTTGCCTGGGGCATTTGGCATACAGACAGAGCCCAGGGATAGTTACATATTGGTAAATGTGGTAGGTGCAAACATTACTTTGCAAACTGAAGAAGCTGGGGCAGAGGGCCTGCAGTTTTTCTTCAAGATCTTTCAGGATTTTCTTTAAGAACAAACTTTTCAAAACAGATCAAGATTGTAAATGCAAACCATCTTCTCCTTGGCTGGCTGTTTGAGGAAAAATGTGCAGTGCCGGGTGAGAGTAGCAGAGCAGCATTACAGTACTTACACCATCCTTCCATATGTATGCTGGTGCCCATTTAGCTGTAATTTGCTTTTCCCCTGCTGCCTTTTTTCCTTCCCCTGCTTCCTGTTCCCACATTTGTTTCTGCTCTTAATCATACATTCCATTCTTCTTTCCCCTACTTCAGCTAGTGTTTTGCCTTTCAACACCAAGTTGGAATACATCTTCCAGAGCTGGATCTACATTAGATTTTAGTATGAAATGTCCAGTAACAGCACACATTGTTTTTATGCAGAACATATTAATTACAAATGGAAGTTCACCAACAAGATGAAGAATAAAGATGTGGCTGTATTAAAATTAGGAAGTCAGGAAAAGATGAAGTCTTGTATTTTTCTTGCTTTCTTCCTAAAAAATTTTTGTGTGTGTTTATCTTTAAAAGTGTGATATTTCAGAGCAGTATTTGGTAGGTTTAGGGGTTTTATTCCATTTTAAATATTTTTATTGTTGTTGCATTGTTTTGTGTTAAGGTTGTTACACTGCTGGCTGCTGTGTGAAAGCAGAGAAAGATGTGAAATAAGGCAGCTCAGGTACAGTTGTGGTTAACTAAATGGTTCAGTTCATGATGTTGCTCCTTCCAGGTTGCACAAAGTTACCTCATCAGCTATGGACAAAAGAGGTCCAAAATGGCAGTGTGAATGACAATATTTTGGAGGATTTCTGCTTACTTGGAATTTAAAGGCATATACGTTCAGATATGTGAGCAGTTAAGGAGGATGGAAAAGGGAGTTTGGCAGTTTGTATTTCTTTTAAATCTCAATATAAACTTTCTTCTGTTTGATTACGGGAATTACCTAGATGCTGTTGTAAATAATCAGATTTAAGTGCTACTTCTGCTCTTACTGGACACTGGTGCTCTGGTTCTGACAAATGATGAAAAGGTGGTTTTGGGGCTTACGGGGTTTTTTTGCAACTGTGATCTTTAAATAGAGATCCCTTTATATTGCTGTGGGTATTTTGTGTCTGTTCCAGCTTATATGATATTCTAAGGTGACTGAGTCTTCTGTTTCTCAGACTTGCTAGGCAATATGTGAATGAAATCGCCAGGCATGTTTTGGGTTCTCATTAAATGGTTTTATTTCAGTAGCGTGACTATGCTGATGAAAATGTTACGATTGCATCATCTTGCTCTTCAGCAGAGATCAGATGAAGCAGGTTCAGGCTGTTGGCTTCCTGTGTTTGGAGAAAGCTGAAAACTGATAGCAGATCAGAATGCCTTGACTTTGCTTTCCTCCGTTACCTGCTTCTGCCCAGATGCTTGCTGAAATCTGATATTAGGAGCTGAAAAACTTGTTCTTATATTTCAATTTTTGACATAAATGTGACTGTTGTTCATACATGACTGAAAGTCCAACATCAGGCTTCCCTTTGCCTTTACCAGGGCTCAAGTCTTCTTAAGCTGGTTTCTAATTTTGCTCAGAGCAACACATCTGAATCTTCTCTTCTGATGTGTGACATGGCAATCTCCTCCTCAGAATCCCATTACCTTCTGTTTACAAAAGCAATAGCAGTTGTTTCTGTCTGGCCTTTCCTCAAACATAGCTCTGTTGTAAACTGTAGTTTTCACAAGTCCTTTGAAATACTCCTGAATTTCTGAATAACATAGTCATGATACTCAAAAGGAGTGTTTTTATTTTCTTTATGAGTTGGGCACAGGTTTTTCTGAAAACCATATATTACTTGCTTTTGGAAGGGATAATTCCAAATGGTTCCATTTGTAGGTCTTAACCATTCAGGTGGTCCAGAAACACCTGGGACTGGGAGATAAAGCTGCTGTCTCAAATCGCGGAGATGCTTAATTTCACCATGAGAAAGTAGTATGGACCAGTCTTCTAATACCTGATTCCCAGTTCTTCCTGAATCTTCTTTTCTTTCCTGGATTTCAGATACGTACAAGTACCTGAAAACTATGTGTCAACACCACAGGATATAGCAATGGATACTCCCCCTCCTGTTGAACGTAGGTGGATGCTCTGAATAGTCAAAATCCTGACCTTTATGGCAGGCATAATGAGCAGTCTGTTCTGTATGGGGGATACTCTACCTACACCACACACCCCTAGCTAGGAAACACAAGGTGCAGCGTTTTCAGTGTTTCCAGTTCCCTTAAAATTTTCCTGTACTCCTAAATTTCATTCAAGGGAGATGCATGGTTGGTGAACTAGGGGGATCTGGCTGGGTAGGCTGGGGAGTCAGGACTTCAGGGTGTGCTGTGTGTGGAGTACCACATCTTCTCGGACTAGCTGGAGTGTGTGCCCTGGAACCAGGACTGGGGGATGTACCACAGAGCACCACTCAAGACGCTGCCCTACAGATCTGCAACTTCTAGTGTGGGCTGTGGAAAGAACCTCACTACTTGCAGATAGTTCCTGTTGAGGAGATTGCTACCAGGGTTGTTTAGTAGAAAACATTGATTAGTGTGGCTAACTACAGGTTGGTCTTCACTCCTGAGAAGTGCAGGTATGAGACCTTGTTGGCTGATTTGATGTATCGTTTCATAGTTGCCTGTTTAACTCAAGATTTTGGCCTTCCAGGCACACCAAAGTAAAAAAATGCATGCAGTGACACTTGCTGACTTGGAAGTTCAATGAACTTTCTCAACTGGTGTAGTTAAGTAGGGATTCAAAACAGTTAGCTCTCATACAGAGTATTTTTCTAAGGATTTAGATGTCCCTGCAGAGGAAGAATTGAAAGGAAATTATACTCAGATTAATGTATTTTATAGTGGGGATAAATGAATAGCTTAGTGTTTTTTTCTTTTTCCAGTTCTTTATAAATCCCCCCCTCCATTTTTCAATCCGCTTTCTGCTGGCAGAGCGCACCATATTTCAAAATACACATTGTTGACTGGGAAGATTATCAAATTGGAATGATATTCCTCTTGACTTCATGCTAATCAAGTAATCATTGATTATTTGATTGGGCCTTTTATCTTAAGCTTCAAGTGGGTAAATCAGCTCATCATACTAAGAAAACTGAAGCTGGAAAGTTTTAAATAGAAATCGCTCAACAGAATTCCATGATTAACAAATCTGAAAGATGTTTCTCTGTATAGCAAAGATAGAGTCCTTATAGAGGTCTCTTCTATTGCCTGTGAACATAAGTAGTTAGATATTTCTTACTGAAATTGTGTATCATGTAGGTTAATAGCAGAATTTCATCAGTGGCAGCATCAGGACTTAAGGCAAGAAGAAATCAGGTTGTAATAATGCATAATGAGGATATCAGTCGTGTCAGGCATTCCACATTCAGTGACTGATAATTTGGAGACAGCTTTTGTTTGCATTTAGTAATCACGTATCTTTTTTTCTTCTCCTCAAAACCTTGCCTGTGTGAGAATTGTCTTTAGGACCTCCTTAAAGGCTTAGTTTTACCCAAATGAAAGGTCATAGAGCAGACAGTCTTAGTGCTTAGGCTTTTTGCATCTGTCCCCATGTGACTGCACAGAGAAACATGTAATCTTCCTAGGTTTTATCATATTGGCATTTGTACAAGGCATGTGGAGCTGGTAACTATTATGCTTTTTTCCATGTTAGTTGTTAAGAGATGTGATAATTAGATTGGCTTTCAACCTTTTATTTGTCCTAAGGAACCTGATTTACTCTAATCCATAAATTGGTAGCAGTTCAGTTCAACAATGAATTATCATCTCTTCTACAAAACCAGAAAAACCCTAATTTTTGCAGGAAGCTTAAGGAACTAGAAAGTGACATAATTCAGGATCTTTCTTCTGGAAAGTACATTTAAAAGCCCAGAAATATATAGGACCTCCCCCAGTATTTTTTCCATCACCTAAAGGAAAATGTTGGTCCCTCCAGTCTGAACAGCCAAGGGACAGCAGTTGATTCAGAAGATGTTTGATGGTACTCTAGGGGTGTTTTATAACATTTAGTCCTCTCAATAGCTTGAACGATCCCTATATCCTCTCTAAAGAGACGGTTACAAACATAGAATAATAGAATGCTAAAACTTATGATGAGGGATGACAATTCTTTGAAGAGCTAGAGAGTTTTTTGATGGCTTTTGATGACACGTTTTAGAAGGACACAGGTCCCAGTGTAGCTTGCTTTCTTCATTACTGTGAAGTCAGTTTCTTTATAGGCACTTAGGCCGAGCTGTCTCAAGATAAGTAATACTGTTGTCCTGGTGACTGTTCTGCCAAAAGGTTGTACTACTATAGAGGAAAGCACAGATTACAACCGGAATGAAATGTTAAGAGTCATGATTGAAAGATACTCTGTAACACCAAATTTTTACTTATTTACCTGTAAAATAACAATATGCTATGGGTCATCAGGTTTTTTTACTCCTTACAAAGCTAAAAGTAGTCTAATATTTGATACCGCAATACAGTCATTTGGTTATTGCCTCGTTTTCAAGTCCTGGGAAATTTGTCTGAAGTTTCCTCCTCCTGCTCATTTCATCGGTTCCTTTCTAATAAGTGTATCGGTTCTGAGACCTGTCCTTCTGAATGTTCAATTTGTACCCCTTTTCCACCTGTGTTCCCCTGGATTTGCTTTTGCAAAATGAAGGAGTTTTGTCTTTCAGAGCGGGAAGGTCACAGGAAGTGATTCAGGAGGTGTCATTGATCTTACACTGGATGAAGAGGATGATGGTTCTTCTCAAGGTAGGTGAAAAATACTTTGCTAGCTGCAGAGGTAATTGAGCTTCAAGTATTACTCATTCTGTGAATGACAGAAAGGAAAAAAATTCTGTTTCAGCTTAGTGTATTTTATTCTTTGGCGTTTCAGTTAACAGGATTGCTGTTAAAGAATTCTTATAGGCATTAAATAAAATTTATTATTAACTTGCTTTTTTACTGTAAAACAGTTTATTTAGATTTTTACCTTTCCCTTAATGTAGGCATTGTCGCTGTCTATGCGTAAATCTGTTAGGCTTGGGAAATAACTGGAAACATTTGAATTCTTTATTATATTTTGGAAAGTTCTTCTAGATGTATTTCACTTTTCTGTTTACTGATTAATTAAAGACCTTTTAATTTTACAGATGGTATTCAGGCAAGAGATTACTACAGCTTCTGATCCTTTGTTTAACTAAAAAAACCTTGTGTGCAAGCGTTTAAATACCAAATGCTGATCTGTTCTTTGCTTTAGGACTGTATGCCAAGATGAAATATAGTTGTGCTCTTGCATCCTTTGGCAGTTCAGATGCACTTCATCTTTTAAAAGAATACTTTTTTTTTTATACATCTTGTGTAAATGTGGGCAGGTCTTATTATAATTAGCATTGGTTTAACGAAGAATTACAGTATTTCAGAGAAGTAATGAGCCTGTACTTAAGACCATGTATTGCGCTGTCATCTTAACTGAAAATTTTATATTTCTTCTATTAAGAGATAAAATTTTAGTTCTGCATGGTTTCTAAATGCATGCCCCTGTGCTGCATTCTGAAGTCCAGTCACCAAGAAGTTTCATTCCTCTATAGAACCTCAGTAGCGCTCTCTAGCTAGTGCATTCATGTTCTACACATACATTTTTAATAGCTTCACTTGTTCTGTATTTGTATTACACAAATGTAGAAAAATCGTATTGGCATGTTGTAGCAGTTCTTTCAGTGAAGAAGAAATGTAATATTACCAGCAAAAGTAGGGGCTGCATGTGGTATACATGTATTAGAGACGCATGATGCAATTCAGGTAGCTGACAGTCCTGTTCTTTTGCCAGTAGAGGTTGTATGGTGGACACTGGATTGATCATGAGACAACAGCGTGTTCTCATTTAAATTTAAGTTCGTATTCCCCCCACATTGATGCTAGTGGGACCACAGATGAAATACAGTGTCCAATTTTGGTTTCCCCTTCCTTGAATTCAGAACAATTGTGGTAGCACTGGGGAGGGCCCAATAGGTGGTGTCAGGGTGTTTGGGGCCTGGAGTACGTGACCTGTGAGAAGACATCAACAGACCATGGCATGTTGGGCAAAGAGTAAACTGAGAGACAGTGGAATAGCAGCCTACAACTGCTTGGAGGATAGTTATAAAGATGATGGAGCAGCAGTGCCAGATGATGTATCGAGGGGCAGTGGCCATGAATGACAAGTTCAGGAGGTTCAAGTTGAACTTGAGGGGAAAGCAAATCACAGTAGGAAGGTAGTGGAGCACAGAGGGATGGTAGAAACTCCTCTTTTGAATATTTTTAAGATTCAGCTGTGCAAAACCAGAACTCATTTGAATTAGAGTTGGTGACAGTCCAGCTCAACAAGAGGTTGGATTACATGACCACCAAAGATCCTTTTAAGCCAGGATTTTGATGGTCTGCGAATTTTTTAGCTGAGTGTCAGAATAACATAGGGAATCAAGATTTTACAGCTGTCATCTCTTCTGAGGGTTAGTTCTTAAAAAGATGGCTGCACTTGGACTGTAGAAATTTGTCACGTAAGGTTAAACTCCCCAGTACTACTAAATATTCTGTAAAAGACACCCACAGATCTAAATGGATTTATATGTTCTAAAGTAGTATGTCACAGTATTGTAATGTATTTCAGATAATCCTTTTCTGTCAAAAATAACATTTTCCAGAGAGATTTTTCCTCCATGATAGTATAAAGTATGTCTTCACCTCACAATGACCATAAAAGATCAACACCTCGGTTGCATGGGCAGCTATAAGAATGCTCCTCTAGATAGAAGTGCTAGCAGCCACGGCAGAGTTGTAGCTGCATTACAGTGTGGTAACTTAATTCTTTCTCTTGCCTTTTTTTTAGGGGCTTGAGCCAGTATCTTAACAGTTTTCTCCTGTGGGATATTCTGAGATTCTTTCTCCTTAGTTGTCGTGTTTTAGAAAATTGTCCTTTCATTAGGAGGAAGGTTAGTGGGGTACTTTCAGGCTGGGTTAGTTCCTCTGTGTCTTTTCACTGCAAAGCAGAAGTGAGACTCTAATAGTCTGCAGCCTTGCAGATTAGTTTGTGTTTAGAGTTTGTGTGAGTTGTTAGTACCTTTCATATAAGCTGTATAGACTAAAAACCCCAATAAAAGTTTGAATTTCACCATGCAGTAAAAACACCTCTAGGATTTTTCAGCAAGTTTCTTGGGAAATAATTCATGTTCTGATAATAACATTCAGGTTAAAAAGAGGAAGAGTGCACTTCTGACAGTTCTTGCATAATCATGTGCATGTTTATACCTTTTGCCAAATATTTTTTTCACTGCACTTTGTTTACAGCAATTGTGGAGCAAGTTTTACTTTGTTCTGGATTTACTGGCACAACCTCAGAATAGAAAGTACCTCCAGCGTTATGGTGTTATGCTGGAATACCAGTTCAGTACTAATTCAAATAGAAGGGTAACACTTCTATGGTGTTCTTGGGAGCATCAGATCCTGATTATTTTGCTTAAAGCACTGTCACCCACATACTAAGTAAACCTAGTTCTGGTACTTACAAAAGGTGTTTAAATAGATGTTAATATCTGAAGAGATGTCTGTTATGTGCTTCCTTTTAATTGTCTTCTGGTACAACTAGGAAACAAAAGTCACGCTGTTTTGGTAGTATGCAACTACGATGTGTTTCTGGTTGAAATCACTAAAGATTCAGGTTGAGAGTAAATATTAACACTGTGGTAGATTTTTAACCTTGTTCATTTAATTACGCTCCGTCCCTTCCTTTTTCCAATGAAGTTCCTATTTGGATCAATAATTAGTATCTGTAATACTGTATACCAAAGTATGCATAGAGGGCAAATTAGACTTAATCTTTAGGTTAAGAATAATGGAATTTTTAGGTGTTTTGTTTTTGTGAGCTTATTAAACTGAAATCACAGTTTCTGTATTGGATCATGGAAGAGCAGACCTGTATAGACTGTCATCAAGCCTAGTCTTCAGTCATGGTAGAAGACAAAACCCTGTGCGTTATTTTTGAGAGCTAATCATGTTGGGGGAGAAGGGGGCACAGACGGTATTTGTTTAGTTGTTTTTCAAGGTGGATTTTTTGTTTGTTTTTTAGTGTCACAGTGACTAGGACCTCTAATCATGTGTTTGAGCCCGCAGTACTCATACAAAACAGTGTACCTGTCCTTCAACAGCTGTTGGTTTGGCATTTTGAAACTCTTAAACACAGAAACACCAACTTCCAAGCCCTTTTTTACAGCGCTTCATTCAAATAGTGCTTCATGTAGTGGGGAAAAAAAGTATTACTGTCACATTGTGGAAACACCCATTACAACCTAGATGTGAGTTTTCTTTCTTTATCAGACAAGCAACGCACAGATGTACCATAATTAACAACATATGCAGGTTTTCCTGATGATCTTCACTGCCCCCACACATGATTTCCTAAATTAATAGTAGAAGTTCTTATCAATTCCTAAACGGCTGATGTTGCACTCTCTACTATCATATTCTTTTTTATAGCTCTCAAGTCTTAGCTTTGTTCCTGTGTGATACTTTGATGCACCTCCATACTGGTGGCATCTTCCAGTTTAGTACACTGGCAACTGAGTTCAGTGCACACCTTCTGACATGGCAAAAATTATGAATGAAAATGTTGTGTAACAATTGTGAAACAGTGGTGTTAATTTCTGTTCAGAACAGATGATGTCATCCTTTTATCAAAGAGTAATCTACTTTCCTGTTTACAAGTACCTTGTACAGTCCCCTTGCTGTCCTTGTTATTAAATACTTGTGTAGCACACTGCATCAAATTATTTCATAAAAATGCTAAAACAACTAATAGATTTAGCTGATGCCTATCCCTAGTCTAAAGTGGATTTGTAATCCAAGAAAGATACACAAGTGTACTCTTCAAAAACAGCCATGTTCCACATATTTTATCTTTTTTAGAAAAAATATTAAATACATACAGTATCGTTATTTTATAAGATGTCTTGTCCGATTAACAAATCTGTAGTTTTCTGTATCATTTTTTGTCTTAAACTTGATCATGTATATGGTATGTTTGCTGTTCTGTAATCCCATTATACCACTTCTGAATTAGTATGCTGATTAAAACTCCTTCCTGGTATAACTGCAGTGTTGTAGGCCCATTTTCTGGCATGGAAATTAGCCCCTCTTTTTTTCTATTTTCTGTATTAGATTTGGAGTTTTGCTTATAAATCCAGTAGTAATTATTTCCATTTTATGCTCATTTCTGTAAGTCAGATTGTCCTGTCTCCTCCAGGTCCAGATCTTCAATGAGTGTGATGCTATGTTCATTTAGCTTTGGACCTGTTCCTGTATTACTTTTAACCTTAGTCCTGTGCTTACTGTGCACCTAGTCTTCCTGTTTTCCTTGCTGATTTGTTACTTACATAGCTAAATTAGCCTTTGCTATTTGTTTCCATTTATTTAGTGAAGCCTATTTGGTTATCTTTCACCATTTCTTGCAGCTGGTGCAATCCTGACCTAGTTTTCAGCAACTGGAATCTCAGCCAGGCTTTTGATTTCTCAGGGACAAATGAACTTGCTTCTATGTGACACTAAAAACAAAACCATAAAAGCTCTCACATTTGTCCAGACTGTCATTTTTTTTACTTGAACTACATTTTTACAGCAGTAGTGTATCTGGGTTTTTACCAGTTGGATCATGAGCACACCTTCTCTAGGTCATGGCTAAGAATGCATTTGCATCATTTACGTTATCCAATAGCAGCTGAAATGTGCATCAGTCTGTAAATATTCAAAGTAAACAGGTGTATGCACCTCTGTAGGAATCTCTTCAGAGACAAGTGATTTGTTGGAAAACGGAAAAGTCTCATACTCGTACAACATAAAGGAAGCTTGAACTTATCACAAGACCTGTTAGTTGATGGAAGAGCAGAAAACATCTCACCTTCTGTTTTCGAAATGAGCATCCCTTTACTGCTCCTTTTATAGACTTTAAAAAAAGAAAGGAAAGAAAGTTATGTTTAAGAAGTTTCTCCACCCTAGCTATCCTGTAGCAGAGTCTTGGGTAGAATCGCAATTAATTTATTCAGTTCAGCAGTGTGATGGAGCTCAAGCTGGGTGCCTCTGGAGATGGACCCCAAAGAAAGAAATCCCTGGGTAATTGTACCCTTACAATCTAAGTTTTCCCACCCCTCACATGACAGTTCGGTCCAGTAATAAAATTAGTGTCTGGGATCTCCTTGGTCTTCATTGGGTCTCGTCATTGTCTCTAGGCAGGCCATTTCTTCTCTTATCTCTGAGGTTGCAGCTTCTGCTAGCAGCATGAGTGGCCTTCCTTGCTTCCATATTTCTCACTGTGAACCAGCTCTGAGGCCTCCTTTTACTTAAGCAGGCAAAAGTTTCAGCCTGTCTAGGTGAAGGTTTGCAGCTTGCAGCCTAAGGCTTCAGCAAATTTAGCTTCTAATGCTAAGCCATTAACTCCAGCCGGTTTCAGTCCAGCATTACTTAACAGTTTTCATCAAATTACATCAGTGAAGTATCTCAGCTATTCAGTCTACAGAAAGACAATATGGTCTGCAGTTTATATTGTATTTTATTTCTGAGGTCTTTAATTGTACTTAATTTATCATATAGCAGTTCATGAAGGATACTGCTACTTCAGGATATTATTAGCTGGTGTTAAAGACAGCTCAGTGAGACCATCAAAATAGTCTCCACCTGCTAAAAAACCCAACACTTTGAGCTACGCTGCCATTACCCCTCTGTTCTTAGTGCTTTGAAATCTAGTGTATGTAACAGTTTCTAAATGCGTTCTTCAATATAGTGTTGGTATGTTTTCTCAAGAGTAAAATACATATTAACATCTTTGTTACATTTTGTGTTCTTTTACTAAATCAGTAGCTGCTCCATGGACAATTTTATTAGGGCAAATCTTTTTTTGAATGAGTGCCCTTAAAAACTACTCTTATCTTGTGTTTTTTAGTTTTTGGTGGTGCCTCCTCTGCCTGCTACTATTCTAATCTAGCTGAAATATCCGGGAAAGAGCGTCTCAATTCTTCTTTACTCAACTTGTGCACAGGCTTTATTACATACAGACTTGCACTTGAATGTTTTATGTTGTCACAAACAAACTAAAGCCGGAGGAGAATACTGCCATAGTAAACTACAGATACAGACACTATTTGTTACTTCTCACAAGTCAGTAAGTCATGTTGAGGAGGGTGTCAGTGTAAGAAAACAAGTTCTTAAAGTTTTCAAATAGTAAGCGATTCCCCTTTTTTAAGAAAATAGCGGGAAAATTCAAAACAGCAACAAACAGTTTGAACAAAGTAAAGAGTCACCAAATAAGAAAAGGGTGTAAGTATCAACAGTGGTAGACAAGATATATTTATGCAGCTCTGTCACAAATTGAGTACAGCAGTGTTTAGGCCTTTTTAAGGTTTTAGGCTGTTCTTTTTTTTTTTTTTTTAATAGAAACTTGTAAAGACTTTGGCATAGTGTTCCATTAAATTCAGGTTTCCAAATTTTGCTGAAATATGCAGAATTCATTATGATAGAATGAAATGTTACGGAGTATAGAGAGGGTAGATTGAGATGATGAAAGTGAGGGGAACTGAATGGATTTTCTACAGTTTTGTTTGCGGAATGAAAAGATCAAAGAAATCTCATGCTAGGAGATATTCTTTGCCACTCTTGTTAATGACGGGGAAATATTATTTAAAAACTCTGTGCTGTTCTAATTTCTGTTTGCAATTGTCTATAACTTTATTTTGTTTTAAAGCAGATAGCAAGAAGCAGAACCAGACACCTGTTACAGGCTTGAGCATATCTACCCAACCCTTGGCTCAACCTTTGCAGCCAAACCCTGTGCAGCAGCCAGGTGTGCCAACAAGTGGACCTTCCCAGACCACCATACATGTATTATCCACAGGTAACTCCATTTTACATCATAATGTGAATGCAGTGACTGCTTTTTCTTTCTTAAACTAGACTCTCGTGTGTTCTACATTGTGGTAATCTTTTCAGGTGAATATTTAGAACGTTTGAGTCACTTTTTAATCTTCTGCTCCAGTCAGTTTCCCTTTTTTTTTTTTTTTCCTCTTAACTGATAAATTATAAGGAAAAGATAGTCCTGTTGGTTTGGAAAGAATTCAGGATCAAATTAATTTCATGGAGAGGAAGAAATCCTACTAAGGATGGTCATGGAAATTATTAAATATACTGTTAGTGAAGAAACCTGTAGCAGTTGCATTATTTAAGTAATAGGGGGAAAAAAAATTAGCAACATCACTCCTAGCTCGGTCCACCTGCACTTGGCAATTAATCTTTTTGGCAGAGTGAATGGCAAGGCTGACACTGCAGTTCCATCCCTAGTTAAATGTTATTTTGTCTGTGGTGTGACTTCCCCCCCCTTTCCTTTCTAACATTTTTTTTTCTTTATTTTACTCTCTTCTTCTGTAGATGATTGCTGAAGATTAGTTGGCATTGGAATTGTCTTATGACTGATCTGTTTGATAGACTCTTTTGTGGCAGGTTTTATATTCTCCACAGCTGTTGCTTACGTTCAGAAACTTTTTTTTCCTTTCTTTCTTCTTTTTTTTTTTTTCTTCCCCCAGGGGTGTGTATTACATTTATTTGTTCTGTTTGGAATTTGTATATTTATAGGCATTGTTATTTCTGGTGAAAATTACTGTTTGGTTAGGCTGGGTTTTTTGTGTTATCAAAAGCAGATAGAATTTCACAGAGACAGTTTTCCAAAGGAGGTATGTACTCTGGAATAGGCATATGAGCTTAATGTCATGGAATTCCATTCTAGGTTGTGGTCTGTCTGTCTTTTTCCAGCTGTGACAACAGTGAATGTAACTCATCGACCAGTGACTCAAACTGCTACAAAACTTCCTATACCAAGAGCCACTGCTAACCATCAGGTGGTCTATACCACTCTTCCTGCACCACCAGCTCAGAATCCTGTAAGAGGAGCCATCATGCCAAGTCCAGGTTTAAGGCCAGTCAACCCACAAACTGGAGGTAGAGTTGCTTTCTTCATGTACATTTTAGTACAACACAGCTTGATATGATCTACGTGATGGATGTGTGATTTGCTTTTCTGTTTTGGGTTTGTTGGTTGGTTGGTTTTTTTTTTACAATGCTCATGCAAATTATAGAAGTTAGGGTTTTTTTCCAGCTTACAGATTTGGGAAAATCTTACTTAAAAAGTAATCATTCCCCCTGCAGCCATGTGGATGAGGAAAAAAGTGGATTTAAGTCATTTCAGGCACTAGCTCTGCCAATTAAGTATCTCTGGATGATACGTCCAATACTTTACAAGGCAGCAGAAAGTAGTATGATCGGATGATGAGCACCACTGTTTTGTAGAAAGGTAGTTAGAGACCATTTTGTTACTGTGGAGTAAGATTAAAACACCTAAGCACGTAATAAGTCATGATTGATTTCCTATCTAAAAGTTACATTTGTATCAGGCATCCTAATGTAATTCCTTAACAATTTCTTTTGTCCTGTGCCCAGCAAATCGTATTCTCTCTAGGCCTGGACAGATGAAATTTCTCACCAAATGTATCAGAAATTGATGCATGCTTGAGTTTCCTTGATTAGAGATGTCAGCAAGTTCATCTTGACTTTTGCAAATGTGTAACTGGAATCTTCCCATAGCAGTAAACTCGTTTTCTGAAATTAGTAGTAGATGTCAAAAATAATAGCAGTAAACTCGTTTTCTGAAATTAGTAGTAGATGTCAAAAATAAAGACCTTAAAGTTAAATGATAGTTCACATTTTGTTACGAAGCGGTGGATTTTAACTATTCTTTTAGCTACCCATAATTTCTACACTATAGTTATTTTAACAGCAGTATGTTAAACATTAATTTCGCTGTTGTAGTGCACTGAGTATGAGCCTACTTCTGTGATATAGAGGTAGTGATTTTTTTTTTTTTAGATGCTGTCTGTATAAGCCAGACTCGCAACACTGCATGCTTGAGCCATGTAAGACTGTATGTATGTAGGTTCGTGCAGAATTGATTTATTCATTGTTCTGAAATGATAGCTTTTGGAAAGGAAATATCCATGTATGTTTGTAACAATTTAATTCTAAGCACGTCTTGCTACTGGATTCAGGTACAAAGCCATAGGCTGTGAAAAATGAGCTGTGCTAGCTTAAACAGAAGTTCATCAGACAGTTTTTGAGCTCTCTCTATGAAACATCAGGGTGTACAGAAATTGCTGTTCTTTTTGGAGTACTTGTTCATATTTCTTAAAAGTTCTTATACTCCTGTGCCACATGCCACAAGTTCAGGTTCTTCTGACCAGCAGTATCTTTTGAGGGGCATGTCTGCATCTTGTGTTCCTGTTGGCAAAAGGCCATAAAAAGCAAGGTAACTTCAGCCCATGCTTAGTATTCATCAGCGTTACCCTTAGCTACAAGTTAGGGGGGTGTGATCTACCTGTTGTTTTGGAAGGAATTTTGACTACTTAACCATGCGTTCACTTACGTTAATTATTTCTGATAGTATTTTCTTCTTTTTGTATCAAAATACATGTTTTTGTCTGAATCTACTACTTGTTAGAGCAGTTACTATAACTACACATCACTAGTGTTAATATCTACAGAATACCTTTTAGTGTTAGACATGCAAGATCACCGATTGTGTTGCTGAAGAACATATAATAGGTAATGTGCTATTTTAAGGCCTTCTCTAGGAGAACTCAATGAGGTAGGGAATTCATGTGGTTTTTGGGCAAGGTCACCCAACAACAGATCTGTGTAATGTGCTTCAGACCTGATGGTCCAATGATACAATGAATGCTTATCCCTCAGTTACCTGCTTACAAATTCTCAGAAATCAAGGCAGATTTCCACCAAAATAATGAATGCAACTTGACCAGGCCCTGAGTAACCTCAAGGAAGAGCATTCATTCAGTAGAAGGTTGGAGCAGATCATCTCCAGAGGTCCCTTCAAACCTGGACTTTCCTGTGATTCTGTTACAGGCAGTTCTGTTAGTCTGGCTTGAAAAGTACGTCTGTACGTTGTACAGAACTGTTGTCTGACAGGCCCCATAAAACATTAAGAAAGTGATGATATTGTGCATTCCCTGTACCTCAGGACAAGGAAGCCAGATGGTTAGCCCGAGTAGGTAAAAGACTAGTTTCGTTAGAATACAGATTATTTCAAGGCTTCATATTTGCATACTGGGTAGAGAGTTTTCACAGGTTGTTAACAAAAAAGCAGTCTGTTTCTTGATCCCTTTTAGATCTAGTGAGTTTTCGTCTTTCAGTCAGTCGTCTTTGTTATACAGCTTTCAGAAGTGCTGCTACTGATGTGCATTGGTTAATACTATCGTAGAAACAGTCTTTAGTGTCAGTAGCCGATGCTTCAGGAGTAAGATCTCTGCACTTGGTCTTTGGAAGATTAACTGTGAGAGCTCATCCAGAGTTCTTTGCAAACTGTAGTTTTGTACTTCTGCCTCAACTTAGTAGCATGCCTACCTAGAAATAATGCTGAATTTGTACCTTGTATCTTACTGAGGCATTTCTGTCTGTCTGTCTTCAGGTTGTTGTAACTTATTGAGATAGCATCACAATCATGCTAAAACAGCATATCTGGTTGGATTCTTATAGATGACAAATAGCCAGTTTGTGTGACTGTCCTACAGGAGTTTGCACATCTTCAATAGCTTGCTAGATAGATGTGCCAATAGGAAAAAGATGTGGAGCAGCTGCCTAGAGTTCAGCACTTTATAATAAAAGCATTAAGATTTAGCCATCTGACCTCCCTGCCTCAGACTCACAAATTACATAGACTTCTGATACTCATCACCTATGGTCATAGCTTGATGACTGTTTATATAGAGAAGAAATTACTGTACAATAGCTGTGGTTTCCTGACACGTGTCACTGTGCAAGTTTCTCTTCTGGAGTATTAGAATGATTCAGCCTCATACAAGCGTGGAACTGGGGGGGGGGCTGTCGGGGAGGAGGTTGCCCTAAGTCTTGTATTTCTAGACAGAAACAGAGGGACACTCTAGGCAACCCATAACAATGAGCAAAAGCTTTGAGCCCACAGAACACATATGTTCCAGCAGTAAAGCTTGGTAGTTTGCAAGAGTTCCGGATTTTACCTAAAAAGCTATAAAATTACCTTGTTTATTCCTGCCAGTCATGTCAGTTTGTTGTGGGAATGAATGAAATGGTAACACCTGTGAGTAACATCCATTGTGGTATCTGTTCTGTGAGGGAAGGCAAGCTTCTTATACAGTGACAGCTTTTTTGGGTTTGGTGCCATGCGCAGCCTTCTGGCATTTGAATACTGAGTGGATATCATTCTGCTGCAGCAGCATTTATCTTTTCCTTTCTGAATTCCAAAGTGATGTGATTTTTCTTTTCATATTTAACCTCCCTGTATCTCCCACACTTCCTCTCCCCACCTGTTTCTTTCATGCTACAAATTATTAAAACATCATTCTGTCTCCTCTGCAGACAAGCACTTGCTCTCTTTCACTTTTACAGCTTCAGAGGATGGGAGGTGGTTTTGTTGTGCATTTCTTCATCAGTCTGCTGGCAATTTGAGGAGAGTGTCAGTTTGAAATTTGGTGTCATCCTGCTGAACCAAGGAGCTGGTCTTCCAGTGTTCTGTTTAGCTGATTTTAAGTATTGAACACTCAAAGTATTCACTGTGCTTCTTGTATAGGTATGACGGTACGAATGCCTCAAACAACTGCATATGTTGTGAACAACGGACTAACCCTTGGATCTGGAGCACCTCAGCTTACAGTGCATCATCGACCACCACAAATGCATGTTGTGAGTAGTCCTTTGAAATAACTTAATGCAGTTTACAAGCTTGTCTCTGCATTAATGTCTTTAAGGTTGCTTCTTAGTGTGGACTCCAGAATAGTGAAATGCTTGTAGACACTTTGCAGCCAGTTCACATGCATAGCACCACTCTATCACCTACAGCAACTTCTGCCAAGAACGATAAAAGCTATGCAATCTGTTAGCTTACCTCAGAGCTCTCCAGATCACCAGTAGCACATATTAAAAAATGGTGCGTGAATGGTCTGCACGCGGAGTACCCTTGTGGAGTCAGGGATGCAGAAGAACTGCCACTAAAAGTTTAGTCATGGTTTGGCTACAAATTAGATGACTAGTTTCTCAGTACAGCTGTTTGCAAAACTGAGGTAGGAGAACAAGGTACAGACAATATCCTCAACATTGCCAGCTCCCAAATTTCAGAGGGTGTTGCAATCACTGTTGGGAATGATTTACTTCTGCAACACCTCAGACCCTTTTTTGTAAGTATTTCAGAATTATTGCTCTAACTCTTTTCATATGGTTTTGTTGCTGAGACCAAACCAAACATACTGCCTGCATACTCACTGTTGAGCAGTCACATCACTCATGATGTCCTGAAATGGTGAATATATTACCAACAAGGTGGCTCACCATTCTTTCAATCTAGACACCATTCAACTTAATGCATTATTCAGTGTTAAATAATGTGAATAAATCAAGCCAGTATCACACAGAACACTTAAGATGGCAAAAACTGCTTCAGATTCCAACCTGAAAGGCCCCTGGCTTGAAGAATTAACAAAATTTTGTACTCATGGTAACCGCATTCCTAAATTCATCTTAACTAACATAAATGAGAGATCTAGGACTGTTTCTGTAGTATAGGGGGGAAAATATCAGTGGAAAGCCACATTTGCACCCTTATTTAAAAATTTTCTGGAAACTGAGGCTGAGCTTCTGTGATCAATTTAAAGTGGTAAAATCCATGTGGCACTGTTACCCATTGTTCCTTTTGACTGAAAACCTGCCTGTTGAAAACGATGAGTTATCAGCTTAATCTACTGTCTGGGGTGTTTTGGGAATGTAGGAACAGCAACTTAGATGTAGATCAGCGCAAAGTCATTGTGAACCTGCCTGCTCAGCCTGGCAAAGGTCACAGTATTCAGTCTGTCACCTCCTGGGTGGGAAGCAGAGGATATAGTAACTATGGCAACCATCATCTGTACAGCTAGGGATTTGTATATGAATACTGAGAACTTATGGCATCCTTGGTCCCACCCTTTCTCACATTTGCTGCCAGTCTCTTGCCTGTGCACACAGGACTTAAAATTGTGGTGTCTGGGTGATTGCAGGCTCATTTGCTTCCATTTGCCCAGGGAATGATGAATTAAAGCCTCCTTCTACTGCTGTAGACTCTGACCTTTCCCTTAACTGCTCTTACATTGCTTAGGAGCCACCACGCCCTGTACATCCTGCCCCGCTCCCAGATGCACCACAGCCACCACGTCTGCCCCCTGAAGCTGCCAACACTTCTCTGCCTCAAAAGCCACAGTTGAAGCTGGCACGGGTACAGAGCCAGAATGGTATTGTGCTGTCATGGAGTGTCATGGAAGTGGACCGGAGCTGTGCCACTGTGGACAGTTACCATCTCTACGCCTACCACGAGGACCCGAGTGCCACTATGCCATCCCAGTGGAAGAAGATCGGGGAAGTGAAGGCCCTTCCACTGCCTATGGCATGCACTCTTACACAATTTGTGTCTGGCAGCAAGTACTACTTTGCGGTCCGTGCTAAGGACATCTATGGACGATTTGGACCCTTCTGTGACCCCCAGTCCACAGATGTGATCTCTTCCCAGAGCAGTTAAGCTAGAGATCTTTGGAGCCTTTAAACCTGTCCTGCTACCAAGAATTACCCCAGTTTTGGGGGGTTGATCCCATGCATGAAATTCACTTTGAAATCCACTCTCTGCAGGATTATTTTAGACAGTTGTGTGATACACTACATGCATTCAGAACCAAAAGAAAAATAAAGTATCACCTGTGGCAAGAGAACCTGTTTTTTCTGGATAGCTCGAGTCATGGGCCATTTGAAAATTCCATTTTCCCTTCCATGACAGCTGTTCCACCTAGATACCTACGTACCCTTTATCGAAGGGCACCCTGTATGCCTGGGATTCTGCTTCAGAGTGGGAACAATAATAAATTATAGTTTGTCTGAAGCAAAATATACACATCTGTAATATCTGTCAGGGCACTAACATGAGGGCAACGACAGATTTGCCTCTTGCCCCCCACCACTCTGTGAGCAGGCTGTGAAGTGAAGGGTGATTTAGGGTACCACTTTCGTACTGGAACATTGAGTGGTCTGGTCTTATTTTACAAACTGTAATGAGCTCTCTGAGGGGACCGGAGGAACTTGAGTCTGGCCGAGGAGCCAATATGTGTGTAAATTTGGAGGTGCTGGGGGGGAAAAGAAATACATCACTCCACTACCTCCTACCTCTCCTAAGTAAAAACACTCCTCTACTGTCACCATCCTCCCCCATTCACACTGGGAGCATTCCCAAGTCAGATGTGAAACTGGATTGTAGAGACTGTATTCATACCTCTCCAGCTCAAGATAATTTCTCTGCCCCTCCCCTCATACATCCAGCCCTATTTTTTAGATTTATTTTGTGCCTTAAAGAATAATTCCAGAAATAAAATGTAGCCAGATACCTTGTGGTGTTCTTTTATTTGCTTGGAGTTACTGTTCCCTTTACCCTTCAAGCCTTTCATTAGTGCTTCTGGTTTTCCTGGTCTGCAGTAACTATTATTTCTGTAAAGACCAGGAAGTGTAACATCTGCTGATACCGGATTTGTTTATATCTGCCGCATCATTCAACCCTTTCCTCACTGTAATTCTTGAGTAGTTGGTTTTGTCCTGTCAATAATCTTAGAGTATACAGACAGTATTTTCCACGAGAAACTTTTGCTGTTCTTTTGGAAAAGCTGTATGCTGCAGTTCAGCCAAAGAAGAAACCTCTGTGTTGTGGCACCATGGAAGCTTCTAGCTGTTCACACTCAGTTTGGATGTTCAGTTAGTACAAAAAGATAACCAGTTGGCTTCCCAGTGTTAGTACAGAAAGTTAAGAAGTTGACTTCCCTGTCCTCTCTCTCGTCGCCTGCCTGCCTCTGCAGAAAGCTGACATACCTGAAGCAGTGTCTATTTTAGACACTGGCCTAAAAATTGTGAGCAATTGCAAATGTTAATAGATGCTTTCCTGATGCTTCTGAGCTGAGAAAAGAAATGGGTATATCTACCCCACTGTTGCAGTCATGTTAAACTTTTTGCAGAACCAAATAGTGACACACCTGGACAAGAAAGTATATGTAAGCTTTTTATTTTGGCACTTTTCAGTCGCATCCCTGCCCAGCGGAACAAAATAGTGGATTTAGAAGGGAAAGTCTTGGGTTTGGTGTTTTTTTCATCCACTTTGCCACATAGCAAAGCTGTGGAAGATGACATTTTTTCATTTCAGTGCTTGCTTTCTTAAAACCAACATTTTTAAATATAAAGCAAGGTTGAAAAGGGGCAGGAAAATCAAGTCCCAAAACATGGCTGGTGAAATATGCTATGAGATTATGCGTTCTTTAGTTCTGTTCCCTTTGAGAACTTTTGCAGTGCAAGAAACTACATTGCCAACTTTTGTCTATGCTATTTTACTGCACTCCATGTAGCTGGGATTGTCACTTCTGTCAGGAGAGTAACATAACCTTCCCTTTGAGTAACAGTTGTCCCTGTATTACTGGTGCCAATAATCAATAATGCCTTGAATTTTTCTATGTTGAATTAAATGTCTTGTCTGGCTATTTCAAGGAATAATTACTTAATGCATTTAGTCTACTTATGGAAAGTTGGGTCCTTACAAAGCCAGTTCTGTAGTAGAGGTTAGAGCAGTTCATTCCAGTTGATGGCTGTCAAGTCCTCCTCGGGCAATTTTTTTAATGTGTCTTTGAGATGGTACCAAAGGGCCATTGGCGGTACCAGTACATTGAGGTTTTACAGTTTGAAAGTTAAAATAAATATTAGAATACAGCCTAGAACTTACACTGCTTATTTGGCTGTGATTCCAGCCCAAACTATACATGAGCTTTTCTACGGTTTGTGCGTAGGTCAGGATTGTTTTTAGCTTTGTCTTGCTTGGGATAGGCAGGGGGTGAGGGTCCTGTGTAAGGTGGTGGTTTTCTTTCTCCAAAGGAGGCGTTAGGGTTGGTCTGGGTGTTGTGTTTGGAGGTCTTACAGGCGGTATCTTTACAGAAAGACTCGTCTTTATTTGCAGAAGAAAGATACAGTTCTCAACCGAACTGATTGTAAAAACTGGTTTCTGGCTTCATAGATCCATTTCTGCTGTGTATGGCAAAGTGTGGTTGATTTTTTGTGAACAGATTAAATAAGCCAGCTACTGTTGTTGACTGACCCCATCACAGCCGTGGGGTGAAAGCTGCTTTCTCTTTTGTTTCATGCTAGCAGAGCTGTTAAAGGTTCAATTTCAGAATATTAAGCAAGTAGTGGTGGTAAAGTATGTAATAAAGCACAGCCTGACTTTCACATACCGCAGCTCTGTTTGAAGCTCTTAACAGTCCTTAAATCAGTGAAACACAAAGAGAGAACTATGCCGTTTCTGCAAAATCGTGTCCATGGTGGAGCAGATCTCTGCAGTGAGTATTTACCCCTTACACTAACAAACCAGAGTATTGTTTCATTCCTCAACTCATGGCACTTTTTCCCTTTGTTGTGGGGTGACTGGTTGTTTTGCTGTCCTTTACCTCCCAGAAACAGTAAAACTATTGAGATGCTAAATTTCTGCTAGCAAAAAATATTCAGAAATAATTGATTTCATTTAACAGACTTTATTTGAAAGGATTACCAAAACATCTGGGACCATTCAGTACAGGTCTGTTAACACTGTGCTTCTAGACTGGACTCCTCCAATAATCCACTTGTAAATATGCTAAAAACTATCTGGCTTTTAAGTGGAGGGGTTTGTTTTCATTTCTACTCTGTACTTGGTCCAAGTTTTTCCATCTTACTTTCAGTAGGCTGGTATAAAGTTGTTTCTGACTTAGTGTTTTGCTGTTGCCACAGGGCACATGACGTTTCAGCAGTACCACCCTCCCCATGTTTTAACAAACACAGCATTAATCCTACAGCTGTTTTTTCTATCCTCGTTTACTCTCTGGGTAAGTTTGATTTGTTTTCTCTGTGGGATACAAGGGCATCAGGATGTCCACTTAGCTCAGTTTCTGGTTGGAAAGGGGCCTTGCTCTGGAGTGCTGATGGCAAAACACCATTCCTTTCCACTGCCACCCTCCGAGTTACAGCTCACTGGCCTCTTTTATTTCATTATATGTCAAAAACGCTTTATTGGATTCAAATAACTAAACCCTAGGAAGGGGGCAGACTGTAGGTATAGCTATGTGTGCTGCATCTGCAGTGGCAGCTTCAGAAAACACGAGGGTGCACAGGCACATTCCCCATAGCTTGGACTTACTTCAATGCTCTGACCAGTTTCCTTAGGAGTAGTAGTTGCTCTTACACTTTGCTCCTTTCAGTTATTTGTGCTACCATTGGCCGCATTAGATCATGGAGCACAAGCACCAAGACACCCAACCCAAAGTTTTTAGCACAAGGCTGGAAATGGAAATGCCCATGGTGTCTTCCCTGTAAAAATAAGGTGTCTTACATTGCTTCCTCTGAAAACAATGGCAAAACCCCTCGTGCCTTCAGTAGGAGCGTGATTGGACCCAATAGCAGGATCTGAGCACCATTTTGTACTGTAACAAAAATAGTCACTTCATCCCTTCCTTTATGCTGTTTGTCTTAAATGTCCAATAAATTAGAACCTGTATTATATGTAGGGACAAGTCAAATCTGTTCCTGCTCCCCAAACAGCCATTCCCCAGTATTAAAAGTATTGCATACACCATACAAAATGAAGCTGTGGTTCTGCCTTCCTATAAACTCTTGAGTATTTTTATTTAGTTAAAAATACTTGTCTAGGTTTTTCTAAATAGAAGCTTGATATATTAAATATATATTTTTAAAATTTGTTCGTTTGGATAGGGGTGAGCATTGTAGGAAAACACTGGAGGGAGAGGAGTTCAAATGACACTGAGCCAGCCCTGCCACCAAAATCTGTATTCCCTTCCAAACACCTTCTGAGGGGAGAAAGGAAAAATAAGGCTAGCTAAGAGAAAGCAAATGTATGAATTTTCATCCCTTCTAAGTACCTGTTAAAATGCCTCTCTATTTCTCATTGTGATTACACAGGCTGAGCATTGTTTTTTTCCTTTTTTTATATATATATACACACACACACACATATATATATACTTGAAGCGCTGTCTTAATTTAATGGGGTATAGCCGTAAATAAGGTAACTGGGTAGTAGCTGTTTGGGGAATCCTGTTCAGCTTTAGTAATTTATTGGCCGTTGGAAGTCAAACATGCAAAATCCTTTGTTAGGAAACTCAAAATCTGATGTCTTGTCTTGTTTTGTTGCTGGACTTGTAAATACAAAAAAAAAAAAAGGTAGGACTGATTTACTGTCCAATTAAAACTGGGCAGTTACAAGCTTTCCCCATTTTTGTATGTACTGTAGATTAGTGTGTGTGTCTGTGTTAACTGTAGTGGGGTTTTGTCTGACAAGCCTGAAATTTATACTTTGAAATAAACTACTGGGTTTCTAACTTTTTGAGTCATATGTGCTTAGTTCCAGACATCTCAGAAGACAACTGTTTTTGACAGAGCCCATTGTGTGCTCCTCCTCTCCAGAAGCATTGCAGTCTTGCTCAAGTAATGTTGTGCAGCAGCAGTCAGTCCCAGAAAGCCAACTGCGTGATGCTGCCCTCTCAGCCTTTTCACAGAAGCAAAAAATAAAAGTAATGCAGTAACTTGTGGAAAGTCTCCTTCCAGGCACTTGTGCAAGCAAAGAGGGACTCTGCATCCTGGACAGACAGAATTAAGTAATTTGTACCCCAAAATTACCCCAGAGGAGGACAGAAATGGAAACCAAACTACCAGTGCTACTCTCCTCTCCTTCCAAGGGGTGGGGTTTGGCCTCTGAAAAAGATGGTCATTCTTTAGGGAAGAGGCTTTGGACAAAGTACAGGAGATGACTTTGGTTTTTCAGAGCACCCTTAAGCATTAGAGCCTTGCGCCTGCAGCAGTGGTCCCAGCATGCCCAACCAGCCATGTTTCTAAAGCCGGGGGCAAGCTGGTGTGCACAGAACCAATTGCATCAGTCAAGGGTAATGAAATTAGCAGTAATAAAAAGGGTGTTTTAGTGCAGGAATCAAGAAAGTCTCTGCCTTCCACACGTGCTTTTCAAGGGTAGTAGCCAGGTACAGCACCATGAAATACACTGTGCAACTTGGTTGAAAACGAACAAATCTGCTTTACTAGAAGGCAGCTGTGCTGCCAAGTTGTAGAGAATTCAAAGTAATTAACACCTGGAGTTACTGACATGCCTACCCTGAGTTAGTCCTGAGCCTGTACATCAAGGTCATATAATTAATTTGTAATGGTAGTAATTAGCTTCCCTGCACTTATTAAACTTGCCAAAAGACAGACTCTGCAAAGCAGTGCCTGAACAGAATCACACTTGAAAGTCCTCGGTTTCTTCAGAGTGCCTGTTTAGAATAAGTATACATACTGCACATAGTTTAGACCATTAGTTTTATTATCAAATACGGCATAGCCAACTGCTGTGCGTAAGTACCACTGTAACTGCAGCTTGCACTGGCATAAAACAAAGTGAACATCCAGAGCACTCACCTTTTGGTGCAAGGAAGCTTTGCCATACACGCAATGGCATGTCTGGGAAGATGTGCCACAACCCCTGAGCAGAATACAGCAAAGCACACCTCTGTAGCCCACTGGTGCTTCTACTGTATAACGTAAGGAAAAATTAAAAAATAAACCAACCCACCCACCCCCAAAACTAACTACACAGAGGAATGGGCTGAGAAGTAACAAGACCCAGCAGCACAGCACCAGGACGCTGACACAGCAATGAAGCTGGTTGCTCCCTCGGGAGTACTGTGTAGTCTTGCCTGGACGGGCACTGGTTAGACCTTGCATGGGTGCCTCCTGCTACAAGGGCAAAGAGTGCTGCTGCCAGACCTTGCCCCCTGTGAGAGCTAAGGCCATGCAGGGTACGACCAGCCGTGTTTATGTGCTGCCCTGGGAGGGGTGAGCAGGGGAGATTGTTACCTGAGGGGTAAGGGAAGCAAAATCTTGCATTAGTTGTGGTAATTCTGGTGGTTTGACTGGGAGGATTCATTTCCTCTTCACGTTTCATTATTGCAAGAGAGGTTTATTGCAACCCCCTTACAATTCCATCTCCCCATCAAGTAAGTCCCTCTCCAGCCAAGCCTGAAAACCTTAAGTTTAAAAGGCAGCACTTGGAAAAGTGGAAGCAGCTCATCAGCCCAGGCTGGCCTGCTGGCAAAGGAGGCACATAGGACAGCACAGTAAGGAATGCAGTGAGCTTTGGCAGCACACCTGTTCTAAAGGAGGGGGGGAAGCCGTATGCAGTCATATGGATTGGAGTCTTAAAGCTCCTAAGATGCCCTTGATGTAAACATTTACTCATGGAAGAGGGCTCTTAAAAGTAAGAACTGCTTTCCCACAACTCTGGGTTTGAGCAGAAAGCATGTCATGCCTCAGGGCAAGAGGCTCAAGGCAGGAAAAAGGCAGAGCTCCCGTGGTAATGCATATTTACAAACAAGAGTGTCACACTTGCTGCAGCCTCTGCTCCCCACAGGGGGTAGCATCCAGGTGTGCCCCGGATCAAGAACACTGCCCAACCCAGTAATCAACTGGCAATTTCCTGGTCCCTGGGAATGAACTTTTAAACAATACTTTTCCATTAGTATTTTTTATGTAAGATCGGGTGAAAAGGCAGTAAATACAACCTGTAACATTGCAGTGTTGCCTAGGAGTGGCAGCCCAGTAGCAAACAGCCAACCATCCTCCAGCCACTCCGTACTTCCAGTCTCAAACAAGCAGCTGATGCTTGGTTCTCTGCTTGCTGTCAGCTCAGATCCCTGTACTGCCTTTTGTGACTCAGCTCCATTCCTTCTTTTAATTAGGTATGGTCCTCAATGCCTGCTACAGCCTGTTCAATCTGTGGCAATGGCTCTGTAGCTGCCAGTCCTCAGTACAGGAGTTTAAAACATGCCTCTGAAGGCAGCGATCAGCTGCCAACACCTGAGGGATACACAAAAAGTGCTTAGTTCACATTTAGTGCTTAGCCAAAAAAGCATCGAGACTGCTGCCCTGTAAGGCTGAAGCTGCAGAGTCCCCGTGAGAGCTCACAAAGCTGACAAACCAGGCCAAGGGTGAACCACCCTTGATGACCCGCTGGCAGGAACAACAAACAGGCCTTCACAGGCCCCAGGCAAACACCACAAGGTAAGTGACACATGGCAGGTAGAACTTCCCTGCACTTGGAGCTACCAGGGCCCAACACAGAGGTAGTGCTGTTTCATCGAGTGCTGCTGTTCGTGCTCAGGGGGTCATCGTGCGTCCCTGGTGTCCCACTGCCCTTCATTCAGCACAGCTGGAACAGGGCAGGAAGGGGGGGCAGGATTGCAAAGCATTACATGGAGATGGTCTATAAACACAGAGTTTGGGGTAAGGATGAGCTACACGGGACAGGGCTCACACAGGGGCCCGTGTCCCTGCAGTCCCAGCTGTGGGTGAGCAAAACACCTTCACTAACAGAGAACCTCAGGGGCAGGAGTAAAGGGAGGGGGTGCAGTGTTTAAAACTCTGTGACTAGGGATGCTTCTTCCTCACCGCCTCTGGCAGAAAGCGCCTGTGCAGCACCATCCTCTCTTCTGGCTCACAAGCAGCACCAAGCAAACATCACACTCATCCTCCTCTAGCACAGGCACAGCTGTAACTGGCACACAAATGCATACACTTACAGTGTGGTTGCGTGTGGCTGGGTACCACAGCTGAGTAATTCTGCCCAGTGAATTTCACCCAGCAAAGAGCTGTACTGCAGAGCAAAAGGCAGCTCTGTGGCAAGTGCTTCAGCAGATAAGTCATTTTACACAGTGCTCTCCAGCCTCTCACACTTACCTCTTCCTGCTCCAGCAAACGAATTGCTTCAGTCCCTGCATGGATTTTTCATCCTCAGCAAAAGCTTTGCTGCAATTTCTGTCTCCCTCTTCCCTTGGCAGAAGTCAGCCCTATCATGACAACCAAATACTTAGGGCAGAACCTCACCCATGGGGCAGGAACTTATTCCCTTCCCCATCACACAAGCTAAACCCTAGGGTCTTGATCAAAACCTCACACTGTTAAGAATTCTTTACTTTAAAGAAAACAAGGAAGAATTTGAAAAACAGAGCGTGTTAATCAACCCACACAGACAGTTAACGAGACATGGCCTTGGGAGAAGGAATAGACACCATAAATATGTCAAGCCAAGAAGATCAGCTCAGAGAGAACCAAATGGTTAATGAGACCAAACAGAAAATTACTTAACTATGTATGAGCTATCCTAATTGGCATAATAAAAGATTCACACTCAAGCAAAGAGAGCCCCCTACTAACAAAGCCCCCTCCCCATAGAACATGTACAGTGAAAAGAAAAAATTCTGTACCTTTAAATAGACAAGGATGGTAAGAACCAGCAAGAATTAAGTGTGACTAAATGTAATTATAAACAATTGTTCAAAGTGTACAAAAAGTTTTACCATGTGTTAAGAAATGTGCTAGCTTTGTGGATTTACCACCTAGCACCCATCTCTGCGCAGACATGCAACAAACTGATGTCTCTGCTCTGTGTGTGGATCAGCCCTTACTCACCAGATGAAGAACCTGGATTTGGGATAACAACACTGCTCATTCTTCACCTTCGGAACAAAGGGCAATGCTGTGCACTGTTGTGCTTGGACCATCAAGGCCATGAGGTAAGAGCTGTTAATTTTGTTTTACTTCATTACATGTATAACATCTAGCACAAAACAGCCCACTGACTTGATGCCTCGGTGTAAGCACAGGTAACTAAGAATAATACATACAGCCATCCTAGTGTCACATTCCACCTCCACAGCTGAGGGAGCAGGCAAAGAGGTCACTGAACAATGGCATGGGCCCTCAGCAAGAGATCAATTGCACAGACACACACACACAGTTCTGCTGCTGCTACACTGCAGCCTTCGGGGAGGGGTGCGTGTGTATGCATGTGACTTGTACCTTTCCAAAAGCATCAGGCTGCTTTTAGCAATCAACAGGCACATCCCTTCACTCCCTTTTTGCAGCCTGACCATTGCATGCTGCTTTGGTGAGAGACAAAGGAAATGTTGCAAACAGCACTTGAAAGCCATGCCCTGTAGAGCTGGCACACCAATCCGCCGCAGAGCATGCAGCCTTTACTCTCTCCACTGGTGACATTTCTTGATGAGAAGCAGTTTGCAGCACATCTTGCAGGCACTGCTCAGACAAAAAGCAGACATCAAGCCAGTGCTGAGATAAGGCCGCTATACACCAAAGCGGCCCCCTGGCTTGGCCCAGCCCTGCAGGCAGGTCTCATGTTGCTACTAGAGATAGATCACTCTCATTGATGACGTTGCAGTCTACTCTTGCTCTGGGCACAGCTGTGATGATGGCTCAGTTCACCAGGAAGCAGTGCCACGCCTGCTTCCCATCAATCCTAGTCAAAGGAAGGGCCACCCAAAATGCTGAGAAGAGTGGAACATGCACTGGGCTGCACCGAGGTGGCCAGTATCAGTACACGGTGCCTGGCAGGCAGGATAGGAGAAAGCAGGTAAGGCACAAGGATGTGGACATCCAGGTCTATTTATTACACACAGGAATGAAAATTTCAATTAAAAAAATATCCATTTGGGAATATTGATGCTGGTTTTACAGAATCGGCCTCATGGTGACAAAATTAAAGTTGTATGACTCTGGCAGGCCCTGATGTCGCGTGTGGTTAAACCGTCTCCAGGTGAAGACAGGGAGACCACCCTGTACTGGGGGGCCATTGATTGCAGTGGCTGTGAACAATGAAGCCAGGCGGAAATCTGACACCTGCAATAAAGGACAGGAGTTCAGGGCAAAAGGGTTGCCTGGTGTTTGACATGCATCCATAATCCCACAAAGCAGAAACAGCTCCAGAAGATTTTATAACAGTAAGGTAAAAATGAACAACGGGAAATGCATGCTGACCAGCAGCATTCCTCCCCTGCACAGGGGCACCTTCAGCCACAGAAGAGGCAGCTCTGAAGGGCAGTAGCAAAGCACAAGCCCACGCCGCTCTCTAGTTCTTCTCCAGGATGAGAAGCAGCACACCTGCCTTCAAGACAATCCTCCCTGCGTTTGCACATCTCAGAGCTGGAGCTGCAGCAGACAGACTAGAGGGTCTGACCTAAGCTTTGCTGCATGTTAAGCACTCTGGCTGTCCCCTGGGGCATGTTAGGGTAATTCAGGAAAGGACAAAGGTAGCACAACGTTAAAATTGCTGCCCAGGCTCTGCCCTGTTCCTTCATTACCTCCCAAAAGGTCCCCAGCCTGCTCCATCTTCCCAAAGTCAAAGACACCACAATTCCCCATACTGTTCACAACTGCCAGGTTTTGCCTCTGCTCTGGGCTATTTCTCTCAATACCCCTCTTGGGTCCCCTGTTCTCTCCAGCCCAGCCCACTCCCCTTGCCCAGCTGTCCTGGAAAAGGTATGTCAACCAGCATGCACTGACCTACTCCCTTACCAGACACCTCTACACAGCAGTTTTCTTCATTCATCTCTGACTAACCAACTCTGGGAGCTCCTGTTGGCTCCTACTGCAGGCAGCTGGCCTGGTCCTGTACAAGCCGACTGGACACACAGCGCTGGCAATTCCAAAACAGTCTCCACAGGGCCCATCCTAGCAACCAAACTCATAATCCAGAATCACAGCAGGCTGGGTCCCACAGGATAAAACACTGTACGACTTCCCAGCACACCTGGGCTGGACAGCTGCTTACCCAGGTATTGCCCCCCACAGTGAAAATACCACACAAGCTGCCTAGAAAAAGCGCTGCTTTCACCAGGATGGTGAGTCTAAGGGTTTTCACACACACCCCTAGAAAGCAAAGTGATCTTCACCAAACTTTGCTCAAAGCAGTTTCACAGAGAGGTGGAGCCCTGGAGCCGGGTGACTTACTACAGCCAGGCTTTTGTAAAGGTAAAGCTAAAATGAGGCTGAAAACACATTCCTGTGGGCTCTGGGGAGGTACCCATACAGCCCCCACCAACCGGAGGCTGAGGCTGTAAAACAGTCACCTTCCCGAGTGATGTGAAGACTCATTTCAGCCTTAGGCTCCTCCTGCTGCAAGGCTTTGGGGTTTAACCCCTGAACATAATTCTTTCACACACCTCGCCCTGTATCCTCTGCCTTCTGTCACTGTACCAGGACTGGTGTCAGGGACAGGAAACAGGACTCTGCACAGAATTACCGTCTCAGGATCTGCCCAATCAACTGCAACAGCATGAAAAGAGAGGACAGGCCTGGACAGGCCCTAGTGCAAGGAAACAGGCTACAGGTCCGATAGGAGCACAAATCGGCTGCAACAACCATTCAGTGGGTATTGAAATTGAGGTAATTTACCTTGGAGTCATAGCAGCCTGCAGGCACTGGAAAAGAGGGATTCAGGTCTTCCCGGCAGCAAATGGTGTTGCAAGGATTGTGTTCAGCATAAGGATCATGCTGATAGTCTGGGGAGAAATGCGGTAGGGAGGGAAGGAAGGAAGAAAAGAAAACAATTTAGTCCCCTTACAAAAAGCTGATGCAAAGTGACCGAGCTACTAAAATTAAGTGCACTAGCAGAAATGCAAGTCTATCACACTGATCTCACACTCCTCCCCAGGTACCAGCTAGAAGGCAGTGCTCAAGACAGAACATTAAGTAGACAAGCTCCTAATCCAAGTCCATACAGCTATTTCTTCATCCCCTGCTGCCAACTTCTAACCACAGACATCTGCAACTTGACATGATGAAAGTTTGCAGGAATTTTGTCAAAGAGAAAAGCAGAAGAGCAGTGAGAACCTTTGTTTTCCTGTTGTGGACTAAAGTAAGTGGCAAGAAGCAAAGCCTTTGAACACCCACTGTAGCAGCTGCAAGCCAGGAGGGGAAGGTGGACAAGCCTCAACACCTACGCGCGTGCTGCTACCCCACCCTGGGAGAGGTCTCCCAAACCTCAAGCCCGGTAATCAGCATGCTCCCTATAATTGGCAAGAAAAATAGAGCATCTAAAGCAATCTTTACTTAGAGATGGGCTTAGCCGAAAGCTAATTAAGCTGGTTTTAATCCACTTAAGAACCCCCCTGTCAAGGAAAAGCGGAGTAGAGCATTACCTACCAAAGATCATTTGCCTGAATAGGGAAAAAAGACCGGAAGCTTTACACTAAATTTTCTGGTCTGATCTGACTTAACTGTTGCTTGGAATTTAAGGCTTTCAGGTTTGACAGGCTGTAGATGTATTAGGTAACAGCAGTCCACAGAGTCTCTTGGAGCACAGGAAGCTCTCTGGAAAGGTCAAACAGCAAACCCAAGGGCCCCTGTTCTAGAAGGAACCCAGTCTTGTTTCTGTTAAGAGTAATTTTAGCCTGGTTTCCCACCTTGACAGTAAGCCTGTGTTATCTTTTTGCTTTGTGTGTACTCTACACCTAATATAACTGATCTGAATGCGAGACTGCAGTTTCCCCCATAATCCAAGAAATAAAAGTAACAACACTTTATTAAGATCAGTTCCACAGTACATAAACACATGTCTTACTATTGTATCTCATGATGTACTTCATGCTTTCCAAGCTGGTCACCTTGCCCTGGTCTCGACGGAAGATTTTTGCTCTTGGAGCAAGCTCATAAGAGAAATCCATGCCATACTTCTCAACATATGACGCATACCCACTGAGATTGTATATCTTCTCATGGAAAGGGATGTTGTATGAAGGCCAGTAACCTGCCAGAGACAAAACGTAATCTCTTAATCACTTAGAAAAGCTGAACACTCTTGCTTACATGAAAAAAGAAAAATAAGCCATTTTCTCTGCTGTATTGCCTTAACTGCATGTCGAGGAATAACATGTCTAACTGGTTTGAACACCAGAAAATAAGGCAACAGTCTCTGGCATGACAAGGGTTGACTCCCAGTATAACACCACTGTAGACTGTACCCAGGCAACCCGCCCCCAGATTTCCACCCCGAGGACTCATCCTACAAAACAGCTGAGACCAGACTCGCAGGAGTCTGACATGAACATGCAGAGTGGCCACAGCCCTCCTGCAGAGGTTTCCCTGCTCAACCTTAGAGGAGTGTAAGCTCACTTACTTCCACCAAGCTTCCCAGCAAGAGGATTGGAGTCACTCCCTTTTCGACCCCCTTCCCATCTCACCAAGGAAGACTGATAGACCATGCCAAGATGTCAGGGACATATGGACACACACAAACACACACGGACCACAGCACTACAGGGGTGAACAGGAGGCAGGTTAGCAAAGAATATATGTGCTTTGTGCAGTGGTGGCTGGAAAGCTGTGGTTGCACACAGCAATAAGGAAGGATGGGGGAATAGCCATACATTTGCCTTTGAGGGTTAAGAAGTGATTGAGCAGAGCAGAGCCAAGCCCTGCCCTAATTTTTCCAAAAGCAAGTGTGAATTATTTTTTTTTTTGGTGCAGTTTTGTTAACTAAAGAGCAACCCAGAACTCCAGAGTGTGTTTTAGGCAGGCAACATAAAACTGCCTGAAACAAGACCAGTGTAGAAAGCAGAAAGGCTTGTAAAGAATCAGGAGATCATCCAGGACAGAATCTGGGTACAGCAAGTCCTGGAAGAAGTAAGAATAGATACTCATACTTTAACACCTTTTTTTTTTTCCCAAGGCAGGCACCAAGAAGTGTTTAGGCAGAGAGTATATAACATGAGCTAGTCCCAAGAGCAGCATACTTTTAGGTTCTCTCCAAAGCACTAGCATTCCTGTTCTCAGTGGGGAATGTTGCTTCTAAAAATCACACACACCAGGTTTTGGCTTACAGATTTACTATCTAGACACTGGTAAATGAAGGACTGCATGTATTAACAGCTGCATGTATTAACATCAGCCCAGCACAACACAAGGTGTCTGGCTACAAGATGGTCAAGAAAGTCATCTGGGACTTGGAAGGAATGAAACACTCTGGGAGTTTGGTTTCTGTCTGTAGGACAGATACGCAGACAGTATAAGCACTGCAACACTGCCCGAGTAGAGGCCTTAGCAGCTTGGGTCCTGCCTAGCGTGCAGCAGACAGGAACAACCTGTGTGCTGGCATTTGCTTACATGACCTAGAGCCTACCTGAAGGAAACAGGTTGTGTACTTGTTGTGTTGTAATACAGGCAGTCCTCCAGAAACGAGCGCGCTTGCCAGCCACTGATGATGCAGGCCAGAGGATACAGACACATCAGCTTCCAAATCAGTAGGGTTTAGTTGTGGTTCAAAAAGATGCTATTGTCTGACAAATGCAGTGCATACAGACGAGTCCCTTTTCCCACCTGGAAAAACTTTTTGTTTAAATTGCCAGAACAGAGGAAGCTATTGAAGGTCTCTTCCAGCAAGAGCTCTCCTGTGTCTCAGGCTCCGCAGGACTGCAAATCCCATGCAGACACTGCAGTGCACAACCTAAGGCAGCTGCCCAAGGGCTGTTATAAGCCACTGAAATCTGCCTGTTAGGCCTGGCAAGGTGCACCCAACCAGAGACTGGATGCTGCGTTATCCAAAACATACAAGGTGCATTTAGATACCTGGGAAAAGCCATATTTTAAGTATAAAAGAATACGCAATTTCTAATACATGCTGCCACCTTCAAGAACAGAGCAGCCACCCGATCTCCTAGGGGGGAATAAGTGGTCACTGTGCACCCAAGCCCAGGGGTTGGGCTCAGTCCTACAGGGAATCCCACACAGTAGCCCTCAAGTCACTGCTGAAAAGGAACTTGGGGAACTCTCTAAGCCTGGCCTCTCTGCACAGCTGCAAGACTGCCATGACATGGTTGCATTGCTTCAAGTGCCAAAGCTAGAGGGTCTCTATTAGCTTGTTTGTCTGCACCACAATCCACAACACAGCGCAGAGAAGCCCAAGACATTTCACCATCTGAACTACACACAAACACAGGAAGATAAGGTGCAACAGCCTACTTTCATATCTTCAGTGGATAAAGGAGCCAAAGAAGCATAAGGGATAGACTGAGATTTTTCCAAATTATCATTAAGAAAGATCTCATAAAACCATATTGACATCATGCAATCCTCAAAGTAAGCTAGAACTTTCCAAGGAGCCAGACACAAGGAAAAAGTCCAAGGGAAACTACCCCAGCTGCTAACATAAATGCATTTTCAGTCATTCTGATGATGAAAAGCAATTCATCAATTCACCTCCTCAGCATGTGATTACAGGAGAGAGCACAAAGCACCAAACATACACTTAAATTTGTGGCGTGAGCTCAGGCTTTTGGATGCTGACAAACTGTCTCGGAAACACTTGTGAATCAAATCTGACAGTGGGTGTTTTGCCTCACCCTAGATTTTTGTTTGTTTGTTTTCCATCAAGTGGTTGCTAGTCTTCCTAGGGGATTAAGCAATCTTTTAAACAGCAAATATTTATCAGATAACAGAGCTCCAGAAAAGTTTAGGAGCTGAATCTAACATAGAACTTCTCTCATATTGAACAGCTCACCTCATCATAGGGTGACCCACTCACCAAACATTTCAAGTAGCCCACAGCACCACTGTTACTTAGTACTGCTTCAGACTCACCGTTTTCCTCGTGGGTCTCTAAGACAGGGCAAAATAATACCAGAAAGACAGCACAAAAGCAAAGTTTATTCTTCCCTCCCCTGATTTTAAGAAATACAGATGTTCACCACACTTCTGCCACAGCATGCAGGAGAATTGAATGCAACATAATGGACCTGACAACAGAGGGATCCTCACACAAAGCTTTCTAACTTGAAACTCAGCACTAGTGTTCAATAAACCCTTCCTAGGGACAAAGAACAATTCTCTATCAGCTGGCCCAAAGAGATGGCTTTCCTAAGCCAGCAACTGCTATAGGAGCTATTACCTTTCCGGAGAATATTTGTTTGATCAGAGTACTCCACAAGGGTTGGGATCTGCTCAACAATGTACAGTGTACCTTCATCCAGGCTCTTATGCAACTTGACCTTCTTCAGGTCCAACACCATGTACTGATTGTTGTAGGTCCCTAGGTATGAGAGCAAAGAGAGTTACATGTCCTGCCTGGGGAAGGAAAAGAGTACAAGGGAAAGAAGGAACACATCCTTTTTTCTAAGATTCATGTGAAATTGTACTTACCAGAGTTGCACCTCGAGAAGGTTTCTGCCCACATTTTGCCACCATCTGCCATCATGTTAGCAATGCGGACCCTCTGCCAAGCTAACAGGGATTCAGGCACCACTTGTTTAATGAGGGTTTGGTTGAACACGCTGTTGGTAGTCTGCAGCATTACCAAGCCACTGCCTAGTATGTAAAAGTCATCCAGGGACACCAAAAAGCCTTAAACAGCAATAGTACAAAATTTGTTATCTTTGTGAACCTTTTATATACTCATAGAACAAAACAGAGAAACAAGCCAAGAGGATGTAAATGAGTAAACGTGTGTGTTTGAAATCAAACTGTACAAAATATTAAAGATGAGGTGGAGACTTTTGTGAGTGCTTGAAGTCCACTTGCCAGCAAAGTTTCTCATTTATCATGCTGTCAACACACAACATGTTCTTTGTTTAGAACATGTTTGCATCCCAAGCTTGGAAGTCTCTCCTTATGTAAACCTATGTCTTCTTACGCTGAAGGATTACATACACTCACAGGCACTTAAAAGTTTCTAACAAAGAAATTCCTTTAAGAAATACAACAAAGAAAACCAGAACAGAAGTACAGACTCCAAAGACATTTTCATCAACCAGTTTCAATTTTAGATTTTTATTCTGTAAGGACAACAGTTATTATTTTAAATTAATCCCTTCTGGACTAAATCAAGCCAGGCAGAAACATCTTCCTTCCAGTTTAATCTCTTCCAGTCTAACTATTATTAAAAGCATCTCCGAGAAATGGGCACCTCTTAAATCATAAACCACATCCTGTATATAAGAGAAAGTTTTACCTACTCCTCTTTCTGACATGTTGTCATTTGGGGGGTTTATGCCTATCAGCCCTGCAAACGCAACACAACAGTGGATCTCTGGGCATGATTCCCTTCCAGGTCACATGCCAACAGAAGTACTAGGTCCAATTGCAGATCCCACGCCAGGAGGTGCTATACAGAGCTGCAAAGGTCAGCTATAACGCCACGGATAGCACAGTGACTACTTACAAAGCAGAAATAACTTGACTTTGAGATTCCCCAGCAGATACAGGGCTGCCAGGTTGGGAAACGTCTCTTCTTAATGAGTTTTTAACAGTATCATTCTTGAAAGAGTACAAAATGCCAAAATGCAGCACGACAGTCTAATAGTTGACTTCCACTATGGTATCTTCTACAGCAAGCTTTATTAATGCACTCCACAAACGAACTAAGGTCAGCAACCTGTAACAGCCAGAAAGACAACTCAGCTCTATCTCCTGTTCATGGGCTTTCATCAAAAGGCAAACATCACTTTTGCTTGAAGGAGGTCTAAGGGCTCCATTTCAGCAAGATTTCTTTAAAGTCTCAAGATCTCAAATCAGAATCAATCCAGGAAAATACACTTTGTGGTTAGCTGTTTTCTAAAAATATGTCAATATAAAACAGGCAGAGCACCCTGCCATTTTGTTGTTCCTAGAATTTTATTCTTGGAGACAGAAAAAAAAATGTCAGTAAGTTATGTGTATCAACAGCACAGTTCTCTCTCCAATAAGTAAAGACAAGAAAAGAAACACTCTAAACCTGGCTCTGTCAGTCTATTTTATACAAAGACATGGGATACTCCAGCACTAAACAGTTGTGTAACAAGTCAAGTGCTTGCCCAAACTTCAACAATTGTGATTCCAATTGAATGCCAATTCCCACATGGGTGCCAATGCCAAGTGCCCTACTTCAAGATAAATCTAATAGTTTTTTCTTCTTTTTCAATCAACAGCCAAGATAAAACAGAAAAACTCAACTCAAAGCAAGTGTCAACACAACAAATGACGCTAAATTAACTGAAGTTTAAACTTTGTAATTCAAATAAATTGCAAAGCTCAGCTAAGCTGAAAAAAAGCTGATTTCCTTCTGGGCCTTAGTATTTACCAAGTTTTATTCTAAGATGTTTTATAATACAGTGTGTCCTTCATGATTCTCCACATCATTACTAGCCTAATTGTTCCAAGGCAAGATATACCATTTTAACTTAAGGCATAAACACCCATGAAACAAAGGGAAGTTAAAACACATACAACAGTTTATCCACAGCAAAGACATCCACAAAAATAAAACCTGGGTGAAGCCTAGATATTTGATGTCCTCTTGTGTCACTCCTGTCTTTTTAAGTATGCATGAGAATCTGTTGTAATTGAAAATGCTCTTTATGTCAACCGTTATCTTACTGTACAGTTCATCTACTTTTTTCTGTAAACCCATCTCCTGTTTTTACCAGCAACTATCAGTCTTTTTTTAATTCCCTCCAATGAGCCTGACTCTTCCTACATAGAAACAAACAAAAGCACTTCTGATGGCATCTTCTGGGTCTGAGCCATTTAGATTCAGTTTCCAATCACCACTGGAAAACTGATGTTTCCAGAGTATGGAGTTTCATTCATCATGACAATATTAATTTGGCAAGCAAAACAAAATGTTTTTGAAATCCGAGCCACACTGTTCTGCAGAGTCAACACACCAAAGAGTATGTGGAGGGGTAACATGGTCCTGGCAGCTATTGTTCCTGAAGAGGTAGGCTGCTGTTTTCTGAACCATCTGAGATGGCATCTGCCTTTTTGGTGCTTTAAAAGGCCATTGTGCTCATTCAAGTACAGAAAGGGTCAGTATTACAGACTGGAAGTCAGAGCCATGAGGTCTAGCCATCACCTCACAGAGATTAATGTAGCTCCTGGCTGAGATGCTCCATGCTCCTGGGCTATAAACACACTTGACAATGGCAATGGACACGTCTTCTCTGGATTAGTTTTCTTAATCCTATCAGCAGCTGCTTCTCAGTCAAGACTGAACTTGACCAACCATCTTCCTTCCACTTGCAGGCCTCTCCTAGGCTCTAAGAAATAGCACATCCTACGCTATAGCTCTGGCCTCTCATATTCAGACACTTTCCCCTGCTTCCCTCCAGGTTTTAGACAGATATAGGAGGGAGCAGGGAAGCAATAAATGGTCTGGCAATACCTCCTGAACAAGCTGGTCCTCTGAATATAAGGGCTACTGCCCTTTCGGTATTTTGTTCCTCCTAGCTCTTGCTCAAACTGCAGGGAAGAATAACCCTGCACTAACACCAGACTACTTCAAACCAAGAGATATGTTACTTCTCTCTCCTGCCTTAGCAACACATATATAGCCATCCATCAAGACAACCCGTGCCATCTTGTTCCCATGTCACAGCCTGTATCAATCAAGCAACATCCCGACAGCAGACCAGACGAGCAAAGGTGCCAGTGAAGATCTTCTCAACTGTTTTGCTTTAACAGCTAAAAACAGAGTAACATATGACACCACTATATAGATACCACTGTATATACATTTATGTCAAAGTATTCTCTTAAGGGAAGGTTGATGGCTCAGCAAGGGCACAAGATGTCTAAACTCCTGAATTACCAAACTCTGATTTAGTATTTAGCCATATGTTAAAGAAATCTGTGCACAAAGTTTAGGCCAAGCTGACTCTCTAAAGTGATGAATGCAGGGACTTCTAATCAAGGGAGTCAGCTTTGGGAAGGACAGGGACAAAGAACAGATGGTGAAAAGAACAACATTATCTTAAGTTATGCAGAAAGAAGCTTCCAAGTGAGGAAGTTCTGTCACCAAGAGGAGACAGGTTGATAAAGTATTACAATTCACAGAAAGCTGGTTGAAAGTAGGACAAAGGTAATTGCTGCAGTGGAAGACAGCAACCTCTGGCTCAAATAGCCCTCATGAAAGAAGGCAAGCCCCTGCTTGGGGAGCACATGTAGTGAGTAAAAAAATTCAGCAGTTCTATCTGAGGATGTGCACTAGTTTGCACTAGAAACAAGAAACTTGTAACCAATCCTATATGTGAATGAGTATGTAATACACTATGAATGTGCAAATACTCTGCTGTATATAATGCGTACCCTTGAGTAACTTGGGGAGCACACTCCAAGGAAACATTCCCCCATGCTCCCAGCACTGTACTAAAGAATGTCTGCCTTCTAAAACTTCAAATCAAGTCTTAGAGGGTTTTTCTCCATGACCAATTTTATGGTATCACATACTTAATGAGGCTGGTTCAGCCCAGAGAAAGTAGGTCACTACCCAAAGCAGAGTGCTTGGGCCCAAACGGTAGATTCCCTTTCTTAAATGGAGTTAAAACTAACTGTTGAAGATTTATGTCCATTTGGATGGACCTCTTGAAGAGCTGCAATCTCTCTGCTGTCCAAGGAAAACGGCAAGTTTCGTCAATTAGTTGGGCTCATTTCCTTGAATGCCTCAAAGTGGCAGCGTAAAGCAGTGACTGCACATGTGGCAGGGGGGTTGCAGGGAGCTTTCTCTCTGATCTGTTACCGGATACTTAATGCAAAACACAGCACCTACCTTGTCACCACGTTTCTTCCCCCTCCAAATGAGTATAGCTTCACTCAACATTTGTGAGCAACTGTAACGTGTCTGTACAATTTATCTCTGCTGTGCACAGATTCACTAACCACATTAAGTATTTATGTCCAGAACTTGAACAAGACACTGAAGTCAAGGGTGCCCATGCATTCAGCTCAGAGACATTCCTCCTTTCCAGAGGTTGACAGACCTGTCCTACATGCAGCTCTGCACAGATGCTTTCAACAGAAGAAGCAGCTAAGACGATGAGCAGATTTCTAGTGAGGATTAGGATTAGCATGGAAATAAAGCAGCCAGTGGCTAAATCAGTCTGCAAAAGCAGAGATTACTACTCCGTTCATTTCCACTTGGCTGTGCCTCTGCAGCACTACTGTTGCTCTGAAAGGGAGAAAGCAGCAAAAAGACATGCTGTAACAGTGGACGTTTAAGCATCCTGGCAGGAATGTAGGGAACTGCTGGGGAAGCCAGGATGGACTCTGCAATTCCTGCCTGTCCTCCAGCCTGCTCAGTCACAGCAGAAGCAAGGAAGCGCAAGGCCCTCTAGCTGTATCATAATGCACACACTGACATGCATCATGGTTAGTGAATAGTCTTAGATACTCTAAACTGAGTCAGAACAAAAATTAATTTTTTGCAGTGTTGTAGCCAGTCTTTTCAAATTCAGTAAATAAACAATCTGGACAATTTTACTCTTATAACCCCAGGAGAAGTCAGGGAGCTGGCACATTCCTTCTCAGAAGGCAAATGACTCCTTGAAGCTTTTCCGACACAGCTTTTGGATGGTAGAGGAGTTTTACTTCGTAACCAGTAAGCTGGATGACAGGAACCTTTGAATTACTCAAGTTAAGTGTCCCTGAAGGCCCGGAAGGACATCTGTCTTTCAATGCTTTTTGCTTCTTCCAAAAGGCAATACTTCTGAATAGTAACATGATCCTAAAGCACATGGGACAGCTTACTAGCTTAGACCCTAAGAACCAGTAGAACAGCTATCAGGATGGAGAATATGAGTGGGAACTTGCATGCAGGGAGAAGTTACAACTACCAAGTTGAACCATGGCCAGGACCTGCAGATTCCATGGTCAGATGGCCTGAAATTATAAGGCTTCATATCATCACAACACAGAGCAGAGGAATTTGGCAGTTTCCTGCTTCTTGTGCAGTGTCCCTAGATCATTACCCGGCCAGTGTTTTAGAGCTTATTCACCCCCTAGAAAACTGCAAGTTTGTAAACTACACCCACCACAGATAATGCAATTTGCTGTAGTCAATAGATCGTGCTTGTCTAGTTCTTGTGATAGCATCCTGTGTGTCTCAGATTTCACTGCAGCCATGGCAAATGTTTTGCAACATTTCTCACTCAGTTTTGTTGGTAGAAGTATGCATTACCACATCACTCTGACAGAGTCTACCTCACACAAGTAAGCTTTAAAAGAAGTCATCTCTGCAGAACTCGGTCTCAGGGAAGCACACTGGGATTTTGTACACTAGTGAAGAGACCCCAACCATTTCAGCATAATAGTAGCTAATTTTCAGGTATCCTGCCATACAGCAATGCTTTACCTGCCTCATCAAAACAGAAGACTTTTACTTCATTTTATACAAAGAATCCACAAAAGGAACAACCCAGAGACATCACCACAGACACCCACTAAAAGTAAAATAAGAAGTGATCTGCATGGCTAATCCTGATCACCACTTTTGAATCCACAGCAGAGTGCAGCATGCAACACTTGCTAAACAGAGCCACATTCTCCTGAAGGGTAGTGCTATCCTCAACAGTATTTCTGCTGAGAGAGAAGAGGTCCAGAACACACAGTATTTCTGCTGAGAGAGAAGAGGTCCAGAACACACAGTATTTCTGCTGAGAGAGAAGAGGTCCAGAACAACCTTCCATACATTCAGATGATGAACAGGCCAGACAGAAAACTTGGGCTTTCTACCAGGTTACACAGGCTTGGCAAAATTCCTTGCAACAAGCAAGTGGAATTTCTCCAAGGGAACTGAAGATAACCCAAGCTCTTAAAAGCCTTTATAGCTAACAGGCATTCACCAGAATACCTCTACTTGTCCCTCAGAGCAAAAATCTCACGTTGTCAGAACATGTTGCATTCCTGAGGGTCACTGAGGGCAAGAACCCTACAGAAAGAAAGACTTGCTTTCAATGTGAAATCAATGTTTTTCAAAACACTGTTTCCCAGTCAGTCTCAGGAGTCCCTGCCGTGAAGCACCCTTGCCTTTGTAGTAAGGCAAGCACAGTAATTCAACAAAGCACATTTTGAGATCATTAACCAACAACATTTCATCAGAATGAGAGAGTTAAGAAGTTTATGAAGATTCTTGAGTGCTTGGGTATTTTTGAATTTGAAATTCCATCTTTAAAAACTTATGCAATGTTGACTCACTCTTAAATGATCTTAGATTTGCTTTGGTTTTTCACGTTAACATTTCTTGGTGCTACTCTAGCAGAAGTATATATTTTATCACTGAAACATTAACTTCTGGAGTTTTCTAACATTCTTCCAGGAAACTTGAGAATATTATATGCTGCCTAATATTCCTATGAGAGATTTTAAATATTCTGGCTGGCTATATTACTAACACATGAAATAAGCATTAAAAAATACTCCCTTCTGCAACAGCTTAAAGAAAAGCTAGAAGAGGGAGATTGGGCGGGGGGGGGGGGCAGGCGGAACAACCGAAAAAGAACTGAAGGTTTGCTAACCCAACACCAAAGAAGTCAATACAATTGACAATCCCATTACAACATGAGTCATGCCATGGTGGTAAACAGAAATGTTTAAAACTTATTAGCAAACCTGCAAATGCTATAGACAGGATGAGAAGTTCAACAGTTGAGATGACTGCAGACTACATAAGCAGAATTCAAAGTAGCATGTTTGTGCCAGAGGTAGAATATTTAACTAGTACTATTCAGAGCATTGAAGGTGATTAATCAACAACAAAAGACAACAACAATATCATGTTCAAGCCAGAAAATTGAAGACAGCATTTGGTCCTCTTGGTGGCTGAAAATTTTAAGGTAGATTGAAGCCAGTGCTTGTTGAGGTATCATCCTTTTTATAGAAAAGACATCTGCAAGACAGTAAGATGATTCACACCATCTTGGATATCTACATTGTTTTGTTTTTCTTGACTTTACCTGGGTAACTGCTGAATGAGACACGGCTGGTTCTAGTGTCTGGATCAATTATATTGAAGTTCCAATGCTTGTATATTCTCAGTGTGGCTGCATATGTGAACCAGCTGGAATGGGCAAAATATATATTCTCATATCCAGGTAGAACCTGGAAAAGAGAAGCAGAAAGATTAATAATTTCAGACCCTACTATACACTGCATGTTTTGTACTTGATAGAAACTGGGAGAACAACTTGTTTTAAGTAGTTTGATTAATTGCATTGTTCAGGAAGGAGCAGATTCTTGTGCTTTTAATTGTGTACTTAACAATGAATTTCTGAAACCTCTGGAAATAATTCTTGCACACATGCTGTTTTCAAGTAATTGGTTGTTATTTTTCAAAATGAAACAGCTTAGGATTTTTGGGGACACCTCCATCACATGGTATATTTTGTTTTCATTTCTTACTGAATACTTGTATTTACACATTCAGATTAGCTCTGCAAACACATCTGACATATCTTAAAACGTGCTGTTTCTGTGAAAATGCCTCCGCCTGACTTTGAAGTATGGAAGCAAATGCAAGTAAATTCAATTTGAAAAGGTAAATATATATATACTGATAGTACATCTTTTCAAAGTATTTCCCTGGTTCTAAGATTTGTTGTTAGCTCAGAAAACTCTTGCTGTAGGCAAATGCTTAAATGAATGCTTCTCAATTTAAGGTGAATATTGTTGCTTTGGGATGCATGAAGTCTCCATACGCCGACTAGATCAATAACTTTATCTTAAAAATTTAATTGCCACTATGATGTATCAGACACTTATCTTAAAAGCATTTTTTTTCTGTCATTACTCCCACTGGAAAGTTGTTCCACAGTATCATTGCTAACACTTAGAAAGCATCATCCACTTGCACCCATTTGTTCTCATGCTAGCACCGTCCTTTAGTTCAAGTATTCCTCTTCCCTTCCTCCCTGCTTATTTGCCCAGCGTATTTGTAGACATTCACAACACCCCCTTTCAGACTTCACTTGGCTAGGTGAAACAAGTTACCCTTCCTCTCTGTGGTAGTTCCCCATTCCCTAGCAATTCCAGTGCCTTATCATTGCCAAACCCTTTGGTTTTGTTTTGGTTTATTTTTTTCCCCTGCCCTTGAGCATGTGTGAGCAAAACTGAACCCAAAATCCTATAGAAGCATAAGTGACAACTGCATAAAAGCACCTTGATTAACATGAGGTTTTTTATGCATACACAATATAAACAATGAAGACTCCAGAAATGCAGACTCGTGACACTGCAAATCAACAGTCATAGTTGATAGTCATAGTCATAGAAGAGATGACGTTCTCGGTGCTTACCTTGATGAGTGCAGAGCAGTGACCCATATCCCACTGATATTTCCCATGGCTTCCTGGTTCCACGTTGCATTGTCCACTCCGTGCTGAATACTCAAATAATGCAGGAATGAGGTCCAAAAGGTCTCCAACTGCATTCAGAAACTGGACATCAAAGACACTCAGTGGCTGAGGAAAGGGAGAAAAAGAGAAACCATAAAAAGCACTTTCAGACAGAGGAGCATCAAGACAGCCTCAGCTGTTAAGATTTTTTTTATTTTGCTCTCAAAAGAAGCTCTTGCATGGTCTATGAAATGCCTGCTCACGAGGCCCAGATGTTCAAACTCAGTGTAGCATTAAGCACCTAGGTATATTTGAGGGTCTGAACCTTGCAGCAGCATTACCAATGCTAACATTTCTGAGGAAAAAAAAATAAATGCTAGCTGTAACTTATGAAACTTCTGTGTCTTTGCAACCAGTATACCTATCAGTCTGCTGTTACTGTTAAGCTGGGGTAATAATAGGATTTGATTTTTTCAAAGGCATCTAGATAAACAAAGAAAGAGCCTTACATTAACAAACACGCTTTGGAGTTTTTGGATTTTTATAAAGACTCTAATTTAAGGCATCCTCAGGACTGAGGAGGCTGAGAAAACAAATGAGGGAAGCAAGATATGTTAACAATACTAATCAGGTATGGAACAAGCTAAAGAAAGGGTCAGTCAAAAGGCACTACACCATGTGCTTTCAGAAACCCCTTATGGCTGGAACTAGCTAGGGTTAGCTACACACAGCTCACTGTGCAACATGCTTTTCAGAACCTGGTCTTAGTTTGCCTCTTCAAAAGCAGTAAGAGCTTAACAGTGGTCTAACCTCAACCTCCAAAGACCCTGCTTGTGCTGTGCCTTTACTTAGGGCAAGGCTTACTGAAAAGAAGTCAGAACACACATCGCTGTAGGGCTATGAATAGTAATTTTAGAACGGGGCATAATTATGTAGCAAAGAAACACATTACTTGCAATATAAATCACTGTTATTAAACCATGTAGCTGATCCCTCTACAAACCCCAATAAAGGGGAGACAAGGACATGGAAAAAATAAACAGCAACAAATCCATTTACTTTTTATTCAGAAGACTGAATTGTGTGTTATCCATCTGCTGTTTTGGCAGAGAAAATAATGAACAGGAAAACCCAAAATAATGTAAACTCTTGTCCATATATCCCAGGGGAAGGAATTAAACCTTCCCACAATGCTTACCAAGACAAGTGAGAGAAATAAGCCATCCTCACAACTAAAATCATGCGTCACAGAAGACCCTAACAGCGGCTATAGTTTGAGGAAGAAATCCAAAGCAAATTTTCATATATGTTACATTGCTTTAGCTCATTGTGGTTTTGCTGCAAGTAACCAAACAGGGAGCAAAGGCCACAACTGACAGAGATCAAGAGATGTCTCTTTTGATAGTGTTAAGCCACTCAGTGGTATGAATCATTTCCAAACCAGCCCAAACAACTGCTGTCTCTTTAGAATTTATACAGAGAGACTTGGCACTGTCTCAGTGCAATTTTTCCCCATCCAGCTGCACTTAAAGATCTGCAAGCCCACCACATGATGAGAAGTTGTTTTCCAATGTCCAATTTACACAGGCATTACTGTACAGTACACCAGGAGGGTAGCAAACAGGATTGTATATGAGAATGCTTGGCCTGCCCCAAGACATTGTAATTGTACTTGACATCCATTTGCTATCACTCCATATTCTGCTCTCTAAAATCTGCCTTCATTGCAACATCTACAGGTAGCTACAGATACTGCTGCAGCATCACTTGGAATAGCCTGTATATTTTTTAAAAGTTTCACATTTCTCTGCTACCTTACAGTCATTTCAAGTCAAAAATTCAGTAACCACTAGGCAGTCCATTCAAGCTAGAACAAAGGTGCCAAGCAAGGAAGCCATCAGAACTGAAGGTGGCCAGACAGCAAAAGGAAGGACCCACTCAAAGAAAGAAGGAAAGGTTTTCTAAATTCCCAGGGCTCCACTGGGTGAGGTTTGGCTGCCAGCTCCCAAAGCCAGTCAAAATATCAGAGAAGTAAAAGAGGAACTAGACTATTAAACACCTGGTACAGTTCTGTTTTCATTCCTCTTTTGAGGGGCAAGCAGATTTTGTTCCAGTTTATTTCCAAGAATTCACTCCTCTGCTTGGATAAACCTGGCTTTGTGTTTAAGATTGTCTGATACTCAGTGACATCACACAAGCACAGTGCACAGAGCTTCTCTGGAGTCTCAGTAGAACAATGCATGCAAACAGAAGACTTTTGGGAATCTGCAATGCAGGCCAAATCTGGGAATTTCAGGACTGGCCTGAGACATCTGTCACAAGGTAGAGCACCCCAGTTTGGGAACAACTACAGCTGATTTCCAGGATATATGGAGAAATCTTCTCTATGAGGAGTTAATCAGGGTCCACTAGCAAGAATTAGACACAAAAAGAAGTATGCATCATAACAAGTGCATAATATAGGGCATATTACAATCTTCAGTAATCACCTTCTCCTATCTCACACAGCAATGTCAGGAAAACTCCTTGTATGCATGGTTTGCATCCTGAGGAAAAGTGAATGAATGAGTTAAATTGACAAGCAGAGAGGTGGTATATCCACTACAAGACAAAAAGTCCTTTTGTTAGAATGTGAGGCTCCTTTAGGGTACCATCCTGAAGAGAAAAAAAATCAAACTGAATGAGTTACATCAGCTGTAAGGAGAAATAAACTTAGAAAAGGTACAGCAGATAGGAAAGAACCAACCTTCAAAGCTCATCTACATGGGAGATTAAAATAGACAAGTTACTCTGTAACCACTGTTTTCCAGCAACTCCCCCATGCATGAGTATTCTCAATACAAAATGAGGAAGTACAAGTAGAGGGCTGTCCTAGAATCATTGTAGTATTTAAAACTCTGACACCTCCTTATTCAAGGGTAATTTCCCTGTGTAGACAAGCCCAAGATTAATCACAGCGTTGGTAGAGCATTAGGCAGATGAAAAGGCTTAATGTTCTTTGAGTGCCCCTCCTTCAGAAGTTGTCTTGACAAAAGGGTTGGGTTTGTTTACTGGTTATAAAATGTTGCTAAACCAGATGGAATAATGTCACACTTTAACATGAAAATGTATTCAGATTTTGACATAATTCTTAATGATACCTGTAAATATCAGATTCGAAATACACATATTTACAATACAGATTGCCTTCATGCAGTCTTAAATGGAAGCACCTACCTAAAATAGCCCTGATGGAAACCAGACTCTATGCAATTAAAAAGAAGTTTAAAACAGTACACTACAAAACATTTGCTTCATACATATAAGGAACAAAAAAATATGTGCTAGTACTACTATCAATCAAGCAGCTCAGAGTCCAAACCAAATTTTCTTCCTGTAGTAAGGCTCAGTTATTTGTGGCAGACACAATGGTTTTACCATTTCAAGTGAAGTAGACTGAAGTTTAGGGGAGAAAAGAAATAATGGAACATTTCAGAGTGACCTGTGTGCACATAACTCGACTCTCATTTAAGCACTATATGGATTTGGCATAGCTTTCAACTACCATGCGTTGTACAGGACAATGGGAAGTTACATCTTTTCATTTGTCTTCCACGAGAAGTGCCTATCAACTAATCCACCAGAAACAAGAAAATACAAATGCTGCAATCCACACACAAGAGATTCTCAGTATTTCTAATGTTCGTTACCAGCATGAATCCGAACTACTGCATCACTAGAGATCAAAAAATAGGACTATCATCACGGGGAACAAGTTTAAGATAATACACATATAGACAGGATTCTTTTTTCAATGAAAGTAAAGTAGTATCTACCAAAGGAAAGAGGGAAGAAGAGACTCTCAAAGCACTAAGGAAAATACGCAATAGGAATGAGATTTCCTTTTAAAACCATGCAGAATTTGGTGTGGAGGTTTGTAGTAACAACTTTAGTTACTTCTTTTTCTTTTTTTTTTTTTTGTAAGATGAGAAATGAGTAACAGAAATAATAAGTACTTGTTACTGTAGTTGTTGCCCAAAGAAAGATCAAAAACATTGGATTAATTGAACCAAAGCATATTACTTAGAAATAAGAAAAATTCACCCAATAGATGGGGGGGGTATTTGCCAAACATTCCGCTTACTAACAATCTAAGGTATTAAATAAAAGAACCTTTTTAACATTCTTATAACATATACTGCAAGAGCAAAGTTGAAAACAGCCTCTTTGCAGGGCTGATGTTCTTTAATCATAAGGAATAAGGAAGATACTGCTGGCCTTCTTCAAGAGTTTTTTTGTTTGTTAGTTTAGTTTGGCTTTTTAAGTGCCAACAGTTTATAGAAGCTGGGGTGATTCTCAGATAAATGGATGTGTCAAAATTAGAATAGTAGTCAGCAACACTGCATCTGCACCTGTTTTTATTGTCTGTGTAAGCTTGGAGCAACAATCTTCAAGCTTTTTATTTCCTTAAGAGGATCCTAACAGCAGCAGACATATTCAAATAGCGCTGTTGTAGCCTAATCTCCCAAAAGTATTTGAAAAGTAGCATTGTATGCAACAAAGGTAACTGCCTGTACTTTCGCAGAGTTGTCAGGTACCATTTTGACGCCAAGGAAAACCTAACACCCAGGTGCAAGAGCAGCTGTCCAAACTGTGCTCAAAGGCAAGAGACTGATGTTAACTTCCTGGCTCTGGCAAACAGATGGAACTGCAGCACCATCTCAAGTGAGAAATACATACACAGGGAACATTCTTGCTTGGATAAAGAGATATGGATCTCAACACAGGTGATAATGCCCAAAGCTAAAAATATGAATGATATAGGAAGGAATCAAAATAAATCCTACCAGCTGCTCCAGCCACATTTGTGAAAAGAAATAATAAACATATCCACTGCACATAGTTCAAGAATAGAGGGAACATACTTCAGACAGAACCACATGCCTGAACTTTCACTAAATGCACCATTTTTATATAGGCATGCTGATGAGATCTCTGAGAAGAAGATAAAAATTACTCAGTCACTTCAGAGGTAAGTGCTTTCCAGTATCAAATAGTTAAATAAGTAGCAGGGAATACATATTGCAGGTAGGACATGCCTACTATAAAGAAATAGCTCAGACACAAACTAGCACTTTCCACTTCTCCCATCAGAATCTAAAGGACTCTGAAGCAGCCAAGAATGTAAATGAGCTTTGCATGGCTCTTCAGATACAGGTGTTATGAGAGAGAATTAATGAATAAGTTTCCTAGAGACACAAGGTTTCTTGGTATCTTCCCTAAAACTCAGACCCATCAGGATGGGGTTTTTTTTCCATGATTGTGAATACTTTAGCCTGAGCTGGTTCCCCATTCATGAAAGCCCCAGAGTAAGTTCTGCACAAGAAAGATGAGCATTTTACTAAAACCCAATTGTTTATAATTTAGGACTCCCACCTCCCCTAAAAATTCTTGATATTATTAATTCAAGACAAAAAGGGTCAACTACAGTTACTCAAGTCTTCCCTCTTACATTGAGGGGACCTATTAGACATTAGACTCAAGAACAGCATTCTAATCACCACAGCTCTACTGAACTAAAGGAGCTCTGCTATTTCACACAAGCTGATGATCCAGAGCACAATTCTAATTGAATTTAAAAAAAAAAAAAACAACAATGAACACCACAACAAAAAAACACAATTAGGAACAAAAAAAACCCCACACACCACCCAAAACCAGCCCCACCGCCCAAAAAACTACCCCATTTGGCCTGTCACAGCATTGACCGTTTATTTTGTAATGGGAGACTTAGAAGGAGAACAGGAGAAGACATTTAGCAGTGTAAAATATTCCAAAATGAGAGGCTTTTTAAGCTTTGAAATCAGATACTTGGAAAATAAGAACAAAGGCTTCAATACACTCCCTACATGCTGATCCATGCTATTGCAGCTAGTCTTTATATCTAGAGGGTCACTTGCTCAGTAACAGTTGTAAAGTGAGGACAGCAAGCACTTTTAGCAGTGTCTGTCTTCCAACATTTCACACATGGATGCAAAAGCCTCCCACAAACTAAACAGCACATGAACGCACAGCGTTCCAAGTCCAGTGCAAAGGATCTCTGGTGACATAACTTGAGTGCTCAGTCACATTAGATACGCTGAACAGCCACTGACATTTTTGTAGAATGGCATGCAGAATGAGTACTTGCCACTAACTATGCTTTTTCTTTTTTTTTTTTTTTTTTTTTTTTCCAAAATAGTAGATTCCCTTCTCCCATCTTTGTCGTCTGACATCCCACCCCAAGCTACTGAAAAAGAGATTCAGTAATCTTACTGGTTTTTTGTGTAGTTTAGCCCACTCGAGGGCTCCCATGTACAGACCATCCAACTGTGCAATAATATAGCCAGCATGCCTCCAAAATGGGTCATCCTTATTATTTCTGATTTGTTGTCTTGTCCATTGATCTTGCTTCCTGCAGAGGAACAAACAGGTTGGGGGTTTCTTGTTTTTCTTTTAGAGTGTAATTGATAATGCAGGGAAGAGACAAATGTATTATAGCCCAGCTGATCCAACCTTCCTAGTGTTTTGAGGCAAACCATGCTCTGGCAATCCTGCAGGCATAGATGTTACACCCAAAGGATATAAGTGTTCAGATCCATGGAACATACCCTGCAGCAGTGTGCCTCTACCAGACTTCAGTATCAGAGAAGAATTTGTACTCCACCTCTGTGGGGGACTCTGCTATGTCAGATCTAGCATCCCCATATAGGCAGTAAAGGGAAACAAGCATCTGATAAGTCAGATCAACCATTCCCTTTTAAATGTCTATTTAAGGGTAAAATAGACTGGCCTTTGAAGAGCCTGTTTCTCTCTCCTAGGTACAAGCACAATGAAGGCTTTCTGCCAGTGGTGCTCAAACACTGCCTAAGAACCACTGCTATGCCTCTTGGTAAAATGTGGGAGGTGAAACGCAACCATCCTGTGTGCCAAATCCAATCAGTTACTAGCCAAATAACCCAGGTTTAGGGCATGAGGCAACACAAGCTGAATGGACCCTAGGGCAAGAACAGCCAACATTATAAGGAACAACCAGAGTTACCTCCTTTGCTGTGCACAAAGGGCCACAGAAGAACCACAGGTGTTAAAAAGTAAGTCAGGACTAGATTCCAGCCTCTTCCACCCTCCTGTATCTAACCATCCAGTGTTATGTACAGCAACAAGAAAAAGAGAATGAGCCTGGCTAGGAAGCAAACTCTTCCAGCAGTATAGGGGTGATAAAACCAGCCAGATTTAGCTTTCTGGAAGTAACAAGATGCAAGAAGTATGTCAGAGGGAATGGGGATATGATCAAAGCATACAGGACAACACAGCAGCCCCTATTGCAAAACTGCTATAAAGTACAGCAGCAATGTAGGAATCTAGGATATAGGCAACAGGAAAATTATTCAAGGCCATCTAGTACTGCCCCCCTCCATCCAACAGTGCATCTTGGGGGATACAGCTACTATGCTGAATCATTCTGGAAAAAAGCCCCATTGATGTGGTAGCTAACCCATTTTTCTCACAAGAAGGGCAGCAATGCTGAAAAATGATAGCAAAGGAATGCTAAGAATTTTTTTTCCCCTCTTCTTTTTGGGGGAAAGCCAAACCCAGTCAACCTTATATATGTGCACCAATAACAGAATTAGTCAGATATATAACCCCTTGTGGAAAATACAAGACAAGGGAAAGATGGAAGAATAGTCCCCAGAAATAACCGAAGTTTCACAGAAGTATTTGTAACAGAAGAAAACATAAATCTAAGGAGATTTAAATAACTGCTAATCACTTTCCCAGCACCTGGCCTGGTTCTTCTCCCACTTGTACTTTCCCACCAGTGTAGCTGCATTATTTGAGCGGAATTATTTTTATTTATACAGCTGAAGAGAAAACTGAATCAGGACTTTTGTGATTAGAACAGAATTTACAGCAGTGGTAGAATATACAAAGTGCTAACCTAACAGAGGAAAGAAAGAATACATAATGCTAAAAAGATTAAGGTGCCAGGAGACTGCACACTTCAGTGTAACATTCAAAATACCAGCTTTTTAGAAAAGGATTTTGACTAGAATGACCTTCAGAATTCATTGGTATTAACCCACACCCCTTTGTAGCAATGGTTTTAAACATTTCTTTGAAAGAATCAGCATTGGGGAAGGACATATGTATATTTAGAAATTTTTTTCATACTACTGGTATTCAAGTGGAGGGAAAGGAAGCATATATTTTCTTTAGCCCATAAGGAAGAAAATAAAAAATCCTCCAAAATTCTGTCATCCTCCAAACCCAAGCCTCAAATAATTTTTTTTCTAGTAACAAAATACATACGCCATAAAATTCTGAACTCCACTTCGAACAGTAGGATTCTTAATTAACTGTGGGTACATATTTGCAGCATGGTCATACATTTGCCTGAAAGAACAAGAGTAACAGAAGTTATTCTTTTGTGTCTTCCCTTCCTTTTTCTTACCAACCCGTTGATCAACAAGCACAAGGGATAAGCACCACAGTCCACAAAGTAAGCTTTTTCTAATCACAGAAATTACTTCAGTGCACAATAAACAGCAAATGTAACACAAGTTGATTGTTTAAATTGCTATACAATGGAAAGATATGCAAGAATGTGATTGAACTATGTCATAGAAAACTTCACATTCAGCAAATATTTGTAGGCCAGAAGCACCTTGAAAGTGTTAACACGTTAATTTAAAGCACAACAGAAATAGTTTACTGGACAGCTATTCCACTTGGAACCAAAAAAACCCACACAAGTAAGGAGAATATAATTTGCTGATTCAGTTGTGAGAGATAATTTCAGCCTGATACCTAGCAGGTTTTACTTACCATTAACCATTTTCCTTCCTTCCTGATTAGGCTAAATATTTCTAAAGTGAATATAAATTGATCCTACACGTTCCCACAGAAACTCCCTCTCAAGCCAGCTCTGAACCAATTCAGCTTTATGGACACCAAAATTATTGTGCGGGAGGTTTTTTGTTGAATTCAGTTAACTGTTTCATCTCCATTAACTAATAGGAACAAAAGTTGTAAGGGTTCTTTGAGTTTGTTGGTACTTTTGTTTAAGAGAAGTCCTTTACATTTCAAGATGGAATCAACGGCCAAAAATTGCTCGGGAGCCCAGAAGTTAAAATCACCCCTCCTTAGGTGAAACGTAATAGTCTTATTCAAGCCTAAACAAAGCTTCCAACATTTCTGAATTTGGGTCAAACTTAATCAACATTTTTTTGACCCACTGAATTTAAGAAGAAAGAAAAAAAAAAAAGACACAGAGAGGAGAAAAATATTTAGTTCTAGGTGGAAATCTGCAGGAAATTATTTTGTTGAGGTCTGGAGTTAACAGAACTACATCAGTCATCAGCAAAGTTAGCTCTTATCAAGTGCTGAAAGAAAACAGAACTAAGAAACAGATACCAGCCTCAAGGAAGGTACATGCCAGCAGGACAGAATTCCCTGTATTAAAACTCAGGAGGGCAGCTTCCTCTGAGAGGGATGCAGACAGGAGCTCTTCCCAGTTTTTCTCTGGGCATAATTAGAGAATAGACCAGAGATGACTGAATGGTTTGCTGATACTCACATTGACCCTCTCCCCTCTCTTTCTGTCCCTTCCCTGTTCCCAGCTATTTAAGTACTTGATAGCATGACCCTGCTTTCTTCTTAGCTCTGGTACCATTCTGACTACCAAATGTAATTGTCTGCATACATTCAGGCAAAACACTAACCCAGCAAAAAAAGTTAATTATTTTTCTGGCAGTTTGCAGCTTGAATTAGGTTGTTATGTAGACATATAAGCAACAGAGCTGGTGCAAAGAAGGCAGCTCTCTACTGTGTTCGCAGATGAACCGATGCATGGAAGGGCCTGATCAGTGCCAGGGCAGACATAGGCTGGAGAGACTGGATCTGTGGAGGGAGATGCTGGGGCAAGAGGGGGAGCATTTGCCAGCTTTGCACTGTTACACCTTTTATGAAACTGCAGCTACAGTTACCAGTTTTAGTTCTAGAGCTTCCCATCTCCCATGTAAGACAAGACTACATGCCATAATCATAACCCACTTCTTGAAGAGGACAAGAAAGTTGAAGAGACATAGAGATTTTATCCACCTCTGCTGTCACAGAGAATTTAGCAAATAAAAATCCCAAGTAGTTTTAGGAAGGAAATTATAGCATAACATACTCCATACTACAAGTCAGAGCTCTCATGGCACTAGGGAAGAGGAGCAAAAAGCAAGAGACAGTCTATCTGGCAGATGGTCTTTTAGGAATGAGAACCAGATGTAGAGGATAAAACCAGCCAAGAAACTAATCACTGCCTAGGCCAGGACAGATGATCAGGCTTCCAGGCTCTACTCTCTACATGTTGCACTCAAAAGGTCACGCAACACAAAGCAGATTTTACACCAGTAGTATCTTTAAGCTGTGTTCACTGATGCAGAGCCTGGGTTAGTTCAGAATCAGGGGACTGAAAACAGTTTAATGGCCTTCCTTCTTGTGTATGCTATCAGAGCACAGGCAATTCCTGGAACTGATTTTTCCGTTTTAAACACCCAAGGTTATTGAGAATTTTTCCCTTGCTCTGTGTAAATTTTTTGTTTTAACAAAGCTTCCATGTGCATGGCTTGCATGTTTTGTAAGGGTATTATCCTCTGAAGTAAACTGGATCATTATAGGAAGGTAAGTCTTTGCAACTTATCTAAGGCCAAATGCAAGGCAATTTACAAAGCTGGGCCAAGAACACTTAAGTCTCAAAACAGCAAAGCAGAACCCTGCTTCTTCAAATTAGGCAGGAAGATGACAGGACTCAAGTCAGCTGAGGTTATATCAGAAAAAAAGTAAAATTAATGTTGTTTCAAACTTAAATACTGCTCTTAGGCACCCAGCATGCCCCAATTGGCAGCAATTAAAAGTAATGTCATGGATTTGGACACACTCTGCCATTGCCCAAGTAAAGTAAGGCCTCATTAACAACACTTCTCTGTTGGTAATGGAGGAAGAGAATTCATACCCAAGAAAACCAGAACAAACATCTTTGGCTGGATGATAGGACTGGACCTTACAGACATGAAAGGCTGGGGATAAAAAAAAAATACCTGCCTCTCCAGCCACTACAGGCACTAATATTAGCTGTATCCAACCCCTAACTATGCGTTTTTAAACTAGACAGCTACTATCTGGATCAGATGCCAGCACTAGAAAGATGAATCATGCTCTAGAAAAGGCTTGTGTTTCTACCCTCACTGGTAAACAGGTCTGACTAGCTTAGCTATTGCTTTTTCTATCACAGACCTATACAACTAGAGCCAAGATTAATTCTTCCCCAGTAATCTGGGATTGGACAGTTCTAGTTTGTCTCATATTTTCATGTTTTGGCGTAGTTTTTTACAAATCCAGCTGTCTTACATTCTGCTTAGATTCCTGCTAAGGACAAAGCAAACACATGACAAAGAGAGATGGTCACTCTTTTGCTTACATGAGGAGACCTAGCTGTGTCTAGAAAACTATGCCCTAAGTGTAATACAAGAACTGAGCTAGCTGAGACTTTCTAAAGGTCTCCAAATTGCAGGTACTGTCAAGCTGGATAAGCTGGAGTTCCTGCTCACCAGACAGCATCTGCAGGAATACTTCAGCCTAGGATCAGGCATGCAACATATCCTTCCCATTAATGCATCACATCAGAGCTCCTCCTAGTAGGACTTCAGGGTTTCTGCAAAGAGCCACGCTGGGTCACTTCTGCTTTATGGAGTCATTACTACAAATGTACCAGCGAGACAGCTGGAGACCTTGGAGTTGTTCAGGCTACAGGTAGCAATGTGCTAGAGGGCATTTCAATTACTAGACGTACCCAATGTTTTCACATTGGAGGGCTGTGCCTAAGCCACCCAAGGCGGTGCTTATGCTGGGAAGTGACAGTCTTCACTCCAGTCGCTACATGGTTGCTGATGCAAATAAAGCCTTCCCCACAGTTAAACATATTGTTACACTTCCTCATTGTTAGCAAGTCCTTAAAAAGGATGGTTGCATAGCTACTGAGGACACCAGTGTGTGCAAAAGCAGGATGAGTGTTTAGAGACATCCTAAGTCCTGATGGTGCTAGAGAGCTTCCCTGAAGACAGGCTGAATGGGCCAGGCAGTCTGATGGGAACAGAGTTACAAACTGAGAAAGGCTGTTTCCCAGTTTTACTTCAGAAGACTTCTGTAACTGTCCCAAAGAAAGAACATCTACCTGCATGTTAATTAGGATTCTATGACTCTCTAGACAAGATAAAGAAGAGAAATGGAGCTCTGAAAGCAATCTTAACATCTGCAAACTTAGTGAGTTCTCACTGCTTCCACAGTTCAGGAAATTGCAAACAATGTGTAAGAGGATTCATTAGTTGCAGTGTGCTGAATAAAAAAACCACGAAGGTTATGCAGCTAAAAGCTGAAGTAATAGGTTCTCTGCCTTCTCAAGAGCCAAGGGAGTATATCACTAATTCATCTCCGCTCCTTAGCTGGAACATTTTCAATACATATTCTTAGCTTCAGGAAAAGCCCTCTTTATCCAAAATAGCTTTACAAGACCTAACAGAAAAAGCTTATATTCATAAACCCTTGTGAGAAATATGCTCCCAGTGTAGTTACAGATGTACAATGGGAAAAAGACACAGCCAAAAACCAAATTCAGACAATATGTATAATATTTGATAGTCATTTCAGTGATGGTAAGCATTTTCAGGTTTGGCTCTGCCAGAGGATTTCTCAGTGGATTTCCTCAGAAACAAAAGGCTTTGGCTAGTTCTGTTGTTGCATCTTAACCCACTCTCATACTCAGCTCCTTTGAAACAGTTGAATTTCCTACTTTGCTTAAAAGCTGAAGTCTCAAACCCTATTTTTCTACACTGATCAACCCTCAACTTCACATTCACAGACTTCAGGATCTCTGTTCATTACTCTTTCTGCTATATCCACTTCTCTACCAAGGGCCACTCAGTGCTGGAGCTGGTAGCCCTACAGTAACAACGGCTAGGGCTAGGAAACTGGAGAAGGCAAAAGCTTTGAGCAAAATAATTTTAGAAGTACCTTCACTTCTGTGACTCTTCACTTAACACCCATGGAAAAAACAAAGGGGAAATCTCCCTCCCCTAAACCTAAGCATAGACTAAAATATCAGATAAAATCCTTGCAGACTGTTTCACATCCAAACCATGTTTAAAGGAATGGGGATATACTGGTTTGTTTAAAAGCCAGGAAGACAAATCTAGAATGCATTTGGCTCTCTGTAGTATGACAAAGCTTAAACTTAACCACTTAGAAATGAGTACACCTAGGTAAAACCTTAGTGAAAAAAAAAAATCTGTTGAGTAATACCTAATTTTAACAATATTCTAACACTGGCAACCCCCAGAACCATATGTAGTTTACATAAACTGAATTAATAGCACATAACAGTAACCTCTTATGCCAAATAATCCAACAACATACATCCAGATCTCTCATGTACTTCATTGCCTTTCCTGTCTGGAATTCACGTTGTGCACTCAGAACTCTAGGATTCCTTTACTCTTTCCCTCAGAAGTGTTTTGTTATTGACAAATATTACAGTATTGAATTTCCTTTAGGCTCTCCAGAGACCTAGCTGCCCCTCCACAGTAAAGCCTACTAAAGAGTCACATTATCACGCCATATGATCAGAGAACTATCCAGAAATCTTAACTGATCTTAAAATGTCTTACTAATTAATATCATCTTGTCCAGCAGCCTTATCTGACAACTGTTCAACAGACAACCTTCCCTTGCTGGCCTGTTCAATGCAGCCTATAGGTATTTATTTTAGTGTTCCAGAAGCAAGCTGGTAAAGTCAAATTCATGTAATCATATCCATCGCAAGCATCTCCCAACTATTCCCCAGCCATGCATAAGAATTTGGGAATTTTTCTTTTCCTGTGACTAGTTCGATAAAGAAGAAGATGGAGATTGTTCAACAAGAAAACACATGTTACATTCTTAACTATATCACCAGCTGTATCCTACCAGTTAGTATGTCATAATGCCATTCTGTCTTCCAACTTAGTAAAGAAAAGAACAGGGTTTGGTTTTGGAGTTATTTTTTGTTGGTAGTTGTTTGATAGTTTTTTGGGTGGGGTTTTTTTTTTCCTTTTAGAAAAAAAGTGCTCTGGATTCATAACAATCACAAAATTCTGTCAGTTTTCATAGATCTGCAGTGTGAGAGAGATTCAGTCCCTCGTCTTCTCTTCAAAGGCTTTCAGGAATACATTGACCCTTCTAGACACACACCAGTCTGCCTTCAGGCCTATCAGTTGGTTTTTTAAAAAAAATTGTCCAAGACAGACTAAACTCTCCATGCTTTGAAGTTTTAGTAGCTGCTCCCCAGCAGTTTCTTGGCAGTGTTTGCTGAAAAAGGTCCTTAAGGAAGCCCTGCAAACCTTGGTAGCAACATTTCTCCCTGTTTGATCTGCTCTCAATTGTCTCATCTGTTGTTGGTCTGTCACCTAACTACAGACTGGGAAAATAACTACTCTTTCCACTACCCTTTTTATAATTATTTACAACATAGGGCTTATGCACTTCCTTACATATACACTATTCTGTGACTACATTACTTAATCAGTAATATAGATACAGTACTTCTCTGTCTCACCAAGGTGTTAGAAGAGCCTGCAGGATAAGAAGCAGAAGGCACATCTTGATTCCATAATGAAGTAGTTATACTTCATACTTGCTACTAATAAAAAGAACAGCATACAACTTCACAGCATGTGGTCACTTTAAATAGATGGGAATTAAGGGAAATGAAAAAACAAACAAACTCACAAGTACAGAAATCCACTAGAAGTGTCATAAGTTGTGTTACTTCCTGAAGTACTTACGGAGCTGTGAGATAGCCTTCCAAGAAGCCAGCTGCATACATGATATCTTCATTGCTTAAGGTCTGCCTGCCGTAGCCTGCTCTGATCTCCAGAACTCCCCAACCTGTTGTCAACATAGTGTTGTTGTAGAAACCATAGGCATCTCCACTCCTGTCCAGTATATTCTTGAGCTGAAGTGTTTTTTCAGCTCTATTCCAGTACACAGTTGCATAGTGGATTTCTATGGTGGAGAAAAGGGGCAACGGAAACAAACAAACATTAATAGGTATTTCCTATCCAATACTGAAATGTCAAGACAATATTTTGGCAATTTTAAAATTTGACAGCTCTCCATCAGGTTTAGTTCTTATGGAGAACAACACTTAATGTGTGGCATGACAGCTAACTGGAGCTTTACCAAGACAAAAAACTTACAGTTAATATTCTCATGGTACTCTTCTGGAAATTATCTACAACTCTTTCACTGTAGAATTCCAACATAGCTGAGACTTGACATAAAATTCCAGAAGTATTTCCTTATCTGGTCCATAAGAAAATCTATACAAATCTTACTGAAATTAACTTTAGAAAACAGCATGCCTTAGCAACTGCAAAGGATCATAAGCTACTTTTGACTTGGTTTTCCACCTAATGGTTCAAAAAGGCTGCAAAAGTTTCCTAAACTGTCTTTCTGGTCAATTAACCCTGGAAGTGGCATTACCCAACAGGAGCACCAGAACTCAGTGGATCACAGCCTTAAAGACAAAAGCACCACAGGTATGCAATCTTTTGTAAGACACACAATCCCCATCACCCAGCTGAAATAGAATTGATCCCAAGTACAAAATTAACAGAAAGGAAAGGCACTAGACTGCTCAGAGTTCTGCTTGGACTGCTGTTTAAGAAATGTTCTTAATTAATTGGGCTTTAATCCTGCTCAGCTGAAGAACAAAGAGCAAGATAAAATGCTTTACAAAAAAACCCCACTACACCTCAAATTCAACCTTCCCTAAAATGGGACCTGATTATATCAGATCTCTGTTCATGACTGATCAAATCATTACTACAGTATTACAAGTGAAAAGAGTTCAAAAATCTTGAGTCAAGAGTTCCCAGAATTATTTGAAACATTTTAAGGGATAAACTCAAACAGAACTACTGAGAAACCTGCAATGGTTTTATTCCCCTGACCCTTCTCCAGCGTGTGGCAACTAGTCCTGCCAGTTTAGAGCAATGAATTAGAATTTGGTTACTACTCCTTACATCAATTTGTTTTGTGTATCATGCCCATAACAGCTGCAAACTAGAAAGCTAGATCTAATTCTGGATGACCTTACACAACATACTTATTATGCATGCTATAATAATGGAACCATGTAAAGAGCAATATAATGCCAGCACAACACTTTATGGTCTTCAAAATGCTGTAAGTAAAATGTTTGTGATAAAGCAGCAAGTTTGATTTCAAATTAAGTACACACACTTTATTCAGTCCTCTAAAACATAACATAAATAAACTATTTTTATGAAGAGCCATGACATATTTGAATAAAAAAGAACATTTTCCAAGAACTAAACTCGTTCTCCAACTAATCACTTTCTGACAGAGCAGTTACTCAGTTGCTTTAAGCCAGTTTTCATCTATTTTACCAGACTGTTGAATAATCTGTGTCATTCAACAGCTGGAAAGCTGTTATTCTCCTAGAGTTCCAGCAAGAATAGCTAAAACTCTTTCTTAATGAGAATCATAGAGTGGCAGAGTTTGGAAAGGGACCTCTAGAGGTCATCTTGTCCAACACTGCTGCTAAAGCAGGGTAATCTACAGCCAGTTGCCCAGGTTTCATATCCAGACAGCTTTTGAGTACTTACAAGGATGGAGGTTTCACAGCTTCTCTGGGCAACCTGTGCCAGTGCTCACTCACCCTCATAGTAAAAAGGTGTCTTCTAATGTTCAGAGGGAACCTCCTGTGTTTCAGTTTTGCCCACTGCCTCTGGTCCTGTCCCTGGGCACCACTGAAAAGAGCCTGGTTCTGTCTTCTTTACACCCTCCCTTCAGGCATTTGTACACATCCATGAGATCCCGACTGAGCCTCCTGTTCTCCAGGTGGAACAGTCCCAGCTTTCCCAGCTATTCCTCATGTGAGAGCTGCTCCAGTCCCTCAATCACCTTCACAGCCCTTTCCCATACTCTGTCGAGTAGCTCGATCTCTCTTGTACTGGGGAGCCCAGAACTGGGCACCGCACTCTAGGCATGGCCTTACCAGTGCTGAGCAGAGGGAAGGATCACTTCTCTCAACCTGCTGGCAACACTCCTAACACAGCTCAGGAGACAGTTGCCCTTTTTTGCCATAATGGCATATTGCTGGCTTATGTTCAGCTTGGTGTCCACCAGGACTCCCAGACCCTTTTCTGCAAAGCTGCTTTCCAAAGTCAGCCCCAAGCATATATTGGTACATGAGGCCGTTCCTCCCCTAGTCAGGACTTGGCATTTCCCTTTGTGGAACTGCACGAGGTTCCCGCCAGCCCATTTCTCCAGCCTGCTGAGGTCCTTCCGAATGGCAGCAAAGCCCTCTGGTGTATCATCAGCAAACTCACCGAGGGTACACTCTGCCCCATCACCCAGAGAGATAATTAAGGAAGATGCTGAACAGTATTGACCACTGGCATACACGACTGTTACTGGCCTCCAGCCAGGCTTTGTACCACAACACACTATGTCAGTCTTCATGAGACACTTCTCAAGCGAACAGGAAAAGCGTTAACTAGAAACGAATTTTAGTAGTGAAGGACCTGTGGGGTTTTTTTCTCCCATTCTATGAATAGAAGTTTTTACACAAATCTATTTAGAGATGAAGTCACTTCAGGGTCTTGGAACACAGTGTTTAAAAAACATGTTTTTCATCTGCCAGGTACTGAGGCTATTTAAAGGACTGAGACGTGACAAACTTTGGATAGCTTTTCAAGCAGCTATAACATTAGTTTTCTGTTATGTCCTTAACTATCTTCTAGTAATACATGCAGTAATTGCTACTTTAGATTAAGGGTAAACATGGGAATCACTCAGACTGAAAATATCTATAAATAGAAGAGCAGGCTGGTAAAGGTCATCATTAAAAAGAGTCAAAGGCAGGCCACTTCACAAAGCTAAAACTTATATAAGCAAAGAGGTCAGGGAAAGGGAGGTCCTGAGAAGAAGTGGTGCAAGTGGTCAATGCAGAACACAACTTGCCTGTCCAACAGTAAATGGAAAGACTGATTCCAACCAAGAAGCCCACTGTGAGGCAGGGGAGAGGCTGGCCACATGCCCAGTACACAAAGACAGCTGAAGAATGGGTAAAAACAGCAAGAACCAAGTAGGGCAAAAGATAATCTTCTTCCCCATCTCTTCAGTAGGCTGCAAAAAGGTGGTAAGTAGTCAAGAGGAACCAGGGTAGCTGGGCATTGTTATTAGTGCCCACAGACTAAATATGTCAAAGTAAGTCAAAGAAACTTTCTTCTACCTAAAGCAAAATAGCCATCGCTTTCTTTTGTAAAAGAAGGTTGATCCCAGTGCCAGACAGACCTGACACAGGTACTCTAACACAGTAGGCTGTGTTTCTTTGTTTTATGCTCTGCCAGAGCATGAACATGCAAAGCTATTTTCAAAAGTCAGAACAAACTTTTCAATTACCTTTGAAGTTTGCCCTGCCCCAACTTCACTACATGACAGATTTAAACCAAAGGAAACCAGGAGTAGAAGAGGATGGGAAAGAAGGGGAAACATTAAATTACAGGATAATTTGCAACAAACCTGGAGAGGCCTTTAGAGGAACAGCATCAAGGCAGCTGTCATAGATGTGACTTAACAATAATGCTGGAAAAGACCATTTCCCATTACTGAGTTACTATTTTTTTCCCCAACTCATTCAATTATGGTCCCATTTCACCTCACTAATTTTTATGTCAGTTTCTGCAAATCTAACTGCCCTGGTCTAAAGAGTCAAAATGCCTACATGCAAAATCGCTATGTTTATTTCAAGGAACATGTATATAATCATATAGTAATTGTTATAATTTAGAAAATAAGTCTTTCTCTTACTACAGCTAGAGTTAAAACTACAAGTTTGTAAATCTGTGTACACTTAAAACATGCTTTACAGTGTGACTGAAGCATTTGCTATCACCCAGTCTGTTACAATTTTAAGCTGCATTCATCTAAACTAGCAGCACTACCTTTGCCAAGAAAGCCATCCAGAACTGAAGTATAACAGGCAACGTAGATATTCAAGAAGCAACTACACATTTCCAAATAATCCCGTATGTGTCCTGTAACTACAGGAACCTTCCCCTTGAATAATGCTAAGATTTTCATGTTTATTTTTGGAGAGCGAGGCAGGGGTCCAGGTATCCCTTACACTAGCAGCTCTATTGGTAACTTCTACCATATGAATCCAAATCAACTTCTCCATGAATCTCCAAGTCATCCTCTTATCATTGAGGTTAGACTTCCCAGTGTGTAGCTGAGAATGCTGACAAGTATTTCAGCCTATTAAAACTGAGAAGAACAGAAAAGACTGGGACAATCTGTGCTATTCCATAAAAGTATCGCTCAGAACAACCTAAATAACAAGCCAAAGCACACTATTTACTGCAATGAATGACTCAAAATCCCTGGGGACAGGGTAGGTCAGTGGAGTTACCATTCCCTTCCATGCAACCAGCCAGCCAGGAGAACTGCATAGCATCAGCAACACAGAGTTCCACCACAACCACCAGTATACTGTATGGTGGGAGACAGAACTGGAGAAGTGCAATAACAAAACAAGCATGGAAATGAAGCGTTCCTTCTCCTTTCTGCAGTCAGTAGGAACTGGGAGGAATATTTCCTCAAACTGCCTGTTTTTAAAAAGATACATCAATGATTTTGTTAAAGATCCAGAAATAGGGACTACATTTGGGAGAGTGTTAAGAATTTCTTCAACAAGTAAGAAGTATCTGCTTTTAGCCAAGTTTATACCCTAAATAATGGAAAAATGAAAATATTTTGGCCATGGCTAGGAGGTAGTGGTAATCCCCTTGGTTTTTAGGCCAAAATGACAAAACCATTCTCTGTCTTTTTGGTTCAATACAGTCACTTGCAAGGTTATGTTAAAAGTGGAAATTGTCTTTTATTTGGTGGCAGCGGGAGAGTGAAAATGCATACATGTTCATAAGAATATGGAGAAAGCAATTAAAGGAAATACTAAAGTAGAGGACCGAGGCAAGATGAAACAAAGAGGAAACCGGACACTGAAAAGGATATGAACGAGTAGCAGTAACTTGTAATGAAAGAACAGAATAGTGGAAGAAAGCAGTACAACTAGATGGCACAAGACCATCTAACAAACACTATTTGATAATTGTCACTGATATTTATTAAATAAACTATACCTACAAAAATAACACCTCACATGCCTTAAGACTACCAGTAAAATTTGTTCGGCAATATGCAACAGCTGCTTTTCCTTATGCTTTCCCAGCCATAAGCTGTTTTAAAGACATACATATAACTAGGTAGGCTACTGGACTTTCCAACTGAGAAATTAACAGAACTCCCTTTTCCTTGTAGATGAAAGAGCTGCAGTGTCTGGGGGTGAGAATTAATATTAGTATTTTTCTTGGTCTGAGAAACAAGCCAACTTACCAGCAACGAAGCATGGATTAGGTTGCATGTAACAACCTAAATTAACAACTGTGAGCATCTCCTAATAACAGGAAAACCCGTGGCTTCCTTAACTATTATTTTTTATATTTAATTTACATGCCTATTTTTATCTCCGCCTTTTCAATTGTGAAGGTTTTTGTAGATGTGTTAGTACATATTCTGTAGATTGCACCTATACACTTTCCACTAAATGAGGAAGCCATCACTCTGCTGTTTCAGTGAAAACCAGCTTTGCACAACTTAGAAACAGAAAAAAAACTAGTAAAAAGTTGCACATCTCCTGTTTTCGGTATACGCTCTCCTACAGCTGATGTTCAGTAGTAAAGATTATATTAGCACAGTACAGCATTTAAATATTTCAGGTCAACCTTAACAGGGAGCATCTGATGTTTCTGCTCAATTTTGTAATTTGATATTTTGTCCTATTTTCCCATTAAAACTTTTAGAACTATCCTTTTAACTATTCAAAAAAGGTTGTATACCTCTATGGTACAACTGAGACTTCCAAGTACAGTTATGATTAGAATCCATTACAAAACAAATGTTAAGTACTTCAGGACTTCTTCAGAGATTAGCTTAAACCACACGAGAACTTAACACAAACCCCAGTAATTTTCAATTAAAGGGGTAAATGCTTTCTTGTTCTGCTTGAATACAAGCTATTTGTGTTTTCTGTTCTACTGGCCTTAATTCATCCTATTTCCTCTTACATTTCAGATCTAAATAATTTGCCAGTTTGCCTCTAACAGGTCTGTCATTATTTGAAGCCTAATCCCCTGATTTGTTCTTACATGAGAGAGAAGTAATATTCAAATGTGAACTATTAAGAGTTTGAGTCTGGTATGGTTTTCATGTTCACAAGGATACTTACTAGTAAAGCTTAGCTAATGAAGTAAACTTGCCAAAACAGTTATAGGTCATCCAAAGAGGAAACAAAAATAATAAGTTTCGTAAGTAGCTTCACTAATCTCCTAGACCCTCAATTTAAGTCATTTTTACCAGAGAACATTCTTCAGAAAGTTTCCAAACTGTATGATGAAGAATCTTCAAGGCATTTGAAATGCCAAAAAAGAATGAACCAATTACAAAAAAAATAAAATCACAATGCTGAAGGCCAAGTTTACTCCATGAAATAGCCTAAAGGCATTTCTATTTGCTCCTTAGTGGTTTTCTACTTCCATTGTGATATAAGGAAACAGGCAGGTATTGCTGAAAGTATTTCATACTCTCAACTTCCTTTCACTTCCTCTGCATCATTTATGGTTGACCCTTCCCTCAATCCTGCTAATGTAGTGGTAAAGTTTTTGCCAATTCAGTAAAGTTTGAAAGGCAGGTCTGCAAGGTGAGGTAGGGCTGTCTGCAAAATGATACGCTTGTAACATTTTGGACACATTAAAACAACTGTTAACTGAATTTCTCCTTGTTTTGTGGCAATTAATAAATGAACTAGGAATTTCCTAGAAGATAAGCACTGAATCCAGCCTTTAAGATCTCCAGAATTCATTGAAAGCAGTAAAAGAGGGAGAAAATCTCCTGCTGAGATTTGCTCCCCAAAACCCTACTATTGCCAACAGTACAAATGGCATCCAGAATTCTCTAATGGGCATTCTGCTCCAAATGGCTGCTGTCTGTCACCAACGTCTATTGATCTTCCAGAAGCAGCTTCACTTTCACATACTCCACTCTTGCTCGGCATCCCTTAAATTCCCTCATTTAAAGACTCCTTTCCCTGCCCTTCCAGTTGCTAGTAAATGTTCCACACTTTGAAAAAAAAAAAAAAATAACATCCCTCACTAGCATGTCTTTTCTAGCACATGGTTAGATACCACAGCGCATGGTGCCCACAGCTGCAATGATTCTCAAACCAAGAAGAAATGCAATTTTTAAGTGGAAAGCCAAGAATCTATAAAAAACTGTGAAGCTCACCAAAATATGCCATTATGGCATTTGCCAAATTCTGTTTCCATCTAAATCTGACTCTGAAGTTGCAACAAGAATAAAGCCCTAAAATCAGGAGACAGAAAAGCTGTAGCAGTCAACAAGCTCAAAATCATTACTAAAGTTTGTTATTGAATTAGGTTAATGACAGTCTTACAGCTTTAACTTTAAAAGTATTATATTATGTAGGCATATGATAAAAAACAATGGAGAGCACAAAACTAGCATGAAGTGGTGCTTGTACCATAGAAAACAATTTTAGTTTTTCAAGGCGAACCAGATACTGGTAACATACTTACTCTAATGGCAGCGCAAGTTAACGACTCGGCAAACATCAGATCATGCAATAGGTTTGAGCTCTGAAACACGCACAATGCTCTACCCCACAGGGTAGCAATAAAACCCTGTTACGGATGCAGGTTGCAGCATGCTGTAGGCCACCGCGCCAGAATTAAGCGTCCATCCCAAATGATTCCCGTGCGTGCACATTACATCAAAAACCAGCACCGCTGGGAGTTCAAGGCACCTTCTCATCTGTGGAACCCGTAGTTTCGTTCCCCTCGCCCATTCGGGGAACTGGAAAGGTGTTTTGAAAAGTATGCAGGAACGAAGTGCCCCGCACTGAACATCCACCAGGCACCACGGCCCAGCCCGCCCTGGCCGGGGCATGAGGCGCCCCCGGAGCCAGCCCAGGGGGCAGCCGAGACCCTCCCCGCCCGCAGGGCCGCTCCGGGCGGTGAGGGGCTTACGGCCGCGACGGGCGGCCCCGGCACTGCCGACGGACGAGGCCCCCCGCCGCCTCGCGCCCGCTTCCAAGGCGGCACGGGGAGCGTGTTCGCCCAGCGCCAGCCGGGGAGGAGGCAGCGAGGAGCCCACGGCGGGGCGCGGAGCCCGGCGAGTCCGCCGGGGCGGGCGAGCCGCGCCGTCTCCGCAGGAGCCACGGCAGCGGCCCAGGCCGGGCTCCGCCGGTAGGACAGCCCCTCCCGGCCGCCTGGCACCCCCGAGGCTGGGGACAGCCCCACTGCCTGCCTCCCTTCCCGCCCGCCCCGGCGAGAGGGCTCCGAGGTGAACCTCCCCTGCCGCCCCCTCTGGGCCGGCCCCCGCCCCCGGCTCGCCTCACCTGCTCGGCCCCCCGCCGCCGCCCACAGGAGGACAAGCCCCCAGCAGCAGCACACGCTGCCGCCGAGCCGGACCATGCTGCTGCTGCTCCCCCGCGACTCCGCCGGGCGCCGAGAGGCGGCGGGACTTTAAGAAGTTCCATCGCTCAGGGCAGGTCTCGCCGCTGCCCCCGCCTCCTCTGGCGCCCGCCCCGGTGGCTGTGCCGGGGCGAGAGCTGCCCCCGAGCCGGCCGCCCTCTCCCCTCCGCCTGCGGGATGTGCCCCGGGGGCAGCCGGCTGCGGCGGCCGCTTTTCTCGCCCCGTTTCCCGCCCAAAGTGTCGTGGCGGCAGCTCTGAGGCGGCCGTTGGGCCCGGGGCTGCCGGCTGGCCTGCGGCCCGGCCACCTCCCCACCTGGCGTGTCAGTGGCGATGGCAGAAGCCGCTGGGGAAAGCGTTAGGTCAAGCTTAGCAGAGAGCCCAGGGCCCCAGCATCTTCCTGGTCTCGGCACTTGTTTGGAGCCTGCCTGGCCCGGGCGGGACGTGGGGTGCAGCCCGGGCGGAGGTCAGGCCTCACCACAATGCTGGCCAGCCTGGTGAGACACAAGGCAGTGAGGAGGGAGCGCCAGGCTGGCCACTGGGCTTGCTAAGAGTGATTATCCCAAAAGGCTTGAAGGTTTATCAGGAAAGGCCCCCATTAAGCAACAGGAGTTAGGTGGTGTCTCGTCAAACTACATGTTTTGCATCAGAGGAAGAGCAGCTTTCAGTCCTGTTGAGAAGAAAACTGCTGTGCGTGTCTCAGCAGAAAAGCTCAGGGACAATCCTTTTCCTGGGGTCTACAGATAGAGACAGCTTGCTGTGGGATTTTCCCCTGCCCCTGTGATTCAGATCATTTTGAGAAACTGCCTTTTCTTCTTTCCCAGTGTTGGATATTCTACTGCTGTCCTAAAACATCCACTGTTGGGATTACGTGTTTTGGTAATTGTTAAAGATAGTTCAAATTTGATACCGCTGCCTGTAATAGCCTCATATAACAAGGTCACATGCCAAACAGTTCAGGCCAAGTAGCAAGCCTTGGCCTGAAGCCCAGGGTAAAGCCATGTAGCACTGCTGCTGGCTGAACGGATCCTTATCGATCCCTGCTTTGTTTTGGGGTACTTTTCCCTAAGAGATAAGGATAAAATACAGTACTGTTATTTTTTTTTTCCTCACCAGAGAAAAATAACTCTTAAATGTCAAATCATGAATGGATGCTGTGTTGGAGGCATATATTCAAAAGGCTTTTCCAAATGAAAAATTCACCTCCATCACATGCTGCTCTCAGTTTGACTGTATTGGTGAAATAAAATACAAAATTATATTTTCTATAGAATTCCCTGTATAGGATTACTACAGGGGGGAAAAAAATACACTCTGTACACGTCATGGGCATGGCCAGGAACTGGAGGCACATGTGAACCAGGATAGAGAGCACAAATACACAATGATGAAACAGAAGGGGAGTGTGGATGAGTGATGAATGGCGCTCCTCAAGGGGCTGCTATTGAGACCAGTGCTGTTCAACATCTTTGTTGATGGCATGGACAGTGGGATGGAGTGCACCCACACCACCACCAAGCTGAGTGGTGCAGTCAACACGCTGCAGGGAAGGGATGCCATCCAGTGGGACCTCAAGAGGCTTGAGAGTTGGGCTGGGGTGAACCTCATGAAATTCAGCAAGGCCAGATGCAAGGTCCTACGCATAGGTCGGGGCAATCCCAAGCACAAATACAGGCTGGGTAGAGAATGGATTGAAAGCAGCCCCGAGGAGAAGGACTTGGTGGTGTTGGTTGATGAGAAACTCAAGATAACACAGCAATGAGCACTTGCAGCCCAGAAAGCCAACCATATCCTGGGCTGCATCAAAAGAAACATGACCAGCAGGTCAGGGAAGGTGATTGTCCCCCTCTACTGTACTCTCATGAGACCCCACCTGCAGTACTGTGTTCAGCTCTGGGGCCCCCAACATAAGAAGGACATGAACCTGTTGGAGCAGGTGCAGAGGGCCACAAAGATGATCAGAGAGCTGGAGCACCTCTCCTGTGAAGATGTGCAGAGAGTTGGGGTTGTTCAGCCTGGAGAAGAGAAGGCTCTGGGGAGTGGGGAGACGATATAGCAGCCTCCCAGTACCTAAAGGAGACCTACAGGAAAGCTGGAGAGGGACTTTTTACAAAGGCACGTTGTGATAGCACAAGGGGTAATGGCTTTAAGCTGAAAAGGGGTAGATTTAGATTAGATAGAAGGAAGAAATTCTTCACTGCGAGTGTGGTGAGGCACTGTCCCATCCCTGGCAGTGTTCAAGGTTGGATGGGGCTTTGAGCAACCTGGTCTAGTGGAAGGTGGAACTAGATGATCTTTAAGGTCTTTTCCAAACCAAACCATTTTATGATTCTATGATTCTACGCATGACAAAAATGAGATGGCGACAAGGGTGGAGTCTGAATATGACCTAACAGCTACAAAGCTCATGATGTGTATTTGGAAAGATTCACTTCCACATGCTTCCAGCCCAGTGATTTGCAGGATTTTTTTTAATGTGAGTTAAGTTCCAATGAATGGTGATGACACAGCCAAAATCCTTTCCACTTGGAGAACAAAAGTTTATCTCACACTAGGTTTATAATATAATGTTTCACTGCTTAAAAAAAGCAGGAGAGGTGAATGACTAGACCTTCAGTGACAGATTTCTTATGGTAGAGAGCTCTTTGATCTAACATTTGGTGACAAGATGCAACGGTAAGGCATTGAATCTAAGACAGATTCAAACTAGAAACCAGCAGCAAACTTTTAAAATGGGTAGTCAAAATTGGTTTTATTGTCATGTATGGTGACAGATACATGCAAGGACAAAACTATGTAGAAAACAAACCTACCAGAAGATAGGTCCATCAACTCATTGCTAAGGTAACTATTTATCTTCAAATAATTATATGAAATTTATGAGCTGAAGAACGCAGGAAAGAGAAGGGCTACTGAAAACTAAACACTGTTTAATGGTCTCAACCAGTGTCAGCGGACATTTGCTGTAAAATAATTTTTATCTCAGAGGTGCCAAGGATAGAAGCCATAAAACTCTTCTTCAAAAAATAGCCTTACATCAAGTCAAAGATCAGAGCAGGTCTGCCTAACATAGTAGTGGTGGGCTTCTTCAGGCTTGAGGAGTCCAGCGCTTAACACTGCATTACAGCTACACTGGCTGAGTGTATAGCCCAGTGGTGCCATTTGCACACTCAAATGCAAACACAGAGACCAAGCTTGTCGATTGGCACCGTGGGGCAGTCAGTAGCAGACTGCAGTCTTTTAATGTACAGATATTCTTTTTAACACCTACCAGTTTTAGAATACAAGTAATTTTTTTCTATCCTCATTCCAATGAACACTTCATTAGGACACAGACATATATATTTTATATATATATATATATATATGTATTAGAATATAATAGAATATGGTATGGTATTAGTGCCAGTGCAACTGTAAGATCAGTTACACATAATGCTGTGGCTATTGGTTACATATTATCTGCTGTTTCTGTGTATACAGTGTTCCTGAGTGTGGGAATTTACATTCTTTAAATAAGAGTATAAGCCCTACAGCACCTAAGTATTTAGTTTTTCCAGTATTTCATTTTTGCACTTCAGATCTGTCTATTTACACCTAGGTTGTTCTTTTTGTGTGTGTGTGTTCTTACAAAGGCAGTTTAGGTTGACAAAGAAAAAACAGGCAACTGGCTTGTGCTTTTTAAAAAAATTTAAGTTGTTAACTTGGACAAAAATGCTGTACATAAAAGAACTATTTTTCACCGAATTTTATGGTTTGAAAACTGACCAAGATTTGACAATGGTGAAAGAAGTATCTCTGCTTTGAAAGCCACCAATGCACAAAAGGCCTTTGCAAAAATTTCACTCACTAGTTGTTATTTCTTCATATGAATGCTGATTTTCTTTTACACGTGTCCCTTGTGCTTTGGTTGCTTTTTAAAGCTGTTTATTAGTATAAATGCCATGATATCAGTTAATGAGTGAATCATCTGAGTAAACCTGAGTTCTGCCTGGTTGTGAAATTTCATCCAAAAGTTGAATTGAAAGTTTCTGAGGTTTAAGGAGTTCAGATAAGTTTTTCCTTCATTTCTGTTGCACTTCTGATTTGGAGGCAGAAGCAGAAGTGGAGAAAAGATATGAAAGTGTGTGGTTTTGCAAGATTTCCAGTTTCATTTTGCAGGCCCAAGAGATTCAGAAAAGCTTTAGAAACCATACAACTTCTGGAGTAATCTCCCAAGGTAAATAACAGAAGTGTTGTCTCTTGAACAAAGTCAGCTTGATTTAACAAAACATGTGAGAGACAGGGGAAAACAACAGAAGCAGAAAAATGGAAACATATCCAGGATTTATGTATGATATGTTTAATGTTATTTTCAAATATATTACAGCAAATCTTTCTTCAAATAAAAATTACAAATTAAATACAACATTTAAAAATCATGTCAAGTTAAGGCTTTGCTGTGAATATTTTTAGAAGTGGATTATTGAACTGGCTATCACATTTAAAAAGCTAACCAAAACAAAAAACCCCAAACTATTTTCCAGACTCAAGTGCAGATATTTTCATTTACCTCAAATCAGGCTGCATGTGTCCTACTGAAGTCATCCAACAATTTCAATGTTACAGTGGAGAGAGGTTTGATTTACTCATAGCAGGTCGGATGGTAGAAAGGATGCTTGAAAAGGTATTTCCTTTCTGCTATAAGCCTCCAGCCTTCACATGAAGTAGTCCAGAGAGTTGCTGCAGCTTTTTGAGTCACAGTAGACATCCAGTTCTAAAGATATGTGGCAGAATTCTCTGTGCTGACCAGTTGCAGGTATTCCAGGGTACCTGATCGGTAGCTAGCTACCCGTGAAAGCTCTTGCATCTTGGATCCTTCATTTTCCCTTTTCTGAAGAATATTGGTTATCATTTCTGCTAAGTCATCTTGTAACCGCTGCTGGTTCTCCCTGAAAGCAACAGAACAGGAAAAAAAAAATCAACAGTTCACACATTTTTAGTGATCCCCAGATCTCCAGTGTCTTTTAAACATTTCTATCCCAGGATTATCTTCATTACATTCACACACCACTGATAAAATGTGTGGGTAGAACCAAATTCAGGTTCTGGATTTGGGAATAGAATTCAGGATTTCCATGTGATTTTTCCAGTTGACATGGATCAGAATCTCTGAACAGGAGGTGTGTAGCTGTGTCATTATCGACCTTAAAAAAATTGATCATTTGCATAAAAAGTAAGACATTAATTAGATTCACTCCTAATCAAAATAGATTCTAGCTCTCAACACCATTACTGGCACCAGCACTTGCACCATTTAACTTCTAGTGGGCTTCAGTAACAGAGTTGCGACCTTTTCATAAATTTCTGCAGTGTATCTGGCTTTTGCTGGAGTACCCCCCATATAACATTTTTAAGGGGCAATTTTATCAGTCACAACATATATGAGGAAGTGAAAACAAAAACATCGCTGACCACAGTGATCCAGCTCAAGAGGTACTTTCAATAGTTGAATTCCAGAATTGCCAATTTTATAATTCTGATAGTCTCAACAGATCATAGTAATTAAAAATAAGGAGTTCTAAGTTTATAAAAGAGATGTATCGTAGAATTAGGCTGGACAGTATTTCCTGCTCAGCACAGAGACAAACACTTGTACTTTCCACTAAAAAAAAAAGAAAGTTTGTGACATTCTGTAGTAGATTAAAAGTTTGATTGTTTCTGTTTTGCAAATGTCCTGAGAAAACCTTTAGCTTTCTCTTAGCCTCCTCTTCTCTTTTAGGTGCATAGGAATTAACAAGCAAAACATTTTATTTGTGCAATGAACACATTGTGTGAGATTCAAAACTTTTGCAGTAGAAGTAAGTGGTAACTTTACGTATGTCTTTCACCATAAGGGAATGGTGATACATACCAGCATATCTGGCAGATACAGTTTGCAATATAATTGCTTCAAGTTGTACTGAAACACAGTCATTTCAAAGCAGACGGCAGCAAATTCCCACTTAGTAAAGAGCAACTGTATGCAGGATTTTAGAGCAGAAAGTGAGGAACTTACACATCTAATGAGTTTGCAGGAAATAATGCAGTACTTGTGTGCAAAATACACATGAAGTAAATGCAACCAGCTACCCTGACTTCAATTTTGCGTAGTTTATAACAAACAGCACCTCCACTATTACTATATTTTATTCAATACTAATACAAAATGATAGCTCAATTCCAAGATATCAACCTCATTTTTCTTCCCTGACAACTTATCTCTTATGTGTTAGAAAGTAAGTTTTTGTTCCATTTGGAAAGACTTCGTGCCTGTGCAATACTACAGTAGCTTTCTCCACCTCTTCTAGCAGAATACTGCTCAAAATCCTGCAAGTTTCATCCCTCCTATGAATTCCCCTGCAAGAGCTCACAGGCATAACAGGGATCTGAGCATTCAGTTGCAGTTATCCTCTCACTGTATTGTCACACGCAGGTGCCATTAAGATTAAAATTTTGGAAATATTAATGTTTTTAATTTTTCTGTCCATCTCTTGCACTTAGCACATCAGCAATTGTCCTATAAGTCTTAATTCCCTTCCAAGGAAATGAACAGGTTGAGCACTTATATACACAAATAACCTTCAGCACATGCATAGTTCCATGTCGTGAATATTTACACGTTTATATGCACATATACTGTTAAGCCTCTAACTGCTGAAGGCAAGCTGAGTGGTATAAAAAACCCCACAAGTGCCAGGGAGGAACAGTGAAAGCTAAAGGGCAAAGACTGGGAATTTCTCTTCCCTTTTAACATATAAAGATCATCTTACACAGAAGGAGGTGTTGGAAGATTGTATTTCTTGTCCTCAGTACCCGTCAACCAGTAGGTAATCTCTGTTCCTCTGCCCTAAATATGTATGAAAAAGAAGAGAAAGCACAATTTCAGGATTAGAATGTAATTTCCTGTTGTTAATTTATTTAAATAATGCTGCATTGCACATCGTGCTGTGTTTGTCTTTGCTTGTTTTCAGTAACTGATGCTCACAGCAAAGGTTTAAAAATCAGATGTGAGAAGAACAAGAATGGAGATACAGCTGTGCACCCACTCCCTTGTTCCATGACTTGAAACACACACTGTGGGAGAGGTGAGCTGTGCTGCCTGCCATCAGCTCCCAAGCACAGACATCTGCCAAGTGTAATAGACTGAAATAAATGGATTGGTAGATAGACAGATATGGGAGCATGAGCAAATTAACAATAGATTCCTCTTCCCTTCCATCAGATGAATTCACTCCACAATTTTCTATTACAAATGGTATGTTTCATTTATTCTCCACATCTTTACGTTGCTTTAATTTATGATTTAGGGAGCTCTTCATTGTTTTGTCTTTATAGAAGTGTCTTCCACCATTAGAGACTGTGATACCAGTTGGTCTGTAACCCTTGTTCCCCAGCTGTTAATCAAGTTGTAGGGTACTCTCAGCTATATAATATACTTCTGTATTATCCCTCTAGTAGTCTGTGTTCATGCATGCATATTGTAAAGGTTACCTTCAAGTATGTTTCTCCTCTCACTTCATACTGGAATTGGCAGTCTGTTCTTTTCAGGATGTTGATAGTGGAACCACTTACATGAATCCTTAAAGCTAAAAAATTAAGAGGCAATGAAAGCTCAGCCTGAAGATATACCACATAATGATATTGTATATATGAAAGCCGGTGCTATAGCAGAAGCTCCTCCAATTATTATCAACATAAATTCTGAGAGTCTAATTATATAAGAATCAGTTACATCAATGCACAAAAAATCTGACTCCACTACATAGCACTGTATCTAGGGAAGAATAGCTGGTACAGCCATTGACCTGAAATACAGGTGACTATAGTATCTGTAATATTCAGATGCCAAAAGAGCATAGCTGGGAGTAACCTACAGAGAGAATAGTCATGTGAAGGCACTGTGCAGAAGGAAGACAAAATGGCTCTTGGTACAGTTCCTTAATGGTGAAGTTGAAGACCTAATTGCTTCAACTTAAAATATATAGCATATACAGTCAACATATTTACACAACAAAGCTATAATACAATTCTAGGTTGAACAAATACCTACAATTCATAAAGTAAAATTAAATTCCAGGCACACAAGTATTATACCTTCCAAAGGAACTCAGCCAGTGATCCAGCCTACGTACTCCCTGTTAACCAGCACTAAAACATGAACAAGGAACAATTCTTCATTGCCCAGCTGAACAGTGAAATAATTGGTAATCAAAAAAAATAGGGCTTCTGCATCTTTAAAACTTCTGCAAGCTGATTAAAAATTGTTCTCAGCTGAAAACAGACACTTCAGTCACAAACTAACCAATAACCTTTGGCCTTGTTACACTGACAGCTAAAATTAAATCCTTACGCAAGCCTGTGGATTCCATCCGTGAAGCTGTGTTCACAGTATCTCCAAACAAACAGTAACGAGGCATTTTTATTCCAACCACACCAGCTGCACATGGACCTAGAAGTGGGATGCAGAGAATGAAAAAAGGTGGATCAAGAGACTGTTTTTGGTGTCTCACTGTTGCAGAGTACTGCAGGGACTGCTGGAGCTCTGTGTTCCTCACCAATGGCAATACTCTGTACCTCACTTCCCAAAGTATCTCCTAGTCTCCCCTTCCACTCCAAACCAAACCTAGCTCTTAGTCTTGCATAATCCAATAAAAGCATAAAAAGGACATAGATGCACAGTGCTAATCGTATTTAAACACAATTTCTGCACAGAAAAAGTACAGTTACTAACTGTCAGGTTTGGAAGCAAGAGAAAAAGAGAATAAGCTTAATTATGGAGGGGTGCATAGTGGTGCCTCAAGCAGTTCCCCAGTGCCTCGGTTACTTTCACTGATGTGTTCCTCCCTTGGTAGCTAGTGTTCAGTTGTTTTGTTGAAACAAGAGGAAATATAAAGATAAAATTTCCCAAAGTGCTTGGGATTGTTGAGCTCTTTGCAGTTCCCCCTTGATAAAAAGTATTTTTATGGATAAATTGAAACATTTATTCCTACATAAGCTTGACAGAACTTTTGCCTCCAAAAGCATAAAATGCAGGCCTGCATTTTTTGGCTAGACAAACATAGCTGGCCATGGCTGATCTCTGCTTTGGTCAGGGAAAAGTGATCTATGAAGGCCTATTTCATACAAGTGGCTTAATCATACCATGAACAATGGCAATTGCTCTTCCTAGCTACTGACTTAAGAATGAACGGGCTATTTCACTTATAGGGGAACAAACCAGTGGCTTATTTACTTCTGTTGCTCTTCCACCAGATACATTGTTTTCAACCTAATTCCTCATGAGGAGAGCAGTTAGGTGTGATGTGCTACCAGACCTTCTATGGATGTCTGTTCTGCTGAGAAACAAGGCAACATTGTTACTGCTGGTCTAGCACTACTGTGTACCAGAGTGAATTCCAATGCGGATCCAAACAGGCAGACCCGGCAAATGTCTAAGCTCAAAAGATCCCATGAAGCTGAGGATGTCCAGAGCCATCATGGAGATGTCTACTGCATGCCGGTTGCCATTCCTCTTTGGTAAACCACTGACCACCATGTAAGCATCACCAATGGTCTCCACCTGTGGAAATAAAACTAGAACTCACTACCTGCAAACACAGCAAATTACACATTTAGTTAAAAGCAGAAAGTCTATCAGATCCTGTTGTTCATGATTAAACATTTTTTCCCTGGACAGCAGGATCAAATAGTTGAAAGTAGCTGACACCTTTTTGACTGTTAATAGTTGAAAGTAGCTAACACCTTTTTGACTGTTAATAACTGTACCCAGCATTCCAGATAATGAATATGTGACCAGCCAGTATAGATAATTTGGTATAAGCAGGCACACTAAAAGCATATTGAAATGAGGTAAGCTTGACCTGGTTTTCTCTCTTTTGTCTTTGCTTAGAAGGCAGATTCGCAAATCCACCACAACATTCAATTTTATTTGTGTCCCCTGGTTAAGTGAGCAAAAGCAAATCACCTTGTAAACATCATGATGGTCAAGAATGTGGTCAAAGTTCTTGTAGATATCATTCAGCATATCTACCACCTCCATAGGTGTGCTGTATTTGCAGAGTGTGGTGAAGCCAACAATATCACTGAAGTAGATAGTGACTTCTTCGAATAGCTCTGGTTCTACCAGGCCAGTTTCCTTCAAAGACTTTACTACCGGCCTGTGGAAGCAGAGAAGGCAGGAAGAAAGATGAGTAATGTTTCGTATTAGAGGTATTTGTTCATGCAACCCAACCACATCATTGCTTTCTGTGCAAGAAACACACAATAATTTGCTGAAAACTGCCACTGTAATTGCATTTTAGATGCCCATAATGCCTTTCAGCCAGGGACCTCAAAGCACTTACTAATGTTAATTAATGCGCTACAGCCTTACAAAATCCAAGTGTGTTAATAGCCATGAGGAAACTGAGGCACAGACAGCTGAGATTCTTGGCTAAGTTCAGAAATAGGGATATTGAGTCAAATTTAAAACTGACATTCTGAATCTTCTGACCTGTAGACCTACATTCTACCTACATGATAAGTAAAAACAGACATATTTTTCTGTTTCACTAGCACAGAAGTAATTTCATCCTGATAATTACGTTGCCTCATCCTGATTTCAGATGAGATATTGTAGTCTGATAATTTCATGGAACAAAGATTCAATACCATGACAGTCAATATTTGTTCAGAGGGACCTTAATTTTCTTGCATTTCTAAATCCAGGAAAATCTCTGTTCCTAGTGGAGGTATCTGAGGAGAATAATTGAGAGACTGAGAAGGTTATAGGTGTTGCACAATGCTGTGTTCCGTCTACAATGAAACTATTATAGAGTGGCAGGAACAACAGTGTGAGAAAGGAAACATGGATTCCTTGTTGATGGTGCACGCAATGAGCTCATTTCAAATTTTCCCCAAAAGTGAATTGAACAGATTTTTTTTAAGAAGAGTCATAAAATCAATACTCTGACTACTTAAATACCCTTGAAACTAGTAGTGACATACAAGGGTAGTTTTACTATTCCAAATGTATGCAATACCAAAATCACTGATATTACCAATATTATAATATCAATAATATTTGTCCTGTCCTGACGCATCCGTCTAGCCCAGTCTGGCCCAGACCACCTCAGTTTCTCTGTTGCATTGCTAAATCCCAGCCTGGAGTTGGACTGCACTCCTGCTCTCCAGCTGGAGTCACTCTTTCTACATAGCAAGGTGCTGGAGCAGAACTCTGTGATGTGGGATCACTGTACATCTGTGTGTTCCCAGGAGGGCAGTGAAAAAAGAGGTTTGTGCTGGACAGGAGGATCCTGTGCATTAAGAGAGGCTGAGGAAAGTAACAGGTCCCAGTACCATCTTGACATGAAACTCCACCATAGGGTGGAGACCTCAGGGACAGATTGTTCTTCTTTCCTTCCTAGCAGGATCAGATTAGAGGGGAAGGAAATAGAAGATTAACGTTAATCCCAAACCCCACTCTCCAAGAACCAGACGATATATGTAAATAAAATGCCAGTGAAAATCTTCCTGGCCAGTTACCTTGGAAGTAACATGAAATTAAGCCTGTCTGCTCTGTCTCGCTCTGCCTTGTATAGCTCTGTCCTTTCCTCCACCAGGTGCTCCAGGTTCCGGGAATACAGCTGTAGACGCCTGATCAGGGTATCCATGTAGCTTTCATTTGTCTGGCCATGGTAGTTACTATGAATAACAGAAATACTCAGGAGACAAGTAAGGTTGATGAAAGCACATTGTTGAAAGTCAAAAAGAGACAAAAAAGGAGCAACAGAAAACTTCTCCAGTGTAGCTGGAAAACTGCTTCCATGTAGTTAGAATACAAAGTGCCTCAAGTGCATCATTCCATTTCTTGCTTGGAGGGCTTACGTATACGAACTGAAAGTCTGTGATCCATGCCTGTCACTTGGAGATGGTAATTCTTAAAGCACCCTTAAATCACCTAGCCCTGCTAACATCAGGTCAGCTCCAGGTTACCTTGGGTAATCCATGAACATTCATTTGTAAAAAGTAACTGATAAGCTCAAATCCTGAGAGGAAGCTAAGATAGTAGGTAGAAAAATGTATATAACGTTTAAAAGGAGACTTCAGCCAGAAGAATTAAGACAATTTGGGGCTGCCTGTGTAGAAGATGGAACAATTCAATGGAAGAGTTAGCAGCCCCTGGGCTGGTTTTACTCACAAGATCCTGCAGACTCCAGCCTACTAACTCCTGGAAGCAGAAGTACAGTAAGTAACAAGCCACTCACAACCCCTGTTTGTCTGGCCAACCTGCACTCACCAAATCAGTCTGAAAGTAGATGGGGCCAGGCTGACTAACAGTTAGATTAGTATTGTATCCAACTGGACCTTAAAATCACTCTTACTGTATACAAATATTTATGTCAGGGATGCACCATCTTAGAGCCTCCATGAGGAAAACACTGTGTTGCATGTGGCAAGAGGCAAACTCTTTGCTTTTGTAGAATGGAGGCTTAGGAGCTGAACCAGGACATCTTTCTATTCAGCTGCAGTAGGATTATTCAGTCAATACATTCAGTTATGCTTAGTGCAGTTGTCCTTCTGCCCACGTAAAGTATAAAATTGTGTGAGTACTGCTGGGGTTTGTTGATGAGAAAAGCTTTAAAAATTGGAGAGCAATTTCCCAAGAGAACTGATTAAAAGCTCACTGGCTGGACATTGAAATAATTAATTCAGACCAAACTCTGCAGGAACAATGCAGCACTGTCCAGGTGAAAGGCCTGTATAACCCCACGGGGTTTATTCAACTATGGCCCTTATTATCCCACAACTTTATACCAACAAAACTCTGTAATTAATATTTCTGGTGAGTTATAACACAGCACTTCTGGTCAGCTTAATTTGCGACCATCCAAACTCATTTATGGCACAACCCAGCTCATCCAAACTTTCTAATCATCCTCCAAACATTTATGTGCGTTCGTTTCCTGAAACTTGGATGACATGAGTCACTATCCAACTCTCAACTAGAGACAGGGGGTGAATTACTTGAATCGTTTAAATCTCTAACTATCCAGCTTGCTACTTTCACAATGTACCAATCTGAGGTATAGTGATTGTCTTACCCTCACGCAGCTAACACATGCATAGATTCTCATGCACACACATGTACGTATACATACACACATGCTTGCCTACTTTGCCACCAAAGAACAGAAGAGGATCTAAGTGAAAACACTCAGTTTTTCCACTGACTGAATCATAATCACATCGGCTTACACACTTAAAAATACGAGTTTTTTAATACTTAGGAGGAGTTTGGAACCTTCTAAAAAATGGTACTCCTGCTGCTCACCTGAAAATTTTAGCCAGAGTACTCTCGATTTTCTTAAAGTCAGGCCTTTTCTCCGGATCTTCCTCCCAGCAGCTCTTCACTAGCATATACACCTTCAAACAAAAATTTAAGGGAAGTCCACCTGAGTAAGGGACATAGAAGGATAATGGTGCTAAACAGCACTGGTTCATTAAGGAATTTCCGGTTACTCTTGACTGGCAACATATTAAAATGTGTGACTAACCGTTTTGAATCTATGGTTAGGACACTCACTGCAGGCATCTTAAACTTAACTCTGTGGTGACTAGCAACATGATCTTAACTTGAATTTGCAATGCATAAATGAAAGCCAAGTAAATGGATCCAGTCTTGCAGCTGGATACAGTTATTGACATGATATGCAGATACAGTTATTGACATGGAGCTAAATGCTGTGTAATTATATTTCCAGTATCTTGAGTTTGGGAATTTTCTAAAACTGGTGATTTAGCCAAAAATAATGGGGTTCATTGCTGAATATGTGGACGTCTACAGTACAGTCATTTTCACTGGAGCAAGAAGCCTTAGGGGTATATAGTCAGTGGAAAGAGGTGTGATTCATCCCACCTGAAAGATATCTAAAATAGGTCAGAAGAGTGGCACCATGTAAGTGTCCATTTCTTTCCAGTGAAATAATTTTTCTTAGGTTGTATTTAATTTCACTGGCAACAACTATAGAATACTGTTTTTTTCCCATGATATTAGGGCATTTGGCTTAAAATGTGCATAGCTTTCATCTTCCCATGATCATGACCTCTAGTTTGGCCAGGACTTCTGCCCTTCACCCAGAAAATGGCTTAGTTAATCAATAGCTTACTTCCACCTGTCTTTCTCCCACTGTTTCCAAGGTCAGGTCTGGTCGGAAAGGCTTCACTCCTTTGCCACTCTCCACTCTGTAAAGTTTCTCTAACACAGGAAAAAGATGGAAGGTTTAAACAAAAAAAAAAACCAAAACAAAACAAAAAAAACAACCACAAGAAGGATGCTGCTTGCAGATAGCATCCTATGATGCTACAAGTTACTGTACAAACAGAAGCCTTGAAGACAGTTCTCTCATTTTGATACAAATTTCAACTTTGGAGCTTTTCTAAATATCACAATGTCTAATTGTGATATTTAATAATGTCTAAATATCTAAATGTCACAAGATCAAAACAAGCTGGCTTGAATGCCCCTGAAAGCAAAATGAATAGGAATATACATGAGTATTTATTGATCATGGTAGACACAGTTATAGCATCTTCCCAAATGAATGTTAGGCATTATTAGTGTGCCTCTCAGCATGAGGTATATAGCTATAGTAAAGAACAATGTGAAAAGCCCATTGTGACTTCATCAAAAGTGTGGAGACATACAATTTTTATCACAGCAGTTCATCCTGCAGATGTTCAGCTTCCTTAAAACTAGGCTATTAATGTATATTGTTTAAAAACACTGCATTTGTTAACTCATTTTGTCCTCTTATTCATGAAACCCATTCTTTGAAAGTTATTTGGAATCTGAACAGATCAGAATGCAGGCTGCATTTGCACAAATCAATTTAAGCACAGTAAGTGAAAGCTAAAGCAAAAATGTCTTTGTCCTTCTCCTCCAGACCTCAAGAGTTCCAGAGGGAGTTAAATAAGACAAGCAATTTTTTACCTTTGAGGGAGAGAAACTGAAAGAGATCTGTGAACAAGGATGAAATACATTTATTAATAATGTCTGATTATGTTTGGGACACAATTTTACTGAAGGAAGCATATAATGAGATGAGGAGGGTTTGTAATTGTGATGGTATGTGCAAGTCTAGAGCAGCTAGGGATGCCTAAGCATGCCAAGTGTTCATGATCACCTTAAAAAGACGCAGCAGCTTCCAGCTTTGTAGTACAGAAATTACAGACTAGAGAAAGAGCAGACTTGAGTCCCCCACATGCTACGGAGTGTAGAGACTCCTAAGAAGACTTCTGTGGGCTAAGAGACAGAAGAATCTGTGTAAGTCTCATGTATACAAGAGGTATGTGTTGGATTTCCACACTGTGCATACACCTGATAGCGGAAGTAACAGCAACTGTTAGCAACACTGCAATTAGCCAGTGGCATAAAGCAGTGAAACAAGGAGGCAGCTTGAACTGAGCATTGGTACATGACAAGATTTCACAATATGAGCAGCAAATGAGGTGTTTCTGCAGAAGAGTGGAGCAACCAGCTGGCCTAACAGCTGTCTTGCAAAAAAGTCAGTGAAGAGAACTATGACCTAGTTACTTCTATACATTAGAAATCCAGTTCTGTATGCCCATTGCCTTTGTGGGACTTCTTTTCTCTCATTAGTAGCAACATTATTTTATGTTAAGTTGATTATACATATTTGCAGGCTGAGCAAATTGTCTCACTGAGTACCTGGAAGCTGAGTTTAATTTTCCTAAGTTGGTGGATGGAGGCTAAGTACAGGGGTTTTTAAGCAACTCTTTTAAAATCTGAACACAGTCCTTGCTACTGCCAGTGAAGTCCTGGCGAAGCGGTTATATCAGTTGTCCTGAAATAACAATGTCATGTCTTATAAATTGCAGAGATTAAATTCTGATAGCCTAGCCATTGAGAGACTTTCTGCAGGAGACTTAAAAAACAAATTAATCTAACATGCAAAAGGGACATTTCTTTGCCCTTTACCATTGACTCTAATTTGGTATCCCTTTCCCTTTTTTTATGTTAGATATTTGTAAATGGTCATCCCGAGTTTGAGCTACTCTCTTCCTAAATTAGATGATGCCACAAAAAAAATTCAAAAGTGTTTGCATGAGTATGGTCCACCATTTTGCTGCCTCATCTTGGCTAATGAATGAATCCAGACATTTAAATGAGGAACCACTTCAGCAATATATAATAACACTCATTCCTTTCTGTTACATGACATTTGATGAACTGCTGAAACTAGGCTGAACGCATTTACTCAAATTGCCTATTCAAAAATCATACCAGAATCCATTAGATCAGCAATATATATCTTAGGCATCTACTAATGCTTTTAAGGAAAAAGCTCTGGGGAGAAACCCACCCTCCTCACTGAATGGAAAACTTGAAATTTCAGCTGAAGTTCACAAAGCAGATTTTTGTTCAAGTTACACTGCATCCAGACTTACCAAACAGGCTTCAGGCTCAGTAAGTTTATTGCTGTCTTACTAAACGTGCTGATATATGTGACCATCTCCAACAACAGCACCTAGAGGTGCTAAAAGGTGCTAAAAAGTTTTTCAGTTGGATGGATTAACCTAATGCTATTTGAAAGGGACAGTCTTTCTAAAATGACAAAATGCAGTGTTAAGAAACAGGTCAATGTTGAAACAAGGAACCAGATCGTGACTGTGACAGCCAGGGTCAAAAAGCAGTGAGGATGCCACCACACCTCAGAAGAGCCCAGAAACACTGTCTGAGGCTAACTTAATAACCATTAACATAACACAGAAAGACTGCAACTGCTCAGCGCAGTTAAAAAAGTGTAGTTTGCTATGGATTTGTTTTGCAAGTCAAAATGGGCAAGGAAAAGCATTTTTCATTCCCTTATCTATTTTTGTGATATTTTTTAAATCCTTGCATTCATGAGGATTGTGCCTGCCTCTTCCCAAGAAAAAGGAAAGACTTATTTTCTCTACCTTATCTTAAGCATGGAGTCCAAAGAATTTGCTTGAAGGGGAAGAAGCACATCTAATATGTTTTAGGTTTATATTTATATTAAGGAGTTTGAGATGTGAAATACTGTGTTTCCTCAAATATGAACATAAATTTGAGATAATGTAGGATGATGAACTTGCCCCAGAAGTTGTTCTCAAATATAACTCAGGAAAAGAGCTATTAGGCTGTCCAGCTGCTGCTCTAGATGTTTTAACAAATGTGAGGCAGATCTATCAGAATGATTCAGAGGTAAAGGCAATGTCTAGACTTGTTGTTGGTAACTGTCACTAGAAAAATCCCAAACCCACACATGCTTTTATGTCAGTTCTAATATATAGTAATGCCTGCATTCTGGGAACTGGGATTACCTGGGCAGTTAGTCATTCACGAACAATGTCACAAAATGCACAAAATGGAGTTTAATGGGTGCACTACAGAGGAGATGCTTTTTTCTGACAGAAGTTAAATGACTAAAGTTAATTTTGACAGGCTTGAATAAAGTCTAATTGCCAGTTCTAAAATGCCAACTGTTCTTGTGTCATGCTGCTTTTTTGTTATTTTTGTTGACATTGCTGATTTACAATGCCTAATATGAGTGACTTATTACATGTGCACAACTCATAATAGAAAAAACTTTGTGGCCTTTGAATGTTACAGTGAGTCTGGACAGCATTGTATAATGTTAACTTCTGTAATGATGTAACCGAGGTGAGGAGGGAGGAGAAAAGACAAGAAAACTCAGTGCAAACTTTATTTGCAGAAAAAATAAGGACACTAACTGAGATCCTTCAAACAAGCTCTTCATTCATCACACAGTGAAAGAAGCAGCAGTTCAAGCAGCTATCAGAGACAATGCCTTTCACAAAATGTGGAGAATGGGCCAGTTACAGCTACACCAACCTGGAAGGCTGCAATGGAGGAGAAATCTGTGGATTTACCTTTGTTGTCCCAGCAGTGTCCAGTGTAGAAGGTCTCCCTGCGTAGGATGATTTCTTGAGCAATGATCCCATAGCTGTACACATCACCCTTCTGAGATACATCGGCATGACGGAGATGCTCGGGAGCTGTCCACAGGTCTGAAGATCCAGAGAGCAATAGGGGACAAAATAAAGGGGAAAGGGAGAGAAGTAATTCAAAAAGGGTGAGCCTTCTCAGAGCATCCATTGCTATAGTGGTATCTCCTTTTACTCTTTCCATATCAAACCCAGAGCCCAATGGTACTGTTTATTTCCTACTTTAATGTTTCTCTTGAGAAGCTGACATCAATACAGGTTAGATAAACCCTGATGTGGTAGTTTTCAACTGTCTGGGATTTGCTGACCCTACTATTTTCCACCTCCAGAAAAGTTATGGTTGTCAGCACTGAACTTGCTTTATTTAACTACCTTTCATGGGCTTAATAGCCTATGCATTTGTAGAAGACCAAGGAATGCCAGTGCTATTAAAGAAAAAAACAAAAAAAGCTGAGCTAGATGCATGGAGTTTGTTATACAAGATGTCAGATGAGAGGACTGTAATATTTCCCAGCAGCCTTGATACCATGAATCTACTGAAATAATTCTCAAGTGCTTTTGAGCCTGACATAATATTACCTGCTCATAAGGACTTACTTTCTACATAAATTATTAATCTGCATTTCTAGTGCACCATTGTGCCTCAAAACCAGAATGATACGACAGTTTGTTATGACATGCTGGTGATGTGTCATAACAGTGACCTGAACACAGTGACCCTGAAGACGGTGTTATGATATCAGGCTGCAATATCCAGCCACAATGCATCTGTAGATCTCTTGTGAAACAGTGAGTTTTCTTCAAGGAAAGAATTCTAGTAGCCAGAAATTTTAAGGCCACTTACAAGCAATCAAAGAAGAGAAATACATTACAATGTAATAATAATAATATAAACTTAATTATGAAATTTGTAAAATGAAGAATGAATAGAGCATTTACATTCAGTGCTCTTTTCTTACTCTTTTTTTTTATGTTCTAATAGCTACTCTTGAGCATGTTTGTATCTGAATGTAAAAATTTTCTCTCAACCCAATTGCAATGACAGTTTCTTCTCAGGTCATATGCTGCAGTTACGGCACAGTGCTGTGTTTATTATACCCCAAGCTCTACTACACAGATTCAGATGGGCTCATCTTTTCACTCAAGATCAAGTAAGAAGGAAAAGATGAGTAGGAGTGCTCTATTTTACAAAAATGTCCTATGAATATGACATCTCATAGAAAATGTAAATAAAAGCTGTTAAATTATTCCAGTCTAATTTAACACATATTCCTAAATTCCTACATAAGGAATGAAAAACATTAAGGTTATCTTTGCATATCATTACAAATTTTTTAAGGATGAGCAGAGTCACAAGAGTTAATATTTAAATTAAATCACAGAGCATTGTGGTAACATGTGCATCTGATCAATGACAAGATTGTGGTACTTCTTTTTTCCTTCACACAAGTTCAGCATTACTGCTGAAGAGAGCTGTTTATATGAAGGCCTTGGATGCTGAAAATGTTTCTTGCATCTCAGCCACATGAAATCTGTTTCTAAACTATAAGATGAAAATTCACCTTTCCTTTCCTCCTCATCTACACTGCCTAATTTCTTTCTCTACCTGCTAAAAAATCTTTTTGTTATTTAAGACAGGGGTTTCAGATATCGTTTGTATGATGGCTGCTACAAGAAACAAAATCATATTGTATGTTTTGTACTGTGTACAAGATGTAACTAGGCCCTACTAGACTATGAATGTAAGAAAATCCCATTTGGTTGTAAACCATGAAGGGGAGCCCAGTTGGGTACTGTTTTTACCTTTCCTTGGAGGCAGAATTGAATTACAGCCAAAATCAGTGATCTTCACTACCATGCGATTGTCTACTACACAGTTTGTGGATTTGAGTCGACCATGGACTTCAGTTCTGCTTGAGTGCAGGTAGGACATCCCCTGTGGTTGATAATAAAAGAGGAAGAAAGCAAGACTATGTGTGAGACACGCAGCTGTTCTTAGACTCAACAAGAATGTAAAATATTAGTGGAATATCTGTCCAAATAATTAAATGGTCTTCATCAGCAATGTATATCCATAAATCACAATTCCCCATCATGGAGGGAAACAAATATTGTTTTGCAGAGCAGACTTTCCAAGACGACAGTAACAGTCAATGTTAAGAAATGAGGAGATGGATCATTAGAAGGATCATGTCATGGAAGACCATCCTTCCTGTTAGTTAACGTAAAGTCTGAAATAGCATCTTGGGTTTTTATGAGATTAGAACACAATTAAGCAATTAGGAAAAATAATTTCCTTCCACAGAAAATTTGATTTCACTTACAATAAACACGCTTTTGATAAATATAGTACAGATTTGTTGGAATGTCACGCTAAAAAAAAGTGCTTCTAACTGCTTTTTCATCCAATGGCCACCATAGGTGTAAGGGGAATTGCTCTTTATGTCTGTCTCATCTTTGAAGATTACCATACACCAGAGATTGGTTCAGAAACATTGCAGCAGACCCTCTTCTGCAAAGCAGAGGACTAAAAAGGAGTCAATGCAGAGTGTGTTAGGTGATGCACTAGGGCTTATGTAAGGCAGGGGATCAGAACAGACAATCATAAAGATCTCTTCTGACTTGACTAATTATAGTTCTCCCTGTGCTAGTCAATACATATCAGCTATCCATGAGCTAAACTCAGAAGTGGGCACCATGAGGACTGGCCAATGCAGTTTCAGCTATTATTTCCTAAGCTGAATTCAGACTCTTGAGTCACTACACACACAGGTATACAAAGGTGTGTAGTTTGCCCCTTTTTACTCATCACCTCTGAATTTATCTCATTTGTCTAAAACACTTGAATACGGTGCAATACATGAGAAGGGGGCAGCACTGAGGCACAGCAGCAAAAGAACATTAGTAAGTGGGCGTAAACTGGAGAAGGGAGTAGGTATGCTAATTTGCACCCTCTTGCTATTATTTATTGTTTCATCTCTCTCTTCTAAACTACTTTAAGTTGACACCTACTTATAGCCTATTGCTGGTTGTTTTTCTTCCCATAGTTGTCTTTCCCTGTAGCTCAGTATATGAAGCACAATCTATATTCTGTGGAAGCCAGAACAGGTATGTCATATCTGTTTAGTTTCTTCTCTGAATGGTCTTCCACTTAGACTCCTACATGTATAGCTCATCCTCTTGTAAGACAACTGGTAGACAGACTTGAATACACTGTATGACAGGCTGGGTTTTCTCCAAATAACTGCATATCTGTAATTGGGAATGGATCAGCAAATGCTACAAGAGATCACTAAGACATGAGCTGAGGTTTTGGCACAGTAGATATATGTCTGAGACACGAGCAGTCTGCAAGAGATGCAATCCCTGGAGAATGTTGCTGGACTGGTTACCCTGGACCTATCTAGACCATGCCAAAATTTGCTGAGATTGTGCATGCTATATCCAAGGAACACATTTCTTGATTAAGCATTTTTTATCCTGCAGCCCTGATGACACTATCCAGGATGTTTTGCCTGCTTTATGTCCTATTTCCTCCAGCTGTGCCTTTTTCCAGATCCTGCTTTCATCAGCCAGGAAATATACCCATTGCTGCAGCAGAATTCCCAATCAGATTCAGTATCAAATGGCAGGCAAAGGTAATTTTGATTTGCTTATACCAGGGCTTTCTTGTTAACAGTTTCCGGAGGCAGAAGTTATACAGATGTACCTGATAAAATTAGTCTCTTTCCTTCCACCTACCTGAAAACACAGAACGTATTAAGAATCTGCCATGTGATTTTAAAAATTAATAATGACTTTCAGTGCAGTAGTCCTAAATCCTTGAAGCATTCCTCCATGCTGAAACTCTGAAGCTTTAGTTCTGAGAACTTTTTTACTGACACAATGCAAGAATATTACAATCCCTTGCACAATATCCTGCAGCAGCGCCTCATTTAATAAATAGCGTTGCAACGACAGTGTATGCACTAATAACTGTAAGGCTTCATTACTGCAATTCCTTCTTAGCAGAGCTTTCATCAGAGCTCTTTGGTCACATGTAGCCAAATCCATGTAGCTACAGGTGGTGCCATCAGACCTAGAGATAGCAAAGATAGAGAAAGAAAAAAAAAAAAAAAAAAGAGAGAGAAAAAAAAAAAGAGGAAAAAAACCAAAGGAAAAAAAAGGGTAAATAGGGCAGATTTAGGGCTTCTTCCCCTTTGCTTTTGCCTTCCCCATCTCTTCTAGAGGACTAGGGGCTACTCGAGGAACAGCCACTGCTCAGCTAGCTGTACCAGGGGACAGAAAGGATCCAGCCTCTGTTCAGAAACACTGATGCAGCAACCAGATGAAGAGTACACAAAGTACAAGAACTATTTGGGCAACAGTAAAAACAGCATGTAGGGAAGTGGTGGTGTGGAGAGGAAGAAGTGTATCAAACAGAAGGCAAAGGAACTGCAGGAGCTGGTAATAGGGATTTTAACAGCCTGAAGAGCTGGGACTGGACTTTAAAAGGGCAGATACTAAGATGAGAGGAACTGGAGCTGAAGGGCTATGAAGTGACTTATGTAAAGCAAGAAGCCATTAGAGTAAAAATAGGGTGCCTGGAGGTTGGGAGACTTATTGTTTGGGAAAAGCGATACAAGAACTTCATGGAAATGTCTAGGTCCCAGAAGCTTCACCACAGTGTCAGATCAAGGAATAGGAGAGGCTGGCAGATCGTCCAAATAACAGTAAGTTTCCTGATATTCCTAGGTACGTACAAGTTTTCAGGAAGATTTTGTGAACTGTCTCTACTAATATGGCTAGTAATGGTCAGGAGCCATTCCACAGAACAGATGTGGTGTGCCACCCATCCTCAGACACCATGTCCCCATCACCAACAGTGCAGTGAATGACTAGTTGTTAAGTCCTGGTCTCAGTGCAGTCCCTGGGCATTTGGCCACTCCCTTCAGAGGGACCAGGATTTCTCTCTCCTTCTAATAAACAGAGCTGCTACTGGTCCTTATTTTCTAAGGAAATATCTGGAGGTGAATTGCCAAGGGTTAAAAAATACCCTGGTTTTTTTATATGCTATGAGGAGGAAGAGAAACTCCACTGATGCTATTTAAAATTAAACTTAATGCTGAATGTTAACTGAACTTGAAAATCATTAACAAGGTCAACAAACTGTGACAGTTTGGATTAAGAGGGCTTTAATAAAAAGCAAGATTTTCAATATGTTTAGAACAGACACAGTGGAGTCATTCATCACAGAGACCAAATCTGAACTGATGCATGTAGGGAAATGGGAGGACTGTCCCAGCTGCAGACTAGCAATAGGAAGAGGAGAGCAGCTGAGCACTAACAAAAAGGCAGAGCTAAATCTCTACATTACATGCAGAGATGTAATGAATTTTTATACCTGTGAATTATAAAGGCTCTTTAACTACCAGCTAAACATATACAAGTCTCTAATGTAGAATAAAATTTCCTTTACTGTGCATATTGATTCTTCCTACCACAAGGACCTAAAATGCAAACATCTGTTGAAAACTACTGAAAAACAGTCTTGATTTCTTCCCTTTTAAACTGCCTGAAATTGATAGCTCTGGTGACTCTAGTGAGTGAGAAAATCAGGATGCAAAATAAACAGTTTGTGTAGAAAAAGTTGATCCCATCTCTGGATACAGATTACAATAATTCCATAACTTGAAAAAACAGTTTTCCTTTGTATGCCTTACCTGCAGCCACAGGACAGTGTGTTTTGCAGGTCTTGTGACTGCACAAGCCCTACTAATCAGAGCCACTGGTCAACAGACTGTAACTCTCTGATCTTTGGGTCACATTTCTTTGGGGCATACTTCATTTCTTTATTTATAAATAGCCCAAAGCCAGCTCTGGCCCCTATTTCCTCCTACAGTTTGACAACTGCTGGCTTCTCCTGCCTCATATACCTGTCCCCAGAGGAGGAAAGAGCGGAAGGGCATACAGCTTTAGCAAGGAAAGATCTTGAGAGCTGCCCTTCTCCAGAAGCTCAGTTTTACAAGACAGGACAGGTTGCTTAACATTACACTGTCAGCAGCCTGCTTACCTTGGCAATATCATACATGACAGAGATTTTAAATTCCCAGTCCATGAAGGTGCCATCAGGGTAGGAGATTTTATCATTTAAAACATCCTGTCAAGAGAAGAAAAGAACGGTTCTAACCTACATCAGGAAAAAAGTAGATAATGATACATGAGTACCTAAATCACACAGCCTTTCAACCAGCAACTGGAAGAGGTAGCCCTTCATTTTTTACAGGAAGTACATGCACTGAAGCAGGACTTGACTAAGAAAACAGGTAATATAAAATATGTTTTAGGTTTACACAGAGCTAGAGAAGTGGGGACTGCAGAAAAGAGGATTTTATGGTAAATTGAAAATTAAAGGTAAATTGTAAATTTGCTCTTAACACTGAGTCTTTAATAAAACAAAACAGCTGAGACAGAAATGAGCAAGGTGTGCAAGAGGAAGGGAAAGGAATTTCTGTGTTTTATGCTCACAGTCCATTTCCTATCAATTTACTTATGGCCTTATAAATTCCGACTAGACTGTTCCTTTATCTTGAAGTGCCATTCACTTGCAGTTATTCGAGCCACTATGATTTCCATTGCTAAAAGTAAACCTCCATGAGTATGCCTGTTTACAAGGGAAGTATATAGAGAGCTGTTATTTTGCTGCCTTGCTGTGAATTTGTTCCAGAAACCACCGCTACTGACGAGAGCCTTTGTATGAACTCAGAAGCAGAGACAACGTGTGTCTGCAGAAGAGTTGATGCCACCATTACTTCATGATTAGCACTGAAACAACATCGATAGTAATAAACCATAAGTCTTTCCACAACTTTTGTGAGGCATCAATTTACCACTTCTTTTTATAAACAAAAATGAAGGATTGTAGTCCCTTACAACACAGGAATTGCCATATTCCAGCCTCAAAGTGTTTATCCCTTAATAATATCGAACATATTATTTTTTCTATCCTTTCACACTCTGGGGGCACTGTGGGATCCACAAGGATATCAGCAGAGACAACAGCTACAGCTTCAAAAATAAAATGTTATATCCCATATGCTCCCAATAGGGGACACGATACAAATACCGGCTGTTGCTGTTGCCTGGGCAGAGCTCTGCCTGTACTTTCCTTGCTTGCACCTCACCTCATCCTCTGGCTGCTGAGAACCATCAAACAGATGGCAGCTGCAGCAGCACCTGGGGAAAGGCTGGAGACAACTGATCAAGGGAGAGGAAACTCAGAGCCAGAAAGTGCCACCACCATCAGTCCATAGCTGCTGCATGAGGGCCAGAAACACAGACATAGGGATATTTTTTTTTTTACTTTGAAATTTGATAATTTGGGGGTGGAAGGAGATCTGCAAAATTATTTACCCGCAGCGAACCTCTTTCACAGTATTCAATCACTCCAAAGATCATGGTGTCTATCTTCACGGTGCCATAGAACTTGGTCAGGTTGTAATAATCAATCTGTAGGAGCTAGAGCAGAAACATTGCATCTATTTTTAAAAGCAGTCATTGTCAGTACAGGAACACAGGTCAAGGATACTTGTGTGATATGGCTTTTTATCTCAGGCCCTGATAAAATGTGTGAGTTCCCTTTAAACCAGTGTGTACTAAGGCACTGAGTGGGAAAGGGTTAAGGCCCAAGAACAAGTAAGATGTCTTAAACGCCATACTTACCTTAACAAAAGAGGCTTGAGTGGTTGTGGGATGGTTGTGAGATAAGGAGGTGACTGAATAATCTCATTTTACAGAGATGGGCAGGACCATAAAGAAAGTTACAAAAGAACAGCAACAATAGAAGACCCCGGAGACCACTGAGAGACCACCAGGAGAGACGACTACACTTGGGGACCAGACACTTGCATATGTTAATGAGTTCCAGGAAATCTCATGTATATGTAAAACTTTATGGTATATAGCCTCTGAAAGTTTGCCAGATTGTCGGAGCACTTACGGTGTGCTCCATATACAGTGCTGCCCCAGCGCTGCAATAGAGAACGCCTCAGTAACAGCGCTGTTACTGTGTTTTGTTATATCGGACTCCTCACCCAGCCACACCTATCTTCCCACTTCTGCGAGCTTAGAAAGCAAGGGGGGTTGGATGCTACCGATCATTGTATCAAGTGAAGTACTTGAAGACATTTGTCATTGCAGAGCCTTCTGGATTAGGGAGATAAAAGTGGCTGCTGTTGGATACTGCAAGTTAATTCCAGAGCCCACTACAGTCTCAACTATTGCCTCTCTACTCAAACCTCCCAGTTGACCAGAACAGCCATTATGAGTGACAGGATGTCATGAATCAGTCAGTAAATGAGCAAGTAATAAAACTTTAATGATGCTGCGTAGTATTATGGACTTTGTCCATTTATATAGACAATTGTAGTTTACTTTGAGGTATTTTTAGAGCTTATTGAATTCACAGTATAGCTGTGTTGTGTAAAAAGGAAAGCTATTCATTCAAAAAGATGCAGCACTGCAGCCAAATTAATCTTTCACTTTGGAAGAGTCTATGCACAAGTCAGCAAAGAGTTACTTATATTTAAAGAACTGCACTTGGCATTCAATAATAACATTTAACTACAACATTCCACTCCTAATGAATTAGTATGATATGAGCAAAAAGAGCGCATTGCCTTCTAGCATCAGCTATCAAAATGTATTTAGCAAGGTCATATATGACAGAGCATGAGTTACTTCGTTCATCCTCAGCTTCACTGGCATACAGTTCAGACTCTAAACTGGTGATGAGATCATACACACAAAGAGAAAGTTCATCAGGCAATATCCTCAGAGGAACTCATTACCCATCCACCTCACAAACATGCACAAGCATATGGCTGTTGGAATTGACAGTAGAAAGCAGTGACTTCAGTCATAGGCTCCATCCCACCCTGCAGCATCCAGTTGCTATGTGTAAGTTACCTTGTTCAGTTCTACTTTTTGCTTCTCTGAGAAATTACCATCACTGTTTTTGAGATCCTTTAGGATCACCACCTGAAGAAAAAATACCAGTGTAAAAAAAAAAATAATCATAGGTTTAGTACAAGAGCAATTCATCCTTTTCCAAGAAATGTCCATACAAGAAACACTTCAGAAGCACCTGCCTACTGCTTTGCTGTTGGAATTTCAGTTAATCACCTAATAAGTAACAGAGTTATATTTCCTCCAGAAAATGTACCAGGTAGATAGGAACTATTTAGAACTGTCAGTGATGCAGATTTTAACTCAACATTAATATACCTCGTTCAGGCAGTTAGCTATGCTGAATGTACAAGTATTGCCATGTAAATGGCCTGTCCTCCATCAATCTGTTAATCTCCACAGTACCAAAATGTATTGGATTTCTGGTTCCTGTTTCTGCTTCTGCAGTTTCTGGACTAGGCTAGGGTTCATGGAGTGTAACATTCTGTTTCCTGTCAGTAAGCAAAATGCAAAGCACCTGACAGGGAATAAATGGCTTATTCCTTCCATAAGATCAAGCTATTTTGCAAGGTTGGGGGGTAACGGAATTGCCTCTGCAGAGGAACAACCTCCTCCCAGAAAGAGCCCTCCTAAGCTGAGGAAGGGAGCGTGGGCACTGCAGTGAGGTTACCTTCTTGTCATATTTTCCTTGGCGCAGTCTCTGGGTGGTGTCACGTCTCTTATCTTCATCAATCTGAGAACAAAGAAGAATAATTAACTTGCAATTATCATCTACTCCTCACTCGGCAGGTCCACAGAGATAATATTATTGTCAGTGTGTGCCACACAGAGAAACATAAGCCTCTCTAGGGAGGGCCACTACATGCCACAGAAGTGTGGGACATCCCCGCCACTCCCACAGCTGCCCGAGCCTCTGCTTACTGCTTTCATGCTTTTAGGCGATACAGGGGCATAACAAAGCACAGGGAAATAATTTGTAACAAGAAGAGACTGGAAATCAATACCCAGTCATGGTACCCCATGACAAAATGAGCTTTACTGATGGGGAATTGATATATTCTATTAGGAAGTGATAGATGGGGAAAAATGTCTTTTTTCTTCAATTCAGCAAGTGAGGGTTAAAAAATGATGTATATAATATAATTTTAACAGATCCTAGTTCTACCAAAGCCATAGCTTGCACTTTAGTCAGAGCATGCCAGCACCTCAGTGCTGATGATCTTTCAAAGACAGAATCCAAGACCTAGCTTTGGGCATTGTGCTTCTCTTCTTACCTTCAAACTAACATGACTTGTCTCACTGGTCTCCAGAGGCAGGATTTCCTCAGGCGGTATATGGGACCATTTCTTCCACCGGCGCTCATTATCTCTCCTGTATTTCCTGCAAAACAAGCAAACCCATTCAGAATATCCTCCCAGTGAACTGAAACGCAAAACAGGAGATTAGGACAGGGAAGTTTCTAGTGTCAGGATGACACAAGGATGGGGTGCTAGGCTGGCAAGGCTTGAGCACAAACCCTGTGGCTCTAATACAGTTTTCCAGTTTAAGGCTGCTCTAATTCCCCTAGCTTTGGGAAAGCCTAAATGTTCATTCAATTCCATAGACAAGCAGAAGAACAGAACAGATCTAGCAGAACAACTGCTAGGCAATTGCCAGAGTCTCAATGGAGGTCAGAACAATTTAAAGCACAAAAGGTTGTCAGGATTTTATATAGTTTTCTTCTCCATGTTATTGAATGTACTCTGAAGAAAGTTCCCACAAACAAATACAAGCTAAAGGAAGTCCTGCCATCAACATTGGGTGGTAAGAACTGGTGTGAATACAATGCCAGGACAGAAGGTAACAACAGTGTTGAGATGAGATGCCTTTTTGTGGGTGTCCCTTGTATTCTGCACATTTTGTAAAAATGAGGGAAGAGCCCTTGGAATGGGGAGAAGGAAACTGCCGTCTCCCTTGCAGAACTGCAGAGCAAACACTGTCTTCTCTTAGAGAAAAGCTGCAAGGCAGCTAGTACTCATCATATTAACTGCTTAACTCATGCAAGTTCTTCCCCTATTAAAAAAAACCACTGGACTGACTGGAGAAACTGCAGGAGAATCCTAACACTGCTGGCAAATGCTCCAAGCAGAAGAACCCATGGTATTGACTAGTAACATAAACTTTCCCTTCTCCAATACATTTTAGCATACATATGTATAAGAAAAGACCAATAATTGCAGTGAGAACTGTTTTTCTCAGTTTAATCCTGTAAATTATGTTGCATCACCAGGATGCACTGCAATTCAAACCAGTATCAGCTGGGGATTAAATTGAACTAAAATCTACTAGGTCTAATATTTAGTTATGTGTTTTTCAGGACTTTGCCTTTTCACTTAGCAGTCAGAACTACACAGGGAGTTCTATCATAGTTCAAGTGTCCTAGGAACTTGGGAGATAAGGAAGGAATAATGAGGCATTTTGTTCATTTTGTAGCTTAGTCTCTCTTCTGCTTTGTTTGTTAGGGGACAACCTTTGGTAGCAATTGTAGTTGAGAAGTTTGCTATTATTTCAACACTAGAAGGGCAAGATTTATTCTAAAAAATCCTCACGAATCTCTTCTATATTTGATGCTTGGGAGTATTACAATGATATGTATACAATAATAATCTAATAATCTAAACAGAATCTTTAGACTTTATGCATCCACAAATATGGAAGAGTACAGAACTTTTTACAAGTTCATGCTGTGTCCAGACAAATTTTATCAATTTTCATAGCCATTACAAACTTTACCTGTCTGTTTATATAAGTTCTTAGATATGGCAATGATTAGCTCTTCCATTTCTTGAGTACAGCTGGATGCGTAAAAGTTGTATGCCTTAGTCTTTGATTTTCTCTTGTGAAAATCTTTAGTTAGCAGATCGGTCCATTCAAAATAAGAAAGCCTGGGTAGTGTCTGTTTCTAATCAAGTTTTCTTAAGACCTGATGTTGTGGTTTAACCCCAGCTGGCAATAGGTACCACCCAGGGGCTCACTCTCATACTCACTCCCCAGCTGGATGGGGGGGAGAATCTGGAAAAGGTAAAACTCAAGGGTTGAGATAAGAATAATTTAATAATTGAAAAAAACCCAAAACCAATAATGCTAGCAACAATGATTGTAATGAAAGGAGAGAGAAGGGAAGATTAATAAAATCCAAAGGGAAGAGGGAAAACCCCACAGTAATGCACAGTACAATTGTTCACCACCCACTGACCAATGCCCAGCCAGTCCTCCAGCAGCATTCAGCAGGCCCTGGCCAGCTCCATGCAGTTTATATATTAAGTATGATGTTCTACAGTATGGAATGTCCTTTTGGCTAGTTTTGATCAGCTGTCCTGGCAGCGTCCCCTCCCAATTCCTTGTGCCCCTCCAGCCTTCTTGCTGGCAGGGCCTGGGAAACTGAAAAGTCCTTGACTGACTATAAACATTATTTAGCAACAACCAAAAACATTGGTGTGTTATTAACATTGTTCTTATACCAAATCCAAAACACAGCATTGTACCAGTTACTAAGAACTAAAAAAAACCAAACCCAAAAAACTCTATCCCAGCCAAAACCAGGACTGATTTATTCAATTTTGCTGACTTTCTCTGATGTATAGCAAAGAGGGATGCTGAGCTACTGCAAACAGATGCACAGGTAAAACATTTTTTTTTTAATATGAAAGAAAACCATATACTTTGGGAATGGTGTGGCGTTTCTTCTAGCAAAAGGAGACACCATTGATTTCTATTTCCAATTTCTCCATCATGATAAAGGTGAACTATGTTATACTTGTGAAATTCTAGCTGTTAGAAAAGTTGGTATGCAAGGAGTTGGACTGAGTCAGAGGAAAATGAAAGGCAACGTGGATCCATGCAATGAAAACACCAAAACTTCATGGTGTTTTGACTCCTACAGTGACTCAAGACAAATACTTTATTCTAGATTGAACTTTTATGTCACCAATAGGTTAAAGAAACACAAGTGAACCCCAAGGAAGCTAAAGATGAGCAGCAAAGTGGAAAAAGTTTGAAGACTGGTCTGAGATATGTTCCTGTGTATGTATAGGAATCAGAGCTTTTTAGCAGATGCAAAAACTCTGAGCCTTACTGCGTCTTCTCCCTTGATTATTAACCTGACGTAACAACACTATGGATGCAAACACTACTTAGCATATACTTCACACTGAGTTCAATCACCCGGGTATGTAAGGTAACCTAATGAATGGTTGTTCAAGGAGAGATCAAAGGCATTGCCCTAGGAGGAAATCTGTTCAAGGACAAACAGAATGCCAAAGGGGCTGGTACCTTAGAATCAGCAAAGAGATGATCAGAACCAGAATCACAATTCCGGTGAGTGTAAAGACAGCAATAGTCAAGACGTGCGGACCTGCAGAAAAGAAAAATTGAAAAATAAACAACTTGACAGTGGAAAACAATATGATATTTAAGAAATTGCCCTCACCCACACGTGTGCAAGTCACAGTAGCTGAGCAGGGATATTCTTTGGTCACATCCAAGTTGAGAGGCTTTGGTAAAGCCCAGCACTGCCTGGAGATGACACATGCCTGCCTCTTTCACTGTGGGATGAAGCACAACCCAGAGCAGTGCAGTCTTACAACCCCTCCTCCTGAGGCATGGGTACTCTATAAGGATACCCATGTGGGAGATAAATTTAACAGCACTAAATCTTACACAGCTCAGCAGCAGTTTCCAGGTGTTCTCTTTATAAACAAACCAGAATAGTCCAGGAACAATGCTAACTTTTCTTAGTAACTACATTCAAAAAAATTAAGCAGCCAGACTTCTCCTTGTAATGACTTCGTAAGAGTGGATGGTGGAGGCAAACCTTGAGTACAACTGTCTGTGGGATAGGGATGTAGTTAAGCAGCGGACTGAAATCAGAGTCACTGGCGGACAGGAAACGTTGTTTTTCCCCAGTGAAGGGCTTAATGCAAAATAGGCTCCTCATTGACTCCTTTAGATAAAGATTTCTCTGAAATTGGGAGCAAGGGCTGATCTCTACTGGTTTTATCATTAAAGGCAATATTCAGTGATAACTTTCTGATTCAGGTTTTATAATGTTTGTCTTTTACTTTCCAGTCCTGCTGGGTACTCACCCAGTGAGAAAGACATGCCTCTTTGACAGTGAATTTCCCACAACTACCCATACCTTCATCACCCAGATTCTTTACTGATATAATTTGCTTCAGGATGGGATACATCTGAAGCTTCCACACAGACTTTCAGTTGATACAGAGTACAGCCACTTGTGGATTTGGAAGGCATTTCTCACAAGAACTTTTTATCCAAGAAGAGGTCAGGATGAAAATCATGGCACAGCTTTTAGCACATGCAGACTTTTCAACATTTCACCCATGGATTCTCCCCTTATTGGGGAGTTGTTTAAAGCCATTCTGCAGCTGTTGTACACAGAGCTTCAGAGACTGTGGATTAATTTCTGAACACTTACGTAAACACTATGTTGGGATAACAAGGGCTACTGAGTGTACTACTCTTCAATAAGAAATTCATGTGCTATAGAGGGAAATTAATCCAGTGGCAGCACAAAGCTAGTCAAGTGTCCTTGGAAGCTGCCAGGTGCCAAACAGTTCAAGAATCAGGCTGTTCAGGCATCTGAGGACTTACACCCAAAATCACAGAGCACACAAAGGTCCTAAGCCTGAACAGACAGGCAGGGTGGACAAGGCTGAGAACTGACTATTTAAGGTTGTAATTTTGATTGCCTTAATGTGGAAAAAGCAAACTGAAGCCTGTCTTAGGTCAGTTCTTAGAGGTCAGGGGTACTTGGAAGGAAAATTGCAGCCTCCAACTTTCTTTGAAGAGCAACGGGCTCGTAGTGCAGGACTTCATCTGGTGGCCTGATATCTAGAGTGTACCTACTCTACTGAGCAAGATTCTCAAGCAAAGGAGGCAGATGAGAGCCTGGTGTTGCAGATTGCCATGTTGGTTATGGATAGTAAAAGAGCAGAGCTACTCAGCCTTACTGAGGCTAATGTTCTGCCTGTGACCAGAAACAGAAATAAAGGCACACAGGAAAAAGTTAGTGTTAAAAATAATAAGTGAAAAGCAACATGATGCACACTGCCTGCTTTCAGAATCAGGCAGCAAGTGAGCAGGAATTTTCAACATACTAATGTAAGTGTCTGCATCTGACGTAGGATTAATTTTAGGAACTCCTCTGGAATTTGGACCCAGATTTCTGGCTTTGATTTTCTTGTTCTGCACATCACATCTCCCCACTTTCTTTCTGTGTGTTCATCCCAGCATCAGGCTCAGGGCCTCCTAGTAATGTAGCGTTAGTCTGATGCTCTCCTTTGAAAACTGTGAGTACAACTGTTTCTCTCCACCAAGAAAGGACATTAAGTCACCACTATAAAATACCAAATACATGAGAATGTGAAAAAACATTTCGTATAAATTCCCTAAAACTCAAGGTCTGTGAATCGTGACTTGCTGCTTAACAATCAACAGGTTGTATTTTCCCATGGAAGTGCTGCGGGGCCACGATTTCCCGTTCCTGAGGCTCTGCTACCACCTCCTGGCTCTTAGTATTAAAACACTCAAAGGGGAGTGCATCACAAATTAACTGTTTTCAGGTCCTCTGGAACCAGAAAGGTTTGTGTATTAAGGCTGACCTTATCCACTTTTAGAGCGAGGATTACAACTTCCTGAATAATGGGAAGGTGTGGATGAACCACCTTTATTACAGGGTGCCGGGAGGAACGAGGGTAGCAGAACTGGGTCAGCTGCTCTTCGTTACAGCTTAGGAAGGAGCAGGGTGCTGGCTGCTGTGTCTGCTTACCTCCCTGGAGGAAATGTATCTTTCTGGTTGGAAAGTTTTGATGGGCTTTGGCAAGGCATGATGATTACTTAAACTTTGGCCTTAAAAAGTTGCCCTTTGAGGGAACATATTTATTAGAATCACAGGGAAGGAAGGTTTATTTTTAAAAACATGTGAAAACAAAAGAATCAATGCCTGTGGGAGGCAGTTTTACTTTGGTTTAGTATAGCTTGGCCACAAAGTCAGGCCTTGGTTATGTGTTGAATGTTAAGCTACTGGTTTGTAGACATTGACTTTCTGGAATTCCCATTTTTCTTTTGCTGCTGTGCAGCAGCTTCAAACAAAGACATACTCAAGGGAATGTTTTAAAGATACAAAGATCTACAGACAACACAGCATGTTGTGGGGCCCATGTGATGGAAGAGAATGGGACTGGAGTGCACCAAGAAGACTGGGACCAGGCAGCACATGGCTCAGGGAGCTGGTGCAGGGAGACCCTGTGGGCAGCGTTGCTGTCCCAACACAAGCAGGACTCATGATCATACCAAGGGAGACCAGATATTTGACCAAAGATGAAAAATGAAAGCTCAACTGAACTCCCTCTGCTCTTCCCAGAGCTGTATAACTAGAGTCTCATCAGTGGTGATGCTTGCTCCTAACAGCTCCCACAGGTTCCTGGCAATGAACCACTATTCCTGCTTCTCTTGGTAGGGGTAAGCCCTAATTTGAAGCCATCTGATTTACTTTACTGAGGAATAAAAACGTTTGAACCCATGCACTGCCCCACTGTGAATGGAGTGTTTGTTTCTCTAGTTACTGCTTTGCCTATTCCCTAATGGAGTTAAGCAGTACAGCAAACTAATGGAGACCTTTAACAGCGGCATCTTTGGACACTCATTGATGGGAATGACTCAGGTGAACACTAACCCACTGTGCACAAACCTTTGCAACCACTGCCACTGCAATAATTTTTATCCTGCATATCATACTCTGAAGCATATGCCTTTCCATTGCCAATCAACATGTGGTAACAGTCTAAATGGGGAAACAATCCCAATCTGATCAGACTGACAAGGCTGTACTCTGCTATGTTGAATAGCAAGGGGGTTCATCTTTTCTATCCAGGAGTCACTGAAAACTCAAAAGAAAAGGTGGTGGTGATTTCTGGGATTTCAGATTAAAGTTTGGGTGTGAATAGAGCAATAACCTAGTTTTGCGCTGTCTTTCTGCAAAAAGCCAGCTCTTCTAAAAGACCACTCCAGAGAAGCACCCTGAACCTGCACAGTGCTTTATCCTCTCCCCAGCTCCCTATGATGAGGATAAAGAGACAAGCAGAAGCCACCATGGTACATCAGCAATACAGAGATGCCGAGTCAGATAACTCATCATAACCTTAACTCTGCTGCCTTTCATGAACAGTCTTTCAAGCAATTCACACCACCACCATCTTCTAGTGAAGGCTATATGTTTGAGGGTGACCTCTTCCAAAACATACCATCATATGCTCCACAGTCAATGGTACTGTATGGAATCTACAAGAGACTTAGCAGTGCCTAAACAGAAATGCAGGTTTAGAACTGGGCAGGATGCAGAGAACATGAGGGGCTGGGCCAGGGGAAGGAAAGATGCTGTCCCATCCCCAGCTGCTGGCATCACTGGCTGGGGGCAGTGTGAAGGTAGCATGCTGGATTGCACATCAGGTGGATCTTAGGACTGTGTGACTTGTCTTCAAAGAACAGGTAGGTTTAATGGGTGTCTCACCAGTGCCTGGAATATCACTGGGCAGCTTGTGGTTCCTCCAGACAAAATCCGGACTGGTAGTCATCACATGCGTCTCGTTCTTGTGAGTGTTGAAATACAGAAGAGTTCTGAACTATGGGTGTAGGAGGGGAGAAATGCATTCAGCAGATGTGCTCTCCCTCTTTTGTCCCTTGCTTCAAACTACCCTTAATAAATGTGTTGCCCAAGCTCAAAAGTAATTCTTGCTCTTTCTGCTACAGTGGTGCATTCCTCAGCTTAGCCATGTTTGGCTGCCATATTATTCCTCATTCCTCCCCTCTCTCTGAAAAGAAATGTATCAATCCCACACAATACTAGTTGTGCTTAATTTACTGAATCACCAGATGACATCAATCCTGTCAGTCTCCAGCACACCTCCCATGACCCCGTCCTGGCATGCACAGCATGCCTTGGCACACCACCACTTCTGCTGTAGTTATTTTCATAATTCTTATGCTATAGTACAGGGCATTTTGTTTCTCCTTTCATATATAAGGTCAAACAGTTGCTTCCTGGACATACATACATGATTTGCAGTCTGTGGCGTGTACAGCACGGTCAAATTGGTATCTATGTCTCCAAATTCATCTAGAGTCACAGGACCCAGTATACCTGTGGACATAAGGAATTAGTCAGAGGGCTTGCATTCTCAGAAAGACAAACATGTGGCAGGAAGGATGGGAAAAATAAAAGGATTTCTGCTGCTCAGGATACTTTTCTTCATGTACATGCTAAAATACTTATCAGCTGAATGTGGTGCTACTTCTGCCTTAATAGCATGCTACATTTTCTCCACAAAATCCAATAAAAAGGTGTTGAACTGACTGCACCAAAGAGGAAAGTCTCCCTCTAGCTATAGAAAAATGTATTTGTCAGGTTTCTTCAGCATACCAAGAATGTCAGAGTAACCTCCCTTGTAGGGACCATTTTAGAAGTGAGAAGGGAAATTGCCTGTTTCCACCCACAGTTTGAATCTATCACCAAGAAAGGAAATACAGGGATACTTTCACTCCTCTTACTTTTGAGAGCTGCCTGCTTGGCTCTAATAATATTATTTTAACCATTTTTTTCCCTCTAACCTCCTGACTCTGTATGTCAGCAAATGTGCAGATTGAGAAATTGCCTATGTAGCACATTCCAAGGATTTTAAGGTGGAACTTCCTAAATCCCTCAGCATGGTTTGACTTTGCTCTCATGAAGTCAGTTATTTCAACAAAAGCACAAGCTTAGCCAATACCCATCACTCCTGAAAGTCTGACCTTTATTTTTGACTCTTCTTTTTCAGAGAATCCTTTTTGATCAGCTTCAGATTGCTCTTCTGCTGCTGTTGCTGATGACTTATTTTACTTTACCTGAAGTTCAGCATCATCATTATTTTAGTTTGGGAATTACCTTCTCCCTTTTCACTGATGAAAATCAGATCTCTCATGTGAGGTACAGATCTCTCATGTGAGGCGACAGCTGGGACTTTGCTCCCAGAGAGGTAATGTCACTTTGTGTAAGTCTTGCCTCTGTCTTTTCCTAATGATCAAATTCTGTGATTTTAAGCCCATGGCCTACAAAAGCCCACTGGTGCTAGAGGTTTTTCATGGTCCACCTTCTTAATAGCAAATTAATTACTATATGAACTCCCTACTTTACCAGCCTCCAGCACAAGAAAGAATGAAGGTCGTTCAACACCTTTCACTTTTTGGATTTTTATTTTTTTTTAAACTAAACCTATAACTAATACGGAGCATTACAGTGCAAGGTTTATTTCAGGTAAGTTAAAAAGTTTGTGCAACTTACCTTTTAAATTTAGAGTGAAAAGGAAGAGGTGAGTTTACTGATATTCAAAAAAGGATGCTGTCTCCAGGAGGAATCAGTAAACTATATTTTGCTAGTTTGGGACACTATGGTTAAAGCAAAGATAAGCCCAATACCTGTTAGAACATACTAGGGAAATCTGGGAAACTTCTACATATGTGTTTGCCAAAAGGAGGTGGGACATAAACACAAAGCTTTGAGTCATCGTTTTGGTACAGATCTCTCATCTGAGGCGACAGCTGGGACTTTGCTCCCAGAGAGGTAATGTCACTTTGTGTAAGTCTTGCCTCTGTCATTAGGAAAAGATCTAATTCTGTGATTTTAAGCCCATGGCCTACAAAAGCCCACTGGTGCTAGAGAACCTGTGAGAGGAAAAAGAAAGTTGACTAAGAAGAACCAACCCATTGCTAGCTGACTTACACTCACACTGCCAGCACCCAGACCTACGATGTCTTTGTAAACTGCAAAAAGGCCAAAACTACTTCGTTGAAGCTTAGTTAGGCAGACTTCAGAGTCGTTTTGAACATCAATAGTATTTCATACATATTGGCCTCAAGTCAAGACTAGGCCTTTGGGGGAAAGCTTTAGAAATGCCACTCTTGCAAATTAACAACCTGAGTGCTAGGTTGCCCCTGGAAGAAGCGCGGACTCTGGAACCCCCCTGTATGCTTCACTCTTCCAGCTCTTTTCTCGTTCTCCAAATAGTCTCCCTATAAAGAATGCAGCTCTTTGCCAAAAGAATGACACCACCTTCAGGTCCTCATCCCTGCCCTCCATCTCTGCTGGCTGGGAAGTTCTCTCTCTTCTCCTTCCCCCACCTCTCCCTAGGCAGCAATATTCTTTTAATGTGCTTTGTACTTAAAAGCAGCAGGAAAGACACAACAGCCCAGAAAAGGAGTCTGGTCCCTCAAACAGTCTGTAGATAATTGCAGTATTTCAAATTATTGTTATTTTGACTCTGTCTCGTCTGTGTTGCATGCACTGAGGTCATTATGCACAAATGCTATATAGTGCTTCTGCTAATACTGAAGATAACATCCTTGGTGAAAATGACAGAAAAAGAGCAGGAACAAAACTCATTGAAGGGTTTGGACTTGTTTAATGTAGAATTGACATATCCTAAGAGTGCTTAAAACCAAACTTCTTTCATCAATTTAATGAATCCTGCACAGGACTGTACATTTTTTACCTTCAAAAGTGGTATTTCGGAATTCATTGATGAAACTGGCAGGTGACACTAGGCTCTGGGAGAAGATTAATTTCTTCAGAATATGTCCAAACAGCAAGACTGCATTAAAATAGCCAACAACAAAGTCATCTTCCACCTAGAACAGGGGAAAAAGAAAAAATAGCAATTTGAGAGTTCATTTTTCTGCCTTGAAGCTACATCATCTTTGGTGGTCTCCATTTGGCAAAAACTCCAGCATGGAAGACCAGAATCTGCTGAGCACTGACTGAGTAGATGGGCAATGCCACATCAGTATTCTCGCTTGGAAAAACCAAGGGAAGCAAAATATATTTTTGCTGTATGAAGACAGGGAGGTGGTGAAAACTTATGAGGCCAATGTAAAGCTCTGGCATGCTGATCCCAGCACAACAGATTCAAGAAATCCTACATTGTAGGTTCTGGGCTGGTCTGCTCAGTAAGACCCAAAGCCCTTAGCTTTGGATGAGACTTTCTGTGCAGATAATCTGAGGTGGTGCCAGCAAGTCTGGGCTTCCAGATGGCCACAGCTCAGGGGCAAGGAGCTGTGCCAGAACTTCCATCAGCCTGCCATAGAGCTGGCACCCAAAAAGCATTGAGCCCAGGCTGGGGGATCTGGTAGCACTGTAAATCCAGCTTCAGGCTGCCTGCTGGAGAGCTGAAGCTCAAAGCCACAAATCCTGGGAGGAACTCTACATGTAGAGTCTGACTCCCGGGCAGACAGCAGGAGTATCAGTTTCACTAAGCAGATACAGGGTTTGCATACTTTCTGCTTTTCAGGAAATTAAAAAAATACATATTTCATACAGGAAAAAGAGAGTTCCTTTTTAAAGTTTAACTGGAAAGCCCCTGGACAGAAACAGCAATGGTTGCCACTGCTTATATGTATCTGCACAAAAAAAAAAATAAAAATCAGTCAACAATTACTAGTTCTGACCTTTCCATGCTCACATCTCAATTATACCTATAGACCTTCCTTCAGTGATGTTTTACAGCTATATATAAGATTGTCAGTCACTCAGAAGTGGAATCAGAAGGCCGTGTACCTGTAAGACTCCTTCATGCCCCATGAACACGACACTTGCAGACCAGATTAAAAGCTTGACTTGAACTTCACAAAGCAGGAATATGCCTGCATGTTTGCCTTACGATATTACATATTTACATCATCACAGCAGGACAAAATGTCATCCTGTGATAATGTAAGACAATATCAGCATAGAAGCATGATGGGGGATGATTATAGCTGCATTTTTAGTTTCATTTCCTAGTGCATGAGCATTAATGACTGAATGCAATAATGAGATACAGTGTGGTTACCAGGATGGTGTCCTCAGTCTTTGTGGTATTTAAGCTGTAATTAGCTGGTGGCAGAGTCAGGACAAGTACATTCTGCATGTAATGGGCTGAGTTGTTGTTCCTGAAGTACGTGTTACTGCAAAGTGAAACACAAGACCCCACAAACAATCAGCAACAAGGGCAGTAGTAACCATGACAGAATCACTCTCCTCTCCCCAGTGGCGCAGTTATTTAACATGTTAAAACAGTAGCTCTACAAATAAAATTTCATCATGGACAAAACTCTTTATGTTGTTCACACCCTAATGCCAACTTCTGTGTTTAACTACATTAAAAGGTAGTATCAAAGAGATTTGGCAATCTGAAACTCAGAGGCTGCAGTGAATTATTGTTATTATTTTAACTGTTTGGTTTCTGTCCTGTTTATTTCCTCTTCGTTCAAGCGGGAGTTTATATTTATTAAAACTGAGTCTCTTCTTGGAATCCACAGTACTGCAATGTGTAATTTCTTCACATTATTGTGCATGTTTCTGACCTCTTCTGCACTCCTTTGCATGTTCCTCTAATTTTGATATTTCCTACTAGAATTGATCACAGCATGGTTTGCACTAAAGCAGTTAACAGGAGGGCATGAAATGGAGAGGTGCAGAGCACAGCTTATTGCTTTATTTGTTTAATTCAGTGAGGTAGGAAAATCAGAGGAAATTATGTGAACTGGAAAACTATGCTAAAACAAGCAGAAAATGTTGTAGCTTTCAGGTATCTTTGGTTTCATCACCTTGACAGGCCATCTGGAAGTGCTTCACAGACTGGCCACCACTGGATTCACATGTGACAGAAGAATTTCATAATAAATATTAATGTCAGGTGGCAGCTTCTGTCACTGCTATAGCTAGATTGATTAGAAAAAAAATATGCTATAAGCCTTCTCTCATTATTCATCATCCTTTTATTTTTTCAGTCAGTACTGTATTAAGGAATTTTTGGAGACCACAGGCTCCACTCCATGGCCAACAGACGGGATCCTGACACCAGAGCCCTGTCCCTGCCTTTCCCTGAACCTTCTCACTTTTACATTGTACTTCTCACCCTAAAGAATTTCAGAGTGCTTTTTATTCAGGCTTGAACTTAATTAGCTGGGTGAGAAGGAAACTTCACTGGACTCCACCAGACAGGATAATCCTACAGCATCCCATATCCCCTGAGGGAGGCTTAAACACTGTGTGTCCTGGCTGCCAGAGGGCTCAGAACTGAAGCAAATTTAAATTTATCCCTTGGTTTGAGAGACTTGACTCTTGGAGAAGCATGGGACCTGCCTACTGTCTTCTCCTACAGCTTGAGTTTGGATCTAACATGTGTCTGTATTTTCTCTCTGTTTTATAGAGAACATGATTTGAGATATTCAGCAAAATAAGGGGTATGTAGCAAATTTAAGGAGGGCAGCACACAAAATGGGCTGAGACCCATCAGAAGGATGCATATCACAGCAGAGAAGCTCATAATCACCGTCACCTATTGTGAGGCAACAATTATACATGCAACACCAGTAAGCAAAAGCAGTCATGTACCTAGTCCCCATTGTGCATTTGCAAAGAAATAGGAATTGTGGCCAGTCACTTCAGGAAAAGCAAGCAGGGTTTCCTAGTGCATGGATAAAGTAATGGAAAGTCTAAAGTTCTTAGAAGCACTTCTAAGAAATATATATGGTGAGCTTCAAAGCATACAGGACAGAGAAGATTGTTAGAACTTGAATCACAGGCTCCAGTTTGGACTCAAAGATTAAATGACTGAAGTCATTAACCCAGAGTGCCTCAGCTGTGCTCTGCCAAGGTCAGCTTTGGATGCGAGGGCTGGAAAGTCTCACAAACCCTGGAAGTTCCTGGATTATTTTGCTACATCAACAGTGAAATAAGTAAGATTGAATTTGCCTTGTGATCATCCATATTGTCAAGCTGCCAGCACAGTCCAGGGCACAATTTCAGTCTAGGCCAACTAATTTTCTCCTAGACTGTAACTTGCATACCCAAGAAACAGTTTGGGCATCTACACTTAGCCATACAGATGTGAGTTGTGCTGTGCCACTTAGGCTTAGGGCCAGAGATCAGTTCTCAGTCCTTGTATACAGACAAAGCTTCTGAGGCTGCCATTGCTAAGGCCAGCTTGTATCGGTCCTTATCTATAAAGATTTTGTAATTAGTAATATAAAGATGAAAGAGAACATCAGAAAATTTAGGTTGTATACAAAGAAACAACTCTGAAAAGTTAGATTTACGTAGTTATAAAGGTGTCAAAGAGATGGTTATAAAAAGGAAGAGTTATAAAGTAGAAAAGACAGTTGTACACTCAAATAATTTAAAAATATAATAAATAGAGCCCAGAAAAATATACTGTAAGCCACATTTACATAATTGTCTGGTTGGGCAGAGTGTATGAAAAATGTACAATATCACATATGAACAGCTCATGACCATTCTGACTCTGTGGTTCTTTCATGGCTTCCTGCACTGAGAAGTCCACAGGATAATGTTAACCCTACCTGCTCCATCACTGCCTTAGAAAAATATTATGTGAACTAAAGGGGATGTTGCAGAGAACGTACCACAAATTAAACACTAAGCAGCTTAAATAAAAGGCAAGACATGAGGAACAAGAGCAATGGGAAATTGTTGCAGCACAAGCAAACTAGCAGGCTGCAACAAAGCTTTTACTGTTGGTCAGATTCTACTGTCCATGCTGTTTCTCCTTCCTCCAGAGGCCAGACTGCCCTGCTTCTGCTCCACCTAACCACCCCTCCCACAATCCTCAGGGCTATTTAACTACTTAGCAGGAACAAGCTACACCTGCACATTGTCCATGTCAATCAACCCCCTGCCGTCAAGGCAAGGCCACAGCTGCATGTTATCAATGCCAATCAACCCACTGCCTGCATTCCTCTACAGGAAACATTCTGAGAAAGCACATTTCTTCAACAAAACGGTTCCACTCAGACTATTTCCATTATCACTATCCTTCAGCAAAATGCAGAGAAAAGAGGAAAAGCAAAGGTGATACTTACGTGAAGAGGTCTATCAGGATGATTACAATGTCCTGATCCACTTCCGCTGTCCCTAGGTCTTTGCTGACATCAACTGGAGAACCGCACATGATGATCACTACAGATTGGGGAAAAATGGAGATGGACTGGTGAAAGGTACAGACAAGAAGAGGGCATTTGCCTGCTCCCCTGTGCTCGAATAGCAGGCAGTAAAGCAATGCTGGGCTAAGGTACATTAACTGCACTGTGCTGGGACCCAGGCACAGAGCTACAACCTCTCTGCAGTAAAACCAGGATATCTGAGGGGAAGTGGTAAAAGGTGTCTCAACACCTGCACTATTTTCTGTCCAGGCGCACCAGAGCACTACCGTTACCTCACTCAAATAAGTATTAGCAGTTCTGATGCAATAAGGGCTACTGAATGTGAACATTTGTAAGTTACATGTCATTCAAGTAATAGTTTCCTTGGCTTATTTAGTACTCTTGCACTTGCTTGGCCTGCTGATGCCAGGTGCTTAGTTTTAGGAGAAGATGAGGTATTTACTCCCCCATTTTTCTAATTTAGATGCATCACTTCCAGAAGTACCACCCCCTGATGGCACAAATCAGGCTTATACATACGTACCAGGGCTGCAAACACAGAAATGGTAGAGAGCTAAGCAGTCTTGTAATATCTAAGGCCTTTCTTAGGAGGAGTTGTGATTTTTGGATTTCTGAATCTTTCACAAAATGGAACTTGCGCTTAGGTGGGATAATTCATCCCAAAAACTCTCTGGAACCAGGATGTTCCCCTATATTTTATGTGGATGGTGAGAGGAATATAGGAACTTTGTGCCATTTTATGTTTGCATCCATTCAAAATGGTATATCTACATTTCTCCACCATTTCTGTGGAAAGACTATGCCTAAAACGTAACTAAGGGGTAGGTCTGATTTCCTGGGAAAAGCAACTTACCTGCAGGGGACAGTGCACCCTCAGCCCGCCCCCCCCCCCCCCCGCCCCATCCCCTTACCATTGCTTTTCCGGTTTGGATCTTTCACAGTTTTTCTGAGATCCACTGGAGTCCTTAAAATCTCCTTCAACTTCAGGTTTTTGGAAAAGTGTGTGATTCCAGCATCTAGCGCGTTCATGTACCTGACACAAGGTAGCACAGATATTGTCAGAAAATTGCTAACTCCTCACATTCTCCTAAATAAGCCAAAATGCAAGATAGGCTGTTTACAGCACACAAGCACACAAGAGTGTTTGTAAGGCAGTATGGAACATTTTTTTTTTCTGCAGCAATAGAAGACAGAAAATCAATACAGGGCATGAAACACTTAGAAGTGTTCGGAAAGTCACCCAGAGGTATTTCAGCCTGGTTGTATAAAGAATGAGTTTGGAGAATACACTGATGTAATAAGACATTAACAATTAAGAAAAGAAATCAGGAATATGGGGAAATTACACTAAGTGAGACTAACTGGGAGGCAGTCAGGAAGCTCTGCTGTTTTAAGACATCAGTGGTAATCTTAAAAAACACATGTGAAGGTTTAAAGGAGTAAATGGGAGCTGCAGAAAGAACTGAGATAAAAAACCTCACCTGTACCCTGACTGTGAGAGAAGCAAAGGAAGGAAAGTAGCAACCAAAAAAAAACCCTATACTGAGCAAGTTAAAACTTGAAGGGGAAAAATGAGACGGGGAAAAAAAAAAAGGAAGAGCCGAGTGGGTAAAAGCTAGCTAACAGATTAAGCAAAACTGGCTAACTCCTAAATCCTATTCTTGCCTCAACATGTTGTGTTGAGGAGAGACATTCTGTCTGAAATAAAGTTAACGCAGAGGGAAAACCAAAATAAGTCTCTTTGTTTTCAAACTACTTAACTTTTTATCTAGCAACACTGAGGTCATAGTCCTATAAACTACTAAATATCTTTTGCTTCCCGTTTTTTTTCAGGAACAGAATCATTAACCATTTATTCACAGGAACATATGCCTAGGTGAGACATAACCTGATTTTGTTATCACTGTTTTGTATTCACTTACTTTTATACATATAAAGGGAAAACAATGAGCTCATGCAGCATAACTTGTGCTTTAACAAAAATGAATTTTTTACATTAGACAGTTCAAAAACCTTCAAGCTCACAATTCCTATTAAAGCCAAATGAGATGCATTTTTACAACTATATTAGAATGAGAAATGGGCAGAGATACAAAATTAATTTTAAATGTTGTTGTTAATTCAACAGTAAAGAAAAGGAGCTTAAACAATTCTGAAGTCATAAAGAAGATCCTGAACAGAAGTATTAATAAAGACAAGGTAAGAAACACTTGGGAAATAACTTACAGGCACTGACTTCCCTGAAAGGTTTGAAACCTGCAGGATTAAAGGGATATAGCTGAAGTGTGTGTAGTGCATTGGCAATTATAGCTGCAAACATGGAGAAATGGAGATGGTAGTATAAGTGAATTGCACTGATGTTTCAAAGCATCAGCAAGAGGTAATCATAGCAATTACACCATGTGATCAAGTCACTATCTATACTAAAAAAGATGGAGGAAACAATAAAAATCCCTAAATATTTACATAACAGTGAATTGGAGATCAGGTTTTAGGTCACTTAATTAAGAAAAAAAAGTTATATCCTGTACACAAAATATTTTGTAAGTACATGCTTATATCACTCTGAAGCCAACACGGCTATAAATTTTGCTTAACATTCTGAAAGTTCCTCAAGTTATGAACTAGAAAGATAAATAATAGTTATTTACATGAATTCTTGACTGCCTTTGAGCTACATTTATAAAATCAGTAGGAGAAACAAGATGACTTTTTAAAATTAATTGCCATTTTATGCCCCAAAATTGGAAGAAGAAAATCAAAGGACCATAGAAACACTCACATGAGCTGAAAATTAAGTAAGTCAATAATATAAGAGTAATGATAAATATCAGTATATTAAAGGGTCTATTTGACTAAAAAAAGCCCTTGATTTTAGGCAAGGAGAAACCCAGCATTCCTGATTATCAATCACAGGCTGATGTCAGATCATGAAGTGAAAACTGTCTCCAATGCTCCAAACTGGTGAAAGCATAGCTGAAACTCTGCAATCATTGGGGGTCATTATGTTCAAAGATAGAGTTGGAACTTTGTAGATGTTTTGGAATAACAATAGTGCCCACAGATTGGAGCCACTAATGCGGAGAAACAGTAGAAGAACTTGGTAATACCCCTGACATAAAAAAGGCATCTATGGAGAGCTGGATGGAGCAGCTTCTCATGTCACACCCTTTACATCAAGAATGCAGTAAATAGGTATTTCCAGCAGGGACTACAGGTGGACTATGCTGTCCACAGGAAAAAGCCAAGGCTTGAGAATACTTAAAAGTAGACTGAATGAAACAGTCAGATATGAAGTACAGTTAAAGGGTATAATTCTTCTTTTCCTTCTCTCATTCTTTGGTAGTTGTAAGGCAGCTCTCAAAAAGTAGGACTCAAAGGACAGCTTGTAAGAACCATGTCCAAGGATGGAGATGGAGTTTATCAACAGCCAGGTCAGAAGAGGATCCGGATCTTACCAGAGGCATGCCTCCGAGTTTTCATTCCTCTTGTAAATGTAAGCAGATTCCCAGGTATTGGTTTTGAATGGCAGCTGAGATTCCTTCCAAAAATAATAGAAGAAGTCATTCACTTTCCTGGCTGGGGTCAGAAGGCGGGTTAGGTTTACTTTGTAGTCACAGGACAGTCCAAAACTTCCTACAGAGATCAGAGGCAGGCTCAGTATTGTTTCAACTCTGAAGGGAGAGACAAGAGGACAAGTCTAAACGGGTTGCTGTCACACCAAGGCAACTACCACATGATTTCCATCTTCCGCTCCCTCTCCTCTTGTGCCCTGCATTAATTTAACAGTGATCTGAACCTGAAACAGAAAGCTCCTCAAGAACACAAGTAGATTTCAAATCAGTATTGGCACTGAAAAGCCCTGTTGAACTGGCCCAGGCAGCTTCTCTCACTGCCCCCAATTCTCCTAGCCCTTTTGGGTACCATTGTGCCATTTCAGCCCAAGAGCTGTGACAGGAGTCCAAAGGCTGAAGGACCCATCTACTTCTGCTGCCTGGCTGCCGTTCACATGGGATGGATTTGATCTCTTTATTAGGGCAGTGCTGGAGGGTGACAGCTTTTTGTCATCAAAAAAACTTTACTGCTACAACTCAAAGGAAAAATCTTTTATGTTTCACTATGGCACATTTGTGGAGCAGTACAACAGCAGCACTCAGGGAGAATAACTAAGGCAAGCCTCTGCTGGCAGGGAATTTGCAAAGCAAAGATATTTTTCATCTACAGAGACAGTAAGTTTTTAAGTATAAAAGTATTTTCCTAGGTGCTGCAATCTTATCAGACTAGAATCAAAATATTTTAATTCTTGTATAGTAAGTAGTTTTTTACAACAGAGAATTTTGCCTGCAAAAACATGACTGTTAGAGTTGTTGGTATTATTGTAACAAAACTTTATTTTTCAGGGAAAGCCCACTTACCAAATTACAGGGTTTATACTTGTTGTAACAGAAACAGACACAGATGATGTAATAAGTAATGCCAGGGAGAGTATTTCACTAATGAAACGGACATTTTTCTGACTGACTTAGAATAGAATAGAATATTCCAGTTGGAAGGGACCTACAACAATCATCTAGTCCAACTGCCTGACCAATTCAGGTCTCACCAAAAGCATATTATTAAGGGCATTATCCAAATGCCTCTTTAAAGACTGATAGGCTTGGGGGGCGTTGACCACCTCTCTAGGAAGCCTGTTCCAGCATCTGACCACCCTCTCAGTAAAGGAATGCTTCTTTATGTCCAGACTAAACCTCCCCTAGTGCAGCTTTGAACCGTTCCCACGTATCCTATCACTGGATACCAGGGAGAAGAGTTCAGCACCTCCCCCCTCTCCACATTCCCTCAGGAAGCTGTAGAGAGCAATGAGGGTGCCCCTCAGTCTACTTTTCTCCAAACTAGACAAACCCAAAGTCCTTAGACGCTCCTCACAGGATATTCCTTGCAGCCCTTTCACAAGCTTTGTTGCCCTCCTCCAGACACATTCAAGGACCTTAACATCCTTCTGAAATCATGGAGCCCAGAACTGCACACAGTACTTAAGGTAAGGCTTCACCAATGCTGAATACAGCAGGACAATCACCTCTTTTGGCCCGCTTGTCATACTGTTTGCTGCACCCCAGGATGCAGTTTGCCCTCTGAGCTGCCAGGGCACACCACTGGCTCACAGTGAGCCTGCTGCCAACCAGCACCCCCAGAGCCCTTTCTGCAGGGCAGCTCTCCAGACATTCTTCTCCCAGTTTATACATGTGCCTGGCATTACTCCATCCTAGGTGCAGAACCCAGCATTTGGACTTGCTAAATTTCACCCCATTAATCATTGCCCAATAATTTCCTAAATTAGTGATGATGAAAAAGTTGGAGGTAGACAGCTGGCCTAACCACAAACCACGCTCGTTACTTCTACCATTCTGTAGCAACATCCCAGCAGCCACTGGGCCACAGAGCTCTTGCAGTTAACACTCAGTGTCGCTTACCATCCATTTGACAAGCCAAAGATGAAACCCAGAGAACTACAGCCAGCACAGGCCCTCGGCACACTCCCCATACTTAATGTGCTGTAAAGGAAGGCACTTGGTCTGATTGGCAAAGCTATTGTACCATGGACAAAAGCCAGCTGCCTGTTTGTTAGTGTTCATTGCTTTGCCTGCTGTTCATACTTTTCACTGGTTTAACTGTGTCAGAGTTCAAGGAAAAGACTTTGGCATCATTCTGGGCAGCTCCATATCCAGCAGATAGAAAAGCAAACATAGAGTTAGGAGGCATTATGAATAAAATGGGGTATATTGTATAATATTTTACCATGGTCCTATACATATGTAAGAACTTATTCTTTTGATTCTCCTGTAAATCCATCACACATGTTCACTGGTAACATTGTATTCACTTCCAGTCATGCCACTCAAAATATAGAGAAAAAAGCAGATAAAGCTTGAGTGTCTCAATCTTCCCAGTATCTCTCAGTGAAACCAAAAGGCTACCCAAGTTTAAAAAGGGAAGTGATTCACACAGGTAACCATATGGATTTCTACATCATGACTGATGGGGTTTTTTAAACTGATTTATGCTAGAAGTCTGCAGGTTTGTCTTACACTTTTCATAATATCTGAGAAAGAACATATTAATGTATAATATAATAGGGAATAGAATTATACAGGTTTATGTATCATATGATAGTAGAGACAGTCATTCTTCAGGAATGCTTTGTCAGGCAGAAGAGTTAGGATGAAACTGGCTGCTCTGTATCTAAACACTCTTTACTGAAGATGGCTGGGGTTTTTGGATCTTCTCTTGACACATGTAACTCAAACCCTTCTCAATGACTGAACAACCACCCAGAAGGACACCTGTTGCTGCAGTGCTGTGATGTCTACATACCTCAAGCTAACATCTCTTTCCTGCTGCAGCTGTTGAAGAGTTAAGTCTTTTGAGCCCTTAATCGATCAATCGACTTACTGTCAGAAATTAGAAAAGCTTCCCTGCTAGCAATGGGATTTCTTCAGGGGGCTTTGGAATCGGGTTTTCTTCTCCTTACCAAACATAGTGACTATGTATAAGAGTCTTATTGCCATGACAGTACACCTCAAGGTGTCTGATGTATCATAAACCCCAATGTCTCTGCTGGCTTGTTGAACACAAAACAACTTTGTTCAGCAGTTGATATCTTTAACATCACAGTATTAGGGGGAAAAAGTGGTACTTACGAGACCATTTGGTAGGTGGCATAAGTGCAAGGAGGTCCTATGACAACACAGCCAAGCGCGTTACTATTCTGCAAGGGATCAGAAAAGATCAGTAGTGGGGACAGTGTAGAGGACTGGCAGAGATAGGAGGATGGGACAATGAAGAAAACTTTAGAATTTAAGAGGGAGTCACAGAATTTACCCAGCAAAATCAAGAACAGCGTAGCAAAGGAGCTACAGAAAGGAACAAACCTAGAGTGAAGGAGGGAGGAATTACAGAAAGCTAAGAAATGGCAGAAAACAAAATAGTGCCTGTGAGTATGACCTCTGTTAAGAGACAGACAGCAAGTTAGGATTAAAATGTTGCAATTGTTACAATTGCTCATATGAAATTACATACCCCAGCAGGTAATGCAGAAGACAGAGGAGCTGGAATTACAAGATACTGTGTTTCAGAAAAATGGTTATATACATGAAGCTTGTATGGAAAAAAAAACTTCCATGACCACCAAATCAGGCCTGACCAGTAGCTTTGTGTGTCATGAAGGACTTCTTAACAAAGACATATGAGCACGTGCTCACTGGTAGATCTGAGAATTCACACTGGATTGACAGAGCTTCACTCAGAGGTGACAGCTATTAGATGTGAGAAAATTCACCAAATACAGCTTCTTGTAAGGCACCGATTCTAACTGAAGCTTTTCCTCATATTAGAGTATGCACATAGTTTCTCCCATGTGACTTTTGCGATTTCTAGTGAGAAGTGAGCACTTCATCTTTGCCCTCTGGGCATAGTTCCATACACGTTTCTTTGCTATCACTGCCAGCCTAATAACCTCTTTGTCCACACATTCCCATACCCACACAGCTCTCTCTTTGTGTATTTGTGTAAACTGATGATGAACCAAATCAGGGTCTGATCCACTTGGAACGGACCTTTTTTTGCTCTGCTTGAGCTGTTTGAGTTTGGTTTTTTGGGGTTGGGGGCGGGGGGGAGGTTGTTTGGGGTTTTTTTAATGGATTGCTTCAGCTATATGGCCACGCAAGGAGCTGTGCAGGTATAAAAAAGAGGACAACTTAGGCATAGGAAAAGGAGCTTGAAGCTGAAGGCTGCTTTAGCCAGCACTGCCACCAAATGTCTAATGACAGCCTCTGGGAAGCATTCATAGAATCTCTCTCCAGTATTTTTCTGCTTGTCCTCACAAAATTTACAGGAACATCTTCTCTTTGAAAACTTCAGTTCCCTGTCAAATTTGTTTGGAATTGAACAACAGGATCAAAAGTTAATAAGGAAAGACAGAGAGACACATGCACACATATGCAGAAAGAAAAAAGTCTTGTCTTCTTAGGAAATCAGCTTAAAAAAGGCTGCTACTCACATAAATTTCCTTGATGAGCTCCACACCTTCACAGGTGCTGGTCCGACAGCCTTGTGAGACATAGAGTGATGAGGTAAAGGTGTGGAAAGTGGCATTGACTGTAACGTTTTCTCCTGCAATGCAAATGTAAAAGTAAACAGCATCATGAGTTAATTAATTAATTAATGTCCAGACTAAACTTCCCTTGGTGCAGTTTTGAACTATTCCCACATATCCTATCACTGGATACCAGGGAGAAGAGTTAAGCACCTCTCTCTCCACTTCCCCTGCTCAGGAAGCTGTAGAGAGCAATTAGGTTGCCCCTCATAATGCTGAGGAACATTTAATTAAACCACTAACACACAGCATCCCTTTTCTGACACAGGTCTGAGCAGTCTTATGCTACGATGTCTCCCACCGAAAAGCTGCTAGAAAGTTCACCTATCATTTTAACTCCCACTACTTAGGATAAGACTGTAAAATTTTCTCCAATGTGGACTGCTGACTTCTTCTGATGAGTGTTAGTACGTTCAGTACAAAGTACTTTTAGTGTTGGCCAATATTAAAGACTTTTTTAAGGCTCTGTGCAAAGGAATTCAGAGACCACTTTCCAATAAAACTGGACAAAATATCTTCAACTAGAGGACAGAAAGGCAATGGGTATCATTTCTTTGGAACCTCTTTTTCCCATTATATCTAGGGAGTAACAGTAGATTGGTGATACTAATAGGAGAGGTAAGATAGCAAAATAAATAAAAGCATCATCTGCAGTGACTCTATATGAAGGAAAAACGTATGGACTGCAGATTCTTCACACTTCAAGTCATAAGGTGACCAACGGATGGGATCAAGAAGAAAATTAGTTTCAGAAAGTAGGAGCTAATCCAGCCATAAAAGGAAGCAAGGGCATATCAGTTATGGTACTAGATCACTGGTCTTTTCTGATCCTGTTCAGTAATTTCCATGTTCCCAGTCCCAACTGAAAAACTCCAGGAAAGCATGAAGAGTCTGCCCAAACACGATGAAAGCAAATATGGCTCTGCCCATCTGTAGAGCACTTCTGTTTTTACAGGGGGTGGTCACTATTTCTGTATGATCTACATAAGGTGAACGGACAGGCAAGGAGCCTGCCTGAGGAGCAGTTTGCTGAAGGTCAGATGAGCAGGAAGCACGGCATGAAGTGTGACAAGAAACCAAAGCAGCAGAGGAATAACCAAAACCCTTTGCCTTACCTGTTGTCTGCAGTTCATTTTGTACCCTTTTCAAGGCTTCCTTCACAGCTAATTTCAAATTATCAGTAGTAGATGGCAAGTCCGAGTAATTCATGAGCATCACATTGATCACATAATTGTTGTTGCTACACTCATTTGAACCAACTTGCTGCAGCAGCCAGGGCAAGAAAAACAAAGGCCAAAGGGCCAGACTCAACATGTGTTTCTTCATTATTGCTCAGTTTAGATCCATTGTGTGTGCTCTCTCTTTTCTTTTTCTCTTCCAACCCTCTTTCTTTCAGATACCTTACATTGGTTTTGTTCCTGGGCAGGATAGAAGAGATATCCACACCATAGATTCAAAGACAGGCTATACAATTCTTCTCTCAGGCTCTTCCCTGCTGCCTTCACCTCTGCCCGTCCCTCCTGTGTACTAGGTGGCACTTCTGTTTGTGAAAAACTAACAACAGCAAAATTCAGTAGAGAGGCTAAAGGTTGCTGTGAATGTTTGCTCATGGAAAGGCTCAAGCTATAAACCTGAAGCATTACCCGAAACCTTGCCTGATAAGGGCACTAAGTCTTCATAACAGAGATGAGCTGAGAGAAGGAAGGTGACGGGACAAATGGACTGTAAAGACAACTCTTTAAAATGGAAATAAAATACAAGGTCTGTTAAAGCCTAGAGGACGACAGATGGTTTCTTCATGTTTGCATTGCCCTACATCTCTGGTTACATTGCCACACCATCTCTCCTGACTGGGCTCATAAATCAAAGATATATTTTCTTCTGTGAAGGTACCAATTTCATTCCTTCAGCTTTTACCATTGAAACACTTTTTGTGTTTTTTCAGTCCTCCAGACCAAAGCTTTTGTTTCTACTTACAGAGTAGACTCAGCACAAAGCTTGTCCGCTCATACTCGCCCAAGCATTGCACACCAAAGCACCCCACATCTGCCCTAGACGCATTGTTCCCAGGCAGCACAGTCTCATTGTTCATTCCCACCTTGTCAGATGGCTCCTCAAATGGAGGCCAAACATATTAATACTTTATGTGATGCAACCTCTTGCATCAGGTAAGGATTACCAAAGCTGAAGGTTACATCTCAGACCTGTGGGACCAAAGCTAAATTTTAAATGGCATTGCTAAAAAGCACACACTAGAGGATACAGCAGTATTGTTCCTGGGTAGGGCTTCTGGCTTTTCTGAGTATCTTTCCTGAGAATGGTCTCAGGGAAGGTAGGTAGAATGAAGGGAAGACAAAAAACCCCACAAACCTTATGGAAAAGTCTGGGAACAAAGGAGAATTGCAGGATAAAAGGAATCAACAGGCAAAATGAAGTAAGTACTGAGTGTGGTTGGTCTGAATTTGGGGTGTTTGTGCACATCTACAGGAGCTTCTGTTTTTCTACTGAAACCTGGACTGAGGCTGTCAGATAATAAATCAATTTACTTTTATTACCTTCCTGAAATAGTTTTAAGACAAACAAGGAAAACAATCGGCAACAGGGTAACTGCTTTTGGTATAAGACAGAACTGCAACTCCGTGGTTTCTTTCAAAGCCTTTATTCAAAAGGTGTTGAATCCGCTTCAAATAGATTTGCAGACTTTTTACATGATCCTATTTTAATACCAAATTATTATTGTTTGAATCTCTCTTATACCAAACAACAGAGGATACCATGAGCCAGAATTTAAGAGCAGATCTTGAACACCTCAGCATATCTAATCTAGCATTTTTAATTAGTAATACAGTAATTCTATATTAGCTGTCTGTCCTGTAAGCATCTGGACTAGTATGGCTGGCTAGAGCCGCAGACTTAGAAGGGAATACAGCTTTTCATCCTAAGATCATCTGCTCATCACTGCCTTGTTTGATAGGTATTTATAAACTTCTTGAAATTTATTCCATATAAGTCAATAACAGATTTGACCCAAACTTCAGCAGAGCAAGATTTGCATTTTTACACTGTTCTTAGCCTATCTGAGACAAACAGTTAGCTAGCGTGGACAGTGCAAGTAGAACTGAGTATTTTACATTGCCGATCACACAGGGAGTATGTAACGGCACCGAGGTCTCCTTGGTTTTATATCTATTCATGTATTTGGTTGGTTTTCATGGCAGTGTAAAAATGTCCTTTAAAAACAAAAGGTAAAATCAACTGCAGCCTTAGCACAGCATTTCTTTTTACTCTTTCCTTTGCCCCCTGCCTTCACAGTGCCACAGGGGGTCCCCAGCCAGAACATGCTATAAATGAGTTGTTGACCTCTCAACTTTATAACTGCCTGCTGTGTGTAGCCTCTCAGTGTCAGGTCCCATGATAGGAGCACGCCTGGAGCACTGAGTGACATGGAGCAGGAGGGAATGTGGCAGGAGGCTGCAGCCAGGCTGAAGCAAGCACTCCCTGGAACCTGCTGAACACCACACTTTCCCTTGTACCTCAGGGCTTTGCACATCAGACTCAATTGCCTGGCAGACTGATCAGTAACATCTGCTTCATGGCATAAGAGAGACAAAAAAAGCTGTGGCATCAGCTGAGATAAACCTGAGAATTACTGATACTATAGATGGTCATGAGGGTGGAGAGAAGAAAAAGTAAACAAGTCATATGTGTGAAGCACAAAATCTGACACGTCTGCCACAAGCAAAAGGAAAATTCTGTATATTTGTGTTTGTTGCTGCCTGTGCCTGAGAGATCTTTTCCCTGGGGCATAGAAGAGGTGAGACACCAGTGCCAGTCCATTCATAGTGCCCTGGCTGCAGAATGAAGCTAAACTCCCAAGGACCCCAGCCAAATTCATCTAATTATTTCATAATGTCCAGTCTAGCAGTCTATAAAACCAATGACACAAAACCAGTGACACAAACCAACCAGATACCCTAAAAAATCTTCCATATCCCTTCAAGGCACTGCCCCCGCTATCTCAGTAACTTTTCTCCAACCATGAACCAGCTCTCATACTTCAAGGATTAGTCAGGGAGGGATACAGTTCAGAAACCTAGAAGTCAAATTATGTCAGAGGAAAGGAAAAAAAGCTTTTTGACTCCTACAGGCAACTGCACCTTTAGTTAGAAATACTGTTTTATGACAGAACTACAAGTAATGGGAGCATCCTGAAGGCAATGCAAATGACTCTGCCCTCCCCTGAAAGAATGTGAAGACTGGGAGAAGCAGAGCGAAAGACTCAAACACCAGGAATATCCTGCCTAAAGTAAGCTCTCCTGACACCCTCAAGATAAGCCACAAAGTAGATCCCCAAAACATCTTTGAATCACAACTTCCCAAACTACTTATTCTTTCTTAAAAGAGTCAAGGTTTAATCACCTTCTAAGGAATAAGGTGCTAAGAAACTGCAACTGACATCCCCAGTGCATTTTTTCTAGCTGTGGCTTCCAGGCATCAGCTACTGTTATCATGGTAAAAAAGATCCCAGAATTAAGTAACTTCACTATATGCAACCATGTATCCAAAAAGTCAGTTCTTAGATGTACATCAGTTTGAGTACCTCATCTTTGTAAACCTAGCACTATTAACCATTGATGGAGATCTTGCCTTGAATCATTGAATACAAACCCTGTCATTCATCGCTTGCTCTGCCTTCAGAAGCACAGGGATGATTAAGATTCAGATGGGCAGGCCCTGCATTTATTTGTCTGAAGAGTCCCTCACCACCATTAATAATACCTGTTGTGCTGGTTTTGGCTGGGATACAGTTAATTTTCTTCATAGTAGCTAGTATGGACTGTTTTGGATTTGGGCTGGAAACAGTGTTGACAATACAGGGATATTTTAGTTCTTGCTGAGCAGCACTTACACAGAGCCAAGGCCTTTTCTGCCCCTCACCCCACCCCACCAAAAAGCAGGCTGGGGCTGCACAAGAATTTTGGAGGGAACACAGCCAGGACAGCTGGCTTCAACTGACTAAAGGGATGTTCCATGCCATATGATGTCATGCTCAGCATATAAAGCTGGAGAAGCAAGAAGGAAGATGGGGACATTCAAAGTGATGGCATTTGTCTTCCCCAGTAACCACTACACATGATGGACACCTGCTTTTCTGGAGATGGCTGAACCTGCCTGCCCATGGGGACTGGTGAGTTAATTCCTTGATTTGTTTTGCTTGTGTGCGCAGCTTTTGCTTTACTTACTAAACTGACTTTATTTCAACCCACAAGTTTTCGCACTTCTACCCTTCTGATTGTCTCGTCCATCCCAGCAGGGGGGAGTGAGCAAGCAGCTGTGTAGGGCTTAGTTGCTGTCTGGGGTTAAACCACAACAGTATTTTTTGGTGCCCAACGCGGGGCTTGAAGGTTTCAAGATAATGACAGATTTGATTGGAATGTGCTAGATTGAATTTATAGCCGTTATTGGTGTTTAGCTATTAATTGGCAGGCTCCTGTGCTTGCTATGGGGCTTGCTTGCCTTACTGTACATTAGTCTAGGGCTTGTTAGTCACTGCTTTTTGCTTTTGCTGCTTGCTGTACTGCTTATCATCTTACTCTGCTGTACCTGGGAACATTTTGATAACAGCAATGGTGATGCGCCAGGGCTGGCAGATGGCCAGGGCATCGCTGCTGTTCCTGTGCTGCTGTACTGGACAAGCTGGAACTCCAGTGTGAACTCGAGTGGACAGGGCTGTGACCTGTGGATGAGTCCACATGGGAGCAGGACACCCCAAAGTGTCTGTGGCCATGGATAAGCCCATGCCAGAGGAGGTATATCTCAGTGGCTGTGGTTATGTCAGTGCCACAGCAGGTATAGCTCCGAAGGTATTGTGGCCCAAGGATAAGTCCACACTGGAGAAGGTACATCTCGAAGCATCTGTGGCTGTGCAAAGTCTATGCCGCAGCAGGTATACTCCTGAACAGACTGTGGTGCATAAATAGGGCTCCATCTGGAGCAGCTACAACCCTAAGGGACTGCAGTCTGTGGACAACTCCAAGCTGGAGCAGGGGCAAGGTGAAGAGTTCATTGCAATATTAAACCCAATCGTCTGGTCCAAAGGGACCGGGGTGGAGATTGTAATGGAAATAGCTTTAAACTGTTGTAACCCATGATTCAAGTTGCATGTTGTAGGAATTACTCTAGCAGGAACCACCTGAACCAATAGAGGACAAGCTTTACAAGAAGCAGGGCAAGTGCAGCAGAGACTGAGCTGCATGGTGCTTAGTTGCCAGCTGGAGTTAAACCATGACACCTGTGCATATATTGCATAGCTACAAAAAACGTAATAGGTCTCTGTGGGTGTTCTTATAATCTGTGTTAGATTAGAAATATAAATTCAGATTAACTCACTGAGAACTGTATCACAGGTTTTAGTGAAAGTGGGTTTAGTGTGTGATTCTACAGCACCATTTGTTTGTTCTGCCCTCTGTTTTATTGTATACGTGAAAGTATCAGCTGCCCCCAGTCAATCAAACTACTACTGTGGAAGCTGGCACCAGTAAGTCCTAGTAGGTCCGAAGACAATGTAGACATATTGTCATCTCATCTTCAATTTCTCTGGTACCAATGACAACCAGTGTAGCATTTTTCAAGCAACTATTTTGTAAAGAAACATGCATTGTAATACCGTTGTGTTATTTTGCAGAACAAAATATTTTGACAGTGTCCTTTAAAATAGATACTTTTTTCTACATATTAGCACAATTATTTCTTTTCTCAGTGCCATTTAATTACTATTATTATTATCAAATTCTAAGTTTCAAAATTGTATATTATTTTTTATTTTCTCCAGAGCTGGAAACTTTGACAGTACACAAGCGTTACATTAAAATAAAAAAGATGCTGCAAGTCTCCAGCATCGCAGAATTGGGAAATGTGAAGGACATTAAAAAAAGAATCCGAAAAGATATGTAAATAAAAAGAACAGCAGATGCATTTATGTATTTAATTCTCACTTACTTAAAAAATAAATTCCCTTGGTTTCAGTGGCCATGCTTATGTTGTTGAATAAAAGAGGTTGTAAATATTGTTTCTGTAAAATACGGAATTTTTAATGTGAAATTTGCATGAAACATTATATGCTGTAGTAGTTGATCATATTTAGCCAACAGAGTAAATGTAGAAAAACTTCAAACAACGTTGTTTTCAAGTTCTACTCACTATTACTAAGCCTGATTCCAAATTATTTTGATTTGCAGGGCTTTAACAGCTTTTACCCTGTCTTTAAAAAGATTTAGAGAATCACATTGAAGAAAAATAAAATAAAAATGTTTCCACTTCCTTTTTTACCCAGTTTTGTTAGAGGTTGGAATCACAAATGTGATTACAAACAAAAAAAGAAAACATTACAGTATTGTAATGTCTGTGCTTAGTTAACATAGTAACTTACAGGTTTAGACTGCATAATATAAAGATGCCTTCTTTAACTTTCAATATTACAGAGAAGACCAAGGACATGAAATACTTTTTTTCTGTCTTAAATTATTTTTACAATATCTCTACTACCGAGATTTAGAAGACAGTAATGTAAATGGTGACAAACATAGCTGTATATTATACATATATAGCAGCTGTATACATATATATGGTATACATGTATAGCAGCTGCATAGCAGCTATATTGACTTTTCAAAACTGACCTTTTTTTCCTCATTTACTACACAAGAACATAAAGAAAGACTTTACAAACATTGTTCTTTGGGGCTGAAACACTCTACTGATAAACAACAAGCCTGTAAAACAGCATGCAAATATGTGCGTTGTGTTGCATGATCCTGATAGTACAGCATGATCCTGATCCAGTACAGATCCTGATAAAAGTAGAAGTCCTTGCTATATTGCCATTCCCATGGGTTATCGAGAGTTTAGGTCTGTTCTTGGATTTCATAATTGCTGCCACATTAGTGGATTTATACTGCAAAACACTGACTGTTCTTATCAGAAGTTACCAACCTAGTAAGAGGAAATCTACAGACAATGATAAGAAAAGTTGTAATTGGAATTGCATCATACTCCCAGCAGCTTGGGTGGTGGCCTCATCTTTCTATTGATCTGTGTTGCCACATACCAGAAGATGAAGCTAAATATGTGATGTATCATAAATACCTGACTCAATTAAGGAAGTCTTCTTCCTTTTAACCCTTTCCCAACACATATCCGTGTTGAAATGAGTATTATTCATCCACCTGACTTGGATATTACCAAATTAAATAGTATTTTTTCCTCTTTTTTTCCTTCCTTTTGTACTCCTTCTCTAAAGGATCTTGTTTCCAGAGTGACAGGACATGTTTTTCTTTTCAGCATAACAGTTAGCCTCTGTTCTAGACTCAGCAGGATACAGCTCTGTCAAGTGACAAATATAAGCTGTCTGTAATGTGCAGACATCTGTTCTGTTTTTCCTTATGAAGGTAAATGGCTTGAGTGTGTAATAATTTGTGTCTTCAACACATACTTCCGTTTCCTTAAATTCTTTTTAGTAAATATTATACACATCTATACTATGGATTGGATGGAGTTATGACATGTTCCAGCTAGTGCATACTTGATTCTGTAAATCCATATGTCAGTGGAATACTGTGCAGATATATCAGCACATGTTCCGGACCAGTATAACTGCATTTTCTGGGGTGTAGCACTTGCAATGATGTGGCTTTCTGGCTTGGGTAAGTTGTGTGGATCCAGCAAACCTTGCATTGCCTTTTCAGTTCTGACACTGACTTGAACTAGATCAGCAGATTGTCTTGCCTCACCTCCTTTGGTTCTACATACATAAACTTCCAAAAACTTACCTAAATGTGGTGCTGAAATCCAGTAAAAAGACAGCTTTTAAGTTACTTTTATTAACTTGGCTGAATCTTGATGACAGGTTGGATGCTGGAAGTATAAGGAAAATTCTAAAGATGCAGTTCCTGTAAACCCATATAATCACAGACATAAACACCAGTGAAAACTAAAGAAAGAGGTTTCCCTGCCAAAATAAAGATCAAATTACGAGTTTTCATTTCACTGTTTGGAGGTCTTTCATTGACATTACTGTTGTTTGCTTTCTTGAGCTAGGCACAGAGACCTGACAAGAGCATTAAATGCACACATGATCTGTCACCTCTGTAGGCTGGTCTTTGCTGTCACCTTGCATGTTTCACCTTTCCTCGTCATGGGTGGTCTATCCAGGGCAGATTAAGGTTCAGAAGTTACTGACTCTATAAAAAAGAAGCAAATATTCTTCAAGTTCCTTGCTTTTAAAGGAATAATTTCCCATTGACTCATCTCAGGGAATTCCTTTGTAGCTTTAGCAGGGGAGCATTTCATTGCTCTCACTTCATTTATCTTGAGATGTCAGGTGCATTTTCAAAGATACAAGAGGCAGAACAGGGTGAAGCACGATTACTAAAAACACATGATCTTACCCGGACATTACAGAAATTGAAGCATGTGATTGTTGCAAAGGTCATTTCCTAACCTCTTGCTTTGGTTATCTGATGATTTTTTTCTCACTTCTTGCTTTTCCTTTCTCCCCCTTTTTTCTTTTCTTCCCCTCCTTCCTCTCCTTTTCTTAGACTTTCCATTCTCTGATTTTTTATTTAAACACTGATTACCCTCTTTGATGCTTATCTTGGTATTTAGTCACAGGTGCATGACTTTCCTTTTGCTGCTATCAGTGTAAATCAACTCCCTCTCTCCCAGCAATTCTGTGCGGGAATAAACATGATCATTAATCATTTTACAGCTCATAGCCTCCAAAGTAATGCCACTGGCTAATATAATCGTGATGGTAATGTCCTGGTTTCAGCTGGGGTGGAATTAACTTTCTTCTTAGTAGCTCACAGAGTGCTGGGTTTTGGCTCTGATGTGAGAACAATGTTGGTAACACACTGATGGTTTTAGTTGTTGCTGGGTAATGTTTATGCTAAGCCAAGGACTTTTTGGTTTATTGGGCCCTGCCAGTGAGAGGGCTGGAGGGGCACAAGAGACTGGGAAGGGACACAGCCAGGACAGCTGGCCTGAACCAGCCAAAGAGGTGTTCCATACCATGGAGCGTCATGCTTGGTATAGAAACTTGGAGGGTTAGCTGGGGCCTGGGGATCATTGCTTGGGGGCTGGCTGGGCATCGGTCTGGGGGTGGTGAGCAGTTGTACTGTGCATCACTTGTTTTCCTTTCTCCCTGTTCCTTTGGGTTTTATCCTTTCCCCCACCTTTCTATTATAACTGTTATTATTATTGTTGTTGTTATTGTTATTGCTTTTACCTTTTTATTCTGCTTAAATTAATATTTTAATTATTTAATCTTAAAATTAGTTTTAAAGTTAAAATTAATTTAATCTTAAAATTAAATAATTAAAATCATTAAATCTCAATGCTCGAGTTTTACATTCCTTTCTGATTCCCATCCCCACCACTCCGGGTGGCGGGGAGTGAGCAAGCAGCTGTGTGGTGCTTGGTTGCCAGCTGGGGTTAAACCATGACAGGTAAGAACTGCAGCAATTTTCCAGCATTATTAATAGAATAGCTGAACTTCTTGACTTGTCTTTAATTTATGCAGTGTCACCTTGGTATTTCATATGAGGAAAAGATTATAACATCTCTTCTGGCTTTGGTCTGCATCTAAATAACAGTTTCTACACCAGACATGATAAAAATATTTTGGTCAATTTGATGCTGATGAGAATACAGAAATAAATTACGTGTCCTGCTACACAACTGATGTTAGTGAACATTAGCTATGAATGGAGACTCCTACTGCTCTGAATGGGGTTTAGACCACTCCTGTACACAGAGTCTGCACCAATTGCCATAATGCCAAATTCTAGCATTTTGCCCCTGACTTATATTGCTCACACAGTATGTACAGGTAGCACCTCTACAAGTCAGGAGAACTTAATTTTTACACTATGTTCAATCTGCCCACGTGTTAGGTTAAGCAATTTATAATTAGCAACCCTTCTAATGGCAAAGTCTATGGTTTTGATCAATTACAATCACAACCAAACTCATCACCTTGTCCTTTAATATTGTGGTAGGCCTCACCTAAGAGGGAATGATCTGATTGGCAGAGTCACATCTTTGCCTGTTGGGAATGTGCCATAACTCTTTGAGTTATGCTGAAGCAAATAAGAAGGATCCCTGCTATTAAATGTAACCTATAGTTCTGTTTTACATATAATGGGTCCACAGTTTCGTATTTGGAATAAATTTTTACTTTCTCATCTTGCAGATAAGTTGAAGGTCAGTTGAAACTAACCCTTACGGAATACATCATCTTTTTGGAGGCAACGAAAAGACATATAAAGAGGTGTGTGTGTACAGGTAGTGCTTAGGGGACTAGGGGACTTGCCTTCAAAGCATAGTTAAGATTAGAAGATGTCTCCCATCTGAGTTCCTCCTGGCAGCAGGGAAACATGTGCTTCTGAGCACTCCCTGCTCCACATGATTATAAAACTTTTGGTCAAGAAACTGCCCCCCCCCCCCCCCAATCCAGATAGATGCTGGAATCCCACTGGTGCCATGCAAAACACTGTCTGCAAATAAAAAGGAATTGTTCTGGCTGCTATCACTTTTTATCTCAGTTGACACTGTTCTTCTTGTGCCCACAGATAATCTACTGGCACTGCACATCTTTTAGCTCTCACACATTCCCCAGCTTTGGACCCACCACATAAGAATTCAGGAAGCCACTGGGAAATGGAAACCAGTGGAGCAGCTGAGAGCTTTGTTCCATTTGAGTCAATATTTTAGCTGTATTTATTATGTTGATTCTTAGAACAGCAGGATCTTATGAAAGAATCTATATTAAAAATGCAAGAAAGCAATGCAGGAAAATTGTATTTTCAGTTGCTTTTTTTAAAAAATAAGAATCTTGCCTAATTGTACTGTCTGCTTACTTGCTTGCTTGCATTTCAGTCAAAAATATAACATATACACCAGTGACAACTTCTGCTCCTTCTATTTCTCCCCCTTTACCCAGATTACTTTGGCATTTGTGTAGTAAAAACTCCTCAAACCAAAATCTTCAATTTTCCTAGCTTACTGTATGGAGCCAGAATACTCTATGGCAGTACTGAAAATTACTGCAAGATATTTACAACAATTATTATTTTCTTTCAGTTTGAAATAAAGTACTTCGGAGGCATTGTTTAAGATCTGAAGGAAAAAAGGCATCTTAAAATATCCCTGTCAATCTAGATGTTTCTCTTGATTTCACAGAGTTATGAGAGAGGAGACGCTGAAGTCTTCTAGCCTGCTTGTGGGAAAATTACCTTGGGGGAGTAGGGTGTGTGGGGGGTGGAATTAGAGAAAATTGGGGCCTAATAGAAGCATAGTATTATAGAAAGCTTTCTAGGGTAAAATACAGCTATTGCTTTCAGGATGGTTGGCATGCATGAAATCTACCTTACCATGGCTCTCAGAGCAACACACCTTGCCATCTCAGCACCGGCTAATAGGAGTAGTGGAGAGTGGAGCAGAGATGGAGACCCTACAGCCAGGTTCTGTTGTACTCACTGCAGGAATGGGAACTTGATGGTACCACACAGCTGATAAGCTGTATAGCAGTTGTCACATGAAGAATATATGAGAAGATGTCCGCTGCTGAGCCAACCATTGCAGTGAAATTACTTTCCTCAGATGAAGTAAATCTCATTGTAATAGTAATGCACACCTCCATCCCAAAGATACCTGCCTCCAAGGTACTACTACACCTCACTGGACACATGCTAGCAATCAGTAACAAAAATATATATGACTGGAGTAACTCAAGCTCCGCCTAAATGTAAAGAAAAAGGACTGGTCCTGGACTGAAGCAAGTCCAAACAGGGGGGAATTGTTGTCTAAACTCCTGAATTGCCACACTGATTTAGTGTTTAACTACATGTTAAACACATCTGTGCATGAAGTTAGGTCAAGCTGACCCACTCTACAAATGAAGGGACTTTTAATCAAGGCAGTTAGCCTTAGGAAGGATGAGTGACAAAGAACAGATGGTGGAAAGAACAGTTATCTAAGAAAGGAGCGTTGCACATTGGTTCTCTGCACTGGAATTGCTAATGATGCAATTCAGGCAATATAAAAATGAAAGTTTGGGCAATTCCACTGCATGATGTTGCTCTGTAACTAGGAAAGATGTTTCATTTGCAGAAAACTGCATTGTCAGAGTCACTGCATGAAACAAGCTGTGCTTGAAAATGATCCAGAGGTGGCCAGAGAGATCAGCTGCTGTATGCAGTTAAATGTATACAAGCCACATACCTAACATTTTATGTTATGCTCTCCATCTTTATAACTATAGAGATATAGATTGAGTGGCAATGTTTACCAGAGAAGTATGAACACCTGTGGGATTCCCTCCCCACAGGGCTGTCAGGGGAGAGTGACCAACCCACCGAGCCCAAGGGCAGCAGCTCTCTGGTCAGCTGAAGCCGCTCTGGATCACCTCAGAGAGCGAGGCGGGTTGCTGGCTACAAGCACATGAGATCCATTGTGGCATGCCAGGGAAAGCATTTTGGGATCGCACAAGTCTTATTAGGGGATGTTTAGGCAAAGGACCAAATGTGGGGAAAAGATGAGATCATGGGGGCTTGGGGAGGGCCCAGCCCGGGACACAAGACTGGGCGAGAGGGGCTGGTGACCTGCAAACCGATTGCTCGCCAGATGTTTCTGCGCCTAATCAGCGCAGTGTCACTTGTCGTCATGTGAAAACCCCATTTCTAACTGTTTTCCTGGGTGAGGGGACTCTGTCCTGCACGTGTCTCTGCGTGCAGGTTTAGCTGCCAGCAGCCAAAATTAAACCACAGGGCACTGGGGCCTGCGTCGCTACGGAGACCGCTGCCCGCTGCAGTGCAGCGGAACGTAGGGGGCGGCGCCAGTCGCCAGCCGGCGCCTCTTCGCCGCCGCGCTCAGGTCGGCGCTGCTGCCTTCCGCCGGCCCGCGGTTACCCTGGCAACGGCGCCGTCGGCGGAGCGAGGAGCCCGGGCCCGGCAGCAGGATGGTGAGTGGCGGCGCGGCGGGGGACGCGGGCCGGGGGAGGCCCCGCCGGGGCCCGGCTCTGACCCGGTTCCGCTCTGCTTTCTGCCCAGATGCTCTCGCGGGCCAAGCCGGCTGTGGGGGCTACCCCGCCGCCGGGGGACAAGCGGCGGAAGAAAGGGAAGAAGGTGCCGCAGCTGGAAGAGCTCCTGGCCCTGAGGGACTTCACCGGCGCGATCGCCTTGCTGGAGGTAACGGCCGCGGCGGGGCAGAGACCCCCGCCCCAGGGCGCCGCCGGCACCCTGACTCGCCCGCTCCCCTCGGGAGAGCGGTGCCGTCGCTGCCACGCCTGCGCTCGGCGGGGCGGCGGGGCGAGGGGAGCCCTTCACCCGCCCCGTGTCCCCCTCGCCCCGCGCCGCGCCCGTTAGGCCCAGCGTGGCAGCTTTTCCCCTCGCTTCGCAGAGCGAGGTTTGGGACGTGAGGGTTGCCTGTGCTTCCCTCCGAAATGCGAGGGCAGCTCCGCCTCAGTTGCGTCCACAGCTGTCAAACAATCGGTGATATAAGATGGCCTGGTATTACTTTGATTATCTGTGGGGTTTTATAAACTGTGTGATAGCTGACAAAATTCTTACGTTCTTCTCTATAAAGTTTAAACGGCACGTGGGTGAGCAGGAGGAGGATGCCGACCTTTGGATTGGATACTCTGCCTTTCATTTGGGTGATTACAAGAGAGCGCTGGAGGTAAGGTGGGGAAATCCTGCTCCCTGAGGTTGGAAATCAAGATGTGATAAAGTGATGACAACAGGAGGAAGATGTTCTATAACACGGCATGGTTCTGCTAGCCAGCTAAGGTACAAATGTACAGTAATAAGGCAGATGCTGTGGAAAGCAGTTTGGATTGGAGAGGAAAAAAGAAAAGGTATTTGCCTACAAAGATAGACCTTTTTTAATGTTACCTGCTGTCTGATTTAATACTAGGCTCAGTAGCGTAATTTGCTTTTTTATATATTGCAGTTCATATCCTAAATTTTTTATTCCCTTCTTGCACCTAGCTTTCCACAGTTTTGTTTTTCAGGTTTAGTTATGTCTTTGTTTTCATTGTGTAGCTTATCTGTAATATGCATGCTTTTTTCTTTAGAGGTTGATGCCTCTGGCCATTTAATGTACTTTATTGTTCCTCTTTATGTTTGCTTGTATTAAGTAATTCAATTAAATGAAACATTCTTATTTTCCAAAAGCTTTAAGTCACTAAAAGACATGTTGATTATTCAAATATGCATACATTTTTAATATTTGCACCATACAGTGCTGTTGTGTCTCAGTGTATGAGTCAATACGCAATTCCTTTTGTGTCCATTTATGTCTCCAGTGAAACTCTGTTGCCGCTGCCCCTGGGATCCCTTTATCTTCTCGGTTGTGCTAGCCTATTTCTCTGTAGAAGTCCTAAAAAATTTTTGTTGTTTGCCTTGCTCTGTACCTCCAAGGGCGGGAATCAGTGGAATCACACCAGAAAAGGAAGTGTTATGGAGTGGTAATGGTGATACCTACAAGGCTGCATATAAGCTAGTGAAGATTTGAAAACAACTCAGTCTGCCTGAATACTATTTGTCTCATTGCTGTATTCCTACAGATGTGAATTGCTGGGTCCTTCCAGTGCTGTATTATACCATTTAAGGCTTACTGGGTTTGGTCAATGTTAGCTGGGAGTGATCTCCATCATGATTCACTGTGAAGTATAACTGTGAAGTCTAGCTGGTTTTGCAGTCTTTTAATTTGCTTTTTTATGGAAGAAATATTAAAAACAGATGATCATTTAAAGTATTGACAGAAGAAAATAACTACAGAGAAACAGATTATGGAACAATGATATTTTCTCTCTTAGATACATTAGGTGTTTAACTGTAGTAATACATGGTCATGTGCACAAGTTTCATGTGAGGTGGAAATAGAATTTCAAAAGCTTCTGAGTAAGTTCAAAAGGCATTTTCCCCCTTAAAAATTGAAGAGGAAACCCGTTGGAGATGTTAGAAATGCTCAGTGAATCAAACTGACTATATGGTATAGACTGTAGAATAGTAGTAGTATAGGACATAATAGTAACTTAATATCCATGTTTAGAGTTGTGGAATTTAAAGATTATGAATGTAACAATCAGTAACTGAAATTAATTTATATCTAGATGTTAGGTGTTAATAGGGAGTGAAAATTTGTATGCACATGAAAAATAGCTTGCAATTTCTTTGAAATAAATTCTACTTGGAACACCCAATAGGTGTTTTTATAGCCAGAGCAGATTTTAAATATTTCCTTCAACAAAAAAATAACAGCATTATTTATTTATTAGCGATTAGGTTTTGTACGTGGTTTGGATTCACCACTGGGTGATGCTGTTGATCCAGGCTTTTAAAAGCTGCAACATAGTCATCTTTTTCCCGGTTTTCTGCCGGAGTAAGGACAATAAAAGGTTTGCGTGCATGGTTTGTGGTTGATATGTATGTGTGTGTGTTTTAAGTGAGAGATCGCAGGCCCTATCTTTGCGAATTCATGACTGATCTTTTGCACAGTGATGAGTCCTGATAACTTTATCATTCTGTGGTGGCATATGGGAAATAAGCCTGTGCATCTCAACCTAGTTTCTTCTGGGACAGAACACTGTAGTTATAATTCCCAAGCCTGTAGTAATCAAGGGGAAGAGTGCTGACTGTGGAGGCTGAATTGCCTTCCAGTTGTCAGCTTCAAGATTGAAGTGTAATTCTGTATCTTCTCTGCTATGTTACTGAGGCATTGTTGCTGCATTCTCAAGGACAAATTCTTTGATTATCTGTAACCTCTAGATCTTGGAGCACTCTCTGGGGAGTGCCAGGAGCACTATCAGTAAAATACTATGGATAGAAGATTCTGTAGAATTCTCCAGAGTGACATTACACGCAATCGAAATGATTCACGCTCCTAAGTGCCTGCAAGCGACAACACATAGTCTATGTCACCATATTCCCAGTTAATGGTTTGTATTCCATACACTTGATGAGGGTCTTCAGAAATTATACTGCTCAATAATCCTTTTATTTATAATTATACTTTTATAGTGAGCCAGGTGTGCTGTTTGCATGTCAACTTTTGGAGAGGCTTGGGAATTGAGGTGAGGTGGCCATCATCCACTACTGGAAGAAGGAGGGAAAAAATGAAAAACGCTCAGACCTCCAGCTCCAAGAATATCTTAAAGGAGAATGACAGCAAAATGTCTGGTACATTCACATGAAAGAATTTATATTCTCTTATCATAGGCACAGCAACAGTCAGGTATACTCTAGTAGAGTGCTAACCTCAGCTTCACTAGGGTCAGACTTTTCCCTTCTTAGTAGATAGATGCCTTTCTCAGAGGTTATGCCCCTGACACTGGTCTGGTGGGATCACCTCTACTGCTGTAAACCAATTTACAAATGGTACTGCACTAGATTTGACTCTTCCAGCAGCTGTGGTAGCAGTCCCTCCCTGGGGACTGTCTAGCATCCTTCACTGACAAATTGATTTTTACTAACACTGAGTGGCTAGTGTCTTCTGGGCATCACATGGCAACTAGAACTCCCATAGTGGGTGGCAGCATCTAATTAGTTTTCTGGAGTCTTCCATACCTACTATCCCTAATGGGGAAAAAAACCACCTGCCTTCCTGCCATGACTTGTTCATAAACCCTTCCTGAAGAATTTCCCAGTGTCACCCAAGGACCAGAATCAGAGCATCAGTCTAATGATTCTGTTTCTGAGCTGCCTGATCTTATAAACTGAAACAGCCGGGGCCTAAGAAAGGGAGGGTTATAAGACATGTTTGAGGTATGGAAAATTTAAGAGAAGTATTGGCAAGGGCAGGTGTGCTGCTAGGCTGCGTTCAAGGACAGGTTTCACGTTGGCATTCAGCACCCTCTGAATGGGCTTAAGCATACAGGATGGTGGCATGGTACAGCTGACAGACATGGTTGTGCCAGTTTGGCCCATCAGCTGCACACCTGAGAGCAAAGCATGATCCCCGTGCCAGAGCCTGCAATGCATTGTTTCTCTCAAGGTCTCACAAATGACAGCCAGGCATTCTGACAGCGTCTCCTATCTGCACCTACCTCCTAGTAGAGAAATCAGGATTCGGCCTCTTCACTGGACAGGACCTTCTGGCTACCCTGACTTTGCTTAGGATAATTTCAGTCAAATCGTAAATCATGAAAGGAATAGGGCTGTACTAGGGTAATGGTTAATCCATGAGCAGTATCTGGTCTTGTTTAAGTACTTTGCTGCAAATATGAGAATACAGGTACACTCAAGTTCCTGACAGCTGAAGCTAGAAAGTAGAAGATGGATTTTTGACTTCAGCCAGTTCTGTAGGCTTCTCGGTCATGACTTTAGCCAGGTTACAATGAGTATCTCCACTCTGAGCACCTCCTTTGAGTACCTATGGGGCAACCCTGTAGGCTGGCCTGTTTGTCGGCTCTTCAAGATGTGTTTATGGGTTTGGAGAATCCAGACAAGTCATAAGGGTATTGAGGAGAATCCTGCTAGCCTCAGTGTTGTCATTAGGTGTCCATAGCTGTATGCAATCAACCTGGTAGTCTGCTTTTGAATAAAAGTGCATGTATCTTGTGAGAGGGGCACAAGGTACAGGAGGGTGAAATAGCAAGAAGTTGTTTTGCTCCTGGTTGACAAAAATATGCCACAGGTTGACTGTTGGGAATGCTTTTGGAGTATTTAGTTTGTTTGGTTTTGTTGGTTTTGGGGAAAGGAGGAGGGAAAACACTTGTGAAGTAGTCTTTGTGAGACTGATATTGAATGCATTTTAGTGAGGAAGGGGGCAACAGCACGTTGTCTGGGTTCATGGCCCAGAACTACAGAGTAAGGAGTACTAGTAGTCCTCATTTTTATTTACTGTGTTTCCATAGATTAGCACTGGTACTGCTAGAGCACTCTTTATTTATTGCTTGCTTTGAATGGCAAAGCCAGAACATGACTTGTGTTTATGCACTTTGTCTTTTCTAATTAATCTGCCTGAAGCCATAGCTGAAAGAGACCTTTGGGTGCATTTAATCTGAATGAATTTTGAAAGATTCCAGATGGTCCCAATAAACAGCAGCAGCCTGTCTCTCAGAGGTCCGTGACAGGCCTATGTCAAGATTTAACTGGCCTCAGTAGGAAAGGTTGGCCTCTATGTAAATATTTTATTTATTTATTTTAAATCTTCTTGAAAGACAGTGAGTCCCTGAAGTATTAAGACTGATCTGACTTTTAAGGGCATACCTTACCAATATCTTCTCTGTTTGGGACTGTAGTTCACTTTCACTTGGCAAGAGAAAAAGAATAAATCGTTATGTTTCCAAACTATAAACTTTTGTTGTCAGCATGTTTCTGTTCTTGGGATTCACTATCCTTTGGGCATAGCTTATGTAATCTAGTGCTGTATATACATCTGTGCCTTTCCCCCAGAGATAAGAAGTCTTACACCCACAGTGGCACAATCTGGTAAATTCTCACTAGGCAAAGGGAAATTCCAGTTCATGTGTTTGGAGGAAGAATACAGAGTCACCAAGGGGTTGTGTTGCTGGGAGGAATGAGAGGCTTATGGTGATTGGGAGTGTGTGGATGGCATTCTTTCAGCCATCTTTCAGGTCTTGTTAGAACCTTGCACGACCCTGCCTGCTTTGCTTTATGCTGCCTGTTGGACATGACTGGATGGAGACCAGGAACAGCAACACGAGGCACTTCCACTGGGAAGGTCCTTTGTAATAATCATCAGAAACCTGACAGAGGGGAAAAAAAATGGCATGGCGAGGTTTCCCTGCCTCTGTTTTCATTTCTATTGTTACGCAGAGAAAGGATCTTTATATTCAGGAATATCACTGGTAGCTGCAAAGTTTTTTCATTAAAAAGAAGTGGATAAAAGGATTGAACTGTTAAGTTTTTACCATTTCACAAATAACAAGAAATGAAGCAGTTTATGTGGCAGTATTAAGGCATATGTAATGAATGCAAATGAGTAAGAAATATCAGAATATGTTAGCTAGTGGTTTTCTATAGCTGTTGGCTGTAAATCTTAAAATGGGAAATTATGAAGTTAGGCACAGTTTAGTAATATTTACTGTAGTTATGTCTTTGTCTATTGGGAAATCTTGAATTTGCCCAATACTGACTTGTAGGCTTGTGTTTTAATGCAGCAGTGTCCAAACAATTTTGATCACGCACCCCTATCAGTAAAAAATTTTCAGGCACACACCCCCAGTATACATACATATATATATTTATAAATTATATACGTGTACTACTGTAGTAATATATTATGTAATTATAAAAAATACACAAAAATAGAAATTAAAAAAGGATGAGATAAAGATGGAATAGATGCTATTTTAAAAGTACTTATTTTGGTTATTAATGTTACAAATTTTTTTTTTTCCCTGCACCCAATGGTATTGTTTTCCTTAAGTGCTAGTGTGTGCACACCTGACTTTGGAGACCACTGTTTTAATCTATAAAAAATATGCTAGCTACAAGTTTATAAAAGCATGTTTAACACTTGCCTCAGTAAGTATTCACAAAGATTTCCCTGGCGTTCATGGTTCCCAGGCTTTGACTAGAGGAGTTAGAAAAACATCAGAGGAGACTGAGGAAAAGCTGGTTGTGTTGATGCCTTTATAACTTTAATATATGAAACTCTTTAAAAAAAATATATGTAATTTTAATATAAATATAACTTCAATATTGACAGAATTCATGCTTTTACAGTGAAGATTTATAGCAGTGCTTGTCCCTGTTGTCTGTTCTATTGCTGTAAACAAAAAAGAGCTAGGGACATATCAGATTAAAATGTAATAGTTTCATTGTGAGAAGTGCAATGAACGTGAGGATAAGTAAATTGATCTAAATAATTTAATAATATGTTGTAAAATGGTGGGAGAAAGAATGATATTTAATACAATTTGTGCTATTACACATTTTTAAAAAATCAACCTTCTCTTCTGTTGCAGGAATATGAAGCCTTAACCAAACAACCAGCTTGCAATCCAGATGTTTGGGTGAACCTTGCCTGTACATACTTCTTTCTGGGGATGTATACGCAAGCTGAACAAGCAGCCTTGAAAGGTGAGATATAAGTCTCTGATGGAAAGGACTACTTGTTGACTTAAACACTTAGAGTGATTTCCAAAGAAAAGTATTCAATGCTGCTGCTTTTTTTTTTTTTCCCATAAGAATAAAGGATACTTTTGAGCAAAGTTTTTTAGTTTGGGGGTTTTGTTTGGTTTCTTTTTTTCTTTCTTTTTTTTTTTTTTTTTCATTTTACATGAGAGTTGTGATGCAGTTTGTTTCCTAAAAATACCTTGGGCAGGTGGAGCAGCTGGCACTGAAAATGAAAGAAGCATCTGGAAAATAATTTTAGTTATTAATTTCTAAAAGCAAATCCAGCATATGTTGACCAACAACAAAAAGTTACTTTTCGATTGATTCCATATTTCTGAGCCAGTGCAGATGAAGCTAATCAGCCTACTGAAATTATCAAAAAATAAGCATCTGAGAGAGTTCATTATTCTCTCTGATGTGGACAAGAACTCTGTTTATGCAGTTTGAGTGACTTATTAGGTGGTCTTGTTGCCTTCTAAGTCAGATATTAAATATCTGGTTCTTCCAGGCGTGGAGTTCACTGCAGTGACATTGTTACATTCTACTTTAATCTGAAGGTGCATTTAAAGAAAAGGAGTAGAGATGAGATTCCAAGGCAATTTCTACTGCCTAAAAATGTTTCTACAGTTTATTTTGTTATCCATCGCTTTATATTTATCTTAGTGATTTATGTTTTTTCCTATAACCATAGCATCTCACTGCTTTCTAAGTAGAATTAATAGTGGTGATGTTCTCAGTCAACTTCTGACTCTTGCCTTTTTAGGATAAAAACTCTTACTGAAGTGTGGATTTTCTCTTTTCATTCTTTCTTTAGTCTTCTAGTCTTGGGCTGAAAATAGGGTGCGGAGAAAATAACAGTGTACTTTCTGCTACTGTGGAGGAGTGCCCTTCAAAAAGGACTGTTCTGTAGTGGTTTTTTAGAAATAATTAGATTCCTGTATCCCTTTAAAATCATCTGAGAAGTCATGCTGAGCTCGAATCTTGAAACTGGGAATGTTTTGTTTCCAACTGTAAAAAAAAAATCATGCGGAGCTTTGTGATCTGTGTTGTCCAAAAAGTGTGTAAATTTCTAATATTTACAGATAATAATCTCTAATATACCACAAATTTGATCTTTGGTGATTACAGTCCAGGACTTGAACTGGGATCTAAAAATAATTGGGCAATAGAGCTTGAGGTGTCAGTGTGACCTAAACCATGGGGGAAGCAAGCGGTTGCATCCTGTACCAGTTGGAGTCATTGCCATCAACTTCATATCATGTGAATTACAATAATCCATTCTAGAGATGACAGATACACATCTGGGCATGCACCTTCATTACTTTATTAATTGTGAACTGGAAGTGAGGGACAGTTAATTTTTTTGTGCCACCTCAGATTTGTTTGTAGTAGCATGGTGAGTGGCAGGGTAGGGGGTGCAGTTAGTGGTACTCAGGTGCTGGAGGCAAGGGCAGGAATGTTGAGAAAGGAGTGCAAAATGTCAGGAGTGTAGCAGAGGGTGTATTTTGCCTGAATTCTTGCATACTGCTTGCTGTTTGTTGCTGCAGTTATGCTAAGCCCCTGAAAGTAGTGTAGTGCTAAAGCAAATGAGAAAGAAATAATTTATTTTCAGCTATAATTCTGAATTTCTACAGTCATAGAGTCTGTATGTGAAAGGGAACACAAATGTCAGCTAGCTTTCTGGAATAGGTTTTCTAACACAAACATGCAAATATCTAGAAATCAAATAGAAGTTCCTTCTTGCAATGTACTGTTGCTGTTGCTTAAGAAAATTATTAACTGTCTGAGGAAAAATATGCAGGATACTTAAAAATTAGGAAATTAGCGTTAAAAGCCATGATGTAATTACTACATTTCATACAGATATATAGTCTGCAATCTCCAGTGGAGCAAGGTTTTACATTTATTTTATAATAGATGTGAAGTATTCTTTTAGCTTGTTGTTACTTAATTAAAACTTCAAGGTACACTTTCTCAGGAAAGAATAAATCTGTGTATCAGAAGTCATATAAACCAGAATTACTGCAAATATAACCTAAGTAGTAGAGCAACACAGCAATAAAGAAAAATCCTTCTTTGAACTTTTTTCATTACAGTTGTATTTTACCTCCTCTAGGCTTTCTTCCAAATTCCTTTCAGATATTTTTGGCTTCTCCTTTTTCCCTGCTGTGCCCTTACATGACAGTTACTAATGTTCCTGGATCCGAGGTGAAGGTAGAGTTACTTTAAGTCAGCTACTGTTGTCTCATAGTCATCCCATAGTGAAGCTGCCAAGTGATAGGTTGTTTTGTTTACTCCTTTTGCATCCGTGCTCTCATATATTGGCTGAATGTGTTTTCCATGCTGTGTGCTAGCCCATCTAGTCTTGGGAGAATGAGACTGAAAGTCATCTTCTTGGTTTAATACATAATATTAGTAAAAATTTTAAAAAAAGTACTAAAATATTAGTAAAGTACTATTTTTTAATTATAAAATTATAAAACCAAATAATCCTAGGTTGCATTCCCAGTTCTTGTGCCTTGCAAAGCACAAGGACCAGAAACTCAGCACACTTGCGTGGTGATCCTGGCAACCAATTCCTAGTGCTCTTGGAAGCCATGGGCTAGCACTGCATTAAGAAAAACAGAAGAAATTGCAGCATTCTTTTAAACCACAAAGTGTGCACATAAGTAGGCTGCAGTTAAATCTGTTATGAAAAACAGTCTTTTTAGGATAAATGGAATTTTACAATTAAATTTAAGATTCATCCACATACAGGGTTGTGTTGCTGAACCACTCATTAAAGTTCTTTCCCCCCCTCCTTTTTTCTTCCTTCCTTCTAACTTCCTTTCCTTTCTCCCTCCCTTTTGATGGACAAAGCTTTGTAATTACTTCACTTCTTCACAGCTCTGTGTGTCAGATCTGAATGTGGTTTAACTGAACAGACATACTTCTCATTTCACAGCTTATACTGGAAGGAGCAATATTGTACAAAAACAGAACAGAGATGGGTTAGTAAGAGCAATGACATTTTCCAAACCATTTTTGCTTATGTATGTCCTAATGTTTACCAGGTGTCAGATAGCTGTCACTGCTGAAAATGTGCAGTTATAAGTGGGCATGGAAAAGTTGCTGGGTTTTCTTTTTCTTTAGACTGCATGTTCACCTACATGCAAAATTATCTGCTTTCTCTGTGTACTATATTTCTTGAGAACAGTAGTTCATTTTCATTGCATTTTAGCTGTGGTTTTGAAGCAGCGGAGCTTGATATATGGAATTTTCAACGTGCTCAAGTGCAAATATCAATTTAAACATATTTAAACTTTAAAAGCTATTAACCTTATTTGCTTGGTTTGCTTTTTGAAGTATAATGGAAGCTACACAACAGGAATAATTGATAGGTTTTTGCTTCAATAATCTTTAACTTACTATGCTTAGGCATGACTGAAATGAGATGTGTCTGTATATGGTAAGTAACTGAACATAGCTGAACTGGCTTTTAAGTGTGTTAGAAATGGAAAGTTTCAGTGAATGCTCTCTGTAAATTTCATTCAAGAAAATTCTGAACAGTTGAGCTATTCAAGTGTGTGTAAGTGCAAACCTCGCTATTGGACCATGGTTTTTCCGAGCACTTTTCCAATACCCTTGCATCTTCCCTCCACCAGTGAGACTGTGGTTCTGAAGCACAGAGGGCTTTGTTCAGCTACTGTATTCAGGTGGGCAGGGTGCTGTTTCTCAGGAACAGGAGAATAAGTTTGCCTGTGCTCATATTTTCTGTGCTGTCAGGCTGGAGCTTTCTCAACCCTGTTCCATTCCTACCAGCACCTGCTATGTGTGTTTAAGATGTGCTCTACATCTGTTAATGTGTGAAGTGCTGCCATAGCATATGCATTATGCCTGCTGGATGGGTCTTCTTAATGTTGGATGCGTGACCAGCCCTGCCTTGCACTCTTATGAGAGGAAAAAAATGCCCAATTTTCCATGACTGTTTCATTATCTTACTGCCTGTGGCAGCAATATGAAACCCACTAAGACTCTGAGCTGCCATTTCTAGTGAGCTTAACTTTTTGTTTAACAATTAGTGAAGGTAACTCTCTTCACTCTTATTGGAGCTGTTTATTATATCTTAATAAATACTTCAATAAGTCCCTGTTCAGTGTCAGCACATAAAAATATACAGAACACTTTTAAGATCAGTGTCAAACTATGACTTTAGTGCCTGGATCATCAGCAACTGATCATGACAAACATTCTAGCATAGGAAGATCAGTGTGTTTCCTAGCTGGAGGAGATACATCCTATCCAGCTACCTCAGTGATGTCTTCAGCACAAGATCAATATTAGACCTGGAGCAGGGTGCAGTTTGATGCTGTGCAGCATTGTGATCGTGTTTGTTATGATCACTAGATTGCTTAGTACTGATTTTAAAAAACAATAAAAATATGTACAGTCATCTTCTTGAAAAAGTAGCACAGGGTAAGATTGTGCTTCCCTGTGGCACTAATAGGTCTGTGACAATGAAATTCAGTAGCAGCAAAGAGTAATAAAGGTACAAGCCTAATGTCCCTTAAAGTCATTATCTCTGATAAGACAGTTGTATCACTTCCTGCTCCAGTGATTGACAACAGTTTTATCCAATATTCGTAACTAGATTCTTTCTGGAAACTAATCTGACCTTGTTCATGTTTCCTTGTCTTCCTGAAAAAATGCATTTGGCACTGGGAGAAAAGAAACTGCTGATATTGAATGCTTCCATGGTTCTGTGTACTATATCGACAGGACTACATTTTTTGGGGTTTTGACCCTCTCCTGCTCTGGCTAACATTAAGTAGAAGTGTCTTATTTTAAAGAATATCAAATAGATAGCATCATATAATATCTTATGAAGCAGGACATTTTGTCTCCCTCCATATATCCATGCACACCACCAGAATGCAGGTTTCATCTTTTGCCTGTAAATTACATGTAAGATAATGTGGACTAACCCTCCAGCTTTTGCCAAGAAGTAAATAATAATTTTGATGTCGGATCAGATGCTAGGTTTGCAAAGGCAGCAGTGCAGTCATTGGTTGACCAGTGAAACAAGAATACCTCAGTTTAGGTTCTTGAAGGGAGTATTGCTTGCAAGTCACAATTTGCACAGTGAAATTAATGCTAAAACCCATTTAAAAAAAAAAAAAAGGGAAACAAAACCTACTCAAAAAAGGAACACTGGTGTCTTTACCCATAGTGCTGTGATTATACAGTATGTTATTTTCGCTGTAAACCCCACAATCTGTCCTGCTTGTATTTTTGGAGTCTTTGATGACCAAATGTTTTGAATTGTGAAGGGTGGTTGTGGTTGGTTGAAGTTTTACAGAAAAGCACATGTGGGGTCCGTGTGCAACCCTTCTAAACTTTGACATTAAAACGTATCAATTAATGCTGGGGCACATGTGGAGTTACCACAGTATCGTTACTGACAACATTTGGAAGAACATGCATTTAAATTAAGGGACTCTAACTTCCTAATTCAATGAATTAAATTGTTTCTAGAATGCACTGTCATGTTAGTTGTACACTTACTGCTTATACAATATACAGATTGTAGATCAGAAAAAAAACTTTCTGTTCTTTAATAATTAGGCTAATGAGAATTCCCACATGTATCCTAGATTGAAGACCATTTAGCTTAACAACTTGATGCTCTGTAAGTAATACCTTGCAAGGTTGTTAGGTTTGTGAGAACACTGTCATACTGCCTTTGCCTTTTGGGACTTCTGTATTGTAGCAGTTCTTTAAAGATACAGTTCACTGTCCCCTTTTTTTCTAGGAATATTGTTAAATAACATAGCTTGGGAAGGAGGAAAAGGGAGAAATAATTGCTGTGTCTATCAGAAGTAGGTGGGCAGCCTTATACTGCCAATATGATGACAATGACCTGGGTTTTGGCATTGTCCACTGTGTTATAAAGTTTTCTTACTATGTGGAGAAAGAGTAAGTCTGGAAATCTCTCCCTAAATTGCTTTTAAAAAAAATAATCTAACTTACTACTAGAAAATTCCATCTTGGAAGGAGGGAGGGAAGAGGTTTTGGTGGTTTGAGCCCTTTTTCATGGTTTAGGATGTCAGAAGAATTATAGCTTTGTGTTACAGGCCACTGCTTTGCTAACTCTGCACTTTTGTGGCCTCAAACACAGCAAGTAATTCTGCTTTTTGTAAAGATTCCATGTACATCCTTTCTGTGGAACACAGGTTGCCAGCTGGTTGGTCTAAGCAAGAATGAGAGTGCTCATTAACTGAGTAAGCTAAAGAAAATACAGGAAACAAGGGAAGTCTTTTTGGAAGATTGCTTGCAAAAGAAATTAATAGCTTTGTTGGACGAGGACCTTTGTCACTGTCAGTGAAGCTCAAGGCTCTCTCTAGTGACTTAAAGCTCTACAGTTAACAATTTGTATCATATGGAATGAGTTAAATGGAATTTCTAATCCTGCTAGAGCAAGAAATTTCATGAACTTTGTGGCTCTGGAAAGGAGGTGTCTCCCTTATATTTCTTGCCATATCTTAGTTTGAATCTTACCTGCTCTGACTTTCATGTGCCTTTTGTTCCGAAGGACAGAAGAAATATTAGAACTAAATATAATATAATGTGCATACATAACAGCAATGGGTTTATGCAGTGCACTGAAAGTGAAAGGTTCCTAGAATTATGAATCACAACTGACTTCAAACGTGACACGTTGTAGAACGAGCCTTGATTGTGAGTTTATCTGTTGTTGCTATTTATTTTGTAAAAAATGCTATACTGTATGTTGCAAAAAAACCCAGGGAATTATCCAGAAGGCCCTGCAGGGAAATAATAATGCAATTCATAAAAGTTTTAAGGTTCATGAAAGACAGAGGCCAATGAAAAGTTATTTTCAACAGGAAGCAGGAAGGCCTTTAAACTGCTCTAAAATTGGTAGAACCTGCCCCAGGGCATGATCTGCAAAGGCTGTGTCAGTGAAGAACTGTACTTGGGCTATTAATGAAAGAATATGGGTGCATGCATATCTACTGAGAAAGCGAGTTAAAAATAAAGAAGAGACATCCTGAGTTGTTCTTTGCAGCAATATTTACTGAATTTTCCTTTCAGCACCTAAAAGTCGTCTCCAGAACCGTTTACTCTTTCACCTGGCACATAAGGTATGATGTATTTTCTTCACTCATACTTTGTTTGTTTTCTTTTCAGTTTGGTAATGTGTAATTTATGCTGGCAACCTGGCAGAATAATTAAAATGTCTGTGGTGGCAGGAGAACAAACATTTTCGGTAACCACGCTACTGTATTAAAATGTGGAGGAGAAAGTAAGTGTGAAAACATGATCTCAGAATAGATGCCCTCAGCATGTACGTAAGGAAAGTCTCACCAACGCAATTCACATAAGTCATACAACAGGAACCTGATGGTATTTTTGATCACGAGGAACCTGGAACTTGAAGACAATCAGAAATGTATAAGCCACTATTTTTATTTTTCTTTGAAGTATACCAAGTTTTCCTGACTTGTTGCTGTCTTATACCTAGCAATTTGACCAAAACAGTCTGTCTGCTATTACTGATCCTCCGAAGTCATTCAGTATCCAAGATGTCATGTTGTTTATAGCAAGTTTACTTTAATTTCAGCAATTGAATATTTGTTTCACTTACCACACATAGCTATCTTCCCTTAAGTTTGGGGTTGTACCATCCTGTGTTATTAAGTATTGTGCTACTGAAGAGACTGAGTTGGAAGAATAAATCCTGAATGTTAGCTTTGATGACAGATTCTCTTTACTTATATCTCTGTTAACAGAGAAATCTTAAAACATTTTTGTAGCAGCACTGGCACTTACAGATGTCTGTGATAAAGAGAAGTTGAATAATACCCAGTTCATCAAGTTAGTCTTTGGAAATAAAGGGGTTTACAAAACTATGAAGCCCATTGCCTTTAGTTCTGTTAAGCAACTTCTCTTGCCTTTGTACTGGAGTATCATTTTGTGACCGGCTTAGAGGGAGGAAAAGAATTTGAAGAAAACTGAGCAGATAGATAAAAACAAATAGATAAGATAGAATTTGTGTGTAAGAGAAATTCATAATTACTGTTGAATCAACAGAATCAGCAAAGGGAACCACTGGAATAAGTGATTTGAGTAGAATGATTAGGTGAATAGCCTCAACTTTACTATTGTAATACAAATATAATGGTTATGTTTAACTCTGCTCCTTGTTTTTATCTTTGTATGTGTGTTATGTGTTATACAGCAATGCTTTTAACAACAAACCATTTATTTAAAGAAACTGGAATTCTAAGGTGCTGATTAAAGAGAATTTGTTAGTGCTGTAAAGAAGTTTTGTGAAAATTAGTGCTTGCATGTTGGCAAGTCTTGTAATTTTCTGCTATCCATGAGAAGTAAGATTTGGATCTACAAACAGCAGAATTTCTGCTGGCTCAAATAATAAAAGTCAAATCTTGTGTTGCAAAATTCTGTTTGTGAAATAATTAATTCAGCTGTTTCCCCTCTTATCCATCAAGGCATGTGACATGTAATTATGTCTAAATCGCATCTTAAAGGAAAATGTATACTTAGTTGTAGCCTCACGTAACAGAGGTTTTCCAGATGTTTAATATGCATCACCTGCTGTTTGCCAACAAGGACAAAACTAAACCATCGAATTAAAATGTTTTTCTCACTGAACTCTTCTGAGAATGTGTCACACTCTTTTTAGTTCAGCGATGAGAAGAAACTGATGAGCTCTCACCAGAATCTGCAAGACATTACAGAAGATCAGCTTAGCTTGGCATCTATCCACTACATGCGGTCCCACTACCAAGAAGCCATTGATATCTACAAACGCATTCTTCTTGATAATCGGTGGGCATCTCTACTCTAAACCTTAAAGCAGTGTCTCTGATACTGCTGGTATTTGAATTCCATTTAGTTGCTTGGTTTCTGAAATTAGGAATTTCCTCCAATTACTATGTCTCTTTCCCACAGCAAAATGTGCATGCTGCAGCCCTTTCAATTTTGTTCATTGCAAAGCATTATAGAAAAATGCATGTTTAAAAAGAAGTCTGCTCTCTGTTGCTTTATTTTAGTGATATTTTTGTGTAATTCATTCTGAGATCTTTTTTTATTTCATTGCTTACTTCTGAAATGATACGTGGTTATGTAGCTGCTTTGTCTTCTTTCCACTTTGATGTCCAGTCTGATGATCCTTGCTTGTGATTATTGACTTCTCCTTCACCTTTCTGAGAGTTCAGTTCATAAGTTTTACAGATAATTCCTTGCATTCCTTTAAGCCTGAAATTCTTTCCATTTCTATTTATCCTGCTATGACACTTGTTGATGATTATTCCTATCATATTCTGTAAGTTTTTTTAGTTCAGAATTTAACAAGGAGCAAATTGAATTCTTACATGGCTGGAAGTATTGTTTAATAAAATAGAAACTAATGTCCCAGACTACATAGCTGTCGTTTAGCAGTAACTTCTCTTGAATGCTTTGGAAAAGCCCATCATAATGTATATAAGTATGTCATGTAATGCTTGCAGAAGAGATTTTTAAATTCCAAGTCCTGTAGAAGCAATCACTCAAAACTAAATGAGTAACCTTCTAACAATTACCCTTTTACTCACTGTTTCCACAAATGCCTGTCTTAATTCTGTGTCTAGTTCTTCTGGCTTGATAGCTTGTAATGGCAAGGATTTTTCTAAAATAATTGTACGGGGTGTAAGATAATAAGATCCATTAAAATATTTTCAAAGTTTTATGTGCATATTAAATGTCTTTGCATCTATCGCATAGAAAATCCTGTTCTGCAAGGCCAAATACAGTGCTCATGTTCTGTATATTTCCTTTGTGTGAAGTTGTCACCATTTCCCAGATTTGCGAACCAAAAGTTATGTAGGTGATTCTTTAAAGCTGAAGTAGCTGCCATTGAAAAAAGTAATGCAAATCTGGATCTGTGCAGTCCTAGCTAACTAGAGCTTTAAAAGCTCTAAGCATTTCTCAGAAACCCCAGTTTTGTTGTGCTTGTAAAAGATGTATAGACCTGTGAGAGCTTTATCACTGATGTTAATGTTCTGTAGTATAACTATCTGGTGGGATTTAAATGTTTTCTTTAATCCTTTTTCCTGCAGGGAATACCTGGCTCTGAATGTATATGTGGCCCTATGCTATTACAAACTGGACTACTATGATGTATCACAGGAAGTGCTAGCTGTTTATCTTCAGCAAGTTCCTGACAGCACCATTGCTCTTAACCTTAAGGCTTGTAATCATTTTCGACTTTACAATGGGAAAGCTGCTGAGGTATCTATCAGACAGCCCTTCAGTTCACTTTTATTTTCACTGAAAATTCTGTACAGGTTTCTTTTCCTTGTTATCTGTCTTAATCAGTAACATTGATAACGCCCTTTATCTGGTCATTGTATCCTTCTCTTAGGAATGTCCCCATTTCAGTTTCCCTGGTACTAAGCACTTCACATCTGTGCACAGTGGTCTTAGTTTTCCCAGTTAATTTTTGACCTTGTGTCTATCTAAAGTTATCACATAGAAGTGGGAAGGCAAAAATCTTTCAGTGATCCAGCACTGCTGGAGATGTCTATCAGCTTTGGGGCTCATATGAAGCTCCATTTATGCTTCTGTGCTTTTTTAGTTTTGTGTTTAAAAATTTGGAATATATGTAATTCCAGGCAGAGCTCAAGAACTTGACAGACAGTGCCTCATCGTCTTTTGAGTTTGGCAAGGAGCTCATTAAGCACAATCTGGTGAGTAATGTATTTCTCAGATTTAATACAAACTGCACTCATTTGTAGAGCTTTTCTTGATGATTCATAAAATGGAATATTTTGGGAATTGCAGACCCAGTTGAATCTTTGCTGCCATATAAGTCCTATTCCAGAAATCCTACCTGTAGAATCAATGTGCCATCAAGGGTATTTTGTTTCCCTGTCAGTTTGAGACTCTGTCAAGAAAATAATAATGCTGTTGCTTTTACTTCCAAAGGCATATTAAAATAACTTATGTCCTGTAAGAATACCTTTGCAAGATATTTTGTGGAGCCCAGTCAATAAGGACACTGTAGAAACAAGTCATAATGCATGACCCCGTACTCTTATGGGGAAATGGCCTTCATCCAAAAAGTACTTAACAAGGGGTTCCTAGGGAAAAAGGTGCTGATAAAAGCTAAAATACTTGTGTGTTCTGCAGTAAAAGAGTCATTAATCACCTGTTAATTTTCCCTGCAGTTGTATTATTGGTTTGTTGATCAAAGGGTAACAGTAGATTGCTCTTATTTAACGATGAGCAGTTGCTTGCCCTTGGTTTTTCAAGAGTAGTCCACCACAAGCTAATGTTTTCTTCCATAAGAGTTAAAACTCCTTTCAAACTGGACTTTTCTAAGTTAACATTCTTTATTTTGAATGTGGGTCTTTTTGCTAGTGGTTTATTGAATAAGTATGTTAGATTTTCTTGGAGGAACTGTCATATGAAACTGAAGTATAATTGACTGCTCCTGATCATTTTAGGATCTTGTGGCATTCTAAATAAATGTAGAGTTGTTAACCTAATTTTTTCATATGAGTACATCATAAGCAAATTTTAGTTCTGTATGTGTTTCCCTCGCTTTTGTTTTAGACTATATTATTCTTTAAAATCTTTGACAGGTAATCACTCCTTTGAAGTGTTGAAAGCTGAAGTTAATTTTTACTGATGGATTAAATACTTAATATTCTTCAGAATAAAGTTTCTTCACACATCACAATTCTGTAGTTATATTAAAGCAAGGATTATGCTAATGCCAGTACCACTGACCTTTTCTTACTGTTCACATAGGAATTTAAGGATTCATTTCCTTGAATTAAGACATCATATGTTGATACACAGTTATCAATAATGCTGCTTTTCTCTGCAGGTGGTGTTCCGAGGAGGAGAAGGGGCTTTACAGGTCCTGCCTCCTCTGGTTGATGTTATTCCTGAGGCAAGACTGAATCTTGTGATTTATTATCTGCGGCAAGGTAAATACACCTTTCTCTGTCTATTTCACAGCTTCAGGGATGATATTAATTTGCCTGATCTCAACTGACTATTCAATGAAATGCTTATTTTTCCTTGCAGTAGAATGTAATTTATTTCATTTTCTGTTCCTCTGGAAAATAGTGATGTAAGAGTTCCCATGGCTTGCAGAGAAGTGCTTTAATTGTGTGCAGTCAAATAAATCTACTTTAGCAGGGTACTGGAGGTTCTTGGGTTGTATGAGATGGCTTTGGAGATGGTGGTGCTTATATGTTTATAGCTAGCGGGCCTCTCCTGCCTGAATATGTGAGAATGGTATATGTCCTTTGAAGGCGAAGAACAACTGTTTCTGTAAATAGGGCACAAACTGAATATGAGCCAAAGAGACTGTGAACAAGACACTTTATTCCAAATCTACTTTACAACTCATAAAGAATGCAGGTAGGTAGCCAGGATCAGTTGGACAGGATTTTCTACTTGTTTCTCCCTAGTTGGCTGGTTCCTTTGAATTTTGTCTGAGTTGAGTTTCAAAGCTGTTCCCGTTCTCCCATTGTGTTCCTTTATTCAGTAGTGGCTTGACTGGCTGAGTGATGAGTAGGTATTAACTGCACTCATCTAATATGGGGAGATGTGATGATTACTTTTCCATTGCTTTATTATAAGCCTTGTCTTCTGTCACCTTTTAAAGATGACAAAGTATGTTTAGATGATCAGAGCATCTGAAAGCAGAAAAATGTCTTTTCTTACATTTTAAATAAAATCCATGCCTGCGATTATTTTTTTCCCCCAAAATGTTGAAAAACTACCTGGAAAAAAGGAGATACATTCTGCTGGCGGAAGTCAGTCACACCAACTTTATATCCTTTGCATCTCAGTAAGTTCATCAGAGAATCTGAGCTTATGTAAACATAGTAAAGCTCTGTGAGCTTTTTTATGTGATTGACTTTGAGTTTCAGATGCTGATTCTGAGTAACTTCTCTATGATTTGTAATCAACAAGGTTGGCGAGATTTAATCTTTGTAGTTGGAATAAGTTCTCTTGGTGCTCAGCTGTATCCAGGACTGCTTCTTTTTTCTGCATGTGCAATTGAAACATTGCCTCATCGTTTCAGCTCAACTCAAGACTGTGACAGATTTTAGAATATCCCACTACTGGTGACTATTAGTGGTTATAGAAATTCTTGTGACTAATACTGTGCAATAACATCTCAGTCTGACGTAGCTGATCTGCATACATCATAGTCTTCACAAAATATGGCAATTCTATCCCTATGGGGTTTTTTTTGATAGTAGAGAATGACAGTAAGGTTATTTAAATTTCATCATGGTTGAAAATTAGATATATATTCTCAAGTAAATTCAAATGGTCACAATTGTATATTAATAATAGTTCACCTGCTTTATATTCTATAAATTTATAGAGTTCTAGGTAAATAACATCCCATTGTTATCCCAAGTCTGGGTTCCTTACCGGTGTGCAAGAACCAATCCACACACAGAGCTGAGTTACTTTTTTAATGTGTGTCTGCACAGAGGTGGGTGTTAGGTGGTAATCCACAAAGCTAGCCCACCTTTTAACAAGTGGTAAAACTTTTTATAAACTTTCAGTCACACTTAATTCTCATTGGTTGCTGCTAGCCTCCTGTCCACTTAAGGTACAGGACTTTTTTTTTCACCACTAGTGTTCTGTGGGGAGGGGGCTTTGTTAGTAGAGAGCCCTCTTTGCTCAAAGGTGGATCTTTTAGCATGTGATTAGATAGTTCACAGATAGTTCCAGTAATTTTCTGTTTGGTCTCATTAACTATTTGGTTCTCCTTGAATTTACCTTGTTGTGTCCCAGCTTGACATATTTACGGTGTCTATCCCTTCTCCCAAGGCCATGTTTTGTTAACTGCTTGTAAGGATTAACTAACATCCTCTGTTTTTCAAATTCTTTCTTGTTTTTCACTGTAGATATTTACATATCTTCTTTTTTCCCCCACCTCTCTCTCTCTTTTTTAGAGTAAATTATTCTTGTATCAACATTATTAGTGAGAGTAGAGCTCCTGGAGATCTATAGCACATTTTATTCAAGGTAGGTCCAATTAGATCAGGTTGCTTTGAGCCTTGTCCAGACAAGCATCTAGTCAGAACCTCCTCTGTTCCACCTTGTGTCCACTGCCTTTCATCTCAGCTATGGAATCTGTCCCCATCTGTACCCCTCCATTAGTTATCTGTAGACAGTGATAAGATCTCCCTTGAGCCTTCTCTGAAAGCTAAGCAAATGCAGTTCTCTCAATTCTCCTCTGGCATCTACCTGCCTTGGGAGCCCTCAGGTGGGCTCACTCCAGTATTTCAGTGTCTGTCTTGAATGAGGAATCCCAAAACTGGACACAGTGCTCCAGGTGCAATCTTACAAGTGCTAAATAGAGAAGAATCCCTTCCATTGCCCTGATGGCATTCTTGCTAATGTGATCCAGTGTGCAGTTGACCTCCTTTGCTGCAAGGGTGCACTGTCTGTCAGGATCCCCAGGCTGCCTTTTAGCCAGAGTGTTCCCCCTGGCCCCATGTTGTTGCTTAGGATTGCTTCAAAAGCAAGCAAGATGCAGGACTTATGTTTTGCCTCCTGTGAACTTCATGAGATTTCTTTCAACCTGTTGAACTGCTTCTCAATTAGCTGGGCTTTCTCCCCAGTCTTTTATCATCTGCAAGCTTGCAAAGAGTACTCTCTGTCCTATCATCTGGGTTGTTAATATAAGACATTCAGCAGTATCATTCCCTGGGGAATTTGATTAGTAATGATCCACCTTTGGATTTTGTTGTATTTTTGATCACCATCCTTGGCTAGTCCAGCCAGTTTTTCCATCCCCTCTATCTTACTTAGCCAGTCCTCTCAAGTTTGGCTATGACAAAGGTATGAGAGACTGTCAAAAGACCTTGCTAAAGTCAAGGTGTGCAGCATCCACTGCTATCCCCTTATCCATACAACCAGTCATAATTTGGGTTAGTCGGTACACTTTGCTATTGGCAAATCTATGCCTGCTGTTCCCAGCCACCTTTCTGTCCAGTATTATTGTTGCTGATGCCACTATAAGTAGTACTGATATTTTAACCAACTATCTTGCCCCATAATACTGTTAATAATATGTTTCAAATTAAGTTCTACTTACACAGAAGCAAAGTACATCATCTGTAGCGCTTAAAAAATCAGGCTTTTTACTTGCTTGTTGTCAAACGCAGTAATTTTTCATTAGTTACATTCTCTTCTTCACTGTGGTATACAATGACTTGCATACTGGAAAAGGAGGCCAGGGGGAATTAGGGTTAAATTCCTGTAGCAGTAAGAGTTAAGAATGTGAGAAATCATTACTTCTAATGAGTAGAGCTGTCTCTCCAAAAACTTACAAGGTCTCTGACAAAGATAGGCAGTGTTAAGTTGTATTATGACAAGCTCTGAACTGGAGTGACTGAAGCACAAACATGCATCACGGTTTTTTTCCAACTCTTTAAGATAGTGCCTTTTAGCAGGGATTGAGGCCAGGTTACCAGTTCTGATCTGCTCCAGTGAGGTTTGCTGGAGGCTTGTATTGGAGCCTGAAGAGCACAGTTGTGTGTTGAGAGGTCTACACTGATGAAAAAAAGGGCTGCTGTAACTTTTTTTTTTTCTGTAATGTGGTGGTGGTTGGTAAGCTGAGCTAGCCAAAAATAATAAAAAAAACTATTTCTATTAAAAAAAAATAAATTAAAAAAATCATTCCTTTTGGCTAGTCTGGTACCTTGTGCTGGCTTACTACCTGACTGCTCAAGGGAATGGGTAGGAAAGTAGAGAGGTTTGATGGGATCCTGGCAGCCTCTATATATACTGTCTTAAGTCGACCTGGAGTATTGTCCACACAGTGTATGGATGGTATGTACTAGCAAAATAGTTTTGTTTGATAAGGCTTGTTCTGATGGGCAGCTGGTATAGTACTGTTTGAATAAAATTTTGTCACTAAAAAGGGCATCTTCACTAGTTTGGTTTACAAAGCTGACCATAGTGCCAACATATTATTTATTTATTTAGGTAAAGTTTAGGATCTTTTCATTTTACTTATTTCTTGGGTAGGAAGGATGTTGTTTATGAAGTTCAAACTTAACATTTAAACTTCTATACTAGTAGTGCTCTTTGGTGGTTAGAAATAGGATCGGTTAAGAGCTGCTGGACAGGTTTTGAAATATTGATAAGGAAAAGTTGAAATTTCCCTTCAAAATCATGTTACCAATCCTCTTTGAGGGGTAAATAAATGTAAGAACAGAAAAGACAGGAAGATGATGGATTTATTACCTTGACCTTGTACTGTTGAGAAGGCAGACACTGGGTTATGAACAAGGGGGCCAAGTCATCTCTACTAGGAAAACTGTAGTAATAAAGAAGCTATTACTCATTCTGTGTTTGCTATTTGAGTTCTAGAAAACTATCACCATTGTGATATAAATTCACAATGATTTATAGTTACCTTTCTCCTCCTGTCTAAATGCTTTATTTCTTAGTCTATGTCTATTGGGGAATGTTGTAGAGATAAGTGACTTGTTCTAATACAGTGTGCTATGTGGGTTGTCATGCATTCTAATTTCTGGTATTTCAGATGATGTGCAGGAGGCCTATAACCTGATTAAGGACCTGGAACCTACAGCTCCACAGGTAATTGGAAACTGATGTCATGGTACATAAAAGCAGAAGTTATAAATTTATATGAAATCTGGCACATACAAAGCTGGTATCCTGAGAAGAGCTGCCCCATTCCTACTCTTAAAACTCTTGTGTCTTCCATCCATTTATTAACATCAGACTTAATGTCCATGGATGAAGTATTATATATGAGTAACTTAGCATGTTTATTACTGTACCACCTGCGGTCAACTAAGAATACAGCTCTGTTGTGTGCAGATTTGATTCTGGGGAGCTGACCACTAGCGCACAGGAAAAAGCCCCGTTCCAACTACAGCTACTTGTCACTTCTGCCCTGGTGATGGTTACCATCCCTCAGATCTGCTAGCTCAGATGCTCATGGGGTTTGTCGTGAAGCCATTTCAGTACAGACAAGCTACATTAGATTAAACAGTTTAAATAATAGGTCTTTTCTAATCTCATCTCACTCTGGCTGCAATGAGTGAAAACTGCAGTGTGTCTTGGCTGCTACTGTAATTTTCTTTTGTGGCTGTTCCAACATCTTTAGCCTCTGATTTATTCCTCTTTGCAGTTTATTTTCCAAAGGTCACATAGCTGGGCATGAAAGGGACCTTTCATGAATCTGTGTCATGATTAGATGGAGTGAGGGAAAAGGAAAACCTCAGGAACACAGATCTGGTGATTCTGTGCTGAGGAGTGTCTTCTGCTGTTGCTTTCCACTTCTTGTGTTTTGCAGTATAGCAAGACTTACTAGAACAGTTTTCTACAGCTGTTGGTCCATTAGTCTCAATTTTCCCCATATACATGCCTAATAAAAATAACATAGCATTCTTGATCATATTTTGAAATGAGAATCTTTGTGCTTTTTTTCTGTTTTTCTCACTCACACTTGGAAGGAACTCCCTGCTAAGGCTTGCAGAACTATTTGTTAAGTAAAATGCTTACTTAGCATGCTGACTAGTACTCTTAGATTGCTTCTTTGCACTCCATTGTTGGTCTTTGTAGATGTCTCTTTTTCCATGTTTACATCTGTGACAGGGCTGTCCACGTTTATCAAGAGTACCTGCTAAAACAGGTTTATAGCTATAACTCAGAATTGTAAGATTGGAATGAGACAAATGAGTCATTACATAGTGAGAAAATCTTGCTCAGAGAATTAAACTACAGTTGTATCTCACAGTAGAGATTACAGGGTACTCTACTCCTATTCCTGATTTTAATAGATTAACATGACCACAGAGCACAAACCTTTTGACATTTTTGCCCTGATGAAAACGCTATGTGTTTTGGAGCAAGGATATTAGTGGTTATGGTTAACTAATGTGCATATTTGAAGGGGGATCTGTGCATTAATATAACAACAATGCACTTGATTATTGGTCATATGATGGTGAAGAGGGCATGATAGTATGTTATGTTGTTTCTTCTGGGACATTGTCTTTGAGCATAAGACTTTACCCCTTTGCATCCCACATATTTAGCAGAAGTGACTAGCTACCAAATGGAATGGATTTCTGGGGGGTAACTTTGTACTACTGTGCTGAAACACTACCATAGTAACCAGCTACCTATAATACTGATTTGGGATAGAATTGAATTTAGAATTTAGAAAGAAAATAATGTATACATAGGCTCTTACGTGTCTCCTGAAATCTTCACCTTGTCTTCTCTGATCCTTTTTACCTTTTTTTTTTCAGGAGTACATCCTCAAAGGAGTGGTAAATGCAGCACTTGGACAAGAAATGGGCTCGGTGAGTGAAGCCCATGAGGTTCTCCAGGTTCTCCAACAACAGAATTTGAACAGATCTGTAGGGGCTGGACCAAAGTGGAAGAGGCAGCCATTTCTCATTTAGATTGCAGGATCTCTGAGTCCTGTAATCTTCTTCTGTACAGTACTCAGTCCAGAATGAGTGAAATACAAATCTCTGTTGCTAGTCCTGACAATTAACCAAGTGGAATTTGGCTTCTCTGTCCTGCTTCTAAAAAAATCCTGTTTGCTTTCTACAGTGTTCTTGTATATGTGGGCACATACAGTGGCACATTTACCTTTTCTGTTTTTATTTCAGCCCTGGTCTGCCTGTTAGTTGCTCCCCATCTGCTCCTCAGAGTGTATTTTCACTGTGGAAATAATAGTTATCTATTTTCCCAATGGATTTTTTATTTATCTTAGAATAATAATATATATGACCACAGAGTGTTTTAGTGCCCTGTGTCTAAGTCCATAGGCCTACTTTTCAGAGAGCAGATCAGTCAGCCTAAAAACCAAGTCTGAAATAAATGAAAATTTAAAAAGACATGTTCAAAAACCACAAGAATTATTAGTTCTGCTTGTCAACTACTTTTTCATAGTTATTACAAGTCTAACTCTGAAGTTCTGTGAGAACCAGCTGGCAAAAAAAGCTAAGTATAACTTATCAGGGAAAACACAAAGACATGTAAGCTATCTTGAGTGATTCTCAACAGCTGCGTTTTAAAAACAGAATCAGGACTGTTGACTGTAGCATCAGCTCTGGAACTTATGTTGCAATTTTTTTTTTCCCTTTTCCAGAGAGACCATCTGAAAATTGCTCAGCAGTTCTTCCAGTTGGTGGGTGAATCAGCCAGTGAATGTGGTATGTCTGAAATGCTCTTTCTCCATTATGTAATCCTTCTTACAATATCCAAATGTATACCATCGTATCTTTGTTTAACTGCTGACTGTTAGCATGATTATTGCTAGGCATTTTGTTGCTATAGTATGAGTAACAGAAAGTCTAATTTATAGTCTAAAACAAATTTGCAGATTTAAATTAGAAGGCAAATTGATTCCAAACCTTACTAAAGGAATTTGAGTGGAAAAGAGGTTATACTGCAAACAGCTGGTCTTCACTGATAGACGCTGTGGCAGCTTGCCTTTGACTAATAATCCCCATTATAGAAACAAAAGACAACAGCTTAATTTGATGAAGTGTGCAGCTGAAACTTCACAGGTACAAGTCTAGAACTGCTAACAAAAGACTATCAAGTACATAGAGTCCTAGCATGGAGTGTGCCCTGGAACTGAGCTTGATAAAAATGTAAAGAGGAAAGAGGAATTTGGCTACAGAGAGGAATGGAGGCTCTGGGACTAACCCCTTGGTTGATTTTTTTTAAAAAAAAACCAAACCAAAACAAAAAACCCAAAACCCCAATATATTTTCAATATTTACTTTTACTTATTCAATAATAGACCAAAACAAGACCTTGTCTTCCCTTCCCCTTGCCACAGTAAAACAAAGAATACCAAATCAAAAAAGGCAGTAATCGGAACAGAGGAATTCAGCTGAAATGGGGCTTCCCAGTTTCCTTCGTAGGCGTTGTCACTAGGACTGCTTCTTTAGGTGGGTAACTTAGGTGTGTTTATGGTGCAGGCAGCTCATGGACCTCAGAGACAGAATGTTGTATCCTGTGTCCATGGTGACAAAAGAGAAGTAGTTCAAGAGATAGAGCAGCAGTACTGATGAAACTTTCAGCAATACTGTGTAGCCATTTTGTTCTCCTTGCAGCCCTTGTACTGTTGAGGTCGTGCAGCAGAGAGCTTCATGTTGGAAGGCTGGAAGTGGTTCCATAGATGAGGTTTCTCTAACACATTCCTTTTGCATTGCGGCTATGTCTTTGGAGTTGTAATCCTAACAGAAAGAAGCAATACGAACTGTAGTAGTGGAGGACTCAGTTAGTGGGCATATGGCTAACTGGTTTTGTGATACCAGTAAAGTCACAAGGTGACTGATGCAATGGTGGTAGGCCTCTTAATGCCCATAAGAGTTGTGCAGGTGTGATGAATGATCACTGCAGACATGGATAAAAATAATACAGAGGTAGTCTGAGAAAAGATCCGCTGAAGTATATCTTTTGAAATATTCAGAGAGATATATATATGTACACACATATATATATGAACTATATATATGTATAGTGAAGATATAGCCCAAAGTCAAAGTTGAAATTCTTAGGAAGCTGAAAGTCTTAACTTTACTACGAAATATTTTTAAACCCATATGCAAAACAAGATAGAGAGGCTGAGACTCTTGAGGTATGGTTGAGGGGAAGAAAAAGGAACAGAAATGTAGTCTGATTAGGAAGTTGGTTTAATTGGGGGAGAAAAATGAGCCTGTGTGAAGGATTGGTTCCAACTGAAGGTAAATGGAAACATTACTACTGCAAGCATCTTATGCTCTTAGTACTCCCATGTAAAAACTGCTTTGTCATTTTAAAAATTTTTGGGAGAAAGCTGACATACAGAAGAGCACGCAGTTCAGGGTAACTCCTTTCAAGGCGAAATAGTGTGAGGCTCTTTTTGTATCCTCAAATGAAGGACAAGTGGAGGTCAACAAACTGTAGATAGGAAATAGAAGAAGCAAATGGAGTTCAGTTTAGGTAGGACATAACAAAAAGCAAACACATGTAGGCCAAATATGTGGGTTTTTTTAAAAATATTACGTGTTTTAAAAGATAAAGTAGAGCACCTGGTTTTGGAAGAGGAAGCTATAAACATAAATATTTTTTTTAATGTGATAGGAAGGTAACATGTAGGATATTGTTCCTATTTAATTTACAATGGGGTATTACTAAATAGATGATACCAGTGGAGAATGGTTCTAAATGTTATAGGAACTGTCTCTCAAAATAGAGTAAATATATTTTCTTTATCAGTGACTAACATAAAATTGTTTTAAATTACATGCTCAGATAGGAGACTTATCATATTGAGGCTGAATTATTCACCAGCCAGCCTGTATGGGAGCAGTGACTGGCATATTAAAGAGGTTAGAGATTTTATACAGAAAGATAATTAAGTAATAGTTGGACACTTCTATTCTGCCCATATTGACCTAGTAAATGCAAGGACATGGCACGATATAGAGAAAGAATTTTTAAATGCTAAGTTTTCATCTTTCTAGAGAACATACAGATGAACAGGTGACTCTAGAGCAATACAGAGATAACGTAGAACCTGACTTGAAATTTTATGATGAAAGTCCGATCCTGTTACAGCCATCTGAGTATGCTCAAATTCAAAACCCATGTGTTAACAAAAGACAAAAAAATTCCATAGTACTAATTTCAATAACGAAAGCTACATAATAACCTTTCTCATTTATATGAGAAAATTTTCAGTGAAGTAGCAGTGAAAAGGATAAAATGCACCTGATTTGAACACTTGAAAGAACCTTTTGTTTCTTTAAAGAAAGGGCTTGTATTCATAATTAATGAGCTATAGGAGACAAATAATGACATGACTCGGTTTGCCAATGGTACAAAATTAACCAAAGTAGGAAAAATGAAAGCTTCCACAATGATGAAAGCTGTGGAAGAATATGTGAGGCAGGGTAACAATATGCAAATTAAATTTAGCTTTGATAAATGTGAAGTAGTACATAGGGGGGGAAAAAAACCCTTAAACTATATTTACAATATTATCATAAAAGTTGAAGAGAACCTTAGGAACTGATGAGGAAAGAGAGAACAAAACAAAAATAATTACAGTGTCATTTTCTACAGATATGCTTCCCTTTCTTGAATACTGTCTGCAGTTCTGGTTCTTAGAACTTTCTTTCAAAGAAAATAGATAGAACAAGAAAGGGTACAATAAAGACAGCAAGGATGATTAGAGAAAGGGGATAGCTTCCTGAACAAGGAGAGATTAAATAAAGGAGGATACATGGCTTGGAAAATGTTGACAGCTTGGTTATGTTTGTGATACAGAACATCATAAATGACAAGGATAAGAGGAATGGAGAATTAGTTACTGTACCATACAAAAAGCCAAGGAGCATTGACATAAATCATCACACAAGACAATTAAACAGCATAAATTACTTTTTCACAGAACACAACTTGATACAGAATCTTGCAGGGACCAGAAGTTATAAAGAAATTTGTAGAAGAAAAGTCCATTAGGTGTTTAACACAAAATTTTCAGTGATTAATAGGAAGTCCTCAGTGCAGATTGTTGGAAGCTGGGACAAACTTCAAAGGAAGCGGCATTACATACCACAGCATGTATTATATGTGAAACCAGTATATATTCTTTCTACAGCTGTGTAGTCTTACTCAGCCAGCTCTGAACCAGATAGATTTTGGATCCAATATGATTCTTTTTGTGTTCTTACGTACCTTAGCATATTAGCCACTATGCTGTATATTTGTGGTCATTTTTGATCTGCTGCCTTTCTCTTGCTGGATTTAGAATGGAGAACAGAATTCTTGCTGTTGTATACTTGGGCTTTTGTTAAGTAGCCAGCCACGCTATTCAAGCGTGTACGTCATGCTTCAGCACTTACCACTGAGCCAATCCTTGCAAGGAGCTAGTACCACCACTAGATTGTCTGTTTAAGATCTTTATCAAGTTACTTAGCTGCTTTGCAGATTTATAATACAAAAGTAGATTGTGCTCACCAGAGTGAGGAAATCCTACCCTTTGCTCACAAATGGGCCTACAAGGCTCTTGATTTTAATGTGGATTGTAAAAAATTAATGGATTAAAATGAAGATGTAGAATGTTTTTACAAAGCAAGGTCCTGTCTTTCTGACTTGCTTTTGTTAACTGTAGAAACCCATGACTGCATTAAGAAAAAAGCAGCAACAGATAGCTTAGGAAGAGTACAGTGTCATGCATTTGTAAAGTCATTTGGGGTTGTTAATTAAGCCTTTTGCTATTTTCAGTTAGATCTCTGACTTGGAGGTTCAAGGAACATAGAGCAGACAGAGTTAATGTGAAAATGCTTTTCAAAACATGTACACACTTAATCTCATATTGGAAGTTACATACTTTTATGTATGTATTCTGTATTTTATGTATGTATTTAAGTTTTAAGAGGAACACCTAAAACAAACAAAAAAACCCGACCCAGAACAGCAGCTTGCTTTACTGTTGTTTTGGTTTTGTTGTTTGGGGTTTTTTTAAGCTTAAAAACAATTCTTAATCCCAATGACACAAAATGGAACAGGCATTACAAAGGAGGATATAAATAGATTTTTATAGTTAATTCTCATGTTCTTCTCCCAGGGTCTTAACTGGATGGAAAATTAAACAGATCAGATGTCTGAGATAAGTTAGGGTAGAAACGGGGCAAGAGGAACATTAGCAAAAGTAAACGAACATTAAGATTTCCATTAAATACAGTGTTTCTGGTGCTTAAGTAAGTCTTATAAACTACCCTAAAAACACTGCAAGAATAATGGAGAAAAGCACCCCTTTAATTTTCAGTGGTCCTCTTTTAGGACCAAGTCAGGCATATCTGGTGTTTAGTGAGAGGAATGAAACATTTCTTCTGGACTTTTCTTTGAGGTATTCTTAGGTCACTCTACATAATTTTTAAAAATCAGAACTTTTCCCTCTTCCTGTATGAGTCACATGGGATGAATCAGAACTATAAAACTCTAGTTTTCCTGTCACTAGTAGTATTCATTGCTGAGTTGTGTGAGATTTACAGATGTTTTACTTGTTTGGTTTTTTAATGAAATCTTTCTCTAAGAGTATATGGAGGATAGTATACTGGGATAACAAAATTTTCTGCAAAAATGTGGACATAAGAATACGTACTAAAGCTTAAAAACTCTCCAATCATATATGGGGAAAATGTGACTCTAATATTTTGTTACTGGGAATCATTTTTACTAAAAATGTCTTCTTGGTTTGAAGTTTTCTTTGCAGGGTTATTTGGTTTTTTTAAAAAAATTGTTTAAAATAAAGTGCTGTGAGTTTATGAACTTCAAAAATTGAATGTGAGAGAAGGGGCACTTTTGAGCTATCCGCATTCTCATTGCAACAAAAAAAGAGCAGAGGAACACCGAGGAAAACTGTTTCTGTTTTTGTCCTGTCAAGGCATATATGTGTCATGATAAGTATGCCTGCATGTAAAAAATGACAGGTAATATACAGGCCAGTTTCTGCTCCCAAGTGAACATTTGATAAATAACTGAATAATTTTCTTAAGCTGGAGAACTAAATAATGTGGTTCAGACATAGGTGAGGATGGATTGTCTCTATATGGAAATGATAGGCCATCCAAGCTCGGTATCTCCTACTGCTAAAAGATAAAAGTTAACAAGGTTCTGCTTTCGTTCAAAATATATTTTGCGATCTTACATAGTGTTTTCCAGGAATAATTACTACCCTACCTTATGTAAAGGAGAAAGTACAATTTTCCGATGGAATGCTATATTTTGTGCTGTGTATGGAGTCAAAATACTGGTGTTCAGGTACATGACATTTCTATATAAAGAAAAGATACATAACTTCCTACTGTGGATGGATTGATGGTAACTAACTTACAGGAGCAGATTACTTCAGGGCTGTTGGAAGCCTTAGGATCTTATCTCCTGTCACCTTACCAAAGTGCACAGAGAAGCATGCTCACTAGTGATCATTTGACATAGTGAAATAGCGGTGATTCGACATCACTTGCATTTATGCCTTTCCAGCTGCTGCTTGAGGTCATCCATCTCTGACCAATTGCTGCTAGTTGGGTCTAACAAACATTAATCCTAGTAAGCTTACTTCATAATCCCTAAAAAAGCTTTTAAATTGTTTTTCCGTAACACAGCTTGCAATTACAGAGTAGACAACAGCATAGTATGATGGCAGCAAAGTTTATGATGACGTTGACAGCAGCAAAATGTACTGGCACTCATTTAAACTGATATATCCAACTTGTTTACCACTTGTTAACAATGTGGTAATCCCAAATGCATGGAAATTAATTTTCATATTGTATTTTATCACTCAGTATTTTTCCTGTGCATGTATTGATTTTTTTTATAACAATATTTTCAGCATACCAAGTTTACTCTTATGGGAAGTAAAATTAAAATATGTAGAGATGCTTTGACCAGGATAACTGAGAAGCATAATTTTAAAGAAAAAAGGCTAATGAGGTTAGAATAACAAACTTGGGCTTTGTATCAGGTGTCTTTTCCTAAGAGTAAGAGTAATTAATGGTAAAAATATGCTGCATAAATTGTGTCATGGAAAAGGGCTGTTACTTAAACAATTTTTCTCTGTGGAATTTGCTGATGAATACAGTCTTGCAATAGTTGGATGCTGTAGAGAAAGTTGACAAGATGAACTAGTAGCTATTCTAACTTCTAGTACGGTCCTTTGCCTGAAAATGCAAGTTACACTATTTTTAGAAGTTAGCTGCATTTATAGTTCCCAGAAATCTTGGCAGTGATTTTTAATTCTACAAATCTGCTTTTCCCTTCTGAATTTTAGATACCATTCCAGGGAGACAGTGCATGTCCTCCTGCTTCTTTCTTCTTAGACAGTTTGGTAATGTCCTGATTTACCTCAACTCAGTCAAGGTTAGTATTTTTATTTAGTATTGGTAATACTCTAATGCATGGAATCACTACTTAAGGAATTAGACCGTACTGTTAGAGACACTATGTAAGCATAAAAAGATACAGAAACACAGGAGTAACAGCAAAACACAGGAGTAACAGTGGGACATAAGTGGTCAGTACAGTAAATGGATCAAAATGTAAAGAAGCAGTTTATAAGATAGCATTGTGCAGCATGATGGGCACGATGGTCTCACCACACTTGCAATTTAACCACTATCAGGCTTTCTGGTGGCATCACAGAAAATGAGGAAGATAATTAAAGAAAGACAATGAAAAAAACTGTGGGTATTTATGGGGTGAGCAGCATGGAGGTAAAAAAGCAAATGTTTTCTCAAGACTTATCAAATGAATGATGGAGATTATTGTCACTGGTTGATAATTGGGGACAACATTTTTATGAACAAGAGAGCATAAGGAAGATAGGACATTAAGGAATGTCCTTATATTTTACAGGGAAAGCAGTCACTGAAGAGCTAAGATAGGGCAGTATTACCAAAGCAGTAAGCTAAGAATATTATTTTTTGCAGAAGTAATCTGAGTGGTACGCAGGCAATGTGGCATTTTTCAAAGTAAGAGAAGGAGTCTGCAGTTATAATGCAGCATTATCAGATCACCAGTATTCAATGGATAACTTACAGATATCCAGTTACAAGTCAGACATGAGGCAAAAAAGAGAGTCTGAAGTGTGACTATGGGGTTAACTGATTGCAGCTTCATTCCAGTGTTTTGAAACTAGAGTTGTAAGAACTCATATCTGGTAGGAAGATGAACATGAATCTAAAAATAAATTATTAGGGAGCTATACAAGATGAGCAGAATTACAGTGTTCTAAGGGGGGTGAGATCTAAAGAAAAACGTGGTTGTAATGGTGCCAAAAGCAGCTGATGGTGAAGATGTAGGGTGTTTAAACTTTGTCTGGAAAGAGGTCACTGAAGAAATGCCATAGTGGCTGTAGACACTAGAATGGCTCCACTGTAGTGGAATGAAGAGATACCCCACACTACCACCACCTTAAATTGGAGTGTGTGTAATCGAAGAAAAGGGGAGCTGGAAACTAACAGTGAGATTTGTCTTGCCTAACTTGAGCCACCCAAAAATCAGATTTCTAGTTATAACTGATCATTTGGTCTCAGTCTATAGCCAATGGTGGCAGATGGTAATTTCTAGAGGATAATTCACCCTGTGTATTTCTTACGCTTATCTTAGAATGGAATGGGTCACCCCGTAGAAATGCCAGCTCTTTCAATTTCCTTTAAAAAGTTTTAAAACTAGTTCTAACCTGAAAAAGTTAAAATTTACTCACCACCTCCAAGGTATATGGGAAACCTTAGAAATGAGAGAGAGAGAAGCGTAGCATCTAGGGAGGCAAATGGAGTTGTCATTAATATTGGGAAGTAAGGCTAGTGTTTGTAAGGGAAAGAGCCAGAAACAAACAAGATGCTAAACAGAAATTAAGAGAGTGAAAGTAGGCAATAGAGTGATTAGAGGATAGCCCAGAGTTGTGAGGCAAGATAAGTGCTACAGGGAGGGGATTAGGTGACACAATTCTGCATCTGTGAGGGTATGAAGGAAAGTGTTACAGGAAGGTTTGGAAAGAAAATCTGAAGAGAAAAGGAAGAGTACAGAATACTTGGTGTTATTTTGTGTGATGTTTGGAAGAGCCCATGCAGAGAAAAATATAGATGAGGAATAGATATAATGTTTAAAAACTGTCAGGAGGGAGGCAGAATATGTATGCAAGTATGCAACCCTTCAGTCCTGCTATGTTTATCAACTAGAAGAAGAAGCATTCTTACTTTGTCAGATTTGGGAGAAACAATTTTGTTATGTGTGCACAGGAGAGGGGAAGGGTTATCTGACTGCTTGTTTGGGTGTTCTGCTTTGTTTCAAAAACTTAGCTGTTTTGCTGTTCTGTAGAAATACTGTTGCACATTATAATGTATATACATGGATTTGCAAGCTGGAATTGTCCACATATACATGCCTTTGGCATCAGTAACCATATATATGTTTTGATTTGACCCATATCTAGGCAAAGATAATGAATTTTTTTAGCATAGTCCCTCAGTTTTCACAGTTGTAATGAGCATGCGTTTATAAGGGGGAAACAAAATGCTAAGCTAAATAAAGAAAATTCAGTATAGAAAGAAGATTGATGCCTTTCATTGCACAGTAGTATACTCTTATTTGAAATACTGGCCACTACCCCCTCAAATGTGGAAAGAAAGTTGATTCAGAGAATAATTAGAAATTGAAATATTGTCTTAAGAGATTTAGAAGATAAATATTATTTGCTATAGAGGAAAGTTCATAAAATATATATAAGGAAATTAAGAAAATAGAATTCTATAAAATGAGGATTAGAATAAACAAGGTAGATATGCCATTTGTATTAGGGGAGTCTGAAAACAAGATACAGCTTGCTGGAATTGCAGCAATTTCACAATGCCTTTTCTAAGAAGAATTTTGTCCCTCAAAACACAGTTGGTTTATGGAACTCATTGTCATAGTTCAAGGTAGGGTTGAAATTGCGATTTTGGAAAGTTTCATAGACTCTATCTAGCAAGTTGCAAAATGATTAAGCTTTAAGTAAAATATGTATTTGTTAAATTCTTGAAGGGAATCATAAATACAAGTAATCTGAGACATAGCACTGTTGGTAACTTTTGTCCTTAGTCCTTGTTATTTATCTGCCCACTGCCACTTTCCTTGCATGGTCCTTTTGAAGTAGTTGATCATTCTCATAATTTTTTAGCTGAAACTAGCCACTGCTCAGATTTACTTAGGTCATTGCCCTACTCTTCAGGTCACATGGATGCAAATAATTTTTCCTGTACCATGTAACAGGCAAGGTTTAGGTGGCTTTACAGTTACCTCTGTGACCTCTGTGTTTCATTCACAGGAGTAAACTTAAGTAGAATCTTTGCAGCTCTTTAAGTGGAGCTGCACACTCTGTGAAGATTGGTTGCGTGATATTCTGTCAGGAAACACCACCTTCATCCATGATTGATTAAAACTGCTGTAGGCATGAGAATGTCTCAAAGGACACCTTATTATAAATGTGTTGCTAGCTGCCCTGAGGGTGACATTATAATACTGAGGATCAACTGAGAAGACAAGCTAATTCAGGCTCAGCTGAGTTCTGGCCGCAAGGAATGCTTCATTGTTCAACTGGGTATCTGAGCATCTCATTGAAATGGACACCACTCAGACCACAGTTAGTTTTAGGAAAAGACTGAAGACCACTAGAAAGACCACAAAAGAGTGAAGTCCAGTACATACAATGTGGTTTTAAAAAAATTTACAAATCTAGCTGCTGTGAATGTTTTGCACTATCAGCAGCAGTAGTTCATTTCTTGCTAGTTTTGGTTTTGCAGCAGGTCTGGTCTCTAGTACTAATACAGCCAGAATAGAATGACATATTTTTTGAGTTTGATTACTGACAGTTTCTTTTCCATTTTAATTCAAAAATACAGTGGGAACTATTTGAACAGAGGAAACTATTCATGCCTTAAAACTAGGATCTTGCTCACCAGCTTTGCTTAACCTGGGACTTGTGCTGATTCACATGAAACTATCACTGAGGAAGAACACAGTGAAATGTTGTAATTCTTATATGGAAAAACCCATTAGTTCACCCTAAGGGTACTGAAATGTTTTCACAAACTGGGCTCAAGAATCTCCTGATTAATTCAACCTGGTGCTTTCACATAGCTTGTTGTATTTGCCAGCTTTTGAACCCTAACATAACACTATCTGGGTGAAACCTAGACATCCAGCAAATGGTGGCAACCCCCCACCTCTCCTGCCAAGGCACTAGCTTGAGATGGAGATATATATATATATATGTGGGTGGCCTGAATTTGTACCCTTTGACTGCCTGTGACACGGAAGGGGAGAGGTTTGTCCAATGTCCCTACATCACTGAAGAAGATAAGAGAGCACTGGGAAAGTATTTTCCTGCTTGCTTCCATATCTTTTTTACAGTCCCAACTATGCTTTTTATCTTCTCCTCACACTTTAATGAGGGAAGTTTGATCTTCCTACACCAGTTCTGTTTCTTTTATAGATGTTTATATAAGGAAAAACATCTTTCACACACATTGCTGTTATGCAGTCAAATCAGGGTTCTTCACCTGGTGTGCAAAAGCTGAAACACACACAGAGCCAAGATATCTGTTTATTGCATGTCTGTGCAGAGATGGGTGCTAGGTGGTAAATCCACAAAACTAGCCCACCTCTTAACACATGGTAAAACATTTTATACACTTTGAACAATTGTTTATAATTACATTTAGTCACACTTAATTCTCATTGGTTCCTACTAGCCTTGTCTCCATTTAGAGGTAACATGTTCTTTCTTTTCACTGCATGTTCTATGGGGAGAGGGCTTTGTTTGCAGAGGGCTCTCTTTGCTCGAGGGTGGACCTTTTAGTATGTTAATTAGGATAGTTCATGTATAGTTCAAGTAATTTTCTGTTTGGTCTCATTAACCATTTGGTTCCCCTTGAGTTTATCTTGTTGTGTCCCAGCTTGGCATATTTATGATGATGACTATTCCTTCTCCCAAGGCCATGTCTTGTTAACTGTTTGTAAGGGTTGATTAACATCCTCTGTTTTTCAAATTCTTTCTTGTTTTCTTTAAAGTCTATAATTCTTGTTTCATATTCCCCCTTTGAGACTGTATAAGGAAAGAATTTATATTTTCCCCTTATATTAGTATCATCTTTTCATTGGTCAGCCCACACAAGATCGAATATCTCCATGTACATCGAATTAATACATATATATTCACAAATATTAGAATTCGTACAGTCACAATGTATATCACCTTCTTTATCCATTAACAAATCTCTACCCAAAAGCCATTCTATTTTGAGTAGTCAAGTCAGCCAATTGTTTTATTAGATTGTGTGTATTTCCCAAGGAATGTTGGATAACCTATTTTGCAATCTGATTTATCTGTTCCTTTCATAGGATTGCATCTTTGGATACAAGTGTAATAATTTTCCAGGAGAACAGTGATATTTCCCATTCCTGTTCTTCTCTTCCTCAGTTTATATTAAAGGACGTATTTGCCCATAATTCTCCCCAAGATACGTTAGCAGGCATGAGAATCCTGATTAAAGGAGTTCCTCTCTCTGAGGTTTCTAGGAAGTGTGTACAGACCTAGTAATTGGGTTTGTTCACTATTTGTATTCTTTTCTGTTTTGGTTTAAAATGCCTGTTTTCCTCCCAAGGGTCCTTTAATGGCTGCTTCTCAGAGTTCCTGCTTTGTCCTATCACTATAACTAAGCAAAGGATACCAATTTCTAGTACCATTTCTTGTTACAAGGAAATCAATATTCTTCTGCATGCATTCTACTACTACTACAGTTCTTATTACTAGCATGCAACAATACAAAATTAATCCTTAAGTATAATCTAATTCAAGATATGATTTTTCAAAATCCCTTGTACGGTTCATCAACCTTTAGAAAATTTTAATTTACAGTCCCCAGTTTGTTCAGTGGTCCACAGTTTTGTTATACATGCCTTCTTCACCCAGGTATAATGTATCCAGAAGTCAACTACTCCTAATTTCACTGCTATGTAGGCAGTCACTGGAACAGCATATGGGCCTTTCCATTTTTCTTTTAGTGGTTCATCTCTCCAACTTTTGAGGTAAGCCAGATCTCCTGGTTGAAATTGATGCACTGGTAAATCCAAAGGCAAAAGTGCTCCTTGATTGTTAAGGATTGTATCTTAACGACTTCTCTCACCCGATTAGTACAGCAAGGGATCACTTCCGGCCATCCTGAAAAGGTATCTACTAAAACAAGCAAATACTTATACTGGTTGCAGCTCGGCAACTCAGAAAAATCTATTTTCCAGTGTTCCCCAGGAGTAATTCCTTTTTCTTTCCAGACTGCTCCATGAGCATGAATACCTCCAAATGCATACTTAGGATCTGTACAGACGTTAATCCTTTTCCCTTTTCCAATTTCTAATGCTTGAGTTAAAGCAATTATTTTTGCCTTTTGGGCTGGTGTATTAGGAAGTAATACATTAGCTTCAATATCTTCCATTTCTGCATATCCTGCCTGTCTTACTTTGTTACATACAAAGCTATTCCCATCTATGAACAATTCTATATCTTTCTGTATCTGGGCTCCCAAATGGTCCATCTTTCAAGTCTGGTCTGCTAGCAAAAACTTGCTCAATAGTACTTAAACAATCATGTTGTATAGGTTCTTGTTCTGGCAGGAGCAATAGGGTGGCAGAGTTCAGGGAGGTTACTGTTGTAAGATCTGTGTCCTGTTCTAGCAACACTGCTTGGTATCTCACTAGCGGAGTAGGAGAGATCCAGTGATGTCCTTTCTGTTCTAGCACAGCTGCTACTGCCTGAGGCACTAGGACAGTCACTGGGGTCCTAAAGCTGATTTTCAGTTAGCAGTGCTGTGGCAGCTACAGCTCATAGGCAAGCAGGCCAGCCTTTACTTCACTTAATTGTTTACAAAAAATAGTTGACTGGCCACTTCCAGTCACCAAGCAGCTCAGTTAACACTCCCAGCGCCACCTGCTGCCTTTCATGTACATACAGCTGAAAAGGCTTGTTCATGTTAGGTAAGCCCAAAGCTGGAGCTTCCATCAATTTTGGTTTTATGTCATCAAAACCATTCCGAAATTCTGTAGTCCATTCTAACAGTTCTCTAGGACCTTTTATGGCTTCATATAAAGGCTTAGCCATCCATTCAAAAGTTGGTATCCATATCCTGCACCATCCTGCCATTCCTAAAAATCCTTATAGCTCTCTTTGACTTTGGCACTGATACCTGACAGATGGCTTCTTTTCTATCAGTTCCAAGTTCTCTCTTTCCCCTGGGAACTTCAAACTCTAAATATTGAACTTTTTCTTGAGCTATTTGTGCTTTTACTTTTTGAAACCTGGTAACCTGCAAATGCCAGTAGGTTTTCTAAACTTAACTGTTGCTTCCAAACAGCTCGCTCCAATCAACTTGTCATCTCCATATTGAAGCACAGTAATATCAGGGTATTTACCTTGCCATGGCTCCAGTTCCTTTGCCAGTACATTACCAAACAGAGTGAGGCTGTTCTTGAAACCTTGTGGGAGCACCGTCCAGCTTAACTGACTTTTCTTCCGGTAGTTGTGTGCTCTCATTCAAAGGTGAAGAGGGTCTGACTCTGCTCATCAACAGGTATGCAGATTTCAGATCCAGAATTGTAAAATAAACATTTGTCTCTGGTATTGTGGCTAAAAGCATATATGGAGTTGTTACCACAGATGAACATCTACAGTGATCCAATTTACTTCCCTTAAATCTTGGACCAGCTCATGAGTCCTGGGTTTCTTTACAGGCAATATAGAAGTATTATATTCAGATTGGCACTCCTGCAACAGTCCATGTTCTAGGAAGGCATTAATTATTGGTTCCCACCCTTTCCTAGCTTCAATTTTGATAGGGTATTGTCTTCTCCTTACCAGTTTTGCCTAAGGTTTCAACTCAATTTCAATAGGAGATGCATTCTTTGCTTTTCCCAGTTTCTTATATGCCCAAACCAAGAGAATTATCGCATTCAATACCATGTCTGGGATGTTGTATTCAGGCTTCTCTAAAGTTTTATCTGTCAGCAAGCAAATTTATGCTTTTGAAGCTGTATCAGGTGGGATGTGGAGCTGTACAGAATTCTCAGAGAAAGTTATTTGAGCATTCAACTTGCATAATAAGGCATATATAGAAATTATTGAGTTAATTTAGTATTTCAAATTGTGCATTCCATAGGTTTTAAGAGAGGCCATATAGTTCATTTTCCCGTTGTCCCAACAATTGGGGTTGTCATTTTATTTAAGGGTCACTTACAACTAATGATTAGGAAATGAGTTGCTCCACTATCCGTCAAAAAAAAATAATCAGTAATCTCATTCACCAACTTCACTGGAACCAGAGGATCAGCTGGGGAAACTTTGATTTTATCCCCCGGTCCCCTTCATTCATCCTAATTTTCTAACAAAATAAGATTTACATCCTTTTTGTCCCCTGACTCACGCTTTCCCCCCCGAGGTAGGACACTCCTTCTGATGTCCTTCTTTTTTGCATATAGCACAACTGATTCAGTCCCAAGGATGTTCGACTTTTCAGATCTCTTCCCAACCCCATTCCCATTCTTCCTCTCTTTATTCTTCCTCTTCCTCTACCTATTCCTCTGTTACCTGCTACCAATAGAGATGCTTTTTGTTCTTTTTTCTGCTTTCGTTTTTTACACACTTTATATGCTATCTCTATCAACTGTGAGACAGACATTCCTCTTGCCCTGTCGACCTTCTGCAATTTTTTCTTACAGCTTGTGATGATTGTCCAACTAATAACATGTTCGACATTTTCTGATTAGCTTTCGCATCTAGATTTAAATCCGTCCACTTTTTGTCTACCTCACAACCTCTCATAAAAAGCTGATGGACTTTCTTTAGGACCCTGTTTTCTAGAACTGGTACATTGTCAGGGTTTTCCTGATAAAAACTGACAGTTTGTTTCCAGATCAGAGGTAGCAAATGGCACATGTACAAGAACTGGTAAGCCCTCCACCCCTAGTGCTTGTCTCAGAGGTGCTTGACCTCTGAGATTGAGATTGCTCTTTGAGACTAGCTTCAGACTGGACTTGCCCCCTTGTCCTGCTGGAAACAGGACTGAAGTTTTTATCACCCATCTGGTTTAGGTTTTTGTTTGGGGTTTGGTTTGTGGTTTGGTGGGGGTTTTTTGGGGGGGTGAGGAGCGCAGTTTTGGAAGCATCTGATGATTTTTCCTGCATTTGTACCATATAGGTGTGGGACTGTGGGCACCAACAACTGTATATCCTCCAGTTCCTCCTGCAACAACATACAGTCCCATTCTTACTGCAATTCTTTCCACGTATACTCTTCTTCTTCCCAGCACATACAGCATCAACACATCTCCTCCCATTTACACTTTTTCTGAGTATCTGGTTCTCTATACAAAGTCATAAAGATATCAATATAAGGCACTTTATCCCACTTACCCTGTTGGCAACAAAACAACATCAATTGTAATATAGTATTAAATTGTAAAGACCCATTTGCTCAGCTGACTTCTGGTTGTCTGAGTTATACTTCAGTTTGGACATCTGACCATGATCAAATCTAAACTATTTGGGTCAAACCCAAACATCAGGCTAACCTGTACCTAGAGTTGTACTTCCCGCTTTGGCCCATGCAGCTTTTCCAAAAAGATACAGCTATATCAGCCTGATCTGTCATTAGCCAGGCATGTCCAGTCTAATATTATGGGAAAGAAAAACTTGGTTTTGTACTTAAGATAGAGAGAAGGGTGCCTGTAAGCAAGGTTTGAGCCTAAGGAAGTCCTATTACACAGTGAGCTGCCTGGCTACAGCCCAGTACTGCAGCTTCACCTCCGTCATGGGATCCAGTGTGTCAGACTAGCATCTGTCACATAATCAGGTCCACAGGATCTTGTGTTGAACCTTGAGAAGTCCTAGAAAAACAAACTGTTCATCTCCTTAAGCTGTTAGAGAGTCAACTGCCTATTTACCCACCCTAGTGGTGAAATAAGTGCTTGGGAGGTGAAAGAGACCATGGCAGCACAGCATGTCTTCACATGCCCAAAGTGAAAATTATACCCACAAAAGCTGCCACTGCAATTTTGAACTTAGAGCATTTTCCAGATCTCTCATAGTTAATACTGTGGAATGTTCCAGCTGTGTTTGTAGTCACGAATGTAGGATGGAAAGCCAGTCCATAATTTTCTACCCACTGTTTATAAATGCCGTCTGTTCATAATGTAGGTTTTTCTTTTTTCTTCCCATTGTCTTGATATAGCCTGACTCACATTGCAGGGGGCGGGGGGTGGGGGTATTTTTAGTGTTATTTTACCATGGGAGTAGATTTTTTTGTTTTATTTATTTGGGGATTGTTTGTGTGGCATATTTTCCAGAGTTACTTCTACAACGATGACACATTTAACTTCAACTACGCCCAAGCCAAAGCTGCCATGGGCAATTTTAGTGAGGCTGAAGAGGTATGTATTTACTTTCTTTAAAAAACAACAATGGAAACATTTCCCACATACTCCCCCCTTTCCTTCCTTTTCTCCCTCTAGATCTTCATGTTGGTTGAAAATAAGTAGGTTGTGTGGAACATCATCTTCCCCTTCTTAGAGGAACTGAAACTCTCAACGAACACTATTCAGAAAAGATTATCTTGCTAATCTTGTAATGTGAGGTATATGGGGAGTCATGCTGCTTGTGGCGCATCACAAGAGTGCTTGTAGCTATCTAATTGATCAAAGAATGCCCTCTTAATCAGATTTCCTATGCTTTGTGTGGGATCCCAGGCAGTCCTATTGATCAGACTGACTAGGGCATGCTGAGTAAAAGGCACTGAATAGTTAAGAGCTTCTAGGTGTCCCTAGAAATTTGTGTTTAAAAAACCCATATTCTTCCTCTGAGAGATGTGGGAGGAAAAGAGGAAGTGCTCAGTATCTTATTCAGCAGCATACAGATACAGCTGGAAGAGATTAACTTCTACACACAGCATTTTTTGTGTCTATGTGCAGAAGAAACTTAATTACAACTAAAATATGCAAAAGCAAATAGCTATTATGAAGATGGAAGCAATCTTTTCCACAAGACCAGAAAGAAGACAAGCCAGGAAAAAAAAGCAACCACATAGCCTGAAGTGAATCATATAGGTTTGGTTGGTTTGAGGTTTTTGTTTGTCTTGTCTTTCTAACTTTTTAACTCTTCAGGTTTCTCAACAACAGAGCCCCCCTGGGTTTTGGGGGAGTTTTTTGGGTTTTTTATGGTTTGTTTGGTTGTTGTTGTTCGTTTTTTGTTTTGTGGGGGTTTGGGTTTCGGTTTGTTTGTTTGTTTGTTTGTTTGTTTTGGGGGGTAGTGTGGGTTTTTTCCCCCCCAGCACCCACCCTCTTAACTTCTGTTACCTGAAAGTGCATCTCTCTCTTAAGAAAAATATCCAAGACTGTCAGGCAAAAGGATATATATGTCAATTCACCTGCCTTAATTTAGTTAGCTTAATGAAAAGTCAAGTGAGTATGTTTTAAAACTATGCTGGCAGGCTACACTAATTCCTGAGACCTCATAAAGATGACAATGCTTCAAGTAAGCTTTAGCTGAAGCCAGGCAACAAAATCACAAAGGTGTAAACTCAGGTTTCTTACACATTATTCTAGACAAATTTGTGTTACATTGCTGATGTATTTAAATAACAGAATTATGTAATTAAATTGATTAGTCTGGCCTAATGTCTGATCTTTGTGATGACACTTTCATATAAAGATCACCCTTCCCCAGTGTCTCATAAACTTGTAAAATATCTCCACATATAGCACTTAATAAGTTATTTAAAAGCTTACAGCTTACCTCCCTGAACATAATGAAATAAAACCTATGATAAAGTGCTACTTACAATGATAATTCTGCTTTCTTTTTATTTCTTCCTTTTCCCCTTCTCCTTGCCCCAAAATTGAGGATCACCAATGTTTAACCAATAAAAATGTCAGTAATTTGTGGAACTCACTGTTCCAGTACATATATCTGCTCCTGTAAAGATACTTTGACTTTTGACAGTACCTGCAGAGGGGCATAAATAGCTTTTTTTCTGTGAGCAAAGCCAGAGTACAATTTAAAATGTGTAACCTCCCCCCATGCATTGCTTTAGCTGTAGAATGTAATAAACCTGAATTTGTACAGTAAGCTACAAAAGCTGAACATTTTGCCTCAGAACCTTACTGAAACCAGAATGGTTAGAAAAGGCTTATTGCTGCCCTGAAATGGTCTCTGACATGTCTAGGGAGGAAAGGCTCATATATATGTGAAACTTCTGGTATTTCAAGAAGATGCTAATGTAATTGCTTGCAATGCTTCCTAAACAAACACATTCCAAATAGCTTTTCCCACAGGCCCAGTGTTCCTTTGTGCTGTTTGTGTTGCATGGCCGCCCACTGGCACTTGTTCAGAGGAGGCCGCACCCTGCACACAGCTTGGCGTTTTGAAGCTGCAGAAGTCCCTTGATAAGCATGGCACTGTTTGAATCCTCCACCTACCCGACACAGAGACGTCCCTACGCTGCAGTTGCATACCCTAACTCTTCTCATAAAGCAGTTGTTCGTGTGGCTTAAGCATTAGCTGCATGTTGAAACGAGGCAGCTGTGCCTTCTCTTTGTTTAAAAAGTACATGCATGTATAATCTTTTATTTTCCTTCTTCCTGCAGGTGTTCCTTTTGATCCAGAGCGAGAAGATAAAGAATGATTTTGTTTACCTTAGCTGGCTGGCTCGCTGCTGTGAGTCACTTTATTCTCAACATTGCAGAATACAGATCCTCCTTTATTGCATCAGTCTTGGCAATCCACTTTCCTAATTGAATTTAATGTTGTAGGTGGATTCAGGACTATGAAAGTGAAAAGCTGATTGCACTAGTTATAGCATGGGTGGTTATTGCACCTTTCATACACCTGGCTATAGTAAGCAATTACTGCTTCAGTGCAATGCTGTTATAGTTCCGTCAATGCAGCTTTGTCCTAACCAGTGAACCTTTTTCTTCTCAGTTGTCTACTCAATTGCTTGAGTGAAGATTTTCTGTCTTTTAAGACTGAGTTACAACTCTGAAATGTTCAGAGTAAAACATAAAATAGAAGCATCATACTGGGTCAGGGCCAAGGGTCTGTTTGCCTCCAAGAGTAGCCAGTGTCAGATGTCTAGGGAAGAGAAGGATGAGGCAAGCGTTCACAGTGTTTTTCTTCCTACCACATTACTCTTTGTGTTGTCCAAACTGCTGTGCCTGAGGGATGTCCTTTATAATCTCCGGCATTTTTTTTCTTCCAAAAAATTTTCCATTCTTTCTGTGAACCCAGAAAACTTTTGCTATGTTAAATATCCTATAGCAAGTTTTATTTAGTTTTTCTGAACCCCAATTCAGATACAGTGCCATATGCAAAATAGTATAGAGGTGGGCTTTTCTAATAACTCAGTCTGAGACTCCTTAGGCCAATTTGTTTTCCTTACAGTGCCTCAATACAAAAATGTTATCTTATCCAACAGTTTTCGGTAGTTGTACTTGGAATGTAAATATGTATGTTTTGGGACATAATACCATATCGCAGACATGTTCAACATCTCTAATGTGATCTTTCCAGACAGGCACATGACACCTATGGATGCCTATCTGACTCTACTTTTAGGACATGCCAGTTTATTTCCTTGTTCATTTGTCCTGGTTTTGACTGGGGTAGAATTAATTTTCTTTTCAGTACCTGGTACAGTGCTGTGTTTTGGATTTAGTATGAGAATAACTCCCCGATGTTTTTAATTGTTGCTAAGTAATGTTTACACTAAGTCAAGGACTTTTCAGTTTCTCAGGCCCTCCGTGAGAGGGCTGGAGGGCACAAGGAAGTGGGAGGGGGCATAGCCAGGACAACTGACCTGAGCTAGCCAAATGGACACTCCATACCATAGAACATCATGCTCAGTATATAAATTGAGGGGGTGCCCAGAGCCTGCAGGTTTCTGCTTGGGGACTGGCTAGGCATCAGTCAGCAGATGGCGAGCAATTGTATAGTACATCACTTGTTTGAGGGGTTTTCTTCTTTTGGATTTTATTCCTCTTTCCCTCTCTCTCCTTTTCATTACAATTGTTGTTATTATTATTTTATTTTATTTCAACTCAATTATTAAATTGTTCTTATCTCAGCCCTCAAGTTTTACCTTTTTCCCTGATTCTCCTACGCATCCCACTAGGGGCAGGGGGGCAGTGAGCAAGTGGCTGTGCAATACTTAGTTGCTGGTTGGGGTTAAACCATGACATCATTAAGCTGCAATACCTGGTTAGGTTTGAGCGTTTTATATGTGAATGTTTTCTGTGAATTTTTTTGACAGGAGAACTCCCATTGCAAAGGGAATTTATGGTTGCTCAGTAGACAGTGTTCATCCCTCTGATTCTGTGCTGTAGTAGTTCTTTGACATATATGTGGGGATGCAAAACTCTTCGAAGGTGCTACTTATTATGCAAGAAGTAGAATTAACACCATGTTATCAATTAAAACCTGTCTAGCTCTTTCATAGGAGTTGCTGTATGTTCTTGAGTGTGTTTTGCCATTCTGAATTCCTGCTGAAGTTTCAGTAGAGCTGCTGTATTCTTCTGTGTCTGTCTTAAAATTTTGATTTTTCATTCCCTGCTAGAATTCAAGCTGCTAGAATTCTTTGCAGAAACAACTTTTCAGTGATTAATATAGTTACATTTTTGTGTCAAGTATGTAAATTACTATTAGGTCCTTCTGGATAAAAGCTGCTGTGGAAATTACAAAGCATTACAATACATTCATGTTAGAGTATGATTAGGTATTGAGCTGTAAACAATTCAATGCTGAAATATTTCCAAAGGGCAAAAAGTACCAAAGATGCATATTTTTTGGATGCTAGACAGTATTTTTTTGTTTAATATTATTGTACTATTTATATCAAATTCTTCTTGAAGAGAAGGTAAAAAAAAGTGAATTAGCACAGTACTCCTTTTCTCTAGATGAATGGGTTGGTATTTGGAAATTAAGAACTGGCTGTTTGGCACTGTGTATGGTATCTGGAGCTGATGAAAGAAAAATCTGATTTGATGTCTTGCTGCCTCCTGAACAAGAAGTGTCTATAAATCCTGTAATTTGGTGCTACATGTTTATTGTTGATGATTGTCACCTGCAACATATGTATTGGCACAGTGGGCACAGATATAATAAACTAAACAGTCCATCTTTTGAAAGAGCACAAGAGTGATCCATGTGTGAACAGCCAGCTGCTCTGTGAGTAGCTAGTAAGGCTTAAAAAGAAAGGAATACTTAATTTAATTTTATTTTCTCCCAGTACTTGAATCAGTCTGAAATCACCAATATCAACATCAGATTCAACAGAATGGGTTCTTATCTGCAGAAAATCAAATTTTAGAACCCTTTGTGTTCAAACATCGTAGTAGAATTTCCACTAGCTGAGATGGAAGATTCAGATTCTTTTGTTTCTATTTATGTATAGCAGAAATTTTTAAAGTTAAAGGCCAGTGAAAAATTCTAGTCATACAGGCATATTTAAAACTAGCACAAAATCTCAGGAATTTGGAAACATTTTTTCTAGTAGATGCATAATGACAAGTTTGGGTTTTGTTATTCTTGGAGGGGCTTTGCCACCCCACCCCCTCCTTTTTGGTTTGCTATGAATCATGGGAATTGAATGTTTAGATTGAGGTGGGCACCAAGTATTAAAGACCTCAGTTCTGTGCCAAATAAAATTTTTATGTGTGTTAAGAACACGTAATACTAAATCTCACCATCTAAATGGATTGCCGCAGTTCATTGTCCTGCATAAAATAACTTCTCTAATGCTTCCCATTCTGTTCCTTAATCACATGTGAAATCATGAGAGTTGTGCTTATTGCTGTTTCTGTGAAATATAAATTGAGGTGTAAATGCCATAATTATTCCTCTTGCTGTTTGTATCTCTGATGAATTGGCTGTTATCACTAGTAAGGCCGAAGATAAGGACAAGTTTCCCTTCCCAACCTCATGGTCACAGGGTGAGGCATGCATTTACATTAAGCATAGAAATTTAGGAACGTTTACTCCTCCTGCCATTGAGTATTGTGCACGTCATTTTCTTTTCACAATCCCAGCTATTTTTTATTGCAGATATTATGAATAAGAAACCACAGCTGGCCTGGAAGCTCTATCTGAAGATGGAGACCTCAGGGGAGTCCTTTAACCTATTGCAGATCATTGCAAATGATTGCTACAGAGTGAGTCTTCTCTTCGGAGCTTCATGTATGACATGTTAATTCAGTGATTGTACCAACAGTCATTTTTTTTTATACTTTCCATCATTGTCATCACTAGTGAACTTTCTTTTATAACAGCAGGATGTCGTAATAATGTAGATGAGTTGGCAAGGATTAGTCAGTATTTTAACCTACAGGCCTTCTTGGTCAACAGCCCACTGTTTAAAACATTGGTAAATTAATGCATGCTAGAGCTATCAATAACAGTAACAGTTCTTCCCCTACTAGGGATTCATTGTTAGTAGAAAATACAAGAAAGTTTTAAGAAAAAAATCTAGCATAGATTCAGCAAGTAGCTTCATGGTGCGTTTTTTTCCTGTGTCAATGTTATTTGTTTCCTTAAAGCTTGTAATGGCAATGGGAGATAGTCCTTTGTTAATCATAAAGAAATGGAAAGAGAATTCCCACAACTACTATTCTATCTGCCCGAGTGGGGCAGAGAGACATGGTGTGTGTGTAATCACTAGGGGTAAAACTACTTAGAAAAACTGGTGAGCTTAACTGCCTACAACGGGATCCCTGCTAACACAAAATATTTCTTCTTCTTTTGAACCTGTTCTAAAGGGGACTCCTAAAGAGATAAGGTTAGACTAAGCAGTCTTAACATTTTTAAAAGTCAAGCTAGACAAGACAATGTCCACTTCAGTAGGGATGCTGTAGGCATTTTAGGACAGGTTACAATATATGCTACCTTACTTATACTAAGCTTCTGGATTAATGTTTACTAGTTCTGATGCTCCGTGCTACTACACTGCTGGCACACCTCCAAATTCAAGTTTATACAAAGCTGTGTTAAATAGTGAAGAGATCTTGGGAAGCTGATTACAATTCTGACTAAATTCTTAACATCTAATTCTCAGATGGTGTCTATATACAGTGAGACTTAGCTCTGGTTCAACTTTTTTTGCTGTTCTGCAAAGCATAGAAAGAGAACATGAGAGCTTCATCTGCAGGATGGATGTAGAGGCATATAAAGAAATCTTGTCTGAGAGGATTGTAAATGGCACTACAAGAAAAAGAAAAATTTGTTGTCCTATGCAAAGTACTGCCGTGCAAGAGGTCAGTGGACAATAATAGGATGCTGTATCTAGCATCCTCTCTGCCATCTCCAAGGGTGATTGCACTGTGTTGGGACATAGACAAGTAGCAGCTCAGTGACAGGACAAAATGATGTTCTTTGGAAAAGTGTCATGGTGAGACACAGGCCATCCACTTTCCAGATTATATTGGCCAGAGCCAGAAGGTAATTTTTATCAGTTATTTAGGAAGCCACCATTTTATATTTAATTTAAATTAAATATAAAATATAAAGACAGTTTGTAATTTTGTGATTGTGCAAATATAGTAGTTCACTGTTGTAAGAAGGCAGATGTGAGAAAAGCAGAACACAGATAACAGGTGTAAAGCTCATGGAGCTGGTTCTGTGGAGCCTAATGCAAGTGAATACACAAGAGCTAGCAGCTATTAGCATAGGCTTAGTAGAGATACAGTGACCAAACTTGCCATTATAGAGGAAAGATAGTAAATGGAGTCCTATTGGAAAACCTCCCAATGATTCTCAGTTCAGCCAAGCTCACCAAAGAGCAGCAATATCCACATACTATCTGTAACATTCTTTTTTGCTGTTTTCTTTCATCTGACAATGTAACATGTTTTCAAAATGCTACCAAACATATAACTGAAAAGTCAGAAAATCTACCTTGTGACCTCAAAAGCACTAAGCAAGTTATCTCTTGCACATCTTTCAAGTATTCAATCCACCATCTCACCCTAAAAGTCTTGTTGCTCAAGCAAGTGGCTATGTCTCTGGTGTTTCCCATAGCTGCGGTCTGTGAAAGCAAGTTGACAGTTAGACCGTATGTCAAATCTCTCTCTAGACCATTTAAAGTTTCACTTAATTCAGTTGATTACTTTGCCTGAATTCTTCTTAAAACCTTGTTGTATTCTAGAGGAGAAGCAGCTCCAACACTTTAGATTTATCTAGAGCTCTTAAAAACTGCACTTTCAGGACTAAATCTTTCAGCCTAATTATGTGTCTATGTATGACCATGAATGACTGCTCCGAAGACCAAGGAACTGCATTTCAAAAATTATTATTATGGTGTTATAACTTCTCTTTCTACACTGCCAGCTGTTTGTACCTCTTCCACTAAACAGCAAGGCCCAAGTTGTTTGAGATTATGTAACGTTTTCCCGTTGTTTCTGAAACATTATATTATATTGGAGGTCCAGAGACAGTACCGTAGCTGTAACTTAAGAAGGCAGTTGCACACCAGGCTTCACTCAACAGAATGTTGAATGAACACGGATGGAGCAAGGTCGACAGTGTCCTGAGAAAAGATGTAGCTGGATGCCCGATTGCTATGCTGACAAAATTTGTTCAGTGAGGAAGCTGGGATGCACAACTTCTGGCTAATTTCTTGCTGCTTTTCATGCAATAGCCCATCTTGTCCATATAGGGAACAGCACATGACTTGGGTTGAAGCATTTCTTGCTTTATGTAAGATAGGAGGAGGACATTAAACCAGTATCTGCTTAATGGAACTAGACCAGATGCCAGTTTGGAAAGATCAGTATTCAATTTTTTTCTTTTTAGCTGACACAACTCATACTGTTTATACTGACTATCTTTATTCCCATTCATTTAAGTACTTGCCAGTCAGCTGTGGTTAAAATGACCATTTATGTGAAGATTATGTGAAGACTCATTCTGCAGTACCTGTGTTCTCTGACTAAAGTTTCCAAACATAACTCCCACAGCCTGTTCTTTTTTTCTTAGCAGATGTAGGCTTCCAGCTGAGGCTATGCTCCGTCTACCTTCTGTGCTCTCCCATGGGAAGATGCTAGCCACAAATAACATTGCTATTCAGGCTTGCCCGAATGAAAAACAATCACAGTCATAGATAAGGTCCACATGAGTTATGCTGACTTCAAAAGCCACAGTTACTGTGGTCACTCCTTTCGCACTGACTGTTGCCAACCAACTTGCTTCTTGTTCCCATTTCGCACTGACTGTTGCCAACCAACTTGCTTCTTGTTCCCATTTACAAGTAGAGAACCTAAGGCAAAAAAGATAGGGTACACAGTGATTTTCCTATGTTGGTTTATAGTCACTGAATCTTATTTTGTACTGTCCTGTAACAGTGAAGAAAAAAATTTACCTCCGAGTTAAAACCAAAAGACATCCAAGTATGTCTCTCTGTATATGATCAAAACAAAAGTGCTGATCATTCCTGACTAACAAAGATCACAGTGCAGTTTGTCTGTAATATGTTCAAAGACATAGACCAGTAATGGTGCAGTACTACCTGTTTCTCTGTGTAGAACTGAAATGTGCCTGTTCTGTGTCACTTGCTGCCTGCAGAAAAACAGGAAAATGCACAATTGCTTCTGTGGCTTACTACTGATTTCAGAAAACTAAGCTCAAACTTTTTCATTCCCTTCTGAAAGATGGTCATATAGTCAGAAATAACGTTTCATTTTCTATGCAGATGCATCAGTTTTACTATTCAGCCAAAGCATTTGATGTTCTGGAGAGACTGGACAGTAATCCTGAACACCGGGAAGGCAAGAGGGGTGCTTGTGTGGGTGTCTTTCAAATGATCTTAGCTGGCCGAGAAGCAAAGTGAGTATTCTGTGTTAGATATGAATTTACTTTACTCTTTTCCTATTTCCAGTTAGCTGTAAGCCAGAATCGTAACCTTACTTTAGGACTACGTATCCTCTTCCAATTCTTTATTGACCTTTCAGAGAATAGACTCTGGGCTAGTTGTTCTATATGCAGCGTTCAGTTTGAAGTGTATCTTCCACGCTAACATTTATAGAATAAAAAATGGAGAATAACTTAAAAGTGAATGCTAGAACTGCAGGAAACCAAAATACATTAGTCATTATACTAGGAAGAGCTAAATTATAAATGTAGTATGTTCATGAACTGAGGGAAAAGAACCTCGTTTCATGTTGATGGCATAAGAATGGGAAACTGTCCCATGACATTTTAAGTTTCACAGAACAGAACTAAGAAAACATTTACTCTGCACTGTAGGAAGGATGTGACTTCTCTAAACAATGAGTGGATGAGACTGTGTTTTCATTGAAGTTTGCTTTCTGAAGACACTGTCCATTTCAGACAAATAGACTTACTTGATGAAAGCTTAAAGGAAATTATCTGTGTTACTGATAATTTTGCTTTTGGCCCATTTCACTGGATGGGAGAATGAGAGTAGTGAGGCTGTTATTTAAGAACTGTTTCATTGTGAATATTCTGCTGTGACACCAGATGGCCATTCTGCCCTGGCCAAAGCTGCTGTTTCATACATGGCTGGTGGGTGTGTATTTTGGCTTCTACGCCTTCCTTCTATTCCCTTCTCTGCTGGTATAATCTCATTACCTACCGCACCCTTCAAGTGTCCTTTTAGCAACTCCTGCAGTAGATGCAGTAAAAGACACATAGGTTGCTTGTTTTTCAATATGCATACAAGTTCTTGCTGTAAAGTAGCTGGCAAACTGCAGCTTCGTACTGGTTTATCCTACTGGTAACGTTCATTTCCATGTTATTTGTATTTATGTGTAAGGTGATTTGGCAGTATTAACCTAGACGTTGCCATACTGAAGACTAGCAAGCAGCATTAAAGACCAAAAGTTGCTTTCTAGGGAACTACTTTGCAAGAATAAGGATATAAATACACACACACATGCATATTAAACTCCAAATTAATTAATTTTGCTGACTTTTTGCTTTTAATTTCTCTCCTTGTTGCAATTGTATAAAAGACTTTTATTTTTTCTTTTTTTTTTTTGTCCCCTGGGATCTCACCTACTGTGCGTTTTTACCTATTCCTGATCTGCAGATGAATGGACCTCTCTGTCTAGGAACCATGTTTTGCAAAATAGCTTTGATGCAAGTAGTTGTTTCTTGTATCAGTTGGGTCTTATCTTCATTTAAATCTTTGTGTTTCACCTTTGTAGAGAGACTCTACGGGAAGTACTGCATCTTCTGAAGAGCACTGGTAATTCTCAAGTAGAATACATTGTCCGCATCATGAAAAAGTGGGCCAAAGAGAATAGGGTCCCTGTTTAAGTCAGTGCCACAAAATGAACTGGGTTGGTTACTGTAGTGTATGTGGCCATAAGATGTGGGTCTTGATTTCTCCTGTGCATTCTGGGTATCCCCTTCCTCGCAGGACTTTAAACAATCAAGCAGGTTGACCCAGGTGAGCAATGGCGTAGTGCAGTGAAATTTCAAAACATTCAGCAAGTGGGTTTTGGGATTTTTATTAAACCTTTATCGGTACTTTTTCTGCTACACCACCTCTATTCCTCATTCAAACTTTCAGTATTTAGTAGTAATTCCAGCTGCACCCAAGTCAAAGTGTTTCTCAGATGTTCCCCAGATTTCTCCGCGCAAGGTACTGGACTGCTTTGTGAGTTTTTTTTCAGCAAGTCTTCTGGCCTTCAGAGAAGAATCATTTGTTAAATGACTGAGAAAGATCTACTTCAGCAAATGATGGAATGTGGCAAGTAGAGAGGATGACGGTGACAACCAAAAGCCAGTACTAGTGTATCAGATAATACAAAAAGACTGCTATATATAAATAGAAGGGTAAAATACAAACCATATTCTGAGTGCTGTCTTTTTCTGGATAAATCTCAATAACTAATACCTTCGTTTCTTAGGGTCTTTTATAAGAATTGTTTTCTCTCTTACTATCTTTTTCAGACCATAGAGATTTGACTGACTGTATTGTTCAATCTTGCTTTGAGGTTTGACACTCAAAACATTTATTCATGTTAATATAATTTGAGTAATCCATTTAGTTTAGCAATCAGATGGATAAAAGAACTGGATGTTTTGAATCACTTCAGCATTTACCACCTTCATTAGCAATATATTTATTATACTTTTGGATTTGTTATACTCTCCTGGTTTTTGCAAACGGTTCAGGGAATACATACTTCTAAAAGAAGGCAATAGTTGTAACATAGAAATTTATTATACATTTTATAGTGAAAAAACATTTGTATATTACTTTAAAAGGAAAATTTACATTTTCTAGATTTGTAAAATACTTGTGATGGTTATTTTTATCTTTCGGAATGAAACTCAGGATACTCTATTCTCTACTGTCTGTGCTTTGATTAAAGTTCTTAATTGAATCTACAGTTGAATGGCTGGTCTATGTTGCTTCATACTGCAGAAGTTAAAATAGTATATTCATTTTTCTGTGGAAGAGGGCAGATTTGTGACTGGTCATTAAATAAATGCACATTCAGTAATCAGTCAAAGGCAAGCCAATGGCCTTGGACCTGATTTTATGGTAGTGTGCTGAAAATAAGGAGGCTGGGTGTATATGGAACGTATACACCTTTGCCATATAACATGTTAGTGTCTTTACTGCTTTACGCAAAAGCTGTGGGTGTCGTCATTCAGGTATCTAGAAGTGCATTTGATAGTTGCAGCTACTTGCATTTACATCTACAAAACTGATCCATCATACTAGCAACAGTAATAGAGCCTTTCAGCAGGAGCAGGGGCAACATTATACGCATTCATAAGAGGTGTGAAAGGAGCAGGATTTTCACTGAAAGCAGTTACAAAATGTGTTTCACTTGTAAAAGGCATTTTTTTTTTCCTTCCCTGTTAAATTAACTTGGAAGCAGGTTGGGAATACAATTATGAGTCTTGGTACAAAGCTAAAAAAAATTGTGTTGGTGGCTTTGTAGCAGATGTTAAACACATCTAATTACTCCCTTTATTGAAGCTTAACTTGCAAGAGAGCTGAAGAGCATCCAAATCCATTGCAGACCATTTTACATGTTGGTTGAATCTTCTGAAATGTGTGACGGCATTGCAGCGTAAGGGCTTGGGGACTAATTTTAAATTCTCTGTCTGTGACCAGTGAACAAGTTTTGAAAACCTTACCTTTATTCACTATAGTCACAAAGTCGTATTTGATATGCTAAATAATGTGGGGTTTAGCACAGTGCATTTCATTGCCTGGTAATAAAGCTTTTGTCATGTAAGACATAAAGAACAGGGACTGCAGGGCTTCGACTTGAGCAGTGATGAAATAAAAGATATATTACATATTGTCCTAGCATTTAGGGTCTTGGTAATGGAACAGATGTGTAGGTACTATAAAAATACAGAACAATAAAAGTGCTGAAATATTGGTGTTTATTTTACCTTAGAAATACATTCTAAGACCATCTATTGTTTAATCTGAGATCATATTCAAAGAACAGAGGTGTAAATAGAAGTTGCCTTAGCTGATACAGAAAGGGGAGTTAATAAAGAATTTCTAAAGCTGTTTCTCAGGCAGAGTTAACAAAATCTTATCCCTGCCCATTTCCATATTTCCCTGAGCTGTGGTTATTTAAGGAGTCAAGGTACTCTATTTAGGACAGCTAGGAGTGAAGTTAAATATGAAGAAAAACAACAGAAGTGACATATACAGAACAAGCAGGCAGTGAAGAATGCATGTGCAGAGTCAGGAAAACAGGGAAGTTTACTGGGGCAGGAGTAAGTAATAGAAAATTGAAACAGTGGCATTTCAGATAATGTAGTGGAAGAGAAACTAAGGCAGAAAGAAATCACTGCATCATTAGAATTTCAAGGAAGAGTATGGAAAATACAGTAATTTCTTATACTCTGAATAAGCATCTGATTCTGGCAAAAAAGCTATAGAGAATGCACAGAAGGTACTGTGCTAGCAGTCATACCATTAGTAGTGACAGGTGGAGAAAGCCAAACCCAAAACAGCATGTAACTGCTTTCAGTTGGGCCCTGACCCATTCCTGATAGATAAGGAAGATGACCTTCAATTAAATGTTGTAATACCTGAACAACATTTATGTCAGTAACTTCTAAGTGTATTACACTGCAGGGGAGGACATTTATCCTACCTGTTGCTGCAAGTGAGTTCCAGAATAACACCTTTTGGCGAGCGTCTGAACTGATACAATACAACAGCAACCCTCTTAGAAGATAGATGCTGGATTCCAGAATTATTCCAAGTGTAGTAATAGCTGGAACCAAGTACTGCACGACACTGGAGATGGCAAGTTCATTGTGAAGGATCCGTCACATCACCTTCCAACTCTGTGGACTGTAGCAGGCATTTAGGTTCATGTGGTTCGCTCAGCTTGAAGATTGCTCAGAAAATCATCTACAGTTGAATAAGGAACTTGGCCATTAGCTCCTAAGACTGAGGCACAAAATAATTACATATATTGCTGTTACTACATGTAGCTTCACTATATGGGAGCTATATGTATATTGAGGAACACATCTGAGGGTTACGCTTTGGTTTACTCTTTAACCAGATTTTCCCTGCATTATCTCCAGAAGTAACTTCTGGTCACTCTTTTTTTATTTCCAGAGTTCCTTCTGCCCATTTAATCTATTCATTTGATCATTGATTAAGTAGATAATTGCATGAAAATGTCATCAGTAACCCTTAAAATGAAGTCATTAATTCACTACTAGATAATCTGGTGTGACCCTACATAGTGCAAGACAGTAGATTTCACTGGCTAATCTTTGTGTTGAATCCAATAACTAATTGGGCTTTCCATAAAAATATTTGCCAGAAAAACTTAAGTCTCAATTTGAATGTGGATAATAGAAACCCCATAGTTTTACTTTGTAATTTGTTCAAATGGTTAAATCGCCTTTGCTCTTTTAGAAATTGTACCTTAATTCTAAATTCAGCTTGTTTGGCCTTGTTTTCTAATACTTGATTCTTCCAGTGTTCATCTTTGCTGTTAAGTCATTGAAGCATAGCATTCTTTGGTTTGGTTTGGATTTTTGGTGGGGTGGTGTTGGGATTTTTTCATCCTTAGGTATTCCTAAACTGCAAGCAAGTCACCTCTGTCTGTCTGAAAGACAGCGTCCCTTGAAAGGCTGTTTTCCTGGCCTCAGATTGTCAACAGATTTTTTTTAAAAAAACATGGCCATGGAGCACTGGGCATACTTTATCACTGTATGTGATACTGCAATATGCTTCTCCATACTGCCGCTTACTAGTCTTCTACCTGTGTACTCAAAGACTCTGTTCACCCTTTTTGGCATACTGTCACAGGGGGAGCTTGCATTAAACTGCTTCTCGACTGTGATGTGACATCTAGGATTTTTCCAGAACTGGTATTTTCCAGGGTACAGTCTACCTTTTGGAAGAGACAGCCTACCTTTACCTCTACAAAAAATACATTTTGCTCAAATGGGCTCATTTTATAGCTCATGCAGATCACTCTGTGTGACTATCTTATTCTCACTAATTACTAGTCTGTTTCTCTGCAGCATATTATTAAAAGTGATGTTTTACCTCTATATCTGGATCATCAAGGGACATGTTGGATCCTCCATTATTCCAGGACCCACTAAATTAAACCCTCAATACATTCTATTAATGATTACTGATGGTTACTTTTCATCATTTGTCATTCTCAACTTATTTAACATGTACCTTACAGATACTTATTATGCTGTTCTTTTAAATTAAGTATATGACATTAGAAATGTATGTATTGAATTTGTATAACTGCAATATTTTTGTATTCAGCTAAAGTTGTAAAAGATCCATGTCATGGGAGCTAATACTTCCTATTCATTCTTTATTAGATGAACCTTACAGCATCCCAGAAAGATTGATGGAGTCCAATTGTTCAAGGCTGCTTGCAGAATTTGAAACAACTTTTTTTTGCCCTGTAATCACATTTTGAAGCCACACACCAAAAGCTTTACTTTTGACCTTGTAGAGTTTAAACTTTCATTTGGAACAAATAAGGCAGGCATTTCACATCTCTGGGCAAGGGACAGTTCCTAAATTCCTCATCAGTCTTGCTTCATTGATGAATTACACTAGCATCTATTTATAGATTTAAAAATAAAAAATATATTTAGTAAGAGCTGGGACTTTTGAGAAGCCACAGTGTAGTGTATTCCTCAAATTAAAAGGAGAACTGTTTCAATTCATACTTACACACTGTATTGTGCTTAATTGCTCCACATTATATCATTCTTAGTAATGCTCCACATAATATTATTCTTAGTAATTTTTTAAGAGAATTTAAAATAATGAATGTAGTAAAATAAGTAATGGTCTTTAAAATGTTTATACAAGTAGATCTTCAAGAACCTGGGATTTAAGTTATTTTGACAGGAAATATGCTGTGCGGTAGTTTGTAGCCGTTCTCAGACACAGCTAAATCTAACTGAAAAGTGAGACAGTACCGATGCTGGTGTCTCTGAGCTGCACGGTAATGGACCCAGCACTGCTTTTTTCAAGTCCTCAAACCACACCTTAAGCTGGCCCTTACCTAGGGATGAGTGATGAGCCTCAGACTCCACCATCTGTTCCTTGATCACCATAAGCGACTTCCATGCAGTCGGTTCTGTGAGAAACCACACACAACAGAGCAGGATTATATAATATATAGTAATATATTTTAATTATATATGGAATAATGTTGAGATGGTGTATGTCATGTAGAAAAGAACCATGCTTCAATTCTAACAGTTACATTGCGCATTGCTACAGTTATAATTTTCTTTGATGATTTTGTCCTTAATCATGGTGGGATTGTTATGCCATCTACTCTAAAGCTACGGGTAATATTTCTTCTCTCACATCAGTGGGTGAGGCCTTTATGTAGGTAGCCATTATGTGACAAAATACAATGTCTTACTTTGCAGAGCTAGTGAATTAATTCACATCACATGTAAATTTATCTCTTGATAGTTGTGTCTAAGAAAACTTTAGAAAAATTAAATTACAAAACCAGATAAACCAGGTCTTAAACTGCCTGGTATATTCCCAATACTGAAGCTTATCATAATACTGCTATTCTCTACAAGTCCAATCTTAACTTTTGTCTGACTTACTCATGATGGCACATGTGCTGAATGTAGTCATCACTGAACAAACTGGGACATTATTTACTTATATAAAACAATGGTGGTTTCCCCCACTGTTTAAAGGCAGAAGAGCTGTTTTCAGGTCACAGCAAAGTAATTTCTGAGGCAAGCTTTCCAATACTTCCCGCTCAGTTTAGCTAGTTATTCCTGACCAGGTTCTGTTGCTGTGTCTGCTTTTCATTCTGCACACTCTCGTTCCCTGCCGAGTATTTTCCCATCCTATCTATCCACTAATGCCCTATCTATCCACTAACGTGACTGGCCCTACAGGACTGCCACAAAGTACTGCCGAAGTGCTGCTGTTTTCCATGCATCTCTTGTTCCCCTCACCCCACCTCTGGGCATTAGTTGCCTTGCTCTGCTTCACAGGCATTCAAGGCAAGGTTTGTTCAGATTTGTAAAATATGCTTAGTCCTATAGAGGACTAGAAATCAGGACAACAGTAAGAAATAACAATCTCTTAAAACAATGAGGAAGTATTCAGGTAAGTACTCAATGTAAGTTAAGTCTGACTGTACAATTACTTACCAAGGTAAGGATGGATTCTCTTAAGGCCAGAACAATGATATTTGAAATAGAGATGTCATACAGAAAATGTAGCTTGTTTTCACAAGCATTTCTGATCTGTAGCATCAACTATGTTCTTAAAATTGTCAGTGCTATCACTGCTATTCTACACTTGTTTTAATATGCTCAAAAATCTTTAAATTTCATATGTCTTCTTAAAATACAACTTGAGGTGGTAAGAAAACTGAGTTTAATAAAACTCCATTTGTCTATTTAAATTATTCATGTATGGAAAATCGTTTTTCCTAAGCAATTTTTCAGATGCTATTTTTAATACTGTGGCAACTCAAAAGCAGCTTTGTGTTGAATCTGCAAGCTCGGTATGTAGTTAATTCTCAGTGATGAATATGCGCTTTGCTTTTTGAAGGCAATTTGGCTTGGAAATAAAATCATGAACATATGAAAATGCTGAACAGCACATGCAAAGTGTGCTTCTGACGATTCAGATCGTAAGCTTGTATGAATGTTAAAAATGTGGCAATTTGTTTATGCAATCACCCTCAGCTGTCTGTGATAATGTGCACTTATTTAGATGTAGAACATTTATGTAAGTAAAAGCAGTTTCCAAAGTGCTGATGTTGCCTGAACTCCCAAATTACCACTCTGATTTAGTGTTTAACTATGTTAAACAAGTATGTGCACAAAATTAAGGTCAAGCTGACCCACCCACTCAAGTCGTCGTCAAAACCGATGAACAAAAGCACTTCTAATCGAGGGAGTCAACCTTGGGAAACAAAGAACAGATAATGATAAGAGCACCGTTATCTAAATTATGCAGAAAGAAGCCAAGAAAGTTCTGGCCAAGAGGAGACAAGCTGATAAGGTGTTGCAACCTACAGAAAATTAGTTGGAAGTAGGGCAAAGGTAATTGTGGTAGTGGGAGGTTGAGACCTCCAACTCAAATAGCCCCCCAAAGGAGGGCAAACCCCCGCTTCGGGAGCACGTGTAGTTGGTAGAAAACTTCAGCGGTACTGTCTGAGGATGCCAGTAGTTTGCATTGGAAACGAGAAACTTGTAACCAATCCTGTGCGTGAATGAAATTAATATGTAATGTGCTATGAATATGCAAGTACTCTACTGCATATAATGTGTACCCTCGAGTATGTTGGTGTGCGTGTTAGGAGGAAAGATCCCCCCATGCACCCAACGCTGCAATAAACCAGTGTTGGCTTTCTAAACTCTTATTTGCTTTGGAGAGTATTCCTGGTTGCAGTTTTCAATAACACTGAGAGGCACTGAAAAAAAAAAAAAAGATTAGGAAATTGGAGGTTTTGTAAAATCAGTCTGAAGGAGGAACTAGAGAAAAATCGAAAGAAAATTTTTCCAAGGTCACAGCCAAATATTATCTTGTATGTCTTTATGATTCCTAGAAGGTTGCTTTGCCATCTACATATGTATTATATGTAATTCTCCTATTTAGGAGGGTGAACATTGCTTAACAGGTGTTTTCTGAACAGTAACCATACTTAATTTTAATAGATTACAGTATTTAATAAATTAAAGACATTTCTGATAATAATTATTAAAATATTTGTATTTCACTAAAAAAAAACCAGAAAATATCACAGTGGCAAGTGACCAAGGCTAGTCTGGCCTGCGGTTTGGGCACTGTGACAGTGTTTGTCTTGTCAATGCTCACAAGAGAAACCCTCCCCAAGAGCAAATCTATGGCACATTACCTTTTGTATTGCCGAGAATTACTTCCAGACCCTTCTACCTCATTAAACAGCATTACTACTGCTTTTAGTGTAGAAATTGCCATTCAAGCTGAGAATTCCCTACCTGGCCAATCCCTATTCTTGTTGCAGGTGGGTGGAGTAGCTACGTCAATGTGACTCATTTATTCTTGTGTGTTTTTAATTACTATTGGAAGAATAAAACCAGCAGACAACAATACAAAGATAAGACAGTAACCTGACTCCAAAGTTTCAGACAGGCCGGTAATCTTCTTCGGCAGCCTCCAGGGCTGCTGGCCTGATGGAACAGGCTTTTCATAGGAGACAAGCATCCCATGCTGCAAGTACCTTTAAAGAAATGGTGTAAATGAGGAAAAAAGCGAGGGACAACTCCCAGAGCACATAATCCCTCTCAATCTCCGTAAAAATCTTGGTGGTTTTACACTGCCAAATGAGCAGTGTGATTCCCAGAGGAACTACCATTAAGGAAATCTGTTATTTCCAGGGGCAGCTCCTCTTGAATTTTAAACTCATCTTAAGTACAGTTGGGGTGACATTGTTAGTCACACTCAACACATGACAGGCAGATGCTTCTCACCATTTCTTCACCAGTTCATTGAATTCTGCTCCCTTTCTATACATTTGTCTGTTTAATAAAAAAGACCCTTTTTTTTTTCTTTTTTTTTCTCTTTTTTTTGTTACTGGGCACTCCTCTACAAAATCTCTCCTGTGTTTATTTTTCTGATGTAATTCTTCGTGCTATTCTTTACATCTACAAGAAAATTCCAGGATTTTAGTTAGAAGTTGATTTTATCATTGGTAATTTGGTGGTTTAAATTTTCTTGTGACCACTTATAAGGTATCTAATTTTTTTTTTAACCTGTTTCTCACTCCTTAGAAAAGTAAAGGGGTAAACCTGCAAAGAGGAACTTCATAGTGATTTTAGACCTCATAACTAATCTTCACTGCTTGGCAGAGAAAACCTCTCAGACACTGACATTCTCAAATTAATTTCATTTAATACACGGAGCCTATACACCACTTCACCTAGAATCACTAGTACTGGAGAAGTTAAAAGCTTAGTTGTCACTCTCAACTGGATTCACCCTTAACATCAGGAAAAGTTAAAGATGAAACCTGCATGCTTGCTCCAGCAAGAAATCTTGACACTGGGAGCAGAACAATTATTAATAATTAAGTAAAAAATACAACGCAACTCGAAAAGTGTTCTTGTCTTGTTAGTTACAACTGACTTTGTTGCCGTTATCTGAGGGAAAAAATTACCCATGTTCTGCTTGGTAAATACACCCACTTAAGATCTGATGTGTCATGTCTTAGTATCTCACCTTCTCTCCAGGACCGAAAGCTGTTCCCAACAGCAGCTTCTTGGAGCAGCTTGCTCTTCCTCGGCCAACATGTATTTCTTGCCATTTTCTCGCAGGCCTTTTTCTTCCTAACCTGCTATTCTGTGTAAACTCAGCACATGAGGCTTTGAATTTTCTCTGAGGTGCCTTTAAATTAACAATTAATTTAAAGAACGAAGTCAAAATTTCGTAGTGACTTAAGTATCCTTTATTGGCAGCACTGGGTGCATGGGGGATCACTCCACCAAAGTCATGGACACCGAGGGAACCCCTCAGCCCCCTCCTTATACAAGTCACTCATGTCTATTCATCAACTTTCCGGGAACTCATTAACATATCTCACACCTGGACAATCAGCACATTCCATTCAAGGACCCATCACATCTTCAAGTTAACAACATTAACTTATCTTGCGCCTGGACAGTGTCCTTGAGGAGTTGTCTCTATGCAGACTCTATTCCTTAGCGGTCATGTTTAAAGTCTCCATCTTCGCCACGTTGCATGTACAACAGGAATCTAAGACAAAATGTCCCTTTTTAAAGATAACCAACCCAAGGACTTAGCAGTCTGTGCATCCGTCCTGTTGCAATAAGGGTCCCTGGACATCTCCTGACCCTAACTAAACATAGGCGCGTCATCCTTTAGATAAGTGGTACAGCATTCACCATTCACAATCTTACTTTATTTATTAGCTTTAAAAATGTTACAATGTTCTGTAGAGCATAAAAATCACCAGTCATACAGAGGTTGTGTCAGTTTTTAAGTTCTCATTGAGGAATTGCACATGAACGGCACAGATGATAGAGAACACCCCCTTCCCCTTTGGCTGAGGAACTCACACTGCCATGATACACGCTCCTGTAAATCCCTTTGCTTTTCTAGCATGAGACTTGTCCTGGTTTCTACCTTATTTTTAATGTAAGATAAAAGCCAACATTTTTGTTTTGTCAGCTACCTACCAGATACCTACTTATTTTGACTTCTGTATGTAGACGCTTGAGAAAGGAAACTATATTAAACAAAGTCCTGGGTAAAGAAAAATTTCCTAGAAAATAATATGGGTTCTGGTTCCTCCACCAAGATACCCCTTTGCACTCCTTTAGAATGCATCCTGAAAAATTGAAACTATTTCGGTGGGGATCCCTCAACTAAAAGAAAATCCCAAAGTATAAGCTGGACAACAGTGAGAAATGACCAGAAAACGGGACTCTGAATTAAAATACTATATTGCAGTTCATTATTTTCTGTAGAAGAGTGGGTAAATGGATGCAGTACCGTAAGTTGTTTTGTTCTTTGTTTTGCATAAAAATTATGACATGAGAAAGAAATTTAAATTTTTAGACAATAATCATCATCATCATCATCATCAAAAAATACAGAAAATAATCCCTCCAGGACAAGTTAAGAGGGGACATACTCCAGAGAAATACTTACAAATAGATTCCTCTGCATTACCAAGATGTAATTGTTACTGAAAATCGTTATCAGGAACACCCTCCAAAGCAAATGATAGTTTAGAAAGCTGACGGTGGTTTGTTGCAGCGTTGGGTGCATGGGGCCTGCTTTCTCCTAACACGCACACCATCATACTCGAGGGTACACGTTATATGCAGTAGAGTATGTGCATATTCATAGTACATTACATATTCATTTCATTCACGCACAGGATTGGTTACCAGTTTCTCGCTTCTAGTGTGAATTCATGATCACAACACCATATCAGCTTGTTTCCTCTTGCAGCCAGAACTTGGAGACTTCTTTCTGCATAATTTACATAATGGTGTTTTTATCGTTATCTGTTATTTCCTGGGATTGACTCCCTTGATTAGAAGTACTTTCAGTCATCAGTTTTGATGACTTGAGGTGGTGGGTACTTGAGGATTAAAGTCTTGAGCAGGTGGGCCAGCCAGACCCAAACCCCATGCACATTCTTGTTTAATTAGATCAGAATTTGGTAACTGGGGAATTTAGGCAACAGTAAGTATGAATATCTGCTGGTACTTGTAGATGCATTTTCTGGATAGGCAGAAGATTTCCCATGTCAAACCAATACAGCAAGGGAAGTAATCAGTGTTATTGAAAAAAATTATTCCTAGATTTGGAATACTCAAGGGAAAGGCATCAAATAATGGGCCTCATTTTATTGCTAAGGTAGTGCACCAAATTGCCAAATTTTTACAGTGTGATTGGGACTTACATACGCCTTGGAGACAGCAATCTAGTGGGAAAGTAGAAAGAATGAATCAGACTATGAACAAACAAATCTCAAAATTATGCCAAGAAACACAAATGAAATGGATAGATGTCTTACCCATAGCTTTATTACGAATCTGAATTACTCCTGGGGTTCAAGAAGGAATTAGTCCTTTTGAAATTTTATAAGGCAAACCATACCCAGTAAGTCTCTTAACAGGGAAAGTGATCAGATGCATATAAGCAGAAATCAGGTACTTACTGAATGCGTGTTATTGTTGGGACATCCACTATCTTCGCTTCACAGGCACCTGAACGAAAGAGCTCTTGTACCTCTGGGCACCCCAGTACATACCTTCCAAACGGGAGATCCAGTTTATATCAAAACCTGGAAAGATGAACCTCTGAAAGAACACTGGAAAGCACCATATGTGGTATTATTAGTCACACCCACAAGGGTCAAGGTAAAGGGAATAGACTTTTGGATTCACTATACTGGAGTGAAGAGTGCCCGTCTGAAAGAGTGGAAGTCAAGAGAGACCGGACCTTTAAAATTGAAATTAACACAGAATCAATGTGCTGCACCTGGATGAATTGGGAACCAGAAGTTCATTTAGATTGCACACAGGGAGAAATTTTATTCCACTTCACATCATTAGGAGTAGTAATATTGTTATTGTATCTTTACAAGTATACCGACTTCTGAAAATAGAAATTAACAAACTAAATAGGTTAATAGTCTTCTTTGACTTGAAGCATACTAATAATTGGATTCTTAGTGTTTGTGTGTATTTATGTATTGATTCAATGTACCTGTAGGTGTTGTTCAATGTTGATAATGCAATCAGGTGATAAGGCGAGACTCATCTAAAGAAAAGTGTTCTTGGTCTGAAAGGGGGGAACTGTAGTTGACAGACCAGCTTGCAGATATGTGATTAATTGAAGGCCAGTTTGTTATTTACTTGGAATTTAGACAAAATATATGAATATCTGTAGTGAAGAACAGAAGAGAGTCTGAAAGACTGAGGATGTTACGAACAGTTGGTGGAACATGGCCTTGGGAGAAGGGATAGACACCATAAATACCTCAAGCTGGGGCACAAGATAAACTCAGACAATCAAATAGTTAATGAGACCAAACAGAAAACTAATTGAACTATGTATGAACTATGCTAATTAACATACTAAAAGGTCCACCCTCCAGCAGAGAGCCCTCTGCTAACAAAGCCCTCTCCCCACAGAACATGCAGTGAAAAGAAAGAATACTGTACCTTTAAATGGAGATAAGGCTTGTAAGAACCAATGAGAATTGTGTGACTAAATGTAATTATAAACACTTGTTCAAAGTGTATAAAATGTTTTACCATGTGTTAAGAGGTGGGCTAGCTTTGTGGATTTAACACCTAGACCCCGTCTCTGCACAGACATGCAATACATGGTATCTTGGCTCTGTGTGTGAGATCGGCTCTTTGCACAGTGGGTAACAAACTCCGTTTGTGAGACAACAGTATGGCCTGCTCATACTGGCTTTCACCAATTAAATAAAAAGCTGCTTCAAATTCACCTCATAATTACTCTCTTTCTGCAGTTGTTACATTTTTAAAAAACTCTTAATGTGCCTCTTCCAAGAGACAATTTTCATTATTAAGTGTCATTCAGATAACGTACAAAAGGAAGGAATCTGTGTTCTGTGTTGGACTATTTTAGCATAATGTCCTGAGAGAAAGCAAAATAACTGGTGATCATATCTAGTTACTTTTTTAATATTATTTTAGTTTTTTTGTGCTCCACTGACAAGCGCAGCACATTATACTGTGTACAAACAATACCTGAGACAGAGCTTAATGCCAGAGAACAATACAGGTAGCAGAACAGAAAAACAATGATGAAAAAAATAAAAATCTAACTCCTTTTGAATCTGTTTGATAGAGCACAAGCCTGGAACTCTCCTGATGTATTAAAAAAGAAATTCCTGGAGAACTTAAGATCTAGTGGATTTGGTTTATTACTTGGGAGTCTTTTCTGAGTGCTTCCAGTATCTTAGACCAAATGTAATGATAACATATTCCAGTAACTGCTATGCTTGGATCTGCTGCCAAGTTTCTTTCTCATTTAGTTCAGATACTCAGATCCAGAGCAAGCTGTCTTTGGTAACTTCACTTTAAATTCAAAGATCCAGAACTACTGTTTGCCTAGTTGCACAAACAAATGTTAAGCCTTATAAAAAGATGTGTGCTCCGAGATGCTCAGAAGTTAGGTAACATATATATTTGAGGGTTTATTCATTAATTAAACTCTCAGAAGAGAGGAAGAGGGGGTATATAGACAAAGCTGTAAATATCTATGAAAACCATAGGTGCAAAAGGCTGCAATCTCATAACTTAGAACCTGAAACTATTTCCAAGAAATACTTGTGTTTTTCTTTGTAACCCTATCATGGGTCAGATGAATTATTCCTATCCAGCTTGTTTTTCTCCTACTTAAAAAGCGTGTTAAAAATATGGCCAGGATGTGCTTCCAGGTGTACCTATGCTACAACAAAGTACTGAATTCAGATACTTTCAAAAGTGCTATTCTTGTAGAGTACCTGTCCTACATTCATTACTTGTGAATACAAACCTCAGGGGACTGAAGGAAAGAACTGAGTTTTCAGGTTGGATTATTGAAATGCACAGCTTATCTTCACCCCTTTCCATGGATATGTCCAAATATCACCTGCAAACGGAAATTGTTGTACCCCTGTTGTACTTACTTCAATGTCTAGTCTCCCATCTGGCAATTGAAAACAAGCATTCTGCAGAACTACAGAAAAGCCCAAGATTTCCATGTAAGACTTCTGTTTGCAGAGCAATAAATTGCTCTTTTGCTGATGAAAGGCCCCTTTCTACCATCACAAGGTTTAACAACATAGACTACATAGAAACTTTCATGAAAACTAGAATCTTCCTGGCAGGATCTCCAGGTCTGGAGCTTAGCGAGACTCACTCAGTTTGAATCCAGAAATACATTGCATCACCAGATAACTGTATGAAATTCTCAACAGAACAAGTGGGATTTCCAAATAATTTTATTATGACACTGAAAGTAAAAAACTCGAGGAATACCTCTACTGAGATTACTAGTCATACTAGAACATGCAAGGTTTTAAGATGAAACAAGTCCCTTTGACTATAAAGCTCAACAAAGCCTTTCAAGCTTCAAAAGGAGAGCCTCAGATCAGGTCAGTCATTCTGCTGACTTGCTGCTGCAATCATTATTCTGGAATGGCCTCCATCCCCTGTTGATGAAATCATAACCTTCAATAACACTACTGTAGTGTCATGGATCTTCTCTAGAGTCTGGATGAAAGTAAGCTGTCAAGTCAAAAGATTTCATATGTAATGAGAGGACAACATCAAGCACTGTGGTGAATGCAGTTTGGAAAGTGGAGTTACGTGCTGCGAAGAATGGTGTGCTATGATTATCCAAAACAATACATATGTAAATAATGTTTGCTGCACATAACAGGAGCATTTTTTTAAAAAAGGCACAAACCTCCTCTTACCCAGTATTTCTGAGGCGAAAAAAAGGAAATAGAGAAAAACATGGTAATGTTCTTTCTCTCTGCTCCAATGAAGCTGGAGTGCACACCAAGACATTCATCGCTTCCTGAAACTTCGCAGTGCCTCGGCGGCACACCTCCGTGTGGAAATACCAGCCACCAGCCTGTCAGAGTAGGTGGTAACAGACGGAAACACTTGCGCTGTTTGCAGGCAGCTCTTGCTCATGCAGGAAATCTCGCTGCTGCTCATACCCTGCCTTCCCCGTGTTGTTCCCCGTCTAGAGAACTGCTCTTCCCCACCAGTCCGCAACTGGTCCCTGCAGCCAGCACTGGTGCCCTACGGGCCAGTCATGGCCGCAGAGCGAGCCGCGTTTCCTCAGAGGACAGCCTGGCGGCCAGGGCCGCGCCTGCTGATCTGCAAGGGCAGGCTGGGCTCAGCCCTCGCCGAGGCGGTTTTGTCAGACGCCGATCTCCTCAGCGGACCCAGCAGCACTGCGTTACGTGTGTGTTGGTGCCACTGGGGGATGTGTTCACACCGCCGCCCTTGCCGCCTGGGAACGGTCGCCCCCCCCCGCGACCGAGTGTTCGGCCACGTTCAGGATTTAGGGGTGACTGAGCGACGGCTGCTGAATCCAAGAGGCCTCAGAGCACCTTCCTCTGAAGGGGCGCGCGCCCCGCAGCCATGCCACGCTGCCCCGAGAGGACGCGCGTTGCACGGCCCCGCCAACACCGGTGCTGGCAGCGGGCGCAGCCCCGGCACTGCCGCGGGCTCCCGCCGCCTCACCGGCGCGAAGCGGCCCGGGGCTGCCCCTTCCTCCCCGCCCGCCTCCGCGGGGCCGCGCCGCGCCTCAGGGGAGGGGGATCCCGCCGAGGCCGCTCCCCTGGCGCCAACGGCCGCCCGCGAGGTGAAGGGGGAGGGGAGGTGGCGGCGCAGCCGCCATTGCCCCGCGACGGTGTGCCGGCGGGCGCGGACGCCCCACGCGGCTCGGGTCGGCCGGGAGGGCGGCCGTGAGCCCGGCGGGCCGCGGGCCCTTTAAGGCGCCGACGGCAGGCGGCGTGCACATCGCCAAGGCAACTGGGGGCGGGCGCCGGCGGCCGCAGCGTGTAGTCGCCGGCAGCCGTGCTGACGTCGGGGGGAAGCTGAGCAATAACAACAGCGACGCGGGGCGGTGCGCCGGCGTCGGCGTCCGCGGTGCGCCTGCGCGGCCTGCGGGCCTGCTTCTATTTATGTGGGGGGGCGGCAAGATGGCGGGGGTGGAGGCGGCGAGGAGAACGTAGGGGGGCAGCTCCGACCGGGCGGCGGAGGGGGGAGGGGAGAGGGAGGAGGAGGAGGAGCCGGTGGGAGGGAGCGCGGAGAGCGGTGTCACCGAGCGCGTGAGGCGGGGGCCGGCGAACGGCGGGCGGGGGGCGGGGGAGGATGGCGGAGCCGCGCCGGGTGCCGTTCATTAGCCTGTCACCCGTGAGGCGCCGCGAGGGCGAGAGCCCGGCGCTGGAGCGCGAGCCGGGGAGCCGCGAGCCGGAGCCGCCGCCGGCGGGCCGCGAGGCGCCGCTGTTGGCGCCGCCAGAGCCGCCGCACGAGCTCTCCCGGCCGGAGCCGCCGCCGCCCCGCGAGAGCGCCGTCCGCCTGGAGCCGCCCCGCGAGCCCGGCCGGCCCGAGCAGCAGCCGCAGCGGGAGCCCCCCCGGCCCGAGCCGCCGCCGCTACCGCCGCCGCAGCTACCGCCGCCGCCGCGCCAGAGCGGCCGGCAGGAGCCGCCGCCGCCGCAGGAGGCGCTCCCGCTCCGCCAGACGGTCCGCCTGGAGGTGGTGCTGAAGGACCCCACCGAGGAGGGCTGCGTGGAGTTCAGCTACCCGGAGCTGCTGCTGTGCGGGGACTCGCGGGTACGGGACCTCCCCCCCCCCCCCCCCCCCCCCCCCCTTTCCTCCCGCCGGGCCGGGCCCCGCTGCGCTTCCCTGCCCGCGGCCCCAGCCTTGCCGATAACGCTGTCGGTGGCCCTGTGCGTTGGGGGTGGTCCCGGGGCGGTGTCCCGGAGGGAAGTCCGGCGGCCTCGCCGCCGCTCCGGGCTCCTCCTGGCGCTGAGGCTGCGCCTGTGCCCGAGGCGGGAAGGGGCGGCTTCGCACTTGCCGTCCCCGAGCTGGGCGAGGGCTCCCGGCGTTTGCTGCGGGCAGGGGCGGGAGAGGCCGCTGGCTGGTGCCCTGCGAACCCCCCGCTCCTGCCCGGCGTGGCGGCCTCCCTGCCTGGGAGCTTCCCATGGCAGCTGGAGGGAACTGTTACCGCGCCGGTCTGTTCTCCGGCTGGTCCAGGTAGCGTGCGGGTGGAGAGTTACTAGCCTGGCTCTGTCACAAGCCTCGAGACGCGGTGAAGTGAGCGTGGGCAGGCTGGGACATGGGTTTCTGCGGTCTTGAGTTGGGCAGGGGTTGAATGAGAGTTAAATGTTGTTGAGACTGTAGCCTCACCTGTAACTGTGAAGAACTTCATTCGAGAGAAAAAGTACTTTCCCTTTTCTCCCAACCAGAAAATACTTGGTTCTCGAACTACGTTGATTTGTAAGGAGAACAGCTTGTGCAGACAACTTTAAGAAGCAAGTAGTATTAGCCAATCAACAGGACCTGGTGTTCGTGTAGGAAGGAGACGGATGTCCTTAAGCGGGTCATGCTTAAGCCACTCATTCTTAATGAGTTGAGGATACCAGTGAAGTTGCAGTTGTTTTAAACAGCTGTGGCTCCTCTTAATTCTGGTACATAGAGGAAGTTTACACCTTACTGGGAAGGACAGGGGGGGTGCAAGGAAGTAACTACTACTGAGAAGGTTCTGATAGCTCTGGTAATAAAAGCAAACTTCAGATGCTAGTCCAGCTATTGCTGTTGGATTTTTACATCCAGCAGAAACTTGAGAATGGTTAAAACTTACGTTTTACGAATCAAAGGCTTTCTAGGTGCTGCTGCTGCTGCCATAACTATACTTGGCAGCTTGCAGGCTTTATGCTCTGTAGGAGGAAAGACATACACACTGGCTTGTGTTTGAATGTGAAAGACAGAAAAATCAATGACTGTGATTTTAATCCCTCTGAGATGTTATGATGCAAGTTAAAAGGCTCCTTCTGCTCATCCTGTCCTACAGCTGTTGTGGGCAAACAGTGCCAGTTCTGACTACTCTGAATTGGTGTAGCGTAAGTATGCTGCTCTGTCAAATGCCGTCTTTCTGAGCAGTTCTTGTATGAAGGTGAAAACAGTGTTATGTTTAGAAGTGGTTTAGTATGTGGAGGTTCACTTCCCTTTGGCAGTTCACAGTTCCAGAACTGCCTTTTTCTGTAGGTTGGTAATATGTTAGTCTCATAATACGGACAAAATGGCTTTTTTTAGGTAGTTCCTATGCAAATTCCTTGTCTTCTGGGGGAAGCATTGATTCAGGGGATTTTTGGTACAGTTGGGATCAGAGACTGCTTTTCAGGCAGAAATGGTGATAGAAATGCTTTATAAGAAACTGTGTGTTTTTCAGCTCTCTGTAGAGTCCAGATTAAAATGAATGCATCATAATGGCCTGTCTATTGCTGGACTGTGTGGAACAATCAGCTGATGGTGTGAAACAGGGTCATAAATTGTGATTCTGGACTTTTATTCTTGCTTAAAAACTGATGTGTACTTTGCCTGTAAGTTTAACTTGCTTGCTTGCCATATGGTAGAAGCTGGAAAAGCAACTCTGCTGTGATAGGGAGGTTTTAAAATACTTTATTAATCAGCCTGAAAAGAGAGAGGAAACACATCTTATCCAGCAATAAAGTCAGTGCATGCTGGTTCCTTCATAGTTAAAGCAAGTACAAAAGAATTTACTCTGAACAGTGCAGGAGGCTTAGGATGACAGAAGTTTGTCTTATGGTATGTAACCTGTTCAAAGTCCTAAAATAGAAGAAAAAATTGTGAAAGGAAAACTGATCCTGCTTATGGAGCAGAAGAGCTACAGTGATTTATACCATTTAATGCAGCAGAGAAAACTACATCGTTAAAACAAACCTTGACCAAGAAATGCCTGCCTTTCTACCACCTTTCTGCAGAATCTGTGAGATTTGCTCTTTCCAGGTGGGCAGTAACTAGTCAGCAGTTAATGCTGTGGTTTTAAGCAGAGTTTTAGATTTCCAAATTTGTTGTTGTTTTAGTAATGAATCAGTTTAAAGTGAACAGTTCATATAAACTTAGCTGTGCAAACTGGGTTTGTAGGTTGAAGATTGATTGGGTTTTCTGAAAGCTATCATTGATTCCTTAATCCCTATAAGAATTCAGTTGACTTCCTTATAACTATTCCCATTGAAGTTCAGCATTACAAAATTAGGAGCTTGTCCTTCCATCTTGCAGTGTTACTTGGAATTGAAGCAACCAAGAAAGGTTCTCCGGAGGCAGGCTGTTCTGGGAAGGCAAGGACTGGTGCACAGGGATAACTTCCATCATTGTTTTAATAGGTCTGTTAGTGAAATGGTAGAGAATCCCAAAACTTATTTGACAGGATGGGTGCAAATGTTTTTTGTTTTTTTTATTCCAAAACTGGGTTCCTAGCCTGAATCATAAGTTAGTGGAAATATTTGTTAGGAACCAGTGCTGTCCTTGCTTTTTTTGCCTTGATAAAGAGAACATCCTTTGATAGTGTTATTTGTAGACTTCATCTTTTGGTAGGAATTACTTCTGTAAATTTTTTGGATGTGAGTAATAAGTTAGTGTGGTTGAGGAGTTATTTGCCTCTTAAACTGGCAGAAGTGAAAGCATACTCCCTTTTCTGTTGGTGCAATTGAAGCTTGGTGTGTAAAACTAAGTGGGTGAGCCAGAAGCCCAAGTTAGCTTCTGTCAAGCGGGCTGTAAAAGGTGCTGAGGAAGTAATGTCTTAAAGTTTTATTGTGAAGTCTGAGAGACATCCATCAGAGGACTTGGAAACTGTCAAAACTAAAATTTGCTTGAATTTCAGATTCCAGTAGCACTGAACTAATCGAAGTGATAGTTAACAGCTTTGAGAGTTTGGTGGAGAGAGGCAAGTTAACACTTAAGTGCTAAATTTTTCAGATGTCAAGCTTGTTTCATTTCATGAATAAAAAAACAAACAAAAACCACTTACCTAGCAGAAGATGTGGAATAGGTTTTCCCAGCTAAAAGTAGAGAAAACGTTGCACAAATTGAGCAGTATTTTTATATTTAATTATGTCTACAGGAAATATGTAGGTAATTTAAACATATGTTTCAGGATTAACTACAACCTCTGTTAATTTCTTCTCTATGTACTCAATTTAGGAGATGTAAGATAATCACGTGGTGTTTGCAGTTTTGCTCAGCTTACCTTCTTCATTTCATTGGTTTTGATACTGTTGAGCTACTATGTTGGTCGTTATTTGTTCACCATTTAGTCAGTATATTGGCTCTTCATACTGTTGAGGAAGGATCTTGCTTTTCTGAACTTAGTGTTGCTTTTTGTTCTTAGTCTACCATAAATCTTTGTTTATTCATTGATGAGTGGTCCATGTGCAGTAAAGTTAGTTGCCATCCATAAAGTTCTGTAAAATGGGACTCCGTTCCACCATATTTTAGCATCCTGGTACCTTTGCACCCTTCCAACAATTACTGTATTTTATGTGAACATTTAATTTGAAGAAGGCTGCCCTGTATTTCTGCCATACTCTATTTAAAAAAAAAAAAAAGGCAAAGCACTATATATGCCCTTGATTACTGCTCATTGACTTCGTGTCAGTGAAAACCTCTTTCTCATAAAAGAAAAGAAAGAGGAGGGGATACTTCCTGCTTATTTGTACAGCTGGAATAGTAAATCTCTATTGTCCCTGTGGCTGCCATAGTGGCAATCATGTAGAATTCATGCTGTGATTATTGCGTTTAGCTAAAGAAAAAAATAACAGTACAAGAGTCAAAGGAGTTACATTAGTTACGGTTGTAACTTACTGAGGCTTTTAGTCCTCTGGCTGCCTCCCTGCTGATTTGCATACCAGGTACATCTTCTGTGTTGTATCTAGAAGGATCACGGCACCAATAAGAGGTACTAGTGGAAGCAAAAGTGAAAAGGAGTTGTATTTAGAGTTCTTTCTCTTTGAATCTCAAATGACCATAGTTCTCCCTTACACTTACGCTTTCAGTTGAGGCTCTAGTGGAATGCTTGGGAAAACAGAAATCTGTTTCTTTCTCTTTTCTGTTTGTGTTATCATTCAGGGTTTTTCTAATGAGAATTGAATGGGTCAAACTAATTTTTAGAGAATAATGTAAATGTCTGGACTCAGTATAAATTCTGACTACTTAGTCATTAGAGTATCACTAATTGACATTTAATAGTTTCTGATTAGAGGCATTCTGTATGTTTCTTATGGAATGAATATTTAACTTCTGCATTTTTCAGAAGAAACTGGTTCACTCGGAAGATCCGTTTAATGATGAACAACATGAGCGGCATGAAGTAGAAATGCTAGCCAAGAAGTTCGAGGCAAAATATGTGAGTTACTGTACCTGTATTAAAATATACATATATTTAATGGTGATAGCTTATGATTCTGTAGAGATGTTAACATGTTATTTTTCCTGAATAGGGTTGTTAATGTAGTGTCAAATACCTTCTGTGTATTTCAGAGCTGACTGTCTCATATTTCATTTAAGCAGCTTGAAGCTGCTACAAGCTTATTAGACGGGTCTGCTAAATAGATATGTCTATAGGATGTTATAGCTTGTGAAGCTATTCTTGGAAAAGCTTCCTATATAAATACAATTGAGTAATAGATGCAGGTCAATATTCATGATAAATATTGTGCCAGAGGAAAGAATTTAAGTAATGCTGTTGTGTGCTATTGAACAGCTCTTCTGTTTGGGCTAAATACTGATGAATCTTGATGAATTTCTAACTAGTTTGGAATGCTTCCAGAAGAGGTTATTGTTGAATAACAACTCATTACCTGATGAGTTTATCTTGTAGCTGCCAGCTACGTGAAGATACTCGACTGACTCCTGAAAGTGTAGCATGAATGACTTGAACAATGCTAGGTAGTAACATAGAGACTTTCACTAATAAATGAAGGTAGAAATCAGAAAATGTTGACTAAAACCACACCCAAACAGGTTTAAGAATTCATATGGGTAGGGTTGGGTGATTAATTCTGAGCTGGCAATCAAAACTCATCATCATGCTTAGGCATGCTGATATTCTGGATTACTAATAGAGCACCTCAATAATAAAGAAGGGAAACAAGAGCAGTCATGTGTATCTTTTGCCATTAATATACATATTACAATCTTTGTCTGACTTAGTAGGATGTTTTTTTTTCTGGCAAAGGCAGATTTCTTCAAGTGCCCAGTTTGTACATTGTGTAGAAGTAATTACTGTTTCAGGACATGTTAGCTATGATAGGTAACAGAAGAAACCCTTAAACGGAGAAGAACAGTTTTCATCTTTTGGAGGGGTTGGTGGAACCTAGTATACCCAGTGAAGGCAGTTCCAGAATACTATTTACCTTTCATTTGAATGATGAATTAATTTTTGAAAGTGAGGGAGAAATTTTTCAACTATACTCCTCTAGAAAATTCATTTCCATAATACAAGTTAAGGAATTTATAATGCCCTGAAATAAGTTGCTTAACTACAGCAGATGAAAGTCAGTGCTGAGCATGAAAAGCAACATATGTAGGAGGGAGTGGTAGTGGAAGCAATCTAATTTTACATATATGTTTATACATACATCAAAGCTAAACATGTACATTTATGGACAAAATATGATGTTATTAGACTTAATGAAAACTGGAGTTCAGTGCTCAGTAGTCATAAAAAGGGGCAAATAGATACTTAAGTTATCTAAATTCAGCCCTTTCATTCCGCAGCTGAAGTGTCTTTAACATTCTGTTACTGTACAGAAGCAGTGTTTTTTACCTTTAAACATCCTTGTTGGCATACTGTTCCCTTTTTTGTTCTAATTTCTTTTTTTAAATGAAAGGATATTAACAGTAGATGTCCTGATTTATCAGTGATATAATGATGACTTATGAGTTTGTTCTCTGATCCTTTTTTTCCCCAAGTCCCAATTCCTTTCAGTTTTGACCACTGTTGATTGGTGAGCAAATGTCATATAACTGCCTGGAACAACTTCAGTGCTTCCTGAGCTGCAAAACACATTGGGAGCACGCTGTATTTGTTTTTCTTGTTTGGTTTGTACTCTGTTTGTGTGGATTACCTTTTATTGATACTGGATTCAATTGATGATTTACCATACTAAGTTCAGAGCAACTGTGAGGTCTTTCAGTGATTCTTCAGATGTCTTTTTTTGTTTACTATCCTCAGTAATTTCTGTCATCTCACCCTTCCTGCAACTGTCAGCCCTCTGCTTCTAAAGACGAATGAATACACCTTCCTTGGTGATTTCACTGATTACTTTCTTTGCCAAAATGGAATACTTATTCCTAGCCTTAAACCAGACATTAATTTGAGTGGATGTTCCCTTTTATCCCATGGTAGTTTCTTGTCTTTAAAGGTCTTTCACCCTTTTCTAAAAGCATTTGAAGTACTCTTTTCAGTCTACCAAAATTCTTTACTGCTCTGGAATGTATGTTCTGTGCCTGCTGGTTCTGTTCTTTATAACATCTATTAACTTGTCAAAGTACGGAAATCTGGTTTACTGGTTTAAGGAGTCTGTTGTGACCCTTGATTGAGTCTTCAAAAATTGGCATTGTATTTGCTACCTTCTTGTCCTGTTGGGCAAGGTTGTGTAAACTTTAGGTTACATGCCGCAGTTAATTTGTTGAAGTCACAGTGACTTTTCTGAATACTTGCGTGAGTACTGTTTGCAGCCTCAGGAACTAGACATCTTCATTTGCTCTAGTATCATGACTGCTTATATTCTGGGACAGAAAGGTGGGAGGGACTCTTTTGGGAAAGGTGAAAAGCTTCAGTAGTAAAACTTCCCTGAACTGCTGCATAGTAAACACTGATTTAGATAATCCCTTCACTGCTTCTGCTGTGGTCTTGCATCCTTAACATCTTGATCATACGGGCTTTCAACACTTCCTTAAACATAGCTGAGTAGAACCAGGCCTGAAGGAAATTCTCTAACTATACATACAATGGTTCAGATACTTTCTTATATCTGAATACAGGTTATTGTTTTAATCATGCTGTGTTTAATTCTGCTATTATGAGACTTTTTGTTATTAACTTTGTTTCATATCTGCACTATATTTTTGTGAATAACAGGCAGTCAGAATACATTGACAATTTTTTTTAATGCCCATACACGGAAATCGTAGAACAGCCATTGCTGCAAAAGGATTTTGGACTCTCAAACAAGGATGTTAATGGTTACTTGGACTGAGCAAGAGATGTGGTACAGAGGTGGATTGCATTACACATTAGTGAGATGAGTAAAGTATAGTTTATGTAGGATTCTCCAGACAGCCTGCTGGCACCTCAGAATCGTGAACATTGCATGAGCTTTTGCACTGGAGTTTAAACAGAATTCTTAACTGCAACCTTTATTTTTCTAAGCTTTTTTTCTTTTTTAAAAAATGAGTTTGAGAGAAAAAAAAGTACTGCATGTTTTGGGATTGTGCAGTCATCCAGATGTTTTACCAGGTGAGTGATGGTAGGGGATGATAGGACTGATAAGAAAAGTTAGGAATACGCAGCTTGGAATATAGCTTGGAAACCTGAATTAAAAATGGAACTCACATTTGAGGTTTTTCTTCTAGGACTACTACATGCATTTTAGTTATAAGCAAGAGACTCCTGTTTGCTTGCAAAAGTACATGCTTTACTTAGTTACAAACTTGAACTTTTGCAAAATACTGTTAAGATGCTTACACTTCTCACAAAAGAGCAAGGATGAAACCTTTGCATAGTGTCTGCATACTCGTAGTAACATGTGTGTTGTGATACTTGGATGTCATAACTGAAAAGACACTCCTAAACATGCTTAAACTGTAGAGTACAGGCAGATAAGCTTCAGAAGCAAGTCTTCTCAAATTTGTGGAAGAACACTGGTTACTATTTTAGTGAGGGTGGCTTTGGGAGAATTTTATCTTATAAGAGTTCTATATTGACAATTTAACAACATACAGAAGTTAGAAAACAAGGTCTCTTATATTCCCATTTGTATAACTGTAAGTTTAGATTCCCTGAATGTTTGAGCTGGGTGTGAGTTTTTACTTGGCTCGATTTAACAATAAGTTTCACATGAGAAGAGTACTTACAGCTTAAAATGAAGTTTACCATCTTCTGGAGGTGAGTCCACAGTCTGTGATGCAGCTTCTAGCTTTAAGTTACTTAAGAAACCATTTCATGTCCAGTCCTATCAACTGAAGTGATACCACTTGCAGTTCAGGTGATTTTATCTTAGTATGTTTTTCTTCAGTTATGTTGTATGACTGTTGTAATTTCTTGAAAACTCACAGACACCATATCTACAAGTGCCAGAACAGTATTTTTTTTTTCTTTGACTTAGGTTGTTTCTCTACAGAAAGTAAAGCCTGTCTTGTGTGGGGAGGCACTTTACTGAATGCTAGGCTACCAGTATTTTCCTTTGTAATGACCCTGTAACCTACTGAAAAACTTAACGCTTTCTGAATTATCCCAGTCCTATCACTATGTTTTAAAAACATAGGACAGTGAAACATCTCTGAATAGAAAATGTTAGGAAGATCTTGGTCATGCAGGAACCAAGTAGCTAGTGAATACTTTACAGGGGTGATTCTGGTGAGGCACGTTTCCCAGAATTCATTCCAGTGTAAAAGTTTCTATTGGTCATCTAGACCAACTTCAAAGCAGCATCCAAGAAAGCAAAACTGCTAATTCCCTTGATGACCATCCCTCCAATGCCTTATATTTTGTAGAGTTTAGTATATTGATACCCCATTTCCCAAATGATATAAAACTTACTTTATTTTCAGGGTGGAAAGCCCCACAAACATCGGAAGGATCGCCTGCAGGATCTAATTGATATAGGTTATGGTTATGATGAAACAGACCCTTTCATTGATAATTCTGAAGCGGTAAGTAAGCCTCATCAGAGTGGCAAGAAGAAATAAGACAATGCTTTATTTTTTTTGATAGAGAAGAAAGGTAAGGGAAAATACTTTCTGTTCATGTATAACTGGTATGGACCCAAAAGGCATACTACTTTGGGAATCCAGTGGATGATTGTACTTGTAGTCTCGTTCAGCTATCATTATTCACTGCAAGAATTAAGAAAGTTGTTGCTAGATCACATAATTTTCCAGCTTTAGAAATCAAATTATTTTTATTTGTGCCCTTCCTTTACTGTGGACTGAAATGACACTGGCTCTATTTGGTTTCTTGTACTAGCTGTCTGGATTATTAGTAGATTACTGGTGTTAATTGCCTGGCTTAGATCAGGAAGCTATTCTAGTTTTAAGAAACAGTACGAATAGGATGGTTATTCTAAACATTTAACTGAATATGTCTGAAAAAATTTGAGATAAAATAGCCTGGTTAAACAGCAGGATGTTACACCTTATTTTGTCTGGATATTTTCAGAAATGAAAACACATCTCATGGTAAAAGAAAAATGTGTTAGGTGGAGGAAATACCAGGGATATCAGGAAGTTTATATGAGAGCATTTGAAGATATCTTAGAGGTGATATATGAAATTATGAAAATGAGGAAGAAGCTTGAAAGAATGAATGGATGATGTAAAAGCTTGGAGACCTCCTATAATTCTCCTTTGTTAGATGCCAGGAAGAAGTAGGTGCACTATTTAGTCAAGTAAAACCAAACAAAAACCCGATAAAACCCACCGATCACTTAAGCCAACCTTCAGTCTCCTTCACTGCTGAGTGACAGTGGACAAAGCAGCAATGATCTGCTGCTCTGAAGAGAAGGGAGCTAAAAGTCTGAGTGAGAGAGGAAAGGTGATGAAAAGGAGCTGTGAGAAGGGACTAGGAAAATCACAGAAGAGAAGTGCGTTGCTCTAGCGTACATTATGTCAAGCCTCTATTTAAATGTGGTAGTAGATCTGGGAAATTATAAAACTTTGTAAAGAGCTTCTATGAGCTGGTGTTCATAGCTGTGAGGTTTCTGATGTATAGATGGTGCAGTGAATATTTCTCTTAAGAACTGTGTGAGGTGCACAGAAGTTGTGCTGCGGGACTGAATCTTTTTGAGGAAAAGTTCAACTGTTAAGCAGACTGAGCTCAGCTGTGTGTATTGTTAGTTTTTTAAGTAGGTCTGAAGGCACATGAACAAGTTCCATGAAAATGGAGTTTGCTGTAGTTGCTTATTGTAGCTTGTATTAATTTGTCCCTTTTCTTGGTCTAGATTAAAATTGTAGTTGAACTTGCCAATATTAAACTGTCCTATCATTATCCCTCAACTTTTGGTTGTGCCATTGGAATAATATTGGAGCCTAAGCCTTGGTACATCCTTTCCCAAAGGTCAGATTGTCATCTTCAGCTCAGTAAGAACAGGTGTGCTGTACTCCTGATGAGAAACCACTTGAACCTATAGGCTTATTTGGTTTCTCACTCTTGCTTAAGTTAACAATCCTCAGTTTAGAAATTTCATGATATGGGATGCAAGTTGTGTCTTGTTTTTTCTGAGTTGACTCTGACCAGTCACAGATCTGATATGTGAGTCAGGTAGCTTTCAGTACAGGTCTCTGTTAAAGAGGTACGTGAGTCTGGCATAGTAAAGCACTTGCTGGTGTATTAGTACTTCTCTGACTGTGCCTCCTTCCAGCACTGTTCTTGTTACCAGCAGCAGACCTGTTAGGTTTGCAGGAGCATTTACATCTGGTATCTCTTGCCAGACTCGTTGCAAGAACATACAAAAGGCAGTTTTTAGAGGACCAGATGGTTGCATCGTGTCGTAGCTGTGGAAGCTACTGGGGAGAATGGTGTATTTTCTAAAGATTGCTCTCCTGAACAAATCATTATGCCTTGAGTCTGCATTACAAATGCAGACTAGTGAGAGGACATCTCTGTTTTGCCTTTATCTCCATTTGTATATAGAAAAGAAGAAAAAAAAAAAAAAAAGCACTGTGTGCCAGCTGCAGTCAAAGTTGCTGTTACAGAGCTTAAGGGTCCTGTAATGTGAAAGTTCACCAAAACTTCTCATTCTACCTCATATGCAAATGGGAAGCGTTCGGAAAGAGAATCTACATGTCTGGCTTGGTCATCTTCTGTGTGGCCAGCTATTAAATCACTGTATACCCTGAGAAGCATGAGAGCCAGGCCCAGCCTAGACTTGCTGCTTTTTGGAAGATACACTTTCTTACATATAAAAAGCTGTAATATTGTGGGCACAAACACTTGAAAAATGAGTATGAGTGCCTTGTGAATTGCTTCATGAGTGGCATCCTGTTGTCTTCCTCTGTATTCTAGAAAAAAATAATTCAAAACTTCCTTAGAATTTTAGTCCTTTTTCTTGTCACAGGTATGAAAAATACTGAGCTCTTTGGCACTGCAACAGATTTATTCATTAGCTTTAGAGATTTTTTCCTTCTCAAAACAGATTTTGAGGTAGTGCCATCAAATATTATTCAAGAAATCAAACCTATACAACTCATAAGCCTGTTTTTTAGCAGGCATCATAATTGAGTTAAGGAAGTTTGCTTGCTTCGGGTCCATTTTCACTTAAGGAATTTTGTACGTGTAACATAGATGCATATGTAACAGAGCATTTGGGTCCTCCAAGGATCCAGGAACGCAATTGTTCTGCTTGTTTTCTTGAGGGCAAGGATCAGGGTCAAGTGCAGGGAATCTCTTAATGGCATGATTCTGGGGTAGTGGAATTTAATAGGGCTGAGTACAGATAGGTACAGGGCATGCTGTTCTGGAGGAGGGTTCTTGGAAAGTGCTAAAAGAAGGGAACTTCTAAGCAAAGAGATTTTTCCTGTCAGACTCCTCAAAGATGACTGGTACCTGCCCTGATGAAGTAGGGTAGAATCTGGGCTGCTTAGTAGGCTGCATTGCCATTGTTTACCTCCGGTAAAAATGAAAACCATGCATGAGACTCTTACAGATTTGCTTTCATTGATTATTCTGGAAAGAATTCTACAGCGTAGTAAAGACTAAATGAAAATACTGGAGAGAGGTTCTTGCATGTGTATTACCCTAAGTGACACAGTCAATTCCTGCATCTCATCTTCCTTCAGATTTGTCTCTGCTTAAAGGAGTAGGTGCATAGTTACAGACTGCTGTTTGCTTTGGATGTATCTGGTATATATGCTGTTCAGTTTTATTACTTTGCTGTCCTCCTTGGAAAATTTTTAGCTGGTCCTGCTTGGAAGAAGTGGCTTTTCCACTCAGTGTAATTGCAGGCAAGTGCGAAATCCATGCTTCAGTCAACACAGTGGATATTTTTGGGTTGAGCATTTTGATTGTAGTCAGTGGGTTATGAACTCTTAATTGCAGAAAAAAAGTAAATCAAGACTGTCTTAACTTTCATTTCTAACCGCTGTGTGGTGGTTAGTCTGACGGGAAGTCCTAATCTTTATCTTAAAGGACCTCAGTGGTAGTAATACACAAAACGTTCATAACGTGCAGTGAAAGCTGTCCCTCCTCAGTGTTTCAACTGCTTTGAAATTGAAAATAGGTTTTGCTGTAGTGTAAACTGCCCAGGACTACATTCTATGGGGAATGTTATTCCTGTAGATTTCTGCTTCCCCTCTGTTCTTCCTGCATGCGCACACATGCATATACGTGCGTATCAGCCCCATTTGGCTGGACTGCTTGCTCTTGTGATGACCTCTGAATATTTGGTTGGTTGAATGCCTTCCTGACAATGTAAGCTTTATATAGGTAGAGATTCCAGGGGAACACCGTGCTCTCTGAACTTTCTGCTAATACAAAACAGGGATCTGGTGCTTGGTGAAAAAGTATGCTTTTTTTTCCTTACTCAGAGGTAGTAAAACTTGTATATCCAAAACAAAGACCACCTAGCACCTTCCCCCATTGTTGGGTAGATGAATGCAGAGGAAGAACCATCCACCTAGAAACATGTAAACAGTGCAAGCTGTATTTTGAAGCAGTGATACCAGGTGGTCACACTGACAGGAACTGAAACAAAATATGAATGCCAAGAGCAATGGGAAGCATCCAGTACTTGGCCATATGTCAGTATTTAACCCAGGCTACTATATTCATGGTTCCACAGCAGCAAACACTGGTGTAAGAATCCTGTGCTGCTTCATAGAGAAAACTAGTCTATTAATGGTTTCTCATTCTTCAAAACAGGTACTTCAACTTAAAAACTTATTTTTCTTTAGCCACGTATTGCCTCAAGAGCTCAGACTCTCTAAAATTAGACAGCCTTTCAAGGACTGGATGTTGATTTTAGTAATTCTGAACACACTGATAAAAGAGTTGCTCTTTTTCTCTCTGGGTTCTCTAGAATACTTTGCATAGTTTGAAGCCTTAGTCTCAGAAAAATTCTGTGTCAAGATGTACAGGTTTCACATTTTTGGGATAAATTTGACTTCATCTTGTAATCTCCAGGCTTATCAAAGGTGTGATAGATTTTATATGATGTTCTCTCCCACCCTGGCTTCCCCTCAGGGGTTCCTGCTGTGTGTGATCTTGCTGTGATGTGAAGCTTGAAGCTGATGGATTGCCAGTAGGAGCATCTTGTTCAAGACTTTTGAATATTTGAGATGCTTTTTCCTAGTGAGAATGATAGCCATTTGGGAAACAGCAGAGCTCGGTGTGCTGATGGTGATTTTTACCTTTTTTTTTTTTTTGGGGGGGGGGCGGGGGTTGGGTTCTAGGCCAGATGTTGTTTTAGGCCAGCTTGATGTTGTTCTCTCATCCTTCCTGCTCAAAGGAGCTTGTTTTATGCATAGCTATGGAGAGCAGTGTTGTTGCTTGAGAAAGATAAAATTCTCTTTAAAAAAACCCAACAAAACAAAACTCCCAAAAAACCCAACCAACAACAACAAACCCAAACCTATCAACCTGCCTACAGAGGCATATACAGAAAAAGGCTACATAGGATCCATTATTAAAAAGGGAAATAAGAAGGACCCAGGAGACTACAGTCTGGTCAGTCTCAACTTGATGCCTGGCAAGATCATGAAGCAAATCTTCTATAAGCTATGTTAAGGTACATGGAAATCCAAGAGGTGATTGGTGACAGCCAAAGTGGCTTCACTAAGGGCAAATTGTGCCTGACAGATTTGATGGCTGTCTATGCCAAGGTTACAGCATTGACAGATGTGGGAAGAGTGACTGACGTAATCTGCCTGGACTTGTCAACAGCTTTGCACGGTGTCCTGTGTGACATTGACAAGGGTGTGGTTTTGATGGGTGGACCACTCAATGGATAAGGAATTAGCTGGGTGGTTGCACTCTTGAGTTGTGGCCAACAGCTCAGTGTCCAAGTGGAGACTGGTGACAAATAGCACTCCTCAGGGGTCCATACTGGGACTGGTGCTGTTCAAAATCTTTGGTGACATGTACAGTGAGATGGAGTGCACTGTCAGCAAGTTTGCCAATGACACCCAAACTGAATGGTGGCAACTGACACGCTGGAGGGAAGGGATGCTGTGCAGAGGGACCTTGACAGGCTTGAGAGGTGGGCCTGTGCAAACATCATGAAGTTCAACAAGGCCAAGTGCAAGATCCTGTGCCTGGACTGGGGCAACCCACAGTATCAGTACAGACTGGGTGGAAAATGGATTGAGAGCAGCCCTGAGAAGGACTTGGCGGTGTTGGTAGACAAAAAGCTTAACATGACTTGGCAATGTGCATTTGCAGCCCAGAAAGCCAACCATATACCATATCAAAATGTGGCCAGCAGGTCGATGACAACTGTTGTCCTGCTCTGCTCCACTCTTGTGAGACCCTACCTGCAGTACTGTGTTCAGCTCTGGAGCCCCCAGCATAAAAAGGACATGAACCTGTTGGAACAAGTCCAGAGGAGAGCCATGAGGATGATCAGAGGGCTGGAGCACTTTCCTGTGAAGACAGGCTGAGAGAGCTGGGGTTGTTTGGCCTGAAGAGGGCGGCTCTGGGGAGACCTTATAAGCAGTCTTCCAGTACCTAAAGGGGGCTTATAAGAAAGCTGGGGACAGACTTTTTAGTAGGGCCTGTAACAATAGGACAAAGGGTAATACTTTTAAGACTAAAAGAGGGTAGATTTAGATTAGATAGAAGGAAGAAATTCTTCATGGCAAGACTGTTGAGACACTGGAACAAGTTGCCCAGAGAAAGTGTAGATGCCCCATCCCTGGAAGTGTTCAAGGCCAGGCTGAATGGGGCCTTGAGCAACCTGGTCCAGGGGAAGGTGTCCCTGCCCATGGTGAGGGGTTGGAACTAGATGATCTTTATGGTCTGTTGCAACCCAAACCATTCAGTGATTCTATGAAGCATTTTCACATTGGATTGGGAGATAAATTTAACATAGTTCTATTTTTCATGTGGAAAAAGCTGCCTTAGTAAACCTTTTACCACAAACCTCATTCACACTGAATATGTGAGGGTGCATTAAAGCTTTTCATTTTTTTAAGAGATTCACTTACTAGCTGTTTCATTAGCTATGGATTTGTATGTTTATATTAACTGCTCTTGTCTTCGTTTGCTGTCACTTTGCCCAGTCGTGGAAGTTCTGTGGCTGGGGACTAGTGCTTACCTGAGTGCACCATGTTGTCTTTAATAAAAGATGTCTTGCATGCTTCCCAGGTGTCTTCAGGGTAGATCTGCTGGTTGGCCCTTGACATGTCATATGTGTTTGTGTGAATACAAGACAAATTTCTATGAGGAGATTCTTTCATTGCTTTTTATCCCTCCTCGCCCCAAGATAAATAAAGGTGTAAAGTGGAGGACCAAACAAATAAAGCAGATACTGTTCTGCTTAATGCAGAACAGACACGTTTAAACTGCATATGCAGCAGTCCACTAGTACAAGAACCATTATAACTAGAGGTACAAAGGTAGTTGATTTTGCGGAACGGGTCTGATATTTCTCAGAGCAACAGTAATGTTCTCTTACTCCTTCTGCAAAATACCATATCCTTTTTGGGGAAGGAATAACTTAATTTCTTAAATTTTTTAAAATTGTGTGTTCTGGCCTAGGCTTCAAGCAGGTAGTTTACGACGGCTCATGTGTTTAGGGAACTCAGTGGGACAACTGTGAAACTGAAAACTCAGCGTCTGCATAGGTACTTGAAAAAACACGAGAATTGTACCTGGGCTTTGTAGTACCATTGTTTAAATTTGCGTACATAGAGAATATAGGAATAAGAAATAATGATGATAACAGGCATAGGAATTTCTTGCTTTTTTTTGCAAAATTTTAATTTTTTGAAGAGCAGAAAATAACTTTAAAAAGTTATTTGAGCTGCTAGAGGGGTAGATTATGGCCTAGGATCAACTGTTCTTCATGAGTAGATGAATTTAAGTAGCACAAGAAACTCAAGTGTGTTCCAAAAAATATACAAACAATATAATAAAAGGGAGGTTATAACATGCCAAAGTAACAGATCTTTGATGAGAGCATTTGTCTTAAATGTCATATATGGTAAGTCTGGTCTTAATGTTAGATGAATGGAAAAAGAAAGCATAACTTTTTTTCTACAGAAACGTCTAGTAATTCCATAACATGAAGCCCAGAGAGGTTAAGTAATACATCGCATATTCATTTGTAACCAAATCACTGAATTATACTTTCAATGTGGGTCGAAGTTCAGTCTCTGAAAGAATAGTTGAACACGTAAAGGTGGTCACATGAGTGGTCATACATTTTTATAATTTAGGCTGAAATATTTTCAAGGCAGTAAGAATGTCATCTTGTTGCACTGAAGCTTAAGCTAATAGCTTGACTCCCGTGACTGGTGGAGGGGTGTAAAAGGTGGTGGTCATGGTATGAGCAAAACAGGGCAGTGTATATATATCTGTTGGTACTTCTCTCAGGGTGCTCTGGTAGGCTGATGGTTTACAATATCTTGATTACTAAAGAAGGATTCTGCTAGGAGACTATCCTATCCTAATCTAGCCTACGCTGAGCCAGGTATTATATCTTTAATAGTCTGTTATGCTTTTTTTTTCCTGTTGATGCTTTGCTAGCTGTCCTTTACCCCAGGGTTAAAGAAAACATAAAATTTGCCTGTGCATTTTGGAAGAGGAATGTTCTTTACTATGGGATAACTGTTTCTGCTTGCTTTTTGGTGTAGTCTTGGATAAGAAAAGTAATATATTGTTCTACTTTAACCTTGTTAAGATAGAACCTTGTTCAGGATTTCATTGTGTATTCTATTGTGCTATTTTTCAGAAAGGTAGTTCTGGTTTTTTGTTTGAAAACTTACTCTTAAAGAATAGCAAAGCCAAAGAGTGCATTTCAGTTCTTTGTGTCTTTAAGAAGCATAGAGGTCAATCAACTATGTTTGTGGGCAGTATCTTGAAGTATGTAGTGAACTGTATCATTATTCAGTCCATTTGACTGAAGCAACCATGTTTGACATAACTTCAGTAGCTTGTGTTTGTTCAGTGGGCTAATGATGATAAAAAATAAACAGCCCCTCCCTTAAAACACTTGGAAATGTTTGCAGGGAATCTTATTTCCAGGACTTAATACAGAAATGTTAAAAAGAGTTTTTGTATGCGTAATTTGATAGCATAGCTTGTTGTCTGGAAGGGTGCTGATTGAGGATGGTCACGGTCAAAATATCTGAACAGAAGACCAGACAGTATAAGATACTGCTCTGTGCTGTGGGTCTGGATTTCAGAACTAAATTGGTATAATACCTGAAATGTCACTGTTCTTATTGGTATGATAATGAAGTTGAAACTGGTTATTTTTTAAAAAATACCTTTCATACCTAAACATCTAATTAGATCAGTGGCACTAGAAGCATAGCTATGTAGCTCAAGGACAATAGTTGAAAATAACGTGCTTTTAGATGATTAGAGAATGTATCAGTCTTGCTTTATCTGCAGAATGATTCCATAATCTTTTATGGGGCAAATTTGTGTTTACAGGAGTCAATCATATATCAAATTCTGTCTGTCTGTAGGTCTGAGAATTTTAATTCTCAGTCTTGGAATGTATAAGGAGGAGCAGAACACTGTAAAGGGCTTAAACTGTTTTTCCTAATAGGATCACTTCTGCTGTTTCATACATGGAAAAAACTAGTGCAAAGCAAAAGTCTTGAAACCAGTTAATCAGAAGATTTAGAAGTTGCAAGAGGCGTGTTCCCTTTAACTGAGAGCCCTGAAGAAACGTCAAATTTAAGTTTAATGTAGCTGTTGCTGGTATCTTAGACAATCATATTCAAATTTTGTGTTCAGTTAGGGCACTAGAAAATATAAGTTTACCTCAAAGGAGGTGGTACTAGATACATTCTAGTCTGCACTCCTCAGTTTTTGGTAAGTTGAAAATAAAAATGAAACCTTGAATTGTAAGTTACACCTTATTCAGTAGGCTGAGAACAGACGCTGTTTTGGTAGGGAAAAGTAAACCCTCTCAAGGGTTAAGGAGAACTGAATGTCAAAAATGTCTTAAAAGTCTGACTAAATTCATAGTCCTCAGCAGAAGCTGTTGAAACCTCAACTGGTAAGTTACACATCCACATCTTGCTGACCTTGTTTGCCTGCCGACTGTTAGGGGATAGCTTGTTCATCTGCATAATGAACAAATTCTGCCTTTCTGGTTGCCTTGTTCCTATGGATGTGCCACATATCACAGCAGATTATTAGAATTATCAACATGCTTCATGGTTTCCTGACTTGTGGACTGTCTTTAATCCTTCCTTTTTCTTGTGTGGACTCCAGGCCTTCCTTTAGTGTTTTGCAGCAGAGTCTTCACTGTGTTTCCCTTTACTTGTTCTTTACTACTTAGGATAATGGTCCCAACTTTGACTGTGCTTTTTCCTTCACTCGGCAACTACTGTATTCTGTTTTGATCCTGTCTTGCCCCAGCCTCACAGTTTCAGTTCACACCCTGTCAGCTCAAAAGGGAAATGCCTGCTCTGTCTATTAAGTACTGTGGATAATCACTTATTTTCTTTCCCTTTCATCTTCCTTGTATGTAGTGAAGCTGGTTGAGAGCTGTGGAAAAACATCAGATTTCTCTGAACTTCTTACCCAGCCTCCACTATCAAGTTTGCTTTGCATCTCCTACTTTGCATGATTGTCCTGGTCTCTTAAGATGAATGACAAGGCCGCAACTAAGCCACTTTGCTTTCATTTTGTCCACTTAATAGATTCTCCTGCTTTTTTGCGCTAGTCTTTCATATGATCCTAGGGCATTTCATAGATCCTGTCACCACTTTTCCTTTCTCTTTCTTTCTGTACTGCTTGTTAAGCCTTCCATTCCAGGAAGATGAAAGCTGATGACTCATGGAAATTTCGAACTACTTACTCAGATTAAATCCACATAGGCCTCTAGATCAGGCATTCACCAGCTTCCTTGCTGAAGTTACACATTCACTGTTTTTTGTCTTCTGGATTCTCTTCTTCCTATCTTAATGTTTTTGGTAGCCCTAACTTTTTTTGTTCTTAAAGCATTTTAAGTTCAGAATATCTTGCATAGCATGGAGGGGGAAGTGAAGTAAGCTGGTAGCTGACGCTCCACACTGTTCCCTTACTGTAGGTGATCTCAAGGCTTCAGTTAACGTGGTAGTTGAAACTGTCTACTAATTTATTCATCTGTGTAATTCTGTCTTAACAGACATGCAGTGGAAGGCCTGCTGGTTCAGGCTTCAAAATAACAAACACATTGCTTTATCTCACTTAGTCATTTGGCTGTGCTACCAAACATTTATTGCTTGCAGATCAAAAATCAGCTTTTTCCTCTGCCAGGGACCATACCTCTGAGGTGTGTCAAAATCCTACCCTTTCTTTCAGCAGAAGGGCAAAAATTGATTCGTAGTCATTGCACATAATGTTATTGTGTCTTTCTGGTACTTTTGTAACATGTTCGAAGTCCTGTAAACATTTTCTCCTTATCTTTGTTGACAGGTTTGGGTCTTGGACATTCTCTTTTTGTCCTTCCAGACAGACTGTAGCTTCCAGAATTGTATTTGTTGGTTATTAAATGCACCATTTTACAATTTTCAGTATTTGAAGACAAAGACCAGTAGCTCAAATTTGGAATAGTTCAAGACAACATTGTCCTTCTGCATAGTGATAATTGCATTGTCAAGGCAACCCTCTCTCAGTTCTTTTGCAAATACTTCCAAGGCTTGCTTAGTTGATACTTATACATAGAGCTAGAATGAATCTGTTAATCCTCCCAGCCTTTCTGAGAATTTGCTTTTCTCAGAATTCTGAGAAACAAGATGTTTCCTAGAGATTCGACAGTTTTCTGGTAATACTTGGGACAGTGTCATTCTGAGAGGCTGCTGGTCATGAAATAATAGAATTAATGTTGTTTCTGCTATACGTAATGTCAACCACTTTTCCTATGTCTTTGTATTTCAATATTTTTGAGATACAGCTTTAGTTCTAACTTGGAAATTCTTTCATAAATACTAAGTATTTTTCAACGTACAGTGTATATAAGAGTTTGGAAACTTTTGTGGTTTGAAAACTGTCTGAACAGATAGAATATATCTGACTTTCAATGAAAGAAGCCCTGGCATTGGTGTTTTTGTAATAGGTAATGTTGTATGCAACACCTAAAATGGGAAATAAGCTAACAGATACTGTGGTTAAGTTTGTCGTGTCTAGGATAGCATTTTTAGCAAAAGAAAATTTCGGAAAACTTTGCAGGAGAAGTAGGTTTTTGAACAGGGCACGGTGATTAGAGTTGGAACTAAATGTAGCATGTGTTGGAATGTCTGAATCAAGTGCTTTGCAGAGATTGATATTAATGAAAACTGGTAGTCTTAATGAAACAAAGCATATAATCTGAGAAGTTTTTTAATGCTTAATTAACAAAAACATCTGTACAATCTTCAGTCCTATCTTCTGGATATAATATCCAATTCTGTAAAATTCTGACATAGATTAGGCTTCTTCCACTGCAATATAGTGACTGTTCAGACTGCCTTCTGGAAATAGCTGTGGCTGTCACAGATAACTTAAAAGCTCCTATGATAAAAGTGATTGACTAACAAGGTGATTTTAATTGCACATAAAATAGAAGGGTATTCAACAGAAACATTAAACTGAAAAACTAAAATCGATAGAGGCAGGGTTTTTTTCGGTTTTGGCTTTTGTTTTTTTTTGTGGGTCCCCCCCCATTTGTTTTCACCAGTGATGTTGCTGATACACCTGTAAGGCTGTTGTAGATGAAAACAAATAATTATCTGTGCCTGCCTACTTTCTGTATAAAAACAACCAGTGAACAATCAGGTGAAGTTGCTCATAGGCAGGTAGTATATCATTGTTCATATGGTTTACGTGTTTTGATTTAACATCTAGCATAATGTAACATGCTTTCTGAAACAGAATATTGGGGGGAAAAATTTAAAAGTTTTTGGGCTTTCCCCCCACCTTGGGGAGTGGGGGTGGGGAAATGCCTCTGTGCCCATTGTTAATTTCCTTCAGAAAGCAGTACTTTTAATTTAGTAATCCTGTCTTTTCTCCGAAAAAAAGGGCATTGTTTTGAAAGTAGAAAAGTAATTCTGTACCTTGATCACCTTCAATAGCATTACCAGTCTGTTTCTGTTGTAGCAAGCTGTGCAGTGTAGTTGTATATAATTTTTCACGTGTGGAGACTGGGGAATGAACTAAATTCATTTTATTAAGAAATGCTGATAAACTCATAGTCTTTTTCCCCACCCAGTATGATGAATTGGTTCCTGCATCCCTGACAACCAAATATGGAGGGTTTTATATCAACACTGGTACTCTGCAGTTCCGGCAGGCATCTGATTCAGAGGATGAAGACTTCGCAGAAGATAAAAAGCATAGGCCACCTAAAGTGAGTGATGTTAATTACGCTTTTTATAACTTATAGCTAGATGGACATTGGGAAATGCTTGATACTTTTAGAATATCTCATAGGAAGAGGCTGAAAGCGAAATGATACACAGTACTGTTTTATTGCATTTCCTGTTTTGTGGCTCATGCACTAGCATTGGGGATATAATTCATGATTTCCACAGGTTGTCTAGTCTTGTAAGGCTAACCGTCTGTTTAGGCAAGTTAACAAGTTACGTCTGTCCATCTTGAAGTGACAGATGATTCTGTAATTTTATAGGAATTTTATTATGAGGTGAGAACTTAAATTCTCCAACGCTGCTTTTATGATGTTGCATAAAGCTTGCGTGGTTTTAAATTGTTCCTAATACTCAGAATAACACTAAAATATCTGTTAAAATAATTTCAGTGCATAAGAACAGCTATATCAAAAAGTATATATACAGTCTTTCCCAAAGTGTGCGGTTCTATGTACTTTGACAAGTTATGATCAATGCAAACATAATTGCTTGCATATGACATTCACAAGTTCCATGCAATTCCAAGAACTTGCTGCTTTCTGACTCTTCCTGCTCTAGAATTCTTTAAATTTAAACATAATAAGGTTCTTGCATTGGATCTGATTGGAATGGAGTAAACTTTCTTCTTAACAGCCCTTACGGTGCTATGATTTGGATTTGAGACTAACATAGTGTTGATAATGCACCAAAGTTACCTGTTGCTGAATATTTGCACAGTTTGAAGGCTTTCTCTTTCCCTACCCTGCACCAGCAGGTAAGCTAGGGTAAGCAGGTAAGCAAGAACTTAGGAGGGAAGACAGCTGATCTGAATTAGCCAAAAAGATGTTCCATACTATGTAACTTCATACTCGGCAATGAAACTGTGGTAGCAGAAGGGGGTGGGTGGGATTCAGTCTTCCAAGGTGGCCATTGCTTATACTGGCTGGGCATCAGTCTGCGTGTGCCTTAAAGTATTCTTACTGTAAGCTCTGAATTCAGTAACTATTTAAAAATAATAAATGATTGAGACTTGTCAGTAACAGCAATTGCTGCTATGAATCTGTGGTACTGCTTGCCTTTACACACACTGAGGTATTTTTCCTGGCTCTGAATTGGAAAGTGTAAGGAAAACTAGATGCCTCTTTCTGTAAAAGTCTTTTAGGGTGGAAGAATCATTGTCCTTTATTTGATCTCTTTTCTAGATAGCAAAGTTGAAAGAAAGTGAAGATCGAGGAATGAAGAAGCGCAAGCGGAAAGATGAAGGGACAGAAAAGGAGAAGAAGCCTCGAAAAATGAAAGTTCCTAAGCAGCTGGGGTATGTTTCTTTCTTTAGATGAACCCTTGAATTGTGAGGTTTGGTTTCAAGATTGTGTGCCATAGCAAGATTATCACAGCTGTTTAGAATATTGTAATTTTAAACTATAATTAATAGCTAATAGATTTTGGGTTTGTAATTTATGCAGATTTTTTGCATAAGTCCTACAAGCTAATATTTGTCCCCCAGAACTTTTAACAAATAATAATAAAACAAGGAAATAGGAATTGCAGAACAGAAATTTTGAGTCTATGAATAGCATTATCCATCACTGTTCTACCCAAAGTCTTACGTAGCACTAAGAATTACATCTCGTAATAAAAAATAGCTTTCTTCCTATCCCATGGTTTCTTATCTGAAAACTATAAACACACCTTAATTATTCTACGTGTTTCTTACTAACTTTGGTTTCCTGAGTTCTGAAGTTAGCATGGAAGGATTAAGGACGTGGATTTTTTTTTTATTGGCTTCTAGAAAATTGTCATTGAGTGAAAGTTGTCTTATGAATATTCAAGTTGGTGTTGAAAAGGTATTGATAGTGTCTTTCATCAACGTGATGCATTGGCAGAAAACACTTAGTTTAAGTACCATATAGCTGTTGAGCTTGCATGTCAAAATTCTTAGCAATTAATAGAATTTTTAACATACATGGTGTGCCTAAACTTAAAGCAACTTGCCACCATTCAGAAGTCTGAGAGTCAAATTGCAGTAGCATAGATCAGCCATGAGTTTTAATAACTGTGCCAACGCTTCCATAATTAAATTGCAAAGTCAAAAGGAAATAAACTTTGCCTTAATGTGTACAAAACTTAACAAAACAAATTGGTTAGAGTGTGGAATCACATGACCAGCAAAGGTTTACGGTAGTTGATAGAATAGTGTGAAGATGAAAGTACGATGTACTGGCTTCTCCCCTGATAATCTTTTAATTGTACTAAAATCACAGATTTTTGTTACAGATTACTGAGGTCTCAAAAATCACATGCATTCCAATGAAAGATTTCTTTCCTCTACAGAGTAATGGCCTTAAATTCACACAAGTCTGAAAAGAAGAAAAAGAAATTGTATAAAGACTCACTCTCTCTGGCTGCCATGATCCGTAAATTTCAAAAGGAGAAGGAAGCCATGAGGAAGAAGGAATCTAGTCCAAAACCTCCAGTGACTGTTGCAACCTCTACCCCTAGTAAAATTCCTTCCTCCTCTCTCAGTGCAGGAAATGATATCTCTGACTTGAATCTTAGGATCAATGATCCTGTCCTCTCCATTTTTGGTAGCACAAATGAACGTGAGCTCCTGCAAGAAGCTGAAAGTGCCCTGGAGATGCTGGGAGACATTGACTTTGACAAGTTGCTTGATGGCACTTCTGATGGCAGCCCGGTATCTGAGCTGTCAGGAGAAAATGGAAATGTCACTCAGGCAACCTACACCTCTCAGGTCATGACACCCAAGCAGGTGCCTGCCCTCCCAGAAGGTCTGCCTATGCTACTTGAAAAACGCATTGGAGACCTTCGAACAGTAAGTATGAATTTACTGGTAAGGGATTGCATTCAAGAATCTGAGAGAATGAGGAAGAATAATTAGGGCCTAAGTTGTCATTCTTGGATTGCTGACTGAAACTCTGAAAATGTTGAATTGATCTTAATGTCAATCTTAATGGCTGTATTTATACTCGGATGAAAATGGGCACAGAGATGATGCAGGTAAATTGTTAAGCAGTGTTTGTTTCACAGTGGAGACAAGGTTTTCTAAATCTTCTGTGTACAATAATTATTTGTTTGGGTTTTTTCCATAACAGAAATGTCAGTGTCACTTTAACTTGAATTTAGTTGGTGAAATGGATGGGCATTTTCTTGCTTTGGAGGAGGAAACTTGAAATATGACTGTGGCTTACGAATTGATGTCTTGAATTTTTGGCTTTTTAACAGAAAAGCTAACTTGCTAGTTCAAAAAAAAATGCACCAATCAGCAACAACAAAACCCACCAAAAATCCCCACCACCAAACTGAAAAACAAAAAAACCCACCCCAAAATACCAATCACAGCCACAAAACTGAATATTTTCAAAGGTTAGAATGGAGTGCAAACTATTTAAAGATGTTAGTAACAAATATTAAATGAACAGGTTACAAACATTCTACTAGTTTATTGAAAGGGATCAGAGCTACTAAGGTATTCTATGCTCCTTGTTTCAGTTGTGGATGTTACCTTAAGTTGAGAAAAAATGTTTTGTTTGGTTCTCTAGATTCTGATGTTTATTCTGAGCAAGAAAAAGCTTGAAGTGCAGCTTTTCCTTGCTCATTAAGTTTTGAAAAAGCAGTTCAAGTTACTACATTTTTGGGAAAAAAAAATCTAAACTGTAGCAGAGCTTGCTTTGCTAAAATAGATAAATCATAATGTTTGTTTTTTGTCTGTATGTAAATGTTTGTGTTATTAGTTTTAAATGTACCAAGCTAAATACAATCAAGGAATTAATATTTACTAAAGTGAGAGAGATTATTTTGTCTGCCTTTGAATATTCAGGTTAATTTTGCTATGAATCAACAATAAGCTTCTAGCAAAACTGTAGAACAACTGGATTAGGCCAAAAGTTAGTGTTAGTTCCCTGCCCCAAATTCATGCTGCTTCACTGTAGAGCAAGTCCTGCCCGGTTGAAAGACAGCTTTGGTTCAGTGTTGCTTAGAAAACCTAACTCTTCTATCTTCTGCTTTTGCTGTCTTCTGGAAGCTTGGTGCTGGCTGAGCAGAGCAAGTTTATCCATACGCTTGGGGAAAAACTAGATTGTGTTGTCTTAAAGATTGCAACTTCTTTACCTTCTGCAAATTGCCATCAATTGACACATTATTAGTGGGGGGAAAACATCATCTAAAAAGCAGGAAAAAAGAAATGTCTTGTCAAATACTTAGTATGCTCACAGCTTTAGTGCTCTTTAGTCCAAAGAAAGCTAAGAAGTTTGTAAAGCTGTGGGTAAAAAGCCTGTTCTGTGCATGGATTATGATATATCTAGATTTTAAAAAGACCCACCACTTCTAGAAAGCCACTGACTAAATACAACAAAAACTTCCTGACTTCTTTTGTATGTTAATGTGTTCTGGTTCCCTAAGTGGGCAACTGAACTACCACAACAGAGAGAATATTGTACACAAGCAAGAAAGTAATAAAATGGCATTTTTCTATTGTGAAGGAATTGTCAAAATAATTTGTGGGGGAAAAAACCCACCACAGTTCAGTAATAGTGATGCAGTTTTTGAATCTGCCAATGTTGTTCTCTTCAGAAGCCAGCAACGCTATCCAATGTGCTAGTATAATGCTGAAACCACCGTTTAAGGTCTACCTGGGACCAAAATGTCTAAGTATATCTTTCCTTCCACTTTATATAAACCAGAGGATGTTAATAATCCTTGTGTTAAATATGCTTAAAGATGCTGGATTTAAGACTTTCAAATTTGTCTTCTTTAGTATCCTATCACTTGTAAACTTCTATAACCTTTCTAATTTTTTTAGCGGAATGAATGCTTCAGCATTCTTAGACAGATAGTACCATCCCCTCAGCAGCTGAATTTATGGTAGAAAGTAGTGAGTGGAATGCGGTCCTTATAGGAACTTAAACTCTGGTATCAGTGTTCATGACTGAAGTGGTACAGTCTTCAGACAATGGGCTACCTTGTGGTTTCTAATAGAGTATCAGACTCCTGTTCCTGTGCAGTGTAGAGTTCACAATTCCAGAAAATATTTTTCTTTCACATTTAAATGGGTTAGTTACAAAGAGCCAAGAACTGTAAGTATTTCATAGTAATAAAGGAATTTTGTCAAGTTAATACTTGTATTTATAGTTTTTAGCTATGTTGTTACAAGTCACTAAATTTTTTTCAAAAAGTGGAGTTAGAGGTTTTAAGTTATTTGACTGTTCAGCCTTGTAGCACATGAGCTGCCTCTAATGTTTGTCAGTCATTATAATGATACTAGTACTCTTCTGCATGCGTAGCCTTTTCTATCTCCTTGAGATATTGGTTGTCTGGTCCCAGTGCCAGAATGTAAGATGATAATAAGCCTCGGAAAGTTTTCTTTTGACTTCTGTAAATCAGTAGAGTGGATAAACAGTAGAGAGAAGATCTTACCAATTTTTGTAGAACAGTGCAGCTATTGGCTTTCCTTATAAGCTGTCATTGTTTGTGAAAATAAGAATCTAGGTAATAAGAACAAAAGAAAGGGATTCTGCATGGAAAGTCTTGAAAATCAGTAAAACCTTCTAATGAAAGGAAGTATGTATAAGAACAAAGCTGTCTTTTTTTTTTTTTTTTTTTTTCCCCATCCCAGACTCAGGAAGTAACCAGACAAAAATTAGAGATGTAGTCTAAAGGTGGTGAGAATGGCAGAGAGCACCGGAAGAGAGGGATGAGGTATTCTTCTAGCATACATAATCACTTTGTAGAAATTGCAGTGAAGGACTGGGATGAATCTAAGAAGTCTGGGAAGTTGTAACTGGATGAGGCGCATAACAGAGCTAGGAAGGAGCCTTTCATACACTGAGAGTAGAAATGCGTTTGATGCTCTTGCTTGCTTGACTTGTCAAGCAATGCTCCTCTTTTTAAGGCTAACTGGTAGTGCAATGTTGCTGATGGTGAGATGATAAAACATCTCTACCATTTTCTTTCTTCATGGTTATTGAAAAGGTAAGTTTAACATCAGTCATCCAGACAGGTACTAAATAGAATGATTGTTTGTTGTAGAGCAAGCCTTTTTTGAGTAGAATTATAACAATTTTCACCCTTTTTTCTAAATGGCTGAGTATAGTTTGGATTTGTTTGGTTTTTTCCAATGCTGTTTTCCAGAAAATAAGAATGTGATATTAGGTATGTGATATAGCTGTAAAAGTAAAGATACAAAGGTTGTTGGGATAAAATGCTCTATGAACTTTTGGATACTCTTTATTGCTGTACTTTCAGGCCGCCAAGATGTTTGATGAAGAAGGCAGGAAGAAGTTTTTCACGCAAGACATGAATAATATTCTGCTGGAGTAAGTGCTTATCTGTACAACCTTCCCTTTTTGGAAAGGGGGTGAAAGGAAAAGTACAGAAGAGGAAATATTGTTGAGGTTGTTCCAACAAAGCCCTTAAAAGTCAATGAAGGTAGATCAGTCTAAGCTAGTTATTAGCTAAAAAGCTTTATATATTAATACAATTCCTGTCATGGCTGACTGTCTGTCCTTATCCAGTGTAAAGTGTTTTGTAGTGCCCTGTGTCCTTGACTTCATGTGTAAAATTCAACAAAACTGCCATTGTTTCTTGTCCCCCACTTTTATAACTCGGAACACCTTCAGCTGTCATGAAGTAAAATGCCAGCTCTTTTTACTGTGTAATCCTTCAACTAAGCATTTAATATAGAAGGTTCTATGTTTGTATTCTAAGAAACAAAAAGTAATCTCTAGAAGACTGTAACAGTCAATTGTATCAACATTGTTCTGTAATGGTAGAAGTAACAGAAATTTGAATGACAGTGTTCAGCATTGCTGAAGAAGTATGTATATGAATGGTTTCTTACCATTGATTAAGAAGACTTCCTTGTGTAAAAAAAAATTATCTGAACGTGTCCCAAGCTGCTATTTTTAGTATGCGTAGCTAGAATATGGCATGCATATGCAGCTTGCGTAGGTTTTTGTTTAGTTGTCATCTTTATCTTGGAGTGCCTCACGGGTTGGCTGTCTCATTTGTTTTTCAGTATTGAGCTACAGTTACAGGAGATAAATCCTGCCATTCGCAATGGAGTGTACTCTCACCTTGAGGCCTTTGTGCCATGCAATAAGGACACACTGATAAAGCGTCTGAAGAAGTTACACCTCAATGTCCAGGTAATGGCAGGGAGATCAGCCTTCAGCATGAGTCAGTTCTGTAATAGTGACGAGGACAGAATGCAGGAGAGCAACAACCACACAGTCTCCAATAAACCAAAAGATTTTGGATGAGTTGCTGTATCAACTTAAAAGGTTTTTTTCTGTGTATCTGCTATTGTCACTACTTTAGGAACCAATATTTTAAGTATTTCAGACCCTTTATTTGAGCATTAAGTGCTTTCATCTTGAAAGCTGCATACAGGGTACATATTAAAGTGGCAGAACTATAAATCAACAATTATCGTGATTATGACAGGCTAAAAAAAATAACTCCTGCATTCACTTTTGTGTCAAGAAAAAAATAAAGGCTAGATGGATAACAGACAAACCAGCCTGTACTGTTTGTGCAAATTTGATTTTTGTGGCTAGGTCTTACAAATACTTCACATGTCATTTGCAGTTGCTTTTCTCAACTTACTTTATTCAATAGGAAAGCATATTCTTTCTCTGTTATCTGAAGTATTCTGACCTGATTCTTTAGATGAAATCTAGGACTAAATCTTGCAGAGGATCTGAGGATCATGAATGCAGAGATCTCAGAATTTGCAAAGGCGGCAAACAGATTTGTATGCTATTTCTAAGCAGTAAGACACAATAGCATATAGTATTCTAGTTCTTCTCAGTAAGCAGTTATAATTAAGAACATAAAGTAAGAAGAAGTAGGAAGAGTTTAAAACATGTAGGGAAGTATGTATTATTTTACTGTTTGAAGTTCTTTGTATTTAGAATTGTCTCCAAATATTTAGTTCTTACCTTTGACGTATATAAATTGCATATAATAATATGTATAACTTATTCATTACTTAGGATGTTTTTTTATACTGAAGTTTTTTGAGACTTGATTAATTGGATATTTATTTGTAAGTGTTGAGATACTCATTGGTCAGGTCATCTTGCTTTTTCCTCTCAGGTTTTCTTCCCTTCCCTATCTTGATTAAAAAGCATTATTTCATAAGGTCATGCCATAATGTTTTGGGATATTCATGTTATATTTCCTTGTGACCGTCTTTCGTTGTTTCTAGTCTAAAGACTTGCATGAGTTCTATGAGAAATTTCAAGTGGGTGCATTACTATAATGTTGTTGCATTTAACAGGATTCAAGTGCTGTATAGGAAATGGCTGTTGCAGTCAGTAGATGGTACTAGGAATCTTGCCTCAGAAGCGAGCAGGGAAATAGATGCAATGTAAGTAATGTTTCAGTTAATTTTTGTGAAACTAATAGAACTGCTTTGGTATTTCTCTTTTCACAGGATGACCGCTTGAGAGAACCGCTGCAAAAGCTGAAACTAGCTGTCAGTAATGTCATGCCTGAACAGTTATGCAAGTATCAGGAGGACTGTCAGGCCCGCAATCAAGCCAAGAATGCCAAGTAGGTATTTCTGGAGTCTGTGCATGCCCACTCTAGAGTTCAACTGGAAGTCTGTCTCCATGTTGTTCATTCCCCAAGCTCAACATAGTACTTGGCTACAACTTACAGGTGCCTGTAAGTTTTGAATTGTACAAAATACTTAATTTTGTGTAAGTTATGTTATGATCTGATTCTGGAAGGATATTCTATTAATATGAATGCAATAGGTCTTGAGAGAAGGAAATTACAAACTGAGAGGGATACTGGAGATTCTCAAAATGCTGGATTAATGGAGGAGGGTGTTATGTTCAGGTCCTTGATACATATTGTCATTGTTAATTGTAATTGTTTTTCTCATAGTTAATACTTCCCCAAGTCTAAAATTAGTTAATAGGTAAGTATTCTGCCATTTGCAGTGGATGGATAGCATCCTTTTCACTTGTCTCTGAGGACCATGAAACAGTAGGGAGAGGAAGATGAGCTGTTTGCCCTTTCAGGAAAGGTATAATGAGAAACTGAAGACAGGTCCTTCGTTTGCTTGTTTATATTTTCCTAACACCTGAAATGACACTCCTTTCTTAAGGAGTTGTATACCTATAAAGAAAACAATTGTTCCAACTGTAGGTTACAAGCAGAAGATGAACGAGAGAAAAATGGATCGGAGGAGGATGATGATGAGAAACCTGGAAAAAGGGTTGTGGGACCCAGAAAGAAGTTTCATTGGGATGACACAGTGCGGTGAGACAAAACTGTCTTTTCCACCAAGAATTTTCACTGGCTTCATAAAGAAGACTCCAGGGCGATGTTATTACATGATACTGTTCAATAAATAATTGTTCTCAGAAGTATACCTCCTAAGTTTTGGAGGGTGTTGGGGCTAAATAGGCAAGCTAGAATGCTGCAATGGTAAAACACCCTTTTCTTTAACTTGAAAGGCAAAACCACCCTTTTCCTTAACTGAAAAGGCAGGATCATTTTATGTCCAGCCCTTTTTTTTAATCTGCTTGTTTATCTGCTTTATCCAAATACGTGAGAATTCTTCTGGTTCTAGGACTTTTGAACTTCTTTAAGCAAAGAACAGAAGTGTAAGCAGAGTTATACTTGCCTCTTACCATTCTAGGAACAGGTCAGAAAACACTGTCACCCAATGAGCGGTAAATGTTTCTGCCACAATGGGGCAGAGGACCAAAATTGGCAGTGCTGGTTTGGCAAGCTTCCCAGTCCTTGGGCAAGCCAGCATCCAGAATGCATGAATCTTAACCCTTCTTATACAGTCTCTACCTAAATTCTTTGTTGTTGCTCAGGAGCAGCACAGATTCTTGTCTGAAATGAATTCTCACTGCTCTGATTCCTAGAATAAATTTTGCTGAAAACTGAGATCACTGTTATTTAAATAATCTAGATAGGCTTTTGAGCAAGCAAATCCTTATAAATTATTAATTTTCCACACAAGATGTAAGCTAATTTTACTACAAGTGTACATATTATTAAAAGAAACTGGTGGACTTACCATGATGAATCTTTTCAGTATGTTAAGAAAACAAGGAAGCAAGCTTCATGGAATGTATACAACCAGTATAGCTTGGACTGATCTGGAGGGAGCCATACTTAGAGACGTTTAAATCTGTTGGTTTTTTCATTCAGGAGGCTCTGAAAAGGCCAGTGTGACTTAACTGTATGCACTTATATATTTTAAAGACAGCATCGTTGTCAGAAAGAATTCTCTGTTGAAATACTCAGTGTACAATGGACTTGCTTTCAGACATTCTCCATCTTAAATGAAATAGAGGTCACTGTGAGCCAAGTGGGAGGAGATATTACAGCTCTGAGGAAACCACAAAGAAAAAGTAAAACCAATTACAAAATAATAGTAAGGATGAAAAAGAGCCCTATGATCGGTTGGAGATGGAGAATTGACAGTGGCAGATCTTGCCAGTTTTAGTAGCAAATTTGTGCAGTGGCAAACGAAATAAAAAAAGCAGTTGGAACTGAGTTCTTCCTACAGCTGGCAATGGACAGCAGCTGTATAGCATTAGTGCTTCAGTTTCTCAGCCTTTTTCTGCTGACAATTTTGAAAGGATTGTTTCTTTAATTCATTTACTGTGCTTTCTTTCTGCAGGTCTCTGTTGTGTAATCTTGTCAAGATTAAGCTGGGATGCTATGAGCTAGAGCCAAATAGAAGTCAGTCTGCTGAAGATTACCTCAAAACCTTTATGGAAACAGAAGTGAAACCACTTTGGCCTAAAGGCTGGATGCAGGCAAGGTAAGATACCTGCTTTATACATTGACTCATTTTGGTGTTAACTATTTCTTGGGTCTTATTTATTGTCATGCATTTGACTCAACCGTGTACTGTTAATATTGTTTAAAACTCAAAAATATGTTAGTGGAACTGGAATATTCTAGAATGAATGAAATGTTTTTCAGAAGTTAATTCTTCATCTTGTTTGCAAGCTGAAAGGCAAAAAAACCCCCACTGTTTTCCTTGGAGAACTATTTGCTTTTGTCATCTGCTGGAGACTGAATTTATTGAAGTTCATAACAGAATGTGTGATGCTTCATTTTAGGGGGAAGTATGAGGCAAGGAGTAACTGCTTGGGAGGTTTTCCTGTGATACAGGAAGTGATAGTGATGTAGAAAGCAGATTTGCCTATACATTGTAAGCAGTCTGAAGTCTACATCACACTGCATTATCAAAATTATAAGTTGCAATTTCAATACCAGAGTTCACAAAACACTAAGGTTTGTACTTTTTATTTTCTGTAACAATTGGGATGCTCTGTGATGTTGCAGTTAAGAATAGACCAGTTTCTTAAAGAAAATTTCTGCTTACTTCCTGTTGACTTACTAAGAGGAAAAAAACACCCAAAGGGGGGGAAAAAATGAGAGCAATAGTAGTCATTGTGAAATACAAATTTCACAAAGTTTTCAAACACTTGAAGTGGAAGAAGAAAAGAAATTATAGATGTGTATTCTTTCCTTCCGTAGCACCCATTGAAAAAGTTTCACATCAAATCCTGACACAACTGTAAAAGCTAAATGATAGAACAATACTAACCAATTTACCCAAGAATACCTTGATTAGTCAATCTGTATCAAGCTGTAGAAATAACTGAGATTTCCTGGAATAGTCAGTGTAGAAAATGAGGGTGTAATAATCTGCTTGTGAAATAGTAATGAAAGGAACAAATGAAGTTTTATACTTCTTGGCATACAGCTGACATATTTCTGTTCAAGGATCTAGTTTTGTATAGTAAGCATGCTGATAAGAGATGTTATCTCTTATCTACTTCAATAAAATCTTCATGAGACAAGGAATCCCAGTGTAGCTCAAGAATGTGTATGGAAATCACTGGTAGTCAAGTGATAGTTTGAGGTCATTGAAGAATACATAGACATAAAGTGTGTTATGTCTTTGTATTTGAAAGCCATATAACATATATGGTTCTCTCCTTACTATACAAAGTGTGATGAAAATTTCCATAAGCTTTTAAACAATCTATAAAAGTGGTTTCAACAAAAAGACAAAGACATGCACACACACCACCCCCCAAAAAAACCTGACCCAAAAAGCAAACAAACCCCAAAAGCTGCCTGAATGTAACTTTCTGTTGACCAGCAAGATTTCATTTACCAACTGGGAAGTCTTGGTACCATAATGATTTATACATTGTCCCGTATTTATGGGCAGGTGCTTCCTTGCTTTCTCTTTAGGAGGTGATGCGTTGTAAATTGTAGGTAAAGTTATGCATGGAAAGTGGAAAAGCAAGCATTTCCTGGCATCTGAAAGTGGTAACTCCTAATACAGGGCATTATTCATATGTGGGATGCTCATCTTGTTGGCATGTTAGAATAGGGATTGTTATGCTGAAGGCATAATTTTTTACCTTTATATGGGTCCTCAAGTAAGAGGGAGCTATGTAAAATTGAAAGAAAAATTAGGCATTTGATGTTAAAAATGGCCTACTGACTATGTATTTCATAAGGAATTCTTACTAATCAGAGTAGGTCTGTGGTATCAGAACTTCGTGGGTTCAGCCCAGAAGAAAGATTTTCTTGCTCTTTCAAAGTTAACTGTATTTAATGTTCCTCATAGCTCAGTATAGAAGCATGAGGTAGGGTATCAATCACAACTTTAAACTGCACCTTGTTCATTTGTCCATGTGTATCACAACTACCTTTGTCACATGAATTTTCTGTGTGTAACTTCCATACTCTGCCTCAGGAGATTGTTTTATTAATAGTCATGGATTTAGAGTAACACTTTTTGTCCTAAAGGATCCCAAAGCCTTTTCAATAATGTAACCCACTTTTTTTTGTAACTAGGTTGCATATTAATTCTATGTACAATTTTTTTTTTTTTTAAAAAGCCTGCAACCTAAGTATGTGTATGTTCAAAAAAGAAGTGTAAGGAACAGGAAGTCTGTTTCCTTTAATTCTAAGACTTTCATCAGCTTTGGAGGTGGTCATGCAAGTAGGCTTGCAGCACATTTATTTCACGCAGGTGAAACAGCATGCTTGACTGGAAATCACGATCAGAGAGAAACAATCTCACACTGATCTCACTCATCAACTTTAACATCTAAATATATTTATGCAATGGAGGAATTCTTTTCTAAAGATACTCTTGCTTTGAAACATACACTGCACTGTCCTTTCCTTGTACTGTGTCTTTGGCTTCTGTTCCTGTAGTAGTTACACTTTTTGTCTTGAACCTTTAAGGCTGGTACTACAAATTACTGGGGCCTGGGATTCATTTTGGATTTCCCAAATGAAAAAGATCAGGAAAAAGCACCAGGAAGGAGGTGCAGAGGGAAATATTCTGGAGAAGCTGGATGTGTCAGAATGTGGCACATTGAACTTGTGATGAGGATTGTTCCTTTCCTTCCATGGTGTTCTTCATAGACATTCAGTAGTCTCTAACTGGGAGCAATGTAATACTGGTTTGGAGGTTAGTATGGTGAAGGAAATGTGAAAATGGAGCTTAAAGTGGAATCTGAGAAGTAAGGCATTGGAACTGCAGCAAGAGGATGTCAATATTTTCTTACCAGATTACAGGAGATTTGTGGATACTTGAATTTTTCTTAACTGTTGCAGCTCTACAGGATGTGTTACCAGTGGTGAAAAGCTCTTGTTTAGACAACTGTTCGGTGTTAGTATGGTGGCAGTGGTGTAGGGAAATCTTGTCTGTTCTAGTTTGTCTACCTGGAAACAGGGAAGGGGACTGGATTTTCATTATTTGTCTAGTTATAGCTGCACCTGAGTAGCAAGCTGTAGAATAGGTGCAAGTTGGGAATTGTTTTCACTTCACGCTTGTCAGCTCAGGAGCTGATAACATGGAAATAAAAGCATGTGAAGTGTTGAGATTTGTTAACCAACTCTTGCCATACTACAACTCTGTAGTAAAATATATGTGCAAGTCCAGTGTAATTACAGAATTACACACCAGAAATGGTACACAATGGCCTGTACAAAATACTGAAGAAAATTAGAAACTAGCTTGGCTACTGTGTTCTGACTTTTCCTCTGTGCTTAAAAAAAACCAAAACCACCACCACAAAACCACAACAAACTAATTGCAAAACCCAAACAATGTGTGGACACATAGTGTGTAAGAGTTTACAGTAATCCTCAATTTGAGATTTTAACATCAGCCTTTGAGGAGACAAAATTCAAAATTTATTTCTTCTGTCCAGCTGAAGGAGGCAATATTCTGTTATGTTGACTCCAGCTCGGCCCATTTACTGAGGTATTTTGAATGTAAACTTGAAATCTTTTATTAAGCATTCTTCTGTTCATGGCTGCCTGGAAATACGTTATGACAGCAAACTATCTACTAGCTGCTTTGGGGACAGATAATCAAAGGGTTCTTTTGAAAATTCAAGGATACTTCTGTATTTGGTGGTTGTAGGTGATTGTCCCTGTAGAATCACCTTATGCTGCTTTTCTTGCTACTTTTTTAGGATGCTTTTTAAAGAAAGCCGAAGTGTTCACAATCACCTTACTTCTGCTCCGTGAGTATAATATTGATAACTTCCTAGTATCTTCAGGTTGTTTGTAGCATCTTTTCCCATCTTCATGCTACCTTTTTTTTTTTCTGGCAATGGATATAGTTTGGGATTTGTTTGAAAAGACTTATAATGATGATTTTTTTTAATTGCATTAATTTAAATGTTCTTGGGACATTATATTTTAACTCAGTTATGAAGCGGCTAGATAACTGAAGTGGGTTTTCATACTTGGATTAATGTCTTTTACTTAAAATATTTCTAAGCCCTATACACTACCTCAATTTAATATGCTGCACAGCAAAATTTAACTCAGACTGCAGTACTTCCTGCTCTTTTCCTTGTAAGTGTCTTTGTAACCACAGAAGGCTGTGTATCTTAGCGGAGTATTACCTTTTTGACTTTCAGACAATGCTGTGCTCCTCTTGGGAGCTGCCCACATTCAGCTGGAACTCAAAAAACAATTATGACTTTGAATAACACCCAAATTGCAACCTTTGTGGTAAATATGATTAATGCAGGATATTTTTCTACATAATGGCAAAACTGAGTCACAGTACACCTACATTAAGGTCTTTTTTTTAACTAGGCATGATCCTAGTTACTTAGGAAAGGAGGAAAAAATGACCTATAAGATGTAAATCTGTTGATCCTCTTGAAGAAATAGAAGTGAGAAAAGCAGGTGTGAAGTGCTTGACTTCTAAGTTGAAGCTGATGACTACTAGTCCTTAATGCTGTCCTTGCTTGCAAAACTGCATTGGTGCTATGGTGTTCACCTAACACTGCAAAAGAACCTGGAAGTTTGTTAAATGGCTTCTTGCAACAAAGTAGTTGGATACAACTTTCACAGCTGATAAACAACAAAACATGTTTTTGGTGGGGTTTTTTTGTGGGTGATGGGGCACGGGGGGCGCTGTTTTTGTGTGATTGAAATATAAATGAGAACACAAATTATACTCCTTGGTGACAAAGTGAAATGATGTAACTGTTATAGGTGACTTCAGTTTAGACAGAGCTCTGCTAAATAGACAAATTATTTAAGAATATAAGGAGCTGAAATGACTTGATGTTTTGAAGTTTCTCTAAATTGGAAAAATATAAAATAGCTCTCCTGATATGTATCAGGAATTCAGTGAATTACATATCAAAATCCAGTGAATTTTGCATCTAATTTCCTTAGATAAACGATACAGTGGATTAAAAGTGTGCTTGTTCTCTTCATCCACCCTCGCCCATATCTTAACCCATTTTCTATTTCAAGGATGTTTTATTATTAAAGCTGGACTACAGTAGTCATCCTTCTAGTTTATTGGCATATAATCAGGGTAACAGTTAAAAGCAAAATTACTTGCCTTTCTTTTGTCTTCTGATACACATGTATGCCTTCCTTTTTTAGGGCAAAGAAGAAGGTGATTTTGGCTCCTAAACCCAAAGTGAAGGTAAATGCCTGCTTATATATATGAGTTTTATATGACCATTTGATACAACACGTTTCCTGCCTCTGATCCAGAAAAAGTCTGGCAGAAGGGTTCCATTAGGAAATGCAGTAAGAGCTCTTGATGTGGTGGTTTATTAAAGGAAGTAGTACAAAAGACTTCTGTTTTCTGTATCTTCAAGCTATATTAGTTTTTTGAAAATTGACTGCTAAGAGGTACTAGTTCAGGTAAAGTTTCACTTTTTTTAGTGTGCTTTGTTTGTTTTTAGCTTGTATTAAATTTGGGGGTACTGGAAAAATATGTGGTTGGGAGGATAACAGTACATTGATAAAAGGTCTCATTAGACATCACTAGGTGTTGCTTTAGATCAGTAGCCATTTTACCGAGTGATCAGATGAGCTATCCTGTTCTTTGCAGCATTGATCACTCTTAACTGTGTGGAGCACTTGGATATGTAAAGCAACAGCACTAGGTTTTTAAATACAAATGCGGAATTAGCACACAGGACTCCAACCCCTGGATATCATAGGTATCTTAATATGAGAAGTTCAATAGTAGATCTTTGGTTCATCTGAATTTACAGAATGCTAGTATTACACTGTAGAAGACTTTAGCTCTACTATAGAAAGGCTATTAAACCTGTCTTATCTCTTAATTCTCAGGACTCCAGTCCAAAGAAAGAACAGAAAACATGTACGTCTTCAGTCAATTCAAGTTGCGCTACTGTACTGAGTTCCGGCACACCTGTCTGCACCCCACCCAGCTCTAGCTGCCCACCAGCTCCAGAGACTATCTGCTTGGACGACTCACTGGATGAAGACCTCTCTTTCCACCCACCCTCACTGGACTCTATTTCTGATGCTCTGGCAGTTATCAATAATGGTGCCAAGGGATCACCTCTTGGGTCTACCATAGACACACCAACATCCAGACCTCGCCCTGGGCTGAGGGAAGAGAAACTAGCAAGCATTATGAGTAAGTTGCCCCTGGCAACTGCAAAGAAAGTAGAGCCCACTCAAACACCCCATTCATCAAGTCTTATTGCTGGTCACACAGGGCCAGTACCAAAGAAACCCCAGGACCTAGTTCACACTGGTATCTCTTCAGGCCTTATTGCTGGATCTTCAATTCAAAATCCTAAGGTTTCCTTAGAGCCTTTGCCAGCCAAACTACTTCAGCAAGGACTACAGAGGTCAAGCCAGATCCAAGCTGCTTCCTCTTCTTCGCAGACTCATGTTTCTTCCTCTAAGACCCAAGCAGCTATTTCCACCTCCTCTCAAAGAGCCAAGGATTCTAATATATTGGTATCGTCTGAGGCTCAAGGTGGTTCTTCGTCAACATCACAAGTGACAAAGGTGCACCAGCATTCAGCTGTACAGCAGAAATATGTATCTCCTTTACAAGCAACTATTAGTAAATCACAGACCAATCCAGTGGTAAAATTGAGTAGTAATCCTAAACTGTCTTGTTCATCACCAGTCATGAAAGCTCAAGATAAGTCTGTAGTATATCGCCTGCCTTTGTCTAATCCCTCATCTGGAAGTGGCTCTCAAGTGTCTCATCCACTGGTTTCTCGGACAACATCCAGCACCTCTACCTCTAGTAACTATTTAGCCAAGGCTATGGTGTCACAAGTTTCTTCCCAGGGTTTCAAGCCTCCCTTCTCCATGGCTGCCTCTCCCAAACCTGCTGCCTCTCCCAAGCCTACTGCATCTAAGCCCTCTGTGACACCCAAGCCTAATGCATCACCTAAATTTTCATCTAAGTCCACCTCATCCCCTAGGCCTGCAACAACACCCAGTTCTTCCAGTTCAAGTGCACTAGTTTCCCAGAGTAGTCACTCCAGCAACAACCCCCTTCATAAACAGACCGGTGGTGTAAATATCAGCAGGCAGTCTCCCACAATGAATCTGCTGCCCTCTAATCGCACCTCAGGCCTTCAGCCTGCAAAGAACCCTCAGGCCTCTTCAAAATTGCCCAACTCTTCTCCTTCTGGAACTGTTGGTAAAAATAATTTGGGTGGAGTTGGAATGAATGTACCTGCCAACAGAGGCAGTAACCTTAACTCAAGTGGAGCTAGTAGGACTAGTCTGTCTGGGGGAGCAGGAAGTGGAACACAGGGTGCTACTAAACAATTGTCAACTCCACACAGACCATCTTCTGCCTCAGGGTCTCCAGTTGTAGCAGCCAGTGTGCAGGTACGCATCTAATGAGTTCATGTTTAATGTTTATCACATTGATTTTGTAAATGTTCTTTCTTGCAATATGCTGACTTGAAAACATGTCATAAATTTAATGTCTATACTTAGCATAAATTCTAATACTGGTGAAACTGTTTTACAGTAGTGAATAGGTATTTCCAGCTGATGTGAAATGCAAAGATCAGTGTGGAATGAATCCTTGCTGTAAAATGTTGATTGGTCTGTACTCTGGAACAGACGGAGTTCACTTTGGTTTTCTTTTTTTTTTTTTTAAGAGCACTAGAAAAGGTAAGCTTTGTGTGGCCATATTTTTCAGGGGATGTGGTATTTCCTTGTGTTATTGGATTTGTGTATTCTTGCATATTTACTCATTTGTAATGATGGTCACATGAAAAGGTGTCTTTGGTACATTTGTTGCCAAGCTTCACGATTAACTTGCAAAACTAGAGTTCTGTTGCCTGTGGTTTGAGTATAATGCAAGACTTGTATTTAAAATTAACACTTGCAAGGGCTTTTCTTTAGTATTGGTGATTAAATATGTATTTTAATTTGTAGAATCTAGTCATACTGAATGAGACATTAATATAGATAAAGATCCTGGAAGCTGTTTGAGATAGAGCTTATGCAGAACTTTACCACTGGAGACAAAACAAGTCATATGAAACAAATTTTTGAAAATACTGTTGTTCTAAACCCCATGCAAACGTATCATATACCCAGAAGACAAGCTGCTTTCCCAAGTTGTGCGTTTTTACTGGGAATGATATAATTACTGAGAGGATTTGAGGGTTTCCTCTCTTTATTGCTCTTTCTATCCTGAAGTCTTCACTACTTAACTAAAGTTAAGAAAAGCAATATTGCTGTAAATCAGTCTTGGTGTACAGCAAATGGAAAAGCTTTGTATTTTTCTGAACAGTTGTACATAGCTGTTGCATGGTAGTGGTGTACATTCAGCTTTTAGCTATGTTTTATAAAATTTTAGCTTGCCATCAAATTTTTCTCAATGCAGCTGAGTAACAGGAGGAAGATGATTTTCACAAGGTATTTCTATAGTCTTTCATTCTACTGTACCTTAAGTGTGCTAGTAAAGAAGAAATGTCTTGTAGGCTCTGACCGGCCTTCTCATTCTTTTGGGTGTTTTGGATGAAAAACCCCCACAACTCATATGCTGTGGATGGGCCGCTGAGGTACCACTTGAGGCCTAGAGAAGAGCTGAGCCAGATACAGTACAGCCAGGGTACTCCGGAAGGTGCCTGCAGGAGACAAAAAAAGGCTACAGTGAATGCACTGGGAACAGAGGAGGGTTTTTTCTGGTGCAATCAACAGAATCCAGTGGATACAATTGCTGTGATGTAGAAGAAAATGTGAAATGGGTGTGGTAGTGCTTAAAGATGACTGAGAAGGGAAATAAGTAGTATTGTGTTGGATGATGAGATGAATTCTGGCAAATCTACCTGTGGTTAAAGGCAAGTAATTTTTTTTTAGAAACACTGATCACCTGGGGGATGACATGCATTTTGACAGACAATGAATGATGTTGAAGAGGGTTGGGATGTGTGTGGTAGATAATCAAGTAACATGAGTGCATATTGTAATACAGCAAAGTAAGGTCTGTTACTATACAGAAGGGGGAAAATCAACTAAAGGTACCAAGTAGCGTATGACAGCACTAAAATAATTATTGTGACTTTACGGGGGGGGGGGGGGGGGGGGGTATGCTTCAGAAGTTAAGTTGATAACCTAGAAGTGGTTCAGAAGAATGGTGCAAGGAAGATAAATGTTGGAATAATGTTGTTGCTGCAGTGCAGACCTGAGACTTAGTCAGGGAGTATGTTCAAGAGAAGATGAGAATCAAATTACCTCCCAGTCTAAATATGCTGAAGAGGAAGAGATTCATGATCAGAGGGCTTTATTTAGCCTTAAAGATCCAATGGGCTGGCTGCTGAACCTAATAAATTCCAAGCTAGTTGTTAGGTACAATGTACTAAGGAGTTGGTTACCACTTTGCTTAAGACTGAAAGTGAATCTCCTTTCCTTCAAGGGTCTAGGGGTTTAATTCCTATCTCAGATGCTATTAGTCAGAAGATGAGAATGGTACTTGAGTTGCTTAGCAGAATATCCTGGTATGCTTATGTTGAAGATATCGGACTAGATGATTTCATGTGATAATAAAGATGTTCCTAACTACAAAGAGCTTCTAAGAAGTGTTTCTCTCCTTTCCCCTTCTGATTAACAGAGTCATTTATCAGAATATAGGCTTATACCTGCTGTAGCTCCACAGAAATAGTACTCTAGAATACTCAGTTAAGTTGCATCTCAAGAGCACAAAGTAATCTTAAAATTCAGCAATTACCATGTGATTTCCTTAAAAAGTTCTACCTACCATTACTACTCTTGAGCAGAATCTGGCTTAGACTTCTAAGGATCTTAGGGACTCAGATTTACATGATCAGGATGAACCCTTTTATGAAACACTGTCATACATGAAATAAATGGAAACACCTGAACTGCAGCTTTTTAGGGCATTATGTGTAGCTCTTTCCATTAACTGACTTTCTTTCCTCCTTTTTGAGAGAGTAAGCAAGGTCTTTGCAGAGCACATTACAAAACTTCTTCATGTTTTCAGGCATTCTAGGAATTCACAATTGCAAGAGATTACCGTGTGGCTTTTGTTGCACACTAAAGATTACATAGACAATGAACGATAGTCGCTTTTTGTACGTAGACTTACTGTGAAATGAGTACTTTAAAGGCAAAAGAGAATAATCATGTATGTTGAAGTTTTCCATCCTTTTTTGTCCTACTTGTGGGATGTAATATGTCTTAGAAGCTATCACTGCTAAGATGACTAATACAAACACTTGCTACAAACACTGCATCTGTAGCTTTTACACTTACAGGGTTACTGCTTTAAAATTTTCTGGTTTCTCATAAGCAGCAACTAACCTTTCTTTAGCTGTTTTCATCTCAACATCTTAAGACCAAAACTGGTAATAGAAACTTCATCCCTGCTAGTAGTTTTCATCATACTGCTGTTTCTGTAAGTTGATATTGCAGAACTCAAGTAGATTAATTTCATTTTAAGCTTACGTGTTCGTTAATATGATTCTAAGTTTTGGTGAAGGCTTATTTGTATAAATGCATGGGTTTGGAAGTCCTGTTCAGTCTGAGTCTTTCTGACCTCAAAAATCTGAGCTTGAATCTGATTGAAAATGCTTTCTATGCTGTTTTGTGGTATATAATTAGAGAATTGAACATTAGCATGTAAAATTACTATATGTGTAGCAAAAGAAAGATTGTTAAACAAGAATGAGTTCTTCTGATGTTAAGAAGAATTAGTGATTTGAAAACTGTTGTAGCTAAAATGTTCTAGCTAATCTTGCATTTTCATTTTTAAACTACGGTGAATTTAACTTCATTGTGACATATGTAGAGTGGAGGGATTATTTTCCTTTGCCTTTTGCTTTGACATGTGCATGCATACATATGTATGTCTGCATCTTGGTAACCTGACTTTCTCAAAAGCGGTTCTTGTGTGTGTGGGTTCTTAAGAAGCAATGATTTTTGAATCTTAATTTTCAAAGCAGCGTCTTTAGAAATAAAGTTAGTGTTCTGTTACAACCCAGGTTTGAAGAGGGGAGAGTAATACTGTGCTTCTAACAACTTCAGGTCTACATCTGATAATTTTGTATTTTTCATCTAATAGAAGATGTTGCATTAGATTCTGACGGTAGACCCAGTGTGTGATAGAGGAAAATACCTGTAAGGCTGATAAGAAAAACATGAGATGAACCATACTGTCATGTCTAAATCTGAGATGTATTTGTACTTGCTTAGCAGATGAATGGTGGACAGATCTCCTAGGAGGATAAACAGCTATTTATTAATAGTTAAATACACTTTTTAATAGGGCCATACTTAACAGGAAATAGTTATTAAGTCCTTAAAGAATATAACTCAAAGCTTTGAAATCTTGAAGTACTCCTTTTCTTTGTGCAGTCAACGGCAGGAGCATCATTACTGGCCAACGCCTCACCTCTGACTCTCATGGCATCACCCCTGTCTGTAACCAGTCAGAACGTGACGTCTGCACCATTAACTCCTTTTGGGATGCTGGGTGGCCTTGTTCCTGTGACCGTGCCCTTCCAGTTTCCCTTGGAGCTGCTTGGCTTCGGGACGGACACAGCTGGAGTGACAACCACCTCGGGATCTACCTCAGCGGCTTTCCACCACAGCCTAACTCAGAGTGAGTGGAATTAGTTATCACACTGTGCTATAAGGAAGGATGCATCCTGAAAATGCAATTTAAGAAGGGAAGCAATAAAGTTCTAAGACTCAAATTTAGTTCATGAAAGTCAGTACAGAAGAGTAAATGTGATTTCTTTGCTCATAAAACTTTATGTAATTATCCAAAAATTAACAATTGCCTCTTACAAGTATATACTGGGAATGTAACAATGAAGTTATACTTGGCTTTGAACATCTTTTTTGGGTTAACTTTTAATCCCTGATCTTTAGAGAGGGATATAGCCTAAAAGTCTTCAAAGGTCACAATTCATATAAGAGACTTAATGTGATTGCTCAAAATATCCTTAGCTCAGTAATCTCGGATATCAAGCGATCCTCTTGTGAGGAGGTATCAACCAAGATGGCATTTATTTTTTCTGATTGCTTAGAAAAATCTGTAGGTTTTTAACCTATATCAATTTTTGGTCTTTCCACTGAAGGAAATTATTTGAAAAGTTGCATCCCAGTAGTGAGTCATGATCCTTGCTCTGACTTTTAACTATGTCTGCTGAATAGGTCTGTTTCTATTGACTTATTCCAGCCATCAGAATGCTATCAGGTGTATCTTTTTTCATTGTTGAGATACATCTTCAGAAATATGTGCAAATTAGCATGCTACAATAGCTACACTATAAAAATAAACCCCTCTTATTTCACAAAGGCTGCCTCTGTCCTTAAGACTTAATTTTGATCTCTTGCTCTCCTCCCCCCCTCCTCCAGACTTACTGAAGGGTTTACAGCCAGGTGCTCAGCATGCAGCAACGCTGTCTCACTCACCTCTGCCTGCTCACTTGCAGCAAGCTTACACAGGTAAAGGAATCGTATCTTTCTTACTATTTTTAATTGAGATGTCTGCCCTAGACTGAAACAAAATGTATACCAGAACTGATAGTGGTTTAGAGAAGACACAACACAGGGACAAGCTTTGATAGCAGCAGACAGTATTGTAGTAGTATTTTTGAAAACAGTTTTTTGTCTTAAAATGTCAGGAACAAAAGCTGTCCAGAAATTCCTGTAATATTTTAGTATAGCAGTTCTAGAAACTGAAGTGTCCAAAGTCAGCTAGTGGTGGAAAAAGGAATACTGCTTACTGAATGCTGACCTTTGTTTACACAGGCTGAATAAAGTCTGTAGTGGTGAGATTGTTTTTTCCACTCAATTTTAATTTCTCCTTTGGGGGAGAAACTGACTTTCCAGCTAGAAGGTTCATGTTTCTTGTAAGCGTGTATACATGCGTCAACAGTGTGATGGTTTCCTAATGGAAGGTCTGCCTTCCCTGAGAATTTTTTTCCTTGACAAGTTGCATATTTTGGTTGAGGAGAGAAGCCTGAAGTAGCACATCTCCTTTTTCTGTTTGTAAGGCTTCAGGCTGAAAAATTGTCGTAAAGCCTTAAAAGGTTCAGTTTAGAGTGTAATCCTTTCTTTGCCACCGGGGGTGGGGTGGGGGTGGGGGGGGGAGCAGGCTGTTTGCCAGGAGAAGGAACAGGAAGCGGCTCGCTTGGAGGTTCTTCATCCTGGTCTCAAGAGACCTCAGCATCAAAAACTGGACACCCTTGCTCTAAAAGGCTGTGAAAACCAATTGGCTGTATTTGGTACAGTCTTAATTTTTTTGTCACAGTGAGTGCCATGAGTTGAATACTAAAATGCTTTATTAAAATGTGAAGACTTCTAAAGAAAGGCTTGATTTTAAAATTTGTTTTCAGTATCCCAAGCTGCAACTTCATCTTCAGAAAATGGTATCTTTTGGTATGAGCCTGGTGTATCAGATTCCAACAGTGCGTCTTCTCTGTAGTTCACCTACTAGAAATAGCAAAGTCATCCACCGTATAAAGACAATGTACTTTTTGGTGATGCTAAAGCTAAATGTGCCAAATTCCTTTACCTTTTGCTGTAAGTTATAAAAACTTCACTCACGCTATTATTCTCCTTTTTCTTTTCCTGTGTCTATAAACTACAGATGGAGGCCAAAGTAAAGGGGACACTAAGTTACAGCGGAAAAACCAGTGACTTCTGGACAAGCAAGGGAGCTGAAGCAGTTCTGGTTGGCTGACAGAATCTGCCCAGTTGGGAAAGTGCTTATTGTCACAGGGCTGCTGTTTCTGTCGATGTTTACATATTCTGATCCCAAGCACTGTGGTGAGAGGAAGAAGAAAAAGAAAACAATACTTGATCAAAGAGAGAAGGAAAAGGAGGACTGGTCCTCCTGGTCATGCAGACTGGTCATAGTTTGATCTTGCCTAAAGAAACAAGCTTTTTTTTATCTGCTCTGATTGGCTTTTAAAAGAAATTGATCGTCAAACCCACAGCAGCACAAACTTTTTTTTTTTCCCCTCCCTGGGTGATGTCCAATGAAGAGTTGAAAGCGTGAGAGGAGCTAGAATAGGTTTCTCCATCCATTGTGTAAGGTGGTATCATCCACTTCATAAGTGCCCAGTATAAGATTATGTGCAGGTCCTGAGTGTACTGTATGGTTGTGGACCAAAGGTTATGTAGAATAGGGGTGGTGCTGGGATACTTTGCATTATAATTAATCCCTTATACAAAGGCAGTTTCTGATATGGGCATTTTTCCAGCTTTATAAGGCTGTTTGGCTTTAGGGAGCCTACAGATGTATGCAGTCTCATTAGAGAGTTGCGTTCAAAAACAGATCTCCTGGTACATTCAGTGAGACAGACTACTGGGAAATCCCTTTCTCCTAATTTGATTTTTTTCTTTAATATAAACATTCTTATTTAAGGGAGGAAGAGGATGGAAATTTTCCCATTTACATGAAAAGGAAACCCACATTTTATTCGTCAGACTAGCATTTCTTTCCCACTTTTTTTTTTTTTTCAAAAAAACACCTGTTTTTTCCTCAGTCCTTCCATTTGTTAAAATTTCTTTGCCTTTGTCTTGTGCTTATCTGCTGTGGAAATTAGCATGTCTTTTATAAAACACAGCCAGTTCTTTATCCATTCTAGATCTTCCTCATCTTTCATCTAACTCCTCCCAAAAGCCATGCATTATACTGATTTGCTAGTTAAAGCAAGCTGATGGTGACCTATTCCAGAGCCAGGTTAGTACTGCTTCAGGCATTAGCCAAAGAGGAGTCGTTCAAAAGCGACCAGAGGTGCCTTCTCTTCTGGGGGCTGAATGGGTTGTCTTCAGCATTTCCAGCCCCTGCTGGCCTGGGGAGTTCCTGACCTGAACTCTTTTCTTACATGGTAGCACAAGACTGCAAAGCTGGCTTGCCTTCTCCACCTCCCCCACCTACCCACCCCCAGATAGCAATACATAGACCGGTTCATTTGTAAGTGAGGAAGTTTCCAGCACATGTTGCACTTTCAACACTAGGACAGAACTTTGCTGTTGAGTCCCTTGCGCTGTCAGATAACAGGTGAGAATGGCAGAAATTGTACTTAAGTCATAGGGGAAAGGAGCAAATAAAACAGTATGATGCCCTTCTTCAACCCCGAAGCAATCCTTTGCTCAGAGATACTGAAATTCCTAGTAGCTAGCCTTTCCAGTAGTTTGAGATTGAACCAGTGGCTACTGGTTGTCTTACACCTCCCAGAGAGACTTTGACCCATGGATAATGAATCTTAAATGTTTTTTGATAGATTAACTTATAGCTTTCAGGTTTCTTTTACATGTGATTTATTTTTCTTAGACCAGACAATTTCTTTTCTATTTAGAGCTCATTTTAATTTTATATAAATATATATACATGAATTTAAAATAATATATATTGTGTATTTAGTATAAAACTGTTGGGTTGAGCTCAGCAATAAATGTTTTTGCACAACACTTCTGTGAAAGACAGATTGAATTAAAATAAGATGCATTAGTTCATTAATTTCACTCCATAGCATCTGCCAATTAAATGTGTTTTAGCTAGTGCTGATGTTTTGTATGTGGCGTGTTGGTTAGATGAGCTTGCATCTCCATCGTCAAGGTTAGAGTTAAAACACACAGCTACGTAGACTCTGGCATTCTTAATACTGTGCAAATTCCACCAAAATACCATAAACTATTTACAATGCAAACTTGATCTGATTTTTTTTTTTTTTCCTCTTTCTCCAGGAAGGGTTGGAGGAAGATGGCTTTTGGTTTTTGAGGCCAAACAGTTCTGGCAGGATGCTAATTCTCTAAACTGTACCAGACCTGATAGCTTTTAACAGTGCATGTAGCTAAGGGAGTTGCAGCAGTCAGCCCTCAGGCAGCAATATATTTAAAAGACCCTGTCCTAGGAGAGTTCTACCTCTTCTATGTTTTCCTCATCAAGGCATGTCATTCAAATTGCCATCTTTTGTCTTTGTACTTAATGAAATATTAGATTGGGAGACTTGGAGCCTTTATAACTACAGCACAAATTTTCTTTCAACATTCCTTTCTTCCTGGAAGTATGCCTCATCTTCAGTTGGGAAGCATCCTCTCTAAATCTTAAGAAGGGTAGGAGTATTCCTGTCTGTGTGGCCTATTGAGCTTCTCAGTCTTGGGAAACAAGTCAACTAATACTTATTTTGGAAATAGATAGTAGGATGATCAGAATAAAGAGGACCACACGTTGTTCATGAAGCCAGTTCACACAGCCTCCCAAGACAGTATCTGTTCTCAGTTATTATGCTTCTGAGCTTTGGAATCAGCAACATAATGATGAAAGAGTCTATGTTCCCTGTTCTCCCTGGTTAAACCTAGCAAGGCCAAATCAAAGGAAATAATAGGGTGGCTCTCAGAGACCTTTGCAGGTAGCATAAACAGGATGGGGAAGTAAAAGATACCTGCAACATCCAAATGCAAAATTAGGTTAATACTGTACTATTTTCTGCACAGCAGCAGCTCTTCTACAGACATTTCCCCCCAAGTTTTTACTAGTTTTTAAGGGCCTTTGTTAATAAGTAAACTGTAGTTGTACATACTAAATAACCCTCAGTATTCACAAGCAATAAGAAAGCCAAGTAGAGCTGTCTTTTCCAGACAGCAGGGCTGAACTCGGTTTGGGGACTGTATATGAGCAACATGTCAAGCTCACTGAAAGCCCCAAACGCATGCAAGCAATAATTTCAAACACAGGTTTTAATGTTAAAACCGTCTGGGTAATGTTTTTCTGCTACATGATCCAAAGTCCCAAAAGTCATGGTAGCTATTTTATATCCTTTTGAGACACTTGCAAAGAAAGAAGGCAGGCTAGATGAAAATCGGGCTGCAAAGTTCCCCGATACCTTGGGCTGCAGTGTTATCCTAATCCAAGATGCAAATGGCTGAAATCACTTCGTCCAGCCTTCTCTGTTGATTTGAGATACATGACTAATAGCTATCAACTAAGTCACAAGTGTGGATGCTGTGGGTTTCACATCTGTTTTCTGCTAATCAGAAGTAACTTTTAATTACCTGGGTTCTGCTTCTTGTTTGAATCCAATCAAAGTTGTCTGATGCACAGATTTGGGGGTGGGACAGGTGCCAAGAGCCTGTTTCCTTCCTGCAGTCCCATCGCCTACCTGACCCTTCCTCCACACTCCTTCTCCACTTGGTGCAAGACCCTTGAGGACATGAAAACAGAGAAATCCTGCAACTCTCCCAAGCTGCCATCAGTTGTGTGAACCATTAACCCTCTGGGAGTCATCTTGGACTCCAACTAACTTTATCACATTTGCTGCTACATTCGTAAAAGGAACTTTTGGCTGTATTTATTAGCAAATTCTAATCTAGTTTACAGGTTTTGGTTTTCTTTTGAGTAGTTTTTTTCCACAGATGGATTAGAAGTGTTGGGGTGTTTGGGTTGGTTGGGTTTTGTTTGGGTTTTTTTTTTTCCTTTTTTTGTTAGGTGGGGGGGGTGTTGTTTGGTTTTTGTTGTTTTTTTTTTTAGGAGTGAATTGGTGGAAGCACAGTGGTCCCTCTTCTGCTTTTTATTTTGGATTTTTTTTTGAAGATGGCATTGCAGGGAAAACCTGGAGCCAAGCCAAGCTGTTGAAGGCTTCCTCCTACACTTCCATCTTTTCATGAATCGGGGGGAAATCGTAAAAGGGACACTTGCTTTGTGTTTGGGTTTGGTTTTTGGTTTTGTTTTTTTCTCCATAAAATGAAAAAGGAAGGTGAAAGCAGTAGGTAAATGACTGATTAATTAACACTTTATGCAATTTTAATTTTATAGAAATTAAAAAAAAAGGTTGGTAGATTTTGGTTGGTCTTAGCTCTGGTGAAATGGCTGTTACCCTCCATGACTTACTTGATTCAGGCCTTTGTCCTTTGTTTAAGTGCCTTTTTTTTTTTTTTAATTTTATTTCCCTACCCACTTTAAACTGTTCTCAGAGATCCTGAAGTGCTGGAGGGCATTTTGGAGGAAAATCTTAAGCTTGCCAAGATGGCTTTATGCTGTTATACTATTTGTTCCCTTTTGTAAAGAAAACAAAAGTGTAATGTGTGTAACCTCATAGCTGCTGTACCATGGCATTGGTTCTGTGTGCTTGTGCATTCTTTCTCTCACACTCATACACGTGCACACACACATATACAGCAATATTCCCATGAAACCTGTTCATACTCCTACATTCTGCTGGCTCTGAACACTTAACGGTGAACACTTGTGCAAAGATGGCAGTACAATAAAAAGAGTGTGTGTGAGTGTGCATAAATGTGCATGAGAGAAAGGAAATGGCTAATGGGAATGAAGCTTCTTGCATTTTTCTCTGAAGGTTTTAAATTTGGATCTTAATTAGGTTATGAGTAAACATTATGGGCCCTGTCTGGCAACCTTATTAAATACTGGACCACTTCACACAATTACTGAGTCTGAGGCAAAGATGTGTGACTGACAGCCCCAAGGAGGTGTGTGGGGAGAGGAGGTTAAAATAGCAGCTCGTGACAAGTTTCAGTTGAGATGAATTGTGAGGAATGTTGTGTGTGGCTACTCACATCTGCCTAACACGGTTATTGTGAGGATTCTCACATTTACCGGAATTTATACTTTCTGCTACACATCATGTGTAAGAAGGAATTTGGTAAAACCTGCAGGAGTGCAGCTGCTAACTGAATTTAAACCTGGCTATGCTTCACATGCTGCCTAAATCATGCACCATGAAGTACTTTTCTAGTTGTACTTTTTCTCAGTTTATTGAGATTTCATTAATGGTTTGTTCTCTTAATATAATGAACAGTAAGTTCATGTGGTGTTAGCTGCAAGTGAACCCTTAAAGTAGTGACTGTGCTTGTTTTCTTGTTCTCTGGCAAAATTAGTAATCAGCAATAGGTCATCTAGTGGTTTTAACAATTCTATGCCGAGGATCTATTTAACTTGCCGTAAACAGGCATACCTGAAATCAGTAATTCACTTGGTCAACGAGTGCTAAACTTAAGGTAACACATGTACGCATCACTAGACTGCGCTAGTGCTGTGATGTCCTTCCCTTAGGGAAGATCTAATTTTGAGTTGCAATGTGAAAAGGAAGCATTTACTTTCCAGAATGGAAATGGAATGAAGAGTCCTTCATAAGTGGAGAACTCGTCTAGAGAACACATAAGATAGCAAATACAACATGTTCCTGTGGCAGAGAACAGCCTAACTGCTATTTCAGTTCTTAGCTTGTCCTCACATGTTTGAGTGAACCTGTTTATGTAAACTAGGCCATAGGCAGATTTCTTCTACCACTCTAATGGTGCCAGTCAAAGACAGGACTATTGCTGGTAGCTCAGCCAGTTGGAGTGATAGTGAGGGTGCTGCTTAATGTGCCTTAGGTACATCATTGAAGTTACTTCAGGGGAATTTGCCACATCCACCTGTGGCAGTAAACTGAGCTAACCTGGCTCTTCTGTCGCTGTCTAATTCATGTTGGGCACACAAACTCTTTAGCCTAGGCTGATCTGTGAGATGGGGAATCTACAGTTGGTGATGATGGGTACTGTTGCAGTCTTTTTTAACAAATGCAGCTGTTGTGAATATCTGTCTGTCTGCTGCTTAAGAAATCTCTGCCAAAATAAGCAGCCAGAAGTATGCTTACTGGGTCAGTGGAAAGATAACCATTGTGTAGGGGAATGCTTTGTTTGTGGATACTTCTGGTGTGGCTTCATCATCCTTTCTCTATGACCCAGTGATCCCTTGCTGCTGTAATAGCCTTTTCGGGCCGTAGAAAGCCCTGCTGCTGCTATTGAGTTATGCTGAGAGATCAGCATGGCCTGGAACTGGCTCAAAACTGGGGAAGTACAAAGATTCCCTACAGCTGTTTTTGCACACTTCTCATAAATAAAACTGTGCTAATCTTGTCAGTAGTCAAGGATATAGGTCTGTATTTTTGTAGCAGTTTCTGACAGCTATAATTCTACAGAGCAACTCTGGAGAAAAAACAAAAAAAACAAACCCAAGCCACCGTGTTCTATATCTAGAAGTGAATTTCAGTCTCTTCCCTTGCCATCGTCTCCTGCGTAGGTGATAACCATTAACTAGTAAGTTTTTCTTTATGGTGAAGTAATCCAAAGCAAGCAGCGTACACCATGTTTGACTCCTATCATGCTCAGTACTAAAGGGTTTTGGTTGGGGGTTTTTTGGTGGTGTGTTTTCCCAGAAGTGTGTGCAGATTTATTTTATCAACAGACAGTTGATTTGTTACTGTCTAATACCAAGAGAAAAAGAAAGAAAAGCAACGAAAACCAGTCAGGAGATACCACCATCACAGGCCGAACCACGTAGCTGCTGAGGCAGCCAGGGCTTCTTTGAGACTTCCTAGATTTCACCAGAGGAGTGGAAAGTGGGGCAAGAAACTTTCTGGTGTGCTCAGCTTTTTCCATATAAGGCCTTAGTTTGATTAGTAGTCACTAATATCAACTATGCAGATAAGTATTTACATGTTTCAGTGTTACATGCATTCCTTCCCCCAGCTACCCCTCTTAACACACGTGGAAGTTTTACCCAAAGAAAATGGAATATTTTTTGAATGTCTGTACTGCAGAAGTCTTTTTTGCTAACGTGAAGAAAGAAATTTGTATTTTAAAAAAGAAACCCTTTCACTGGTGCAACACCTAGTGTCAAGTGTCATGAAGTTGCTTCGAGAGGGAAGCTAAAATCACCTCTTGTGACAGGTTTGAGTGAGAGTTTTTTAGAATATTCAGCTCTCAGAATTGGTTTAAGAAGCTGCAGCAATGTTTTGTTTTGTTTTTCAAAATGTACAGATTGGGTTTGGGGAGAACTAGTGAGACATCCCAGGTTTCTTTCTGCTATCAGAAGTAAATGAAATCAATTTCTCACTGAAATGAAGTTGCTTCTAAACAAGGGGAGTTATTTGCTACACAGTAGCTGGATCTTTAAATAAAAGCTAAACTGTGATCCCCAGGTATTTCTCACTGATCTAGTTTTGTTGTATGTAACTACAAATAACAATTTAGCTCAGAGGTGAGAACTGTAGTGTGTGTTTTATTGCCAGTGATTCCATCATGTAGCAATTAGTACCATGTTCTTACATAGTTCTCAAGATCCATACTGGAAATAGATGGAGAAATTTTATTTTTGGACTACTGTTTAAAAAAAAATTACAAAATTAACTGCTACTTTTTACCCCCAAAAGTCTACTGAGCGTTTTATATTTTAGCATTTAAACTAGTGCCCTTGTTAAGTGATTTGTCTCTTGTAGTCTTCTTTTGCTGAGGGTTAGAAGCATTTAATGAGTAATCCTTAAAATGTTGGCATTTTCTAGCTTAAAGTGAGGTGCTTATAATAAAAGGGCATCTGTGATGATAACTTCTATTCAAAAGCACTATGTTCAGAATATTTAATTGGGGAAGAAAAGGAGTGTGAGCTCAAGTCCCTTTAGTTCTGCCTGATAAAAGAGGCTCAGTCATGAACAGAGCATCCAAATACCTGCCTGCACAGCTAACGGTCGTGGGGATCATCCCCTCGACAGAGGTTTGGCCTCAGTATCCTTTGTTTGGTTTCACTTACGGAGTGTATATTTGCAAGTTTGGATACAGCCAGCTTAACTGTACCTGATTCGCTGTAATCCCCAAGACAATAAAAGGCTGAGAAACAAATTAACAGTGTTTCCTGCCTTTCACTAGGTAGCCCTTTTGCTAGGTAGCTCAGAACAAACAGCTGGCCAAGTGCTGTGTTATAAATGAATGTTAAATCACAGCTAGAATTCTTTGCATTCCTTGGCTTCAAACAAAGGAATGCAGTTACTATGAGATAGCAAACCTGTTTGAGTTGCTGATTCCTGTGATGCTTTACTCAGTCCAGCATGAATTTGTACAAGGTCACCTTCCTCCTTTTAATACTTGCATATTTTGGATTATAGGGCTTAGTGATGGAGAGAGGATCTTAACAGCTGCGTGCTCACCTGATGAGCTCTCCAGAGAATCTCCCCTGTGAAATGCTCCCCTCTTGTGACAACAAGCCTGAACAGCCAAATGCAGCTACATTTGGGTGGCTAGCAGCACTTTCATTTGGATTTTTAGGGAGATGTGTTCCAATAACTTCAAGGGATACTGTGTGTTAAATATCTGATTTCTTTCCTCTCTCCTTATAAAACTGGACCTGAATGCAAGTTTTGAGTTGTCTGGGTTTTTGTGGGTTGGGTTGTTTTTTGTTTGTTTGTTTTTTTGTTGTTTTGGTTTTCTTTTTTGTGTAATAATCTCAGGACCTGAAAGATTGTAGCATTTAGTGTGTCTTAAAAATGATGTACTGTACCAGCCATGGATTTTGTAAATACACCTGTCTCCCTTTTTTGTATTTTAATTTTTTAAAAGTGTGTAAGGCTCTTTGCCAGAGGAACTGGTGCCTGCTTAATTTCCATCCTGAACTGAAGCAGGAAAAGGAAGAAGCTGCTGCCACAAAAGCCCGCATCAGTTCCAAATGTGTATATTGTTCTGGTCAGTTTAATGGCTGTTAGTCTTTTGTTAGTTGGGAAGTCCGTTTGTTCCCCTGCACGTTCCCAGTTGTGGCTAGCAGAGCCCTATCAGGGAGACTAATTTTTACTCTTGTGTGTGACTACTTGATGCTTTGACTCCTTCCAGATACTCAGGTTTGCTATCCCTGAGACGTCTGTTTCCAGAGGTCAGGACTATCGACCATCTGCAAGAATAGCCAGAGAGTTTTATGAGTGCTTTGGTCCAAACACAGTAATAGGGTTTGTATCCTGTGAACCTTGCAGATAACCACCTCCACCTGTTCCAAAAGGTGGACTTGCCCTTTTATTTTCAGCTTTCCTGAAAGGAGTGCAAAGATACTTTTTTTGGCAGCAGACTTTGCTCTGCGATCCAACCTTGCTGGCAGACCCCTGTTCTGCAGTAGGAGCCTTACTCAATTCAGCGTAGCTGTTCCCTGTCCCTAACTGTGACAGGCTTTTTTCATGAGTGTACTTTTCTTTTTTAATGTCATGTGTCTGTGCTGTATTAAATAAAGAGGAATGTACATATTAGCCCTGTCTCGTCATTTCTCAGAACAACAAATATGTAAAAAGGCTTCCCATGAAGGGCTGTCGCTTGGGGTTTTTGGCGGGTTGTTCACTGGTGCTTTGGGGGGGGGGGGGCTGCTAGCGAAAGCGAGGGAGGTACTGCTCGCACGGAGCAGCGCTTTAATCCCATGTTAGTTTTAGAGGGATCTTGCCTTCTGAGGTGCTTTATCCCCAGGCCCTGTCTACCCTCCCAGCCTGAGGTAGGAACCGAAGGGCACTGCCACGCTGGCCCCGCCCCGCGCTCCCAGGGCACCATGCGGCAGGCGTCTTCCAGGCCGCGCGCGGGGAGGTGCTGCCCAGTCAGCGGCCTTCCGCGCGCGCTATAAAAGGAAGGGGGCGGGGAGAGAGAAGAAGTAGGTACATAGAGAAACGGACTCACAGCAGCCCCAGTGGCCTAATGGATAAGGCATTGGCCTCCTAAGCCAGGGATTGTGGGTTCGAGTCCCATCTGGGGTGACTATATTTTTCGCATCCGCAACCCGCCCAAGCACTTCAGCGCTCTAAACCGCGGCAGGCGCTAGCCGCGGGCCTCCGTCTCCCGCGGAGGCCGAGTGCCCCTCGCTCGCTCTAACGGGCTGCGGATCGTTTTAAGGCCGCAGCCCCGGAAACGCGTGGGCGGGTGGCGGTGGGGGCGCAGGGCTGCGGCCTAGCGCGGCTTCCCGCAGCCCCGGGGGCGTCCCCGTGATCCCGCTCCGGTTCCTTCGGCCCGCGCTCCCAGCGCAGAGGCCGGCGGCGAGCCGCCTCTCCCTCAGCCCAACGGTCTAGCGCGGGGCGGCGGTGGTGGGGAGCGCACACGGGCCACGGCACGGCCCCGCCTGAACGCTCGGACCTTCGGCACTTGACCGCCGCTGGCTGGGGGGGCCGGGTAGGACAAGGCGATCGCGCACTTCGGTTCTCGACAGCCCACGCTGGCAGAACGGCGCCTCCTGGAAGCGCACGCAGCCCAGCCTCCTTCTGCGCCCCCGGCCCGAGAGCGTGGGGGTAAGGTCTGCGCGCGCCGGCCGCTTCTTTATTGGCCGCCGCAGCGAGGCGGCGGCGCTCGATTGGTGCGCGGGGGGGAGGGGCGAAAGATGGCGGCGCTCGGCTCCCCCCTGCGCACCCTGCGTGGGCTCCTGCGGGAGCTCCGCCACGCCAGCGGCCGGGCGGGCCGCCCCTACCGCCACACGCCCGCCTACCGGCACATCGTGGCGGCCTTCCGCGCCCACCGGGTACGCGCGGGCGCCTCCCTGCCGCTCCTCCGTCCTGCCTCCCCCTCGGCGAGGCGAGGCGGGAGCCCGCAGCCGGGTGTGTGAAGTCTCCGGGGTTGTTCCCTCCTCTCTGTAGGTCACCAGCGAGAAGCTGTGCCGGGCCCAGCAGGAGCTGCACTTCCAGGCTGCCACCTACCTCTGCCTGCTCCGCAGCGTCCGGGAGCACACGGCCCTTCACCAGGAGTACCACGGCAAGGGGGAGCGCTCGCCGGAGGAGGTCGCCGGCCTGGTGGGCTTCAGGTTGCCTCAGCAGCCGGGAGGGAAAGGTTAAGATGATTTTACTGTGTTACATACTTATTCCTGAATAAATATCCTAGAATTACCGAAACGGGCTGGCTTTGCTAGCTTGTGCCTTCTGTCAATTCTAGGTTGCCGGTACGGTGTGAAAGAGCCATAACTGGGAATCCATTTCCCAGTTGATCAAGCGTACCAGGCCCACCCCTTGGATCTGAACGCATGGTATGACAGGCAGCCTCCATGGAAAGAGAGATAGGTGGTTTGTAGTAGAAAAACATGACAGCCTTCACTGCTAAACTTTAAAAGGAGTTGCAAGTAAGAGAGAATTTGCCTGTTTACTGTAGGATTTTCCAGCCACGTGGGGGGTCCTGAAGCAGAATTTTCTACCCTCCCAATAGCAAAGGCGCTTTCCTTAGAATAGGGGTCCTCAAACTTTTTAAACAGGGGGCCGGCGTGTGGATGCAGTGGCAGGCAGTCATCTGTGGCTGCTTGGTTTCCCCCCCCAAACCCCCGGCGGGGGGGGGGGTGGTGTCTGTAAATACCGGGGGCCGTATCCAGCCCATGGGCCATAGTTTGAGGACCCCCGCTTTAGAACCTTGGGGGATTCTGACAGACACTGCAGTAGCACAATCCTCTTTCATCTTGAAGATACTTTTTCCATATCAGTCAGCTGGTGGTAACAATTCAAACACAAGTTACACATTTCTTAGTGTCTCTGAGCAGTTGACTCTGCGACTATAGGGTTCCTGTGCTGTTCTTAGACACCATGCATCTCAGAAATACTGAAGTGAACAGCTTACTGCCAGTTACACTAGATAAGTCAGGTTGCAGTTTTCTTGTCTTGCAATCTGGAACAGCAAGTTTCTTTTTATAAGAAAAGAAGTATTGGCTTGAATTGTTGCTGCTCTCTTCTCTGAACAGGGTTGAATTGTATGAAAGATACACGAGATCTGTAATCAGGCTGACTTACAATGGATAAAATGTGAGGCTTGTTTACATGGGGGAGGAGCTAGAAGCAAGGCTAACAAGTGCGCTTCCCCCCCCCCCCCCCCACTACCAGGGGAAACAAACTATTCTGACAGAAAAGCATTGCAAATAGATTTAGATGAAGTAATTCTATGTATTTTTCTTCCCCTGTATGTGAAACCTGGGGATAGTTCCAATCCCCAAAGTATAGTGGAGAGGCACAATAGATCCTTAAATCTGGGAAGATTTGCACTACTTAGGTCAGGTAAGGAGATGTGAACTACAAGTTTTAAGGTTCTGTAGACCAAAAATCTGGTTTGCAACTCTTGCAGTGTCTCACTAGTTAAACGGAGTTTTTTTGGAAGTGTCGATAGCCCAGGCGAGAAAGTACCAACCTGTTACAGCAAAGTAGATGAAAATTATGCGAAGTCAGCATACCCTAAGAGTGGCTGTGATGTACTACTTGTTCTGTTATTTAATGCAGCTGCTGCATTCTGCAGTTTGCCTTCCAGATGGACTAAGGGCTCACTCCATCCAAAGTCTGTAGTATATTGTTCCAGAAGAAAAATAAATGGCTCACTGAAAGTAGTTCTGGAAGAAAAACTGAAATTTGGCCAGAAATAGATGCTCCTTAAAGAGTACCTAGAGTTAAAGGTTGTACGGTGTGGGTAAAAATAGTAACTAAAATTTCTCTATTTCCCCTAAACACTTAAGTACTAAGTAGAGAAAATTTTAACCGCTGTGTCTCTTCCAGTTACTTCCCCTTCAATCCAAAGTCATGACTAAAACAGTAAATGTGAATATTAAAGAAAAAACAAAGCTGGGACGTGCTGAATAGCTGGGGGGCACTGGGCAGGGAATCTTTTCCTAAACGTGTTATAGAAGACTCCAGTCAGAGCATTGCATCTTCTCTGTAAGTCCTTGTGAAATCCAGATAGTCGGCGGTGGGGTTTTTAATGGCTTTTTTTGTTGCCCTTTCTCTACTTGTATTAAGCTAACCTTAGGAGTTGAACACGACCCTGGCTGTGGACGAGAGCCGATCGTGGCGACAGGCACTGGCGGCTTTTGGGCACTAGATGGCAACGCCGTGGTTAAGAAAGGGATACTCGCAAAATGCAGGCGTTAGAATATAAATTGTGAAAAATGTTCTTTTTGAGACTGGTTGTTGGCGCTCTGGAAGTTGAATTAGCTTCAGTTTTAAGGGAGGTGCGCTAAAAGGCGGCTGTTGCCCTGGCTTTTCTCACCAACGCGACCGTAATTGCGCTGACGGCTTGAGGGAACGGAGCTGCACACAACGGTGCCGAACGTCACTCCCACGCAGGGACCAGTCCGCGAGGGGCAGGCTCCGTCAGGGCTAGCGCTGACACGCGCACCCACGCTCGCTCCGTCGCCCGGTGAGCGCGGCCCAGCGCAGGGGACGCGTCTGTCCTGGGGACCAGGCGGCGGGGCTGTGAGAGGCGCCCCCTGCGCAGCCCAGGCTTCCCGCCCGCTTTGCGTTAATCCCAGCCACGTGCTTCGGCACGTTACAACCGACCGCCCTGCGCCTGCCCCGGCTGGGTTTCGCCTCGGAAAGGCAGGGACGGCCCCCACCGCCCCCTCCCGGCGGGCCTCCCTGCTGCCCACCGCGGGCGCGGCCACTGCGGACCAGGCCGCGCCGCCGCCGACCCGGCGGCCGCGACGTCACAGCGGCTGCGCGGAGCCGCTCGGCCAATCGGCGCGCCCCAGGGGCCCAGCCCGGTGAAAGGCTCGACGGCCCAATCGTGGGCCTCGCAGCGCGGTGCGTCACCGGCCGGACGCCGCGCTTGGTGGCCAATCAGCGGGCGGCCAAGGCCCGCTCGCGCTGACGTCGCGGAGCGGACGAGGGTGCCTAGGGCGCGTGCGCGCGGGCTTCCGTTACCGCTGGCGCGCGCGCGTGGCAGGCGTGAGAGGAAGCGGGAGGAGCGGAGGGGGGAGGGGAGGCGGCGGCGGCACGGAGGCCGGCGCGTGGCAGGTTTCCCGCTCCGCTTTCCACCGGGAGCGCGAGACAGGCAGCGCCCGCCTGCCCTCCCCGCGGCGTCGGGGGAGCGGCTCCGCCCGGGCCCGCGAGTGACGCGAGGGGGAGGGCTGAGCGCCGCGCCGGGCCTCGGGCCTTGTAGGCCGCTCTCGGCGTGACTCGGCCGCGCTGCGCCGAGCCCTCGCGTGCTCAAGATGTCGGCGCAGGCCCAGATGCGCGCCATGCTGGACCAGCTCATGGGCACGTCCCGGGACGGTAAGTGCCCCCCGGCCGGGGCGGGGGAGGGGAGGAGGGGGCGGAGCTGCCGAAGCCCCTGAGGTCACGGCGGTACCGGGCAGGCCGGCCGGCCGTTCGCCGTGATTGGCAGGCCCGGGGCCTGCTCCCTGCCGCCCCCTGCGGGGCGGGGCCTGCCGAGGCCGTAGGTCAGCGGCGGGGTGGGGGCCTTCGGCGCTGCCGCCCCCGGGGCTCGGGGGAGCCGGGCGCCACCTCCACCCGGGGAGCTGCCAGCGCCAGCCGCGTCCGAGTGGCGGGGGGCCCTGCTGGTGCTTCAGCTGCCGTTTAAGGCCCGCTCCCCGCGGTACCCGGGGCGCGCAGCGGAACTGCGCCTCAGAGGGCGCGCCCGCGGAGCCTTCCCGCGCGGCTCACCTCTGAGGGAGGCAGCAGCGTGATAGATTCAGATAGCCGAAAAATTCCCCCCAGCCAGCAGCTGCTTCAGTAGAGCAGGTTTTGGTGGGTTTTTTTTGGTGGTGGGTTTTTTGCGGTTTTTTTGTTACTATAATTTTGTCTAAAGTCTGACCCAAACCATCATTTCAGTCAGCAGGTGGATATGGCTGCTGCTTTCTGAAAAAGAGTGTAGTTAACCCTAGTGGGCAAATTTTCTTAAAAAACAAACAAGCCTCAAACAGCTAACTAAAAGCTTAACATCTAGAGGCAGTAATCCCAAGGGGGAGATACTAGATGTACAGTCAGGTTTCAGATCATGCTGCGGTCACATAGTGAATTGAAGATTATCACTGTGTGAAGCTTCTGAGAATTTTTGTCAAAGTGCGTGGCAATCAACATGAGAGTTTGAACTGGAAGTCGCCCATCAATCCAATTAATTTGGAGGCTGCTAGAAAAAAGCAGTTCCTTTTATGCTGTGTAGCATTTTATTTATAAACAAGGGAATACTGCGCCCGAGCGTAGACAGCAATTAGAGATTATTTAAATGTTCTGGATGTTGTACTCACTCTCACAAATGTGTTACATGTTTATTGAAGCTTAGTGCTGAATTAATGGTTACCTGTTTTACCATGCACAGAGTAGGCTGTATGAGCTGGGATGTACCTTGTACGTGCCAATCATCTATTGGTACTGGGGTAATGTGATTTGACAGCTTTTTTTAGTGTAATCTAGAACTTTAAATAAACGTAACTAGTGTTTACATACCTAGTATATCGCTAATGCTTTCTGCTAAGTGCTTATAGTTGTTTTAAACAAAGGCACGTTAATCTCATTGGAAAGCTCCTGTTCTGCAGAGATTGCCTTCCAAAGCAAGACTGGTTAGTGAGTAGTCATCATGCAGGATCTGATTTAGGGTGTTTTTTGTTTTACCCCAGAAGATTTGTTGTGGCTGTGCATGTCTGAGTGCTTGGCAAAGTAACATTGTGCTCGTGAAACTCAAAGTCTTCCCAGTGTTGGCACCTAGATTGCTGTTTCAGAGCTACCCTAAGACGACTCAGAAGGTTTAAAGAGCAGGGGCTGTTGTAATTTTTGAATGTGTTTTCTGTTGGGTGGTGGGAGAAGAGTGGGATTTACCTGTGACACTTAAAAATGCTAAATGGCTAAGATCTAAACCAGGAAAAGCAATTTCAGACTAGATTTCCTTCAGCTTTATGAGAAAGCAGTTATTTTATTGATAATTGTATTCACCCTCCCACCTGCCCTGTAATACCCAAACTGCATGGGGTGAACTGTTCAGAAACTAACTGGCTAGAGAGCATTTAAACAAAATTGGCAGGATGGGGAAGGATAAGGAGAAAAGACTGTTTGCAAAACTAGCTTCCGTTATTGAATTAAGTGGGGAATTGAGGATCTCAGTGTAATACCATTCTAGTTTTCTAAAAAAAAAAAAATATTAAAAATTCAGTGGAGCAATATTTAAATGAAGTGTGTACAGGAATTGAAAATGATCCCTTTTTTGCAGACCTGGTCCTTAATAAATTCAAGGCCAGGCTCAAGGTCATTGAAGGATTGCTAACCTTGAGAGTAGTGGGATTTGGGGTTGTTTGGGGTGGTTTTTTTTATGTTGCTGCCACCTTTGATAGATACTCTGTTTCTAGTAATATGCAAATTGCAGGTTTTCATTAGAATATGGTGATTTTTTTTATTTGTTTATTTCTTGGTAGGCCATAGCTCTCATTTCACCACTTGTCCCCATTGCCTTTGATTTTCCTCTGCCTGGCAACACAATAGAGTTTAAAATGTTTTTAAAATAAAAAATCTTTCTTGGGTGGTGTTTGTGGTTTATGTTCAGAATTACCAAAGTGCTTTTTACTTTCCTAATTAACAGTTTTATACTTGTACAGAGTTTTTGGTTTTGGGGGGGGGGGGGGGAGGGGCAGGGCAGCAGCAGCGGCAGTTGTTTTTGGGGTTGTTTTTTTTTAAGGAGTCTAGAATGTGCAAGTTTAAAATTCTTACCTATATATACAAGCAGATCAAACATTTGAGCTCTTCAGTGGGAACAGAATAAACTCAGAGGTAAATTCAAAGCCAGTAGTGGTGGCTGAATACGTAGTCTGTATTACTTTATGGGGTTTATAGTATCATTTGTAGAGAAAGGAATGTGCTCTGAAAATGGTTTTGAAAATTCCACAACGAGATGCTCAAACATGGTTTTAGGAGATGAGCTGTAGGCTGTTAATTGTGGAAGTTTGTGCACGCGCGTTATAACTGGTGTCCCTGGGGCTGGAATGGAGAAGCTCAGAGGACGTAGTTATTAAATGTTTTTATGGATTTGCTGTTAAGCTCTGAGAACACCTAGAAAGCACAGTTCTGCATTGGTCAAATTGATTCAGGAAATATCCACTGAGTTGTAAGAATATTTATGAAAAATAAACTGTAAGGAGCCTTTTAATTTCAAATGTAGCTGCCCAACATGTGGCTGTCTAGCAGTAAGTATGTAGCTTTGGGCCTGCCCCTTGCTGTATCCTCCCCCAGAAGGCCCTATGCTTGTGGGCCGGAAGAACCAAGAGCTTTGTCACTTGCTTTGGCAAGTGGCCTGCTTCCTCCCTTGTCTCAGTTTTGGCAGTGGGATAGACGCAGTTGTAGTCACACAGTGTCACTCAACATGTGATGAACTGCTGCCTAGTACCTGCCAGGATCTGAGGTTCAGGCAGCCTCTTTGCCAGCTGTTCAGACCAGTGCCCTGCTGCTCTGTGCTTGCCTTTGCTCATGTGACAGACACCTGACAGAAGTGAAACAGAAGGGACTTGGCAGATGCTCTTCAGGAGTTTCCAGTGCATTACAATTCTTGGAATTTATCTGGGATATCTGAAAAGCAGTTGTATTGTTAATGTCAGTACAATGAAATCATTCTGTAAATAGCAGGTATGCCTCTGTTACAAACCTCGAAAAGTATATTATTTAAAAACAAACTTTTTTTTTTTAAATACCTTAAATATACCTAACGAACTTCTCTTGCATGCTTCTCTGACAAGAACTGGGGAACTGGATTGGGTGTCAACCATGCCAAAAATTCGAAAAGTTAAAAAACAAAAAAGGCAGCTTAGATTTTCGTGTTTGTAAAAAGATGGACTAATTTAATGGAGTCATGACTGCAGACTGGAAAAAACGCTTCTCTGAAGTATCATTCCAAGTACTGATAACCCAACGTACTTAAAAAAAGAGAAGCTTAAGTAAATATAAACTACTGAATATGTTGTGTGGGTTTCCCAAATATTGAGAAATAAGGAGTGCTGAAGACAAGTGCTAATCTTAGGTATTTAGATACAAATGTTTTCTTCATACGGTTTTTTACTGTTAGCACTTAAACTAAAGGAGTTTTTATTACATGTGTCAATAGGTAAAAGGTTAGTTCAGTTTGAATTTATTGTTAATGACCAGAGCTGCAGGAGCTCATCACTCAGAAGTATTAGGAATAAGCTTATAGAAAAGTGATTTTTATTTTTTTAATACTATTTTTCAGCTGTAAAATTGAATAAATATGCTTAGGTAAACGCTGGTTTTGCCATTCTAGAGAATAGTCTCTAGAAAACAGGAGGGATCCTTACAAATAGGATCCTAACTTTGTAAAATAAATAGTCATTTACAAATTGAGCAAAATGTTATCGATTGATATTAATACCATAGGATTTTTTTTTTTCTTCCCCAGAATATAGCTGAAATGAGCAAAGATTGCCAAGTTTTCCTTAAAAAGGCTTGATTGTAAAGATCCCATGTTATCTTAAAACAAGTTGTCTTGCTCAACTGGTTTGTTTTCTGACAGGTCAGTGACCTGCTCTGCCTTCGTGTGTGAGGAACGGGTTAGAAGCAGAGGGTGGAGCAGGATCATTCTGACAGTAGTGCAGACAGAGCAGATCCAGCTGGCCCTGAAGCAACACATCTTGAAATTGCTAAGACCCGACTGTCACAAAGAAATGTGGTGATGGTTTTGGTTTGTTTGTTGGTTGTTGTTGTTTCTTTATAATTGTCACTACATCGAAATTAGGTTATAGTCTACAGCTGTGAAAAACTAGCAGAGTTAATTAGATTCTTCTTAAGAGACAGGTACATTTGTGTGTGCTTCTGAGACTTACATGTGGTCATGGAAATGATACCACAAGCATCTTAACAAATATTGCGCTATGTGATTAAGCAGAAAAATCTTAGAAGCCTCTAGATACACAGAACCTGTATATATAGTGCCAATTAACATCTCTTTTGTTTCACCTGCTAGCTTTTTGAGCCAAACTGCTTTAAGTCTTTACTTCTGTACTTCGCCTGTTACTAGTAAAACTCTTGGGTTTTTTTAATCATCATCTTCTGGCACTGAAACTTAAAATTTCGGTTTTGCATCTATTCACGTCTTAATCAGCTTTTCTGTTTTGTGCTAACCACTTCAGTTATGCTTAATAGTGGTTATTAATGTGTGACTTCTCTGTCCTCCTTGTTTGGGAGGAGTTGAAGTGACACCCTTGTGCTTATCTTAATCATCTGCTGTTTGTTTGACATGCTGTATATGGAAACAGAGGTGTCATTTAGAACTTGTAACTTATTTTTAAATTTTTTAGTTTCCATATGAGATTATTGGAAGAGTTCTCTGTGTACTTAAGGATGGGTAGTGAGTTGATGTTGGCATATTCAGGGTACATAGATTTTGTTTTGCACTTTGCTTTACACTTGTGTGTGGAAGGTGGTATGTGCTTTTGAAGTTTCAGTATCTTGTACATTACTGGAGGACCACTAGACATTTGGGTAGCCTCAGGCTGCGAGCCAGGTTAGGGAGCCAAGGGCCTCAGAGAGCTCCTTTTTCAAATATGGAGCAGCAGCAAAGTAAAGGCAGAAGAAAGTATCTTGTATACATAAATTTCTGGAAAACCTACCCAAAATGTGGAATTGATTAACAGCTCAGAAATCTGAAAGTAGTAGCAACACATGAATTTCATTAAAAGGTTCTGTATTTGTCAATCAGGAGTGATCAGAAGGCTTTAAGAGCAATGGTCATGTTTAATGAACTGTATTTGCTGCCTCCATTATAAAGTTCTAGTACTCTAGCCCTTGAAAATGAGGGGAACAGGGAATGACAAGGGATTTTTCTACTCTCGATTTGGGACACCATATGAAATGACATTTATGAAGAAGCACATGGGTATATTCATACCTCATTGAAAATCACTCCTGTATTTGTTCCACTTGTAACGCATTAACGAAAAAATAGTTTCATTATTTTCTGCATTCACAAGTATTAATTCAGTCATAGTGTAAAAAACAAGCAGTCCTACTTGGAAGTATATTGTTCTAAAGGTGTTACAGTAAAAATGCATCCAGTGTTAGTGACAATAATATCAGAATTAGTTGTGTGTAGCATGGACAGGATCTTCTGTCACTGCATGAGCCTCAATTAAATAATGATGTTGAATACTTGTTATACAGGCCTTGCTTTGCTGATGAAGTTTGACATGAAGTCTTTATCCTGATAGTCCACCCAGTTAGTAGCTCTTCCTGAGTAAAGCTTTTGGAGTCTCTTGCCAACACGTTGAGACTCATACTTCAAAAACTTGAGTGGAAAGCTGGTTGGTTTTGGTTGGTGTAGCCTAATGCAGGAAGTCAACAGCATGACAATGAAATTGCACGTTGTTGTCTTTGCATGGTTTGCACCATTAATTTGCGATTAGAGGTGACAGTTGGATTATAAAGGGTAATTCTCACCAATGCACTGGCATTATTGTTAGTAGTGTATTATGGTAAAATAGTAAGAGGTGCTGGATCAAATAAATCATTGTTATAAGCATTTTATAATGTTGTCATTGTTGGTATGTAAATGTTCATTCTGCTGGTTTGTGATCAACATTCCTGTTCAGTGTATTTTAGAGGCTTGTTAATAGGTTAGACTTGGGAGTTCAGAATGAATTGTATAGCACAAGTGCCCATTGTGATCTTAACTTCTAGATGGTTCCTTAATCAGCAGTTTGCATTGGTCTTGAATACTGATGTTACTTTTGTAGTCAGCATGTTTAATACAAACTAGAAAATTTCCTTTAGAGACTTTACATTACTGCCATCATCTTAATGTTTGTCGCTCTAGTTGTGTGGTTTCTTTATGCTTATAAAGGATATAAGATATGCAAGTGTAGAAATTGCCTTGGTATTTGGCCTTTTTTTCTTTTTCTTTTCTTTTCTTTTTTTTTTTTCCTTCCTGAATTGTTTCAATTGTGTTTTCAAAGTTCTTTATTCATCGGGAAAGTAATCTCTTACAGAAATGTGGTTTGGGCCAGGTACTTTCAGTAAAACTGAGGCTGCTGCTTCTTGAGGAATATTTAAATTTTTCTGAATCTCCATACAAATTTTATCAATCATATGATGTGGTTTGTTTTTTTTTAATGGAGAAAAATCTAATTGGAAACACAGGGATGGCTTATAGTAATAGGTGTTGACTCCTTTAATGCCCTGGTAAATTAATTTCTTTAATGAGCATGAGTTCTAAAGATCAAGTAGTTGAACACTCCGCTGTTCTTCAGAGGCAGGGTTAAATAAGTTGCTATTCTGAGCTAACTTAATTATTTACCTATGAAAATAGAACTTGTAATAAGGTCTGAAATATCAGTCGTAGTGGCCTCTTTACAAACATTTAAGGATACTTCTAAAATTTAGGTGATCACAGCTACATGGTACCTAGATGTTATTATTTTCTTACAGAATATAGAAAGCCTTTTTTAATACTCACAAACATTGCTTAGCATTCACACAACTGTTTGACAGTGCGAGTGTATCAGCCTATGTACAGTTTGACAAAGAAAAGCAGCATCTTGGTTACCTGATGTACCACTGAAGTCCTTGGCTTAAGAACACATCTATTCACGTTCTTTTAATTCTTAGAAGGCATCTGCAAAAGTCTCTTTCACTATAGGCTGAATGTCAGGCATATAGTGGATCTGTAGATTTTATTCCCTGCCCCCCCCACCTCCCCCCAGCAACCTGTGTAGACCCCAGGTCATCACCTACTCAAGATGATTCGTCTGTTAGGGCAGCAGCAGAATGCATCCTCTCTGTCTGCCAACAGGTCTGTGCTATGTAGGGGTACTGAGGCTCACAAAATTCATGAAGAAGTAAAAACATTTTCCTCTGAGGTTACCAGACTAGGGAATGAGCTGCCAGAGGGACACAAAATTCAGTCATTGTTAGGACATAGTATATGGCACCTTTTCCTTTTGATAAACCTTTCCTTCTGAAAAGGCATAAGTTAAAAAGAAATGGGAATGTATGGAACTGCTTTTCATAGAAAGGAAAAGATAAATATCTGCGTGTTCCGTGTATGGGAGCTTTTCTGAAAGCCTCGTAAATACTAGACCAAAGGCACAGTGCAGAAAGAATAAACGTTGGAACCGAAAGGTGGAATGTGTTCTTGAGGCTGTCATTGATCAGTTTCTGCTACCTTCCACACACCACACACACCCCCCCACCCCACCCCACCCCCCATGTTGCCTTACCTCAGTTTGGTAATTGTGATTATCACACTAGCCACTTACACTTAGATGAAAACAGAATGTATTGCAGCTGTAGCATCAATTCCTAGTTGTGGTAGAGGTGTGAAAAAAGCTACGTCTAGATGTTGAAGTAATTTGTGAAAATGCTGCTTACCAACTTAAGGAACTGTGAGTCTTTCAGCAATTTCTGGTCTTGGTAACTTCTTGATTCCTGGTAGGTTAGTGCTATGAGGCAATCAGCTGTATTTTTTAAAATACTTTTCTTAATTTTGTTCATGTGTCTTTGTATAGAAGAATCTTTACAGTCAACATGTATTTCTAGATGCTGTGTTAAAATTGCTGGCAGAGTCTATTATTCTATACAAACTGAACAATCTGGCCCCTTGTTTTATTTATAAAGGTTCAATGTATCTTTGCCTGCCTACATCAATCTGCAAGGGAGTGTCAGAAAGGCCCCGCATTCGCCGAGCCGTGAGTTATCAATAACTTTTCAGATGTGTTAATGAATGTGGAACAAACGCAGTTATGTGTTTAAAAAAATATGGATCCACCTCCTAAAAGCGGAAAAAAACCCAAACAAAAAAAAACAACAAAAAAAAGAAAGGAAAGGAAAACTCAAAACTCTTTACTGCAGTAGCAGGCATGATCATAAGGGGAATGCTCTGAATTTTTAGTAGTGTAAGTATAACTGAGCAGTAAGTTCACCTTCTAGAAAACCTATTGTTGAACTGCTTTGAAGCTGTCTTTAGCATGTGGATTACAGGTTTTAACTGTTTTATCCTGCAGACAAATTAAACATGTGGTGTTTTTGGAAACTTCTGTTTGCTTAATAAACTGAAACTTGGCCCATCTGAAAATGTTATATATTAGCATCCTATGCATAGAACTGATATTTAAAAATCTGATGACATAATAGTAAGAAAGGCTTGACTAGTAAGAGATTGATTTTTTTAATTCCCTTTTGTTGTCATTACCTCAGTAATGAATTTGGCTTCTTGAATTATTTAATAGATTCAAACTTCTCAGTGTTAGAGGTCATGAAGCCTTAAAAAATCTTTAATAACTGCAAAATGGATCTACACTCTTTAAAATATTTGATGAAATGGAAAAGGCTGCTATCTGAAGTCAATGTATGTCTTTTCCCCCCTTTCCCTGCCCTCAGCAGCCCTTCTTGCTTCAGTAATTCACCAGTAGGTTTTCAATTACTCGAGATCTTAACAAGTTATTGTGTTTTAAAAAATTAATAAATAGATACCTCCTGAGAGAGAGTAAGATGTTTTATCATGCCTGCATCTTAACAACAAGAGAGCCATAGCAGTCATCTCTCTTCCAAATCTCAAATAGTGACAATTATGTTATGACTCGATGGAAAAGATATTTCTGGCCTAATCCCCAAAATACCAGCTGTTTACATTGTTCTGAAGACTTTAGGTCTTGCTCCAAGATGGGGTTATTTGAACTTACAATTCGACCTCAGTGTGTCGGCAGGTTGGTGCTTCTGCTGATGCAGGAACTGCAACCCGCCATGAAGATACAATTAAGATGTTCCCAGCCCAACAAGCAGCATGTAGAAAAGAAAAAAACAAAACCCAAAAGGCTTATGATACGGAGATGTGCAAACATCTGTAAAATAATTTTGCATATAGGCTATGTCCATATGTTTGACTTTTTTTCAGGTTTGTAAGCATTTAAAATCATTCTTCTGCCAACTCTTTATGCTACTCCCATCAGAATTAAGAGGGTGCATTGCATCCAAGAACAAAATCATAAAATGAGTATCAGGTGGGATTCGGTGAAGACTCAGTGTGTATCATTTTCTGTTTATGAGGCTGCTTTTATATGCTAATTGTTGCATAAAAATACACCACTATTTCATGCAAAATCTGAATAGAACATTATATAGCTCATTTAACAAATGCTGTTGTAGCAAAGTGTTTTTAAGCTAATGTTGTCTTTCTGGTTTCAAGCACTTTTCACCCTGCATTTTTGAAAGGGAAGTGTGAGAGGTATTTTAAATAGCATTATAGAGCATTAAAACACGTATTTGTGTTTTTGGTGTTATTTGGCAAAGAAGCATATAGTTTAAGTTCTAGTTTCCATAGACCTTCACTATGTGACAGGGCAGGGTTAATGCTTTGCATGTAACCTGCAGAACATGCCTGGCTTCCCCAGATTTCTAATGTGGAATGTGCTGATTTCTATATTGCAGGTGACACGACCCGTCAGCGAATCAAATTCAGTGATGACAGAGTGTGCAAGAGCCACCTTCTCAACTGCTGCCCTCATGATGTGCTCTCTGGAACTGTATGTACCTAAATCTTGAGTTTTATTTAGATAAGAATGGAGAAATCGAATCATATGTGTTCTCTGTAACGTCTCTTAATTTCATGGTTTTCAGCAAATATCTTTTCTAGTGCTCTCTGGTGGTTCAGAGAAACTTCTATAAACAACTGATTTACACATTATGAGGTTAATTTTTCAAAGTTTCCTGTTCTGTATGCTAATAATTACTTGCAAATTCAACATTGTTTGCTGTAACATAAAAAAACTTTAATGAAATAGGTAATGCCACGTACATGAATTGCACTATAGCAAAGTGGTTTTGAGCTGGTACAGTTGCAACTAGTAGAAAAAAAGGAAGTATTATTTGTGCATAAATCGGGAAATTACTTTCTCACTACAACATAAAGTTTTAAGAAAGCACCCCACACAAATATTTGTATAGTGAAGAGAGGTGGGGTTTTTTTCTTCAGAAATATTTTAGTGAAAACATTTGAAAGTTCAAATAATTACATTTGTAGAAGCTGAGATACATTTACTATGATAGTGATGCTTATTGTACAATATCCAGTTACTGTGCTGTTTTCACAAATTCTTTGGCAGTTTGAAAACCTCGATTTATGGCATATTAGTAACTTGTTTGACTTGGATTTTTGTGTACTCCGTAGTAGTGGTTCCTCTGAGGATAGCAAGTAAGGGACTTTGACACGTGCCATAACTTTGTAGTGTGCCCGTGCTTTATCTTGTGGTGCCTGATTAAAGTAGTACATTCTTTGTGAAAGGCAGGTGAGTTATGTTGCATTGATTATTTAATCTGATGTTCCGTGACGTTAGAATAATTAACTGTAGAGAAATGTAGTATGATGCTATGCAGAGTCTTGTGTGCCTACAATTCTTAGTGCTGTGCTTTGGTAGCTTTTATTGATGTTGGCACATCTTCTTACCCTGTGGCAGAGGGGAAAGTAAGTACTGGAAAACCTGTCTTAAGGATTATTTGAAGTGTTACTGGTTGTCTGTGCTGTATCATTCTGAATGGCTAACTTGACTAGAGCCTTTGATGAAATGCAGAATGAAATTAATTTGCAAAATGGAAAACTGAAATATGTAGACTTGGTAACTGATTTCCCTGTCACCTGGCCTCTAACATGCTTTCCAAGTAGCTGTGATTTGAAATTGAAATAACATTTTTGGTTGATTGAAGGGTCTTCAAAGGTGCATGCATACACTACTTCTGTTTGTTTTACTAATTTTGATACTTCTACTGACAGGTCAACAGTTGCAGTCTGTCCATCCTTCTTCAGAATCCCTGCAAAAGTATGCACAACTGTAATTTGCTGAGAAGCAGGGACAAAGAGGCAAAATAAAGAGTAGAATTGAACTAGAGAACTTAACATTTATCTTAATTAAAAAAGGCAGCAGAATAGAAAATGCCCAGTTGTTGAGCTTCCTAAGTCTTGCTGCTTCCTGATATATTTTTTCCCTATCCTTAAAAGACATTGCTTTTTCTTTTGAATTGCAAAGTTCTGTCACATCACAGAAATCAGTTGTCTTGAATTTAACGTGGTGTGTTTGGCATATACTGAAGATAATTTGCACTGAAGATACTGCATGTTGCACATAATTTCCTTACCTTCAAGTAGTTCTTTTCAGTAAGTGATAGCAATGTATTGTGCCTCAATGCATATTTAGTTTTATTTTTAACTTTTCTGTGCATTACTGCCGAAACAAAATGGGGGGGGGGGGGGGGGAGAAAGGAGAAGAATGTGTTCCTCTTCACCCATCTGTTACGTTGTGCAGTGTTTTGGTTGTGTGATGAGCAAAATAGCTCATGGATGGGGGACGATACGGGATATACCAGTATGCTCTAAAAACATACAAAATCATTGGTCAGAATCCATAAGAAGATACTGTTAAAAGATTAATTTTACAGCTTTTCATTGTGGTCTAATTTCTATAAGCAGAGATTTCTGGAACAGCTGTCTTTAAGAAGTATGAAGTGTTTATCTTTAGAACTTACAAAGTTGTAGGTATCATGCCAGTAATGCCTCTTATGGTGCAGACCAAGCACGTAGTTTGAGCCTACTTACCCAGTTTAAGTCCTGAAGTTCTCATCTGTCTCATACTGGATTCTGCTGCTGCTCTTGGAGTACTAAATTAAACAGCTTATTCAGTGAATATGAATATCCCTCTCTGGTTTTTTGTGTTGTGTTTTGGGTTTTTTTTTAATTTTGTTTGGGTTTGGGTTTTTTTTTTTCCCTCTTTCTCATCATGATGCAGTTAGTCACCATACTGCAAAATGTGTTCAACGATGCAATTCTGGGTCCAAAAAACCAATGACTAGTTTAATCCTTTCAGCGGGAGTAGTAGAAAGGGACTCGTAAGAGACAGGCTTTATCTGACCCATGTGATGTTCTGCTTTTGCCTCATCATGGGTCTGAAGAAATGGATCTTCTCTCAATAGCAGTTTTTAAAAGGGCAAGAAGGATGTAGTGTGACTAAACAGTTTATCATTGTTTTGGAAAATGACTGGAGTTTTCATAGGAAAATTTTGATGCATTTGCATGTTCAAGGTCTGTAGTTAACAAAGATTGAGTGAATTTTTATTTTTTTTAATTTAAGTCCAGAGTCTTATGCTTCTGAAAGAATAAATTCTCTGGGGACATACTGGAAATAACTGGACATTAATTGCCCTTTTTGTGTGTGTGTGTGTTTCACAAGATAGCGCAATTCTTACGAACTGCGTATTGCTGTTCCCATCTGCAAAACCCAGACTTCTGTGCTGTTCTGATTTACCCACGCTTTCAAAACCACTCAGGAAGGACATTCACAGATAATGCAAGAGAAACAGAATGACTCATATGAGTAGGCTCTGTTAATTTAGTGTGTTCTTTTCCTTAATGGCCAAATGGCCAAATAACCAAAACTCTGCCAAGGAATTGATTTCTCTTGACAATAAAATCATGTTCCCCAGGCTGCTATGTATTGGTAGAAGTAGTATGTGTATACTTTTCTTAAAAGATAGGAGACTTTCTCTTTGTTGTCCAGATTTCTGCATGCGTTATCTCTTCTATTGTTAGATGAAGTGTGCGCTTATTTTTAAGAATACTATGCAAAGTCTCTTGTTATTTTTATAGACTCCTGCAGAACATTTGCAGTTGGTATTTTCCCTCACGTTTCTTTGATCAGATTTACCTTCTGGTTAACATTAGAAACATTTCAGGAAAAAAGCATCCATACAAATTAGTAAAGTTTTGAGTTTTACTAGGAAAACTAGGTTGTCTAGGTTAAGAACAATGCACAGCTTCCTATTTTTTTGAGCTTGCTTTTGCACTTTTCTATGTCTTGCTCCCTCAGAGTAGTTTGTATTTAAAGGAACAAGAAAATTATCTTGAAGGGAACCCTAAATATTTTATTTAGGAGTGTAAAGCCATAAAAAAATTTTATGTATTCTGTAATTTAATTCTTCTAGCTGCTGTTGCCAATGGAACAGTTCATTCTGTATCAGTTACCCTCTTATTCCACTTTTCTGGATAGACTTGTCTAGTCTGTTAATGAACTTCAATTGTTACCTACTTAAATCAGAGATTTGGGTTACATTCCTGTTTTATTTTGTTTCATTTTATTTAGGGACATGGTTTTGTGCTGCTAGGTTTTGTAGACTTGAAAATTTGAAGTCAGTCCATCAGAGGTGTCTTAGTGCCTGGCGGAGATGATTTTGTGTCACTTTTTTGGGAGAAACAGAGAGAATACGGGTTGGGATTTTTTTGTGGTCCACTTTTAAGGGCAATGGGAATAATGAGCTACATGGAAGGTATTGGTAAAATAGTGTGTCCCAACAGCAAAAATGTAAACAAAGATAAAATTGTTGCATCCTCTTGAAGTTTATTAAATTCTAATTCCAAATCTGTTATGCCTTGTGATTATCTTTTTATTTGAAATGTGTTTTGAAGCTTGTGTGAGACAAGCAATAAACTGATAAGATCACAGAAGTGATGTTCTAGTCAAGGTTGTAGAACGGTGCCTGTTCAGAACCTGCTTTTGACAGTGCCTCTTACAAAAGCTCTTCTATTTTTAACTGACATTTTTTCATGCTTTGGTGCTCTGCTTCTTTTTCATAATGATCGCTTGGGCACTGGTTCACATGCATGTCAGTAGTTTTAAGAGTTGGTTCATCCATTTCCAGTTGAGAATTTTATAACAAGAGATGCGTAAGACTTTGCAAATCCTGGCTACTGGCACACTGAATAGTTTACCACTTAGCAATTTTTATTTAAAATCTTTTGCCTTAAAGGTTTAACACTTTGGCAGTTTTTTTTATCTTTAATAGATGCTGATGATCGGGCTTGTGGATGTTTTGAGTTTTTTTTCCAAGTCATGGTTCTTGATTTGTTTTTCATCGGTATTACAAAAATGTTTGTTTATATTTATCTGTATGATGAGATTAGGACTGAAGCTTTGTATGTAGGACTCAGATGACTCCCTTGTAATGGTACAAACCAATTAAGCACCATTCTCTGCATGTAAGCTCTGTGCTGTCTTCAGCAGGTTTTACAAGATATATAAGAATGTGTTTTCTCTATCTTTGTATGTTTCTGAATTAATAGCTGAGTACTAATGAAAACTACAAGGTGGGAAGATTTAAAGCAAATACCTTTAATAGGTTAAAAGTAGTAATGTCCTGAATATTTATAGTAACCCACTAGCTATCTTTTATGAGCCCAAGCAGTTCAACGCTTCTGCAGCCATCTGACTTTCTTAGTAGCTTGATTGTGCTTCCTTGGTGAAAAAAATTCACAAATACTGTACGTGGTCTTGCAAACCATGGTTGAGGAACTCCTTTCTCCTCAGTGAATTACCTTTGTATTTATGTGTATTTATTGAAGAACATTGCTTCTTGCATTTTATTTATGCAGACTTCAAAGTATGCCCTGTCAGCTCAGTCCTGAACTTAAGCCTGTCTTCAGGTGCTCATGAATTTATTGCACTCAGCTCTTCAGGACTTTTGCTGACTAAAACCGTATTGATTGAGACGTTGGTTTAGCAACATACTTTAATACATGATTAACTTTAAGCTTATTAGGGATGGAATTCAGCTCCAGATTAAGACATCTAAATTTAGGTTTCAGCTGAGGAGCTAGGCGTGGAAGCTTGCACTACAGTCAGAAGGGATCCTAGGCAGTGGAGCCCAGAGGAAGATTCAGGTCAACTGACACTGGGTATCCCTCTCAAGGTGGGCTGAATCCATTTAGGCTCACTGACTGTACTGTCTAGATCTCCTTTTACTGTGGAAGAGAAGTTTGGGTAGTTGACACATCTGCAGATAGGTGTTAGGAAGGTGTTTTAATCTGGAGTTGATTTCTTTGCCAGTACTCCTGTTGGCTCAGTGGAACTATTTCTATGCTGAAAACCTAGATGTGCCAGTGTGATTATTTGCTGTGGTGTTACAAAAAGCAGGCATTCTTCTGGAGGGTATCAGATTTTCAGTTCAGAACTGATTTGATCATGTAAATTCAGTTTCACAAATGAAATCAAATTAGGCTTGCATGAGCTACCTCAATTTGTAGCCTTCAGCCCAGTGGTGCTGAATTGTAAAGTGCTTTGTTGTCCTAGCAAGTGATCATGACAGTCTCTTAAAACATATTCTTATTTCTTTGACCAGTGCCAGGAAAGTGAACTGATTGTACCATATTCCACATTAATGGGTTTAATTTATCTAGGTGAAGGGTGGTTTTGTTACTCTCTGCATGGTTATCTAACTGCAATGTTAATATGTTACGTAGGCTATAAGACAGATTACTACGTGAACACTGAAATACCTCATTTGAAAGTGAGAAAGACTGCTGCTATCTTTGTCTTTCAGTGAAGATCTATTCTAAGGACCTGAAGTCTTCAGAAGTGAGAGTATGGTTAAAGGGAGAAATGTCTTTAAAATAGTATACTTCTGAAGATACCTGGAATTATCAGTGGTTGCTAAGGTCTCCAGTAACTTAGTAATTTCTGCCTCTTTTTTTTAGATCAGCACTGTTTTCCTGCTAGTGAAATCCTACGAGTTCTATGATCTTAAAGGCTCCCCTTCTGAATACGTGCTGCCTGTGAGAAAGGATGGGCTTTATCACAAGTCTAAAAATCTGTCAAACAGAATTGTTAGTGCAAATGAAAAGTAATTTTCATAATAAGGAGGATCTCAGCAAAGAGTCCTAACTGCAGCTTCTTGTTATCAGTGGCCAGGGTGTTCTCATACAGACCCCAGCGAGTGCCTTGGCAGGTTGATAAAGGGAGAGATCAGGTTGCTCCAATATACGTTTTCCAGTAATGTCAGAGCTTCCTAAACAATCAATCAAATCCTTCTCTTGCTGAATGTGAACTGCTTTGGTAAAGGTATCTTTATAGCTAGAAAGAATTCTTTACATAAACACCACCCAGAGTATCTTCTTTCAAAACCTATCAAAGATCCATGCTGGGTTTAGAAGCATTGATAGTGTGTGATACTATGTCACACTTGGCTCAACATCAGCCCTCTGTGTTTTAAGTAGCTTTGGCTTTTCTGTGTTCTTTTTGTACTCCATAGAGTACATTCAGCAATATAATATGGGATGTCAAAGGAATGTGTAGTAGTAGTAAAAGTGCCAAAATGGGAATTTTCCTGTAGGTAGCTCAAGATCCAAAAAGCAAGCTGCCTTAATTTCATGTTCCAGAAGCAGTATCACATCAGAGTTTAGTCTCAGATTCAGTTATTAGTGTCAGCTACTCTTGAGTGCACATTTATTTTGCAGATGAGCTCTTCAAGTTCTCTATTGCCTAAGTCCTTGGCTTGCTCTTCAATATCTATTCATACTCATGTGATTATCTTCTTTTTTTTTTTAACCTGATTTGATTGAAGCAGAGCTATGCATCGTTGTTAAATTCAGTGTATGTAATCAATATTTCTGTATTAATACCAAAGGCATTCTTTCTGTTTTTTGGGTGAGATGACAATTATTACTAAATCATTTCATTATGAGGTTGTTTGGCATGAAAGACAAGTTGTCTAAACTTCAGCTCTGGGAAATCAAGTAGTTTTGATTGCCTGTCTAACGCTGAGAAATAGAGTAGTACAGAAAACGATGAAGTTATCGGTAGAAGGCACTAGTTTCTTAAGCAGAGCTTGGCAATAGCAACAGGACTCCTGACACCCTGCTTTGCCTCTTGGTTGCCTAGACTATTTTCTAGAATAATCTTCAGCAATAGCTTTCCCTTGTAAGAAAGATTCTCCAAATATGTAGGGTTTTATTCTGGTTTTAATCTTCAGTAGAAGTTCAGTAACTGCAAAAAACCCTAAAGCATGGCTTCACATATTCAATGAACTTCAGCTATGTCTAGCCTGTGGACTTGGATGTTCTCACCTTTATTTGCTTTACTTATCAGGACTCCTCTGTAAATATCTTTAAGTAGTGTAAGTCTGTCTGAAAGTCAGTGTATCAACAGTGAAATACAATTTATGTGCATTCTTTTTAAGGCTTCGTTAGTAGCTCAATGTCTGAACATTAGTCCCCCTCTTAGCCATCTTCCGTTCAAATTTAATTGATCTTTGAATGGCTGACTACAAATGCTGCTTCTTTGCCTCTAGGGGAGGGCACGTCTTTGCACTAAATCACAAGATGGACATGTGGAAAATGAAAAATAATGTGTCTTACTGTATCTTCTGTCCATTTCCATCTGTTGTCCATCTACTTTTCAGCTAGCCATGTGCTCTGCAATCCTGATCCAGCATAGACTTTTGACAGTAATGAATTGTCCCTGAGATGAGTTGTCTTTGCCTGATGTTGCATGATCTATGCCAGGAGAAGCACTTTTTAGCCTGATTTTGCAGTTGATATGCAAACTGGCTTAAGGGTTTTAAAGGTGTTTCTTTTATGTCTCTACATTGGGGTTTGCTAATTGAACTTTTAAGACAGAAACTTAGTAGTAATATTTCTGCAAAGGTACTTTCAAAGGATTAGCCAAAACTAGAATAGTGTTAAGGAGCAGTTCCAACAACAATACAACCTCTTAAGCAGCAAAGCTAATGAAAAAGAATCCTTTTCTCTTGTACCTGTTCGTTCTTGCGCTCTGTCTGTTATGCCACATGAGTATTTGTAATACTGCTCTCTGTTAGATCAAAAAGGGGAAGGGGAGCCAACATTTTTTGTCTTCTGATTGAGACATCTAACAAAAAGAAATCCTCTGTAACAGCCCTGCTAATACTAGTGAAGGTATTCAAGAGTTTCTGAAGTGGCATCTTGATAACTGTAAGAGGGACCTGCTGAAGTCCACCATTACATTTCCCCCTACATACTGTCAGCCCATCTGTTTGTGTGGCTGCCTGACAGTTGGACAAAGGTACACTGCTGAAAAATTGCCTCTGTTTTTGATTTGCTAACGTATGTTTTACCCAGTCAGTGCCTTGATTGTATTTAACTGCACAGGCAGATGTGCTGCCATGGGATGGCACAGCGCAGTAATAAAGGGAGGACAGAATTTTTTTCAGTAGTAATGCTTGCTTAGAGTCATTACCATCCTTTCAGGCTATGGATTTACAATTCCCAGTAAGAAGAAATCAGAAAATGTTCTTTTTTAAGGAGGGCAAATCCAACCCAAATAGAGCGAAAAGAAGCATAAAACACAAGTAAAGTGAACAGTGTGTTACAGTAGTATTATGTGGATTCTGCAATTTTTAGTGTGTGATGGAAGTTTTTAATGCATTTATTCTAAGTGTGTGTAGATTGCGTACTAGAATAGCATTTTTCTGATGCTGTGGTAGATGTGTTTCAGGCTTTTTGTCATTGTACTCAGATCTATTAAAGTGTGTCACTAGCCTTATCCATGCGTTTAGAACTGGAGCGCTTCACTTAAACAGGATTGGCCTCGAGTTTTACAAATTAACCTTAAATGGATCAGCATAAAGACAAGCTTTTCACAATTTTAGGAGGATTTTTTTAAAGTGTCTATTTTCAGATAATTTTACTATGTGAAATAATATTCTTTCATATTGCTTTCCTAGTACTGAAGTATTTTCCTGAAAGAACGCTGCAGTTTAAATAATGTCAGCATCTAATGACTTGGGAATACATATGTGTAATACTTCACTCAGCTTCAAGGTCTTTGTGGATTTGCATCAGTTAACACATTTGCTGAGGCCCTGTGTAGTTGCAAAAGGCCGAGCTAATTTTTTTCAGTATTGCAGTCAGATGTTCTCTATTGCAATCAAATGTTTTCTGGAAAACAGATTTATGGTGGCTGAATGGTATTGAAATAACTAGTTTATAAAAAACTTTGAAGTTAAAAATTCTGTATTTTAACAATGTTTATTCTGTCTCTTAACATTTGAAATAAACCAACAACTTCCATGAAAATGACTTCAATGGATTTGTTGAAACATCTAACTGATGATTTGAGAAGTTGAAAGCAGTTGCTGTTGGGGGGGGTTTACTATACTTGTGAGGCTTGAATTGCTACTTAAATGCAAGTACTTAATTGCTTAAAAAAAAAAAGATTTGGCTCAGGTCCAAATGACTGCCCGAAGTTTGAGTTAAAATCTATCTTTTATTTACAAAACTCACAACACAGGTTATTAATCATTTCAGCTTTGGTTCTAAAACTGTTACTAAACTACAACAGTAACAACTTTTTCCATCAGAGTTCAACTTGAATTACAGGCTTTCAGTGTTAAGAAAGGATTAATGTTTCTTCGTATTAAGTGAGCAGTGCTAAGAATGGACTTAACTGAAACTGCTGGTTTTAAGTGATACAACTAATAATCACTTTCAATGATTATATATCAACCTATGCTTTTGCAGAGAGCGTGCCTTGGTTTTATTCAGTTATGTTTCCATTACAAATTGGGTTTTTTGGTCATGTGCACATTGCTTTGTTTTGATCACCAAACTTTCATGGAACAGATGGAATTAGAATTCCTTATGCTATGTGGTATGCAAATTTCAATTTAAACCAGTATTTGTTACTTAGTAAGATTCTAGGTGCACTCTTCTCAGTGGAGTTGCATACAAGATTAGTGATGCAGCCTGCCTAGTTTTTTAAGTTCACGCTTCTTGCCTACCCTTCCTACAATGGTTTTAGATTACAAGTAAAATACCTATACTTTTTTTTCCCCGATTCTTGAACATAGTCCAACACTCTGCTTATCTTCACTCATCTGCAGAGTGTTTTGCCAGGATTTGATTTTTTGCTGTCTGTCTTGAAATGTTTCAAGAACAGTTTTTAAGCAGCACTTAAAGTGGTGCTATGGTTGTAGATGTTTCAGGTGATGAATATAACTGGAACACATACCATATAGAGTGTGCAGACTGTTCAGATCAAGCATTTGAACCATTTAATGGCCAGTTATTTGCAGGGAGCTTGGTTTTCCTAAGTTATTTTAATTCAATACAGGATGTCCCATTTCAGTCACTTTTTTGAATTTTCAATAAAACAAAAGTTTTGCAGAACATTAATGATACTTTAATGCAAACAGCTATCCTGGTAAGATAAGCTGTTCATTCTGTCTGCTTTTATTACTTCCTGATTCATGCATTTTTATTAAAGATCTAGTATTGTCTTACAGCTTTATTAAACTGTCCTGTCATTCCCATAGCAAAGATGATTTGCTTCAGAATATTTGACTGTTGAAGAAAATCATGCTGACTTCATTCCTTGTAACATTTCTGAAAAGTTTCACGCCACTTTCCCCTCTGTCTCTTTTCAGAGAATGGACCTTGGAGAATGTCTGAAGGTGCATGACCTGGCATTAAGGGCAGACTATGAAATAGCATCCAAAGATCAAGATTTCTTCTTTGAGCTTGATGTATGTATTTTGTCTTAATGGTGAAGAGGAAGCACAATGTTTTGTACCTAGTTGGATTAAACTGAGCAACAAAAGTTTGCAGACAGAGGGAAAACTTTTGGAAAGTAATTTTATAGAAAGAGGGAGAAACCATTGGCACTGTTAGATAAAGAAAGGATACATGCCTCTTCATGGCTATGTATGAGTATTGGTAGTTGGCTCTAGGCAGAACTGTTAACAGCCTTCCATGGAACAAATTATCATAAACCTGGATGCTGTCTTAGTGTTATAGCAAGCAAATGTTAAGGCTCTGTATGCTTTGAAGAGAATCATACTATGCTTATTGAAGAAAGTAATTTTGTATAGGGGATAGAAAAATCATATGCTATGTCCTAGTACACCATAGTTTGAGTAATACGGTTTTGAACTCCCAACTAGAAAGTTAGTCTCCACTAGCACAAAAAGTGTTGGGGTTTTTGTTGTTGTTCAGAGGGGTAGTGTTAATATGCTTAATAGCTTAAGACCCTAGTGAAAAAAGCTATGGTATTGCATGTATTGGCTGGATGAAGTGAACCCGAATATCCTTTGAAGAATTTTAATGCATGTTAGAAATGCTCACTTCTTAAGAGAAGACTTAAGACAGATTCACTTCCAAATTTCTGCAAATACTTAGAACTATGACATGTAGACTGATTTGTGAAGTGTGCATTAATGCGTGTGATTAGTCACCATAAACTGCTACTTTATTGTTTTACAAAGCTTTCACTAATTGAGAAAAAGTTAAGTCTTAATAAACCTGGAAAGTGTTAAGGCTAATGAAATACTCATGTTCTGGACAGCATTGATCAGTGTTCTTATTGATGTTTTAGGCAATGGACCACCTGCAGTCGTTTATTGCGGACTGTGACAGGAGAACAGAAGTGGCTAAGAAAAGACTAGCAGAAACCCAGGAAGAGATCAGTGCTGAAGTTGCAGCTAAAGTAAGCAACGTAAAACTAGTTCCTGAAGTCTCTTTGAGGGCCTGTTTTTATAAGGAGCCAACTTAAGGCTTTGGCAAGCTATCAAATCGGAAAATTCATCCTGAGGAGGGGAAAAAAAAAGACACTTTGTGTGTCCTTCCCAAAACTGCCTTTAAAGCATGGAGAGGAAAACACAGGGAAGAGAGATCTCTTGATTTATTTGAGCTCAGGCAAGTTGACACTCTGTGATACCGTGCCATACAAATTTAGTAATTCTTACACTTTTTGATCAAAACTTCATCCATAAAGTAAACAAAATTTGACATGATTTTCTCTAGATCTTGTAACTGGGGGAAAAAAAATTATAATTTTTCTGCACATATATGCACGTGGTAGGAGAAGTGGTTGTACGAACACTGATTTTGCAAGACTATGGTGTAGACAACAGTGTGGATTCCTTGAATTTTCTGAACAAAATCCTGCTCTGGAGTTGGTTCATAGACTTGGTAACTCAGCCTTTCTCTGTGTGTTTTTACCTGAGGCAACTTACCTTTCACTTTTACCTGGAGAAGTTATCTCTGCATGTTTCTTTTGATTCTCTTGTACTGATTTTGTATATAATAACTCAGTAGTAGTTCAGATTGTTTTCCATAATTAGAACCATTTCCTGTGTTAAGCCTTTCTTTGTCTTTCAAGGCTGAGAGAGTTCATGAGTTGAATGAAGAAATCGGGAAACTTCTGGCCAAAGTAGAACAGCTTGGAGCTGATGGGAATGTGGAAGAATCTCAAAAAGTAATGGATGAAGTGGAGAAGGCTCGGGTAAAGAAGAGAGAAGCAGAAGTAAGTTGATTGTTTAAGGTTTGGGGGATGGAGAGGGCAGGGTCCAATATTAAATTGGTTGGCATCTGTGTAATGCAAGATGTCTTATCTGCTGTCATTTCCTTAATTACTTCATATAATACTAAATAATTTGCTTTGCAGCATCCTGTACAGTTACAAATTTCTACCTTTAAATACACTGCTGTACTATTAAAATTACACTTACTTCCATAGATGATGCATTTATCTTAGTTTAGCTGTATTGGCCAGTTGTATCTGTGGATACTGCAGTTGCATCAGTTGGGCTGATTGTTCAGTCTCATGGCTCTTGCTGTGGCAATCCTTTGTGCCTTGTGCTGTGCTGACATGGCTCATCGTGGAAAGCTTCAGTGAACTGAACCATTGTCTTCATTGAAAGATAATTAGTCAGTGCCTTAAGTATCAGGCAAGTCAATGCAACCCTTGTAACGTTCAGGTGGCAGAATTCACCAAGAGCTTTTCCATATTGTATTTCACAAAGATACTTACATTTATAGAAACAAGTATCTGCAGTTGTTTCAATGGTACCAGAGGGGTTGCTGACAGTCTTACCTGTCTGTCATCTGAGTGTCTGTAGATAAATTTTGCTTGGATAACTTGTTTAATTAGTGTCTAAAATGCAGGTAGATTCTCAGGAAACTACTGCTCATTTAAACTGGGTTCAGAATTGGAACAGGTGTAATAGTTAAATAATAGTTTAACATAATAATTGTAGTGTTAATTTGTATTCATTATCACATGTGAAAAGGTTGTTCATCCTTCTAAGTAGTATGATCTTAAGTAAAGGTAATGACCATCCCACTTTGTTTAATTTGCAAAACCAGTTGCTGATGTTCTGGTTTTAAATATGGCCAATCTTCAAAATAGGAACCTGCCTTCTATCTTAATGAGACAGTTGATTTATGAATAGTGTGAATTAACTAAAGGGTGTGCTGGAGTACATTAAATTTTTTTACCTGTTCGTAGCGTATCTTTGGTAAAATGTGATCTTTGTACTTCTGTGCATTGAGAAATAACCATTAGCAATATTTCCCCCGCCCCCCCCCAGGAAGTATACAGGAATTCTATGCCTGCCTCCAGCTTTCAGCAGCAGAAGCTACGGGTTTGTGAAGTGTGCTCAGCTTACCTTGGTCTTCACGACAATGACCGACGACTTGCTGACCACTTTGGAGGAAAACTACATTTAGGATTTATTGAAATAAGAGAGAAGCTTGAGGAACTCAGGGTAAATCATTCTTAGATCTTTGTGTGTGTATATGTGTGTGCTCCTACTTAATTATTTGCCAGGCAACCTTAATGGAACATTTCTTTCAGAGTGTGTGAATTTTTTTTTTTTATTATTACTTTAAAATCTAGGATTTCACTAGTCTACAAAACACTAAACATTCTAATTTAATATCTTTTATCTGGATAATTTGATAAGATGACCTCTTTTGCTCTGAGGTATATTAAAACATGTTCAAAGTAAGACATCTTGGGAACAAAGAGTGTGATTCTACTTGTAAAATGGAGAACTGTATTTTGAATAACAGTGATGCAGAAACATGTGGCAGCCACAAGGGATAGCCAAATGGACTTCACTTTTAGCCAGTTGTTTGGCTAAAAGTAATAATGAATCTCTTGAAAATACAACATGTAATGGACCTAAGCAAGTGATACTTGATTTATTTAATTAGGATAAAATTTTAATAGGACTGGTGTTGAAATCCTCCTTTTTTGGTACCAGTACATAGGGAGGATGGTAACACACCGCAACGTTTTTTTTTGAAAAAGATCTGCAGAAATGCTTGGAGCTCATACAGCCTGCTGTGTGGTGAAAGATCAAAACTCTTATTTGTTTATTTTATCCAGACAAAGATTAGGAGGTGACACTCATTCTGTAGTTACCAAAACCTGAAAATGAGTTGGTTTTTTAAGTAATTTTTGCAGCTTAACTGACAAGAGACGAAATAAATAAGTTCCAACAGCTCAAGGCTGTGGCTATCCAAAGCCAGAATACAAAAAGATATATATCTTGAAGTCAGGCTAGCTATTGAAATAATTGTTATGGGGAGGTTGCATGTTCTCTGTAGCTTGAAGATTTGAAATCCAGTTGGAATATTATCCTAAACAACACTACCTTGACCAGAAATCACATACTAGAAGACTTAATGGAATTACATTCTAGACTTCTGGTATTCAGGAGGATGGATTTGGATGCAAGATGATGTCATTTATCATCTTATTATGCAAATTCTGGAGTGCAAGGCTCAATTAAGCATTTAACTGTAAAAGTCACTAAAGGCAAGAGCTAAACGAGTTGAAGCTCTATAAGCAGAAAATGCTGATACTGAGTTTGAATGTATTGGCTTGGTCTCTATTTCATAATATTCCAGCTGTCTTGCATGGATACTGAGACTTACCCTTTGGAAATCCCAACTCTTTCTGTTTACTTCATTGGCAATTTAGGCTCCCAAATACAGCTTCTGTAACTTAAGCCTTAGATGTCTAGAACAGATCGTGTGTGCTTCCTATCATCCCTCCATGAAATTATGCAGAGTCACTTGAATAAGAAACCTTGCTTGTAGTTACTGATATTGCACAAGGAAGTATAGATACAATTTGACATAAAGGGTTGAAATAACTGATGATTTACACCATTTGGAAAAAAAATGCATGGATAATTATTTCACATTCCCAAAGCATCAATAAAATAATCTTTTGAAGTACTTCGCTAACAAAAAAAGAAAACAATAACTATCCCCTCCTTCCTCAGAGCTCTCCTCAGAGATCTAATCAAGATGCTGCTGGGGCAATTCCACATCTCAGAAGAAGGTCTTTACAAAGAGTTGAATTTCTTGCATCATGTCCAGAAGGTGGCGAGACTTGGGTTTGGCCAGATCTCCAGTTGTGAGTTCCACATCTGAGGGCCCTCTACTGAGCGTGCCTTGTCCCCAGTAGTAGTGAGTTCAACCTGGGGGCTATCAGCTGAAGCATCCTTTCTAATTATATGTCTCATGTTCACAATACGGAAACAAGTAGCTTCAAAACTAGCTATGAGTCCAACCAAGTCCTTTAAGACTAAGGATTTCTTTATGTCACAGCATAGCTGAAGGAGTTAATAAAACAATTAACTCTCCCAGTTCTGATTCCTTTCTATCTCTCCCCAGTAGCCAAAATATGATAGGATTGGCATAGAAACTCTCACATTAAAGGCATGACTGATTGCTCTGACTTCCCTTTTGTGGAAAACTTAATATAACTATAAATTTCAGGTATTGTTGTAACACCTATCTATCTGCTGCAGCGCCTCTGCAATAACTTCTGTTTCTTGGGGAGAAAAACCCACAGATACATATACTGAGGAAGAGAGAGGGAATAATATACACACAGCAAAGGGAATATACATGAGGGAGAGAACTGAATGTTAACTGTCTAGATTATTTTTATAGCACCTTCCTTTGAGAAATTTTGAAATGTAACTTAATGTATTCCTTTGCTTTTAGAGGATTGTGGCTGATAAACAAGAGAAACGAAATCAGGAACGTCTGAAACGTAGAGAGGAGAGGGAAAGAGAAGAAAGGGAGAAACTAAGGAGGTAGGGATCTATTTTAATTGCGTATACATAATGACTAATTTAAGTTTAATGGGTCAACTGTGATGTAGTTCGTACACATTTCTAAATCGGAAGAATCACAATAGTCTGCATTCCTTGGAAACTTAAAAAGACATGAAATTCGCTCTCAATCCAACTCTTAAAATGTCAATTGCTTTTATAGAAAGCCCTTTTTAAAAACTACAGATAGAAGTGTCTCTACATATTTGAACAAATGGCCTTTGAATGAGGTGATTTTCAGGTGTGTACCTTGTTTTGAGACCTGACAGATGTGAGCTTACATGCATGTGAGCTTCTAACATCTGATAGAGGTTATTTTCTTTATAGATATTAGATATTGGAAGTAGTTGAATGTATGACTGAGGAAAGTAATTCCCTGTTCCTCTGTGAAGTAGTTTCCAGGCCTTGTGGGGCTAGAGCAGAATGGAATCTGAACTGCAGTTCTCTTGACCTGTTAGCTTCAGAGGTCAACAATATAAACTTTTGAAATCTATTGCAGTCTGATAATACATGCCTGACAAATAAGGGAGTACTGACTTGAACTGTAAGCTTTTTCTGTGGGAGGAGTGGGAATAAAGAGGCAGGTTAGATTTTCTTTGGGGTTCATAGTATGGTGGGCTCAAAAATAAATGAAAAAACAACAAACACAAAACAATTGTCAGAGGGATGTGTTTCCTGGTAAGTATGTTACAAAAATGATCACACCAAATAAAAGACCTTTAAATAATTGCTAGTAAAATAAGAAATGCAGTAACAGGTCCAACTAGTCTGGTTTATTATTACTAAATTGTACTCTAATTGATAAGTTCTGTAAGAAAAATTGATTTACTATTTTCCATTTATTTTAGGTCCAGATCCCACAGCAAACATACCAAAAGGTATATAAATCTGCAGACAAGGAATACCATAAGTGAAGCCAGCCTTTCACAAGATGGAACATTATAAATTTATTTAGAAACTATTAGTTTAAGATATCCATCTTTACAGACAAAGCATTCTGTTATATAATCATCTCTCTGTGTTTATACAGTATTTATCACCATGCTACTGAGTTTATACACATACATATATTTTGTGGCTACTACAATGCAACTTTTTGTCCCAAATAACACTTATAACACAGAGAATTAAACACGGGCTTCTCTTTTGAAGAAAGAGGAATATCTTTCGGTGAAAATCCATGTTCTTAAAACCCTAAGCACCAGGTTAACTCTCAAGAGATGACCCATTAATAGTACAGGCTTTCTTCCTAACCTGCACAGTTGAAGGTCACTGGTGAAGTATTATTGCAAAGTGATTGATTTTTTTTTTTTTTTTTTTAAGGAAAGAAAAATAATCATTAATTTGTATGGTGTTTAGAACCTTCCAGACTAGTTTTATTGTAGTAGCTATGGGGAAGGATAGAGTTCTGTTTTCTCAGAACATCATATTACCTAGGTTCTGGCAGATGATCCCTATCACTGTATCATGAAGTTCCACAACTTTGCCTGAGGAAGACAAGATTTTAAAATTTTAAACAGTTTTTTTTCTAGATGTTTAATTCCTTTCAAAATATTAATTAGAATATTAATATAAATATCTAAATAATTGTAGGCTTTCCATTCTGCCTGTGATAAGACAATGCGGTAGCTCTGAACCCTGCAGACCATCCTTTGTATGGATTTGCTTATGCATGGAGTGCATAGTGTTCACAGTGCACTGATGGAGTAGCTAGGTGAATGCAGTGTCTGGTTTAAGTCTTTTCTGTTCCTAGATCTAGGTCCCGAGATCGCCGCAGACATCGGTCTCGCTCAGCCTCCCGGGAACGAAAGAGAAGAACTCGCTCCAAATCCCGTGAGAAACGCCATCGTCACAGGTCTCGCTCTAACAGCCGCAGCCGGAGTCGCAGCCATCATAGAAGCAGGCATAGTTCCAGGGAGCGAAGCCGAGAACGCAGCTCCAAAAAGAGGTAAATGTTGAGCTAGAAATAAATTACTTTTACTAGATGCCCGATGAGAATTTTCACACTAAATAGTTTACATTTACCAGTTGGTAATTTAAACACGTTTTGAGACTGTCACAGATTTCAGTTACACCTTTAACATATTTGTGGTTTGACATGTGACATACCATAGCGTTTGGGGGGTTTTGTTTTGGTTTGTTTTTTTAAATAAAAATAGTAGTGTTATGTATTATTTCTGGTTTGGACGAGTGATATAAGGTATTGGTGTCAAGTTAATAATACTACTAGCTTCCTGCAGTGTAGAAAGTGAAACAGCTGATCTCCTTTTGAACCCAGGGATATCAGCAGTTGTCTTACTATCATACATTTGGATTTTCCCTTGGGCTTTTATTCCCAGTACCAGAGCCCATCAGCTGTGTACTGCACCAGACAAAACCAGGTTTAGCTATACCTGAAATAAACTTGTTGCGTTGCATCTGAAGGTGTTGCTTTGCAAGGAAAGTGGCTCAACATCTCATTGAAGGATTACTGTAGAGAGCACTGTGGGGCTGTTGCTTTTGAATGACTTGATTGCTCTCTGCTCCTGAGGATTTGCTGGTTTATTTTAGATGAGTGAGGTAAGCATGATTTAGAAGAGTGTTGGAATTGCACAATGAAGCATGTGGTAGGGAGGTCTGCTTATAACCAGGATTCCTTTCTTGTATAGGTCAGCCACCATGACTTAGATTTGAGTGCAGTACAGTGTATGGGGTTCCCAGTCTTAAACCCTTGACAGACTGTTCACTTGCAAGAAGACAAAAGATCTGGTTTTGAAGTGGCCACCCATGCAGGGTTTATAATTCAAATGATTTTAGGACTTAACATCACCGAGAATGGAGAAGTGTATGTTGAATATGTTCAACTATCTCCTGGGCTCTTTGCCGTAAAAATGAGCTGCTTTCTTCCTGGAGTAGGTAGGTGACTGTAGTCCCATTGTGCTCTGTAAGAGAGCATAAAAGATAGGGTTGGTCCAAGTCTTTTGTTTCCTTCTTTTTGTTGCAGGTGGATAGAGCGCTGGACATTTAAGCTTTAGTTCACATAATCAATAGGGTCCAGTATTTAAAATTCTTCAGAGTGTTCTTTAGTGTCCTAAAGTCAACATTTTGGATTCAGCAATTTCCATCTTGATTGTAGCCTATCATTACAAGTTATCCTAAAGAGCCTGCCTCTTCAAGCCATTCACACTAGCAGATTAGCAGATCTTCAAACCCATAGGTTTTCAGTCTTAAAATAGACATTTTCCTTTAAATCAGTACACTTGTTAACTTGGATAAACCAGTGTGTAGAGCATATGCTGAAATTGCCTTTAATTCTTCAGCTTGGAAGTTCAGCCTTGCAAGACGCAATTGCAGTCCTTCAAAGAAAACTATACTCATTGATTTTTCTAGGATTCTCATTGTAGTATGAAATGTGCAATGGAAATGATGCATTGTCTTCTGTATTGGCACAGAAATGTGTAAGAACAAGGAAAAGGTGTGGTCCATTGGTGCTGTCCATACAACAGTAAATGTCAGTCTCAGCTGCCAAAGGTGAATTGAAAAAGCACAAGGTGATGTGAAGATGAAGTCAGTGTCCTTTTGCAAGATACTATCAAAGAATAAGCCCTTCAAGCCTTGTGTTGTGTGAATGAATTAAAAAATATACTTCAGGGCACAAGATTTTAACCTTACCATATTCAGTACTGTAAATATATCTCCTGATGTCAGCTTCTGCCCTGAAGAAATGAGACACATCTGTGTTGGAAGGATCCCTGGTACAAATAAGAAGTTTGCATTACTGTGAACTTGAGGGGAAAATGTGCCATCATTAGCAGCTCATACCTCTTATTTCTCTGAAGTCAAACAATATTTTTGCTCTTAAATTATGTGTATTATGTTTTCAAGAGACTGAAGAATCCTTAGAGCTGTGATCTTGTTGCATTGGGACCTGGATAGCTATTGAACTTGCAGCCAGGCTCTCTCCTTTTTAGAGATGCTGTTCTAGCCTTTAGAGCTGCTTTTCACATGAATGTGGGAGAAATGTTTCCGTTGAATGCCATACCACTGTTGATGCTGGAATCAAAAATAAACTTGAATTTGCAGGCTCAAATGTATTATACTAACTTGTCTCCCAAGAGCTCTTTTTCTAGTCCAGGGAAGTACTTGTTGCCAAATCCTTTTTTGGTTGTGGGGCTTTTTTGTGTGTGTTTGGGTTTTTTTTTGATTGATAGGAATTTCTTAAAATCCTGATAATACTTTTATTCAAGCCTGACTGTCTTAAGCTCAAAATAGTAATTTGTCCAAGGAATTCTGGCCAAGAATACTCTGGAGAATAAAAGACACACTCCAGCAAAGTCAACTTCTTCAGGGAGCCTTTTGGTTTTGAATAACCAAATAAATTCAAATCTGGGAACGCAGTGCTTTTACCAAATCCTTGCAAAAGAGCACTGTGACAGTAGAAGTAACAGAAAGAAGCTGAAAGCTGCAGCTGTTGCAGCCCATGGTGTCACTAATTCTAGGGCCTTAAGAGAAGTGTGGAGTTGTGGTTGCTACATGGGAAGAGTTGCATCATTTTACGTTGACGGTAAAGCCTTCTAGTGTGATTTTTGGGCTTGATTAAAGTACCATAAAATACAGTTATTTTAGACTGCTGAATCGTGCTCTAAAAGCTCTTTTGTGTCTGAGAGGTTTTTTTCAGTTTTGGTCACATCCATTATGGCTTCAACATGTAAGCGTACTAGGCAATTAGACTCCGTACTAGAGAAGCACTTTGATGTGCTTCTCCTGTAAGTCATTTTCCCATTTTGTTCTGTATAACAGCATTATCACAGGCAAACACACAGTGAGTATTATGTTTGCAGTAAACTGCAGTTGCTTCTGGTCTTCCTGTCCACCCTTCTTCAGAAAGTATTTTCTGAAGAACCTTTCACATAAAATTAGACACTGCCACCTCATAAGATACTTCTTCATTTTGAAAGTAAAGGTATGTTTGTTGTGTGCTATATCTGAGGAATACATAAATTTGTCTGGCAAACCTCTTTTCTTTGACCTGTATCATCATTCACCCTATGAACAGGTGGCTAGATTTAAGTATCTTAATGGCTGGGATCTGATTTCAAATTTATCAGTAGAAGGAGCAGACATCCACACTCTGTGGGCACAACTGAACATATACAGAGTATCTGGCAACAGTAGCAATGTGGTTAAGATAATGGGAACGCACCTGGTATGGGAACGCATCTGGTAGTGACAGCAACATGCCTATGGTAATAGGAACCCTAGTCTACCCAGGCTTGAATTACTGGCTCATCAAAAGCACGTCTAAATAAAGCCCTGCTTTTCCTCACTGTTAGCTGTAAGTTCCAAATAACTAAAATTAATTATATTTTCATTAGAAACAAAATACATAACTTGTACTTCTTGATTTGCAATGTGAATGTTTGCAATTAGATGTTGAGATGCATCCTCGCTGGCAAGATCAATCATGACAGCAGGCCTAAATATGGGTAAATTGTGTGATGGTTGTATCAGTATGCTTGAGCCCACTTACAAGAATTCATGTGACGTGGGCTAATGCACTGCCATAAGATACTGTATGGACAAACAGAGTCCTGGAAGTCATAGGGTGGGGCTTCATTTTACTTTGTTTTAGATTACTAGGTCAGATGTAAGTCTCATGAGTCTCATTACAGACTTATCTGACATAATTTTGTGTCTATTTTAAGATAAGGCAAATTGTGCCTTAAAATATTTCTTGTGCTAACTGTTAAGGAAATCTGGCTGATGTCTGTACTGCAGACATTTAAAGCTGGATGAGATAGATCCTACTCTTAGCATATAGATTATTTATATATTTTTTTTAAAAAAAAATATCCTTCAGATCCTGGTTGACAACAGAATATTCCAGCCCCGTGCTAATTCTCTGCTGTGGCAGAGAAGTACAGACTTCACTTTTTTCTTTCTTTTTTTTTCTTTCTTTTTTTTTTTTTTTTTTTATTTTTTTTTGAGGAGAAAGCCAGTGGGGGGAGCACAGGCCCATATAGTCAAACATCTTACTCTTTGGAAGGTTTGAAACTGCAGCTACATCTTTTCCTGCTTTCCTAGATCTGGCAGGATTCTTCCAGAATGCCAAAGCTGCCCTGGGATTTCTGTCAAAGGCTGGAGATGGGTTTTTTGTCAGACTCAATGCAGGCACCCACAGATACTGTCTTGGAACCAGTATCACATATTAGAGCCTAATTCTTAGTTACGGCGGTGTGGATGCTGCCCACATATCTGGTGAAAGGGTCTGTTTCTGCTGAAGAATTCACTTGGATCAGTTAGGAAGTAATGCCTTCCAAGCATTCTAGATAATGTAAGTCTAGCAGAGGTTCTGGTTCTAAAGGCTATACCTTTATTCCTTGCCCTTGAGGAAGGCAGGAATGGTATTTTAATTCCAAGTCTTCTAGTAGTAATGCTGCTTGCTAAAACAGTTGTATAAACTTTCACATCACTATGCTGTGATTCATTAAAACCAGTCTTGCTTCTTGTCAGCTGATTAGAGATTCATCTCTAGATCATCTAGAGATGGGATGGCTGGACAAATTAATCTTGTATTCCTCCAAAAATGTGTTGAATGAAAAGGCAAAGCTGTGGGTGGCATCACATCCGATCTGTCTGCCTATTTTAGGATTAATTACTAGAGTTAGCCCAAGTCAACCAGTTTGGAAGCACTGTTACTTCTTCAGGGGACTTGCAGCACAAAATACTTGTCAAATAGCTGTATTAATTCCAGTATTAACTTCTTATTTACCACATAGTTCCTCTTCCTAATTTGATGTGTAGTTTGTGGAATAGAAGTAATGCCTGTGGATCTCTGTGTTTGCAAATATTAAGTCCTGCTAAACACTGCATTGTGGGGAAAGTAATCTTTGCAGCTGAGGAACCAAAATGAAAGGCCAGTTTGTAAGCTTATAAAAGGAAGCTCAAGAGCATTTTGCAGACTTCAGTTTTGAAGCTTTGTGGTGATCACAGTAATTCCCTGTAAGAGGAGAGAGTACAGTCTTACTGCCGGTACACCAGATTTTTTGACTCGGAAATTAAGGGCTAGCTTTATAGCACGCTGTTAAGATTTTTCTGTGCAAGTATGCATTAGAATCTTTTATGATTCTACAATTTCAGACTACATGGATTATTGAACAGAACAGCTATTTTCTGGCTCCATTGTAAAGATTTTGGAAATCCCTATTACCAGAGTAAAATAATCGAAAAACAATACACACCCCCAACACTGCAAAATCACACAAGGGATAATTCTTCTAACCAAACCTAATTGTAGCACAGATTCCAGGTTTGGCTTATATTTGTGAAGTAATAGCCTCATTCTAGAATTATGCAACTTAATTTCCCTCTGCATTTAATCAAACTTCCATTTTTAAACAAATCTAAGTTTGTAATTTGTATACGAGATAGACTAGACATTCTTCTCAAGCTAGAGACTACAGATGAAAAATTTCAATTAAACTTCTGTTGATGCAAGCTTGAGGGTAGTGGTTGAAAATAAGAGATTTAGTGAAGCATGTTGACCTTAATCTGGGCTCTCTAATAAAGGTAGATTAAATTCTGTCTCTAACAATATTTGTCTTGTAATTGGAAGTAGGAAAGGGAGAAGAGTAGAATGATTTCTGATGTCTTCTCATACACTTCTATTTATATAAATCTAAAGTTTGTTGGAAAAAGAAGAAAAATAAAAAATGAAAATTATGTTTGGTAGCTACAGATTCATGACTGACTTGAATTCTTGAATTTACTGCACTTTTCAGATCCTCAAAAGAAAGATCTTCCAGAGACAAAGAACGTTCAAGAGATCGTGATAGAACATCACGTGATAAAGATAGAAGCCCAAGAGAGAGGTCACCACGAGATTTCAAAGACAAGAAACGTTCTTATGAAAGTGCTAATGGCCGATCGGAAGACCCAAGGAGCTCAGAAGAGCGTGAAGCAGGGGAGATATAACTGGCTGTATATTCACCTGATCTCTAGCTTCCTATGGAGTTGCATACTATGGTTTAGTTTACAGTTGTTCAAAGGGACACCAGTGAGCAGTTCCAGACACTGATCCAACTAGGGTAGATGTACAGTATATAAAAGTGGTTATAACCAAGTCAGAATTAAACCCCATCAATTAATGATGCCTAAAGCTGGGTCCTGGACTTCCACTAAGTTGTAAAACTTTTCTGAAAGATTTCTCTTTATTCAGGACAACAGTTTTATGTACCAAGATGCAGATCTCGATGTTTTTAATCTCCTTTCCAATACAAGTTAGTGAACAAATTATATTGTACTACTTGCCTTGGGTGCTTTTGAACCTTTATAAATTCTCCAATTCTGCTCCAGTCAAAACAGCAGCATTGAAAGGTTGTATTTGGGGGAATTTTTTTTTTGTTTGCTTTTTTTGTAAGAGGGTGGGTGGATGGATATTAACTTTTACTCTAAGGTTATGTTCCCAGTGATTTTTTCTGTTTGTTTGGGAACCTAGGAGTTGATTACAGTGGGAACATTTAGACAGAAATGTGTGCTGGAGAAAGCGGAAATGTCTTTTTACAGTGCCTATTTAGACTTGGAAATTGAACAGCTGTTGCATTACATCTTTTTTATTTCTACTTAAATTTTGAAATCAAAGCCAGTCCCATATCTGTACCATTTGATTGGTATGTGTTCAATATATTTGTTTTTTTCCATAAGGACTCTCTGCTTTTTCTTGTGGGATACATCCTTAATTGTATTAAAAACAAAACAAAAAACCAGCAGAACCAATCAATTGAAGAACAAATAAAAAAAAAATAAAGGAAACCACATTGTCCAATAACTTAAGAAGGATATACTGGTCTCTTAAGGTGGTCACTAAAAAAACTAACATTTGGTTATTAGCATTTTTAACACAGAGATGTGCTCTAGGAGAAGCAATCTCTCTGATTATAATCCTGAACATCCTAAGATGTTCAAAGTCAAAACCATGTGGTTTTGACTAACTAGCTAACACTAACTCCTTAAATGACTTCAGTTTCAAAAAGCACCGTTTCATTTACGTCAAGCTGCCTTTACATAAAATCACAGAATGGTTTGGGTTGGAAGGGACGATAAAGGTCATCTAGTTCCAACCCCTCACCATGGGCAGGGACACCTTCCCCTGGACCAGGTTGCTCAAGGCCCCATCCCACCTGGCCTTGAACACTTTCAGGGATGGGGCATCTACACTTTCTCTGGGCAGCTTGTTCCAGTGTCTCACCACCCTCGCAGTGAAGAATTTCTTCCTTCTATCTAATCTAAATCTACCCTTTTTCAGCTTAAAGCCGTTACCCCTTGTCCTATCACTAAGTGTCTCTGTATAAAGTCCCTCTCCAGCTTTCTTGTTAGGCACCCTTTAGGTACTAGGAGGCCATTATAAGGTCTTCGTGGAGCCTTCTCTTTTCCAGGCTCAACCCCCACTCTCTCTGCCCATCTTCACAGGAGCGGTGCTCCAGCCTTCTGATCAAATCTTCATGGCCCTCTGCACCTGCTCCAACAGGTCCATGTCCTTCTTATACAGGGGGCCCCAGAGCTGAACACAGTACTGCAGGTGGGGTCTCAAGAGAGTACAGTAGAGGGGGACAATCTCCTCCTTTGACCTGCTGGCTATGTTTCTTTTGGTGCAATGCAGGATGCAATTGGCTTTCTGGGCTGCAAACACAGATTGCCAGGTCTTGTGGAGCTTCTCATTGACCAGCATCACCCAGGTCCTTTCGAGGGTTGCTCTCAATCCGTTCTCCACCCAGACTGTATTTGTACTTGAGATTGCCCTGACCTATGTGTAGGACCTTGCCCTTGGCCTTGTTGAACTTCATGAGGTTTGCACAGGCCTGCCTGTTTAGACCCCTCTGGATGGCATCCCTTCCCTGCAGCGTGTTGCCTGCACCACACAGATGGGGTTGTCAGCAAACTTGTTGAGGGTGTGCTTGACCCCAGCTGTCCAAGTCACTGACAAAATGTTGCTGTCAATTCTGTTGGATTGAAAGTGCTTTGGGGCATACAAATTCATCAGATATGCCTTGCTCCCACACAGAAGAATTTAGAAATTGGCAAGTTCTCCTTGAGATAGCACCGCTGAGTTACTTAACAGTGATGCTTAGGAGCAATGTTTGTCATGATGTATTGGCATTTTCAGCAGGTTCTGCAGAGTCCTCAGTATCTCCCTAGTCCAAGTGCCTCTGTGGGCCCACTAATCATGGGTGTAGAGTATCACTGTGAATTCACTGTGTGCGTTTTTCCTCACCTCTTCAGTACGGTCAGAAACATGGGTGATATTTCTGACAGTAGATAATTCAGCAGTATTTTGGCCGACAGTGAAAACTAGAACAGGACCTTCACATCTCGGCAAGGACTTGTAGCCAACATGGCATGTACAGTCCACTTTGAATTCATGTAGTTTTAAGCTCCTAAAGAAATACTGTAATAATAAGGGCTAATTAACTTTTTTTTTTTTTTTTTTTTAAATTTACCAATGAACATGAGTTTCCTTCCTGGGAATGTTTTATGATTTCCTGCGTGGCCCAGCTGCATGTTGAGTCTTGAGTTTCCAGCGTTTTTCCCTCTGGTAGGGGCATGCTCTATTAATGCTTGCTAACATCTGTTGGAATTTTAGTGGTGTGACATGAGGCAAACAGTCATTTCTAGATCATCTTGCATAGCAAAATTGCCAATGAACAGATTGGTAACTCCTTTGGAATTTATTTCTGGAATAAAAATATTCCAGAAATTCTGAGGGCCTGTCTCCCACTGTGGCCAGCAACTAGAAAATTTGTATTGTAAAGGGAGGGTGGGGGGAGGAATTTGCATACTGTGACAAAACACTGCTTAGACTCCTTACTAGAAAATTCTAGGTAATACGCCATTGATTTTACAAATGGCTTTGAAATTTCATTATAAACAGGTGATCGGCTTTGAGCCTTCCCTTATTTATAGGTTTTCATGGGGTGGTGAGCTTCATAGTATCCAAGTATCACACTAATGTTAAACAGTGAGAAGGTAAGTCTTACTTCTGGTTTCCTGATAATAATCTGGATAGCCTGTGGAAATACATGCCTCGTGTCTGAAATGAGGACTGGAGTGCAGTTAGGAAGAAACTGAATTAAGGCGATTGGTACAACACACCTCTGATGCAAGAGATCTGGAACATCTGCCAGAAAGGGAGACTGCTTTATTAGTTGTGCCTGAGTAAGTAGGGATCTTCTGCCCCTCCATCAAGAACCAAGCGACCATAATTTCCAGGAGGGGAAACCGAGGTATTCATCACCCGTCTATTTCCTGCTGGACAGCTGAAGAGTGGTATTGGCAGACGTTAGTTTGTGTGGTCAAAATGATTATGAAAGGTATTGGGGGGAAATAAATATTCATCTCTACTGCATCATATAAGGGACAGAGCTTTGACACCAATCAAATAGTTTGGCTTTCATTGCTTGTGGTCTTTAATTTCCCGGTCTTCAGTAAATGGTTCAGCAATTGTGAAATCTGACTTCTGGTCTCGAACCAGATCAGAAATACAATGGCAAGATGGTTCAGAAGATAAGCCACTCCAGCCACCAACCCAGATCAAGTATGTCCTGCAGGCATGGATGTACTACCTCCTTGTCACACAAATAACATCTGTCCACACTATAGTTGGGACTTCCCACACTGAGCCTGTTTGCCCAGATTTTCTCCCTTCAGCCGCTCTTCAGCCATTGGTTATTACAAGATTGAGAGCTGGAGGTGGCACAGGAAACCTGAGGGGGATGCTGCTGTGCAGTAATCTGTGCAGTGAGCTGTACTGCTGCTGCTGCTTCACTAGATCTCACGGGTGTGCAGGTCCTTGAGAGGGGCTGAGCTGACATCTGAGAGTGCTCGAGGCCATGCCAATTCAAGAATACCTTCCGTCCTGCAAGAGGCTTACTGCAGCCTGGGAAGGGAATGGAGCTCCTGAGAGAACCTAAGGATACTGTACCTGATCATCTCTGAAATTTTGACGACGCAGTTGTAGCTCCATAGCAGTTTTTATCAAACTGCAGGTGCACAAATTGAGCAAAAAGTAGATTATTTGATTTATTTAAAGTGTTTGAAATGTAGTAAACCTGCAAGCATTATTCCTGTATCTCTGAAAGCTCTTGCTCTGGTTCAGTCAGGGGAGCATAAAAGAGAAGAACGTTAAGATGGTAAGCAGCTAGAAGATGCCACATGACCAGAAATGAGGTCCTCTCCTAAACATAATGTGAGTTGGTTTTCCTACTGGAGCAGGAGGAGCCATACAGTAAAACAGTGATGTTTCCAAGCAACGGGGTGCTTGGCTTAGTGCATCACCCACCGTCAGATGGGCAGTGAAGCTGGCAGAGGCAGCTGTTCCTAGCTGTTCTCTTGCCTTCCATCAGGTAGCGCATCTGGGATTTACCATCCCCTGGAGCCCATCTGTCTGTCCAACCTATCTTGCAACAGTTAGCACCTTTGAGGCACCTTCCATCCTGCTCCAGGGGCAGCAGCAGGAGAAAATAGGTGACCCAACTCCCTAAGGCAATGCAAATGGATGATTGTGCAAATGTTAAATAGCCTTGAGGCAAGGGTTATCAGTTTAGCTGAAGGGAAAAAGGTAGCAACTTGTCTTAAGACATCTGGGACCAACACAAGACAAGATAGCTAAGGGCATTGGTGGGTACATCTGAACGAATGGTTTTAGCTGTAGGAACACCGTATTCCAATAAGCTCCTGTGGTGCTGAAGATGACCCAGTGCAACGTGTGGTGTCTCTTCCAGGACTTACATATTCAAGAAGATTGCAGTTGCAGTCAGCATTAAACAAAGTACAAATACAGAATGAGCTACACACCAGAGGTGATGGCACTGTGCAGTGTGTTGTGTAAGGCTCTGCAGCACCTGATAACCCCCCCAGTTTACTATTCCTCATCCCATATTTCACGTGCCACCTTCCTCAGCATAGTTGCCCTTTGTTCAGCAAATAGAGGTTAGTTTCGCCTGATGCAGTGGCTTATAAAAACTGTTAATGCAATTTTCATTCAGTCCTGTGTGGTTCTTGCTCTTTGCTTTGATGGGTTTTTTTCTACCTGCCTCTTAATAAATTCTTGCACCATTACTGCATCAATACCGTTGATGCAATTCTTGAATTTTTCCTTTCAGTAAGACCTGATATCCATCTTTCACTGTGTCTTGTAAAACTGGGACGCAGTGGACTGCTGGACAGTTCTATTAGCAGCTGGAAATACGAGGGAAGAGAGGAAGAAATGTTTGTTTCTAGCCCATGCTCTCCTCTTTAACCCTGCTTTCCCTTCTGTAGGCTCACCATGGACAGTCAGCAGGCAATTAGAAAACTCCCTTATGACTTGTCTCTCCTGGCTCTGGCTTTTCACCTCCTGTTGCTGGGGAAACTGCGGTGCCAAATTGCTTCCCCAGGCTGCTGGTGGTGCTCTGCAGAGCAGGGCAGGCAAGCAGCGTCCTGGGAAAGGCACCAGCGGGGAGTCCAGCTTAGCTAGCAAGAGCTGGGCTGGACACGGGCAAGGTCAAAAAGGGCCCGATGGACAGCAGGAACTGCCGTGGCTGTACAGCCCTTTCCCAGGCTGAAATACCTGAGGGATGCTGACTGTAGTAAAGATTCAGTGGTGATGCTTGGTTAAGAGCACAAAGGTTACAAATTGTTCCCAGTACTGGCTCAGGGAGGCTCAAAGGCAGCAACTCTCACAGCACTGGCCATCGCCAGAGGCCTACTGAAGCCTCCACGTATCCATCACTAGAAGGCGATAAATAGGTTGGGGACTTTGCACTGAGCTACTGTAACTTTTCAAATTGCAGCCATCTTCCTAAGCTCAAACTGGTTTGCAGTGGAGCAAAGGGAGTAAAGAACTGATTTCCAACAGGCTAGTGTAACTGCTGCCTTGGTGGAGGGTGGGAGTATAGTGCAGATACCAACTCCATTATTCTTTCTTGTCCTAAAATTCTGCCTCTGCTCATAATCCCATGCAAAGCACTGCCGGTGGCCTGTGCTAATGGGAAGTTTCAGCGCAATGTTGGGATCAGCCTGCTCTGCCTGATGGCAGTGGTCAGTGGCTGCCAGGTGTCCTTGGTGGACAGCTTGGGGAGGCTGGATGGAGATGAGCAGCACCACCGTCACCGGCAGCATGTCCCTGATTTGTCTGCTCCCACATGGTTGTGCAGGGGGCGAGTAAAGCACCATGTTGCTGCCTGCAACTTGCCACAGCAGTGCTTCCTCCTGGGGAAGTGCTTCCAAGGGAGGCAGAAGCAGAAGCCTGGGCTCTCCAAGGCGAGCATGCAGAATATTCTTGCAGTACAACAGGACTGCCATTGCTACTGTCCACTGAGTAAGCAAACAGTTCAGTCTAGGATGCTATCAGTTCACACCAGGAAAAAAATCACTCCTGTGTGTCTTAGGCTTGTTTGATACTGACCATGTGCAATCTGACCAGTGTAGCTGTGCCCTGAACTGGCCCAAACCCACCTCACTGTGTAAGCCAGAAGGGCTGTGGTGTGGCATATAACATTAACTGAGCCCAGTGATATTCAAATTACAAATATTCATTATCTCAGTATTAGCTTTAGCAAAAGTAAAGAAAAAAAGGCATCATCTTTCATATCCCCTTTCCCTAAAACAGGATGTTGTAATGAAAGAAAGAAAAGATTTTGCAATATTGAAAACTGAGAAGGCTAGAATAGGTCTGGTGGCTATTTCGGTTTCATTTGCAGCTTGAGTCACATCGGTGCTTTTACGAGATACCCGAGTGCCGTGCCTGATAGACAGGCATTTGAATTCAGTGGGTCTTCTGTTCTTCCAGGGACCACTGGCTCCTAGTGCCAATTCAGATCTTACAATTCACTTGTCACATCTCGGTATGATCCTAGGCGGCAGTCCTTTCTCATTACACACATTACAAGCCTTGTGGTACCTTCTGTTTAACCGAGGAGACAAACTGAAGGTCTGACAGGGCTCCCCTGCTCCTCTCCAGGTCTAGCAAAAACAACTGCCCTGGCACCAAGCACAGGGTAAAAGCATTGCTGTTCCCAGCATGATCCCATCTGGGTCGTACCCTCATCACCTTCTACCTGTCACTAGGTGTTCAAAAAGCATCTAGAAGAAGGCCCTACTCTTTCAGTGTAAAACAAGACCTCTGAGGGATCTATCTATTCCTACGCCCACAGCTCTACAAGCAAAGGAGCTCAAGCAGTCCTTCAACCACCAATAACACCAACGGCCTTCCAGCAGGAAGAGTGGGTGCAAGACAGGTTTTTCCTCTGGGCCCTGCTAGAAGGGTTTCCTAGAAGCTTCCCCAAATCCCCTGCAAGGTGCCTAGTCCCCTTTATGGGCAGCCCCAGGACACCCAAGACGACTTCCCTGCCTTCCCCACCTTGCTGAGCCCCAGACCTCGCTGAGCTCTCGCTGTGCTGTAGGCAGAGGCGGGAAGGCTGCCTGGCTCAGACTCTCCAGCAGGGAAATTATTCAGCTTAAATGCCTCAACAGCTAGGTTAACTACTTCTGTAAAGAAGATTGCCTCGGTATATTCATAGCCCTTGTCTTAGAGTGATTTGGTGGTGCTGTCACACACCACTGGACTCTTGGATTTCATCCCAACATTGATTTGTTTTTGCACAGGGATGCCTTGCAAATGCACCTGTCTCTGGGTAAGTTCCCACTCTGTCACCACAGGGACTGAAATTTTTCAAGTTAAATTTCTCTCCTCTCTTTGCCTATGATGCTTTATTTATTTTCTATTCCTTGTTCTTTCCCAAAGCTGCTCCCATTGGAGGGTCTGAGTTCACTCAATGAAGTTGATGAACTGTATTTAAGTACTTAGGTGTTTTTGCAGTTAAGTAATATTTGTAATCAGGAAAGTGTCTGGTTGTCTCTACAAGGTCAAGTTTCACTTGGGGGGATGCTTTTTTTCTCCAGCAACATGGCTGGCAAAGCACTTTGATTTTAGTAGTTGAGGGGATTAACTTTCCTCCATGAGCTCCCTGTCTTCTTCTTCTTCCCATATTTTCAATACTTCTCAGTATTTTCCATGTGTTTGCACTGTTCTGGTTTAGGTCAGGCACAAAGATTACTCCATGGTACTTCGCTGATTTAACCTGTCACAGGCACTTGTCATACTACCCATGCTACCTCACGGATTTGTTGTCTCACCCAGACCTTCCTGATGTCCCACAGGCTGTAAGAAAACCATGAAGCTTTGTGCAAGGAGGGCTTTGGTCCCACTCACTGGTGGTGCTCTGTGGGAAATCTCTTCCTGCTACCTTTAGGCATGATGTTTCCCTTAGGTTTCTCTTCACAAGGTCAAAGTTATCTCTAAGAATGCATACAGTATGTATAGCACCACATATTTACCGGTTCAGTAAGTAGTGTGGGTTTTTTGCCTCCAAAGTGTGTGAATATTGCTGTTTTGCAGCAGCACAGGGAGTTACAAGGAAAGTCAGACAGGATTGTGCAGTGAGGCTACTGGAAAACTGGGAGCTCAGCTCAGGTATCCTCAAGATGTCATCTGATCTATGCTCTGTTGGGAAAGCTTCCTGCCATCCTTTGAAATCTCAAACAAAACAAAAAAAAGGGGGCATGTACTCCTAAACCACTCACATCACACAAATTTTAAAAATTTAATGTGTCCCCCCTTTGTAGATGGATTTAAAAAATAACTCCCTCTTTACTTAAGCCTGAGTTTGGTTTGTTTCACACACTTTGGTTTTGCTGTGCCTCTCTCCATCACAGGAGCAGGGAACACAAAAGCCTTAAACCATCAGCCAGTGGTGTCAGGCTTCTGTCAGCCCAAGGTGCCTATGGCAATGATGAGCATGTCATTACAGCTAACCCTGGTCATGGCAAATAGTGCTTTTAACATGCATTAAAACAAGTAAATAGAAAGGAGACCTTATTTTAAGCTTTTCAGAGTGTTAAGTACTTGTACTCCCTCAAAGGGATTCGAGACTGTAAATATTTTTTTACAAGTCTCGTTCTTTTCTTTCAGTACTTGATGATGTTGTGCAATACGCTTCCCCTTCTCCCCAAGCGGAGTAAAATACTGAATCAAATAAAGCATCCTGCCCCATCCTCCCTCTCCAACGAGAGTTCATCTTCTGAACTTTGGGATTTCAGCATCTTTTGACAAACAAATGGAATTGGTGAGGAAACCTACATGAAGGAGAATTCTGCATTTTTATCTGTTTACACAATTGTTTTTTCATGGTCAAGTGAAAAGCTTCCCTTTCCAGTGCCTGAGGAGCCTGATTCCTGCAAGCGTGATGGGTGCCTGGGTGGGAGCTTGAGCTGGTTTCAGTAGACCCCCCAGTACCACCAGTAACCATGAACTGTAACTAGCTACCACCACTGCACATCGCCAGTGCCTTTTCCAGGCTACAAATGAGAGGATGTATCTGCTTTCTCTGTGTTTATTGCATTACACTGAAGCATAATTGTGGTTATTTGCAGTTATTAGCTGATTCTTTCACCACGTCTAAGGAATACAAGGAAGAGCAATTAAATAGTTCGGCACTCATTTGCCGCTGAAGGGAGGCTCAGGCCGTGCGACAGGACAGGATGAGGGCAGCGCCATAGCAATCCCGCACTGAGCTGAGCCCACCATGCTGCCCACTCACCGAAGCAGCAAAGCCCCTCAGCTGGATGCATTTTGAGAAGCACAGGAGCTAGTGAGCTCAGTACTATTGCCCTCTCCTGGGGACATGGCCAGAGCAATTTGCTGGGAGTAGTGCAGTGAAATCCACGTGCTGGAGATGTTCATCCCTGCCCAGAGGGACCCAGTGGTGACCACATTCAGTGTTGCCATCCCTTGTGCTGAAAGCTGCTCCAAGAAACCTCTCCCAAGGTTGGGGAACTCCACTGGCTCATGCAGGACAGGCCTTTCCCTGTGTCTTAGACGTTAGTCTTTCCCATACAACACTCCCTGCATCATTTTAGTTCAAACATTAAACTTGCCTCTTAAATAATGACCTCTACAAAGTCGCTGGAGATGTTTAAAAATGGTATCCTGCTCACCATTCATGTGGATGGAGAGGTGGTAGCTGAGACAAGGAGTGGCTGGTGCCTTGCTGGGCTGGTGCTGCTGGAAGGAGCAAGTCTTTCTCTTAGGAATAGTAAGCTTAAAGTCATCGTCTTAAAATGTAGTCTTCAAGGAAAGTGGCCAGAGGAACCCACCTGAACCACTGAAGCTGCAAAGCACATCAGGATTTGTTGGTTGGCTTTGATGTATCTACGGGTTTTATTTAGCTGTAGAAATTCAGTTTGCTAAGGAAATTATTGACATTGATATCTACATTATATAAGCCTTTTTCGTGCTTTTTTAAAAACTTTTTCATTCTTCCAACTGTGGCTGGAGGCCCAAAAGCAGCAAGTCAGTGCTGGCAAGGTGTTTGAAGAGCCTGGAGGCCACATCCTCACCAACCTGCCTCTTTGTAGACATTGTTCAGGTGAGTGCAGATTTCATTGGTCACCTTCTCAAAGGAAGCTTTGCAGTCTCCACCAAATTTCTCCTCCATCAGTTGCAAGATAATGTCACAGAGAATCTAAACAAGAAGGGAAGAAACAAACAGTGTAAACTTTCCTCCACATTAGAGGCATAAGAACAAGATATATAATTTTAGCTGGGATTCTTAGGGGACAGAAAAAGGTACAAAAACAATGCAACAGTGTATAGCACGCAGACCTTGCAACAGGTGTTGGAAAATTAGGTGCATTATAGAATTCACAAAAAATTCCAGTCACTGCTGCTGTTTTTTTAACTATCCTGTATCTAGTTAATGTTGACTGCGCCCATCACTTAAAGACAGCTGTACAGGACTGGTTCACTTGGTCCATCTACTGCCATACTTCTCCTGGCAGTGAACTGTCCCAAATGTTTAGAGGCCACAAGAAGCCTCATGTTGGGCACCTATGGAACACATGGCTTGGGGGGTAAGTTCCTTCCTAATCTTTCCCGTTTATTAGCTATCTAGCACTTTGTAGCAATGAGAGTTTGTCTTTACAGTCACTAGGTAGGTGGTATACTTTGAAATGTCAACTCTTTTTCAGTGCAGCATTTTTGGTTTGTGTACAACTTTACCCTGAAAAATTCTTTTCAGGATCTTTCCAGGCAGAAATCCTCACTTATTCTCCCACTGACTGAAAATTGGGCCCATTGCTTTGGAAATCACCTTCCCAGTGCCTAAGTGACCTTTGCCAGAAGGTGCCTCTTTTTGTATTTTGTGCTGTGTAAGGCAGACAAAACTGTTATAAATGCACTCTGGTAGTGACCTTAGGTGGACTTGGGCAAGTCGTTCGATCCTGTATTAATTATCTGTGTTTGTTTAGTGATGGCAATGCCGTTGCCATCGTTGCTCAATACCAGCTGTTTCAGTTGTCCTAGGAAAGCTCAGTTCCTGTTACTGGAGAAAAACAGAGACATCAGGGACTGAAGTCCAGTGTTAAGCTGCTTTTCTGTGTCTTACTACTAAATGACAAGCATGGGAATCCTGTTGCACTGAGAAAACCCACTACAGTTGGTCAGCAGCTCTGCAGGTCCCACATCAGCAGATTTGCCTGCATCACATCTGCTGCATAGCCTTCTTCCCAACAGATGCCAGATCTCTTACGCCTCCTATCTACCACCATCAACCTGTCTCACCTTCAACAATCTGCACGCTCTGGAGTGTATATACATTTGTATATACAAAGCCTGTTTTCTTCAGTTCTAACCCTCAAAGGGGGAGACATCCTCCCTTCACAATCACATCCTCTGCAAAGAGGGCTGCTGGCTCACCCTAAAGTTTTTGGGGTCAATCTTCAGCTGGGTAGCATGTTTCTTGCCGAGTGGGTTCACTATCCCAAGAAAAGCCTCAGAGTTGTCCAGGTGTTGCACCATGTCGTTGATGGCAGAGAAAACCTTCTTGCCGTGGCCCCTGACCTGATCCGACTGTTTCATCTCTTCAGCAGAGTCCATGCCTTTGAAGTGAGTGAAGTAGGACTTGGTGTCTGGGTGCTCAGTAAACATCCTGTGGAGAAACAAGAGATGTCCTAATTGGTGGACCAAGGCAATGATGCAGATATGGCTTCACATTTCAGGCCTTATCTTCGGCTTTTATTGCCCTTTTCCTTTCTCTTTTTTAGAACATAAATCACCTTCCCCTGCATTTCTTGGTTCTTCTTTGCCCTTCCCATCTGCACACAGCCCCTGTGCCCACAGCAACCTGTTCCCTCCCTTGGCCCTCCCCAGGCCACTTCCCTTTGCTCAATCCACCTTAAAACCTACCTATCCTGGAATTTATTCTGCTGCTTTTAAAGTAAACATTCCTCAGTGTGGACTGAGAGTTAGGCAGAGACAAAATCCACAGAGAAGTAGGGCCGCATTCACACGGGGTGAGTGTGACAGTGCAATATTCCCAAAGATGTTCTGGACCGCAGATAAGTCCACTGTGCTCTTGGTGGAGAAACCCTACTATTGGTTTTGTTAATTAACCCCTTCCTAGAGTCCATGCCAAAGCTTTCTTACTGGCTGTGAGGGATTGTTGTTTGAGTACCAGGTACTGACTCTTTCATTTAATCAAAAGTAACACAATTCAGTGCCACTCATAAAGGAATTGCCTTTTATAACATCAATTACAGTCATCTTGGTCAAGCTCTTAAGCAGTTTACTCCACTGGGTAAACCAGTTATCCACCTAAAATAGCAATACCAAATTCTAGGTTGCATTTCACAGAGTCACAGAATGGTTGGGCTTGAAGGGACCACTGAAGGTCATCTGGTCTAACCCCCCAGCCCAAACTGGTTACCCAGAACTATGTCCAGACAGGTTTTGAATATCTCCATGGATGGAGACTTTACAACCTCTCTGGGCAACCTGTGCCAGTGCTGAGTCACCCTCACAGTGAAAAAGTGTTTCCTGATGTTCAGAGGGAATGTCATGTCTTTCAGTCTGTGCCCATTGCACATTGGTCCTGTCCCTGGACACTACTGAGGAGAGCCTGGCTCTGTCTTCTTTGCATCCTCCCTTCAGGTTTTTATATACATTGATAAGATCCCCCTGAGCCTTCTTGTCTCCAGGTTGCACAGCCCCAGCTCTCCCAGCCTCTCCTCATAGAAGAGATGCTCCAGTCCCTTCATCATCTTTGTGGCCCCTCGTTGTACTCTTTCCAGTATGTCTATGTCTCTTTTGTACTGGGGAGCCCAGAACTTCTCTAAAGGCAGGGCTGGGGCTGTAGGACATTAAGGCAAAAACCTTCTAGAGTAAATTACCCTGGGAGCCAAGCCACTGATGCTGCTAGCATTTTATAGATGCATTTCTGACCCTAACTGTCCACAGATTGTGTAGACTGCAGAAGGAAAGAGCAGTGCCTAACCCTTTCTGGGGCTGACCCAGGCACAAGATGTGATATACAAAAAAGCCAGAGGGAGTGGCAAAGGTATGATAACCAGAAATAGTATTTGGACTGATTGGTGCATATGTAGGTGATGTAAATCCCAGCTGAGAGAAGGATATCTGAAAGGTGAATAGAAGAAACATCTATCTTATGGAAGAAGAGAGGAAAACAGAATGAAAATGTAAGAGAGAAAGCCCACAGGAGGGGTACAATGCAATGAAACAGACGGGCGCTGGGCTGGAAAGGCTGAAGGAGAGTCAGAAGAGAAATACTGAGGACATGCAAGTTAAAAAAAAAGTCATTAAAGGAGTTCAGAGGGAAAGGGGAAGAGGGAAATAGGGCCTATGTTTGTTCCCATTCTCTTTCGTATCACACTTCCATTTCTTTACCTTAAATGGGTGGAGTAAAGAAATTGTTCTCATCTCTTCTTCCTCTCCCACCCTCTTCCCCCTTTCCTTTTCTTTGTGTGGATGTCTCCTCTTCCCCATTTCCTCCCTGAGGTGAGATAAACCACAGCAAATCAAAATGTTCCCAGCAAGGGCTGTGTGAAAAACGTACTGGTGGTAACTCCATCCTTCTTGCCATTCCTCCTTCAACCCTCTGGGGTGGCATCAGGATGGGCTCTTTCCTTACCTGACCAGCACAGTTGTCCCATTGTCCTCAGCATCTACATATATCTTCTCCCAGGCACCGCGGGCACTCTGCACCTCTGCTTCAGAGAATGACATGGTGGAGGAGACCTTGGCAACAAAGGGTGCAGCAGGAGGGAGAAGGACAGGGAGGTCCTGGCAGGGTGGTTCTGCTCCAGTTGTCTCCTCAGGGCTCTCTAAATACTGGCCCGGGGATTTAAGAGATCTTGAATGGACTCTTTGTCTCCGTTTCCCTCGGTCACATTTCTGCAGGCTTTAGGGCTGCCTAATCACTTTTAATCAGGAAAGAAATCAACCACATGAGGAGGGAGGACTAGCACTCTCACTGTGGCATCAGGTGCCAGAGTAAAGATCTGGCTGTCTGAGGAGATAAGGGAAAAGAGAGTTTTCAGTGAGGAAGGAAAAAATCAGCTCTCCTCCCTTCTCACCCCTGCCACGGCCAGTGCTTGGCTTCTCTTTCCTAAGGGTGATCCCTGCCCAAGCACTAATTTTCCTGGTTTGATCCCAAGAGTGCTGCTGTGCTGCAGGCACCATGGTGCCTGCCGGCCCCTCTTCCCAGCACTTCTTGGTCCTTCAGTCCAGTGATGCCATTTCCAGCTCCAGCAACTCTCTCCAGTCCTGCTTTCATGCCACGGCCACTGCTTTCCCCACAGCCCTCTGGTTTAGCAGGGGCTCACCCCACAGCTACCCCCAGCCTTGGTACTCTGTGGGTGGAGGCATCGCCAGCCCAAAACAACAGCATTGTGGCAACAGTGACAGCAGCGTGGGCACAGCATCTGTGGCCACAGTGCCCTGGAAGGCCACCTCATTGTAACGCAGGAGATAAACTGTGCAGACAGCCAGCACGGGACACAGGCATTTCACTACCCTCATCTTCCTGGTTTACAGCTGGGATCTCTGTCCTATCCCTAAACCCTACCTGCCTGGCAGAGAGAAAAAGGTAAGGAGCAGAAGGGCCAGTGTGGAGCTGCAGACAGCACCTACAGGCCTGTTATTGTCACAGTCTTCTGGAACTGGAGGCAAAAAAAAATCTTGGATTATCCACACAGCGCCTGGGCTTAACCTCTGGCAGGAATGTTCTGGTTAAGTCCAGGGCACGAACACAAAATAAGGGCTAAAGGGCTTGAGGAACTGCTGCTGCTGCCGGACTCCGACTGCAGACAAAACCTGGTATTGTTTGGGATGGTTTAGAGGAGGGAAGGAACATGCACAAGGGGGAACTGAGCAGCACAGCGAGCAAAACGAGCCTGATACCCCAGAGCAGAAGGGAAGTGGTGGCTGCAATCTCACCAAGACTGATCAGTCTTAGAGGGGCTGTGTCCCACCACTGCCGAGGGATACCTCAAATGACTTTACTGAAACTGCTCCTCCCTTCCCTCCCTCTCCCTTTTCACCACAGCAAACAAGTGGTCTGATAAAAGCTGTGCAACCTTCTGCTTTCTCATCCCCAAATCCTCAGAAAAATGCCCCAGATTTCAGGAGAGCAGGGCGGCGGGGAGGTGGGGGGTGGGAGCAGAGCACGCTGTGCTGCTGGGACCATTGCTGCTTTGAAGGCAAACACAAACCAGAGAAGCACCAGTTGTCCCAGCCGAGCCACCAGCGCAGGGACACAGAGGAAGGAGTGAGGACGGCACCACAGGAGTTGGCAGTTCCCAGGCCTTGGCAGGCAAAACCTTCTAGGAGGAGCTTGGTGGGGAAAGCATCAAACCTACGGCCAAGAGCAGAATGTGCATCAAGTACTTGTCATGGGTGGCCTGGGAGAGACCGAGCTCCTGAAGAAAGAGCAGCACCAACTTTAGCCAAAGTAAAAGGGGCTAAAGCAGGTGTGGAGCATGGAGGTAGAGCTGTTTTTTATTTGGGATGTGAATGTGTACGATTACTGGTTTGCAACATCTACTCCTCTCTGTAGGTGTCATGTTCTTCTTGTAGATCCTGGTGTACTCTGACCTGCAGTGGACACTTCTCAGTGGGAGAAGCTGGAGTATTGTGGTGAGCCTGGCTCTCTGACCTGAGCTGTGACAGCAATGACTTTGCTCAAGGATGAGTCTTCCCTCTTAGCTTTCTTAGTCTTTTCCTCTTCATCTCCTTTGCTCACCTTTCGTTTCCCTCCCATTTGGTTTTTGTTCGCAGCAGTTCACAAGCAAAGTTCCCTGGGGAAATTCTCCTCTCCCCTCTCCAACCTCATCTGGGACATTGCAGTACGAAGGTGCTCATTCACTCAACATATTGTTAGACATCCTGTCATAGGCCAAAAAAATACCATTTTGTGTTGGGAAATTTCATTCAAATTAATTTATTGCCAAGTAACAAACCAACACTTAAAAACCTCCATTCCCCCGCATCCTGGTCCCCCACCCCTGTGCCACAGGTTATACCCAGGCCCTTTGGTGAGACCATGGGTGGTGCAGGAACTGGGGGTTGGTGCATGGGGGTCTCTTTGCTCTTGCTGCTCCTTGTATGCTACTCAACTGCTCCAGCATGCGCTCTTCCACCAGTCTCCCTTTGGGTACTGTACCTGCCCTGGCCTTGTTTCTTTTTTCAGCATTTTCTGCTCTTTCTTAAACACATTTCCACAGAGCCACCATAAACTCTTCTGGTTGGTCCAGTTTTGGGGTGCAATGGGTCAATTATACCTGGTGTCAAGCCAGCTGTGAGCTGCACAGGGCAGGCCCTGACCTCCTCCTGCACAGACAAACATGTCACCAAGCTTTTTGTGACATGCTTTTCTGTTCTTTCCTTTCACCTTCTGGTGTTACTTTTACTTGTGGATAACTGGCTAGCTGAAAAGGGTCACATAGACATAGTCCAGCTGGCTGGACAAAAATGCACATCGCTCTCAGCTTATCTGAAGTAAAGCAAAAGTTACACAATAACAGGAAGATTTCGGTGGGAAAAGAATGTTGCAGGTGGGAACAGATAACTACAGAAGAGAAACTAGGGGCGGGCTTGGTATTTAGGCAACTAACCAATAATGAGCTTAACTTTTGTAATATGTATGAGCCAATTATAACAAGGCATAAAAGGTGACTGTAAGGTTCAATAAACGAAGTCTGCTGATCACTCATATTGAGTGACTGTGTCTTCCCTCCGTCGCGACATTTACTGTTTTGGAAAATTATCCTCTATTTTCCCCCATATGATCTGCCGAGTCCTTGTAAGATGAACACAGCAATACCTCATAACATTTTGACATCTCTAACAGGGTTATACACATCTATACTACACCTTATGGGTCTCTAGAGAGTAAAACACAAAAGCTGCAGAAAAGCCTATTTTTTTGGCCTTGAAATGGAATAGCTGTGAAAAATGTGCTGTTTAATTGTAAAGTCATCACATTGCTGCCAACCTCACCCCTTCTCCCTGGGGGAAGAGGATGTGTGCTTGGTTTATTTCTTTCTCGTCTCCCATGATTTTTCTTTCATATCCCAAAGGAGGTGAATGCTTTTAAGTTCAATTTCTGCTGAACGGGGAGAAATATTTTCTGACAGGAGTGCCGGGCAGCACTGCAGAGGACAGCCTGGGCCATGGACGGGATGCTCCTCAGCGGGTAAGGTCAGGCCAGGGCAGGGCGGATGGTGCTGGGCAATCCCGAGCCGGGAGCGCAGCTGCTGTGGTTTGTGCTGCATGCGGCAGCCAGGCTGCTCCTGGCTCTGTCCCCAGCCAAGGAAGCAGAGGGTGTGATTCCATTGCGGTGCAGGGAAATGGTGGTGGGTCTGCACAGTGAGATTTATTTGTTGTTTCTGAGAAACCGTGTGCTTTAGACAGAAGTCAGCTGGCAAGTGCTGGCCACAGACACAGATGTCATTTTCTACCTGCCCAGCTGCTCACGATCCAGCAGCAATAACTGCCCACAGAGCTCACTGATGCCCCGGCCACAGGCAATGCAAAGCCGCCCCTGTTTTCTTCTCCTTGAAAGTTCACGATCTGTTAAGTTTTGTGTTTAATACAAATAAACCACCCTATTTATTACGCAACAGGGGTTAATCTCCAGGTCAGCAGACACGCTCATTGTGGAGAGTGGCTGGAAGGGGCTTGGCAGCTATAACTCTTATTTTCCCAACACCCCTCACACTGTCAGACTGAGGTTAGAGCCCCCCACAGCAGGTATTGCCAGGTTTCTCAGATGCTTAGCTGGAGATGCTGATATTCAGTGCTGCTTTTACAGAGATGACAAACACCTGCACCTGCTCCATGCTCAGTACCTGCAGTTATCAATGTTACCAGCTCATAAAAACAAATAAAATAAGGAGCAGCAGGCATGACCGTTGGCATCAATGTCTGAACGCTAAAGCCCACAAAGCACATGGGTGGGAAAGACCTGGGGCAGACACACGCAGCTTTCCCAGCTGCCACCAGACCGCACTTCTCTCTCCCATTCAGACAGTGGTAGTGGGCTCAGGTGGAGCTGTGTTGCAGTTTGTACTGGTGAAAGTACCAAGTCGAAAGGGTAAGAAAAAAGCAGGATTACTCAGCTTCTTGGGACCAGCAAGAATAGCCTTCACATAGTTTACAGAGTACTACCATCTGACACAACAGAAAAATACACAGGTTTCTGTTGTGAATATTTTTATTGTACACATAAGATTTTAAGTGCGAAAACAAAGGCAATGTATTCAAAATAATTCAGCTTTTATACATCATAGGGCATAGTACGTATACAGATTAATAAGCTGAATGCTGCTTTAATGACTGATGCCGTGAAGTACATGGCTAGGGGTGATTCTATCACAGTCATTACAGCTAATAAAGATGCCAGCACTGAGTTTTCACATAGTGCATCCAGCTAATGAAGTATTTGCATTGGCACAGGCTGGTGTTCAGCAGGGAAACTCCACAGCCACCCTTAGTGAAGAGGGAAAAAATTACATAAAGAAACCCAAACAACGTGATGCAAAGGAAGTCACCACATCCTACCACCGGACTGATGCCCAACCAATCGCCAAACAATAGCTATTTTGGAGAAACTCACCCCAGTTTTATTGCTGAGCATGAGTTACAGGCTATGGAGTCAGCTGTGCCAGCTGTGCCCTCTCCCAGCCCCTTGCTCCCCCCATCAGCCTTCTCGCTGCAGGGACCAAGTGAGAAACGGAGATGGCCTTGCAAGCACTGTTCAGCTATTGCAAAAACATTGGTGTGCTATCATCAGCACTGTTTTGGTTATAAATCACATAGCAGCACAAGGGTAGCTATGAAGAAAGTTAACTCCAGCCCAGCTAGACCCAAAGCACTGCAGGATCACATCCTTATTTTGGACAAATCTGGGCTCACACAGGCTGCACTGTGCTGAACCTGTGCACAGGTGCTGTAAGAAGGAGGCAAAGAAATGAGCTCTTAAGGACTTGGAAAATATCAAGTCCAAGTCAGAGATGTAGAAAGTACCCAAAGCTGACAGGGGCTCAGGCAGCGGCATAAGCACTATTCATATCTGTAATGTTACAATCTGGCATTTGTATCTGTCCAGTTATTGAGATCAAACCATCCAATGGTTTAATGGAAACAACACTCCCACAGGTTTTGGATACAATCTCCCAGACTACACCGAGTTACTGCTTCACACAGCACCCTTGACTGGGACGAGTGCTTTAATTACACACAATCGATATAGATGATGTTCTGGAGAAAACTGAAATCCATTGAATGTCACCCCTGGCAGAATTAAAACTGGTCTCCAAATAAAGAGATCTGATATCAGAGGAAGAGAAAATATAACTGAGAGAAGACATCAAGCTAAAAGAAACAGTTATGGGCTGGTATATGTGTACAAGTTAGACACCAGTCCAGAAGCTTTGTATCAAACACAGATAGAGTACAACTCATTATGTTGGTGGTATGGACTATTGTATTCAGAGATGCAATGGGGCTAAACTAGAAGGGCAAGAGATACATCAGATAAACCTGCTTTCAGATACAACAAAGAGTGTTGGACTGAAAGGGTGCTTGGTGAGGAATGGAAGGAACCAGAGAATAAGACCAGCAAACTGTTTACTTGTGCAAGCAGAAGGCTGGATGACAAATTTTATGGTCCATTTGCCTTCTCTGTTGTAGTAGTTATTGCCTCCCACTAAAGCCATACCCTTCTTTGAGTTATTTCTCTGCTGCTTGATGCACCAAGCATTTACATAGCTAAAAAATTTATCATAATTGCCCAACTTTGTTTGGAAATAACATCAGTACATGTGGCTTTAAATTCAGTGAGCCCAAATTTAATATCCAGCTTCAGCTGGCGTTTCCTCCCCAGCTTTGTGTCTGGCATTGGCACTGTACCGGAGCCAAGCTTTTCCAACCCTTCCTCATCTATGTACTGAGCATCCTGCTTTTCTGTACAATAGAAAGAAAAGCATACTTCTGTTTGATCTGGTTCTGTTGGATAGAAATCATAGTGCACACCTTCATTTATGTTCACTGCCTCTTCAATTCCCACCAATTTCTTGAAGAGATCCGTGCAATAAACAAAGCCATCAGCTTTTGAAACCCTTTGTTTACAGAAGGGATGGATAGAAGCATCAAATTTCTCACTTACTGCTATGCCATATGTCCAAGCGCTGACTCTTGAGGCAATAACGTGTGGACTGACTCCAAATAAAACAGCCCCTTTTGCAATGGCCACTTGGACTTCCATTGGACAAAGGATATGATACTTCTTGCTAAAGGCCTGCCTCCTGATTGCATCTCTCAAGATAATACTAGACGCAAAGCCTCACACAAGCAAAATGTACTTAACCTTGGCCATTTTAGGCTTGTCAAGAATCTCCCTCGAATGATATTTTTGATATGGTGGTCAAAAAAGCTTTTAATTTTCTTATAGGTAATCATGATCATCCCATCACACCACACAGCTCCTTCTCCATTTTTGAAGAAGTGAGAGATGTCCTTCTTGTGCTCTGCCACTCTGGTCAAGTTGTGGTAGCAATGTATGTAGATGGCGTCCCTGCCAGTCAAGCATTTCTGTATACTAAAGTTGTACATCATATGCCGTAATTCGGAAGGGTGGCTCTGTACATATTCATCCCATACTCCATCATTAAATATTTTCTTGAGGCAAACAGTGAAGTTTTCATCCACACTGTTGCCTCCCCATCCACCTCCCGTTGCCTTGTGTAACTCCTTCAGTAAACGGTTTTCTTGGATCTCATGTACCATGATGTCTATTGTGCCACCTATATACCCACACACGAACACAAATGAAGTTAGCTGTTGTTTTTTTTAAAGTACTTGAGGTCTTTACTTTCCACTGAATATAATCTTACCTTCTGAACTCCCAGTTCACAAATGTGCTTTTCTGCTGTTTTCTTCACTCCACTACTGCCTGCACACCTCTACATTTCCTGAATTTACACACCTCTGTATAAAAGCCTGGTCTTTCAAGGTTCCTACAGTAACTTCTGATGACAGATGGATGCTCTGATTTGCTCCCTGGACAAGCCGGTCTCCTTTCTGTTTACAAAAGGAGGCTGGCCTCACATAGACAATTGACTCCTGCCTTTTGACATACAAGAGTTAAGATGAGCAGTGGTGGTGTGACTCAGAAACTTGTGGTCCTCTTGATGCCTTTTCAGTATTTGTTCATAATCATCAGATCGCTCTTGGCAGGAAATACATGTTCCACCAAAAAAACTCACACAGGAAACTAGAAAAACTACTAAAAAGTGCTTTGTAAACTATTCTTAAAGCTTTACTCTACAGTGCCTGCCAGTCAGTCTCTTTGCTCAGTTCACTGGGCACTACACTTGTTCCTACAGAGGAGGCTGTGAGCTCAGGCTATACAACAGCACATGGGTGCACGTCAGTGACTGAGGCTGGGACGTGGTGCAGCCCAGTCTGGTACAATGGCAGGTGTTCTTACTGTGACTGTCTGGCCTGAAGTGCATGATGGCATGAAACAATGACTTCCATTTGCCATGGATCAGGCCTTTAGCAGTCCCGCCCTTTCCTCCTCTTTTTCTGCCTACCCATGGGATCTCATGAAGTGAGAAATGAAAATAAAATCCCCATGACAAGCGCAGCAGTAGAGTCCAAGCTCTGGGACTGCACTGCAGATCTTTGGGGACACTGCAAAACAGCCATATGCCATGCCCAGCAAAGATGGTACCTGTTAAACAGGGAAAATTTTACCTCCACAGTCAACGACAACATACTGGATCCCAGGGGAGTTTTCAAACTTCTTCTTGTCACTGTCATCTGCCATAAACCCTTCCTGTGGAAGCTGTTTGCACCACAGTGATGCAGCCTCCGGCTCCAAGGCAATGATCAGATTCTCAGACATCATGTCAGAGATAAGTCCTGCCTAAAATCATGAGAGAGAGGTGCAAGGAAAGGTGGCAAGATCACCGCTGCAAGAATGTCACTTGCAAGGGAGGCCGTTCTCACCCCAGAAGCCCACGCTGGGGTGGTGGTTTTTGTACCCTTGACCTCCATGGGGCTCATTTCTACATGGTGAGGGGGGGGAAGGATAGAGCAGTTGTTACTGCCTGTTTGGGACATCCTTTCCCCCAATGTAGAGGAATTATAAAGGAATTAAGGCAGGTTAATTAACATTGATAATATACAGCTGTGGGCTGGCTGACGTGGATAATGTGCAGCTGTGGCTGGTTCCTGCTAAGTAGTTAAATAGCTGTAAGGGGTACAGAAGATGAGGTCTGGATGAAGAGAAACCTGGAAGAAGCAGAGGGAAGAGAGAGCACACCCCGGATGTAGGAGAGACAAGGAGAGGCCCTGGGAGAAGCAGGTGGCCTGGATGAGGAGAGGCTGGATGGAAGAGGAGCCCAGAGAAGAAAGAATCTGGATGCAGCAGAGGCAAGAAGCAGGGTGAACTGGCCTGAAGAGGATGGAGAAACAGCACAGACAGTAGATGAACTTTTGAAACCTTGGGGGGGGGTTGGTGGCTATGCTGGGGCAAGGTGTGGGAACTGCTTATCGATGTTAACCTGGTATGGGATGGTAAAGGCCTTGTTGCAGCTGGCTAGTTTTGGTAGTGCTGTGACACCCCACCACTCCCAACATGAGAAATTTCTCACCCTGGTAGGCTGAAATCTGAAATAAGGTGTCCTGGTTTCAGCTGGGACAGAGTTAACTTTCTTCTTAGTGGCTGGTGCAGTGTTGTGTTTTAGATTTGGTGTGAGAACGTTGATAGCACACTGACATTTTTCAGTTGTTGCTGGTTAATATTCATATTAAGTAAAGGACTTCTCAGTTTCTCAGGCCCTACCAGCAAGAGGGCTGGAGGAGCACAAGAGACTGTGAGGGGATGCAGCCAGGACAGCTCACACAAACTAGACAAAGAGGTATTCCATACCATAGCACATCATACCCAGTATATAAACTGGGGAGGTTGGCCGGAGGTTGGACAGCTGCCCAGGGACTGGCTGGACATCTGTCAGCAGGTAGTCACATGTTTTCCTTCCTCCCCCCATCCTTTATCTTCTACTATTATTATTATATTTCAATTATGAAATTGTTCTTATCTCAAGCCTTGAGTTTAGTTTTCCTTTTCTATTCTCCTCCCCATCCCTCTGGGTGAAGGGGGGAGTGAGCATGTGGCTGCATGGTACTTAATTATGAGCCAGGGTAAACCACGGCATACAGGTTGTTTAAATATTGAGGAAAATCTCCAAAGATAATTTGAGGAAATGGGATAACCCCTGCTTTTGCCTCCTTTGCTTCCAGCCGCATGAACTGCCTGGCAGCAGCACTCCATATGACTGGGACAGTAACGAACCAGGTGATCTCCTCCTGGCTGCAGACAGTCTGGACATAGGCCTCTTGGATGGTGTTCAGGGCATGTTCCTTCAGGTAGCACGGGCTTTTGGAAAAGATTGTGAGGGCAGGAAGCCTCTTGCCATTGATGGCTTTCAGCTCCATGTCAGATGTGACTTGCTACAAAAAAAAAATCTCAGGGTTACACATTGCAGTCTCAGTATGAGGCCTGTCCCCGTCACATTGAACACTGCTCAACATATGGCACAGAACTAAGTCCTGTGTCCAAACCCCCTCTGTCTGGGGCTGGCCCTGTGCTCTGGGTTATTCCACGTTTTGGGAAGTCCTGTGGGACCCCAGAGCACAGACAAGGAGGCCCTAAGGTAGCCTGATGTTTGGCTGAATGAGCAAACACAGAAAAAGCTGTGAATGACTCTAAACTAACATAGAGCCTTCAGAAAGAAATGATAGCCATTATGTGCTTGAAGGACAGCTAGCCACTCTTAAACTGGCTTGAGCACACCATTTCAGGGGAGGGAGAGACAAGCTAAGGGTAAGTATATAACATGGGAGGAGTCTCTATGGTGACCCCAAGGTTGCCCACCTCATTTGAATTCCAGGAAACTTCACTTGTTGCCTGTTGAGAACTGAGGCAGGGAGCCACAGAGAGACTAGAAGCTCCGGAGCAAGGCAGCTTTTTGTTAACAACAAGTATCTGGTTTCACGTGTGCAGTCAGGTTTTACTGTCTTTAGACAATGAACAGTGTCATGAAGCTTTTGGCTAACTAAGAAAGCAAGTAATTTCTTCTTAAGATCATAAAGATACCCTTTGATTTCCTTTTATTAGTCCTCATCTGTGGATAACTGGCTAGCTGAAAAGGGTCACAGACATAGTCCAGCTGGCTGGACAAAAATGCACATCGCTCTCAGCTTATCTGAAGTAAAGCAAAAATTACACAATAACAGGAAGATCACGGTGGGAAAAGAATGTTACAGGTGGGAACAGATAACTACAGAAGAGAAACTAGGGGCGGGCTTGGTATTTAGGCAATTAACCAATAATGAGCTTAACTTTTGTAATATGTATGAGCTAATTATAAAAAGGCATAAAAGATGACTGTAAGGGACAATAAACAAAGTCTGCTGATCACTCATATTGAGTGACTGTGTCTTCCCTCTGTTGCAACACTAATCAGCCAGATTTACTCAGCCCTCTTCACCAATACCCCTAACCACCCACCCCTCAAATTAATAGCTCTGACTCTCATTAGCAGTAACTGTTCCACCTAGTGTGTTGTACAGCTTCATCTTGAAGTCCTGGAAGAAGTACCAGTTGTCAGCTTTTCCATGGGGCAGGCTCTTGTACTTCATCACAGCATCATAGCCAAACTTCTTGAACTTCTGCTCCTGGTTGAACAAGATGCATGTGGGTGTCTTTAGGGTTTGAGCCCATGCTCTGTTCCCCAGTACACTTGGTGGATTTGGCCTGTACTTGAAGTAAGGGAAAAACAGTACCCACTGTAGGACGTGCTGAAATCTATAGCAATGAAGACTGACTTGCTGATCATGGCCAGTTGTAGTGCAGGGGTATGCTGCAGGGGAGCAATGGGACTGCAATGAAACTGAATGTTGCAAGGCAAAGCCACCCTTCTCTGACTTCATTGGCAGGAAACGAGCGTGATGCTACATACTGTGCAAAGAAATAGTGTTATTTCCCAGAAAGTGGAGGAGCTCTTGTTTGTTACTTAAAACAGAAGGATCCCTTTGTGAAAGAAAGCAAGCTACTGACACTTGCAGTAGCTTCTGGTGCTCCTGGCAGCACAGTTCCCTGTGCTGCCACTCATTTCAGCAAACATTTTCTGCTGTTGTAAAAGCATTGGTTCACCAGAGTTTTCTTCCTACAGCACAACAGGGATGTTTAAAGGACCGTGTAAGGACACTGACCATAGCGAGATGACTGCAGAAGGTGGCAGGTATGTTGCACAGCAGGTGTTTCTGGCTAAACTTACCAAGTTTAACCTTAGTAGGTCTGAATATTTCTACAAAGTCGTTTGGGGGTTGTGTTTGGGGGTTTTGGCTGGGATGGAGTTAAATTTCTTCTTAGTAGCTCACAGAGTGCTGGGTTTTGGCTCTGATGTGAGAACAATGTTGATAACACGCTGAAGTTTTTAGTTGTTGCTGGGTAATGCTGGCCCTGCCAGTGAGAGGGCTGGAGGGGCACAAGAGACTGGGAAGGGACACAGCCAGGACAGCTGGCCTGAACCAGCCAAAGAGGTGTTCCATACCATGGGGCGTCATGCTTGGTATAGAAACTTGGAGGGTTAGCTGGGGCCTGGGGATCATTGCTTGGGGGCTGGCTGGGCATCGGTCAGGGGGTGGTGAGCAGTTGTACTGTGCATCACTTGTTTTCCTTTCTCCCTGTTCCTTTGGGTTTTATCCTTTCCCCCACCTTTCCATTATAACTGTTATTATTTGTTATCATTCTTACCTTTTTTATTCTGCTTAAATTATTAAATTGCTCTTATCTCAACCCTTGAGTTTTACATTCCTTTCCAATTCTCCTCTCCACCCCTCCAGGTTGGGGGGAGCAAGCAAGCAGCTCTGTGGTGCTTAGTTGCTGGATGGGGTTAAACCAGGACAGGTTGTGACAAAGGACTGCAAACATTTCCTGGTTGTGAAATATTTCACTAAAAGTTCTGTTTTCTAATTCCTATCCTTCCCATCTGTCACAGGGACAGTTAATTTGCTCAAGTTCAGCTGCAACGGGTGAGGCAGATCTTAAATGGGTGTAAGAGAAAGAGAAATTGGAAAGAATGGTATAAATAGTGTAACACATCCTGGACTTCAGGGAGTTGGTCTCTAAGTTCATTTATTTTTTTTTTTGCAGGCAAAGGCTGACTTAAATGCAGATTATACACTGGATTGTTGAGATTAAAGAAAAAGTGTCCTCAGTGAAAGACTGGAAATGAAGTGATTTAACTGGAAAGGAAGAAATCCAAGTAAATAAAAACAAAATCTGTTTCAGTGGAGGAAGAAAGAAAAGGTGCTGAGAGAGAGGGGCAGGACAGTCCTTTGCAGCAGCTGTGCGGACTTGGATCAGCATAAACTGATGGTGAAGCCTCATGCTTGGGCTTTCTTTGACATTGCCTGGTTGCAGGAAGGAGTTTGCTGTCTGTTCCACCTGTAACCAAGCTGCAGCAGCACCTCAGTCTGGGATTGTCTCTGCAATAATAGTTGATGTTTGAGATCCTCATTTGGAAATGGGACACAGCAGTTGTAGAAATAAAAAATTACTATCAGAATATAGAGCTTTATTCTCTTCTATTAAAATACCCCATACCCTTATGTTGCAAAGTTAGTTTCAGCAGAACAGCTGCCTGCATTTGCTGTTCCACACACTCTGCAGGTCTGGGTTGAGTTAGTTTTTCAAGAGTTGTCTGCATCTTGCCCATTTCCTCCAGCCTTAATTGCTCAAACCCTGGCCTGCGCAGTCCTCTGAACTGTAACAGGCATAATCTGGAGGAGTGCTATCTCACTTGTGCCAAAACTGCATCCAGGTGTGTGCTGGGCCATCACATGCCCTGGAGCCTCTGTCTTGGTGATCTGTTTGCTAGCATAGATGTAGCCATAGAGCTTCCACTGAGTGCTGTCCTTAATAAGGTACCTGCTTAGAGTATGTGACCTTTTTTCCCTTCATTATAAGAATTCCCTTTTTTTCCCTCAGACAAGTGTTTGATAACTTGAGGCAGCTGTCAGTCTCTGGAGACATAACCTCAAGGCTAGAGGCTTCACATTATGATCTAGCAAAAAGAGTGGATCAGATGGAAGAAGAAATAAGGTGAGTCTGGTGACCAGAAATTACAGTGTTTAGCATGGTCCCTGATGAGCAACTCCAACTAGTGTACCCTAGGACAAGTTGAAGAGAAGATTACAAATAAGACAGACACAAGGATGGCTGTGAGTTAGCAATGAATTTTGCCATTGGTAATCTGATATTGGGAATCCAGAGCCAATTCACAGAACCTTTTTAATCTGCACCACGTAACATGCAGATCTTACACTTTCAGAGTATTTTATTTGCACTATTGGTGCTAACTCATAGAATCACAAACCACCCACCTGGCAAAGCACAGCTTTAAGTTTTGGTCTCTATTCTTTTGTTCCCTACAGATTGATTGGGAATTGGAGGGAGGAAGTTAGCCTGTGCATTTCTTAGGACGTTAATGGATACTTGCTTAGTGACTCTAATGTAGCTTATTATTTCTTTTTTTCCCCAATAGATGGATGGACAGCAACAGAAGAGTTTGGTTTGGCTCTGTTGATACTTGACTACAGTCTCAGGATAGTTCCCACAAGTAATGTGATTCTTTATGTTAAGAATATGTATAACGGGGGAAATCACAGTTTCTGCAATTGTCACTGAAACATACTCAAGCCTCGGTTATCACAGCTCTGCCCTGCAGGACAGACCAAAATTTCATTCTCCTGTTTGACTGCATTGTCATGGCCAGGCATGAACGGCCTCTGAAACAGGGCTGTCTTGGAATGCAGATCAGGGTACATGACCAGGCTGTGTGACATCAAAACATGTCATGTTCTGAGGTGAACTTTCACTTCTGTGCAAATACTCTGAATATGGAATGCCTACCTTAACAGCAGCCCTCAATATAATGGCATCCAGCCTAATATAGAAAGGGGAGGTAGTAAAAGCAGCTCTGAGGATAGTTTGAGTAGATGTGCAGAGTCAGTCCTGGGATTTTGTTGTGAAAACTGCCCTCTTATGAACTAGGCAAGCGCTGACAAAAGACATAGTAGCAAGGGTACTTGGCAAGGAGGAGGGAAATTGTTAGTCAGGAGGAAAGAAAAATAAATTATAGCCTAATGAATAGCATCTTGGGGATAAAATGCTAACATAAATCATTCTCAGTGACTAAGGCCAGGAGTGAATGAACTCTGTACTCATCCTGCACAGCTTTGTGGAGAAGAGGCTTTCCTGTTGGGATTTCCATGAATACAGGCTGTGGTATTTTAGTTTCTGATCGTGGCTGGAGTATCTGTGGGGTCATGAAGGGTTTGTAGGTGTGCAGTCATGGATAGCCTGGTAGTGAAGGAATACTCTGACTTTCTGGAACCTTGGAGTTCTCTTCCAGGGTGCTTCAAGTTTGAGGTGTGGGCTGATGTAAGGCAAAGTAATAAAAGTGTAATAATAAAAGTAATTTAACTGAAAGAGCAGAAACTTGATGAGATGATTCACAAGATCAGAATATGAATGTAAGATGGTATGGCTTACTCTGAAAGGGGGGAGAAGAAACATGGGATGGGAGGTCCCCTTTATATTAGGGCTGCATATACTCATTCTGAGATCTGTAATACAGAAGACACAATCTCTAAAAACCTCTGGTGAATGGTAAAAAGCAAAAACTTCCCAGCACTTTTAGGATGTGAGTCTGCAATCAACCCAGGATCATTGTGTAGAAACAGCTTTTTTAAACTCTAGTGGTATCATCTAAAGACTGGGCATTGGAAACGGGACAATTTCATGCACTGGAGGAACAGGAGACTGATGTTTCCTTTCTCTGCAGATGTCTGGGTATCCAGGAGAACAGAACTCTCTGGAGAGTCTGGGATATTTGGTGATAGTGTTTTGATGTTAAAAATGGAGAAAACTAGAGAAAAGATGAGTAGATTCTAACAAGTGGAGAACGCTTGTGTTCTGTTCAAGCCTTCAACCTCTGGTTCCTCTCAACCCTGCCTCCCTTTTTTCTGATGTAAATAGTTTTTCTCCCTTTATTTCAGCATAAATCCTAGGTGGGGGCTTTCAGGGGAGGTTAAGCTCTCCTAGAACTTTTTCTGGACGTTTGCACTCTTCCACCTCACAGCTTTTTTGCTGGAATTCAGACTATTCAATAAGGGCCAGTCCACAGTTGTCACAGTGTCTAAGTACAAATAAAGAGATCGCACAAGATATCTGTTTCAGAGCACTTCCTGGAGGGTTCATCCAAACAGAGCTTCAGGAGAAAGAGGAATATAAGAAGCTGAAAGACAAGATCAAAATGTTAGAGTCAAGGTAAGGTATTTATTCAGATTTCTGATGCTATGTGTGTTTCTACACTGAAGAGCCCCATACTTCTTGCTTCCTCCAGTCCTTAGGGACTCGGTTTCTGACCAGACATCTTCCCCCCAGACTTCCAACCTGCCAGCATCTCTTTGTAACTGATTTCTAGAAGATGGCTTAGGTTGTTCTGGAAAGGGAAGGAGACATTCCCAGGGTGAACATGTTAATAAAAGAAGCCAGCCTACAATGACTTAGTCAAAATGCTGCTCTTTGATCAGATTCCCCTGTGATCATGCAGAACTGAGCTGAGAAAGCACTATTTTCCCCATAAAAGCTTCCTGCCAGCTATATAATATAGTTAAGTGCTTTGTAGAAAACATGGGATTCATGGAATAGATTCATAACATGCTGCAAAATAGTTACATTTATTCATTGTTTCATCTTGTCATAGCTAAGTTTTTTAATATCCTTCATGCCCTAAAAACAAAGAGCTCCTGTCTAAAGCAATGGACATGCACAAGCACTCTGAGACAATGAAAGACCCTCGGCATTTGACTGTTGTGCTGCAGATGAGTTGCTCAGGCTACAAAACTGGGAAAAATTCAGGGCTTCCACAGCTCCATATATTTCATATAGAACTGGCAGCAGCTAATTAAGGTTTCTTCGTGTCCATTTTCTTGATCTGACTCTTACCAGATCAATGTGGTATAGCCAGTATAACAGGCTTTGAGCATTAGTATTTCTGTATCAGATAGGGTTGGGGACTAAGTTTGGGTCTCTGATTTTCCAGTCCATCAGGGCCTGCTGTAGAAAGCAAACTAACAGTGACTTGCTTCCTTCTGCCTTTCAGAAGGGTGCATTCAAATCTCAGTCCCGTATCTCACCCATGTTAAGCAAAAGTGGGGAAACATAGTCCAGTTTCCTTATTGTTAATGCTTTAAGTACTAGATGGAAGACCTTGTTCTGACTCACTGGTCTGATTCTGGGGGGATCTGAAGGAAAATACCAAAATGGTATGAGTTAAATGATAAAGTTGAGATGATGCCATTATTAGCATTGGTTGTGACAATAATAAGGCTCTGCAGATGCTGAAGAATGGGCTTCAACATGCAAACAGTTCAATGAGACATTTTATTTCCCAGGTATTGAGAATATCTTTCAATCCATCGGTGGCCCTACAATTTAATGCAGATGTGGTTTCAGCACATGGTTTCCACACTATGCCTCTTGTTTCACTGTGATTGCTGCTGTAATCAGCTGTTGTCTTTGCGCTGCAGAAGCTGTTTGATGCCTGTGAGAAAGATATACAGCAGAGAGCAACTAACACGTTCACAGTTCTTGACATTCCACCTTTGAATGATGCCACGACCAACACTGAACAGGTATTCTGTGTTTCTGTGTAACTGGACCTAGGCAGTGGGATAAAAGGGCCATCTGCCATTCATTTAGAACTTAGCTTCTGCTGAGGACACTGCTCCAAATGTATTGGCAATGATAGTGGGAATAACTTATGAGCTGAGAGGGGTGGGGGTGTGGAAAGATAAGCTCCAGCAACCCTTCTATGTCCCATGATACATAGACATATACTGCGTGACTGAATTGTTCAGCTGGGCGAGGCACATATGAGCGCAGAAAGCATTTTCCAGCCCTGTGTTGCTTTTATGGTACCTTCCTCCAAAGCTTGAAATGAGTGACTTCTCCATTGCTGACTGACACAATCTGAGAAACAAAAATTGCCAGTGCTTGGGGGCCGCACTGCTGGCCACACCACATGCTAACAGCTCACTTTGTGCTGTGCTTGGTTTGTAGAGGGGGGTGCAAGACATAAGGAATATCTTCAAGTACTCTTGCAGCCAAAAGCACCCAGAGTTTTACGGTCAAATTGTCATGGTGAGTAAGGATACGGCCCATGAACAGGGGCAGTGGTTCAATTTTCTGGCATGTCTGTGCAGCTTTGTATTTAAAAAGCAGGAGGTCTCCCTTTTGCTTGGGGTTGTTTTCCACTTGTGAGGGTCTTCCAGCCGCATACTCCCAAAATATTCTCACAGGCATGCATAGAAGCACACATAACCTTGTAAGGGAGATACAAAGCTGTGCCAGTAACAGTGGGGAACAGCAGGATAGTGCCCTCACCCACGAGGGCACAGTCCTACCAGACCCAAGCAAGGTGCAAAAAGCAGGGCTGGTGGTAGTGATCCAGGTCAGCCACAGACCAGTGATCACCAGGCAAACCCACAGTAATCAGACGCATCAAGACTGAGCTGGGAAATTGGTTTGTGAGTGAGGGCCAGCAAGGCTAGGCACAGGCATCCCAACATCACAGCTCAGGCAAGCACCCAGCCGCCGCTGAGCTTGGACCAGCTCTCAGACCGAGTGATGAAAGGTATGTGGGTGGAGGTAAGGCTTCTCATAGCTCCTTCTCACACCACCCTTTCTGCCAGCTTGGCTGTTTTCACAACAGTCAAATCCAAGGGTATATGGCCATGTTATGTCAGAGCTGACCTTAAACACAAGTGGCCAAACCCCTGGAAAGGCAGGGGAAAGCTTGCAGAGACTGTTGATGCACATAGAGCCCTGACACTTGCTATCCAAATGGACTATAGTGTTTTTTCTCTGGGAAATATATCCATATCATATATATCACATATATATATGAAGCTTCCAAAGAGCAGCTTCCTCCTTTTGCAGCTTGCTGGGCCTTTCCGAAAGCTCAGCCTTATCAAGCTCTTTGCAGATCTGTCTGAGGAAATACACGTTTGCTGGATGCTGAAACATTCCATAAGCCAGTACTTGGTAAATAAAAGAACCTTTAAATTGATTCTGGGACTTGCCTATTCCACTCAAATGGTACCACCAGCTTTGAAAAATCAAGTGTTTCAGTGCTTAGTTCATGTGGAGCAGCTGCACAGAGCAAGAGCAGAGAGGCAATGTAACATTATATCAACATAACATTACAAAGCTTTGAAAACTGTTCTCACTTCATTTTCAGCAAGCTGGTGTTGACTCAAAAAATTCCATTCAAAGACAGTTCATACTGCAGTGCTGCAGAATTTATTGTCTGCTGCTTCTTCAGGACCCACCGGTTAAAGCTGTGTGGAACCTACGGGAAAGCTTGACACAATGCCTAGAGCACGTGGACAAGAAAGACTGGGAGCACTGGAGGAAATCAGCACTTCTGTGGCCCATAATGAAATGTGGGGAAGAAGTCATTGTGAAAGGTGTAGTCTGGGATGAAAAGTAGTTTGACTTCAGAGCCAAGCTACTCATTCATATGGCCACAAGAAGATGAAAGAGGTGCTGTGCAATATGCTGCTTTTCTTTCTCCCATGAACTGCCATCTTTTCAGTGCTAGTAAGTTAGATGCTTCTGGCTTGGGACATCTAGAATAAATTATTATTTACAAACATGTATTAAAAATTGAGGGTATTTGCCTCAGTAACATGTATATTTTATGTAACATCTGTGTTTCTAGCCTAGGATCTCACCCTGTGAAGGCGCTTGTCTCACCAACAACATGTAGTAGGACTAATGCTTTGTGGGACCCCTAACAGCAGTGATACCTCTGCCCTCCCCTGTGCCTGTGCACAAACTGCAGGGTCGTGCTTTCTGCTAATGAATAAGCAGCAAGCATGAAGGTGGCCCATTGGGAAACAGGCATCCTTCTAGGGTAATAATGTACTTACCTGAGAAAAAAATCAAGATGCTAAAAGACAAGGCTCACAAAGGTTGCAACAGGCTCTCAGAAGACAGGTGTGCAATAGGTCCATGTACACAGACACTAAGGTCCACCCTTAGAAGGCAAAAGGCCACTTATCTCCACACAAATGCTGCCTTCCTGTTAGTACTCAGCTGCTTTCCCATTTCTGCACAATTTACTGCTCCACAGCTCTTGATCAAAGTGGTCTAAAAGTTGTATTTCACAGGGTAAGTGGGATGCAATGAGGCAAATGCATGTTTATGTGCTTGTGTGACAAAATACTCAGTGAAAATCTTGAGATTTGCCAAATAAAAAAGACTGGAAATCCAGCTGTGTGCCTGCTGAGTCCTTTCCTCCAGTTCTGCTTTCTAACCCAGCAGTTGCCTTGGCTGCACAAACTCCTTGGCACTTTCTCAAGGGTCCCTAGAAAAAAAGGCAAATTTCTGCGCAGCTCTCTGCAAGCACGTTGCTCTGCTTCTCTCAGGAATCCACTATTCTGTGAGCATGTTGCAGATCACTGACAACATAAGCTGGGATCCAGGCATGTGTAAGAAAATTGGCTTTCAGAAAACCAGAGTATTCTGAGAAACTGGCCGTAAAAGAACTTTACTGGAAATATTTATTATGGAATAGAGGAGATGAGTTAAAATTACATACGCACCACATTTCCTACAATTTTCACAAAGAGAAAAAAACCACAATAGCTAGATTTTCATACATTTTAAGGTGTTGCAGACTAAGGTGGGCAGTGCATTAACACTTCATCTTGTCCAGTCTTTAAAAGGTAAATGACAGGACAGTTGTCCAGAACCAGCAAGTAGGAGCTTCAGCATGACCCTGAGCCAAATGCCATGTGATTATATAGGGGTAATAGTAAATATATGGCAAGTTGCCATGCACTATTTGTTACCCATTCAGAAATGTTGTTAGCCTCATTTTTCAGACCCTATGTCAGCCTGTTCTATGGATCAGTTTTATCTCTGAAGCTCATCACTTCTGCAGCTTCTCATGTATGGTCCTTTACTTTGATTTTTCTTTCCCTAACATCTTTTTTGCTGGCTCTAGGCTGAAATACTCAAGTTACAAAGCTTTATATTTCAATGGCTGATTTAAAAGCCTTCAGAAGGCTTGTACTGCTGCATCCTTTCTAGCAGGCTTCACTGTTGTGACCCGAAAGGAGGACCTCCCTCCCTTTGGGACCAACGACCAAGTTCATGATAACATTGGACTGAATTAAGGTGAAACGACACCAACCAACCAGTTTTGAATTATTAATACAAAATACAAGGCTTGTGGTTACATATGATAGCTCAATGGTGATTACTTTACCTGGATAAGCAAGCCCCGTGCCACATGTTTTTACTTAGATCTGGTCACTATTCAATAAAAAGAAAGGTGGGGAGGGGAGAAAAGACATATCACCATCCATGGATCCAGCAGTGTCCTGCTGGTCCTCCTCACCCTGGGTGTCTTGGTGGTGGGGGTCCCAGCCGAGTTTTCATCGATTCGAGCTTTATGCTCTTGAGAGGACGCCTACTCCTTTACATACAAAGCGAGGGTGAGTGTGGTCTATCTGTGCAAGGTCACCAGGGGTCCTCACCGGTGGTCTTGAGGGGTTTAGACAGCCACTGCTGTGCACATGAGCAGTTGCCTTATGTTACCACAGAAGTTACCTCCAGGAAGAACTAGCTAGATCTCACCTTCACAAGACCTAAAGCCTTCACATCCTATACCACCTTGTGGTTAACAAGTTGGGCAACAGGCACTCACTTTGCAGCAGCAGCTTGTTTCAGTTCCTCTTCAATTTGAGCAGAACAGCTTTGCACCAATTCCACTTGAATTTGTGCTCTAAGCAATTTTTAAGGCAGTTATCAATATATCAGTTCCTTATACACACACACTTCCTAGTCTCTCTTCACGGCAGTGTTGTCTAAACTCCCAAATTACCGAACTCTGATTTAGTGTTTAACTATATGCTAACACTAAGGTCAGGTCACACACAAAGTTTAGGTCAAGGTGACCCACCCTCTCCAGTTGTCAAAACTGATGAATGAAAGCACTTCTAATCGAGGGAGTCAACCTTGAGAAACAAAGAACAGATAATGATAAGAGCACCGTTATCTAAATTAGGCAGAAAGAAGCCTCTAAGCGAGAAAGTTCTGGCCAAGAGGAGACAAGCTGATAAGGTGTTGCAACCTACAGAAAATTAGTTGGAAGTAGGGCAAAGGTAATTGTGGTAGCGGGAGGTTGAGACCTCCAACTCAAATAGCCCCCCAAAGGAGGGCAAACCCCCACTTTGGGAGCAGGTGTAGTTGGTAGAAAACTTCAGCGGTACTGTCTGAGGATGCCAGTAGTTTGCATTGGAAGCGAGAAACTTGTAACCAATCCTGTGCGTGAATGAAATTAATATGTAATGTGCTATGAATATGCAAGTACTCTACTGCATATAATGTGTACCCTCGAACAGCCTGGTGTGCATTTAGCAGGAAAAATCCCCCATGCACCCACCACTGCAATAAATCAATGGCAAATTATAAACTGTCATTTGCTTTGGAGAGTTTTCCTGGTTACAATTTTCATTAGCAGCAGGAGCAGGCTTTTTGCCCTGTCTGCACAGCACCTCGCAGAATCCAGCAGACTTGGGCTCTGAGGTACTGCTGAAACATCTTTACCCTGTTACATATGTTCAGCTGATCTCAAAGGAGCAACAATTTCTCTCTCCCTGCAAAAGGTCTCATTTGGCGTAGAGTGTGCTAGCCCCAAAACAGTGAATGGGGCTGCCTCCTTCCTGCACAGCTATGGGATTTTTAACTGCTCACAACAGACCAGGTACTTCAGCCATCAGCAACAAAGGTCTGCTGATTGCCACGAAGAGTCTCTGTGCATGAAATTTCCCTGTTGCCAGACTCTCACATCTCCTGGTGCAAAGGACAACATCTAGCCTGTGATTCAACACCTCTTTTCCCAGTTCTTGATGTTAGAGGGTGAGATTTCACCAGGGCTGAACATCCATGTGCACTGGTGTAGTGAGTTGTGCCACATATTTGGTGTGGGTTGCATTCCTTAAACCACTCCTACCAGCAAAGCAAGATGCTGGATTTGAGTATCAAATGTCCCAGCTAAATCTAAGTACTTTGGAACAATCAACAATACACCATTGTTCTGGAAAGGTCACTGGGGGCAGGGATAATGATTGTGGCTGCTGCTGCTACTGCTGCTGCACTGTACTGAGATACCCTGAAGTCTCCAGACAAGAATGTCCCTGAAGAACAGGATGAGTCACACAGGTACATCCTGCCTTCCTCCATGTTGTACAGGATGCAGTCATGAAATAACCCAGAGTTGTCTTCCCTTCCTTCTCTGGCTCCATACTACCATTAAGAGACTTGGAGAAATGCTGCTGCTACTGCTACTGCTGAAATGTAGCTCTCCTATAACTTGTGCTCCTATAACTTCTTCCACTGTGTATACCTCCTGGGGACAACTGGATCTTCCAAGGCTAAGAAGTGTATTGTATTCCTCACCACCTCCTCCCCCTCCTATCCTCCCTTTTCTTCAGTCAACACAACCATGCAAGAGCTTCCTCTTCACTTGGTTTCATTCATTATCTAAACCAAGCTAAGATAGTTCTGACCTAGACTCTTCAAATGTCGGTGGAGACCCTGAGACCCTTTCCCTACTCATAGATTCTTCATCCAGACGAAGGAGGGGCAAGTCTACCCACATCTCTACCTTACATCTCAGAGATGGATGGCAAACAACTGCTCATCCCTGCCAGAGACAACATCTCCTGCAAGACAAGAGCTCTGTACAAATGAATTCACATAGCCAAGTGGGTTAGATCCTCCACTTGATACCTGGAAAGGATTCCTCTGTGTTACACTATTGTCCTACCAGTGATGCAGGATTATCCCTGGAGCTGAGGCACAACGGCTTTTCTTCAGCTCTGTACAATGCAACTAGTTGCCACCTCAGCCATTCAGACTTTTGTGGGAGACCTGTCTGTCTGCTCCCACCAATGACCTAGCCCAGGTGTTCTCTTCCTTTCTGCCCTCCCCACTGTCCAGAGAGGGAGAAAGAGCCTCTCTGCTACCAGTGGAATTTAAAAATATCACTCATATCCTGGTAGCAGCATTGACTGAAACATCAGCAGCACACTCAGCGCTCCACTTTTGTCACCCAACACTACAACCTGTCTAAGAAAACAGTTTTCTAGTATCCTCATTGAAGTGAGAGAGGTAAAGGTTAGACGGTACTGCTAAGACATATTACTGAAACATAAACGATGCAGCAGGCTGTGGCCTCCCCCAGCTTTTGGGGTGCTCCTGAGAGTTGTCTCTTCAGGCCACTGTACAGACCCAGTTATTAGATTTGCATGCTAATAAATTGCAAGGCCAGCTTGGACGCGTAATGGGAAGTATCCCCTGCGTTTGGTATCTCCCACCTTTCCTGCACAGGTCTGTCACTATTCTGACTCTCCGAATCTCTGATCCTGCGCTTTACCTCCCATGCTCTGCAGCAGCAACATCCTATAACTTCACTGACCCTCAGTGCTTCTGGTGAACTCATCTTACACTGAATTAGCTAAGTAATTTGGAAGACATGGAGACAACATCTGGGGTCTCAAACTTGTTCATAGCTGGCATCTATTGCTCCATAACCTAAAAAGCCCCAATTTCTGGAGGATAGGATACCTTCTGTCAGAGGATAAGTATGCCACCAGTTATAATCCACAGTATCTGCTTAGCTCCTAGCTGTGTTTTGACCTTTTCTCTCTCTGTGATGTACTTTCATTTATTCCACACATGAAGGAAGCTTTGGTGAGAGAACAGGTGGGTCAGTAGCCAGAGAATTTATCTCTTGTCCCTCAGCCTTTTACTTTCTAACAGCTGCAAAGGATGAGTGTTCAAATACATAGAGAGAGAAAGTGCAAATAGATGCCTTGGCTCAGAGTAAGTCTCCTGCCCATTGCAAGAAAGCATTGGGACCAGCACGCGGGAGGTTCAGCTCTTGGAAGGAGCAAGCCAGCCTTGTGATTACCCAGCAGATCCCATTGACATCATTAGAAGAACCTGGTTAGTGCTGTTAGTAGTGCCCTTAGGGTCTCAAGGGGTGTGTGTGGGTGCAGTTGTGTGTGTAGGTGGGTGGGTGAGGGGAGTGGGTGGGTGGTGGTTTGAAGATAATAAAACCTACAGGTCCTGCAAGACAGATGCCTTCTCTTAGTTATCCCAGAGCAAATACTACATAGACAGAGCAGAAGCTTCAGCCCAACCCCTGTGCCTTCCCCTCAGAGAGAGAAAGCCTGGCTCCATGCACTGTCACCACCACGGCTAGCCAGCACCTCTGAATTTTCCCAGATCTTACAACACATAATTAATACTTGGAATATAGCACTAATGTCTCTTTAGAAGGTTTTTCACTTTTGAAAGTGATGACTGGACTCTAATTAAATGCATGGAGATACATTTCACATGCTTGTTTTCCAGAACGGTACCTAGGAAGGCAAATAGCTATTTCACCAATTTTTATTTTTTTTTATAAATTAATTTTCCCTCACAACAGACTCCTGTGAGAATTAAGATCACTCAAACACCAACATGGATAATTGTGAAGGAACAATTGGGCAAGGGACCTGAGGAACAATGCTGAGATCTTTCATAGCTGAAGGGGAGATGTTTCAAGCAGTTTAGTTTTCTGTAAGGGCTTGCCTTGGGATACTGAAACCAAATTCTCACAACACAGGATAACAGACTGGGAGACTGTTCACCCATGAGCAAGAGAAGTGAAAGGATTGACATTTCTTTTCTTCTCCCCTTTGCCTTCCCCACCCAAATGCACATAAACCAAAGGATCAAAATGATAAACTGGGTGAACAATGCACAGGTCATCAGCTTTCATTATCTACTCTTTTAAAGGACTAAAAGAGCAACAACATTAACAGCATAACACTGATGAAAGTATGCTATTTTTTATTAGGGTTAGCTGTGCTTCAGAGCAAATGTCTGTGCTGTGAATTATTTGACAGATTTAACTGGCATTTGATAACTCACATTTATCTAGCTAGAACTGAAAAGTGCAGAAAATATGCTAAATACCTATGTAAAACACTGTGCAATTCAAATTCCACATGCATGAAAACAATACACCACAAGCTTTTATTCCTGAGTGACTCCTTGATTTAGGGTGCCCCCAACACACAGTGGCAAAGCAGAGGCAACAGTGGTTTAGGAACACAAGAGGACTAAAAATCATCTTTTCAGACAGGTTTGGATTACATTCTTGACCGTATACTCTGAGGACATCTATGTGAGGCAAGGACCAATTTTCCTAAACATTTCTAATATCCTAAACAACTTACAGCTTAACTCCTGTTGTTTGCTTTCACTTCAGTTGTGAATCAAGGTTGTGCTTTCAAGCCTGGAGTATAAGCCAATGTCGGTCATGGAGTCTAATATTAATTTAAAAAACACTTTCAGCAGCCAAATATCAAACAAAAGAAGAAAGAGGCCTCTGGATGGCAAGAGAACTCATTGTACTTATCTAGGGGCAGGCAGCATGTGTGGTTAGTGTACCTGGGCATGTCCCTGTTGAAGGAACATTGAAGGAGATCCTTCCTGCTTGGTGAGCAGCTGCTGCAGGCATTGCTGGCAGGTACTGGTAGCTGGAAACTACTAAGAGGGCACAAACACCAGTAAGTGGAAGAGCCATACAATTATGGCCAAGGAGCTACCATAAGGTGGAAAAGGTCCCATCTGTGACTAGATTGTAGAATAATTATTCATTTTTAAAAAATGAACCGCTACAGTTTAAATGACACACAGGCAATAACCAACAGGTTATTAAGAACAAATACAGTCTTTTCCCAGCTTCTGAAAAATGAAATGGGTGGTAGGTATCTGTGTTACGGCAGGTATCTCCATGCAGAAATTGCTCTTCTTGGAAAATAAGTACAAACAACATTCAGGATACATACAGCCTTTTACATCTGTCTTAACAGAGGAACATCTTACCTCCTCAGACAGTTCTTCAATTTGCCAAGCTCATTTGGGAACCTGTTTCCTAACATTCCTGCAGCCTACCCACAAAGGATCCAAAATCTGAGCTAAAAGGTAAATTGTGTTCAGCTCAAGAAGAGCAAAGTCTGAACATTACTGAAGAAATCAAAAGGGTTATTGTTGCAGAAATGCTGGGTGAAATTGAAAGTAAAAGAACAGCACTAAAAAGCAAAACTTTCCTTTGAATAGGCATGTCAAATTATGTCACCACATAATTTTGAAAAATATAAGCTTAATCAGTAAGAAAGCTCAGAATTTTAAAATACTTAGTGAGAAGCTTACAGTGGCAGCGCAGGTGTTTGATGCCAGGACAAACGCGTTATCACAAGTGGCTGTCAGATGCGTGGGAGGCTCTGGAGAAGGCAAGTGGGTGCCTCCCAGGGCTGGGCATGAGGAGGGACACGCAGGCTGGGCATGACAAGGAACACCCCAGCAGCCAACAGCCAGGCTCTGAGAACCGGCCTTTCCCACTGCAACACCCACATCTAACCCAGACAAAGAGCAACCACAACACAGCAGGTCCTGTTCAGTTCTGGGTGACGTCCAACACAAATAATTGACGTGCTCTGGTGAAGAAATTACAAGAAGAGAATATGGCCAGTCCTGCAACATTTGTTAATAGTTTAAACTTTTACCATAAGAAGGATATCCCATTACATCGCAAATATTTGTTTTAGTCCAAGCTAAATCCCAAATATTGTCCTTTTTATGTTCTTATTTTTTGAATGAAATTTGTTCCTGCTAGGAAACGTGTAACAGAGTAACAAAATTCTCAGTTTATAGACATAAACAAGAACTAAAACTCAAACAGAATTCACATTAACCAACATTCCTGGTATAAACTTCAAAAATGTTAATGTTTCTATGTATTCAATCTAAAAAAAAAGGAGTATATAGAATAAGTCAGGAGATTGTTACTGTAATTATTAGGATTCTACTTCAGTGTACAAAACCTGACATAGAAAAACTACCCCTACAGCAGTTCATTCCCCCTTGAGTTTAATTATAAAATTGTTCAATCATTTTCATACAAAATGTTTCTGTGTCAAGGTAATGATTACGGTGATTGTATTAATGCAGTCAAGGGGAGTGTACTACCTACATACTAAATTTTTAATATTTTTATTATAATTAATAGAGAAGAATTAAGGCTTCTGACAGCATAGATGGTTAGGAGCTTTCCTAACTGAAGTCTAGAGTTATCAGAGTTAGTTATTAGAGTTATTTGAGTTAGTGAAGCCAACTAGAAAAGTTGTTTGGCTTCTGACACGCCAAGTACATGGGATTCTGTCCTTGGGAAGAGCAAGGAAACACATCTAACAGTGCAGCCAGTCACTGTGATGGATGGGCTTTATCTAGACTGAGTGATGATGTGATCTTGCTCCACAGCAACTTATCTGATGTTTTCTCTGGCCATGTAGTTCCGCTTCACGTGCTCTGTACAGCTCAACAAAGGTAACATTTTAAGTTGGATGCTGTGCTACGTACTACCCCAAGGTTAATATGATGTCCTTCACATAATTTCCTAAAAAATATTTTAAAAATTAGATTGCTGTGATATGGGGAATCGGTCTCCTCTGTTATAACTTCTGTGTCCTGGGTCTCAGCCGACTGAGGGAGACAATGCTTAAGGAATCCATTTCTGAAAAAGCAAGGGCAGGACTAAAATTTTCCTAGCACATTTTGGACAAGGAGCCTTTTGTGGGGCCCCGGGTGCTTGGGGAGGTCTCCTTGCTGCTGCTTGCAGCCTTCGTCCTGCTCCCAACCCGGACAAAGGGAGCAGAGGCCCCGGGTCCATCCCTAAGCAAATATTTGACTTCTCATTCAGAGCCTGAGGAGGAACTGAAGAGACCTGTGAAACCTGAGCTGCACCTTAACGTGTCTCACAGGAAGAGTAAAACAATCCTCAACCCAGGCTATCCAGGGAGACCCTGAGGTTTAAACCCTTGCTTCCCACAATGGCTGGGCTCATCTCCCCTAACCAGCACCTCAATGAGACTCTGCTGTGGGAAGGGGGGTACCTGCAGAGGGAAGGGAGCTTCCCTGAAGGAATGGGCATGCAGGCCTGGACTCCTGGAGAGAAGATGACTTAGGGGATCGCAGGTGAAAGAGAAGGGCGAGTAGGAGCTACAGGTGCACTATCTGCCTGCAGTTGCAAGAACTAGGCTGATGGAAGCAGAACAAACAGGAGGAGGTGGTTCACCATGCTGCAGAGTGGAGGTGCTTGCCAAAGGGTATTGTGGCTGCACAAGTATCACTGAGATCAACAGGCATCTGACAAGGGTCTGGAAGGGACCTCCACGGGGCATCCTCACAGGCTGGAAACAGGATACTGGGTAGATGGCTTTCTAGTCTGGAATCACTTGGGTTGCTCTTATTTTCATACAAATTTGCTCAAAAAAATGTTGCCCATTAGTTTTGCAACAGCAGGCTTTGTCACAGATCATCCGCCCCAGTTCGATCAAGTGTCTCAATAGCTGCAGACAGGCAGCACAAAAAGAGCATAGACTTCTTATTGCATACCCTAATGTGATAGCGATGCAGTCATGTGCCACCCTTGATCCGGATCAAGTACCAGTGGACAACTAAGCAGTGACCTGGCATCACTACTGGTATGGCTGTAGGCCCACAAAGGCTTGAAACGCTCCTGAGAGAAAATCTGTGCTGCGGGATCCTGAGCTCACATGGCCGCCAGCAGCCACCTCAGCAGCACCTGTCCCCTCCGCCTTTGTCCCCAGCCCTCACCACCAGCTCCTGCTCTGCTGAAGTCCCTGTGGATCTCACGTGGCGCGCATGGCGGGCACGGCTGTGGCCACGGGGATGCCTCAGGGCCGCTGCAGCACAGGGCGTTGCGGCGGGGAGGTGGCAGGAGGCGGATGGTGAGGGTGAGGGTGCAGAGGGGAACCGACCGCACAAGTGATTCTCCTGACAGCTGCCGGGGGAGGGACGGAGCTGCGGGCAGAAGCAAAACTGTTTTGGCAATATGTCTCCCCCGCGCTGCAGGCAGGCCCCTGGGGGTACGCTGTGCTGCAGGGGGCGTTTGGGGGGAGGCCCCACAGCAGCGGGCGGTGGAAGACAGAGCCACAGCCCTGCAGCTACAGACACCGCAGCTGGCGAGTCAGGCCAGGCCAGGAGGGAAAAGACACTGGAAAAGCCCTGCAAAGCAAGCTCCCCTCCGCCCAAGCCTGCTGCGCAAGGCTTTTTGCCTTTCACTGGTTTTGGTGGGGTTTTTTTTCCTCCTTAAGTCTGATTCCAGACGGCGTAATTCCTCCCACAAAAGGGTAACAAAGGAATTGCTTCCTGCGCACATTAGGTGTTATGCGGGGTTTGGTGATGTATTTCTAGGCCTCGTGAACAGCCCCAACGCCAGCCCGCACACACTGGACAGAGCAGAACAGGGGCGGAGGGAAGCGACTCCAGCCCGATACATCAAGCCCTGCGCTCCTACCGCGGGTGGAGCGGCCCTCCGGACACCCCGCAGGCGCCCAGCGGGGTGGGGGGGCCCGCCCCGCGGTTCTATCCTTGGGACGCGCGGCACTAGAGGTCGGGCAGATCACGGCACCCGGGCATCCCGCGAAGTAAGCGGGGCACCCGGGGGCGACCTGTACCCGCGCAAAAATTCCTCTCACATTGGTAGTGAGGACCCGGGCGTCACCCCGGGTCGTTATTTTCCTTACTCATAAGTTTAAGGCATAAAGAGATCTGCCCCGCCCCCTTAGCAGAACCCTGGGCGTTAGCCCTCAAGGTCAGGGCGAGCGCCTCTTCCCGCGCTGTCCCACGCCGCACAAGTTAATCTTCCGTTTTCCCCAGCATATTCCCGTTCTTTTTCTCCTCCTGTGCCGGGTAGCCGCCGGCGCCGGACGAACCGCGCCGGGATATGCCGGTGCGATATGTAAATGAAGGGCCCGGGCGTCGCTGGGGGTTGTGGGACGCTCTTCCCGGCCCCCCCGCCTCGCACGGTCGGGCGGGGTCGGGGGCGGGGACTGTCTTACTTCTGGAGGCGGGGCGAGGAGCGGAAGCGGTATGATGTCATGTCCGGGTCTTGCTCGCTGCGTCTTATCGGTGGGCCCCGCGACAAGATGGCGGACCTCTCCTTAGACGAGCTCATACGGAAGCGCGGTGTGACCGTGAAAGGGAGGTAAGCAGCCGCGAGGGTAGCGCCCCGGGCACGGCGACCTCCGGGGGTTTCTCCGTTCTCCCTTTTGGTCGTTCCGCTCCGGAGGCTGTGGGCCGCAGCCTCCCTCAGCGCGGCCCGGCCCTGTCCCTGGCTGTCGCCTTCCCATTGGCTTAGGCACTGGTCTGTGGGGCCGTGCCTTTGGTGCAGATTGGTAGCGGTGGCCGTCGCTCAGGGACGAGGCGGCTGGGGACGGGGCGGGTGGTCTGTCCCCTCCCTCGCCCCCCTGTGCCCGGCGCTGCCCCGTGGGCTCCGGCCTTGGCGGGGCAGGCCCAGGCGCCGCCTCTCCCCGTGCCTTCTCGGGCCCTTCTCGTTTCTCTCGAGACTCGCGGCACAGCCCATCGCCTCCCCAGTGTCTCCGACCTGCGCTTTCCCCGCTACCTCCTGCTTCTCCCCGCCGATTAACCCGCTGGCGCTCCCCGAGCTGGGATCGGCGGGGCCGCGGCGCCCCTCAGCACCGAGCCCCGTCGGCAGCCAGGCTGCCCTGCAGCTGGAGCTAGTGCCGGGCCGCAGCTCTGCGGGAGGCTGTGCCGCGGGGTGCGCGATGTCCCCGCAGCTCCGGCCGCGGCGCGTTGGGGAGCGGCACGGTGCATTGCGGGATAGCCGTGGGAGGGGTGGGGGTGCCACGGGCAGCCGTAACTGTGGCAGAGCTGGTCGGGAGCCGCACCGGCCAGGCCTGGGGCTGCAACGGCTTCACAGAAATTGCTGGCCGGCCCTTGGAACCTGTAGTCTCTATAGTGGTGCTCTGGCAGATTGTTTGAAATGCTTGTCTGGGTGTGGAGTGTGTTACATATAAGCTACAAGATTACAGTCTTTCTTTGTACGGCAGATGTCTCCAGCGTGGGCTGGGCCATTTACTTTAGTGCAGCTCTTGGCAGTTTTTATTTGGCATCTCCTTTGGTAGCTTTCCGTATTCCCATTTGCCATAGTCTCTTGCTGCTTCTGAAAACCTTATCCATGGATTTCTCCCTATCTGTGTTAGCTAAGTGTGCACCTTTTGGTGGTTGTTGCTGCTTTGGTGGTTTTTTTTGTTTTAATTTAATGGTCATTGGAGAATCTTAGGTTTAAACTCGCAATATCCACACTTACGTGCCTAGAGTAGTAGTTTGAAAGGTCTCTGCTGATGTGTACTAGTAAAATACTTAAACACATGCTTAAATCCTAGTCTAGACAAGGCCTTGGCTTTGCCCTTTCATTCATGTTATCTTGCGTACTTGGAACAGTCTTATGCTGCTTAACATGCCAAATACCTCCTTTCTCCATTTTCAGATCCCTCCTTAAATCTCATTTCTTCCAGGAATTCTTCTTGCTTTTTTTTGCTGAACAGTAGTCCCTCTGCAGCACTGTTAAGAATTTTTGTGTCTTGCATTTCTCTTGTTCATCATGTTTAGCTCACTTCATGAGATTTCTATGATGTCTATGACTTTGTGAAGGCTGGATAGGCTGAGTAAACTGCTGTTCAATAGTCTAGATGAAATAACAGAAAATTTCCCACCTATAAAATGTACTAATCCACAAAATATTCCAGCCAGAACTTGGGTACTGGAAAGTGAATTAGATGTTTGAGATTCCCTATTATTTCAGATGCTGTGGCACAAAATGTCTGAGGAGTTGATGCTGTTGTCTGGTAAGCAGTTCACTAGGGAATAGTTGCTGATTAGGATAAACAAGTCTTCAGAGATGTTGTAATCTTCAGTACAGAGTTTCCTAACCAGTTTAATTAGTTCATGTCATTAACAGTTTTAACTAATTCTGGTTTAAATGCTGATACATGTATTTCTGGTTTTACTTTGACCTCTTTTATGCTCATTTAAAGGAACCACTCATCAAACCCTTCTGCAGCACTCAAGTACTGAATGCTTTCAGCATAGCTAAATCAATGCTTTTTAAAATTGCAAGGGAAGTCTTGTTCTGTGGCTGTTGCTTTATGAGTACTGTTTGTCTTCTGTATTACTCTGGATATGTTTTAATAAATGGTCCTGTTTCTTCAGGCTAGTGTGCTTTGACTGTATGAGAGAGCAGCCATAGGATTCTTGGCCAGGTAACAAAATGGGAGCCTAGCCTTAGCTGTCCAGTTGTCTGGACACAAGAATGAAAGAGACAGAAATGGAGGTTCAGTCTCTCATCTCTATTTTTACAGAACTCTCCATTGAAAATACAGGACTGTAAATAATGTTAAGATTGTAGATCAGGCAATACTGATGTAAAGCTGTATGAAGAATTGAAATTGCATCATTGTTTGAATTTGTGATGTTAGCCTTTTGAGTTTTACAACAAATTCTAGGTATCTACTTTTAGACTATAATATGGGACAGTACATTTCAGAAAGCAGGTGAACACTGTAGCCCTCTGTAGCTTATTTTGAATTCTGAAAAGCCAACAGCAAGACTATTTGTTCAGTACCTTAACTTTAACATCTCTTGGTACTTTGTAATCTCTTTTAAAAATAAACATAATGGGAGAAAGAAATTAAAAAATACTTAGAGGAACTGTATTAAAAAATTAGACAAGCTGTTTCCTTTTAGGGGAGATCTTGAAAAAGTGAGTCAGACCAATAACAAGAAGCTAGTTTCAGCTTTCACTACATAATGGTCTGCTGCTTAGTAATACTTGTGTATAAATGCTGTCCTTTCTGTGGGCTTTTATCTTTCTGTGCTCACTGTTGTGACCGTGTGCTTAGAATATAAAGGACATCAATTGCAACAGTTTTGTTAGTAGATTACTTTTCAATATCACTGCCTCTTCTTTAATTTGACTGATAAGTATTTCACTGGCAGTTAATCAACTTTGAAACTGGTAGCTTTGAACTGAGGTTGTTACTGGTGCTTGTACATGCTAAGCCTCTACACTCCCACAGATCTGAACTGGCTGCCCAGAATTCTTGAAATCGTGTGTAGTTCCATGTTTCTTTTGTACCAGGACATATTATGGTATTACAAAAGATGCTTTGGCAGACCTGCTCAATCCTAAGGCTAGAAAATCTGTTTCTGTTCCTCTTTGTCTTCAGAGGTTTCCCCAAAGTACCTAAATTGATGAGTTTTGTTTAAATGTAGTATTTACTTGGCACAGCTGAAGTCAGACCTTTTAACTTAAGTTTGTGATTGTGAGCTTAAGGATGGATTTTGGAAATAAGTTCCTTAGCTGTTTATGTAGAAAGTAAAATCCAGCATACAACAGTAGAGCTCCTAAGCTGTTTTATCTGGACATCTAACCTGAGTGGATTTCTGTACAGTAATAATGAGCTTTTGTTTGCAGCTACACAAATACTTTTATTAATAACTGTGTCACATCTTACAATGTCTGAAAGTTGTTTTTTTTCTCCCCTGCCCCCCAGGCTTAACACAAGGCCAGTGTTTGGAGGTGTAAGATCTCGCATTGGAATCCAGCAAAATCTTCTAAATAGATCATCGCCAGCTGTCAATTTCCAGCGGACATTTGATGCCCGACAGAAGATAGGACTCACTGATGCCCGACACAAACTGGGGGTTAAAGATGCCCGTGAAAAACTGGTTCAAAAGGATGCTCGGTTCAAAATCAAAGGGAAGGTGCAGGATGCTCGAGAGATGTTGAATTCCCGTAAGCAGCAAAGTGTTGCTGCTGAGAAGGTGACCAAAGTGGTGGATGCCAGAGAGAAGATCAGCTTAAAAAGGAGTGCGCCAGCTGCTATCAGCCCAGCTATGGGGACAGTAAATCCAGCCGTGAAGATCACCAAAACTATCCAAGTAGGTCAAGCAAGTCACTTCTGAGCCCCTCAGTTACTGTACAGCAGTCCAGTAGAAATTCTAATACATGAGTATATTCACATGTTTACAATAGAAGTGATGGTCATACAGTTCAGTCCAGCCTGTAGGGCAGGATTTAGAGCCTTCTGGGTGTCCTTGCAGCTACTTGGGTCTTTTTGTAGAATCCCAGCTTTCATTTAAATTTTTATTTTAAATTTGGGCCCAATAAAGACTAAAGCAGCACTCTTGTCAGCATTAAAGTAGTCATTGTGAATAGTTAATTTGTCTCTTTCCCACCTGAATACAAAGAAAATGTATGCACTTTTTGTTGTTTTTAAATCACCCCTCTTTGCAAGTCTGATGTGGTAGATTGTCCTGTCTGTCTGGTTTATTCTAGCGTTGGGATAACGGTTCAGATTATGCAGCTGTGTTTATATCTAAGAAGATAAAAAACTGAATGAGCAATTTCTCTGTTTCTACTTGTCTGGTTTTCAGGAAAGCCCTGGCTTCCAGGGAGTTGCCTGATTACATGAAGCATTTCTGCTGAGGCTCAAGATCTATTTCAACTGCAAAATAATCAGTTGGTCACCCTAACCTGCTGATTTCCTTTGACAATTTTCTAATTTCACTTTGCTGTGCGCACAGTAACTTGATCCTTAGCAAACTTCTCTGAGAAGCAGCTACTATTAAACTATGTGTGTGTTAGGTACAGTAGGTAGTCAGAAGAGAAGTTCCCAGACTGTCAGGATTGTTGTTTGAAGAGTGGTTTTGTTCCTTAGGTCTACAAGCATGAAACTGACGTTTCTCTTTCCTGTTCCTCCTCCCAAAGATCAGCAGCGTGCTTACACATACCCAGAAAATCTCCTGCTCTCATCAGTTTGAAAGCCTGGATGAGCCTGTTTTCTGTTCAACTGTGGGTTTTGCTCAAGAATATCAAATATATCCTGTAAACTAGCCTAGGAAATTTCCTGTTACTTGGCAGGAACCTGCCAGGCTGACGTAAGAAAGAGAAAGGACTCTTGTGGCAGTAAGAAGGGCTAATCACAGAGCAATAAAGCAGTCTGTTCAGTAGTCTTTTATTATTAGGGTAATTAGTACAAATGCTGTCATAAGCCAGATCACCACCATCAGCCATTAGGAGCTGAATGTTTTCTACAAAGTTTCTAGGAGTTAAAATAGCTGTAGCAATTTGCTCTGACCAGGTCTTTTTTTTTTTTGTATGATTTAGTTTGACCTATAGTACTTTCTGTTTGTTAGGCAACATAATGCAAGAAAAAATACTGTAGTAACGGTGAATAAGGCTGTAGACAAAATGGTACATAACAGCAATTATCTTGTCACTTTTTTTAAAGATTTATACCAAAATCCCAAATTGCCCATGGTCCTCCTCTCTTCCCACATGTGGGAGTTGAATAAAGCTGAAATATCTGGATCTGAGATGCAGCACACGGCTCTAATGTTCTGTACTGTGGCCTTGTTTCTCTTAAAGGAAAAAAGTCTTTGAAATGCAAAGAATTTCCGTAGCTCTGCTGATGTTTCTGTAGGACAGGTACCCTTATTTCTGACTTAATTAGCAAATTGAAATGCAAGGGTGCTGTGGTGTAAGTTAGCTAGGGAAAATGCAAATTTAAAGATTTTACTGCCTGTATGGAGTATTCTTGTAAAACCACCCATTCTGTCCTGTAATGGACAGCTTCCAGCTTTTTCAAAAATCAAAAGGGCATTTTCAGGGGAGTTGCTGCTTGATTTCAGTTGTTGGTTAGTACAGCTGCATTCCCTGACAACTGTTGTTGTGGTTTCCCTGTTTCATGGAATAACAGGCTGCAGAAGGGTCAGCTACACTACCCTCTGCGTCATTTTATTCTGCTACAGCTTATTTCAGCTCTAGTGTGAAGGGACAGTCTTTACTTCTCTTTTGAAACAGGACTGAACTAAATTGTGTTGTGTCCCAATTAGTTGAGCTTTGTGGAAATGGGTGTCTTTAGTTCCCTGTTGCGTGAAGGGAGGTTGATTTACCCCATTCATGGTTTTGTGTTGGCAAAAGTGTAGATCAAGGCAGTGCTGGCAGGACTGGAGTTAAGTCTCCTTCCCACTAATCTTGGACTAAAACTCAAGTAACTTGCGTCAGTTTCTCTGTGTGGCCTTAGGTTTTCATTTCTTCAATTAAGCGAAGCTATCTTGTATTGAATGTATTACAGGAAACATAGTCATTATCTCATAACTTATTGTGGTAATATGTTTCAAGAGCAGGAGAGCGAATTTCATTTAAAATGTCTGAGGGTACCAACTAATGGCTCTGATCTTCTGAAACGGGGATCTGGTGGACTCTAGCATTTAATGCTTTGGTTCTTTCTCCCTGACTGTAGCAGAAGGCTCCAGTTCCTGGACATTCTCATCCAGCAGGAATGAGGATCAATGTGGTGAACAACCATACACACAAACAGGTGTGTGTCTGCTCTGTGCTTTTTGTTACCTTTGTGGGGGAAGGAAAGTGTCCATAAACATTGGCAGGTGCAAAGAAAACTTTTAAGTAGGAAATTAAAGTGTTTGGAAGTTCTGTTAACAGCTTAGCTCCCTGTCCTTGTGTGTTTGAGATACTTTCATGGTAATTGAGCTTTTCATTTACTCTAATTGATCTTGATTCCTTGTGTGTTATATGAATGCAAAGTTGGCATTTCCAATTTTTATCTGTATGTGCTAATGTGTTTTTTTTTCTAGAGACTGTGACCTTTAGCTCTGATGTCTTTCTGTAAATTTCTCAGGGACACTCCATCAGATCAAGTTATTGGTTGTTTTGATTCACCATCCTGCCAGCCTGTTCAGAGGATGGATATGATTGTACATGGTCAGATGTTCTACAGTGAGGTGGGAGAGGGTGTAACCTTTCTGTGAAATCCCAGCTGTGGGTCCCTGCTGGAAACCTGATAGTGAATGATGCTAACTGGTATTCTGATGTACTTTCAAAGTTGCCATATCCCTTATCAAATAGGCTGTGAGGCAGACCCTAGAATTTGTGCTGTCTCTTCTGGCATCACTTTTTTAACACCTTTGTTACAACCCCCAGCCATTCAGCCACCTGAACACCTTGGGTCCTCTCAGAGAGGAATTACACATTTGCATTGCTTACCTTACTGTGTGAGGTGTCTGTGCCCAAATGCTTGTGTGTGTCTGTACACAAAGCATTACATTAAATATTGGAAAGCTGAGATCCAAAATGCCATGTCCTGGGGTTTTTTAGCCTCGATTATGGTAACTTCAGCTATTTGTGTTACCTCAACTTTGACCTGTTGGCCTTACCTGTCCCAGATGCTGTCACTTAAGGAAGTGTCATCATTATTCTGACCTCTCAGCGCTGTAATCCTGGAATTGATTTTATTTATCTCAAACTCAAGTCCATTGTCCTGATGGCTAGTGTTTTTCCCAGCTCTTTTCTTTTCTGCACAATTCTTCCATGTTCTACCATGCCTTTTGGGGTTTTTTTCCTTCCTAGTACTTCTGTTACTAGGACAGCTTTCCTGTTTGTAAACCAGAATCTTGCCGACTAGGAAAACCCACTGATTTTGCAAACTCTCCTTCCTAATACCTCCATTTTTCTTACCTTTCTACTGAATTAATGGGAAGCTGTGTTGAGTCGTGACTTCTTACGTTCTGGGTAGTGCCATATGTGTATAGACTTTTTCTTAACGTTATTTTGAGTCTATGAAAAAATATTTGTGTAGGAGTTCGCCTCAGTATTTTAAGGCTGGGCTATGAGTGTTAAGTTGAACTGGGAAATTAATTATTCATTCAGTAAACCTCCTAGTGCAGTGTTTTTGAGTGCCAGACGGATGTGTGCTGTGCTGAGGAAAGGAGGCTATTCAAAAAGAATGGTTGGTTCAAATGTATTTGGCAGGCATCTGCTTAATTTAAAAATAATTTTAAAAAATCATATGCACAGGCTTCAACTTTAAAGGTAGCAGGGTGCTAAGAAGTAAGGCACTGAGGCTTTATTCCATTGATGTGGTTTCATTAGTCCTGATGAGGTCTAGGGATTAGAGAAATCTGTATGTCACTTCAGTACACCTGGGAAAGCAGTTCTACTGTGGCGTTTCTGGAAAAGAAGTTTGATAGTTTTTACACTGATGTTTTGAAATGGACTTGGGTACCTTCAGCTTTGTGTCCCAAGCTGCAAGGACAGGAGTAAAGTCCAATGTAGGTCATGTTCATTAACTGAAGAAGGCTGAAGACAGGAGAAAACTACTTATTTTGGAAAAGGTGTCTAGATTAAATCTACCTGCTTGTAAACAATTACCTTGCTTCTCTACAGGGTCTGTATGACATGGAAGATGATGATGAAAGTGTCTCTCCCCTTACTAGCAAACAGATGAAAATCACCACCACAAACAGTTTTCTGCATAATGCGGTAAGGGATTATCTGAACAGTCCCCACCACGCCATGCTCACACTGGGTGGACACACAGGCTGTGGCTTTATAGGGCTTATGTTCTTTAAAATGTGTGTGTAAAGAATGCTTTCTCCTGAAATGTTTGCTCTCATCCCACTCTTCCCTTTGTGCCAATGCTTCTAGTGTTATTTTTGGGACAGAGTCCTTTTTATGCTAACTGTGGTTTTATAGGCCTTTTACAGCCAGAGTGTGTGCTTTGTCTTGCTGGCAGGTTGCTGCATGTTAGCTCTTGACTTTCTTCTTGTTGAGGAAGTACTTTGAACCTATCTCATTATTGTTTGAGCAAGCAAGCAAGCACAGAAAGCTTTTAACTGCTTATGAAGACTGGATATCAAAGCAAGAAATCTCTTGCCATGCAGAATCTTAGTTGGCAGCTTGTTGGAGAGCTGATGATCTGGAGAAGGTGGAATTTCAATACAGATAAATGTGAGGTCTTGGGATGCTCTTGGGATGGGGTAACCTGCAACTTAAACCAAGAACTGACTGGCTAGAAAGTGGCTTTGTAGGAAAGAGCATGGGGGTCCTGCTGAGTGATATACTAAGAATGAGTTAGCAGCACATCCTTACAGTAATGAAGGCCAAATGTAAATTGGATGTTAGTAAGATTATAGCCAGCAAATCAAGGGTGATAATTATTCCCATCTGTTTGGCATTTTGAGAATGCACCTGGAGTTCTATGCCGATTTTGGGGCTCTGTGATGCAAGACAGACACTGACAGAACCAGTACAACAGGGTAGTCAGGGGGCTGCAGCGCATAATGTGTGAGGAGAGGGTGAGAGCTGTGTCTCAAGGCTGAGAAGAGGCGGCTGTGGTGAGATCTGTTCACTCTTACTGCCTAATATGTGGTCATAGAAAAGGCAAACCCCAGGTCCTTTTCAGGAAAGAACAGGGAGAAGATGAACCAACAGCTGTGTTGCAGCAAAAAAAATTCTAGTGGGGTGGTGCAGTTCTCGGGTATTGATCAGCATCTGGCACAGTGACCCAGAGAAGTTGTGTCATGGCCATTCTCAGATATTCAGAGTTTAACTGGATAAGGCCCTGACCAACGTGATATGTCTTTGGAGTTAGCCCTGTTTCAGACATAGGGATTGGACATATGTTTGTCCTAAATTATTCTGTGGTTCTTCTAAAGCATATTCATGTGGTTTTACTGTCACATAGACAGTCTAGTGCAATGATTATCCCATGTTTTTTTTCTCACGTGGGTAATTAGAATAGATCTCCTGGCTGTTTGATTCTTAAAAACAGCCTTATGGGTGAGCTTTTTTGGTTGTGGTTTTTTGAGTGGGTTTTTTTGTTTGTTTTGTTGGTGTTTTTTTTAAGGAGCAAATGTGTTCTCTCCAGCAGCTACCAAGCACAGTTTTTAGTCTGGCTTTAAACTCTGGTAGTTCCAGCTGGAAAGTTTACACTCTATGTCTTTGTGTACCCTAGCTTGGTGTTTCTGAAGAAGTATTGTGGTTTGTACTAGGGCAGCTCAATCTCATTGTTAATGAACAATCTTTGTGAACACTTTGTAAAGTACTTGAAAATCTTCGGATAAAAGGAGCTTTTCAAATTCACATTGCACTGGTAAAGTTCATTTAAGAAGAATATGAAACTAAAAGGTGCTCATTAGTGAGGAAAGTGTTCTTTTGGGATAAACGTATCTTTTTATATTTATGCCCAGAAACTTTAGTTAATTTTTGTCTCAAAGCTGAAAGTCTCCAGCACTGTATTGGTTTTGACATGGGACAGGACATGCAGCTCTTGGTACGTGCTAGTAATACTCAACTGCTGTTGGTGCTTGAAAAAGAGGGATGACTTTTGTAGCCTGCAGCTCTGAGATACTTATTCTTCCTGTAGACTGGACTGAGTGGCAATAAATTCTCTCTGTCCAAGACTGTTCCCCTGACTAAAGTGGTCCAGAATGATACTTACACAGCTCCACCTGCACCTCCCTCTCCTATGCGGACAAAGGCCTTGACAAACATGTCCCGGACCTTAGTGACCAAGGAAGAGCCTCCAAAGGAACCAGCACCTGTTGAGGTGAGCTCAGCAAAGTGGGAAATGCTCCTTATAGAAGTCTCTGAAACATCTGAAACTTGCTGTTCATTGGTCATGTGAACACCTCTTTTTTGCCTGTCTTGCACCATTATTTCTGGGACTCCCTCAAGCTTACTCTGATAACTGCAGTCTGTGTCCCAAGAATTTGAAACCTGTCTAAACATCTTTTTCTTCAGAGTTTATTAAGAGACTGGGAATTCTCAGATGGTGCATCTTGCTTCTCCTAGCTTTTCTCTCTAGCATGAGAGCACATGGTCCTGGAGGAATCCGTGTTACAGGGAGGTGGCAGTTGTTGTTTGGGCACTCCTTGGTGGCTTCCATGTCCCTAGTGTTTTAACACTGCTAGATATGTTGTCTTCTGTCCAGTCCTGTTAGCAAGGAGTAAACCAGGATTCTTCCAAACACAACTCGTACACACAAGACCTCTCGGGCATTTTTTAGACAACCTGCCTGCAATTCTTTGCCAGACTGCCTGATGCTGGGTACAGGTGACCCACCAGGTGTTCGCAGGCATGTTGAGTTCAGCACGCTCGTGAGGGGCTGGGGCCATATTGTGGGGTTTGCTAGCTGGTGTGGAGTACAACATGACACATGTGCCTAAAAGTGTGGGCGTGACCAGAGTACTGTGTACATATGCAGATTAAGTTAATGTTATACTTGGGAATGAAAGAGAAATTAGCATGGAAAGGGGGCTAATCTTCATCGTCAGATGAGCTGGGCTTTTGTAAGCATTGATACTTCCCGTTACTAGCTGTAGCACTCTCGTTTGTGTGTACAGACTTTCCCAAACATCACCTTAGTGTCTTTGGGTTTTTTTAGTGCTTTCTCTGCTGTACTGTCTTGCCCGCTGCGTTTCTGACTTTTATGTGATGGGTTTTATGTTGGCAGCTGGCATTCAGTCCTTTGGAAGGCACAAAGATGACCGTAAACAATCTGCATCCTCGAGTCACAGAGGAAGACATTGTTGTGAGTGCTTACTGCCTGACTGTGGATGTGTGACACTTCCTTCCCTTATCCTACCTCTGTTGATAAATCATTTGATCTATGGTGAATGCAGTGAAGAGGGGTATGATGTGCATTTGCTTTCCTTGCAGAAACTTTGAGGGTTCCTGATTGTTTTGGGGTTTGTTCACTTTTTCAAAAAAAGTGTGTGCTGAAGAAGGTGGGACAAAATACCATTTCTAGGGTGTACTGAGATACCTAACATCACTTAGAAGAGTTCATGCTGAGTGATGTTTGGTGTTCTCCTTGAACTTTTGCCCCGATCCAAATTATCTAGGTGCTTCCATTCTCATCACACTGGGAATAAGCGTGGTCTTCATATGTGACAGACAGTATAGAGTACTGGTCTTGAATGTTTCTGCATGTGCAACCTGTATGACTAATGCCAAGTACTCATATCATAGCAAACACAGTAAGACAAGTGTCGAGATTCTGCCACGTGATTACTAAGCAGGATGGGTGGTACAAGTAGGAGGTTAAGCCTTTGTCACTTGATGTCTTTGGTTGAAGTGGTACTTTTGATGTGACTGTGGTCATGACTAGCTCTCTACCTTCAGGAGTTATTCTGTGTGTGTGGTGCTCTGAAGCGAGCCCGGCTGGTGCACCCTGGAGTGGCTGAGGTAGTATTTGTGAAGAAAGAAGACGCTATCACAGCATATAAGAAATACAACAACAGGTGCTTAGACGGTAAGTTTGAGGCCAGTATCACATTTAGGATGAGTAAATCAATGGCAACTTGTCCAGCTCGGTGGAGAATTTAAAAGCATCTCATGTGCTCATATGCTGCCAAGAGAGAGGAAATGCCAGAAAATCAGTTCAAGAGTTACGACAATGGAATATGCTTCTATATAACTAGCTGAATATATGCACAGTTTATTTAAGTGAAATAAACTCACCCCACCCCATGTTTGCCTGGAAAGAGAATGCTCAGAGCTAGAGGCAGGGTCCTGGTAAGTCTGCTGGTCTAACTTCCAGATTGTGTTTCGTTTCTAATCCAGTGCCAAGAGCTAGATAGTCCTTAGGAAGGCTTTAGCTGCTTACAGAATAGCTGTTTGCAAAGTACAACTAGAACTGATATTTGCAAAAGTCTCAAGGCATAGAGTCATTTTTGAATTGGACTTATGAAACAATTAGTACTGGTTTCTCTGTAAACTTTCAACAATGCGGTTTTTACTCTGGATCCACCTGCAGTGTTACAGACTGAAATTAGGTGTTAATTTTTAGCTGGAAATAGATGCTTTTTCTTTGTCTAGATGAGTGACATGTTACGAATGTCAGATGAGGAGCAGACAGCTGAGAATGAGAGATCCTCTCGTGTCTCTGCTAATGGTTTTGTACCTATGTATAACTTCTTAATTAGTGTGATTCTTCATATTGTACTGAGTGTTTCAGTGGCTCTTCTGTTGCTGTGATTTTGCAACAGAAGATGTATCAGCTGTTTTTTCTCATGCTTCCCCAGCGTGTGGAACTCTATTGCTTGCACTGTTATGTGGTGTTTCTGGAGTCTTGCCTTGCCACAATTTGATAGGACACTTAATTGTGTGTTTTATTTAGGTCAACCAATGAAATGCAATCTTCATATGAACGGGAACGTCATCACCTCAGACCAGCCTATATTGCTGTAAGTGTCCTTTGAGTGGGGGGAAGAACCAAACAGGTTTGCGAGTCCTGTGTTGAGGAGGAAGGACCTGAGGGGAGTGAAACTGTGGGCAAATTGTTGTCCCATTAATATTTTCCTTCTCTTTTTCTCTGTGGCACTCTGAGCTGAGTGCAGTATAGCTTGACTCCATAGTGTTTGCAGCCCTGAAGTGCAAAATTAGTCTGAGATGAGAAAGTTTGATTTTGAGGAAAGCATGCTGAAAACCTTTATCTCCAATATTTGTAATGGGGTAACACCGATTACATGTAGATATAGTGGTGAATTTTGTTTCATAATGAGAGGTTAAATTCTGTTTCTTTTTAATCCTCCAGTCGATTGAGTGATACCCCTTCAGTGAAGAAGGAAGGGGAACCACGCCGGTCAAGTGCAAGCGCCTCCTCAAATCCCCCAGCTGAAGTGGACCCTGACACTATCTTGAAGGCACTCTTCAAATCCTCAGGGGTCTCTGCCTCTGTGCAGCCCACAGAATTCAAAATTAAACTCTGAGAAGGGGGAGCAAACAGTGGACTGGAAAACTCGTTTATGTTGGGGAATAAGAAAAGTGCAGGAATGCAGGTGTTGTTTGCATTTGCCTGCCTTGAAATTTTCTGTTTTCTATGATCGCTCCCTTACTGTACAATAGTGTTTCCTCTTGTGTGTGTACTTTCTGTTTTCATAGTTGGAGTTTTCTTCCATGATTTTTTTTCCAAAAGAATAACCTCCCCCTTCTGCCAGTAATGTATTACCAAGCATATGCCATGTAACTCCTCCTTTACTCCAGAGCCCCTAGAGGCGATTAAAAGTGCACATAGATTGTGAGGGAAGGAGTGGTGATCTTCTCCGTTCCTCTGACTGACCTTTAACTAAAAGGTACATCCCCTTGATTCAACAGGCAAGAGCATCACATTGTTCCTGAAATTGCTGTGCTGGGTACCAAGTCAAGTGTGGCTCCATACAGGGGGCACCATCTTGCATCTTTGACTTGTATGCATTCAGTGGCATAATACTCATTCTGGCTGTTTGGTCATTTTTCTGCTCAGCAGCTGTGACATTGAGAATTGTGAAAAACTGAGCTTCCCGCTGTGTATGCTAGCCCACGGAGGCATCGGGCAGAAGAGACATATGCACAATTGCACCACCCATTGTGCTATGGGAGGGATGCTTCAACTTTAATGCAGAGAGGGTGGTGGTGGAGGGGGAAGGCTGTGGTATTTCTACAATTAATGTATTAGCCCGGTAGGGTCAGGCTTAGTTGTACTCCTCTTTCTGGACTGAAAAATAAGAACCGGTATTCAGAGCTGGAGGAAATCCAGGTGTTTTACTCACGTTAGACTGTATTGCATCCTTCTGCTGATGCAGGGACATTAGTTTTTTTTCTTACCTTCTAACTTACCCAGTCTGCTATAAAAAGGAAGGAGCTGGGGCTTTGGACTATGTTTGGCTGCTGTGCCGGCATGCTGCTCGTATGCGTGGATTTGGAGGACGATTGCTGCATTTGACGGCTTCAGGGGGAGGTTCTGGAGAGAGCAGCCAGCAGTCGTGAGGAGCACACGGGTCGGCGAGGGGAGTCACGCAGGTGCCGTGCGGGGCCGCCGGGCTGTGCCTGCGGCCGCTGAGCACCCGTGCGGGCCGCCGCCGCTAGGTGGCGCTCCCCGTGGCCGCAGGTGGTAGCGCGGCGTTACGGCCGCCGGTCCGGGTCCCGTAGCTCCGTTGCTTTGTGTTTGCTCAAGTTTTGTAAGGGAGGAAAGCTATGAGCCGCTTCCAGAGTCTGGCTGGGGGTTGAACTTGAGCCTTTAGCTAGAAGACTAACAGATTCGATTCTGTTCAGCTCCACTGAACTTTAATGAACTCTGTAACCGTTGTGGGTCCAGATTCAATTTCTTGGTCGACCCTATTTCTTTTTCTTGATCTGTATTAACTCTTTGCTCTATCTAGCTCGTGCAAACCATTCCTCTATCTCACTGAATCCCTTATTAGTCATGGAAATAACTGAGGACTTGGCAGGGCTTGTTTTTCTGGAGTACTCTTTGGTTTGGAAGCCAGCAACACCGTTATTGTTAGGGTGCTTCATGTGAACAGCAGATGTTTGTAGGGGAGGGGGCCTAAGACCGCTATTGTTCTCCTTTTTTAGATTGTCCATCGAACACCCGTGTTTTGTTAAAAAAAAAATTTGGGGGGAGGGGGAGGAAATATTAGGGGTTTGAAAAGGTAATGTATTATCTGTTTCTGAATAAACATTTGTTATACGGAGAGTGGATTCTAAGCCTTTTTAGATGCTGTGAAGCAGCTAAACTTAGGTGGTGTTCCAACATCGGGTCAAGCATGCTTTTAGAATATCAGTTTTGAAGTTTCTATAATGTGATGAAGGACAAGAAGAGTATATGGGTGAGAGAATTGATACTGATAAGCCTTTTAATCTGGATCATCAAAATTTGTAGCTGATCTTGCTGCTAAGTGGGAGCAATTTGTGTCCCCACCTAGTTCCAGTTCTGTTACCACAGAAAAGAAAAAGAATGTCCTTTGTTATTGACAGACTGGTAATTCAAAAAGTAATTTTATAAAAAAAAAAATAGCTGTGAAATCAGGGAACAAGTTCTTGGTGAAGTAGGGTACTTTAATTATCATAGATTTAATTATCCAGATAGAAAGCTGACGAAATGGGAAGACACATGTATTGTGGAGGCATAATTAATAGATTTATGTCCATTCCAAAGGCCAAATAGCAAGATGCACTTTTAACTTGCTGGTAAATTGTGCATTGTGTTTAGGTTTTCTGTGAGAAACTCTGATGACATTAACATACTTTCTTGGAAGAACTACTGCTCCGTTTTCTAGCTGTGTAATCTATGGCAGTATTTATTTTTTTTTACTTGAAGTCAGTGGTTGTCTAAACACCACTCCCATGACCTGTCTTACAGCAATGTCTTGGTGTGCATTGCTCTTTTTTTTTTTCTCAGTTCACTAAAGGTATCTTGGTCTTCTAATACTTCATAGCGTGGCTGCTTTTGCTGGGCACTGAAAGGAGTAACCAGTTGGTTATTCCTAGTGCTTTCCCAGTAGTTCACTCTGCAGGTCTCCAGTTTCTCCTGGGTGGCCTGCAGTTGTCAAGTCAACCTTGTTTGTGTCCCACTGAGCTCACCTACCCCCTGCTGACCTCACATCTGTGCACATGACCTCATGCAACATGCTTCAGGGGGTTTTCTGGGCTGTTAGAGATTGTAAACTTGCATATAAAACACAGATTGCTTGCACTAACTCCACGTGGCTGGCCAGGGCAGGTAGGAGGTAATTTGTAATGGTATTTGTTTCTTTTTCCTTTGCTTTTTTTTTTTCTTTTCCCCAAAATGCGATGACTTCTGAAGTGATGCCATAATGTGCAAGTTTGTTTGGTATATTTTCATAGTTCTTGTATGTAGCATTTCTTCTGATGTTCATTAACTTGGTTATTTGGTTGAGTCAGCTTTCCGTATAATTTCTTACTCCCGCTGAGACTTTGTACATAGTCTTGCTTTCATATCTTTGTTTTTGGAGTGGCTCTGCCTTCCATTCAGTCATAAATACAAGTTCCTCTGTAATGGTCATCTTTTTTTTTTTTTCGTTTCCTGCTTTACAAGAGTCTTTAAACCCGGTTGTTACTACTGTTGTCTTTGAATGTTCTTCCATATCTTTAAAAAATTATTTTTTATTTGCCTCTCTAGGATTAAGCACATTGCACGCATTTTCAGAACTGTCGGGCTAGATGACGGTGTGTAATTAGCGTTCTTACAGAGCCCCCGCGGCGCTGCTCCGCGGGGGCAAACCGCTTCGTCACCCCAAGCCCGGGGCGGCGCCGTGTCCCTCAGCGCGGCCATTAGCGGCGCCGCGCCGCCGCGGCGAACTACAGCTCCCGGCGGCCCCCGCGCCCGGCCGCTTCCCGCCGAGCTAAGATGGCGGCCGCCGAGCAGCGTGGGGCCGGAGCGGCGCCGCCGGGCTACACGGGTGAGGGGGCCCGGGGCAGCGGAGCGGGAGCGGGGCCGGGGCGGCGGCGGGGTCTTTAACCGGTGCGTCGTTCGCAGCTCTGGCGGTGAAGTTCGGGGCGCGGCAGCGCTCGCCCCACTGCTTGTTGGTGAAGGAGCACCAGGTGCGCGAAGGGGCCGGCACCGCGCACCCGCCTCGCCGCACCCTCTTCGTCCTCAACGTCCCCCCGTACTGCAGCGCGGTGAGTGGGGCTGGGGGGGAGGGGGTCTCACCGATGGCGGGGGGGCATCGCCTCAGGAGCCGGTGGGCGGAGGGGCTGGGGGCGCGCCGGAGCCTCCCGCTGCTCTCTGCGGTCCGTGCGTGAGAGGGTGGGCGAGGGGGGCCGCTCCCGCAGTTCTGTACCGCTTGTTCTCCTACTCCCCGTGTCAAGGATGCTCTGTCTCGGCTCTTCGCCCGCTGCGGGCATGTGCAGTCTGTGGACATCTGTGACAAGCCAGAGCCGGGAGAGAAAAAAGAAAAACTGACGTCCAAATTCTTCAACCGAAAATCTGTAACGGTAAAGCTTGGGGAGTGCTCCCCTCTGGGGAGGGGAATACTGATGCTACAGTAGTCAGAATGGGAGGGGATGAAAGCACTGAGTGGTACTATTTGGAACGTGAAATATGGGAAAGCGTTTGGGTGCATTGTGTGATGCAATTATTTAAGTTTACATTACCTTTTTTTGCTATCCCACTAAACTTCCGGTTTGATTTTTGTTTTATTGTATCATTATTTGTACTGTAGCTCCTTGCTGTGTCCCCAGTTTCCCCAATGTATCTGACTGGCCTAGGTGTCTTTTTCTTTTAGGGATTTCAAGTAGCATATGTGGTGTTCAGGAAACCAGGTGGTGTCCAGGCAGCCAAAGCCCTGTCACAGGGAGGTCCCTTGCTGATATCAACAGAGAGTCACCCTGTGAAAACCGGCATTAGCAGTAAGTCAGCCCTAGCTATCTTCCTGCTAGCTGGTGCCAGGGAAGAACTATACTAATTCCCTGCTAAATCCTACCCTGCATGTCCCAGATTAATTCTCACCATTTTGTCCTGAACTGGGAGATGCCCGGTGTTTCATTGTCCTGCTTCTGTTATTCACAAAAAGCAATCCTGTTGTACTGGGTGTTGTAGTCTGGTCCAGTGACCTTATGGGAAAATGGGGTCATGTGGTACAATGGAAGGGCAACTTTTCCCAACATCTTTTCAGTATCACATGGATTCAGACAAACTGGCTGTGTCTTGCCCTCAGAATGGAATCCGGACTCAATAACAGGCACCAAGTGTCTGTCAAGATGACAGCACTTAAGATGTGACCCCTTGACAGGAACGCAGCCCTGAATGTTGTGCTGCTTGGGTTTCGGGCTAGCTCACTCCTGCTTGGGAGAGTTGCAGACTCTTCCCATGTCTTACCGGCTGGGTCCTGGGCCACGAGTTGGTTGAGGTGTGGCAGTGGGGAGGCTGAGCAGGAGCGGGAACAGAGCATGTGTGTCCTTCTCCAGAGCAGTTCTCTATAGAGCTGTCCGAAGCCATAATGCTAGGGGCTTGCTTCTAACAGAGGCTACTGCTGACTTCTGCCCTCTCTTGTCTCAGAGTGGATCGCCAGCTATGCGGCCTCAGTTGTGGATCAGGAGGAGCTGAAGGCTGAGGTGGATGCCTACATGCAAGACTACGACAAAAGGATAGCAGAGGTGAGGTCAGGCTGGGGAAGGAACCCAGTTAAGCAGTTTGTTTGGGGAGAGGAAAGGAATAGAGAAGATCTCTGTAGAAAGGGCGGAGGGAAGCACGCTGGTGGGCAGGGTGGTTTTACTCCCAGTTGCCGATGGGCAGCCAGGTCCTAGTTTGGTCCATGAGCCTTCCATCCAGGACTTACCATAGGTATCCACAAATAAATTGGTTCCTGGCTGGCGTGCAGTGTTGTGACTGAGAGTTGGATGCCTGCACCCTTGGTCCCATGCCTTTCTTCAAATCTTGTGCAGAAGCAGGAGCTGTAGCTTTGCATGTGTTTGGCGGGACTGTGGGGCAGCCATGCGTTATGCTGGCTGGCAGCCCATCTGCACCGAGCTGCCTCACCCTCCTGTCTTTACAGGAAGAAGCCAAAGCGGCCAGGGAGGAAGGTGTTCCAGATGAGGAGGGCTGGGTGAAGGTAACACGGAAGGGCCGGAAGCCTGGCCTGCCCCGGACAGAGGCTGCCAACCTGCGGCTGCTGGAGAAGGAGAAACAGAAAAGGGCCCGCAAAGAGCTGCTCAACTTCTATGCCTGGCAGCATCGTGAGACCAAGAGAGAGCGTGAGTATCCAGGTCTCCTACCCCTGCCTGTGTCTCCTGTCTTTCACACTGTGGCCCAAAGAGTGTCCTTTTTCCTTCAGCAGAGGCTATGTCCACCTGCAGGTCAACAGTTGACTCTGTGGTTATGTGAATGGCCTCACTAGCTCTTTAAGGCCCATTGCCACCACCTGTCCTAGCAAGGGCTGCTGGAATGTTTTGTGGGAGAGCACGCAGGTCGTGGCTTCCTAGGAGATGTTTCTTCGGTGCACGAAGGCAGCAATGCAAAGGGGAACCTGGGCAGTTTCCCCCTCTAGAGGGAGCTGCAGCACTGCTGGAGATGGGCCGCCAGAGCCCTAGCTTGGCATTCAGCCCGGGCGCGAGAGGACCTGCTCTGGGAAGTGTGCTTCTGTGGGCGTCAGGATTGAGCCCCTCCTGGTGTGTGGAAGCACAGCTCCCCAGGGGGGATATCTGCTGCTCCTGTGTGACCTGTCCTCTTTCTCTTTCTGCCTGTTTCAGATATCGCCCAGTTGAGGAAGAAATTTGAGGAGGACAAGCAGAGAATCGCGCTGATGCGAGCCCAGCGCAAGTTTCGGCCATACTAAGCTGTGCTGAGCTATTCCTCAGATGCCTGTGCTGGAGAGGGTGGGAGCAATACCTATGGGCTCCTACGTGCCGAAAGATTTCAAGGAACTGAGGCAGCTTCAGGTTGTCCCTGCCCTTGGATCTGAAATGGGAGATTCCAGAAACTGCTGCTGGAGGGGGAGTTTCCTTCACTTGCACCGGTATCCTGCTCTCCTGGTCGTTGTTCAGCCCTGTGGCATCACTTCCCAGAGTGCTCAGGTTGAGGGGCTGAGGCACTTCCTTTGACAGCCTGTATCTCCCTGCCACCCAAGGCCCTCCTAAAGCTTGGTGAGAGCTACTACAGCTTCTGCAGGGGCAGGGAGTGGCTGAAGAACTGTAAATAAACTGCTGCCATGTTCTCAGAACATTGGAATGCCTTTCTCTCCCCCTTGGTCTGCTGTAGGGGGGCAGCTTCTTGTGTGCTGGGGTGGCAGTAAAAGTCATGGCTTGTATGCTGGTGCTGCTTTGCACATTTTATCTGGAGATGAGTAAGAAGAGGAGGGAAGTAACCTTGGGAAAAGCCCAACTGGGAAGGTCCCAGACCTGTTGTCTCAAGGAATTATCAGTGGTTTGGTACAGATCCTCACCCCTTCCCTTGGTGTTTCCCTCACAGACAGCTCCCTCTTAGCTAGGTGTTGATGTGCCCAGTCTTCTGGCTCTGTGTGGGCCTCTACAGCAGTGTCTAGCCTGGGCTGTGGGAACTTCTGATGTTCAGCACCATTACTAGAGCAAGATGAGGTGGCAGCCTGGCTTTGGAGGGAGAAACCAGACTGCCCAAGGCCCTTTTTGCACTTAACCTGTCTGCAGGAGGCAGGTAAGGATGCCGATGGGCACATCGAGTCACAGGACAATGCTTTCATACTGCCCATGTAACATTTGTGCAGCTTCGGGCCTAATGATTGCTCACCCCAGCATGCTCTGTGATAAGAAAGGGGCTGTAACCCCCCCACCCCCAGGCTTTTACACAGTTATTTTACTGTGTGAAGCCTTGTTACAGGTGCGACCATGAATGTAAGGTGGAAATACTGGTAAATTCCACTGAGCTGGGTTAAAACAGGTTTACCCTCCCCTAGAAAAACCCCTGTAGTTTCCATTGCATGGAGAAGCTGCCAGGCCTGCTTGCTGCAGTTGGCTTTTTGCATCACTTTAACTAGGAGGCAGATGGATCCTTAATATGGCCTGTCTAAAGCAGGCTGTGTAAAAATTGCTGCCTTCTAAGACTGGTGTTCTAGCTCCTTGGGCGAGTGTCCCGAAAGAAAGGAGGTTCACTCCTGTAAAGTCAAGGAGACAGTTAACATTAGGAGATTAATCTTTATTTAGAAGGACAGAAATAATCTTGCCAACTTTTCCATTAATAGCAGTTCTCCCAGCTGCTTCAGCGAGAGGATTAGTGACTCATTCCCTAGAAGTTCATTAAAATGGCCTTCTGTGCCCAGGTGAGCTTCTATTTAAGCTGATTAAAAAAGCAGCAGCTCTCACAGTAGAACAGAGACACCAAGGCCTTCTGAGCTCAGGCATTTGTGGAAGTAAGCAGAGAAGCAGAACACTTTCTGTTTATTCAGAAGGTCTAATCCTGGAAGGAGACTGGGTGTACCATCCTTGGGGAGGAGGTAAGGTGAGCCACCTTTCTCATGCTACTCCCACAGATGATGTCTCTACCTGTATTTCTGCTCCATTTCAGGGTGCAAGCACGGGGAAGGCCACCCTGGGCCTCTATCCCTGTACTCACAGAGCTGGAAGTGAAGGGATTCCTTTGCCCTTTGACAACTGAAGAACTCTGCTCAGCCCTCCTCCAGGGAACCCCTGAGCAGACCTGCTTCCATCCTGCAGTGAGCTAAGCATAGGAGAGGGTATCGTGACACTTGATGTTGGATGCGAGTTAGGAATGGTGACAATTCCTCCAGGGTGTGCTTTTTGGCTCCCTGTTCTCCTGGATTGCCGCAGCGATGAGGGCTTCTCAGAGCCTGGCTCTGGTGTTTTGCACAGTCAGGAAGTTGCTGATGATTCCAGACACCACCTCAGGCTCATTCAGATGCACAAAATGACTCCCAGGCACCTCTACTAGCTGGATGTGCTGGAGGGAAAGGACACAAGATATGGACCGGGAGTACCCAGGGGGTTGTGGGGCAAGTGAGGCAGGACAGTGCTGGGAGGACTAGGGAAGAGCTGGCTCCAGGAGGGCACTATTAATTTGGGACTTTGGCAGCAGCCAAGGTTGGCTTCCCCCTTGCCATGTAAGGGCTATGCCATTCAGGACAAGTCCACTAGTGTGGGCTGTCCATCAAGGTGAGCTGCTTCCTAGCTGCTGGTCCCAGGTTGGTGCACAGAGCAGAGATGCAAGGATGGAGCTTGCTCTCACCTCTTTGAGAGTAGACTCAAACTCCTCCTGTAGAGTTTTCGCAAAGTGATTTCTGCTGTCTAGCTTGTGCGGTACCAAAAGTCCATCTTGTGCTCTGAAAAGCAAGGGCAAGGCTCAGTACAACACATAGCATGCCTCAGTTTGTCTTTGCTGCTGTCCTGGGCAGAAGCAGTGTCCCTAAGACAGTGAGGTGACAGACCCAACTGCTCTTTCCAGGCTGCTCGTAAGCAGCAAGGTTACAGGATCATACATGGTAGTCGGAGGAGCACCACACAGCTTGGCTAAGCAGCTATTTTCTATCCAACTATCTGTTTAATACTTTGGGTGACTGCCTAGTAGTATCAGAGTAGAGACTGGTTAAATATTGTGTCCCCCCAGGACTGACTCTTTAACTGGAGAAGTACACCATTCCCTGCCCCCACCCTGCTTTCTGCTCTTTTTCCTTTCATATAGCCTCTACATCTCCCCTCAGTCCCTTTCTCCCCTCCATGCTGCTGTTTTAAACAGGGTGTGTCCTGCTCGGGGAGGGAGGTACCAGGGCAGTACCAAGGCAGCCAGCACAGACCTGCAGAGCTAAGATCATGCTGTCTCCTACCGTGCTGCAGGTGATGGGACAAGGTGACAAGCCAGGCTCAAAGGCATTCAGTCTGTATGGCCTAGAGGACTTGTCCTTACCATAAAGTTGCATTTCTGGGTAAGTAGGGAAATCCTTAGCCTCTTATGATTTCAACAGACCAGGGAAGCCAAAACTGCACCCTGTTTCCTAGAGAGACTTTTTCACAGCACCACACAGGCCAAGGTAGCCAGAGCCCTGCACATCTTGCCCTCCAAGGAAAAAATGCAGAGGACTGACAGAACCAGCTACCCACCCAGACAGCTTCACAGCTTGTGGGACTCTGTGCAAGCCCCAAGCTACTTCACTACAGCTCCTCCCTAGCCCAGGCACCACAGGGCAGAGCTTGCAAGAGCTGGGTCACGTCAGGGGCTCCAGAACCAGCTGGAGGAGGTGGCAGCTGCCGTGGTTCCACCTGTTTGCACAGGCAAGAGGTTTGTGGGTCTGGAGAAGGGGCCAGGCTGGGCTGCTGTGACCGGGCGGAAGAGCCAGGCCAGGAGGAAAGCAAGAAGGAGCAGTGTTGTGGAGGGTCATATTTTCACAGATGGCTCCTTGCTGTAGGGCCAAAGGATGGAAAGTCATGGGACAGGGGCATGAAGGCAGGAACACAGGGAAGACAGGACAGGCATTTCCTCAGTCAGCCTTGCATCAGGGAGGCCCAGCCTGAAAGCACAGCACCAGGCTGAGAGAAGAATGTTCCAGATACTCTCTGCCTGCTCCAGGAGCCTGCCTGGCCCAGGGCAGTAGTGGGGAACTAGGAAAATGCTTTTCACATGTGAGGCTGTGCTGTTGTGCCAACTGGCCTGAAGGTCTGGGTGGCTGCTGCAGAGGAGCGTGTAGTGGAAGGTTCCTGTCTAACCTTTCACTCCCTCTGCCCAGGCTGCAGGGAGGCAGCAAAGGTTGGTTTGGCTTGTGCCTCACTCACAGAATGATGAGAGCACGGTCCTGGATCTTCTGCAGGAGCTCCACGCACTGCTCCACTGTGAAGGCCTCCTGACTCTGCTGCAGGCGCAAAGACAGGGAAAGTGGCAATGGTCAGGGACAGCAGCTGGGGGCAGAGGGTGTCCCTAGAGGGTGTCCCTGATCCCTCCTGTACTAGCAGCTCTGAAGGCAGAAGTGGCTGTGGCCCTGAAGCTGCCATGCTGGGACATGACAGGCAGCCAGGCTGCACAGAAGAGGAGCTGGCTTTGCAAAGGCTCCTTCTGTCCAGCTGCGTTTCAGGACTGCCAACAATGCTGCCTGCTGAGATGCAGCACATGCAGGAATGATCTCATAGCAGAGAAAAGCTTTAAAAATCCTTTTACTGAAGAGGAGATGGTACACTACTCTGGCTTTCATACCCTGGCAGTAGCACAGGTAGTGGAGGCCCTTATATCAAACATAAGGACTGTTAAACTCTCTCCCCTTATACGGGTGACCCGACAAAGAAGCTGACAGAAAGCATCCATCCATCTGCTGCCTGAAGAGTTATAATGGCAGGAAAATGTGGCCAGGAGGCCCTGGGGCAGAGGAACTGCTAAAAAAGAAATCAGTAATATTTTCCAGTGACTCTGTAAGCTGAGTCAGTTAATGATCAAGTGCAGGCTCTTTTAACAGCACCATTTAAAAGACATGTGGGAATTTGGGAAGCAGAGAGTAAACGGCTGGGTGGAGGAAGGGCCTGGGCTCAGTGAGCAAGCCTCCACTATCCCTGAGTTTTCCGTAAGCTCAGGGCTCCAAAGCAGCAGGGGGCATGTCAGAAGAGCAACACTCACAGTACGGACTCTCATGTCTCTGTTATATACCAATCCTGGAATGAAAAAAAAACAAGAGAAAGTCTTCATGTCTCACAGGAGCTGGAGTTGCTCCGTTTCCCCTCACCTCTGGGGTCTGCCCAAGACTCTAAGAGACAGGAGGAATAGGATTAACTCAGATTCTCCTCCTTTCTGATCTCTTTTCTTTAGCCCCCTTCTATAACTTGAGCACTAACCCCAGTTGCTGGGAATGGAGAGGTCTGCCTCCAGACTTAATTGATCCCATTCAGGCTGTGTAAACTTGTAGCCAGGGCACCCTGTACCCTACAAAAGACAATGGCTGTTGGCGCTGCTCCCTTCCCACACCCAGTGTTGGCCCAGCACTGCGATGAGCCCTGTCTCCATGCAGCCCCTTACCAGCGGGTGTCTCAGTTGCTCCTCGCTGCAGCAGGATTGCCCCACCCTCTGCTGTCAGATGTCTGTTTGCTTCTAAGAGCCTGGGGGAGACATGCCAAAGAGACTGTGCTGCTGGAAAAGGGAGGAAGCAAAGCGAAAATGGCACAAGGTGACAGCGAGCTCTCAGGCTGCTTCAGAAAAGAGCAGGAAGCAGCAGCGGCTTCTGGCAGCAGAAGCAAAAGGTCTTGCTGAGATTCCAGGAGGACTTGAAAGGGGAAGTGCAGGGACAGTTTCCCATTCACAGAGCTGCAGCTCTTTCTAAGGTGAGGACAGGCAGCAAGTGAAGAGGACAAACGGGAACCCACCTCTGCAATGCTGCTTCGGGGCTCCGTGCTTTGGGAGTTTGCTGCTTTGCCTCTAGACTCAGTAATCTGTCAATCACCATCCGTTTTGATTTCAGCCATGCATCAGTGTCCTGAAACAAAGAGGTAGGGAACTGGGGTAACCTTGCTGTTCTGAATCATTGTACTCCTTATCAGAGGGCAGAAGAGGGTATTTCACCCTTCAACATCCCTCAGAACTGGTACCAGTTATGGACATCATATTAAAAATATCCATTTCCGGGGGAAAGGGAACAGCAACACTTAAACAGCAAGGTAAGGATAGAAAGCTAAGCACTGCTATAAAGAGCTTAGTAACTTTTTACCCTCACAACCTTTTCTGCCTCTTCCTACCTCACTTCTGAGTTGAGGACAACTATTGAAAAGAACAAGAGAAATCTGGTATCTTTTTGTCTCTCCGACCCTGGGCTTCTGTCCCACTTCTGCCAACCAAAGCTCCAGCATCTGGTAGCGATGATGGCAGATTGGGAATACAGCTTTATGTCCTGCCAGGAACAGAAAAATCCACCTGTCTTGCACCCAGGTCACCTAACAAGCTGTTGGCAAAAAGACCTCAGCTGGCAGTTCCTTGGACAGAGGTTCCAGTTCCTTTTGTACAAGGACATGGCACAGACAAGTGAATTTCAGTGCTAAGAGACTGCAGGATGTGGAACACTACCAAATGTCTCAAGGGCCACCCTAAGCAGGGACCTCAGGCCATGCAACAAGGAGCAGATCTGTGGCTGCCAAAAAGGAGAGCCCCGAGACTTGTGTGAACTGCCAGGAACTGGTCACATCAGTGCCTTCTCTAAGCAAATGAGGGAAGGGAAAGAAAAGAAAAATGTATTTTTTACTTTACAAAGGGAAGGAAAGGACATGTGAAATCTAACCTCTGCAGCTAGCATAAATCCAAGACTTTCCAGCAGGATCAGCTTGTCCACCATCTCAGGATAAAGGGAACAGAACTGAAGAAAGATGAAACAATATGAGAGAAAGAGAAAAACTGAGCAATGAGTGATGTCTTTGTCCTGCTCCACTGGAGAGGGAGTCAGGGAAAGGCCTCTCCTCCCCTGAGATCCGAGTCCAATGCAGTCTGTCCCTTCATTCCTCTCCCATTTGTCTTTCCAGCTGTAGAAACCCCATGAAGAAAGGATGCTTGACTCACCATTCCTGCCACAGACCCACCTGCAAAGGAGAGAACGGTGTCCAGTTATGTCCAGGACATCCCCCAGTAAGAGAAAGTCCCCTTTCCCACAGCAGGAGCTGCCTTAGAAGCAGAAATGTACATTGTGCCAAGGGATAAAGCCCTAGCTGCAGACAGAGCTCTCCCAGTAGACAGGATGCAGGCAGAGAGCAGGGCTGAACATCCCATCCTGCACCATCCCCACCTCCCTCTCACACAGCAAAGGCCATGGAGAAGTTACTAGTTAAAATGCTATGGTGTACAGGTCCTGTAAGCTGTGGCCAGAGCAGCCCTGGGGAGCAAAACCCAGATCATGGCAAAACCCAATCACGTCCCAAGCCTAAGGGGATAGAGCCTGGAGTTCGGTTCCTCTCAGCAAGCTCCATGACCCACCAAGAAGGGCCTGCTGTCCACAGGCTTTGTGGCCTTGTGGGAACTGGGCAGGAGGGCCTGCTGCAAATTCTCCTGCCATTTATCACCCATCTCTGCCCATCACTGTTCCCTCCGGGGGGTGGAGGAAAAGCCAGCGAGAGCTACCACTGTTCATACTACAGGGTCTTGAAAGCAGAGGCATTACAAACAAGGGCACGGATTTTTGAATTGCTCAAGCAGGAACCTGGTACTTGACAGAATATAATAAATATTCCAGCCCAGCTCCTAGCAGCATGTCTTGTAAATTAATTATCTAATCCTATTTCCACAAATCTCACAGCTAACAAGGACAAGAGCCACTTACCCATACTGTGACCCATCAGGGTGAACCGTCTCCACTGCAAGGCTAAGTGGCAATAGACAAAAACAGACAGTGCTGCATTAGAAACCAGAGCAGCGGCATCTTGCTGCTTCTCTAACATGGGCCCTTTCCCCTGAGAGAGCTTTTGCACTGCTCAGTTCTCTTCCTAATCCAGAAATTATAGGCCAGTTTTAAAGAAAAAGAGCCTCTACCACCTCGTTTCCTTGGTAGTTAAGTCATCCAGCTATCAAGCTCTCTCTGTATGACAAACAAGCTACAGCAAATTCCCTTTCGTTGCCAGACATAAGACTGGCAAGAAGCAAAGGAGCCTAATTGGGCAGCATCTGCTGGAAAAGAGAAACCTTGACAAAGCATCCTGCTGCAGGGCATTCCACAAGAGCCGTGAGGACACAGAGACAGGTCCACTGCCTTGGGGAAATCATGATTACTCCAAGCGGAAGCTCTCTGGACCATTTAGCACATCAGGCTCTTCAGTGCATTTTTATGGCACTCCAAGAGGCTTATGGGAAAATACTGCTTCAACAGTGCTGCCCATCTGAAATACACCTCACTGAAAGATGTGGTTTACCCTCTAGTACATCAAAGAACTTCTAGTGGCTATTGGTATACTGAATGAGGGATGCAAAACTGCACATGCCACAACCTCCCGCAAGATCAGCACCGAGATGGGCAGTTATATCAGGAGTTATTAAGAACCCAAGACACCTTGGTTTACAGCTTTCTTTGTACAATACTAAAGCAAGCTGCCATCTGGGAGAATCAAGAGTCTCCAGCTTACACCTAACACTGGTTAGAGGTCACTGGCTGCTTACAAAAAGTCAGTCTGGCAAAACTATTTGCATCTACCACTTTGCCACTACTGCTTTTTAGTACAGAAACACTCGCTTCCCAGGGCTTTCTGTTTCTTCCTCTCACAAGATAGCGAGGAAGAGGGATACTGATTCAGTCTGTGGTCACAAAGCATCAGCTAACACCAGGCTGGGGAGAAGCAGAGGGAACTGACCCTTCTGGCAGTAAATGCTGCCTTCTTGTTTAAGGAGCAGGAGCAATATAGCACCCCCTGCACAAACATCCCCTCAAGGGCCCCTTCAACCACCCACCTGCTGCAACCCGGCGCACATCGGTCACATAATCCAGAAAATGGTAGGGGGAGCCTGCAGGTCGGTGGGATGACAAGCCGTGGCCAGAAAAGTCCATTGCCACATAATAGCAACCTGAAAGGGAGAGAGTATCAGATTAGTGTAGCCCTGCAACGCAAGAACCATCCTAATGAGCCAGACCTACCTCTGGGGAGCAGTGGAATGAGCTTGTCAAAAGTGTTGGCATTGTCCAGCCAGCCGTGCAAGCACAGCACAGGGTGTCCCTCTGAGGATCCCCAGGCCTTGGCTGCCACATGGCCCCACGGCACTGGGAACTTTAACTCTGAGAACATGCCCAAAATAAAGTGATGTCCCTGGAGAGCCGCACTCAAGTAGGTCCCAGGAATCTTGTTAATGGCCCAGAGCTCTGAAAAAGAGTAATACAGGTCTTTAGTAACTCACCAGCCTCCTGTGGTCTTAATTAGCAGCTTGATGATTTATAGGTCCCCATTCAACATCCCAAGCTGCCGTCCCTGGCTGCCTGTTTGGGGAATCTTCCTCCCAGCACGTACTAGTGATGCTCCTAGGAAGAAACATGCTTTCCCTATGCAGGAGGAGAAACCCTCCTCTCTGTGTCTCTGCAGCAGCTGCAACCTGACCAGAAGGTACAGGAGCTCTGGCAAGAGAGAACCACACAGAATTCCCCCAGCTAGCTGCAGTCAGCCAGGCACCTGTCCTGGACAAAAAGACAATTTGGGGAATAAGGATGCTGCCTCCTGTACTAGACTGTTACCACCTTCTCTTTTACCTTGGTGTTTCTCCTCTTTTACACCACCAGCTGGCACCTTCAAGAGAGGAGCTGGCTACATGCCACACAGCAGGTCTCTGCTGTCACCCTCCTCTGCACCCCTGAGGGCCAGGGACCCTGCACGGGATATGGGTCCACCACCTCCCAGGCACCTGCTCAACCTCAGACCCGTCTCATCACTGCGAATCTGCCTGGCAATCGCTGCACTACCTCTGACTGTTACTCAACCTTGGGTTCCTGAGTGAACCCCCAGCTCTACCCAGCCTCTGGGGATCTTCCAGGGGTGGTCTGAATACCTCCCCTTTACCCCCAAGCTCTTCTGACCCCTGTGGCCCCCCATTCCCAAGTCTCCCGTGCCATATACCCTTCCCAGTGACATGTTTCAGATCTCTGCTCCCTTAAATAGCCCCTGAGACCTAACAGCAATTAAATCACTCTGCAAGTCCCTCCTGAGCCCATACCTCTGTAAGGTGTGAGGTCAGAGGGGGTAGGCTGAGAGGGGAGGCTGCCATCAGGGCCTTGAGACCAATTACAGGCCCTAATGGTCCCAGTCAGCCACACCTGGGGCCTCCCTATCATCCCTCTCTCCCCCCTACATCTTTCCCTCCCACCCATGAGCCGATTTACGCTCAACCGGGACCAGGACCATCCCCAGCCCCGCTGCGGGAGCGCTGGTCTGCAGCAGCGACGGCAGCCCCGGCACCACGGCCCTGCCTGCCGCCACCGCGGGGCCGCGCCTGACCCTGATCCCTGATCAGGATCGGGCCCGATCCTGACAACCCTGGGCCGACTTCCCGGCGTGACCGCGGGCCTGCCCGCTCCCCACGGACCTGCCTGGCGGGCTGGGCTCCTGGCAGAGCCTGACTGCCCTCCCCGAGCCCGCCCCGCCTGGGCTCCGGCCCCGGGGTCCCTCCCGGCTCTCGGGTGGGGTCTCCCTACACCTGGGCCTTCGCCTCCGGGCACCCTGGGGCAGCTGGTCTCGGTCCCGGGGAAGGGCTGCCCGGGGACCGACCTCCGCACGGCCGCGGCACCCGGAGCGCCAGGGCTGCTGGCGGCCCCCCGGCCCCGCTCCCCGCGCCGCCCGCACGCTGCGCCCGGCCCGCCGCAGCCCTACCGCTCCGTCCGGCCGGGGCGCAGAGCAAGGCCGCGGCGGGAGGACGGAGCCCGGCGGCAGGGCGGGCCATGCCGGCCGCGCCGCCCTGCTCCCCGCCTCCCCGGGGCGCCGCCTGCTGCGCCGCTGGCCCGGGGCCGCCGTGGCCCGCGGGAGGCGCTGGGGCGGGCCAGCCGCCATCTTTGTCCTCCCTCGTCGCCTCCCGGCTGCGGGCGTCCGGCTGGGAAGCGGGGTGGTGGGCGGGAGGGCGGGGAGGCGCGGCTTTCCCTGCCCGGGGAGCGTTTCCAGGTTCCCCACCATTCCCCACCCTTGGCCCTACGGCCCATCCCGGCAAACGCGACCCTCTACAGCACCGCACCTACTCGCTTTCCTCCTGGCCTGGCTCTTCCCCCGGTCACAGCAGCCCAGCCTGGCCCCTTCTCCAGACCCACAAACCTCTTGCCTGTGCAAACAGGTGGAACCACGGCAGCCGCCACCTCCTCCAGCTGGTTCTGGAGCCCCTGGCATGACCCAGCTCCTGCCCTGTGGTGCCTGGGGCAGGTGGAAGCTGTGGGCAGGAGCTGGCACCTTCCTCAGAGCCTGCATTTGCATGGGGCTCGGTGAGAGTAACATGGAATTAATGATCTACCAGGGATCTGGAGCTGCGATCAATCTACTGGGCATGTTAGGGAGCTGTGAGGAGTTGCAGTCACGGAGGCACGGCCTCATCCTTGACTACCTGCAGAAAGCACGTTACTGACAATGGAAACTGCCTGTACTGCAGCAACACAGCATGAGGTATTTCAACTGTGACCCAGGAGCATCGTAGCGACATCAAAAAGGCTCAGTGCTTGACACCAATGCTAAACTTCTGTCTCTCTCTGATAGAGAAACTCTTCTGAACTCGTAACACTTGCTGGAATCGCGTTGGTCCACTGACAGCAGTTGCTCCCATACTGTGACCCATCACAGTGCACTGACTCTACGGCAGGACCAAGCTGCAGCAGATAAACAGCAGACAGCACTGCCTTAGCCGCTCCACTCTTCTGCAAAAACAGACCCCTCTTAGCTAGAGAGGCTTCTACATAGTTTGCCTCATTAGTTGCTCAGAAGGGGGGTGGCTGCATAGACCAAGCTTCAAGAATGTATCTGAGGATGGCTGGGAACACTGCTTGCTGGTGCCTCGCATCTCCTCCAGCAATCAGTCTGCCAGGCCTAATGCAGGCCACAACCGATCCCCTTCAGTGAAGGACTCTGCAGTCAAACAAAGCAAAGTCAAACCATGCTGTGAGCAGTGGGATGCCTTGCTGGATCAGTTGGAGAGAGTAGAATGAATGTCTGTTCTTAGGGAGTCTTTTTTTTTTTTTTTTTATATTGGTAATTGAAAACTCTCTGCTTGGTTCAGCACATCAGTCTCCTAAATGACACAATACATTTTCAGAACAGTCTGCAAAGCTTGAAAGAAACCAGTGTAGAAGCTTACAGCCCTGCTTGTCCTGCCTAGCTCAAACTTATCCTGCCAAAATAGGCTCTGCACCACAGTAGTTGAAAGGTAACCTTGGGGACCCATTGCTGAGAAGAAATAGGAGCTATGAGGGAAATCAGAACATGAATTCTTACAGTTTTGGAAAGTCCAGTGCATTGTTTTTTCTTAGGCCTCCATGGAGGGAGGAACAGGAAAACAGACCATAAATGCTGGGGAGCCACATAGAGCGTGAGAGGACACAGTACCGTGTATGGCTTCTTTCCTACAACTGTCAGAGGCAGGTGTCTGATTACAAAAGGTGAAAAGCAAAAGACACCTTGCAGAACAGATTTGTAAAATGCACTCCATAATCAGTCACTGCTGTTGTGGAGGGCAGCACCTTCCTGCGATTTGCTGGGATTTCTTGGTGACACAAGCCACCATAAAGCGGTGTAATTGTTACGCAGTGTCTGCTAGGCTTGTGGTACTTCTGGCTGTGGCATGGCTTTTGAGGAAGAGGACCCTGTATCAGGAGCAGAAGTGATACGGACCCTTTGCACAAACCTCTGCGGTTGGTGGAACAACAGGCTGTGGCCAGGAAAATCCATTGCCACGTAACAGCAATCCGAAAAGGAGAGAGAATCAGGCATGCAGACCTGAAACATGACACAACCTATCCTCGTGAGCCAGACCCACTTCTGGAGAGCAGTGGAATGAACCTATTGAAGGTGGTGGCATTGTCCAGCCGGCCATGCAAGCACAGTACAGGGTATCCCCTTCACAGACCCCAGGCCTTGGCTGCCACATGTCCCTCAGGCACAGGGAACTTTACCTCTGAGAACTTGTACACACAAGCAACATCCTCTGACTGCTACATGCTGGAAGCTGATCCCAGGGAGCTTGTTAACAGCCAAGAGCTCTGGACAGAGCTTGTAGGTAGATGTTAATTACCAGAGTGGTTTATCTGGCAGCCCTGACCTCTACCTAATAGCAGTTTTGGGCACCAGCCTTGTTTGGGATAACACTGGGACCTGCTATAAATGCTTGCACTGGTGGTATGTGCGTCACCACTCACAGCTCTTGGACCCTCTCCCCCACCACCTTGGGCCGTCTCCCCAACTCTGGCAGCCAGTAGGATGTGGTCTCTCTCTGCTTTGAGTCACAGACATGACCTCTGGGGCTTAGGTGGGAATGATGCGTTCTCTAGTGAATTTGGACTCCTGTGACATGCATCCCAAGTCACTTCTGGTAGGAAGCTCCATCAGCAGGCACCTCATGGGAAAGGAAAAATTTCTCACAGAATTCATCAGCAATTGGTGATGTGGGATAGAGCTCCAAGTGGAGAAGGCTGCACTGGGATGCAGCCCTGGACCTTCCCTCAGGAGCAGGACCATCATCCTACTAGCCAAAGCCAGATTGTTGAGATCTTTTCCAGGTCCCTCATGACTTCTTTAGCAATGCTTCTTACCCCTCTGAAAGAGCAGTCCAGCATCTTACAAGACTGCATATCTTCCCCTCAACCACCTGGCAAACCACCCCCCAGGAGGAGGGCTCTGTGCAGGATGCATGGCAAAATTTAGATAGCTCAGAATTAATTTTGCTGCAGCTACTTCTAAGAAATGCTGCAGGCTTCTGCAGTGGAATTGCTCCTTGTGGAGGATCAAATTAGACTCTGCCTGGAAAGGTGCTGGGGTGTTGGCTGGGCTGCATGGGCCTGGTGGTAAGAAAGGCTGGTTTTGCATAAAGAAATGGGAGTTAGTTTGAGATATCCCCTGTGCTTAGCACAGGATAATTTAACCTCGGTGTCCTTGCAAAGGAGGAGGTGACCTGCAAGAGTGAACATTGGGACATGCAAAGCTGTTACTCTCTGCTGACTTGGAACAGCATTGATCAGTTTGTGCTAGCTGCAGATTGGATGAGGAAACTTTAAGTACAGCAAATTGATTGCTATCAAGGGACAAATTCCCCATAGCTGGTTGGATTCAAGCACTGAAGTACTGACATATTGATCTATTTATGGTGATCTATTAGTAATAGCCCTGTACCCCAAACTCTCTTGTGCAGTTATACAAGTAAAAAACCATGCTATTGCTAGCTTAAGTGTTTCCTTTCAGAAGATATATAGGGGATATACCTCTGTATAAAGCCCCACATCGTGAACATGTGCTGCAATTTATAGTAGACAGAAAAATAAAAGTGAGCACAGGGCAGCATGTATCACGTAACCAGCCCCAGCATGCTGGCTCCCAGGCTTTGGGTTTATGGGCAGCAGGCAGGTCTGGGGTGCTGTTAGGGCCTGCAGAGCAGTTCTTTCTGTGACAAGAACCAGCTTCTTCCCTGTTCTAGCAGCCCAGAACAGGGGAGTGATCCCTGCAAGAGAGGGGGGAAGTCTGGTGAGTGCAGAGCTGTTGGTGTCGGGTGCAGGCGCTGCTTGGGCAGCCCACAGTGCAGTCAGTGGGAGGAGAGAGGCACTCGACCACAGGGAAGCCCCCACCTCCCCAGTGCATGGATCCCTAATAAGTCTTCTTCTCTTTGTCATGCAAACTCTTTGATGTCCCCCTGCCTGAGAACAGCTGCCCTTTTGGTCTCTGTCTTGTACACAAGATTGCAGAGGTGAGGACCTTATCCCCTAATTTGACTTGTTCTGGAAGGAAAACACAATTTAAGAAAGGTGAGGCCTCAATGAGGGTCTGAACTACAGATCTATACCCTGCAGACATTTGAGATCTCCCTCCCTTGAGCCCCATCCACAACCCTTGCCTTGGAGATAGTTCCAGGGAGTCACAAGAGTTTAAACAAGCTGCCCACAGGGGAAGAATTGGGGTGGAATATGAACATCCTGCTATCCCCAGGCTCTGCTCAACAGCAGCAGACCCATACAGTACCTCACATGGTGTACTTTTCCTTTGATTTTCCCTCGTTTTGTGTTGAATTTCACTAATGTGAATGAGTTTCTGATGACTGAAATAGCTGCTGACATATTAAGCTCAAAAAATGCTGTGATAGCTTAAGGTGGTCTCTCTCTCCTTGCTCCACGCAGGTGCCTGTTGCCCTCCTCATCCCAGAGCTGACCAGCCCAGCAGAAAATGGGAGAGACAAATAGATGCTAGCTCTTTACCCGTCTCAGTTTGGGGCCAGTGTGATAGTTTAAATGGAAATCTTTGTTTAAGTTAATAAGCCAAGCTATGAGTGGTTAAGAAAGTGGCATGCATCTGCTCCAGGGACTAACCTATAGCAGAATTTGGATAGTGGGGCTGCTGGAGTGTTAAATCATTCCCACATGAACCACCACCATTCAGCTGGAAGCAGCCCCAGGCACACACCATGCGTCGGCTCCAAGTGGTGCACATTTGTATCACTTTATTTGCAACTAATGAAATAGCTAGAAACATTTATTGTGTATAAATTATATATGAGCACCCATAATACAAATAAACTCTTTCCTGTCTCAGCTTTCCGTTTGCTTCTTAATCAGAAAGTCTTTTATATTTGCAACAGATTCAGAAGTCTGCTGATTCCCATCCCCTGGGCCCGTTTTAGTTAACTAGGGGGGTGAGCTAATCTCCGGGTCTCTACAAAACCCATACATACCTATAGAACAAGCACCTATTTTAATGTATGAAGTGGCAGGGGAAGGAGAGGAGTTTGTCTCCAACTCTTGTCTAGACTTAACCTTCCTTCACTTGGAAAATCTGGCAGGTTTCCCATAGGCTGAGACAAAATAATAGCGAAAACCAGAAGTAACCTGACACTTGTAATTACAGGCCTACCAGCTCCTTATTGACCTCAGACAGAATAAGGAAATAGCACATATAAGGATAATTTAAAAACAAGGGAAGAGTTCTAGTTAATGCCAAGTCTCCTGTGTTTATGGAAAAGAATACCTATAACTGCTTGGGAACTTTTGGAGATGTAAGTTACAGGTTTGGGTTATGGATTTGGCTGATAAATGTAAAAGCTGTTGATGTGATAGGGCTCCAGCAAGGAAACTGATACAGTCTTACACTGTGTTTTGATTTTTTTAAAAATGGAATGATACCAAACTAACATATTTTGTAGTAATTGGACTGAAAATTGACAAGCTAGCAAGTGTGAAAATGCTAAAGTTGGTACAAGCACGTAACATGTTTTTGAAACAGCCCAATGGTGAGTTAACACAGTCCACGTTTTCTGGTCTGGGAGCCCTGTCTGTGGAAGAAGTGTCTCTGGTGAAGGCTTGACTCATGGCATAGGAGCAGCTGAATGTGAGCTCCCAGTGCAACACCACAGTCAGAAAGGCTAATTCCATCCTTCGATGTATAAGCAGGGAATGTGAAGCAGGTGTAATGAGATTATATTGCAGGAGATTTTATTTTGTCTGCTAGTTCCATGGATGTGATTACTGATGTGAAATTCCCAGTTCTGACATCTAAGATTCAAGGAGAAAGTTAACAAGTTGGAGAGGCTTCCTGCAAGAGCTCTAAGGCTTGTTAAGGGGATGGAAGGAGGAGGAGTGCTTAGGACTGATATGATCAAAGCCTAAATATACCTATGCAGGATTAATTTTTTCCTCTTCTAATTGCTGCTCTGTCTAACAATGGTACAAGAAAAAACAGTCCAGAGATGAGGTATACATGTTATAACGGAGAAAGTAGTTAAATATTTGAGCAGTTTACTTAGGGTAGTGGCAGCTTCCCAACCATTGGCAGTTTTTTAATTAAGATGGGATGTTTAACAAAACAACAATGATTAATGTGATGGTTTCCTTTGACCTGTGATCATCTGGAAAGCAGACCAGTCTGGAAAATAGTCTAGTGCAACAGACACTGCTTTCGGATGGTACCAGCCTGCAATGCTTCTGCTACAGCTGCTCCCAAAACTATAGCCCGTGGCTGTACTCCTTCTTGTCTTCTACGTTGTTTTTCTTGGTTTAGAGGCTCAGCTTCCTCAGGTGAGGAACCCCCTGCTTCTAGGTCCAGCACTGACTTAGGACCTTTCTGCTATGGGGTCTGTGTCTTGGATCACTCCCTGTGGTATGGACTCTCATGGCGGTTTTTGTTTGCTTTGGAGAAAACCCTGAAGCAGGTGGGCATAGATCAGACTGTGCCTGCATCCTGTGAGTGGGGTTCAGCATCACCTCCCATCTCAGCATGGGGGAACAAATCTGGGGAAGCATGGGCAGGACTGAGGCTACGTGTTCCAGGCAAAGGATTCTGAGTGGAGGACCCAGGCAAGGTCCACCACTTTTAGACAGCACTCCAGGAACATGTCCTGAAAATGTGGGATAATACGGAGAAGCAACAGGCCTCAGGCACACAATGTAATCCTTAACTGAGCTTTTCCCTCCATGTCTTGTGTGCAGCAATGTTAGGAGGAATTAGCTGAGGTGGTCATGGATTTACGGGCTCACAGAGCCGCAGGGAGCTCAACCTGAGTCCATTGGTGCAGTGGGCTGGTACCTCATTTCCCCTGTCCCAGGTCATCCTCTGTTACTGCTTTAGGGTGTTTGACATATAGGCAGATTCAGAGACGAGGGAGTAGTTTGCTATACAGTTATAAAAGGCTGTTTGTTTACTCTGCAGCTGCTTAAATCTGACCTAAATACCTATCAAGCTATGCAGCCCGGTGCTTTCTTTGAAAACCTAGAAGGTCACTGACTGCTGGGTCTTCCTCCCTCTAATGAACCAGGGGCATGTACAGAGCTGTAATGGCACTGGCAACAAGTGAGAACTGCCCTGCCTTTTTTCCCTTACTCTGCTTTTGGAGTTTTGCAATAATAAACATACAAGAGTTGCTACACTTGTGTCCTCACATCAATAACTGTGCATGTTATAAAAACCTGAAGCAGAAGATCAGGTACACTTTAACCTCAGCTTTCTGGACCTATGTGATTGTAAGGGAAGGAGCTGGTTGTGCCCACCTGCCCTCCTTTGCACAGGGAAACCCCGTCCTTGAAATAGCAGCCTGAACAGGCACCAGCAAAGCATCCTACCGTCCTACTGGGCTGCCTCTGCCCAGCACTGTACCCTCTGCTTGCCACAGCTCAGCTCCGCGCCTCTGCACCCCGCAACAGCCACCTTGTGAAGCCCAGCCTCCCAATGGCAACTGCTGTGCCCAGGCTCAGCAGCACGCTGGCTTGCTCGGCTTCTCAGCTTCGCTCCCGACCTTGCTGCCTGCAGGCACGTCAGGTTGTACGTTGCCCATCGGAGCCAGGAGAACAGACCCGTGTTCGCTGCTGCTCTTGTGAGCCTCAGGCACGGCCAAGGAGCATGCAGGAGCCCTGTGTGGGGCTGGCAGCGCAGGCTGAAGCACACAAGCACGTCTGCCGTGGCTGTGGAGGAAAGCCAGAACAGCAGAGGGTATTGCAGACTGGAATGAAGGCGCATCAGCAGTAGTGGCTGGAGTGTCCGTTGCACAGCTGGCTATGGCTCCCCACTCTCAAGCCCTCCATGACACACAGCATCTCTTGGTACGGGAGTGCACGAGCTCTGTGCCAGAGGCTGGCAGCCTGCAAGCAGTGGTGCACAGCTCGCTGCAGCTGTGCTAGGTCACTCTGCCCTGGGCAGCCCCTATACCTTCAATTTCCTGGAAAGCAGTTTCTCATTGTTAGTGAGAAGAGCCCTGCTCTTGGAGGGGAAGGAGGGGCCAGGCCACCGCTTCACGCAAAGGGGCCACTACTTGTGCTAATTTTTCTCATAAGAGTTGAACTAATACAACCTCCGCTGGCTCTAAACCACAGAAAAGTGTTTTTGTTTGGGGCTTTTTTTCTGAGGGGAGCAGAGGAAGGGGGCTGGGGGATTTTTGCTGTTGGTTTTGCCCTGGCTTTCTTTTTTTGTGTTGTTGTTGAGGTTTTTTTTTTCTTCTTCTTAATGCTTTGCTGTTAGCACCTCCTAAAAGGAGGCTTTTAGAAAGTTAAGGGGGACCACCTAGAAAAGGGGAGGAAGGGTCAGAAGGGAGAAACCACCTAAGACTGTGTGTAGTCAAAGTTTGTACATTTTGTACTGTTTGCAGGATGGACTTGCAGCACATCAGGAGATCATGAATAGTCATTTCCTATCCACACCCCAAGCATCCTTCTGTCCTCTCTGTACAAAATCTCATGCACTGCCTGCATCACCTCTCATGCCAGAGTACCCAGGCCTGCCCCATGCCCCTTCCTTCCCATCTGACCATCTGGCAGGAACCCTGTCTGGGTTCTGTCTGGGCCACTTGGATTGTTCCATCACCAGGGCAGTTTCACATTCCATCCACAAAGCCAGGGTGCACACCGGTGGGCAGCAGCACCTTGGGTCTGGCTGGACGCCCAGCAGGGCACTGAGCCCCTAAGCCATCAGTCATTCATCCACTGGAGATGATGCTCCAGCATCAGCTGAGCTTCTACTCAAAGGTTTGCTGGCTGAAGGGCAAAGCAGTACTGACACATCTAATACATTCACAGATCTTCCTACCCCGCGTGCCCTCTATGTTCTTCTCCTTTCACTTTTCTGTACCTCTCTTACTTTCTTCTGAAGATTTTCAGTGCCTCATTCTCTCCATCTCAGTTCTTTTCCTCACTGTATTACTTTCTCCCTTACTCTGAGGCAATGCATGCCTTTCGCTTTCCCAGAAAAGCATCTTTATTCAGCAGTTTGCAGTGACCTGCCCCAAAATACCTTTCTTCTTCCCACACTTCCCAAACTGGCAGGGGCATATAGACAGCTTGTGGCTCTTTCTACCTGGTGCAGGCCATAAGGAATCCGCACACTGAGAAAGAGCGAAGCTGTTAGGATGTTATTGGCTCTTGGGTTGCTGGATGTCAACATCTTTGAACTTACAAAGGAAGACTTGGAGGTTACTGAAGAACAAGCAGAGAAGTACCACAAAGCAGAACTATGATCCAAAGGTAGAATGAACTCAGACCTACTGCTCTCAGCAGCTGGACTTCAGACAAAACTCTCTGGAAATGGTTCATTCTGTCAGCAGCTCTATCAATTAATGCTTTCATGTTTAATGTTTTTTGAAGTTTCAGTATCAGGGATAGTGAGGGTATATGTATCCTTAGGCGGAGGAAAAAATAATGAGTAGGATAAAACTTGTCATTCTAAGAACAAATCCTGGCCTCTTCCTGGGAGCTGTGCTTCTCCATGCTGTCATCAGCATCCTGGGCATCTCAGATACCCTGTCTTTAGGATGGATCCAGCTTTCTCCAGAGACATACCAGTGGGCAGAGTTCAAAGTGAGCTGCTTACAGCAGGACCATTATCCTGTCTGCATCCCCACTGCCATCAGACAGAGCCTTTCAGGCAGGTATCCATGCGCTGAAAGCAGTTGGGGAAACAAGCACCAATCCAGTGGTGAGAGCATGGGGAGTCTCTTGGTTCTAGGGAATTTACTTGTATTCTTTTTTTCTTAAGAAAACTCACTTAAAGAAAGGCTTTATTTTTCCACCTTAAACACATCCAGGCTTGGTTTCAGGCTAACAGGGAAGAAGTGCAGCACTAGCGAAGCCAGTGCTTGAGCATGGCTTGGTTGCCATCTCCTTCTTCATGTCACAGGATACAAAGCTACTTCAGGATCCTTGTGTTTTCCACCTAAATGAAGGCACTTCAGAAGTACCTCGCTCCTGAACACATTTTGGGTCCTGTGAGTGAAGTCTGAACTTTGGAAAATTGTAATGGTGCTATCCTGAGATGTCTCACCAGCTTTTATTGCTGAAGAGGATTGCTGCAATATGCTTCAAGTGTAACTGCTGTGAGGTCACAGTTTCAAGTGGATGAGAGAGCGAAGAGCAAGACCCACAGACAATCTCTGAGCAGTGAGGCTTGTTGTTACTTTTTGCAGGCAAAGACAAAGAAGAATAAAAGGCAGAATTAGACTAGTCCATTTGTTAAGGCAAGGTGGCTGGTAGACTCTATGAAGTCACCCAATAAATGCTATAAATATCCATAGAGGGAAACGAACTCCCTACTAGGCAACTGTAAAGCAAACCACAGGATATTTTTGAAGCTGCCATCCAAAAATACAAAGAAAAGTGTGACAAGCCTACTTAAAAGCCAAAAATGGAACAGATGAGCACTTCATCTCTGCTGTGATTTAGGGCTCCAGCGGCAGGTCCTCCCACTGAAGCCTCCTTGAAAAAGCGCTTTGCCCAGACTTTGTGGAAGTTCACAAATTCTTCTGTGGTCAGCAGCATCTTCATGCTTGATTGAAAGAGAAAACAAGGACTGATGTCCCAATACTCAGTGGAACTTCTGGCAACACTGGAGATCAGATTCAGTGTTTCTGACTGCTTCGTGCTCCCTAGCAATGCAAAGCAGCTGTAAAGCACTTTTAGTCAGCTGCTCAACGCAGAGTTACAGCTGCTTTGCATCAGTGGACCGGTACAGAGCAGCCAGAGCACGTCTGTGTTTGGTGTTTGCATATAGCTTTTTCTACAAGGCAATTCACCTGGCATGCATGCACCAAAAACATATGCAGCAGTCTTACTGGGATCTGGAGAAAGTATATAGGTGAATGAGAGCTCTGATGGTGCGATCAAGTCATAGCCTAATTGCAGGCTAGGCCTTCTTTGACAGCTGTGGGGTTTGTACAGAATTCTGAAGTTTATCTTCTATCCTATTGCATCTATTCAGTTTGAGCAGTAATATGCTTATGGTGTGCACCATGTGGTGCACTATTTATATTTTGCATCATAAAACTTTTGTGCCTTTTCCCATTTTTTCCACGATTTCCAGTATTTGCATTCAACCCACCAAGGCAATAGCGTGCATTTTTAGGCACGCTCCTCAAGTGCACATTAGGCTGCCCCACAGCTGCATTGCCAGGGTGCCTGGTGCCCTTCTGGGGGCTCCTGTAGTGCCCGATGGGAGCCGGGGGAACTCTGGCAGCGGAGGCCGGGACAGGCTCCCCATTTTTCACCGGTGTAAAGGGCTCTCGGTTGCTGGCTGTGCTGCCCCGGGCCTGTGCATAGCCCCCCGCCCCGGTTTCACAGCGCTACCTCCCCAGCCCTGGGCACAGCACCCCCGCCGCGGTGCTGGCGAGCTCCGATGCCCCAGCCCCGCGTTGGAGGGCAGCTGATGGTAACTGGGAGGGGGGCAGAGCCCCGGTCCCCTGCGGCCCGCCACCGCGGGGCGACGCGTGGCTCCGGCGGGTCCCGGGGGGCGGTGGATGCTGCGGTGCCGTCCCGGTGGGGTTCCGCTCCCAGTCTGCGGCGGAGGGGCTTTCACAGCTGCTTTTTTCTTCTTCCTTTTTTCTCTTTTTTCCTCTCCCCTCAAATCCGTCCATCTTTTCTTAAAAAGAAAAAAAACCCAAAACAAAACAAAAAAACCCCACAACTTTTTTCTTTTATACTTTTTCTCCTCCCCCTTGCAAGACCCACGCCGTGGAAAGACGGGGTGGTGGAGGAGGGAGAAACCCCTCCCCTTCCCCTCCCCCGTGGCTCCTTCCTCGGAAAAGAACCACTTGGGGGGTTTCCTCCCCTCCTCTCCGCCCCCCGCCGCTCCGCTCCTCTCCGCTGCTCTCCCCGGAGTCGAAGCCGCCGCGACGGCGCCCGCCTGCCCCGCGGCCGAGAGGGCCCGGCGGGCAGCCGCGCCGCCTCCGGTAAGCCGCGCACCGGCCCCTTTGTCAGTGGAGGGGCCGGGGGGGGGGATGCGGAGCGCGGCGGCGCCGGGCGGTGGGAGCGGGGCCGCCTCAGTTTCGCTTCGGGGCGGGAGGGCGGCGGGGGCAGGGCCGGGCAGCGCCACTGTCGCCCCGGCACTGAGCGCTCGCTCGCACCGGCGGCAGTGCCGCCCGCCCGCCTGCGGCCCCGGAGGCGCCGAGAGTAAGTTGTGCGGCGGTAACTGAAACTGGCCGTTCTGGGGGTGGGGGTGTTCTCTGCCTGACCGCTCCGGCCCCCCGTGGCTTCTCAGGGCGGGCGCCGGGGGTGCAGCCCGCGGCCGGTCTGGCTCCGGGCGGCGCTGGGGCTGTTGGCTGGGGAAGAGGCGGCGTGCGGGGCTTGGGGTGCTTTCCCCGGCGGGGCTCAGGGGAGGACCTGGGGTGCTGCCACTCACCGGCCGGCCCTGAAGGGAGCCGTGTGCTGGGGTGGGGTGGCGGTGGGGTGCTGGGAGCAGCCCGGGAGGCTCCGTGGAGCTTGGGGCTCGTCCTGGCGTCAAGGTGTTCTCCGCAGCATCAGAGCAGGGAGACGCTTGTTTTAAAGTGAAACCGGTAACTTCTGTCTCAGATGGGTCTGCGGGGAAGCAGCCGCACGGGTCCGGGGAGCGGGTAATAACTTGGTTTTCACGTTGCTTCTTCCCCCTCACATAAACCACGGGAGAAGCGGCGCGCAGGGTGTTCCGCTGAGTTGTAGCTGGAAAAGCAAGCTGCCGGCCAGGGGCCAGGATGGACGGCGTGCCAGGGGAACGGGGTAACCGTGAACCGGGAGCGTGTGTGCCCGTAGGGGTTGCCCTTGAAAGGCAGGGGAACTTGCCATCCTCCAGACCCAGCACAGTCAGAACGCAGCCGCACACCTGCCTTTTCGCAGAAGATCGGTGCCGCGCGCCCATGAAAAGCCTTGTCGGCAAAGGTTATCGCTAAAACCTCCTTCTTCGTGCAGTCTGAGTCATGGTGCTCACAGCCATGTAGGGTCTGCTACTCACTTTTTCCCACAAACACATGCGCTTTTACTGAGAATTTTGGAATAGTTACCACCTAAAACTTCAGCTCATGCTACTCTTACAATCTTTTTTTTTTTTCTTTCCTTTTTTAAAAAAATCAGATTAAGTGTGTATTCCTTCCTGCTCAATAGAAGCTTGGAAACAGGATCTGGGATGAACCCTGGAGGTAACTGAGAGGAGCTCAAGAATGTTGAATTGATGTCCCTGGCATTTTTCTTCCCCTGCGTGGATGAAGGAGGGGGATGTGGCTTGACTATTGTTCTGGAAAGTTGAGGGTAAAGAGTATTGTTAGCAAGCTGCTATTTAGGACTATGTGGTCCAGACAGTGCTGTTTGCTAGTTCTAGTCCTTGCAACTCTCAGAGAACTTAAAAGGAAAAACCCAGTCACATGTTGAGCATGCTCAACTCTAAAATGGAGCGGGATCAGAAGTAACTAGTTTCCTGATGTTTCATTCTCTAATAACTGTGCCCTTAGGAGGGTATGCAGGCATATCTTCTTTCTCCAAACAATCGTAGCTGCAGTTCAGATGCTGCGTGAATGTCAAATAGCCCATTCAGACACAGCAGGGCTATAGTCACGTGCTTAAAAATTATGCACATGCACAGAAGTTTGTTGGACTGAGGCTCCATTATCACATAATGTTGGTCTTGGTTGAATCAAGTTACCACAAGATGTGGCCAGTTGCAGCAGATGAAGCTAATCTTTGTTGCTGTGTTCGTGACCGATTCTGCTGGGTATGTGATTTAAAAAGTAGTTGTTGAAGTATGGGTTCTTGTCCCCTCCAAAGTAGAAGGCTCTTGGGCACAAACCCGCAGGATTACTGGGATGCCAACCTCCCACTCAGGTTCCCATCTTTTCCTGAGCTAGGCTGGCAGCTGGGCCTTTGTTATTTCTGTGCTCCTTGTTATCGCTTGATATGTCATACATCCTTCAGTAACCTGGCTTGCTTAAATGTAGTGGCATTGAGAGGCAGCACAGGGCTTTTGTTTAAAGCTTCATTGGAACGCACAGGTAAACTGTGCTTGGGTCCCACAAAGCAGGCTTAGGGGAGTGCCAGGGAAAGGCTGAGCTTCTGCACATCCTCCCAGGTGTGTGTCCCTGCTACTGCCATGCCTGCTCAGAGAGGGCCAAATTCAGTTTCCAGATGGCAGCTTCAAACACGCAGCCAGTGCCTCTTACCCTCAATCCAACTGGGATTTCTGTGAAGTTGGTGGTCAGTTTGCGCAAGTATAGAGCTGGAGTTGGGTGGGGTAAATTCTTAGTTGCTGTCACTAATACTGTGGTTGCATTGCTCAGAAACAAAGGAGAAAATGTGCCTTTGGAGCTGTGTTTCCTCCCTTGCTCCTCTTTCTCTCTGTCCCCACTGGGGACCTTTTGCTCTTTCCTCCTGAGTCTTTCCCTGTAGCTCCTCACCACCCCCATCTCCCCTTACCCACCCACAGGCTTCTGTCTTCTGGTTTCTCCTACCTTAGTTCGGTCAGCAATAAACAGATAGTGCCAATACTTAAATATGACATCATTTGGGTCGAGTTGACGCTGTGGTTAGATTAATAAAAGCTGTGGGGAGGTGGTGCGTTCCTGAGCCGTTACTCCAGGCTGCTGCAGAACTCGGCTACTGGTGCTTGCTGAAAGCTCGCAAGCTGGGAGGAGTGGGCACCTGCATATCTTTCTGTAAATGAAAATGTTGATGGTACAAGAGCTGAGTATGCCATACAGGGGTGATACTGAGTAAAGGTATTAAGTGTGTGTTCGTTAGGAGGCATCATATATTTATTTAAAATAACGCAACTAAATGCTACATTAATTAGACCCTTGATTACATGTAAGTAGAGGCAGAAGAGGGGCATGATATCAATTTACCCCCTTCTATCCTGTCTGTCTACTTCACTACTGCCTGCTCTTCTGGTTTGCATTTGTGCATATCCTGCAGCTTTCTGCCTCGGTAAGGTATTTAGTAGCTCACCATTTTGCTGAAATCGGTCTCAGACCCTTAAAAAAACACAAATGCAGTGGTGTTTGATGTTGCAGGATTTGGTGGCTTTGTGTTAGCGAGTGGTCAGAATGACTTGAGTAAAATTCATTTCCCCTCCCTGACCAAGTGCAAGATTTCAAGTAAAGATTTAGAAGTGAGAGGTATAGAAAGTCCTACTTTAAAAACTTCTGGGAATCTGCTTCTGTCCAATAGGTATTTAATAGTATAAAAATGTTACATTCAGTTTTAGTACAATTGCTAAATGCTGGTTTTGTGTTGTCTTCGAAGACTTTAGAGCTGCCCCCCTTATTTTTGTCCTCTTCAGTGGAGAAATGAAAAGGCCTGTGTGCACTTCACAGGAAATGAGTGTCTGATACAGGCTTGCAGGCTGCACATTTCCAAGAACTGCTCTCAAGGTATTTTGATAATGCGCATTCTCTCTGCCTTCTCCCTTCCTGCTCCCCATGTGCTTTCTGTGCTTCTTGTTCGCGGACACATGCAAAGTATGAGGGAAAGAATTAACGGTGCCAATATTAAGTTTGCAAATAAGCTGCTGTAGCTTTACATTGGAGCCGCGGCTGGCAAAATTGGGTTAAGCTGGCAGCATTCAGTTGCCTTTGTTGCAGAGAGATTTTGTCCTCCCCCTCACTCCCTGCAAATGCTGAAGAAAAATTTTGACTTCAGATTGTGACTTGTGCAGCAAGGGGGATTTTTGCGTGTGTGTGTGATTCTGCAGTTCAGAAACAGTTTGGAACAGCTTTTGTACTTCCTCGGTAGCAAACTTTGTTTGGAAACTTAGGTTAAGGCTGTCAGGGAAGAAAGTAAGTGTGGTTGTTAGCAGTTGGAGAATGTCAAAGATCTCCATTCCTGTTCCTGCAATCTGGACTGTGTAGCTGGGCTTCTCTGCAGCTTGCTGAAGGTGCCTTGCTGAGAGGGGTTTGGCTTAGGTTTGCCTGGGCCAGCACACTGGTGGTGATGTGCCCAGATGCCTGCAGGAGTGGTTTGATTATGCTTTTTGATAGACCAGCAATGTTGCTGTTTGTCTGCATTTGATTTCTTGTTTTCTGGTGAGACTTTAGGAATGTTGAGGGGAGGAAGCTGGAAGTGGAGAAACATTCTGCAATCCCCCCTGCTAGAAGTTATATTCATCCCCCAAGGCCTAGCTAAGTGACATGATGGACAAAGAGCCCCACTCAAGGGGATGCTGAACCAGAGGGAGTGTCTCTTTCTAACATCACTGCCACAGCCGTTTCTGATTCTGAGCAGCTTTAGCAGTAATCTCTGAAATTTGCCATCTGTGCAGGATGCACACCAGTATTCAAGTCAGCACATCCAAGTGATAGGTGCTGTTCTTTTTAGTCGTTCAAAAATGAGGGAAAAACAGGCTGAGCTGCTTTAACTACTCTGCAGCAGGAATAGTTGATTCTTTATAGTGACTTTGTATACCCTTGTTTACTTCTTCAGTTTTGCACAGCTGAAGGACCTTTATGCCTTGTGCTGGGCTCCTCTTAGTCTTTTTTTAAAGTTTGAATGGTTAAAAGGTGGCTTAAAAAGGTGATGCTAAAAACCCCAGCCCTTTGCTGCTGGATTCCTCTGCCGAAGGTCTGCTAAAGCATAGCATGGTGGGTGCTTTACAGAAACAAAGCAGAGGCATTTGAGAGAGAAATGAGACTCCTCAGATGAGCTCTCTCACTTTCCCCAGCAGCAGCATTTTAATGTTTATGTGATTGGAGTTTTTCCTTTTATGAGTTTTAAAATTAGTTACTTTTCAATCTCAGTCACCTTTGAACTTCCTCTCTTGCAGTTTTATGAAAGAGTATATAAAAAGAATGGCCTGATTGTCATGTATTTTTCTATTGCATCTACTTGTATCCATCTGCCCTCTAAACTGAGCATGAAGTTTCTCCAGTCTCTTTCTGTCTGAACACTTAAATGTGACTTCTCATCACCCATCTTTAGGCCTGTCCCCTTTGTTTCAGCTCTATCTGTTATTATTTAATGTGACTGGAACTGAACGTATTATCTCAGGTGGTGACATTACTGTTACATTCCCACCCATCCATTTTGCAACCTCGTGCTGGTGTTTGCTTCTTGGTTTTTAATGACTGCTTTTGCATTCAGAGCCAGAGCTTTTGTTAATGAGCCCTCAGCACGGTTACTCGGCTCATTGGTTAGCTGTGCCACTTAATTTATCGCTCTTCGAAATACAGACCCAGTTTGTTTTCCAATTCTGCATGCTTGCATTTGTCAGGACAGAGTCTTGCCTGAACTCCTGGTGCTTGCCAGCCTGCCAAATTTTGAGTGACCTTTGACTTCTCTGGCCTGCAGAGAGTGAAGTGATTCTTGTCACTGTTTGCCCTCGGAAGGCGATGGAGGGGCCTCATTGCTTTTCCAGCTGGCTGCCTAGATCTAAGTAACATGAAGCTGGAAGCTGCCAGCTGTGGGGCGAAGTTAGAGCTCTGGTGTTGAAGGTGTTGCCAGCAATGGCAGCTTGAAGACTGGTGGAGGGGATTTCTAGAAAGGGACCTTGGTCAACACGTGTGTTTGCATGGGCAGGGGGAAGGGAGCCTCTCACACCTGAGCTGGGGGAGGCTTTGGGCTACTTGCACCCACTGGCCTGTCAAGCAGCAGGGAGGGATGTATGCTCTGCAAAGTGGGCTGAGTCGGTTCAGGGGAAGATGCAGCAGCTGGGAGGGTAGCAGACAGACGATCAGATGTGCAGGGGCTGAAACTGAAACGCCTTGGTTTTCTCAGGACACCCCTTTTCCACCTCCTGTCACCCCGGGATGTGACAGCTCCTTGTCTTGTGTCCATCTGTTTTACAGGTCCTGGAATGCTGCCGGCTGTTTACCTCCTGCACCATGTCTTGGTTTTTGACTTGCTTCTGGCATGGAGGCTTTGGGGAAGCACAAGGCATGTCCCAGCAGCTGTTGCTTCTTCAGATACCATCTTCCTGATGGGGAGCTTTGTCTGCCTCTCTCCCACAGTCAGGTAGCCATGTGGTGCTCCTGCCTTAGTAGCGCATGTCAAAAAATGTTCCTTACAACGCTTGCAGCCCTCTGACAATTGGTAGTCGCAGCTGATTTGATTAGAGAGAGCTCTTCTGTCTGCATCCGAACCAGCCATTTCCCAGTTGTTCAAAATCCATGGGGACAGTCCGCTGTGTCCAGCTGACTTTCTGCTCTAATGTCCCTTTCCCCAGACTGTTCTGCTAGAGCACCCATTTTTCCCTCTCCAGGTTAAACAATGCTAAGTACTGAGGAATGTCCTCAGCATCCTGTGTACAAAAGAAAAGAATATCTGCTTGTTCACATAGCTTTTCTGCAGTGTCCTCATCCCCCTTGCTGGTGTCCCAGTCAATTAAATGCTTTGCCCAGAGGTTTTCTGTTTTTGATAAACTGAAAATGCCATTTGTTTTCTGGTTTTTGTCTTGTTTTATCTTGGCTACCTACTGTCCTAGTTTCATGACAGCCATCCTCATTGTAAATTTGCTCCCTACTGTCAGTAATTTATATTCCTTTATATCGGCTCTGCCAGGGTTAGCTTTTCATCTTCTGAAGGATTATTGGGGTTGTAGAGAGATTTGGGCAGGGACTGTCATTTTGTAGTGTGTGTGTTTGGTGCCTCTGATCCATGGCAGATGCCCTTGCAAGCTGTTGCACCTACAGCTAATACCTGCAGCATGACCTGTGTTGTCCGCCAAGCCTGTCCTCTTAGCCAGGCAGCATCTCTGCGCCATCATTTGTGGGAGGACTGCATGGTCTATCACTTTAAGATTTCCTAAATAACCTCTCATGACTTAATTTGGTTTTCTTTTCACTTTTGACTCTCAGGACTAGTTTATTTTGCGTGTTGGAAATCCCCCATTATAAAACTTAGTTATGCTTTCTGACCCTTGCCCCTTCCTCTCAAGGCACGGTAATTGCTACTGCTGAATGGCCCCTCACATCTGAAGCTGATCCTTCGGAAGAGCCAAGGGAGGATCTCTCCCTGGTACCTCTGTGCTCTGACTTGGGCTGGTTAAGTGCCTGGGACTCTTCTCAAACATTCTAGTTCTGGTCATGGTACTGAACCAGCTGCAGACATTGCTTATTTCTTAAGAGTTAGCTGCTGCTTTGAATTCCTTTCCTGCTAAATGTGATGGTTTTGATAAGAGGCTGTGGCCATCACAGGGATGGCTGATGGCCTTTGCTTCTCAGGATTTATGAGTTTCCTCAAACAGGGTGCTGGAACAACTGAAAAAAGTCAATTTAGCTGAGAGAGGCTGGAATGGAGGAAACGTACCTATGCTGCTGGTCTGGGCATGGGGGGAGCTGGCAAGGCTGAGGAGCTGTGACTGGTGGATGCAGGGCTCCGCTCCAGCGGAGGGCGAGGATGCAGCCCTGGGCATTGCTACCCACTTCCCACTGATCTCAGCAGGGAGACAGGACAGAGCATTTCCAATGGGAGCCATGAGGGACTACTGTTGTCTTCACCTCTTTCTTCCTCCTCCTTGTGCCCTCTCCTCATTTCTTCACCCAAGCCGGGGAGAGCCCAGGTCACCTTCCTGGGGGGTGCTTCCCCACTGCCGGCAGTGGGGAGGCGGGGAAGGCAGCCCCGCAGAGGCTGTGCTCCCCAGCTGAGTGCAGCGTAGCTGTGCTGCACTGACATTCGCAGGGGTGGCTGCTCACTATGAAACTGCAAACGTCAGGAGCAACATGACCAGGCTTCCCTTGCTTACCGAAAATGCTGGTGTTAGCCAGAGGTAAGCAGCAACTTTCTTTCCTTAAGCCACGGCAGGGTAAGCTCAGCTGCAGCTTTGAAAATTAGGAGAAACCCCTACAGATTTCTTTTTTCCTAACTTTTTTTTTTTAATTCTCTTTTCCCCGGTTATGGGACGGCGGGGGAGGGAGTACTTCAGTCTCCAGTAGAAGCTGTCTTTGGCCAGAAGTCAGTTGGTAGTTTTGGTAGTTTTACTTGCTGTGGAGCAAGCCATAGTTGCTTGTGGCTACTGCACAGCGGTCTTTGAGTTCAGGGAAGCGATGTGACTTCTCTGTTACTCTGAAATGGCAGGATTACAGTTTCACGCTGGGCTATTTCTATGAGGAACAGGCTGTTTAATTTGGAATTAGTTGTTCTGAATGTGCATAGTATTTCCAAGGTGTGAGGAGGGGACCCAGAGAGCAGAATCTTTCTTCCAGCTCTTTCAGTTAGTCTAGCAAAAGCAATTGGCTTTCCTTGTAAACTGCAACCTTCCTTTTTTTTTTTTTTTTAAAGCATGTTATGCAGAAACCAAACATGCTTGCAGGCTTCCCTGCCTTGAAGAATATTTGGCGCACATTGTACTGTCTTGTGGGTTTTCTTGGGGTAAAAAAACCTTTTAGTTTGTATCAGCAACGTGTCACATTAATGCAGAAAACACATCATAGAAAATTATGGTAAGAAGTACAAAACCTAAATTGCAGATCCATAGGAAGTTATCTGTGGGTTTTGAGGTGTGTTCTCCAACCCCAGAATGTTGGGAAGGGTTTGATAAGACCAGTCCTCTTGCAAGGTGTCCAGCAGCTGGTTCCCAGAGCCCGCCTGCAGGATCCTTCTGCTCAGCATCTCTGCTGCATGGAAGCAGGAACTGTCAAAGTGTGTGTCCTGTATCAGCTTATTTTATTTTATTAAATCTTGTATACTTGAATGCTGATTGTATAGGGAAACGCAGTTTTGAGGTATGCATGTGGGGTGCAGGGTTTTTTCTTTTTTACATATATCCCCTCATATGTCAGACATAATGGCAGCCTCACATGAAACTCTTATTTATAGCCATGGCATAAAAGATAGAGGGTACTGCAATGTCTCCTAAGCCTGCTTTGTGCTGGAGAAATTGGCTGTGATTAACATTAGTCCTCTTCACTAAGCTGTGCCACATTCCTCGCCTAACCACAGCTCCCTCTGTGCTCTTTGGCACATGTCTGTCTGTGCGTCTCCTGCCTTTCCCTTCCCCCTCTGCAAGCTCTTTCTGGATCAGCCCTGGTCACCTTGGCCGTGGTAGGGTGCTTGTGACAAGAGGCATTGGTGTGACCATGCACCATAGCAGTGACAGCTGCTGCCAGCGCGTGGCAGATGGTGGCGGCTGTGGGAACCAGGCTGGCCCACCATTAAAACACAACACTGCATGCTTGGCTTTTACCAGGGAGGTTTCTTTCAGTTGTTTGCTTGAACTTTGCTTTGAAACATCCTCTCCAGCCACAAATCAGTAGGCAGCGCATTTCTGTGGGATGCAGACGTGCAAACAAGAGATGTCTGCTCTAGCTCTGCTGCCTGGAACGGCGACGCTGTGCTGCTGCAAGGGCTTGCAGGGTACCGCAGGGAGAGCTTTTCCAAATTATTCTACCCTCCATCTAACTGCTCTGGGAACTGCAGGGTTGATAATGGGGAGATGTCAAAGCAATTGGAGCGGGTAGGTAGTTAGGGATAGACCCACAGTTCTGCTAGCTGCCAGTTAATGTGGCTTGTGGGGTGTGTGCCTGGTCTGGGCTCCGCTGCAGGGGATGCAGAGAAGTGATGTTAAGTAATGTAGTATAGGTATAAGTGAAGCCTTACAGGGACTGCCTCTGAAAGGCATGCAGAAGGCTGGGTTTGGTTTCTTCAGCTTGCTGATGGATCCACTGACAGACACGTAATTGCACACGTGCTGGCGTGCTGCTCTACCAGGTCAGGGGCTTGTTTTCCGTCTGTGATGTGACAAAGGAAAGCCATGAGAGCTAGGGAAGCAGGGCAGAAAAGCGCAGCCAGAATGGACTGGGTCACTGTAATAACTTAGCAGTGAATGGCTTCCTCTGTGGTTTCAGATAAGATACTCTGAATGTTGTGTGTTGCCGAGTTTGCTGTTCTGAATCCTTAAGCTTATTCCTATTGCCATCGTCTCTTAACGTTTGGGTTTTATGCTTCCTGCTTCCAGAAGATGATGGCAACTTTATGGTCTTTGCATTTGTCCTTAGGCCATTTGAGAACTGTCTGGACCTAATAAGCTCATGGCTTTATAAGTAGCAATAATAATAATAATAACAACAACAATAACCTGTTGTCTGTGTTGCTCTCTGAAGTGCTGTATACATGCTTCTACAATAATACAGGTCAAAGAGTTTGAGACAGACAACCTGTTCCCAGATCTGTTGTATTTTAGATCCACGTTAGGGTGAAATAATGGACTTAGTCACCTGTTTGATGGACATCCCTTTCTTTTCAAAGGATGGATCTGCTCTTAAGTAAAGCTTTGCAAAAACTGGGAAGTGCCGCATCGGAGCTCTTGAATTTGGACCACTTCCAGGCCTGACTTCCAGAAACTCATCCCTATGGGTGGTAAATGTAAAGAGGTAAGCTCTTTCTAGTGTCTTGGAGGAAGAGTGCAAGAACGCATTGTAGTTGAGTACTTGAGGCTGCTGTTGAACGTGCCAGACCTGTCAAGCCCCAGGGTGCAGGGCTGGCTTGGCTGACACCAGAGGCTGCATACAGTCCCCTGGTTTACTAGAATTGTCTCCTTACATGAAGTACACTGCCTTGCCTGTGTAGTGAGCAAGGAGGAAAGCAGAATGCCCTGTGTCAAGAGCACTTACTTGGAAAAGCTCTTGAACTTGCAGTAAATCAGGAGGTCTGGAGAAACTTATCCAGCCTTTTAATTAGCGGGACGCTGGCTTTTTAGGGTGTGTTGCTTTGGCTGCAAGCACTGTTCTGACTGTCTTATAGTAGGGAGGTAGTGACATGTTTGGGCATTGGGGTTTTTGGGGCTTTTTTGGAGTGGGGGGAGGGAAAGTAAATCGTGGTGTGGCAAATCAGAAGCAGAAGTAATTTGTATGTGTATTTCATTACACATTTTCATTCACCCATGGGCTGGCTTATTCCTAATCCTGAGAGTCTGCTCATCCTCCTTGACGTGGGAGGCCATGTACATGTAGGACCTCTTGACCCATTAAAAGTGAACCTTAAAGGTAATATCAGGAAGCGCTTCAAGAGCTAATATTAATATAACTCGTACTGTGCTGCAGGCCAGGCAGTCATCTGTTGGAAGTGGGTCACTGAAGCTAAACTAATTCACGCCGTCTGAGGCTCTGAGCCATATGTAGATTTCAAAGCAAGTGAGCAAATTGTGAGGGTGCAATTTTGCATTTACTTTGAATTTGAAGTGATGACGCAGTCTCAGTTCTTAGTTAGTCAGACTTCTAGTAGCAGTGGATTTTTCTTAAAGGACTTGGGAGAAGGACTGGAGGTTGAAAACTGGGACAAACATGTTCGGATTTTTTTTTTTTCTGTCAAATAGCATCGCAGCCTTAAACAAATTATCTATTTGTTTGTTATTTTTAAAACTAGCCTGGAAATGAAAGACAGCTGTCTGCTTCTGTTTTCCTGCTTGAATTAATTTTCCAACCTAGACCCATGACATTGGCAAAGTTTCTGTTTGGACCCAAGAGAAGTTGCTGTTTGGGAAGTGTGACTTCTGGTGGGAGCAAGTCTCTTTCTTGCTTTCCCTGAGGCTATACCTGCAGCCGTGGAGGCATCTGGCAGGAGTATGATCCTGTTTTTCTATAGTAGCTAATGTCAGAGGGCTCTATAGCTTCCTCACCCAGTAGAGAGGAGAAGAAAAGGGACAGAAATGCTGTAACTTCTTGTGGCACCTACAGTGCTGAGTTTTCAGTGGTGAAAGATGGCCCTAGTCGCTGCACGTGGTGATTCTGTTTACTTGCATTCTGCTCACTAAATCAACTTCCCCTGAGATTTATTCTGACTTGCTGAACCATCGGAGCAGCCTTCAACTGCTACATTTTTTTTAAATAGAAAATAAAAAACCTGACTTGATTAACTCCTTCCTACCCCTCCCACCTTTCTCTAAGCATGTAATTTCCCTTTCACAGTGACACGTATCTAAAGGGCAGGATCAGCAGCATTCAGCGCAGTATCAAGGACATTAGCAGCTTGTGGACTGCAAATCACAGGGCTAGAAACTGAAGAAGCTTCCCAGGCTGCTCTTGGAAAGGGTGTTTATGGCTCCATGGATGGAGATGTGCCTGACAGCTACATTAATGGTATTACTGCTAAGTATTGAGAGAGATGTTAGGAGGGAAAAGATGACTGTAGGCAAAACGTTGCCAGGCAGATGCCTCCTTTCCAAAACTACCGTGCCCATGCAAGGGAAAGATGTTTGTTTGGCCATGGCTGCTCCATGTCCTCTCCCCAGGAGCAGAATAGCTCCGCATGGCCGTCCAGCTGGCACAAGCACCAAAAGGAGCACAAGGCTTTTGAATAGCTGGCAAAGTGTGCAAAGTAAGGGGAACCTCGCAAGTTGCTAAGCCTAACCTAAAGTTCTCCCTCTAGAGCAAGCCCTCCACAGGTCCCTGCATATTCCCTGGGAGGCTGCCTGCCCACTGTGAGCCCTGATGCTCCCGCAAGTTGTGAGGACTGTTGGAGACAGAGAAGCATGTCTTCCTCCACTGCAGGCTGCGTTTCAGCAGCCTGCTCTGCTCTGAGCACGGCTGCGCTGTCAGCGAGTGTGACTGGGTTAATGGAGTGTGTCAAGGGACCAAGGGCAGGGTTTGGCGGTGAGCTACTGACTTGTCAAGCCTGGGGAAGCGGTATGTAACAGCTCAGCTTCTCACAGAATGAGCCTTTGGTTTGGGGCTGTGGTTTTTATGTTTATGCATATATATATATATATACACACACACATGCAGAATATGTATTTTTTTGTATAATTGAAGTTAGTTGCTGACTTCAACACTGGGTATGAGGTGCAGGAGATGAGCAAATTTGTGAAAGTGAGGGAGGGCACTTTGAACGAAGCTCATGAGCAGAGGACGGTGACTGGGAGAAGGCAGCACTGTCTGTTGGCGGGGGGAGGCATCCCTCCAGCAGAAACAGAAGTTGGGGGGCTGCAAGGGCCAGAGCAGAACTGTTCCTCAGACATCAGCAGCGTCTGCTATCATGTTAAGTGGTCTCATTTGTGGCAGTCCCAGCCCTGAAGTTGATGATGTAACTTTCTCGAAGGGGTCTTGATCTGAGACCTTTGTGTTCTTCTGCACAGTAAAACAGGCATGTCCGGGGGTGAGGGAGTGGTTCACAGGGTTTGGTGGGATAGGCTCAGTCCCATCTTCTGCTGCTTTTAAGCCCAGTGGTCTGTCTTTTTGAACAGGATTCAGAAGGATTGGAGAGGTGTGAGGAAACCTTTCCACCTTTCACTGAATGACAAAGTAAATGATACTTTCTTGCTTTGGGAAACTTTTCCCTTTTGTTGTGAGGTGTCATTTCCCCTTGTCAGTCTCAAGGTCACTCTGAAAAGCCCCTGAGCATGCAACAGAGGGGAGTCTTGAAATACCAAGATCTGCCAGGTTCAAACCAGCCCGCTGAAGGGTGTGCTGGGGAGCCCCTAGCTGTGAATCACAGAAACCCAATGGATGCGGAGCTTTGTAAGGTGCTACCTTGTGCTGCTGGGGACCCAGCTGGAGCCCTTCCTGCACCTATATCCTTGATTGTCCCTACAGCTGGGGCTTGGTGACATGCAGTAGCTCCTTGGTACTCTTGCTGCTCTTTCTCCCTTGTGAAGTGTCTTCATTTGCCCAGTTAGAAGAAGGTACTGGGTTTGCCTCACTCTCCTTCTGTCCTACAGGCTGGATGCAAAGGAGGAAGCATGGTAAAGGCAGCATCTTTCCAGGATCCATGGGCTCTTTGAGAGATGATCAGAGGGAGGCCAGATGATTTGCACAACACGCACACCACTGTTTCTCATCCGCAAAGGCAGCATCGAAGCATTCTTCCCAGCCCTGTGCCGTCCAGCTTGCCCGATCGTTTCCGGATGTTTCGCAGCTGCGAGTGGGAGGTCCTGGAGCGGTCCCTCAACATCCTTCAGGCCAGCGACTTCTACTGGGGCCCATTGTCCGTGGGGGAGGCTCATGCCAAGCTCCAGTGTGAGCCCGTCGGCACCTACTTGGTGCGGGACAGCTCACAGGGGAACTGCTTGTTCAGCCTGAGCGTGCGGATGCCGACAGGGCCGGTCAGCCTCCGAATCTCTTTCCAAGAGGGCTATTTCCGCCTGAAGAACTGGTTTTCAGACTGCGTGGTCCAGCTGCTGGAGCTGGTGGTGGCGGGGACCCGGAACAACCCCTTGCACTTCGATGAGATGGGGGGAACCCCCCTGGTCTTCTCCGAGCCCCTGTGCCGGAGCCGCCGGCTAGTGCCCACACTGCGAGAACTGTGCTGTCGGAGCCTGCCTGCTGGCACTGCAGCGGGGGACAGAGCAGGGCTGGGGGGCTCCTCAGGGATGCGCCCCACAAAGATTGTCTCACCCGTGGGCAGAAGGGGTGGGTCAGAGGGCAGCGTCGTCCCCAGCCCCTCTCTGTCCTGGGCTGGGAGATGATGCCATGTGTCTGGGAGACAAAGGGAGGTGCTTGTTACATGGCTGTGCTGGTGGGACACACGCCATGCTGGTGGGGCTGGACTTGCTGCTGGGAGAGGAAGAGGAGGGCGGGGGGAGCATGACTTGAACCCTCTCACTGTGACAGCCGTGTCCTTGTACGTGCATAATGCATGTGGCCTTCTCCAGAGATGCCTGGGGTAAAGCCACATCTGAAGAGCAGAGATTTCCCCCCCCAAACAAGTCCTGCTCTTTGCTCCATTTATAATTTACAAGCTTGAGAAGAAGGTGAGTTGCCTGTCCTCCCAGGTCAGCCCTGTGTTTTCCTCTACCCCAAAGTGTCTAAGCTCATTTCTGCTACAAATCTGCCCTTGTGAAGTGGGGGTGGGTGAGTCCGCTCCCACAGCAGTGCAGCTTGGGCATCGGTGGGCACGACCCCAGTGCTGACTGGACACTCGTACAGCCATGGTGGAGCGAGGGTGCGTTTCGCTCCCTGCAGCATGAATGCAATGCCTGGCACTTCAGAGGCCAATGTTTGCACTAGAAGGAAACCATTGCAGCTATGTACGATACGTGCAGCTTCACTGGCTTTTGCATTGCTTTCTTTGAACAGATTTTTGGGAGTGCAGATGAGTTATGTTATACTAACTAAGGGCATGGTATTCCTGCAGAGGTAACCCTCGACTGGAGAACTGGGTCTGCCCTGGGAGGGTGTGAAGAGATGGGATCTAGCACCCTTTCTTATGCTCATCTGATAGTATGCTGCTGCCACCTATAGAGCGTAAAAAGATGTTTTGGTTTTGCCTCAAAAAAGGCAAAGAATTTTTTATATGAGACTTTTTAAAATGTTAATAAACATGGTTTTATACTTATTTTTTACAGTCAATGAATACATAGCAGTATTTTCATTCCCTTGCAGTGTTAGAAACCCGATTAGTTTAGTGCTGAGACATGGCAATCAAACTGAAACGGAACAAGTAAATGTCTTATAAAGACCAAAAGCAGAACATAAATGAATCGACCTAGCTGGGAACAATAAATCTAATTCATCTTACAGTGTAATCCAGTAAAGAATTTTCTAAACAGAAGGTAGTTCTAAAAATGTATGGGTGAGATTTTCAGAATTATTTTTAGTACCCTATAATTTGTACTGAGTGTTTGAAAGAAATGAGTAATTGAAGATCCTAGAAAAGGGCACAGCATCAATGAACTCGAACTGGTGAGGATGAGTAAGGTGAGAGGAACAGAGTTGACGTAAATAGGGCTATGGTTCATTTCAGGGGTGCCGGCAGGTATGATGTCTTAAAAATAAGTGACTGAAAACAGCTCCATGAAAGGAGAAATTCAGATACTGTAAAATTTGAGCCAAACCATTTTGCATGCAGCCAAGCATCCATAGTCAGGCAGGCAGCCTGCTAAGCTCATGCTGGTTTTCCCCTTCAGACCTGTACGGGGAAAAAACTGCATGGGGGGAGAGATTACTCTGAATTTGCTCTTTTGGCTTCAGGTACCTTATCTGAGGAACCAAAGCATGCGGTCAGCACAGGGAGAGAGACACAGGGTGTGATTCATCACAGGAGCCTCACTCAGACACTCTGAATTATTCTCTGGAGGGTCTTGTCACTCTGCTGATGGCAAGGTGCCTGGCCTCCTATCTCGGGGCACTGGCTTATGAACCAAGGTAGTTGAGTAAGTGACAGAGAAGCGGCCATCTTCTTGCTGCCTGCTCCTCTTGGTCTCAGGGAGGCCAGGGGCAGCTCAGTGGCCCTGCAGCTCCTGCAGCTCTCAGCCCGGTGCAAAAACGTGAGCTGGGATTGTTCACTATCACAGGGTTCACGTGCACAGTGGCAGCTGACGCGGGTATGATGTTGCTTGCCACCAGATCTGTAATCTTGTGTAGAGCCAGGGCAAAAAGCTAAGCAGGTAATTGCATCCATCATTGTCACTGGGTCCATTAGAGGTGGTGAATTGGAGGCCTCAGATGCCCAAGTCAGGCTGTAGTGCACTGGGTGAGGGCTGGGGTGTCCTGCGTTACCCCAAGCAGTATCATGAGAGGGGCTGGGGTTCAGCCCACCCTGAGAGTTTAGTCCCGTGCATCCCCTGCTCAAACACACACCCTGTTGCTCAGGGTTATTGGTATCTCCAGTTCCTGAAGCAGCCCTATCCAAGTAACGTAACCCATGCAAGGACTAGGGATCTTGGCAGACAGCAAAGCCAAATCCTTCCGTAGGCTGCCTGGCAGCAAAGGCCAGCAGCATCCAGGGATGCATTAACAGGAACACTGCCAGCAGATGAGGAGTGATCACCTCCCTATACTCACCATTCCTTAGACCCCAGTTAGAATATTGCATCCCATTTTGGGCTCTGTGGTGCAACGAAAATGTAATAAATTAGAGTGAGATTGGGAGGGGGGTGACCCCAAGAAGCTCAGGGGGCTGGAGCACTTGCCCTGCAAGGAGAGGCTGAGGGAGCTGGGCTTGTTCAGCCCAGAGAGGAGATGGCATCAGAGGGACTTAACAGGAGTCTGCCTCTACCTACAAGGACGTCAGCAAGGAGCCAGGCTCACCACAGTTGGGAGAACGAGACGTGGCAGACAGGGGAAACGAGTCCTGGCTGGCTGTGAGGAGACCCTTTTTCCCACGAGGGTAGTTTGGATGGGAGGTAGGTTGCCTGGAGAGGCTGGGTGGTCTCCCCACTTGGAATTTTTCAAGACCCAAAAGGGTCAAGCCTGGAGCAACCTGTGTGACCTTGGAGCTGTTCCAGGCTGGACTGGAGGGGACCTCCTCGGGTCCCTTCCCCTGGATATCTCTGTGGTTCTGTGTTTTCATGGGGCAGGGAGGGGGGACTGGCCATAGAGGAGGTGGTGGGGCTGGGGGTGGTGCGTGTGCTGTTGCTGCAGGTGCTGTGGTTGGAAAACCCACCGTGGAGGGAAGGGCGAACGCTGCACTGACAGCGTGCTGCCAGGGTGCCAGGCCAGGATGGTGGCACGGTGTGCTGGTGAGGGGAAAACCTCCCATGCGGCATGGAGCGTTCCCAGGCCACACGCGCCCTGGGTGCCGCTGCTTGCTGTGGGTTTGGCCTGGTCTCGGGCACCATGCCGTTGCTCACCTTCAGTGCTCTGTGCAGAGCTCCAGCAGAGCACAGGTCTCCTGTAGTTCCTACATCTGCCCTGCCAGCATCTCGGGTGGCTCTGAGCACCTGTGTTTTGGGACTGTTCCCTGGCTCTTGGGTGAAGCCCTGCCTCGGTGGAGTCAGCTACACAGCTGCCCTCCCTCTCTGCCTGTTATGGGAAGAGTGAGGCTGGGCCTGCTGCCCCAGGCACCCTGCCTGACCCCTCCATCCTTTTCTTCCTTGGGGGTGTTGTTGCTGAGGTGCACTGGCTGCCTTCCCACCTTCCCTTCAGAAACTGAGGAGGGGGAAGGAGCAGGCTAATTTCTTCCACATTTATAACCAAGCACAGGAATGCTTCTGTTTTATGGGCACAGTTATACCTCACTGAGGGAAGAGCTTTCTAACCAGATTGCTCTGACCTGGCTGTGAACTGTTCTCATTTGGCTGAAAATGAGCATCTTGGGTTGTATGGCTGGGGGCTGCAGAAGAGCCCCGTTTGCAGCTAGGATTGTGCTTTAGGAAAATCAAAATCACACCCAGGGAGGAGGAAATAGTTTGGATTTTAATAAAGTCTACTTTATTTTATTCATTTATATAGGTCTTTTTAATTGCACAGCAAGTGCTCGTCTCCATCTTACAAGTAAGTCAGTTCCAGCAGGGCTGCAGCGAATTGATTTGAGATCTGTGGATGAAAAGCAGTGAATGACTGCCAAGCATTGTTACATTATAGAAGTGTAGAGCATATTATGGGTGAGTATCCTCATTATTCCTGAGGAGAGGTCACTTTGCAGATCAGGATTGGTGCAAGAAAGGAAACCAGTATGGGAAGAACTGGAATGTGAAAAGTGGATCAACTGTGGCAGGCGTTACAGGGTCCTCCTTTGTTTTCTGCTTGGATGTTGGAAGAGAAGCCTTTTTCTTTCAGCTCTCAAGAAAAAGATGTACAAAGCAAAGCTGTAAGAGTTTACTTCCATGGAGTAACTGCAAACAACATCCTACTGGCTTTCATTGATGAGTGGGAGATGTTCACTTAATCGCACTGCCTCTGAACTGGTCCCTCTGTCGTGTAGGAGCAGCTCCTGGTGGCCCATTTCCAAATGTTTCTTTTGGTGGCTCCTAAAGGGGCTTATAAAGAAATTACAAACTTCCTCTCAACCTCTTGAGCGCCATTTGGGGAATAGAAGAAAATTGTTTGCATTTTTATATGTTATGTTATACATTTCTCCAGCTGACTCATTTCAGTTTGTCGAGGAAACTTGTACAGCCTCGCAGATGTTTTTTTTCCAACTGTTCTTCCTAACAGCAGAAGTTGAAAAGTTTAGACCTTGCAAGAGGGGCTTCTTTTACCCGTCTGCAAAGGCCTGGATTTGGGTCCCAACATGCTGCAGGCATCCAGCAGGAAACTGCTTTTCATCTGCTCCCAACTAGCTGTCTGTTAACAGTGCTCCGGGGCCCCAGGGGTTAATTTCCCAAAATCCTTCCGTGAAGCTTGTTAATAACTTCCATATGTACCCATGTGTGTGCACAGGAGGGGCCCCACAGCCAGCAGCTCTTGTAATAATACTTGATTACCTCTGACATAAGGGTCTGTGTGCCATTGGGGATCTGCCTTGATGGATCAGGATTCACCAAAAAACACAAGTATGTGCAAAAGCATTTCAAAAAAATGTATTAACATTTGGGCACCCTCAGTGTTTGGAAATGAGCTCCTCCTAGATAGTCAAGCTTCAAAACAAAACCTTCTGTGTACACACAGCTGGGTCTCAGTTTTGCAACCCTACCCTGATGTCCCTCCAAAAATGTGTGTTCGCATCAGTCTTTGAATGTGCTAATCCCCTTAATTTACAGGAATACCTTGGTTAGGGGAATGTAACGGTTTTGTCTTGAGTTTGTTTTGCACTGATTCCTTAGACGTTTGGCGTCTGTGAAGCACTGGAGCTTTCTGCCTGCCCTGCGCTGTTGCTTGGTGCAGACACAGCTACTGAGGGCAGTGTTCAAAGAGAAAGCAGGTGTCAAAGGGAGAGGGAGATGCAGCAGAGCCGCTCTGCGACTCCTGATGCCTCCCTGCAGAGCTGCCTGGCTCTCTCTGTTGCTCCTGCTGCCTTGTGATCTGAACTGGGGCTGGCGGAGCTGGGGTTTTGATTCGGGCAAAGTAGAGTACTTCCAAATGCTTCCCGTGTAAGGGCTGGCTCGATAGACTAGGACTCTTCAGCCAGAAAAGAGATGGCTGAGGTCTGTGGCAGAGATCTGTGAAGCCTAAATGCCACGGGTTAGGTGACCAAGCAAGCGTGTTTCCTTAAAAAAACAGAGAGGCATCTGATGAAATAGCCAAGCGCAAGACCCAAAGAAACGAAAGGAAACGTTTCTTCATGTGGTGTATAACTTAAGCTGTGAAAGTCCCTGCCACAGGCCACTGGCGAGGCTGACCTCTTTGTGAGTACAAAAAGGGATTAATGGTGATTAACAGCACACCTCTGGAGGAGGAAAAGCGGCATCGGGAAATGGGGGAGAGGTGGGATCCAGGTGCAGCTTTGAGCTCTGTCCCTTGTTGGGCACGCGTCTGCTGTGGCAGGAGTGCGAGAAGAAGCCAGCCTAAGCTCAGTCTTAGGCTGAACAGCACTGGGTGCAGCCCAGGCAGCTGAGACAGTGGCTCAGCAGGGGACAGCTGTGCTGAGCTCTGGGTGTGCATGTAGCTTCTGGGCTGAGCTCCAGATGTGCATGGAGCTCCTGGGCTGAGCTCCGGGTGTGCATGGAGCTCTTGCTACCTGCGCTGGCATCTCTCAAGGCAGAGGGGTTGACTGCACGTGGCAGACCCGTACACCCACCTGTACAGTGTGTGGCTGTGTGCCCTAGCAGCGGCTTGATGGCCCCAGTGGGAGCAGCCCTTATGCACTTCCTTCCAGCTTCCATGAGCAGAAAAACTGGAACACCCATCTGATGCCTGGAGGCAAGCACCAGCACAGGCTGGGGAGAAAAACATCACCATCGTCCAAAATGAGTCAGTCTGACTTGTCAGCTGAGGGCATCAGGGGAGGCCAGCATCAAGCTGGGATGGCTGTGCCCAGCCGTACTGGTTGGCGTAAGGCTGGGGGGTCCCAGCCTGACTAACCTCATGTCAGAAGGGAGCTGCACAGCTTCGAAAAAGTGTGCAAAACACCACATAGCACTGGCAGCCTCCTACATCTGCGTTTGATTTATCCAAGTCGGGGCAAATAACAAGTATACACTTTCAAAGGAAAATTTTTTTGCTCCTGGGCTACCTGCTTTCCCAAGACACAACCCTTGCCATCAGAGCTCTCTACCTTTGAGCTGGTCCCAGATGCCATTGAAATCAATGACCAGTTTTGTTATTTCTCTCAGAAGATTTTGCATTAGCCCCCCAGACCCTTTTGTCAGGCCGATGTGAGCAAACATGGGTTTTCCACACTAAACTTAATCAAAGCAAACCCTGCTTCCACTGGCTTGTGCAACAAATCATGCTGAGGGAGTTGCTGGCATTTGGCATGATTAGCCCAAGCGCAGATGCCTTCCAGCTCATAAACAGTAGCCTAAAGGATTGGAGAGGATCACAAACAAAGCACTTACAGACAAGACAGCATTTTCAAAAGGGACTTGAGAGCTTATGTCCATTGGGGGTTTGTCTTTTAAAAATAAACCAGAAGTAAACAAATTGACAAAGACGGTTCTGAAGAATCTAAGAGAATGAAAGCAAGGAGACTGGATGTAATACTCAAAAATTGAAGTTGGGGGAAAACGTAAGGCAGAACTAATGGGTCCTTTTAAACTCCTCAACAAAATGTACCCACAGCCTTGGGGATGGGCAGGCACTGCACCCCCCACCTGTCTGTGCTGATGAGGCCAGGTGGGGTGTGGAAGGGATTCAGGAGAAGACCCTGCTCCAATTCACAGGGGGGAAGAAATCCCTTTAAAAGCAGTGAGAGCAACAGAAGAATTGGGCAACTTGTGTTTGTTAATTTTTATGGGGATTCAGTCTGAAAGGGACATTCCCTGCACTATAAGATAGTGACAAATTGCTCTGAATTTTAGCCTGAAAACAGTTCAGGTCACGTAAACCATAGTTTTTGTGTCGTGCTTTTATTATTTTTTAAAACTCATTTTTTATGACTACATTTTTAAACATGGGCTGAATTATTTTCAGTTATGTCTCTTTTCTCCTGGCCCTGGCACAGGGAAGTAGCAAGAGCCCAGCTTCACACCCAAGAGCTCCTGCAAGGGGCCAACAAAGTTCTAGGCGCTGATGGAGCTGCTCGCTCGTTTAGATGCCACAGTGAATGGGAGCTGCAGCAGCAGCTTGCCAGCGTCACTGTAACTGAGATGGCATTGCAAGTAATGCTGAGTCTGGAAAGACACGAGCATCCATCACGCCTTCCCTGATTCTGTGCATGCCAGCAACACATGCATGCAGCAGACGCCTTTGTTTAAAAGCTTCAGCCTAAAAGCAGCTATTCTGACCGCAGAGCATCTACATTAGCACAACGCATGTGCCAGTTCCTTGCCTCTAGACTTTCAGGTGCATCTAGGGTTGCTTTGGGATTCATTGACTCTCAAGCCTAAAATAATACAGGTGCAAATACAGATGTTCTAGCTAGTATCCAGCCTCTAGGTTATAACCCTCGTTCTGTGGTACTGAGTTGGGAAGGAGTGATGGTTCCTTTTATCCTTGGACTTCGATGAAGTGCTCTCCAAGGCATTGGGATGGGAGAATGGGGCAGTGGAGAACAGGAGCTGAAGATCTTTTCCTGCTCTTACAGACTGTGCAGGGAATTGGCCAGATACGAAGGCAACTCTAATGTACGTGCTGAAATACCTAAAATAAGCCATGCAAACAAACCAGTCGTATGTTATCCAGATGGGACTGTTCAAATCCAATAATAGCAGTAAAGTGCTCCCGAACTCTGCAGAGAGAGAGATTATAGAAGGATCAGGTATAATTATAGTGCCTTATTATTACCGCTCTCATCATTCTTTCTAACAAAGCTTTTCAATAGGATGAAAAAACTTCTTGCAGGAAAACATATGTGTTTGCTGGCAGTTTTTCATTCTTCCTTCCAAGGCTGTTCAGATCAGTCCCTGTAAATGGCGTTAATAAATACTGTAATGATCTTGGACTGTATTATCTTTCAGATGATACCTTCTTTAGCTTCGCTCTATGGCCTTGGCTACAGCAAACCCTTTCCCCGAAACACCTCACTGTTGCTACCACTAGTGAGAGCACCAGCAAAAATACCTCACTGTTGCTCTGATCCTTCCTTTGATACATGCCCTTCCAAGCAGGGGTAAGGAACGCCCTTAAAATATTAGTGGTTGCAAGTGGCTTGTCTATGTACTGCTCCAAAGCTGGAGGAATATGGGTGGAATCACTTAGCCAGTACTACTCTACTTTGGAGAAAGTCATAGAGGTGGAGGTAGATATTGGTAAGCTGTTCTTCCCCACCTCTGAAAACCATCAACACTTGTGAGAAAAGCCCAGGGTTATCAGAATCAGACCCTGGGAAAATGGGCTTGGGAAACACAAATCTTTGTCTGCAGGTTGGTCTTGTGGGCTGGCACCGCTGAGAGAAGGAAAGAGGCCTCCCACTATTATTGGTGATCCCTTTCCAGATCACTGCAGGTTCCTGGAAGTATTGCTGTTGGAGGAGCCTGATGGTGCGAGGGAGCTGCGCTCGCTGTGGAGGCACAGCCCCACAGCAGCTCTGTAACCCAGCACGGACTTCCCAGGCAGGGGATTTCTCACAGCAGGGAAGCCCCAGGCAGCTCTTCCACTTCTGCAGCTCTCCGGGCCTCGGAGCAACTTAGTATGGGGGAAAGCTGTGAGTGGGTATGCGGATGGTAAAACCTCTACCAACGCATCTCGTTCTTAATCTGCAGCACTGCTGTCCTCGTGGCTATGATTTGGCAAAACCCTCACACCTCTCAGCTTGGGGAGATGCCCACGCTTGTGTCAAGTGTTGGGGTGCAGGAGAACATCTCTCTCAAGCTTCATGCCTCCATTGCTCTGCTCACCTGCATGTCCCAGGCCAAGCAGGCGGAAAGGCAGTGCGGTTCAGACACAGCCAGCTTGGGGAGGATGGGCTAGGTTTGTTTCCTGGGGCTGGAGGAAGGGGCGGTTTGCTGAGATGGGTCTTTTTCTCTTTTCTCCTTCTCTCCTCTTCTCTCCCCTGAGCACCTTGGCAGAGCCTTGCTCTCAGTGCAATGAAAGTAGGGCAGAGTCTAACCACATTTCAAGCTGTCTGCGTTTTTGGATTCTGGGTAACTGTGATCTCTATCTGTTCCTAGAAAAGATTTAAACAACTTATAAACCACAGCTGGGCAGAGATAATAAAGGAAGCAGTACTGGGGTGGGGAAGGATCTCCCCGGGGTGTGCAGAGCAGGGAGAGGGGGGGCTGCGGGAGAAGCTGTGGGCCCGGCTGTAGTAGAGGGTCTCTGCATGGCTACTCAGGCGGTTGGGAGGACACAGGGGCACGGGGGCTGCCTTAGGGAAACCCCAGCAAGTATCGGTAGCTAGGTATAAAGTGTGTGTGTGTGTACATGTATATACACGCATATATATACAAAGAGCAAGTGGAGATATATATTTAGCCACAGGAGAAGGGGTCTGAACCCTGTTATGGCATCCACCTAGTCCCACCTCCATGCACTTGTTCTTGCTGAGGTTATGTCTACATGCAGACGGAACATGCTTCCTCTTGCGTTCCAGGGATTTTTGCATTTCCCATTTCCCATCCCTGTTGAACCCATGTCTACTACCACACAATTATCCAGGCAGGAGACACCCCTTTCACTGGAGGGGTTGGAGTGAGTTCAGGCTCAGTTCCCAGCCTCCAGACCCACAGGGAGGTTCGGAAAATCCCTCCCAGGTCTCCCCCAGCCCCAGAACAGCCTTGGCTGCTCCCAGTGTGCCCAGCAGTGCTCTTCAAGGGTTTGAAAAACAAAACTCGATGATGATTGTCATGCATTAGGCCAAAACTACAGATCCTTCCTTGTCCTGTAGTCCTGTCAGCCAGCGATGTAGACGGCAGGTGGGAAATTGGGGGATGGGGAGGGAAGACAAAACGAAACACATTTCTATATTGGCAAACATCCTAGCAGAGAGGTGGTTCTTCCAGCAAATGCTTCTGCCAGTATGCTTTCTTTAGTTTGCATAGCCAGAATAGGGCCTGGTGGCGAAAAGATGTTTTTCTACCTTAGGAGAGTGTGCTATAACAGCTGTATCAGCCTGCATATTCTCCCCAGTTGACGATAAAAGCGAAGTTGAAGAATTAATAGGAAAAAAAAGCACCATAATAATTTGCCAGTGAGATATTTAGCTACTTAATCCCTTCCCAGCCTTCCTTCCAGGAGCTGGCGGAGGCCTGGTGTGCACAAGAAAAGTCATGCCGATCTAAAGCGGGGTGTGACTGCGTGCGTGTGTCTGCTGTGGGGGTCCTTGCTGGTTCCCGAGTTGCTGTCGGCTGCGCTGTGGGTTGTGCCTCCCAACACCCTGAGCTGGGAAGCTGCCACAGGCTGAAGAAAGAGCCCCGACTGAAAAAAGTAGAAGTAGGGAAGGTATTAAAAGGAAAGGGCAAAAAAACCCACAGAAAAAAGCAACGGAAGGAACAGAGGAGGGAATGAGGTGGTATGGGTGCAGGGGAGCACAGAGTCTCCTTGAATGGACAGTTAATCCCAGAAGATTCTGGGAGCTTGGAGGGAAGGAGCTTGAATTTAGAAGCAGCCGTGGGCCAAGCCTGGGTACCCGGAGGCGGTCAGAAGCTGCTCCTTGCCAGGGTGCCAGGAGCTGGGGCTGGCACAGCCGCCTGGCTCAAAGCAGGACTTGCTGAGGCCGGAGCAGCTTTCCTGTGCAGACGTGGCCAGAAGGGCCATCTGGCGAGGCTGTTGCTGGCAGGGACTGGTCCTGTGGCTCCCTCACAACCACTGCCACCTTGTCCAACATGATTCTTCCTGTGACTGCCCGGCACAGGACCCCGCCCCTGCCAAACCTGCCTGCCTCCTACCCTTCGCCCCTCACAGAGAGGATGCACAGCCCTTCACTCAGGGAGGATTTCAGGTCATGATGTGCACACCTCAAGGTGCACAGCTGGTGAGGAGAGGGTTCAGGGGCTCCTGTTTCAAGAGAGTACGGTTTGGAGCTGTGGGCAATGTGCCCCGCTCCTGCCCAGCATCCCACCCCCAGCAATTTTACTGCTAATATGAGAAAGGTTGGGCTGGCCCAGCTGTGGCACCTCAGGGCTGGTGACACATCTCGTGGTCATGGCTGTGGGAGGGCTGTGTGCTTATGACTCCTGCTCTCATACTCCCACTGGCCGGCGAGGCATGCTGCTGCTGGGGCCCCTTGAAGCAGCTGCACCCCCTTGGAGCACAGCAGCAAGTCAGCCCCTTTTTGTGGAGGCACCGATTTGAGCCTACCCCTGCTAAGGCAACCACAGCGAGTTAAACACCATCGCTGGAGCCTCGACTAGTCCAGCATCACTGGTTAGCAACATGAAATAGGTGCCTGGGATTTGCTGGTCATGGAAAGCACCACACATGGAAACTACCCAGGAGGCCTCTGCAAGCTGAGAAGCATCATTCATAGTAAAACCGTGCTCCTCACCAGCACTGGCAGGAGTTTCCAGCATGCCCTCTGCGTAGGAGGGATGGCTTGCGAGTGGCTGGGGCAGACGGTGCCAGGTGCTGGAGGCAATGCTGCCCGTGGCTCCCCATGCTTCGCCCCCCCGGGCTGGGGGCTGCTACCCCGAGAGGGCTCAGCAGCAACGACTCAGCTGCCACCGCCCACTGAGGGGGCTTGCAAGGGGGGCTGGTAGCGGTGGGGCTAGAGGGGTGTGGGGTGGCAGGTCGGGGCTGCTGCAGGGACAGCGCCCTCGAGCAGCTGAGGGGTGAGGAGGGCAGCAGGCAGCTGGGATGGATTAAACCCGTTGCGGCGGCGCTGTGCGTCCGACAGAGCCTGCAGTAAGGTTTATTTTCCCTTTCCGCACCCCGGCTTCTGCCTGCTCCCACCTAATGGGCAAACTGCTACTGCAGTATCTGCAGCTCGCTGAGTAAATGTTGTTCTTCTAGTTGTTAATTACAGTTAATTAGCATTAGTTTTGCCTTAAATGGGTCCTAGTTGCGCTTGTTTTCTCCGGGGTTGCGGCCGCAGTGCTGCTGAAGAGATGCTGAGCGGCACCGGGTGTGTAACACGGCGGCTCCCTCGGCGGCCCGGGGCGGTGCGGGGGGGCGGCCGGGCCCCGCACAGCGCCGGGTCTCACGCACTTCGCTTGCCGAGCGACCCGGCCCCGCTCTCGCATTTCGCGCGAGCTGAAGGCGCAGGGGGCTCAGCCCTCCGCCGCGCTGGCCGAGCCCCCGGCCGCGGCGCGGCGCCTGTTCACCTGCCTCGAAAGGAAAAACCGCGCTCACCGCCGCTCAGCGCGCCGCCGTGCCGCAGCCGCCGGGGCCGAGCCGTGCAGTGCCGTGCCGTGCCGGGCCCGGGGCTGGGGGCGGGGGCGGCCCCGCCGGCGGGCGGGAGCGGGGACGGCGGCGGCGCGCGGCCGGGGCGACGGCGCCATCTTGTGGGCGAGGGTGCGGGTTAGCGGGCACCGGCCGCCGCCCCACCGCCCCCGCCCCGCGACCGAGCCAGGCCGGGGCTCCGCGGCGGCGCGGCGGGTGGCTGTCGGCATAGGCGAGACCGGCCCTGCGCTGCCAGTGCGGGTGAGCTGCGTGGGAGAAGCTTCTCGCCCCTTGCAGGAGCGGAGGGAAAATGTCCCGCTCTGCTGGCTGGCCCCGCTTCAGCCCCGGCCCCGGCCGGTGGCCGCTCTGCTGGAAGGTGGCCGCCTGCGGGAACCCCTTCGGCCCGGCCTGCTGCTCCTACCAGGGAGCCCGGGACGGGGAACAGCAGGGAGCACCCGGGGCTGAGGCGCAGCCACGCTGCGTCAGCCCCGACAGCACGTCGGGCATGTGGCCACCGTTCGGTCCCTGGGAATCTTTCCCGTAGGTGAACAGAAAAAGAGCAGGAGCGGGTGATTTCTGAGGCAGGCTAATTTTGCTGGTGAAAGGGAATTACAGAAGTGCTCCCTCACTTCCCCACGGTAGTGTCAACACCTTTCTTTTTCTGGTTTCCCCTCGAGTCGCTGATTGTTCTCTTCCCTAGAGCAGTTCAATGGGTAGAAATGTAACAAGGGCATTGGCAGCTTTTACCTCGGCATCATCCAGCCCTGCTGAGAGGCACTCGACACACAACGGTGGTAAAAATGCTGGCAGAGGTACAGCCCCGCTCGCGCTGGCTCTCCTATCGCTTCTGCCGCCAGACAGAGGGAAACTGTACGCCTCGGAGTCTGGGGTTAGAAGAGTCAAAGAGATTGTGAATCCTCAGAGGTGCGTGTGTTGCCGCTGGCTGGCTTTCCAGCGATGGGGGACTGAGCTGGTCTCTGACAAGGCAGCAAATCCGGAGCTGCTGTGCTGGGGAATGCTCTGAAGCGCTCCCTGCAATCAGGCTCGCTGAGTTGCTGCAGCTCTTCTCTGCGCCAAGCGGTGTTTCTCTTTTGGATGGTTGTGGTGTTAAACGCTTCAGCAATAAAGAGGCTTTGTTGTGGTCTCTGCAGCATTGCTTTTGCCTTGGCTAGCAGCAGCCTTTTTGTTTGAATAAATGCTTTCCCTGGAGTTGGCTGTGGGGGCATGTGTGGGCACGTGTGTGTGTGCGCCTTTACTTGTGGGTGTACATTGGACACAGCTGTGAACAGGCAATTCTGGTAGGTTCAGCACTTGCCCAAACTTGTTCATGCGCGCCAGAACAATGTGCTTTTCCTCACAGTTGGGAATGCTGGCCGCTGTCGCAGGCTTTTAACAGTGCTTGAATGAAATTAATGGCCACTTTCCAGCTACAAGCAGAAACTGTTGCTAGCACCTAGCCCAATTCTGTATTTAGTCTCAGGAAGTGATTAGCATTCACTGCATCAAAGGAAGGACGAAGCCATACAGATCCTGGCCAGTCTGTGCTGTGGCGGGGCTACAGCTGGACAGGCAGTTCCCTCCTCATCGTGCTGCAGGGACCAGCTCACACGCAGCAGTGTACTGTATAATGCATGAGTGAAGGTCATGCAATGACCTATTCCTTTGGAGCTTTGTAATTTATTTCCTTCGGCACAGGTATCCTGGTTAGTTCCGCCTAAGTTTCGGGGGGATCAGTTCAGCCCAGCTACAGGCTGGTAGTACAAACACACAACTCCTCAGCTTTTCCTCACCTTCCTCCCATTTATGTCTCCAGGGTTAAAACCCAGTCCAGAATCCCCAGACCAAATTGAATTAGAATTTAACATTCAAAGATTCAGGCTCCCTTTAGGCTCTAAGGAACAGAATGTCATCCTGTCTCGCAGTTCAGAGCTGCTGGGTAGTCGTTTCAAAGCCATTTCTTTTCAGCGAGCTCTACCATAGCAAATCCCAGCAGTGAATGTATTTCTGGCCTGGCCGTGCCTCTAATCCCACAGCCAAGTCTTACGTGTGATCTCTTTTGAAATGCTAGATCTATATATTATTTTTTAAAAAATTCCAGACAGCGATATTTCTAGGACTTGGCATTTAGAGTGGCAAGAGGGTTGTTTATAGGAAGAGAAGGGAAAGGACAGAAGGATGATGTTGACCTAGCAGCCCTACAAACCTACCGCACTTAATCCACTTATCGCTCTGAATTCCTGAAGCAGATAAATGCTGATAACAGTTAAAACACATCTCTGACAGGAGCAGCATGTTCTGTCCTCTAGAAATACATCAATGCTGGAAATTGCAAAGCTGTGTGCTACCATGGGGATGAGTGTGATATAAGAGCAGAAGCAGCTCTGACTGGTCAGCAGAGTTCTTCCACAGGAGGGTAGCAAGTCCCTGCCCCCTTTTCCCTCCCTGCCCCAACTACCTTGAGATGTTCTTCAGGCCTGAGAAACGCTGCCGAGCTGTTGTGACCCCACAGCCCCCCAGAGCCACAGCTGCCTGATCTGTGCCTACATATCTGAAATGCCAAGTGTGTCCCAAATGCCTTGTTACTGCTCTTGATTGTCCTTGCTGCTCAGCGTTAAGACCTGCGAGGAGTGATTTCCAGCTGAGACCAGCCCCGTGCAGCTCATGTCAGCATGTCTTGGGGAGAGAAGTTGGTTTTGGCTAATCTGAGCTAAACCTTCCCTGGAGGAGTGCAGCTGCTGCACCAGCCTTACAGAGCTACACAAAGCCACTTGCTCCTCTCCCCATCTGTCAGGGCTCTCAGCAAGGTGCCAAAGCCATCCCTGGTCTCAGGGGGCCGCAGTGGCCACAGCTGTGTGCCACCCCTGAGTCAAGACCCCTTCCTCCTAAGGACCCATCCCAGGCTGAACAGGAGGAAAAATGCTGTAAACCAAAGGTTGCCTCGGAGCAAACCTCACTCCTACAAACTCTGGAGGGATAAAACAACTGACTGATTTTGATGACACACAGTTTACAGGCTTATCTACCTTCTCAGGTTTTTCCTTGCACGGCCATCCCCTACCAGTCTTCACATCACAGCACCCCATGTGAGCGGGCACCCTTGAAATTGCAGCAAAGTGCTTTCTTGTGGACAGTGCAAATGTCTCACAAGAAGTGCAAAAGGAGGAAGCTACCTAGAGAGAAGTGAAGAGCTCTCACACATCAGAGTTTTTTTGAGTCAGACACTGCTCAGCTGTTGCAATGCAGATATCTTGGCAAAAAACAAGCTTTTGTCAAAATCAAAGTTTCTTCATGAGTATAGGCGGCAGGATCCTCCCACAAAAAAAAAGGGTTTTCTTCTTCAAAGGGCTCTCCATATATTTCCCTACAATAGATTTCTTAAGGCTTGCCTGCGTTGCAAAGCTGATTCAGAGCCAGCATCGTGTGGATCTGAAACATCCCAGCTGTTAGGGATGAATTTGCTGTCTGGTTGTTCTCGCTTCTGGAATATGAGTGCCTTCCTCCACAGTGACCTAGTGGAGGAGCTGGCTGTGGAGGGAGGTTCTGTGCAGTCAGAAGTACAGTGGAGCCATTCCTCTGTACTGACTGCTGATGTGGGTCCTTGTTTTCCCTGTTGAAGGCAAAAAAATTGTGATCCCACAGTTGAGTGTTCACATTAAGGAGTCTGATGGGGCTATTCTGCCCAGAGCCCACATCCTGTGGCACTGCTCAGTAGCTTCCCCACGTGAACAAAGCAATTGATTAAGATAATTTGAAGTAAGGTGCCCTTATTCCAAAACCTGGGTGGTCCATGCAGTGGAATAATTGGGAATAGCGGTTCCAAAAGAACTGTGTAAACAAATCCTTGCAGAATTATGGTAAAAATCCCACCATGCCACTTTTAAGCTTGTCCATTGCTCCAGGATCTGTTGAATCCTTCCCTGCATTTGACCACATTTGCCTCAAATGGCCTTGATCTGCAACAGTCAAAGCACATTTTTTTTCCGTATTCCAACACAGGGCTTCAGTCGCTGTGGAAGGTGACAAAGTTTGCTTTGAGTGCGTATGATACTGTATGGGAGACAAAACTCCATGCGTTGAAGAGCTTAGGGTCTAATCTTCAGAGACCTGCTGATAGCTCTAACACCATCATAGCAGTACAGAGAAATGAACCCCGGCGTGGGGAGGAGTCTGACCGAAAAGCAGAAGAGCCTGCATCTGCCAGGAACAGCTTGCCAAACACAGTGTGTCCATCCCGCCCGTCCCTTCGTGAACGGGAGGGGATCAACCAGCTGCCCGGGTGTGGAAATACTTGTCAAACCCCCGTCTCTTTTCCCTTTTGGATCTTCATGTCTGGTTGCTTTCTTACAGCCTTTGACCCCCACCATGGCCTCTAATCTAAAAGTCATCTTCCTGTTTCTTTGGTTGCTTCAGTGTGGAGGTAAAAAAGTGGTTTTTTATTCCTTTTGTTTACTTTCACGTTTGTTCATATTAGAGCATTTCCAGCTGCTATCTTTTGCTAATTTTCAAAGATCCCCTCTAGGAATTTGCACGCTGCTGCTATTTCTGTCTTTTAAGCATTTCAAAGCTGAGAGAGAGAATCCTCAAGAAAGGAGAAACATGGGAGAAGGGTTAGATAACCTAAATAAAATGGTTTGGCTTTTTCCCTGGCACGTTCTTCTCAAGCTAATGGCTCCTGGGATACTGTAAGAAGATGGATCTCTCCTCTGTTTTGTTACAGCAGTGCTTAGCCATGTCTTGTATAGAAACTGTATTCATGTGTGTTCTGCTGGGTAGAGATGAGGAAAAGGATGATGAATGATTCTGGAAAATTAAGGCCCAGAAGAAACCACCTGGGTTATCACTCCCACAGTGCCTGCAGGATTTTATGTTACTGTCTTTCCATAATATTGTATCTAGTGTACACAGGACTGTGGGCTCACAACAAATGAGCAGGTCCCTTAGGACTGTACTGTGTCTTCGTTGCTTTTACAGCTAAGAACCTTTTTCTAGTGATGTAACCTAAGCTCTTCCTTACTTTCAGGCTATTGTCCTTGGCTATGTCATTTGTAGAGGATTTTTCTTAATGGATGTTACTTACCAACAGCCCTTTCTGGACAGCGGCCATCTCCTCCCTCCATTATTGCCCCCCACAACGCTTCTCCAGTGCTCAGCATTCAGCAGCACTCAGTCTGAGTTGCCTTTTCCAAGGCTGAGTCCTGCTGTGCAGAGGTGATGCTGCCATTGCGGTGCACCGTTAGTGCACAATGACAGGAAAGCAAGCCTGGCTGTGCTCTGGGACAGCTTTAATGCCTTGTTATGAGCCTGTTCATAAATGCAGAACCCCAGGGAATCCCATCAAGAGCATGAATGGAAAAGCCTGCTGATCCCCTACTTTCTACTTTCCCACCCCCCTTCTATTTTCATGTCTCTGAAAGAATCCTTCATTTTGTAAGATGACTTGTGTGTCAGTTTCCAGTTCCCTTTTTCAAAGACAACAATGGTTTGCACAGGCTTCCTCTTAAATTTCTTTATATGTGGTGTTATGTCAGCTGCCAAACAAATACATCCAGAGACTGCCTGGTGTTAAACCCAGATTTGGCTGGGAAGTGAAAGAGGTCCTGTACCCCAGGCTCCTTACTAGCCTGGGGTGGCTTACTCTTAGTTTCTTTTATTTTTCTTTTATTTCTTTTATTAAACAGAACAGGGAGTGAACTATGGTGTGGTTCCCCATCTGTGCTTATCCATCCCCCCCTTATAACTCCTGACATCATTGTCTACTGAATTGCAGTGATAGATCACTTTCAACAGCCCTGTCTGTGTAAGGAGGAACCACACAAAGGGCATGATCTCCCATCCCATCTCTTTGCCTAAGATACTGTCACGTACAGATACTTAAGATCTGCACTCTTCTGCAGATAGTTCCTGTATCTAGCATTGAGTCTTGCACTTTGCTGCCCATTTACGGCAACACAAGTTTGATTAAGCTGTGTCTTATTTCTCATGGCCCTGGTGCTGGCCCCTGTACAGAACGTGCAATTTCCTTCCTCACTCGTGCTTCAGAAGTACACAGCCCCACTGATAACACCTGCTTGTGTACAGCACCTTCACTGGTGCAGAGATGCCGAGATGCCCAAGCAGAGATTCGTAACTCAGAAGTTTCAGGAGATGTCCAGCTAGCGTTTGACTTGGAAAATCGCTTTCTATTCATCCGCGGTAAATACAGTCTCACAGCACTGCAAAATCAGTTCACTTCCTGCTTCATTTCCTGCCTTTCTGTGTGCTGGCGTTGTACAGAGGAGCTCACAAGGGAAAAGGGCAAGCCTGTGAATGCAACAGGCTATTGCAAATCACACAGCAATTACCTAAGAGATGTGGCAGATCGCACAGGCCACATGCTCTGAATCACTCAGTTTCTGACAAGGGCCAACACTGCGTGCTACGGGTGTGCTTCTTGACTTACGGATATTTTCACAGTGTGATCCTGTCTTTGGGGCAGCAGTCCTCTCCTGACTTAAAGTGATGATAGGTGATGGCTAACAATTATTACCCTTACAGGGGGAAATGTTGATGTTCAGCAGAAACCTCCAATCCAGGTTGCGCTGCTCAAGGAAGGAATATCCATCCCCTGTAAAGTCATCTTTCCTTACATGCCGAGATACACCAGATTTTCGATCTTCTATTACTGGATTAATTCACTGGGCCAGAAAACATCCATCTATAGTAGGTCGGAAAAGGTAGAAATCCCTTCTGGAAAAGAGAATAAGACTGCTGTCATACCTTATAACCACAGAATCATGCCACTTGAAAACACCTCTTCTACTGGCACATACTACTGTGAGGTCAAATGGAATGACATCCAGAAGATGGGAAAGGGAGTGTTTGTCCTTGCTAGAGGTAAGTGAACAACCAGAAAGGAAGGGAAGTATGTTAAAAATCAGCTGGATCTAGCTATGAAAATATAATCTTTGCTTTTCTTTTCCTCTACCCAAACATGCTACGAAGTCAGGTGGGAATAATACTTTATGCTCAATACTTAATGCCATCAGAGTTGAATCCACTTTACACAGGTGACCTATGCTACTTTTCCCAATGCACAGATGGGACGTGAAGATGCAGTAATTTTTATCTGCCTTGCTGCAGCCTCCTGGGAGCAGCAGGCTTAAAGGCAGGACCTAACTAGGGAGCCTGGGCACTGGGTGCTTTTAGGTGCCAGTGTTCAGGAGCCTGCCATTTGGTGTGGGTTAGCCTTTAGCAGTGTGACAGAGACAGTTGAACAGAAGCTTGGTGGTTAGGGTGGTCGCTGTAATCAGATGTACAGGTTAGGCACTCAACATTTGGGGCTCACAAACAAGTTAGGAGCTCACCATAATCCCTCCACCCCTTTTCCAGGTGGTACAAGGGGTTGGTTGTTCCGTTAATGTGCAGACTAGAAGGCACAGGAGAACTTCATGCCAAGATAAGAGGAATGCTATAGAAAAGCGTTAAGGACATGCATGCTGCTGACTGGCGGGATTTGCATTACTGAATGCTGGATAAGAAAAACTTCTTACAAAGTATAAATGTAAAGAGCCATGATGAAATAGCTTTGCTACACTGGTCAGAGGGTGCCTACAATACCCACCCTGCTAGTTTGTGCAGCCTGTGTGCTTTCCACCTTCTGTCTTTCTACCCCTATCACTGAAGACCTTTGCCAGGCTCTACCTACCACCTTTCTTGGCTCTCATAGTTATGTCAGATCCCTCTAATGTACATGAAGTGCAGCTGCTCATATCCTGCCTCTTTTGCGTGATGCTTCAGCTGCACCCTGCTCTCTGTTCAGTCAGGCTAGGTTTTGAAGGGTGTGTGCATCTGTGCCACCGTATTCTGCACTGCTTCTGTAGTTCAGTTCTCCCAAGGCTCTTTCCAGGGTTAAAAATGCAGCAGGATTGTAACTTCCACTCACAGTGTGAAACTTCTGTCTTATTTCTTACAGGTACAGGGTACATACAGACCTCTTATGGGTGGCAAATCCTCATTACAGTAACTACTCTTCTTGTTGCTTTGAGCATCACCGCAACAGCTCTGCTTCTGTGGAAAAGAAAGGCAAGTTATAACCAAATAAAAAGCAATACCTGACACGACCCATTCTAGGAATTTATTTCATTTGCTTGTAACTTGGCTGGATTGGAAGTCCCCACGCTAAAATTTTCCGTGCTGGGTGTCTGCCTCGGGTTTATTTTCTTTTTTGAAGTTCAGTCTTTCTGAGACAAAAGATTACAGGAAAGACAAAACAAGTCATTGATTTGTCCATTAAAGACATTCTGGTAATCATTTTGACTCTGGCATGCTCTGCTTTAGAGCAATGATCTGACACAGGGCAAGAAGTCACACTAGCGGTGTTCTGTCCCTGAGAGTAGCCTTGTGGTGGGTTTTTGGAAAATTGCAGTTTGTGCATGCTCAGTCATGGCTCCTGTGAATTTAGCAGCTCACTTAAAAGGGGCCCCCTGTGAGCCTGCCTTTCCACGTGGTGTGGGTCAGACAGGTAATGTTCTGTGCACCCAAGCAAGTCTGTTGCAGCCCTGGTAGCAGGAGGAGGGCAGGACTTTCCCTGTTTCAAGATGGGGGCTACTCTGGTTCAAGGTCACAACCTGGTCGCAAGGGGACTGTGCAACTGTATTCCTGAGCTGTGGCTTGGGCGCCATAGAAGAAACCAATCTGCAGTGTGGAGGGGATGGGGACCAGAAGCTTGTGCATGTGTTTGGCAGGGAAAACATTAAGAGGCAGAGTGAGAGGGTAAAGTCAGGACAAGGATCCCATGAAAGCCTCTGTGGAAGTTCTGACTAACTGGGAAAAGAGAGAGAGAGACAAGGACCCGAGGAGCAACCTGCTCTAGTTGACTCTGCTTTGATCAGAGAGGGATTGGACTAGACAATCTCCAGAGGCACCTTCCAACAGCAGTGATTCCGTGAGGCTGGAAGAAGCCTCGGGAAGGAAACTGGGACTGGAATCTGGAGTGAGGGAGCACTGGAGCTTGGAGGAGGGTGTTTAGACTAGACTGATAGGGCCCCTTAGGTAAGCGGAATAGTGGCACAGGTTGGGACCAGCTGGGGAAGGAAGTGGAAGCTAGGATGAGTAGCTGAGGGCAAAGGGGAAACTGGAGTCGGGAAGAAAGGATGTAGAGAACAGAAGAGCCAGAAGTAGGACTGAAAGATATGGGTGAGACAGAGGCCCTGTGGCCAAAACTTTGGGGTCATGATCGTGGAATCTCTCTTGTTTGGGGGAAACCTACTGCTCTGCATACTGCCACCTTCAGGCATGCAAATAGCATCCCTTGCTTTCTTCCAGAGATCTCAAGGCTGGCTTAGAAAACCTTGATGTCGTTTAGAACAGAATTTGGGGATTGTTTTTTTCTAGGTAGAATATGCCCCATATTTACTCTTTCAGGCTGCTCCCTGCCACCATGAGAGCAGACTCTCTGAATGCATGTTTTATGTGGAGGCTGTGCTGCTGGTATAGTCCTACAACTCCAAGGAACATCAGGCTCCAGCACACACAGTCAGAGACCATAAGGTTGAAAACAGAATGGCAGCAGCTGGCAGACCTGCTAATCTTGTGAGACTTACCTTGCAGGCAGCCTGGGTAAGGAGTGTAAGCGGCAGAGTGACCGGGCTGGAGCCAGGCCTCCATGTCTGCTTGCTTAGACAGTCTCCATGGGGATAAGGAGAGGGGCACTGTCATGACTTGCTGATTGGCATCTCTAGGTTTTGAGGTGGGCTAGTAAGTCTCAGGCCTACAGGCTCTCCTTGGGGCCCAAAGAGATCATACAGTCATTACATTTGCCCTCCTGCAGAACACAACCCATATTTCTCACCACAGCTTGCTCAGACCTGCTGGTTTAAAAATGTTTATCTTTAAGAGAAGCTATTTAGCATCCTCCTTAGTTACTAATGGACTGGAAAGCAGTTCATCGTTTTCATGTGATGTGAATATAATCATCCCACTCTTTCTGAATTAGAACTGAGATACTTAGCAAAGCCTTCCTTTTCTGCCTCCTCTCTTGCTTGCTGAGCAGCGCTAGCTCTTATCTGTGCATGAATGGAACGTGTTCAAGGAGAGCTCATCTGATGCAAGAAACGTTTCAGAGGAAGAGACCTTCTTCCTTCCACCCCATGCTGGACTTGCACGTCAGTGTATCACTGACTATATGTCATCATTGACGGTTGTCTGGTCCTATTCTCTAGATTCTATGTATTAGCAAAAGCTTCCTGGCCAAATCCTGACAAAAGTCACTAGATTTTGCCTCTCTGAAATTCCCCTGCACGCTTGGAACAGGGCCCTGCTTTACTCCCTGTCCTACAGCATCGCTGTGTGCTGTTAAATATGTACACCCTCTGTCCAGCTAAGTTTCAGTGGTGGAAGTGATTTTTATGTATGCAGAGAGCCAAGTTCTCCTTTCCTCTGCTCCAGTGTAAGTCAGCAGACTCCTCCGTTTTACCCCGTGGTGAGGAAAGGGACCAGCCTGTGTTATGCAGAGTTGCTGGCACTCTTTGCTGTGGAAGCACTCATTGGGTGTGCAGGCAGCTGGCTTTGACATGACATTGGTGTTCACTTCACCTGGGGGGAGATGGTGTTTTCTCCAAATGTGTCATTTGCTGTCTTGTCCTGAGCAGGTGTTGTGCCCTGTAAAGAACCAGCTAAATATCCGGAGACAGAAGGTGGAAACGCAGCCTCCTTCAGCCAGCCCACCACCACCATCTCCTGTCTATGATGTGAGTACCAGATTCACTCTCCATCCCTTCTGTCTGCATCATGGTACAACCCTTCCTTTCCCTGCCCTGCCAAGGTACAGACAATGCCAGTATCATGATGTGAAACATAAGCAATACCTGTGTGCCAGCCTGGTACTAGTGACCTTGCTCCTGTGCTCTGCCCCGCTTAGCTCCTCTCAGGACTGTGCACATTGTGTGTCTTCATTCTGATACCACTCGTGGCCTTCCCAGTGCCAAAGCCTCGCACCATGCCCTGCTGGGCAGCATCCTTCCCTCTGCCAGCACTGTGGCAGCAGGGAGCAGCAAGTGTGGGGCCAGAGAAGGTTCCTGGTGGTAGAGATACAAGTGTCTCCAGAAGTCAGGAAGAAAGAGAGGATCCCAGCCCCACTTTGTACTGTAGAGTGTCTCAAGGACATGCCCTTCCCAGCTGGAGAATGATGACTTAAGAAAGAGGCAGAGGGAAGTGTTCCCTCCAACAACCCCAGCTGTTTAGAGCTCCTGCTGTGACACCTTCACTGGTGTCAGTGTCAAAGACCACTGCAGTCCTGAGTAGGCTGACTAGCTCTCAGGGGAAAGGGAGCAGGAAGAAAGTGGAGTCTTTTTTTTGAGCATTTCCCTTTTCATTGCATAGGATCTCCTTTTCCATTCCCCAAACTGGGGAACTCCAAATCCCACTCATCAAGCCCAGTAGCTACAGCATCATAGATAATAGGACTGGAGTGGTTCTACTGAAATATCAAGCCCAGACCTCAGCTACTTCAAGTAACCATGACCCATAATCCCAACTATAACCCATTCAGCTCCATTTAAAATTGATTCCTTTTCCTCCTTTTACTCCCATGGGAGGAATGCTCCACTAAGAAGGTTTCTTTTTTTCCTCGTGATCTGTGGGACAAACAAGGAGGAATAAAATAAAAGTGAGTAGAAAAGGATGTTGCCTGAGTATTAGGAAACCTTTCTGCTGTGAGGTCTATAAGGACTGGAAAAGTCTCTCTGAGGAAAACCTGTAAGCTCTGCTGCATTAATCATTTAAACTAAACGAAGCAAAGCTCTGGAGAATGTACTGCAGAGAGGAGCAGAGCTCTGCCAAGGAGGCAGGAGACCTGGTGGGAGCAGATAGGAGCAAGAGGATGGTCCTGCCCCCTTCTCATTCTCACTTGCAGGTGGGGGGGCACCATTCAGTGGCCCTTTAATTTCTGGAGTAGAGGTTTAAAAGAAAGTACTATGTATTGTATGTGATACATTTATTCTGGGCAAAAAAGCAACGGTTTGAGTAAAGGAGGTTGCAGGTTATAAACCTTTTCATTTGTAGCAAGTAATTTCTTTTTAATTCAGGCTTATGAAAATCCAAATGGGTAGTTTCCTGCTGAAGTGGATGATTTCTGCAAGGAGACAAAAAAAAAAATCAAATCCATTTCTCGCTCAGTCGGCCTCGTCATGCATCCTTAGCTCCATCTTAATTACATGTTTCATCATGTTGTTCTGTTCAGGAGGCCCCACTAAGGCTAATATAGCAAGCCAGCAGAGCTAGCCTTAGGCACAGGCAGTCCCTGGAGCTGGCTGGACCCCTGTGCTTGCAGGAGCCCTGTGGCCCCAGCCCGGCCAGCCTTCCCCCAAAGCCTGTTAGCCACACACAGCTGTGCCGAGCTCTTAGCCAGCCCGGTGGGGTGCGCAGGGCAGGTGGCTCAGCCCTCTTTGGCAGAGCTGCAAGCAGCCTGTGACCACCTCATGCATGCTGGGGGGCACGAGCCCGCCCGCTGGAGGTTGCTTTTAGTGGAGCAGCTGCTGCAGGGTGACTTGCTCAGGCACGAAGCAGCAGCTCCCGCCGCAGACATGGCACGTGGTGAGAGCAGGGCTGCGAGGTGTGACAGGGAAGTTAATGCGGGAAAGAGGGCAAGAGCCCTGGGATGGAGACCCTGCGGTGGATGGGCCCTCCAAATAGGTGAGGGGAGCAGAAAGCCAACAAACCTTATTTCCTTTGAAAGATGGCTCTGGTGCCCCACTGCTAAATTTTGCTGGGACTCTGCATGATGTAAACCCAGCCCTGCAAACTGTGTTTGAAATTATGTGTGAAAACCCGTTGGTGTTAAATTGAGTATTGAACACAGTGCTTAATTCACAGGGAGGGTGGAAATTTATGGTCAGTATTGGGGTAAGCTAAGGCAAGGAAAACAGAAGGACGAGTGAGAGGTAACTCCAAGTGATGAGATAAAGGAGGAGGCCAGAAATTAGGGGATCGGACAAGAGGCCAGCACACAACAGATGTTCTATCTGTGGGGGAAAGCAAGAGGTCAGTCTGAAAAAAAGTCAGGTGAGGGTATCACAGTGTCCTTGCAGACCCGGAGCTGGGAGCAGGAGCAACAGGAGGCAGCACTGGACATCAAAGCAAGGTCTTGGAACTGGCTGGTACAGCTCATCAAATTCTCTGTGTTACCCTACATGGCAGCAAGGTTCACCCCTGGAGTGGGAATGGTCCTAGCACACCTTCTGCAAAGCTACCCTGCTGAACATCTCTAGGAGGAAATGCTTTCCCCGCTGGCTCTTCCAGGTGCCACCATTTACTCATGGTCCCTGGGGGTGGTTGTACACAGTGAAAAGCAGCTGGTAGCAAAAAGCCCCAGTAATAAGGGAGCAGCTGGGCACCCACTTTGTTCCCACTACACTGCCAGGTGTTCCTTGACCTCTTTGTCCTCTGCAGCCCCAGAGCAGCTCTACCTCACTGCACTGCCCAGACCCAAACCTGTATTTTCCTCTGTCTTCCAGCTTAGCTACCTAGTTAACAAGCAGCTTGGAAATTGCAATCCAAGTGACTTGCTTCATGCACTTTACACTTCAAACAAGCTTTTTCAGCAGCAAAGAGAACTCATGCGGTGCAGGAGGGTTCCAGAGCACAGAAGGTTTTCCTGGTGTGAGGGAGACAAGGAGGCTGCCTGGGGACAGGAAGGCATATCTGCCAGTGGGGAGGAGAGAGGCCTGTGTGCCTCCACTGTGACAGTAGCAGGTGGTCAGTGACCAAGTAAAAGTAATTAATTTGCAAATGGCAGTTGAAGACACCCGCTTTCCGACTGGCCAGCGAAGGACCCACATTGTCAACAGCCTCCATGGGAAGAGGGCTTGTGGAGGAAGGGAATCTTTTTTGGAGGTTAAACACCAAAAGGATTCTTCTGGCTTGCGAGTGGCTTCAGACGAGTGCGGTGAAAGTGGCAGTCTGTCCTGCCAAGGGGACATGGAGCCAGGCTGCTGGGAGCACAGCACGCGGGACGAAGTCCTCGCTGTGAGCATCACAAAGAGAATTGAAAATGAGGCGAGGGAAATGGGATTTTCTGTGTGCGCATGTGCACATGCAAATAGTTGGGAATGTATGTGTAGGCAAGCGGGTTGTTGGGAGTGGGAAGCAGACAGGTGAAATAATTTGATATTCCAGGAGGAGGAGTGGGAATGGTAGAGACGTGTGGTGCTCCGTGCACTGCGCCCCCCTCCTATCTGAGTGCTTGTTTGTTCCGAGCGCCACTCCCAAATGCTCCTCTATCATCTGGTCCTGTTCAAACCACCGTCCTGCTGGCCATCATCCCGAAAGATGGTAAGTGTTTGCAACTCTGGATGAAACGATGAAGGTTCAGGTGATTAGCAGCCCCAGAATCAAGCTTCCATGTTTTGCTCACCCTCCTCACTGCGTTGCAGGGTGCCTCACTCCCTTTGCAGTCTCTCCACTAATACCATCTGCCCCTCTTGCGGCCGGAGCTCCTCCCATCTTCCTGTTGCCAGAGAAACAGCCACCTTGGCAACCTGCTGTCATCCTTGAAACACACATGGAAAAGTCCTCCTGATTGTTATGTTTGATCCTTCAGGCAGATCTGGAACATCACTCAAACTGACATGCATCTCCTGTGACACGATTATCTGGGGGACCAGCGGGTGCATACACATGTAGGGTGTTCTCTGTTTCTCTGTGTATCTGTGTGGGACCATGGATATGTTTGAGGGTCGGAGTGTATTGATTTTTTTTTTATTATTATTTTTTGTTCACTCTAAGAAGAAAGGAGAGTTCTGACTTACAGAACTCCAGACAATAAATAGAAATCATGCCCAGTGTAGGGTTTCCCATTTTTGGCAGCCCCTGTGCTTAAGCACCTTCAGTCTCACCCCTCTTCCCCCTTTCGTGTGCCCAGAATAAGTGCAAGTAAGAGCTTGTGAGTGTCAGGCACCTAAACAGTCCTGGGTGATGCAGAGGGCTGCCTGTTACTTGTGGTCCCCATGGTACACAACATCCTTTCATGTGGCAGAGGGGTCTTTATTCTGCATTCTGGGACAATTTGGAGCAGAGGAAGGCAGGAGCATTGGCATTCTTCTCCACTGCCTTACACAGGGTAGGTAACATCAAAGCCTGTCTCTGTGAGCCTGAAAAAGGAAGCTGATGCAGCTGCACTGTAGAGATTTCAGGGGAAAAGAATTTTCTCTTTGCTCAAGTTCAGGCCAGGAACTTAAAAATTTCGGGGATGACAGTGGTTCCTAAAACATGTCAGGCACAAGATGGGGAGCAACACAGTGGACAATTAGTTGTCTTAAACCTAAGTAAGTTATTTGACCCCTACTCTTTTCTCTTTTCCCTGTGCAGTGCCTGGATTCTCAGCAAGTTGATGTCTATTCTACCCTCAAGAACAACACAAACAACCAGTCACTCAAAAATAGTCCTCCAGGAAAGGTAAGGGCTGGGGCCCTGTTCTTGAATACTTCCCTTATGCACTGCACACATGGGGAAAGAAAACCCACAGAGTCACCATGGCCCTAGCAGGCACTAAGTGTGTCTCCAGTCCCAACAAAAGAGGGGAATGGGATGTGGCACCCACTCCTCAGCTGGGCTGCACACATAGCCTATCTTCCCTCTTCCAGCAGAACAACTTGTTCCTGCAGCTCTAGCAGTTCTGGAAGTCCCAGTTTCATGGAGATGCTTTGCTGTATGATGTATGATGAAAGGCATTGAGGGGTTTGGCATTGCTGCTCCCTCTGAACGGGACAGATGTTCATGAAGAGATGGCCAGATTCTTGTCCCCACTGTTGCCCTTTCCAGATTATTTAGGCAGCTGAGAATTCCTCCAGGGTAGAAGAATCTGTGTCCCTCTGGAACAGGGGTCCTCAAACTTTTTCAACAGGGGGCTGGCGCACGGATGCAGTGGCAGGCAGTCATCTGCGGCTGCTTGGTTCCCCCCCAGCCCCCGGCAGGGGAGGGGGCTGGGGGGGTCTGTAAATACCGGGGGCTGGATTGAGGACCCTGGGGGGCTGTATCTGGCCCATGGGCCGTAGTTTGAGGACCCCTGCTCTGGAATCTGTGTCAGACCGTGGCCACAGCTTTGCTCTCACCAGCATTAAGCACCTGAGAGCCCTTTCATGGTAGCAGAATCTAAGATGGTTTGAACAGAGAGGCTGAGCTGATACAGCCTCTGTCAGCTCTGGGGCTCAGGAAGAGGCAGTGTGGGTGGGTATGTTTTGGGCTTGGATCTTCTTGCTGGGCTGGGCATTAGGAGTTACAGACAAGGAACTAAATGCACTCATAATGAAAGTAGCTGCAACTAGGAATATGCAGATCAGTTGTGGTGACCACATGATGCAGAGCAGAGGCCCACACAAACCTATGCTCTGCCTTTAGCAGGCATCAGCTGTTTCATAGGGACAAAACTTGCATCATGCACCCCAGGGAACATTTCCTTCCTATCCTCAGAAGTCCATTGTTCTTTCACCCTCCAGACCTCTTATCTGCTTAAAAAATACATTAACTCTTCTAACACTGGGAAATGTTCCTGAAAAAGTTTCTTACTTCCCCCCACTGATGTCCTGTTGGGGAGAGTTCTCCAGGCTGCAGTGTGGACCACAGTGCCAGCATCAGTTGACACCATCCCTCTGTTTCATGAAGGACAGTATTTTCCAGTATCTGAAGCATTTTCACAACTCCCACCTTTTAGGAAAAGGTGGTCTAGAATCAAACAGCTCCCTCTGTGTCCGAGCTACTTGCCACGTGGTCTGGTCCCAAAGCCACTGGCCTCCTGCAGTTACTGCTGTGGCACCACAGTAGTTGGTGGTAGCAAAGGCAGTGTCAGATATCTGATTATTGAGGGGAAGGATGGGTTGTTTTATAGTAGGCTGTCTTATACCTCAGCGCACCATACACACTGGAAAAGACAGCATCCCTGGTTTTGTGTTCTTGCTGCATTTTGAATTAGTTGTATAGGGAGAACAGTACATCCTGATCCCTCTTCCCTGTCCTATTTGTTCTTCTGTATACCTTTACCAGCTGTCCCCTTTGAAATGATTCAGTCTGGATGATGAGATGCAGTCTGTGTGGAGCTGTCTGGGCTGCAATGAATTGCTTGTGTGTGGCCCACACCACTCAACCACTGCTTTGAGGGGCAGCAGGTCTGTAAAACAGAGCAGGAGCAAAGCAACAAAGCAAAAGCAAAGGAGCATCTGTGTGTGAGTGGGTCTGGCACTGGTAGTGTCAGCCAGGGTGGGGTGAAGGGTGAAGCAGAGATGGGAGAAACAAAGAAGAAAGCAAAGAGAAGGGATGGGATGAGCACCAAGAGCAGACACCACCAAGTGTCCTCAGTTCTTGTGCTGGTCAGAAGAAAGGGAAGTTGTGAGTCGCAGGTCCCCGTGATCTCTGGACAGGAGAATTTTATTGTGCTTTCCACTACTGTTGTAAGCACCGTGATTAGTTTCTCTGTCAGTCATCCTGGGCTGTGACGGCCTGGGACACATCCTCCAGCTGGCTGTGCCAGAATATAACAGGGTGTTTTCCCCAAGAGCAAGACTTGTGGGCCAGTGGGTTTGGGCTGTGAGCGGTAGCTGGGACTGCTGAACAGTGGGTGACTCTGCTGCAGAGGGTCTGGGCCAGTCCTTGCTGTGGGATGCTGTGCACAGAGGGGGAGCTGTAAAGGCAAGCAGGGCAGAGAGCCCCTGAAACAAGAGCATTGGCATGCTGTTGCATTGGACTGCCAGCCAGCTCGGGTAGCAAGGGGTTAATCCCGCATGCTTTAGAAGTGCCTGCACTCAGCACTTTTGTAAAATGTTTCCCTTCGGTGGTGGCAACAGAGAAAATGCTAGTGTAGGTAGGGCTTCATTCACCCGGTGGCATTTCAGCTACTTGCTGTGTAACCTTGCTTACAGCAGGCCTGTGCCACACAGTGCTTAAAATATCAGTCTGTCAGCGCCTTGTCTACACAAGGAACGGTCGTGAGGAATAGACTCAACTGCTGAAGAAACAGGATTGAGGAGGTCAGGGAATTCCTCCTTCACAGAATCCAAAGTGATTTATTTTTTTACCAAGTCCAATTTTCCCTCCCCTCCCTGTCTGACAGCTTTCTGGGGAAAGAGTGACAAGTAAAGGAGGCATCTTTATCCCTTGGGCTGGATTAGTCACATTCGTCTCTGGCGGAGCAACATTTCTCACTGTAGTGGCTTCCGTTTCAGCAGATCACTTATAGCCATTTCTAACAGAACAAACGTCAGTGTCTGCTTATTAACAATTAATTCATCATCTTTTGAATAATTTCCCTCCATTTCTTTTTTCTCCTTTTTATCATTCTGCAGACACCTAAGAAGCAAGCAACTCTAGAAGAATCCTCTGATACACTGTATGAGAATATCTAAGAGGCAAAATCTGACCCTATGTGGACCAGAGAGCTTTCTGTACGGCAGAACTACTCTCTTACACCCCCAGTTCTCTGCAGAGATCCACAGCAACCTCAGGGCACAACCACAAGGGACTTGTGAATCCCTGTCTCATTCTAAACTGCCCTTCATTAACAACAGAATGCATCTGTTCAAATCCCACCTAGGCTCAGTCTGCATTGATGCAGCAAAGCTATTTTGCAGCAAAGCTGTTCGATGCAAAAGAAAAGCTGCTTTTGTCAGGCACTCACATGTATTTTATGTATGCAGATGGGATCTGTGCAGGTTTCTCTCACCTGGCCTGGCTGAAATACTTAAATCTCGTTCCTCTGTAAATGATAGGACAATCCAGAGACCTCCCTGCTTCCTGGCTTGATCTTCCAATCCTGACCTGCAGCGGTCCATCTGATCCTGTGCCTACGGCTTTCCTGACATGGCCAACAGGCCTTCATGCATAGTTTAACCGAGATCCAAGCCTCCACCTGCCCATTTTTCCTTTCTCAGGAACCCCACAGTGAAACATGCTTTCTCATAATCTGCTAATCCCATCAAGTAGTCACAGATGCCTGCTGTGACCATACTCAGTCGACTCAAATCAGTGCCTCCAAGTAAATGCTTTCCCTTCAGCAATATCAGCAGTATACAGTGAGGACTGGATGCACAGACAGAGATAAAGATGGAGAAAAGGAAAACAGAGGAAATATCCCTGCCTGGCAACACGTCTCAGTGGCAGTGCTTTTTCCAGAACAAGGGAAAGGAACAAGGAGGTGGGGACCCGAGGAAACTCCCTTGCTGGGGCTGTGTAAAGCCAAGCGGATCTGGGGCCAGGTTGCAGCCCAGAGAAGTTCAATCCAATTTCCTGTTCTTCTTGGCAAGGGGCAGTGTTATTGCTTGGGATTTTGAGCCTCTGTGCAAATAGGCATGTACCCCTGCCCCACCAAAACCAGTAACTTTGCTTTTGTTTCAACTCGCCAGTATTTCCCAGAAAGGGTATAAGGCTCCTTTACCCCCATCCCTACACATTTTTTGGCCAGGTAGACCAGTTCTGAAACCTAGAATGACTGGAGGGAGGAGGGACACCCTAGAGGTGAATTTTCTGTCTAAGCTTTTCTCTGTCCTGTCGGCTGGAACTTGCCTATCATTTGTGCTGATGCATATTCTAGTTCTGATGGGGAAGAGGTTACATTAAATATCCATATAACATGATCAAACTAGTGGATCAAAAAGCTGAAGCTGTTTTATCTCAGATTAAAAACCAACAAAACAACAACCAAACAGAACCAACCCAAAATAAGAATATGCAGCATAACTTGAGAGAAATCATAGAAACCTCTTTAAAGAAGAAGATCAAATTAAAATTGAGCTCCAGGGTCATAGGACGCTCTCTACTTGAAGATAATGCTGCTATGCATCAGAGATAGAGGCTATGGAAAATGTCTCCGGGGCCTCCAGCCTTCCTATACTATGTTTAAAGAGATAATCCGCTTATTGCTTTGCTCTTTTTATTACAAGAGCTTTCAAACATGCAATTTGGACTTTCTTTAACCACAGGAAAATGCTTGTTCTCTTCCCAGTGTTGAGGAATTCATTTCAGAAAGAGCAATGAATCGACAGCATGGCCTATTAGACCCCTTTTCCATTTGTTACATGGTTGTGACAATTATAAATATTTTTGAAGTAAAAAAACTTGGTGTTTACTAATAGGACCAGAAAATACTTGTGTTCATAGAAGAGTTTACAGAGAACTGTACAAGTATAACAAGGATTGTACAAATATAACAATTCCTTCCTTAACGAATTTGAAGAAATGATGAGATGAATTATAAATGTGTTGCAGTATGGCAATAAAATATTCAGCAGAAGCTGGTGGGTTAGATGTAAAGTAAAAACTTTCAAAATAATGCTGCTTAGTTTTTGTGGTTTTCTTTTCAAATTTTGTAAATGCTAAAAGTACTGGGTGCTGCTGGAAATTTCCTGGCAAAGATCCCACTTTGCAGTGAATTGATTTGTCTTATCTTTCTATTACCTTTTTAAATAGTATGTTTCTTACATTTATGCCTGAATGATTCTATACATTAAGTAGCTGAAGCTGTTTAAAATGAAACATGAGAGGAAGAACAGTATTTGGAATGGAAAAGGCTATTCTAGGACAGCCAGTGCTAAAGTACTGCAAGAATCACACCAGGTTCTGATCAATTAAGTGAAAAAGTAAAAATTTCCAAGAAACACTGGCAAGTCTGGGGATTTGGGCTGTGCTCCAAAGCTTGCCAAAGTCAGGGGGATTTGTTGCGTTGATTCAATGGGGTTTGGATTGGCCCTGCAAGGGTAAAAGGCTGCTGCATGAGAAAAAGGAAGTTTGGAGGCTACATAGCCACAAGCTAATATCACTTCTTCAGCATCCTGCGCCATGGGCAGCTGCAGTAGCATCAGAGTGTGTGAGAGAGAAAGGTATAAAGCAGAATACTGTGAGAGCAGGGATGTTTTTAAATGGTATGGAGTTTTCCAAGGAGGTATGAGGAAATGCCTTCAGGCACAGGTAGGAGAGACTAGGAAATACCATGTATATAATATTGGTATAGCTACTTTGTAGCAGAGATTTGTTCAGGAAAAAGGCAGTCGTTTGGTCTTTTTGATTTACCTGGTTCTATGGCCCATGAGAATAGGTGCAGAAAATTAGTGTTACCAGCAATAGGAAAGGATTTCACTGTTAAGTGTTGAGCAGTTGGGGGCGGGGGGAAGAGATATTAAGGATCGGCTCCCCCAGCTCCACAAAGGTGGGAGGTGATGACTGGCTTGTGTTCACTCTGCACATTTTGCTTTAAAATGAATGTTGAGAATGGATTTCTCTTAAAAACTGTGTCTCTAAGGGCCTCAGCTCCACCTGCTTCCCACAGCGTGATGCTGTTATGCACAGGACATGCTCTCAGGTTACAGTGGTATAATCTTTGATTCCCAGGTATTTGAATTATCCTTTTGTATTGAGAGGATTTCAGGGAAGTGGAGACCCATTATCAAAGTAAGCAGTGGTGCAAGGTGGAAGTGTGTTGCCTGCCTTCTTCTAAAGGAGATGCTGTGTTAGCACTAGGATCCTTTGCTCTCTCCAGCAGGTATGAGCCTGAAAGATTGCAATGGCTCACCATGATCATCCTCAATGTGTCGTCTTAGCTGGCATTGCTGCAAAGGGTGTTGGTGACACTGAGGTCATCTACTCCCTTTAAAACAACTCCTTCACAATGCTTTACAGCAAATCCTAATTTGAGAAGGCAGAAACTGGGGTACACTTGATTGGTTCGTTGGTTTGTTGGTTTCATCCTTTTCTGCAGAGGACAAACTCTTGCATGGGTACTGTTGTGTTGTAAGAAACACACCAACTATATTTTGCCTTTATCTGTAGATAAGAAAGAACTTGCGGTGGTGGATGACGACAATGAAATGTATGTCCGAGGTGCAGTCCAAGGTGTTCTCTTTCATCACTCTTTCTTACACTCCTTTTTCCTTCTCAGGGGTGTCACTACTGTAAATCATCTCTAAATACTCATCTAGGCCTGGTTCTTTATCAAGGGGAGTACTTGACTGAACAGCACCCAAGTGGAATGGTTATTGCTGCTCTGGTTTGCACTGCTGTCCCACCCAGCAGTGCCCTAAGGGCATGCTAGTCTGGGCCAAGGGCAGAGGTCTCTTCTTCCTGCTGGGCTGTCTCTTGGAAAGACCTGGTGTTTCTTCAGCCCTTGGCCCTGCAGTACTGTGACCCTGTGAGACAAGGATTTAGGGAAGGCAGTGACTGAAGCCACCAGATGGTGCCCTAGGTCCTCTCTGCTCTCTTTCCTGTCCCCTACCTGCCCACATCCCCCTGCCAGCTCCCCTGGTAGCCCCCAGACCACAGACTCTGGGGGTGGACACCTACAGCCATGCAGAACATTCCCAACCATCACTGTCTTCTGCCCCTAGGGCTGGTGCCTCTGGCACCCTTCACAGCTTTGCACCATAGCCCAGGTGCCACCAGCAGTTGTGAAGAGATGAGGGCAGGACAGGTTCCCCTCCTTTGTGTCTGTGAAGCCTGGACAAATAGCTTAACTTGGTACCAGGGTCTTGGCACGGGGCTGCCCAATGTGAGGGACAGGAGAGTGGCTGCTGACACCATCACTGGGTGAGACTGGCATCTGAAATGCACACTTAGTAAGATGTTAGGGGCTGCTTGGAGATGCCACCACCTTATTTCACCATTTGGAAATGTCATCTTGCCTTGGGTTTGGGAAAACGTATTTTGTGTCTGTGGTGAGAAAATTCTTTGCAGTATATGCTGCTCCTCTTTGCTGTGTCAGGAAGCTGATGAAGGCTCAGATACTGCTTTTTCTGTGTTTTGGGATTCTGTGGTGGTCAAGATTTGCCATGCACAGTGAAGTATCATTAAGAGTTTATAAGCAAAAAAGGACAAGGTCAGAGAGCACTAGTGGTCTTCAAGGGAAGAGGAGAATGTGAACCTTCAGTGTCTTCTTTTGCTTGATTCTAGGGCAAGCCGGTCTCCACTTACTGTCAGGGATAAAATGTTTTCCTTTGTTAATGATAAAATAAAAATGCAGGTTACTATTAGTAACTAGTATGTTACTAGGTACTTCACTATTAATAACCAGGCCTTCAAGCTGCCAAATTGTGTTGTGAGCTGTGTATCTGCAAGGTTCACAGCACCAGCTCTGCAATGACACGGCCACCTGGGAACAAAGTGCGATGGTGCTTTGACAATACCAGGCAGGTTCCCATGAGAAGTGACACAGGAGGGCAAGTTGTCAGCTCCTGAGGCAAGGACTGTTTAGGCAGGAGGAGTGGGCTCACGTTTCTGGGAGGGAGTCTTTCTCCTCACCAGCCGATGAACCTCTCCTGGGGCTCCTCTTTTCTTTCAGTTCTTTAAAGTATGTGGGTTGTGTTGTATTGCTCCGGGCCACACGAAGGTTTGGATATACAGCTGGTAGGGCCAGGCAGGTCAGCCACCCTGCTTTAAGGAGTCAGAATGTAATTAACCAAATTGGAACAGGGTGAACATGGAAAAGCTAACATATGGGCTTCCTCAAAATGTTACATCTTTTAATAACCAGTCAGGGCCTCTGGTTTCTGTCCCATCTGAAAGATTTGTCTGCCTACATTTTTATGCAATGATATCTGAGTACGTCCAGTGGTAGTAATTGTACCCAAAATACCTGTACCACAGTGAGCTTCCCTCCCTTGTGAGGGAATTAGCCCTGTAATGCTACTAACAGTGCTTTTGGCACTGACACGTGCCATTAAAATAAAAGATTTCAGAAGTCCTTGCAAGGCTTAGTATGATGTTTCAGCTTCATACACAGAAAAAAATGGAGACTCGGGAGGTTAAGTGACTTCTCCAAAATTGTAGAGAGTTAGAGGTGAAGCTGCGTAGAGAATTCAGGTTCCTGTGTCCTTATTTGTATCAGGTTGTCCAGGTAGGAGCCAGTAGCTAGGTGGGTAGTCCCTGTTTGAGCTCCTCATACTTTAGGAAAAAAGGAAGTTTCTTCCTGAGTCACCAGCACCGGTTTCTGCAGCACTTTGCTTCACATTTTTTATTTTTTCATGCAGGTGTCGATCAGGCTCATGTCTGCCTGTCTGAGGTCTGTTTGCTGAGGTAGCATAGCTGCAGGAGAAGTTACTCCTCTCTTTTACAGAGGTATTCACCATTTTGGCAATCAGGTAAAGCTTGTCAGAGCCAAATTGTCATGGAAAGCCTGAATATGTATGCTGTAATTCCCCAAATAAGTGTTTATGGAGGGAATGTGCTGAGGTGCCGCGCATCTAGCTCAAGAAGTCTTCCTGATTGCTGAAGAAGTGTGTGAGCATGTTGAGAGGGGTTAGACATGGAAGAGTAAATGGCTGCAGCTGTTTGTTGCAAAGGCGCTCTCTGCTGTGAGGAAAGGAGGCAGGGAAGTCCCTACCATCCCAACAGTTGGATGCTGGAGAAGAAGGAGGTGTGAAGAGATGTGATAATGCTGATAATTACACGAATGGAAATGCTTGTCATTCTTTTTAATGTTTAAAGGAAACCACAGTTTTGAGGTGATGTAATTCCTGCTCGGTTGGGTTGTTTATTCAGGCTGTGCAGTGCTGCACTAGCACATGGGGAAGAGAAAGTAAAACTTCAGCTTGGCTTTTGCTCTCTTGGGATTTCTGTACACTTTCAGACTCATTCAGGTCAAGGCAGGGTGTGAATCTGAAGTACAACAGCTCTTCTGGCATGGCCTTCTGTACAGACCGGCCCTTTGCTAAGGATTGTGCAAAATGCAGATGGGGATTTTAAAGAAACAAGTTTAACAGAAGGAGTTGTAACTCTTCTTCTTCTCCTCCCCAAAAGATATAAAATAATCTTGCTGTCCATAAAAATCAGGTTAGCTATTCTGGGTTCTTGCAGAACTAAAATGAATGTAGCATCTCTCATTTCCAGTCATGGTAAGTCACCAGATATCAATTCTTAATTGCTTGATTAATCTTGAATTTTCAGAGCTGACAGTGCCTGTCCTAGCACTTAAACAAGAGCTACATTTAAAAGAAAGGAGAAAATACTTCCTTTGTTGTGTTTTTCTTTCTTTTAAACATAACCTGCAAGGTAAGAGCATGGAATTACAGAGAGGTTTGTATCATATATTGTCCTGAGAAAGACGGGCCATTAGGCAGAGTACAAGTGAAACAGTCAGGAGGTTCATGATAAACTAGAGGGATGTAATGGATTATTTTTAGGATGTGCTTCAGCAATTCATTACAAGACTATCTCAAACCCAAACATTAGTACATTTACATTTGGTGTATGCTTGTGCATGTTAGGCCTTGGTTTTCATTTAAATAAATAAGCAGAAAAGTTTCCTTTATGAAGATCATGACATTTCTAAGTAAAGAAAGGCCATTTAAGGTCAACAATTATGGGAGACTATACCTTTGTGTGCTTTGTATGTGGTTGGACTGGTAATTATCTCTGCACATGCCTCCCTAAGGGGTCGTGTTAAAAAAATATAGACCAAATAAGAAAAGACATTCAAACCCCTTATAGAACATTTATAAAATTGTTTTGGCCTTCCTATAAAATTGTTTTGGCCTTCCCCTCCCCCCCCCCCCCCCTCCATGATTGTGTGTGGCACATCCAGGATGCAGAGCAACATAGTATATCAGCCCTTGCTTGGGAGGAACATATTATACTGTTCGGGCTCCTTTTCTGTATGACAGGCAGGCGAGAATATGTGCCGGCACGGTGTGATGTAAAGTTGTTAGGGGTACAAGTTCAAGTTGGCTTTCCTATGTTAGAAAAAGTACTTATCTTGATCTCCTCCCTCTAACTAAGGAATAATAAAGCCTCTGATTTTTTTTCATTCCAATTAACCACTGTATCTGGATGCTACAGTCTTTCTGAGAGAGGTAAGTGCCATCCAGGACATCTACTAAAAAATCTGTGTAATCCAAGGGAATGTTACGGTGACAATATCAAAACACAGGAGTGCCACTGCTGCTTTCTTACCAGATGATGAGCTGGTAACCTCTCAGGAGAATCCCAGCGGTAAAAGGGAAAAATTCTGACAATACAGACCCCACACACACTCCCAACTCCTCTGAACACAGCATTCCCTCTATGGCTACCTGCTGGAACTAAGCATGGTTATTTTGGACTACAGGTGTAGTACTGGGCTGAGACCTAGTGCTTTCCAGATGTCCCGGTTAGTGGGCAGTTAAATGATCCCAAAGGCATATTGTCCTCATCTAATCCTTTCCTGCAGTTAGGGTTTCTTAAGTGGTTTCTTGTATGCTTTGCTCCATCCAGTCTTGTGTGAATCAGGTGATGGGAGCTCCTCTGGGATGCCATCTTGCAGTCTTGTAGATTAATGTTTCCTTTGCTTAATTTAATTTACATTTATACCATTTATACTCCCTCAGACAACCTTAAACAGTCTTTCTCACTCCCTGGTGCTTCTCCACCCCTGAAGTTCTACGGGCAATTCCCGTGATGCTCTTCACAGTTGTTATTTGGCCAACCTACACACGCTGTAATCCCTTCCAGCTTTTTTATCATTTTATGTTCCTCTTTTTTTATTTCCCCCCAAGTTGTTGACATCTAGCTAGCACTGAGTTGTCCAGAACTAAACATGTCTTCAAACTGCGGTCTCACGACTATATTAAAAAATGGGACTATTGCCTATATCTCTGAGAAGAGGTCTCTGCCTTTACAACCCCAAATTAAATTAACTGCATGATTTTTGCTGCCATATCACATTGCAAAAACATATTAAATCTGCTGTCTCCTGTCTCCCTGAGGTCTTCTGGTATTTCTGCTTTCAGTGCTTGAGTGCAGATGATTCCTCTCTTCACCTCAGTTTCTATCTTTCAGTAGGTTGTATGTTGTACCTACTGCCTTTTTAGACACATAGGATTATTCAGGGTTTCCCTTTGAGGAACAACAGTGTGATTCCTTACATATAAGTAAATTCTCTATTTTTTAGCATGAAATAGTCTGTCTCCACCATTTCCCCTCCAAGCCGTTCTATGATAATCTGCCTGAGTGCAATTAAAAGGCATGTTACTCTTTGGTTTCCAGATTTCCTACTTGTAACTGCATAGAGCGCTGGCCTTTATGTTAATAACCTGCAACAATCTGTTTGAACACCACATACTGAGGATCACGGGTTGAAACTCTTTTTCTGGAGAAAGGGAAACACTGTTCTTCCCTTAAGAAGTTTCTGTTCCAACTGTCAAGAATATGGATTAGCTTTTCTTTGGTGGGGAATGACATATTAAAATGTTGCTTTGTGGAGGAAACATCTTTCTATGGGTGGCTCAACACTCTGAAAGTAACTTCCCTGGGAAATAAGGTCTGGCACAGAAATTGCTATCATCCTTATTTTCTCTGGTATAAACGCAGAGCAACGTGAATAGAGGAGAGGAAATAAAAAACCCCAACCTCATGAAACCAAAACACTTTGCTCCACGCACCATTTTCTTCCTGGGGAAAGAACAAGAAAAAGAAAAACAAACCCTCCATGTGACAGGTGTTATTCAGATCAGCTAATGCAGTCCTAGAAAGTACGTGGATATTACATTTATGAAAACAGTGTAAGAATCGATACAGAAGGGAATACATTTTATCATACGCTATTTCACAGATAAGAGAATCTGGAAGAATCAATCAAAGCAAGCAAGACATTATAAGTGGCGTTGTAGCCATGATGGTCTAAAGATCCTAGGGAAGCAAGGTTTGTGGCAAAAGGTGGTATCTTTTATTAGATAAACTGATAAGGCTGGAAAAAGCAAACAAGCTTTTGGGCACAGGGTCTCTGTATCAGATCTGACAGAAAGCAGCAGTATTCAAGCTAACTACAGGTTTGATGCGGTTGTTCTTATTTTAATCTAATTATATTCATCAGTTTGACCACTTGAGAAAAAAAGGAGCACCTATGAAGCAGAAAGGGCATGAGCAGAAGTGACTGACAGGTTGTTGGTTCTCTGCTGGAGCACTAGCAAAAAAGGGTTGTTTGTGCTGGTGACAAAGGGAGAGGTCAGCAGGGAGGCTGTAATGGGCTAGGAAGGCAACACCTCCATTAAATCCATGAGCTTTAGTATCCAGGGATTATAAGTTTTAATTCTGAGCTTTATCTTTTGGGAACATTTTGTATGTCTCCTTTGGGATAAGGAACTGAGGGGTTTGAGTTGTTGCTGTCTGACAGATACTCTCTTAATGATGAGTATATGTTTCTGTCCTTTAATGGCTGGCTGTACGCACTCATCCTAAGACAGAAATTATTTAGTTTAATTCACGTGGTTTCTGTGGGGGTATCTCGTGTGCTGGGTGAAGTGATGAACTGTAGAGATTTGGGATGAGTTACATGCAGGAACAAAGAATTTTGGCGGTTTTGCTAGGTGAGGAAGGGCATTGATTATGCTGTCTGTGGAGCGGTACTGGTGTATTTCATGTTTGATGCTCTGGTGGTATCTGGTTCTATTTCATGTGTTTTCATCTGCGGATTTGCTTCCTGTAACAAGCTGGGAAAGGGAGAGCCTGAAGGTTAGAAGAGACACAGGGAAAAAAAATCTTTCCGAGACAGTAATTTAAAAGATTATTTTATGTATGAATTTTAGCGTGGAATATTATCGCTATCAGGGGCACATGGTTGTAGGAGGGAATGCTACGGTACAGACTCTGAAATAAAAAGCAGAAAAACAAATTTGCAGAAAGCTAATGTGGTCAGAGACTTTGCCAGTCCTTGCTAATTTTTGTTGCGCAAGACAAACACCAATTAAACCCTGAGTCCTTGAAAAGTGATTTTCTAAAATTGCTGTTGTTCCTGTCATATCTTTATTGTAGTAAATTCATATCTACTTTGCTGGAAAAGTGACCTTGCTGGATCAAGCAGATCACCAGTGTTCCCCTCAGTGCAGGTGCAACAGTATCTGCAGGGCTGGCTGAATCTCACAGCTTCTTGGTGCGTTTTGGATGGCTGCTGGTCTTATTGCATCCACTTTATAGGGGAAGTTTTATGGTCTGTATGTTCTTGTGTATGTGCTAGCTTGCAGGGTGCCGTTTTTTAATGTCAATTGTGGTGTCTAGAAAGCTGATGCCAGTGTAGGAGCAATCTTGGGACTGACTAGAGCGGCAGGGAAGCTGCTCATTGAATTTGCAGTTGTATTTGATGAAAGACGCTGAGGTTTTCTGAGCTGTCGGCATTTCTGATAGAAATGTCATCTGTGTTTCCTATATACAGCCTGGCTTGGTGTAATGTTTTTCAGACTTGGCCTATGAAGAAAAATGGCATATTGGGGCATTAAAGAGCTGCAGAAAGGTGATCTCTTTCTGCCCCCCACTTAGAGCTCGGCAAACAAAAGATGACTAAATGCTGTCTGAAGAAGAGAGCTGGATGCTTGCGGCATGATGTAGCAGATATGAAAATTTCACATGGTTCAAAAAACCCCCAAAAGAATACTCAATGCATTAAGAAAAATCCGTTGGAAGATATTAAATACAGAGACCTCAGCTGTGGGTCTGGAAGTGCCTGCCCACAGGATCACTAGGTCGCAGGGGGGTCTTCGCAGGGGGGTCTTCGGGGGCAGTGTTGCCGTCTGCTTGTTGGAACCGACTGTCTTAGGGTTTGACTGTTCAGCACTCTTGGAGGTAGGGTGCTGCTCTGACTCAGTCCTGCCATTTCTCTGATGTCTTCTAGAGAAAACGAGGGGTTTTTCCTCTCTTTTGTTGCGAGCCCAAACTAGAACACACATAATTACGTTTTTATTTACTTTCCAGGCTGCTGTGGCAGGCCCAGGCCTATGCATCAGGGCCCGAAGCGCAGCAACAGCAGCCTCAGGAGGGGAAGGACCCACTACTCAAGGACCCGTTCTATCCGCTCCTGCTCCACGCTAAAGGCGGCCGGCGGCGCCGCTGCCCGGCTCCCCCGCGGGCTCCCCCAGCCGTGAGGCGGCCGGCGGCCGTTCCTGGGAAAGCCAGCGCCTGTCCCCAGACCCGCCGCGGCTCCCTCTGCTCCACCGCAGCGGGCGGGCGGCCACCCCGCCCCGGAGCGGGGCCTGCCCAGCCGGGGCAGAGGCCGATCCTAGCGAGGCCTGGGGTGAGGGCGGGCCCGCGGCGCCGCCTCCTCTAGGAAACGGGGGCGAGAGCGGGAGCCGGGGGGTACACGGGGACGACACGCGACGGGGCACAGGGGCCCGCGGCAGCGCCCTCCCCCGCCGCCTCCCCCTCCAGGCAGCGCTGTGAGATGCCAGAGCCCTCCTCCGCGCCCGGCCCTGCCGAGGGAGCCCGCCCCGCCGGCGGCTCCTCCTCCTCCCCCGCCGCCGCTCTGCCAGCAGCCAGTCGGGCCTGAGACCCGCGCCCGGCTGCGGGGCCTGCCCTGAGCGCCGGCGGAGGGCGGGCAGGGGAGCGGGGGGGACCAGCACGGAGAAGCCCCGGAGACCGAGCCCGCCGCGGCACATGAGCTGACAGGATCCGTACCCGCTCCCCTCCGCGCAACAAAGACTGGGGAGCCCCTCTGCCCGCCGCGGGACGGGGCGGGGCGGGACGGGGCTGCCATGGGACCCTGAGGGCCGGCCCCCACAGGTAAGCGGCGGCCCTGACGGCGGTTGCCCGCCCGCCTCACCTGGCGCGCGAGGCGCCCCCCCACCTCGCGGGCGGGGCGGGGGTTTCACCCGGGCGGGGGCGGCGCGGGAGGGGGGGGCGGGCACCCCGCTTCCTTCCCTTCCCCCCGATTTGTGCTGGGGTGACTTTGTAAATCTTGGGGTTTGTTGCCCCCCCCCCCCCCTCCGCGTGCGGTGTTACCGGGGGGCTGTTTGTTCTTCCGCGGGCCGCAACCCCGGCTCTGCGCGCGCCCCCCCGCCCGGGGCTCCGCGTGGCGGGGGGGGGGGGGGGGGGGGGGGGGGGGGGGAACGACCCGCCGCCCTCGCGTCTCGCGCGCCCCGGCCGCCTTCCCCGCGCGTGCAGGGCGGGCGCCGCCGCGGCGGGGCGGGGGGTCTCCGGCGGGCGGGGCGGGGGCGGCCGCGCTCGGGTGCCGAGGGCGCGGGGCGGGGGGGGGGCGCTGGCGCTGCCCGCAGACCGCCGGTTGTCCCCGCGCGGGGGTTCCTGCCCGGCGGGCAGCCTCGTTCGCCTCCGGTGCCTTCGTGTTACGTTCATGTTACGGCGAGCAAACAGTTACTGCCGTGCGGTTTTGTGCAGTGACCCCCCCTTCCTTCCCCTTCCTTCGCCCATAACCCCCACCCCCACCCCCACACCCCCCTTATGGACCAAGGCGTACTGACCGACCTTTGTCGCTGTTAAGAAGAATATTAAGGTGATTTTTTTATTATTATTTTTTTTTGTCGAAGCGCCATCCCGCTTACGAGCTGCTTTTCCCAAGCCAGATCGCTGCTGGCGATGGTAGGCAGCCCCCTCCCACCCGGGACTTGTCCACCGGGACAGTGGCTGCTGGAAGTTGTTGACAGCGGCGGGGGCGCGCACATGTGCCACACGCGGCCGAGGTTTACGGCTGGAAACTCCCGGTTGGAGCCCATGGAGCGCCATGGGGACACCCGCCGCTGGGTGAAAATTATCCCGGCAAGGCTGGTGTCTGAAGCTTTTTCTGGTTTGGGGAGTACTTCTTCCCGGTTTTGCTGCGTGTGGGTGCTGAGAGTGTGGTGCACTGGGGATGTAGGGGTCAGGAGGAGTTTGTGGGTAGCAGAAAGGGGTCCTAGGGACGTGGGCTGGGGGTGCAGGAGGGACTTGCAGGGAGCTGTGGTGGCACAGGGACAGGCAGGAGGTTGGAGAAGAGCGGGCAGAGGGTGAGCAAGAGTGATGGGAATGGGGGGCTGTGGACAGCCTGGGCAGGGGGCTTGGTCCCGCAAGTGCTCTCCCCTCTTGGTGTATATGGCACAGTGCAATGCTGCTGAAGAGAATGGATTTATGTTTGAGGGTTTTCTTTTTTCTTTATTTTCTTCAATTTGTTTTTTGGTTCATGACCCTTTCTGCTGTGGTAAGAAAATAACCTGTTCCTGGGCACGGCTAGCATGTTTCTTTATATGCCAAGTGGCTGCCTGGCTTGAGTCTTAGCACAGGCGCCCGTTAACCCTGGCTCTGTCCAACTGGAAGTGTCCCTGGGAAGGAGTCTTCCCCTGCACGGTCATGCATGGTTATCTTGGCTTGTGAGGGCACAGAAGAAACCACAGTTCCCTTTCAGAGGGAGGTGTTGGGCTGGACTTGATAATTGTGCTAGATCTCTTCTCTTTAAGTCAAAATTAAGCTTAGGTAAAGCTACAAGGTGAGGAGAAGCAACCCATCTGTTGCCCTCTGGGTGTCTGGTGCCTGTGAGGGCAGAAACAGCTCCGGTGAAGCCATTTGGGTTCAAGGTGGTGGGGCAGGACCATGGTTCAAGCAGTCAGAAACCGAACACACGCCAGGGAAGGCAGCAGGGAGAGAGGAAACTGAGGGTGTGTAGCAGCTTCTGGTGCAACCAGTGTGTCCCAAGACATTTCACTGCTCCTCTTGCTGCAGGCTTTGGAAAGAAAGGGAGTGCATGAGCGAGGAGGTTGGGTAGATACTGCTGTTTGCCTCAACTGTTCAAAGACTACCAGTCTGCCCACTCATGCTACCCCCACCCCAGCATTTTTAAGCAGTGGCATTCGGGTCCTTGTCGGTGTCCTTTGGGTGAACCAGATTTGCCAGTTTATGCATATCTTCATGCAGACTTGGACCTGGGGTTTATTTTTAATGAAAGCCATGAATCTTATGTAGTGTGATTTCAGTTAAAGGAGCTAATGCTCTAAACTGAGGCAAAACTGTGAAAGCAGCCATTACTGATTTTAATTGCTCTTTTTTCCCCAACCCCTTCTTTTTCTAAGATTCCTGTCCTGACTCCCCTCCCTTTGTGGATGTTTCTTGGTTATGGTGGGAAATGGAAGGGAATTTAGAGCTAAGAATGTGACTAGTTTTTAATGTAACCAGTTCTGTCACGAGGGCCTGGACTGGGACCCTGACAGTTTGTTTCATGTGGGTCATTAGCTGCCGTGGAAGACTAATGACTGTGGCTGAGAACTTGTGTTTTCACAAATAGGAGAAAAGGCTGGCTTTTCCCCAGAGTGGATGGGATGTTTCAAGTGAAAGTTAGTTCATCTGTCCCTTCCCTTCAAAAAAACGTACAGCACACTTTTGAAACTGAGTCATGAGGTACAATTTATTTCGAATATTTTAGGTTTATTATGAATTTGATGTACTTTGGCCACATGCTCACTGGAAACTGTAAGACAGTCTTGTTCCGATTTGCCCTCTCTGGGCTCGAGAAGGTGATGAGGGAGTTTCCTTGCTGCAGCCCTTTTGGATCTGAGCAGAGCAGAAGTGTCTTAAAAGGGTCGTGACAACTGCTGTACAATCCCCTCTCTGCAGAGGTGGTAGAGGAGCAACATAAACTGTCCAGCCCCGTCTTTCTGGGCAGCCGTTCCTGACAGGGGTGAGCTGGTAGCAGGTGAGGTTGGAAATGGGAAGGGGTGGAATATTTTGATGCCTTGTGCTCTGGACAAACTGGGAAGGGAGTGTGCGAGGCTCTTGTCCCATCAGCCAAGCTTGTGTCGAAGGCTGTGCTGCCTCCCCCCTGACAGACCAGCATTACCTTTTGACTCTCTCTGAGCTGTGCTTCTTGAGAGATGTAGCACAGGGTTGGATATGTGGTGTGTGGAGGGCAAATTCCCTCCAAAGTCACTGTCATGGAAGTCATAACATGGATGTGTAGATTCAGGGGTGATTATTAGTGTCTGATGACCTGGCCAGGATTATATCCCATACACTTGGTTCTTGCTTCAGGGTGAACCGAAAGGCTGTTGAAAATGTTTCTGGTAACTGCAAATAGGTGCAAATGTTAATCACTTGAAACAAGTCCTTAAAAATAAGAACAGACACTGATGCAGGCTATAGGCAGGAGAGTGAAAGAAGAGCTGCTATTTTTTGGGGTGTATTTTTAAAATCTCGTTTAATCCTGCATGTATGATTTTGTGAGAGACCCAGCAGCTCCAGTAGTTTATTCATTTATTTAAAACAGCTTTGTAGTTCACCTTGAAAACCACTTCCTGCCATATGGTTATATTATTTCCCTATGCCACGTTTTTTGCTAATTATCAAGACCATTTGCTTTAAAATAGGTGTTTTTAATTTCGCAGCCTTGTCTGCCTCTCCTGCTTGATCCTGCCCTGGAGTCAAGAGGTTGTGTCTGTTCATTCTCCATGGCAACAGGCTGTGATTTACTTATTTCAATTTAATTAAAAAGCAGCTATCAATTTCTAGGCATCTTATATGTTCCTTAAATTAGAAAAATATCAGTGGATCAGTCTCCACAACAGATCAGCTAACCTCAAAAATAAAATTCTGACCATGAGCCACCAATTTCTTTCCAAGTCTATCCCCTTTAGAAGAGTTTAGGAGAGAGCAGAGTGCCGTGGCCTGTCATCAGGTGGAGCAGATGAGGGCAGCTGGACTGGGGCTGTGGTAGGAGTCGAGTTCTGGACTCCTGTAGTGTTGCTGATAACATTGGTGTGCCAGTATAAACCACAGGGCTACCTGTTCAAGCCCATTAGGTTGCCTCTCTCCTCCTGCTGTTGTGCAGCTGTTGGGAAATTTTGTGGCTTGATGGGTTGGCGTGGACATCCCAGACCTTGCCTGAAAAGGGGTTTCTGGGTTGTGTGCTCTGTGTGTAGACTCCCACTTGCTGGGGCAGGTGCTTTCTGCAGCAGCTACATATGCTGAGCCATTTTTAGGGCTAGTGTGAGGTTGTGATGCTTTTGCAGGCTTGGATGAAAAGGGCACAAGTATCAGTGGGCACAAACATCTGTACTTGCTGCAGTGAAAATGCAGAAAATGGCAGTTCTGCTAGAAATGTTACTGTGTTTATCAGCTCTCCTCATATGAGAGATTTTGCAAGTCCAAATCCTTTGTGTTGCGTTTGATTTTTTGCTCCATCTTGAAGCCTGTCTGTTTTTTGATGTGTGCGCGATACGGCTTTTGGGTTTAAGCTAGTCACAGCACAGAAGCCCACAATGCCTTGTTGGTTTAAGCATGCCTGGTATTTGTATGCAGGCTAGAAATGAAGGCCTTAATCCTAAATTAGTTTTCTAAGCGCTGTGGTTGTACAAATACTAGTTTGTGTTAGTCAGGGATAAGGAAATGCATAAGCAATGACAGGCAACTGTTGGCTAAAGAGGGGATGGTATTAGGTAAGGACCTTGGGGGTGGATGAAGGAGTGTGGTGAATTTACTACCCTACAGGTATTAGGTTTGGTAGTAAATGGACGGAGTGGAACCAGCATAATTAAGGAGTGCCAAAATTAACACTCCTTTTTGTCTTCAATACCAACACCCCAATTCTTAATAGAATTATTTTCCCTTGAAGGGATTCAGGTGACTCAGCCTTTGGAGTACTAGTGTGCTGGTGGTGTTTTCTTGCTAGGAGAAGCTGGGCCTGCTGAGTTGTCGAACCAGACTCGGGTGCTATTTCTGGGCTCTGCTAATGTGTGGAAGAAGAAAAGTTGGCCATGCATTTTTATTAAGCCTTAAGGAGCAGTTATAATCAGAAGAGAGCCTGCACAAAACTGCACTTTTAATTTTTTTTTTTCCCTTTAGTGTTGCTACTCTGCTTTTTCAAACTCACTGCTGGCGATTTGAACAACAGATGTGGGTTCTTGCTTCTCCTAGCCCTGCCAAAGCCCGCAAGGTTATGGCAGAAAATGTTGGACTCTCTCCTGGCTTGCTGATCTTTAGCAATTAAAATTTCTAGCTGCAGGTTCCTGGTGAGCATGCACCAACTGGGAAGACCCTCTTTGAGCCTGTGAGGTTATCAGTTAAGCATGTGTTTACTCGTAAAGCGAGCATGTTTGGTCTATGGGATGCTGAGCGGTAAATCTGAAATCTCATGATGCTGTTCCTAATAAAAACAGAATAAACCAAAGCAAAACCTCAAAGCAAGCTTTTGTTTGATACTGTATTTAAGTAGATACATTCAAGGAATTTATATCCAACTGGTAACATCCTTAATTCGTTATTACTGCTTTTACTGGAGCACAGGCATGATCTGTATTCTTTAAGAGTTCATCTGTTCCTCTTGCTTATCCAGCTTTGAAGTAGACCTTGCTGATATTAATTTCTGCATAGCCTGTAACCTCATCTATAAAATGAAGGGAATACTTCATACAGGCAGCTGTGAAGTTACATTTATTGTCTGTAAATTGCTTTTAGTAATTGAGCAGAGGAGGTGGAGAGGAATAAAGACAGTGAAGTAATATGTGTTTGTTTTTGTTTTTGTGTTTTTTAATCAAAAAGAACTGCATTATTTTTGTTCATCTGATGATGTAGAAGCTGATAGGGAAAGAAAAATGCTTTATCAAGAGCACCCTGAAACTAATTGTTAAGTTTGTAATGAAAACAGACATTTCTGAGCATAGTGATGAAGGCAGCCATCTTGTTTAATAATAACAGAGTCCAGTTTAAGAATAGGTACAATTATTATTGGAAAACCTGCAGTACTTCTTGTATTTCTGTCTGGTTTGGGTCTGCTCAGTTTTAGTGTCATTCATTACCTACACGGCTGTCTTCAGCATCCAATTCGGAAATGTTGTTGTAGGTAGAGCCTAAGATTATTGGCAAACACCTCTATTGCAGGCTTTTCAGCTGGGCCCCTTGTTTTATGCTGACTGGTAAGCCCGTGAAGAACTAGGTGAAGCCTCAGTTTCACTTGGGTAATGATGGATTTTCTTGCTGCGATTGAACCAATCTAACTATGTGTTGTTGGTCGTGCCTTGCTCGTGGCTCTGTGGCCATTATTGCTTGCCTTATGCCGGCTCTGGTGCTGAACAGATCCAGCTTCTTCAGTGTTTGGAAAGCTGACTTGCCCAAAAATATAAAAAAGTGAATAGTTTTCTCCTGGGACTGAGAGCGGAACCTGCTCACCAGGTTTAGGCTCGTATCGGAGCTACCGCACAGGAGGGGCGAGATTTGTTTTGCCGGCGGTGAAAGGTAGGGAATGAAAGAAAGGTGGAAACGGGGCCCCGCTTTTCTGGCAGCAGTGAACTGTTAGCCTGGTTCAGCTGTAATGTGAAACCTCACCCTCAGCCTTCATTTTCAGGTCCCTCCCTTCCCCTCTCATTCTTTCCTCGGGATATACTCGCGTGCCTCCAGATGCTGACTCTGTTCTCAAGCAGTATTTTCAAAAGGGGGAAAAAGGGAAAAGGTTGAGTTCCACTGCCTCTGCAGCAAGAGACATACCACAGGTCCCGAGAGCCGCTTGCTAACAGCATCTTGCTATGAGCCTAAGAATTATTGTTGTTATTATTAGGCTGATATATTATTATTATTATTAAAGGGCTCAAAAATAGTAGCTGTAACCCTCCCCTATAAGAGGGCAAAAGGAGACTGCCTGAGGAGATAGCTGTGGGCAGAGTTTGGGAAAGAGCTTCCCTACATGTGGTGATGGCGGCTGTTTGGACTGAGGCCTTGGAGTTGGTGTGACCAGGTGGTCCCCGAGGCCTGGGGTAAATGGCAAGGGCAGGGAAATGTCCAGAGAGTTTCCTGCACACCTGTGGCGAGCCAGGCTTGAAGTTGGGTACCATGGCAGCAGGAGGAAGTCTCTCCGTCTCTGAACTGTGACTTAGAGTTGCTCCAGGTGCTGCTGCCTAACTAATTTGCAGGCACCAGCAGGAATTGGGAAGGCCTTGTGGGACACTGCTGTGGTATTGCAGAACGGTGCCATCTTGCTCCGGGGATGCGATGAAGCCAGGGTTGTGCTGAAGCTCAGACTGTGGGAGCTGGCCAAGGCGAACTTTGCTTCTGCTGACCAGTGTGAACAGCATTTCTGCTTTGGCTTTGCCGTTGATGGGTCAGTGAATCTGCATCAGCCCTTGCTGACTGTAGGGAGGGGGGATGTGTCACCGAACGAGATGCATGCCCAAGCATCTACTTAGCAGGGGCATGGTGTGGGTCAGAGTGCGCATTTGGGAGACTGCATGGAGGCATCTGTTGGCCTAGTGATTGCTTTACAGCTAAAGGAGCAGATACTGTGTCTGTCTGGTGAATTTTATACAGCATGAAAGTGAAGATGATGTCAGTGAAGAGTAGTGTGCCAGAGGCAGCAGGATGCAGTGAGCCTATGCATGTGTGGACTGACTGAGCGGCTGTACTAGCAGGAGGGGCAGGTTGCAGTTGGTGTGGTGCACAAATTAGAAATGTTTGTGCAGCCATTTTCAAATAAGAAAAGTAGTAGAGAGGGACAAGGAAAGTTGCTTCAACTTGAGGGTTGTTATAGATTTGTTTCATGCTGTACTGCAGTTGATCGGGGGTTTTTTTAAGCATTTAAGGCTAAATTTTTCTCATTGGTATGTGAAGACATTATGGCAAGAGAAAGATTATTGTAGGGTTGTGTTGCTTTGCATGGTAAGATTGTACACTGGGTGGCTGTTACAGTGGATTTGTGTTCCAAGGATGGAGTGAATTAAAGGAAGAACCAGTGTATTGATACTAAATAATGGTGCCACTGGAGATGTTGAGCACAAAGTGTCTTTGTTTTCAAGGTTATGGTTTGTTTTTTTTTTTTTTTTAAATCCGACACACTTGTAAGCCAGCTGCAATATTTTTTTTCAAAAAGACATATTTATAAGAGAGGCGGCCATATAGAAAATGCTCTAAGTAATCTCATTGCAAAGTGTGTTTTTCTTCCATCCCCTTGCACATGCTTGCAGCCTCTGGGGAAGATGTTAGTGAAGGAGCTGGATAATCAGGGTCTTCTCCAGAGCTGCCATTGTTCTGATTGATGTCGTGGGTATTAGCTGGGGGATGTGTACAGATGCATAGGTTGGCTGGGGTTTCATCTCTGCGGTCTTCCTTTCTGTCACTCCTCCTGGATAGAGATATGTATCCTGGCACTTTTGTCTTCCACCTAGATCTCTTTCTCATCTCCTGTAAATACTGGCTGATTATTTTTTTTTGTTGCTTTTCTGGCAAATCTTCAATTGTGCTTGTAATGGGTGACTCTCCTCCTGTGCAGCTTAACCAGGCTCATGATGATGGGCATTCCTGTAAGGCAGTCTTTTCCTGAATCTTTTTGCTGAATTTTCATGTGATCTGCCCAGTCTGGGGACTTCTCTGCTGTTGTGTTGGTTGCTCTAGCGAAGATCCAGGTACCGTAGCTGACTCTAGCAATGCTCCAGCTTCCATGTGGAGTGCGAAGGAATGCAGTGAGAAGCAGCCGTTCCAGGGTCCTGTTTGTCCTCAGACTGGAAATGCTGAGGGCACATTAGAGTTCCTGTGTAGGACTGCAATAATTAAATAGTGCTGGTGGGAGAGGGAGTAGGAGATCATGTGATGGTCACTTCAGATAGATTAACAAAGAGGGGCTATTACGGTGCCAGCAGAAGACATCCTTCTGTGGAGGTTCCTAGCCAGGAAATATTTAAAAAAGCTGTTCCAGAGAGTGAGAGGAAAGCCTGATAGGTCTGTGCTATAATTAATTGCCCAGATACGACTGGAGGAGCAGCTTGGAGAAGGGAGCTCATATGTGAGCCGGGTGTGGCGTAGAGAGGGAAATGGGAATTTCCTGACTTCGGTTTGCAAAGCTCAAGTGTAGAAGGAATTTTAGACATAATAGGTGGAAAGAAGGACTAAAATTAATAGATAGTTCCATTTTTAGTTTTTTTTTTTTCTTTGCACTGCACGCTCCTTGCTAGTGTTAGTTGAACATCAATTGAAGCGGTACAGAGTATGCTTGGGAACTGGAGACATTAAGCAGAAAGAGAGAGTGAATCTGATTAGCTCTGCTTTTCGTGCATTAAGCAGAAAGATGGGCTGAAATGTGATTGCAAACAGATAATAGCAGCAGGCTCCTGAGGCACCACCATGACCCAGCATATGGGGTGATGGATCTAACCATGCCATAGAACTGTTTCTTGTAATAGAAGCTGCTTGTTTTTATGTTGCGGTTTCTGTTGTACTTTCTAATTATCCTATTCATTGCTGTCTGCCATTTTGAGCCTGGCCACGTGGGATGGCTCAGCCCCCTGGAATGTGTGCTCTGTTGAGCACTTCTGCCCTGAATAGTAACTGTAGCTCTGGTAGCCAAAGGGTGGGAGGGAAGAGGTGCCAAGGCTTGAGAGTCCTAGCTATTTCCCCCCCTATTTCCAAGAATAATGGAAGTAACAGCTGCTGCTTTTGCCACGCTGAGAAAGATGAGTACTAGTGTGGTCTGTAAAGCTTTTCCCTCTGGAAGTGCGAGTATTGGGGTTTATTGGGAGAAGGTTCCCAGTGACTTGAAAAAAGGGGCATCTATCAGTACCACTTAATAAATAAAAGCTGGCTTTGCTACACCAGCCACTTTCTTAGCAGAGATCCCAGAGCCACTCCCAGTCTGTGGCCTCTCTTCCACATGGAGCAAAAGCAGCAGAGAAAACAGGTTGGCAGAGACTTGGCTGGTGCAGGCTGGAATTGATACTGCTGATAGAGCATCCAACATCCCGGCATACTGCTGGGGGCCGTTTTCTGTGTTGATGTGGTAATCCCCCACAAAACCTGCTTTCCCTTCTCTCCACCCAAGGCTTTCGTTGATAGCCTAAAGAACCATTTTCAAATCTGGTGTGGGTTGGGGGAATGCAAAGGGAGTGGGAAGAACAGAGGTCTCCCTAAAATGTCTGGACAGTAGCATAGTAGTAAGAAGCTCACACATGTGCGTATGTATGTATGTATTTTAAGGCCAGAAGGGGTGGGTCAGACTAGTGTTTCTGTGACCTTTTCTCAACTGTGTCTTGCCTTTCCTGCCTGCTGTCTCTCCTGGCCTGTCAGGGGACTTCCACTTCCTTCCTGCTGACCTGCTGGGCTGCAGGCAGCCTCCCTGCCCTTGTGGCAGCTCCCAGCTCTGGCTCTGAGCCCAGGCTAATAATCCCGACAGATTTTACTGGCTTGCTCTGCTCCATGCCTTGCTGTAAGGGACATGGTGTGTGAGGTTGTGGTTTGCATGACTTCTAGCATCACACTGGCCCTGGGATTCCACCCGCCGGCATTTGTGTGAAACCCAAACCCTTGTAATAAGCACTGGCTGAGCCTCTGGTAGAGCCTGGCTTTGCTCAGCAAGGCCTCTTGTGTCCCTACCTGCAGGTGATCGGCTAGCACAGATGTCACCCAAACACACCTCCTGATTGTCTCTGGCCGTCCGGATGATTGCCAGCAGTATGAGGTTTGGGTGGAAGTAGGAGGTGTTGATAGCTGGGAAAGGAAAAATTCATCAGGTACCAGAGAGGGTAATGAAGATCTCTTCTCACCACTCTTCCCACGCATCAAAGCACACTTTAAACAAACAACAAAAAAAAAGCATTCATCTTTGACCCCCATTAATGACTGGCTTGGTCTGTGTAAGAGTTTTATGAGTCTGCCGGTGCTCCCAAAGAGTTTAATTATTTAGAGCATGAGGTGGAATTTTGTGTTTTCACTGCTGATGGTCCAGGGTTCAGGCCCTGATGGGCCGGAGGGTTGGTTACAAAGGCAGTCTGGCTGGGTGTGCAACTGCTTGCTCTGAGGAGCCTGAGGGAGGCATGAGCTGCAGTCTGCAGTCCTTGTTAGGGCTGGGAGCATATCTTGCTCTCATTGTGTGAGCTGCACGTGACTCTGCCATGTCGAATTCAAAGTCTGTGTCCTTAATCTTGAGGGTACTTAATGGTCCAGACCCGAGATACCTTAAATGAGTACCTGAAGCTGCTGGGTGGGCACACTTGGGGCAGATCTTGCTTGTTGGTGAGCCTCCCAGTCAGTGGTAGAGGCTTTAGGGGCTGGTGTAAGGCTCTGGCAGCAATATCTGATTTATCAGCCCTGGGCTACAGGCCCTTCCCATTCCCCGTGGTGGCGTGCCTTTGCCTGCCTTTTTTCTGCTAACAGCCCCCTCCCGTTTCCCCCAGCTCCCGCTCTGCAGTGTAGCAACTGCTTTTCCTACTGTACAACTCCATCTTCAGCCTGCTGCTCACTTCCCTTTGCAGTATGTCAGCTTGTTCTTGCCTTCTCTACTTTTCCCTATCCAGCTCTTCTCTACTGTTAATCCTCCCAAGACTTGTGAACACAGAACAGATGTAAGAAACAACCAGGCAACTGACTGAGGTGCCCCGAGACCTCTGTGCAGCTCACGTTTCCAAACAGGTGGTTGGCCAGCTAGACCAGGAGTATTTCCCTGCTGTCATGCTGACACTTCAGCCAAATTTCCACTTCTAGTGGGAAGGTGTCTGGCTTCAGGCTGGTTGACAGGGATGTGGGCTGATCTGACAAGTCAGGTGGCCAGGTGGAAGGATCATACTGGTGATGCTTGCTGCCTGGTTGCTGCTGGAATGGGTAAATTCCTCTTGGGATTGTGCTGCATTGGTGGGTCCTGAGGGCTTGCAGTGCTCATCAATGCAGAAATGGAACAGTGGCAACTGTTCAATGCAAGACTGTAAGTGGAGGGTTGTTTTACAGCAGAAGTGGTTGATACTGGTGGATCTGGGTTTGGCTGATAGCAAAATAAATTTATGGGCAGACTGGAAAGCCTTGTATAATGTGGAAGGTTCACACTGTATTTTTTTGTACCGTGGCTGTTGATAATGAAAATGCCTATCACAGCAGACACCAAGCTAGTGTGTTGCCTGGTGTGTTGCTGCTTCTGAAGCTTAGATCTTTGTGCATGCTTGGGTTCACTTCTGTACTCTGCCTGCTGCTGTTTCTTACCGCCTGAGCTCAGGGACCACTTGAACCTTCACCTTCTTGCATCTGCTCTACTGCCATCTCCTGATAACGTGCCTGGTCTCTTGTTTCCTGCTGTCGCAAGGGCCTGCATAGGCTCTTGGTTGCATGCCAATGGGCTCTTCATGCTGTCCCTATTTACTCTGGTTTATCTCTTCCCACTCCTTTCCATATTCCTGTTTCATTTCCTTTGCTATGGGTTTAACGTTCCAGGTTGTGTTGGGAGACTGGGTTGAGCCAAGATGGCAGAAAGAGGGTGGAGGGGAAGAAGGGGCTTAAACTGCTATATAAGAGTTTCTGCCATCAACTCAGTCTTTAATCTGTTGGTTATTATGGACCTAGCTTAATCAACTGGATCTGCTAGACAAACACCAGGTGATCTGTGTCCTGCCTCCATATTCTACTCTGTTTTTCTATTTTTTCTTTTTTCCTGAAAATTAATAGGATTCTGCCCTTTGATGATTAAACATCGCCTGGAGTTTTGGAATGGATCAGATGCGTCAATCAAATGTTACCACATTGCACCCAAAGAGAGGAATGCCATCCAGCTGGGGGTAGGGTCTGATTTTTCTTTGCCCCCATCAGTGTCTAGAATTATTGGAAACCTTTTTGTGTTTTTAAATGCAAGAATTTTTAGTAGAAAGTATTAGTTTTCAAATTTAATTACTTTATTGTGTGAAAATTTGCTTTTTTTATTGGTATGGAGCAATGTTGTGCCTCTTTATATTCAAAATATTAATAATCTTGAAGCCTTGGTGGGCTTTAGTAAAGAAAACATTTCAGTAACTATGTCAAATATTTTGGGAGGAAAATTTTGTGTTTTAAATGAAAAGTAAATCTATTCTGATTACTAAGAAAGATGAAAATAATTTAACTTTTTTCAGAAATGTAAAAGTTCAGGTAATTTGTTCAAGTTCTAGAAATTGACGTAAAACAGACTAATGCCTCTGTACAAACTGTTCCCCTTGCAACAGGGGAGAGGAGGCGAATAGATCAGTAGGAAGCAGCATCTCTTTGAGTATTACTTATGGGTACTTGGCCAGGTGGCAGCAGGTACAGCATGAGACCTGGAATGAAACAAAAGGTTGCGGGGAGAATGTGAATCTGGAGCCTCACATGGGCTTAAAGCACAGGTTGCAGCCCAAGCGGCAAACTGAAGTGGATTTTTGGCTCCCTTCCACTTGCCTCTGCACAGCTACCCATTATCCTCTTGCTGGTATGCCACTTGGCTGTTTCAGCAGAGATGCTGCAGAGACAAAACACTTATCTGGCTCTCAGAAGTGGGATGGACTTTCCAGGTCAGGCATGAGAAGATGTGTTAGGGTTTGCGTCCAGAAGTAATGCTGTTCCAATGTTGCTCACTTGAAATCCGAAGGGCCTTATGCTTCATGTCTATTTCCTGTTCTTGTTAAAATTGCTTTTGCTTTAGAAACCAAGGGTCTAAAAGCTGAGGGGTTTGACAGAGCGTGCTGCAGAATGATTCTTTTCTCCTCAGTGTGTAAGTTTCCTGAATGAATGATTTTGAAGTAAAGTAGGATTTCCCTGCAGAGCCTGCCTCTGTTAAGTCTTTAGACTGTCACAGCAACAGCGAGACTACTAGTACAATATTAATAATTTATGTGTCCCCCTTATTTTGGACCTTTGTCAGTCGTTTCAGCCTCGGCAGGCTGGGAGAGATGAGAAGAGCACGTGTAAGTTTTGCTGCTGTTCTCTCTGTATATGTTCTCAGGGTAGGCAAAAGATTTTGGTCTCCAGAGAATGTCTATCTGGAACCTTTTAGCAGTGCTAAATTTACAGAAATAATACCAGAAAATAGCATAATGGTGTCTCATTTCAGTCATCTCTGCATAGGATTGTACTGCTTTCATTGGATGTCTGCAACAAGTGTGGTTCAGATGTTCCTGGGCTTTGCCTGGTTGCAGTAGGTGAGGGGGAGGTGAACCTTTTATGGGTCCCTCCTGCGGGATGAGCCCAGCCAGGGTTTTGCTGCGTGTGTATAATCAGCCCCAAATGTTTTTGTGCTGCTGCAGCTGCACATAGCTTTCTTCAAAACTGGGCTTTGTGTCCTTCTCTCCCTCACACTCTTCTAAAGGGAAGGAGATGGTCAAGTAGTTTGTGTGTTTCCTGAGCAGGTCTTGCTTGAGGTGCGGAGTAGAAGACACTCTGAGCCAAATGAAAATGGGCCTTCAGAAATGAGGCTGACTAGAGGATGTCGCCAGAGAATTCAGTCAGCTGGTTTAAATACAGTGTGTTAGTGAATTCTAGAGTTAACTGTTGCAGGCTTGCACTTGGTGTTAGCAGTCATCTGAACACCTTCTAGCTTGGCTGTCTGCTGGGTGCTTCTCATCAAATCCTGTTGGAAGCACAGCACTTTGTTTTGGGGAGTTTTGAGGGGCCGCTGGTGTGGCGTGCATGAACTAGTTGATGTTTTTTGGCGAGTCTGTGTTCTTGCAGGCAGGTCCTGAATGGTTTGAGTCAGATCAGTCTACTTTGAGTGTATTTAGCAAGCATGTTGGTAGTTTGCAGGAAGTTGTAGAGTTAGCTCCGATCTGTTGCTCGTGGTCCAAAGTGGCTGATTCACCCCAGACAATGGAGGACCCACAGGTTCTGTGCTGCTGGGTCATGGATGGATGGCACAGTCTTGAGAGAGGAGAGTGTTCTGCAAAGAATTTAATCTGTGTGTTAAGCCTGAAATAACTTTACTGAGGAAAGACAGATTTCTAGAGGAACTGTTGGGGGAAAACTAATGTTTCTGTAAAACTGGATTATATTGTTTCAAATTCTGTTTTTGAATGTCTTGGCTTGGAAAAAAATTTGGCTCAAAAATTGTGTGTGTGCAGAAGGATCTGCAGAAAAATTAATGGATAAAAAGAAACTTGGCTTGATTGTTTTGTGTTGCATTCATTAAAAGATCTTTTCATTTGAGACTGCTTTTTTTGCCATGGTTTGTACCTTTGTAGTTCAAACATACTGTCCTCCTGGATCCTCTGTTTTGTTAAGTCTCCCTGAGAGCTTGTATGTGCAGTTTGCAGAAAACAAGATGTGACCAAGTTAAGGTTTCTTAAACTTAAATTTTAATACTTAAAGCACAGTACCAAATGGCTTGGCTGCTGGTGAATGGTTATAGTTCAGAAACTAAGATGCCCTGTTGAACTTCAGATGTCTTGGTTGCAACGAGACTTGTTTTTTTCTTTTTTGACTGATAAGGGGCTACAGCGTTACTCCTGGCTCTAGACTTTTGTGCTTTGTCTGATATATGTGTATTGGTAACAAAAGACTTTGCAAAGCAGCACTGATTTCTTCTGCAAAATGGAGAGAATTGGGAAGCTGAGTTGGAAGACTCCTTTCCCTCCTCCCCCCCCCCCCCCCCTTACAAGAAGTTACTTTAAATAGGGAGCTGTTCAGCAGGTTGCAAACAGAATTCTATAATAAGATCTCTGTTCGCTCTCCCTACTTCTTCACATGCAAAGTTGTGGCTGTAATTACATGACAGCTGCCCTCTTGGCTGACATGCAGCAGATTGAACTGGGGATCTCCAGAGCTAGAAGTGTGAGCTGCTACTCTGTGAGCTGAAGCTCTATAGCTGGAGGCTGTAATGATCTATATCCTTCATGACTGATGTAGAAGGGAGCTGCAAAAAGCACTTGCTGAGTTATGGTGCATACAGGATACTCACTGTGTTCATGGTTACTTCCTGGGTGTAGTGGAAGCTTTCTCTGAATGGTTTGTGATAATTGTACAAACTGTTGTCAACTCATGGTGCTTTAAAATGACAGTCCATTTTGAAGCCTTTCTACCTTAAATAAAATAACTTTACTAGCCTGTTAGTCAGCCACAGACATTTGTGCTGTATGTGTATGTTATAATGAGTGAGGGACCCTGATGTTACTGAAGTCCTTCGACTCTAATGCACTGTAAGTAATTATTGCCAATATTAAGTGCAATATGAAAAATTTGACAGTACCCATGATGTTTTAGACAAATTTGCCTTTATGCTTTGCCATTACAATAGGTTTTTCATACATGGCACCATGGGAGCTTTGTAAAAGCAAAGGAAGGAGAAGCTGGAATTGTTGGAATCTCTCCTGTTTCCCAAGGACCAGGAAAACCTGAGCAGTGCCAAAGTTTGTCAGGCTGAGGAAAAATGAAGGGAAGCAGAACCATATGGAGCTTCACGAGTAGTGTCAGCCGTGGGTAGCTTCTGCAACCAGTGTTGTGGGAGAGGGGGAAGTGTGTTACGAGTTGAGACATTAATTTTGAACTTTGTGATGTTTTTAACACCTCGTTTCCCTCCCATCCCCAAACAAACAAACAAACAAAAATACCCCCCCCAAAAACGAACCCAAAAGGGAGATAGGCATCTGCTAGCTTTAAATGGGGCAAAATACGCGTTCCTGTCAATCTGCACAGTTCAAAACCAAGCTGATCTTTCCCCCATTAAAAAAACATAAAAAGGAAATCTTTAAGGGAGGCAATTGAACACTGAATAAAGTCAAAACTGAGGCAGTCTCTCAGACCTGACGCTAAGTTAGTGCCAGCCCAGTGTGTCAGAAACTTACTTGATACCATATATATTATTAACAGAGACATCCTCTGCTGTAAATTAAGATAATCTCCATATGTGTTAGGTCATGTCAAATTACACAAGTCTGACCATACTAAATCATGATTTCATTGATGCCCTCCACCCTAGTTGCATCCTCCACTGCCTTTCTTTGCATGAGTTTATGCACACAGGGTTAGTATAAAGATACTTATAGCATGGCCTAAGAAATTCCTTTTACCTCACCTCCCACCTCACATTCCTGTCCAGTACCACCGCTGTCATCCCACTGGTTGTGTGGATGTAACCATTGGTAGGACTATGGTATAAAATACATCAGTGACCTAATGTGGGTCAAAAGCCCCATCCCTCCAAATATGTGAAACGACCCAGGCTACAAGGATCTAGTCTATGGTGCTGCCTTGTGAGCAGCCATGTTGGCAGAACTGGGGAGGAGATGTTGCAGGAGGGGCAGAGGGAATTTCTTAAGTTGGTGTTACTCCAGAAAGAGGCATCTTGTGGGACTGGCCCCTTCAGGCCATTTCACCAGTCCTGGAGCTTGATTCTCTACTGCCTGCCCCATCACTCCTTGCAGAGACAGTGGGATGAAACTTCCCCTGCTTCCTGTGAGAGCCTGTTTCACAGCCTAATAGACTTCACTGTCAGGAAACATTTCTTGATTATGTTTTAATCATGGGTGTCGAACTCCTGGTCCCTGGGACGACCTTAGCCTCTGTCAGATGCTTTCCTTGCATGTGCTGCCTGGAGCCTGTCCCCCCTCCTCTGGCATTTATTACAGGCCTGTTTCAGCTGCAGGCAGCTGTACCTTGGCTCAAACTTTGCTGTCCTTAGTGCTGCTGTCAGAGGCCGCTGCAGAAGTACGGAGCTGGGAGCCCACATCAAGGGCCCGAATTGCAATCTGAGACGGGCTCGTCACTTGGAGTAGGTTTTCAAGAATCCAGGCTGCTGGCGAGCGAGCAGATCCAAGCTGAAGCAGCATTTGTGTGCACCTCTACCTTGGATAGAGCCAAGTCCAAGGAATCTGTTACAGCATAGCTATCCCCTGACCTCATTACGTTGCTGTCAAACTTGGGAGTGCAGGTAAGACTCCAGTATATTCCTGCAATCAGTTTAAAGTAGGGCTCTTGATTTCTTTTACATCTATCTTGAAGCAGCTAGGAAAGGCAACCCAGCAAAGCTGTTTGTCTGCGAGGCTGTGGAAATACCAACCATGAGGCTCCGCAGTGAAGACTTTGCAAACAGTGTATTCAGTTTGGCAGGCATGGGGAAAGAGTCTGCCTTGTTACCCCTTCAAGGGATGGCTCTCTCCCATGGCTAATGGCAGTTACTGCTGGGTTGTGGCTGTGAGAGGGTGGACAGGTTTTCTGGGGACAAGAGTGTGTACCCACTGTGTCACAGCCCTGGTATGCTGTATAGTCTGGTTGCACTCGAGGACGACTTTTTTTTTTTTTTTTCCCCCTAGCACATAACTGCTGTTTAGTGTGTGTGGAGTTCATGTAAGTCTTTGCTGTCTTCCAGGTCTCCTTTCTTTGTTGTGGCTTGCTGAGCCCCCTCAGTTTTTCGTATTCCCTTTCCAAGGTAGTATGATTAGAGGAAGTTTTGGTGTTGCAGAGGCGAATACATCTTTGGCTTGTATCATATCATCATGAAATCAGGGCTATTTTCTGGTCTGCCTAGTATGGTCAGACATTTTGCTTACTTTCCTGTCTGGTTCTGTGGTATTGGTAGACCTCATTATGTGATGTCTTTTTTAAAAATGGATATAATTACTCCAGAACCAGAGGGACTATGAACTGTTTGGATAACAACCCATTAAACTGTTCACACTGGCATGGTTGTGACACTAGAGATTTGAAGTAGCTTCCTTACTGTTTTTCCTGATCCTCTTCTCTGCACCCAGGGTGGACCCCTCTACATCCCCATCCTACCTCTGCATCACCCAGTTCATGTCCTGACTCCCTTCTGCTCCTGACGATGCTGCCGGGGAATTACTTCTGTGGTGGTCCCCACACAGATTCCATTTCTCACCTGCCATGGGTTCTCATCTTCCTCCTTGCTCCTCAGAGGTCTTTGTCCACCTTTCAGTGGTGCTTTACCATCATCAGCTCTTCTGCATCTTTGCCTTTCCTGACTGTACTGCCAGCTTCACAAGGGAGAGCTTTTTGCTTTCCCCTATTCCCATGGGAGAAATAAAACTTGTGTCTCACGTAGGGGTGCATAAAAGATGGCCGCACCCTCACTAGATTTTTGGGGTGTTATGCCCCATTGGCGCAGGTCATCTCTTTCCAGCTAGCTATGCATGAAGTATCTCTCTTCCCTTATCTTTGTTTTCGTGGGGTTTGCATGCAGTGGCTGGCTCTTCTGGGGCTAAGTGCTATGCCTGTTGAATCCGAGGGTGTAGTTTTATGAGCGTTGTTTTCAGCAGCCCCTGCTGCTGCTCCTGAGCTGCTTGTTCAGCTGTGCCAGTGCAGCTGAACACTGAACTGGATCAGGGAATTGATCTGGATTAAAGTAGCCAGGGTGGAGAGGAAAGCTGCTTAACCCAGTGATTTGCCCAAAGAAGTACTTGAGAAACTACAGTTTAAGGGCACTTTGACTTGATAGTCCTTTGCCTAATAACCCCCTGGTATAGAAATCTGTTGTTTAAATGTAGAGTTGCTGCCTCTGCCCTTCAAACCCTCCTCCCAAACTAGTAACACCAGCAGCCACCTGCTTCAGGCTTAGAGCAGCTGCTTCAGGGTAAGATGCACTGTGCAGCCGCTCAGGGAAGTGTGGGCCACAAAGCTGTTCAGAAGGGTTGAGGACTCCCTAGAGTAAAAATGGACATGTCAAAGAGTGTGCAAAATCATTCTTGTTGTACAAATCTCAGACTTAGAAAAAGCTTCTTGCTTATCGTAATTGCTGGTCTGGTTTTACCCTGAGCCTTATTAATGTTCCAGGACATTGCTGTGTCACTATATTCTGTGAAATATAGCATACCTCTGGATGCTAGCTTGAAACTTTGAAAATGCTTGCCCCTGCCCGGCTCCGCGGGGCATGTTTAACCTGCCCCATCCCTCCCGAGCTGCTTGAGTGGAGCCCTGTCTGGTGGCTCTGCTACTGCTCTTCCACTCGCCTTTCACGCACCCTTCCCTGCCTGAGCTGTTCATGTGCTCTCAACTTCACGCTGTCCGGGGTTTAATTTTTGTTTAAGATCTTCGTTCCTTTAATGACAGCAGGAACCGAAGGCTGTTCTCTGTGGGGGCTGTGGTGCACGGCTGTGCTTGAGGTAATGAGACTTGATGAAAACCTCTTGTTACTGTGGCAAGATTTCTTCCTTGTCTGTGTTTAAGCAGGGGGGGTGGTGGTGGTGGTGAGAGAAAAAGTGACAGACCCTGCTGGGTATGTTAATATATTTTTAATGGCTTCCATGTGGCTAGCTGAAGACTTATTTGTCCAGCTTGCAAGGAAAGTGGAGCAGTGTATTATTCTTGTGCACCTCTGACTCAGCTTAGCCAGGAGTTGAAATGGGAGAGAGGGAGGGTTGAGTGAAAATTTCACAGAAATCCTGATGATATAAATGAAATCTGCTAGAGATGGAGGGTAGTTGGCAGGGAGAGGAAGATTGGATCCCAGATACCTCCTCCCCTCCTCAAATCTTCCTCTTTTTCTGGAATATTCCACTGTCTGTGATCATCAAGAGAGCTACTGTCTCAGACTGTGGTATTTCTACCAGTGGTGAGGAGAGAGATTTTTCTGAAATAATTGCTGTATTTCTAATGAGAAACAAAAGGTTTATGCTACAGTGGCGAGCTGGGGAGGGGAGGGAGCTGGCGGGGTTGAAGAGGGAGGTGCAGGTGGGGGGGTACTGGTCATTTTCCCCTTCCAGCCCTAATGGGCTAGTTAAGCTGCAGGCAGGATGAGGCTGGTGGTCCGAGCTGGCTCCCCAGGGCGATGGTGGTTTTGCTGCTTTCCTGTTCCAAATGCATGCAAAGCGCTGCTGGGGCTGGGACAGCTGTGGGTCCTGGGGGTTAGGAGCCCAGTGGCCAGGGCTGTAGTGCAGGGTGGCAGGTCGGAGCAGAAGTGTGCTTGATAGAGCTGTGAGGAGGAACACGCACGAGGAGAGCAAGGGCTGCCAGTGAAGAATTAATGCTGCATAGCCCTGGTGAGGGAGGGAGAGAGCCGGCAGTGAGGAGCCCTGGTGCTGATGCATGCCATTTAGGTACAACAGCTGGAAGAGGATGGCCCCTGTGACACATTGACAGGTTGGCTGGAAGGGGTTATGGCATGGAGGGGTACAATGGACTGAGCCCACGCCCAGCCAGCTCCCGACACAGGAGGACTAGGGGAGCAGTGGCGTCTCTCTTCTGTCTTTGCACTCCCGTTCTTAGAAAATCCCAATCGAGAGCAACATAACCCTGGGGCAGGAAGGACAGAAAATCAGAGACTAAATCAGTGCTGGTGCCAGCAACTTGTTCCCCAGGAAACAGCTACTGTGCCAGCTCTGTATTTCCCCTGTATTTAGCAACAAGCTCAGCTCTCCATGTGCACTCACGGGAGGTCTGTCCACTCATGTGCTTTGGGGACCCTCTTCCAAGTGAGGAATCCAATGCATGGGAGGCATTTTCTTGTCAAGGCCATAAAGCCCATGCCAACATCTCTTGAGACAGGTGCATGGCTGGAGTCACTGATGGGAGGAGGTTGGGAAGTCGTTTTCTTGAGTCCCTGCCCAGTCCTGGAGTAGAGTGTGTGAAAGTTGCCAACAGCCCTCGCCTGGTGTCTTGTTTCTGTGAAGTGACTGGTGCTGGAAAGCATCCTGCTGCAGATGAATGCCCCTTCTTGGTGGCAACATCTCTGCGTGTTCCTGAGGTAGTATCCCAGCAGGGTCAAAGCTGTATTTCTGTCTTTTTTTGGGAAAACTGGAAGTTTGACTGTTGATTTAGTTTTGTAGCCGAGGAGCAGTGCTAGACTGGCAACTCTAGGGACATCCTTTGTAGCTTGCCCCTGCCAATGTGCCAGATTGCCAACTCCCAGCCATACTGTCCCCTCTGATTTTTAAGTAGCACAAAAACAGTTTGTGGGAGATTTCCCTGAGGATACTTAAAGTTTCTTCGCGTTACAGAAGACTGGAAGCACATATGTTGAGTTACTGATATCTAACTGAAAGGATGGCAACTTGTTAGCCTGCCCTGACCAGGTTGCTTGGCTGATCTGACCATACCCTTATTTAGATTTAAATTAACTTTCAGCTGCTTTAGTAAAAATAGGTTTAGTAGTGAAGCAGGCAAATCAGGGACACACTGGTATTCTTTATAAATCTGTCCACATAGGGGTTTAATGCCATTTTACTTGTCTGCTTAAAGTGCTTCAGCTTGCCTCTCTTCTGTATCCCTGTGCAGGCAAGCCCTAGTTTTCAGTGAGTGACCACTGCTTTCTTAACCCAGTTTTCCAGCTGGGCTGAGGTTGCTGACGGCATCATGACTTATCCAAGAGCATGAGTGAATGTGAATTGGCACAAAATCAAAACCAGAGACCCACCAGGCTCCCGATTCTGTAAATTCTGGGTTGTTGAAGCCCTACTTCGCTTGAGTAGCCAACAATAACAGTCAGCTAATACAGTCGTATGATAGTATTTTTACTCGGGCCTCTTCTACTGATAGTGTGCTTATAAAACAATTGGAAGGTTTTTGTCTGTCTCCTTAAGCGTGCTTTCTAGTGTCGTGTCCAGATTAGTTTTAAAGATGACCCAAAGTGGGGAATGTTTGTTTTACACTGGGCTTGTACCAATTTATCTCCTCCTCCTCCCCCGCCATGATGGATTTAAAAAATGGTGCTGTCATCAAGCCTGATATATCTAAGGCTGCAATAAAGAGTAATGCATGCTCTGTGTTTTAATTTTTCGGTGGGCTTAGTTAGAGAGCTGCTGCTGAGGTATAATGGATGTTTCTGGGAGCTCTAATACTTTAATTGTAGGTAAGAAAGTTTTGAGTCTGCTGGCTGTCTTCAGCTTAAAACAACTGAATAAATACAAATCTTAGTGTAGACATTAGCAAAAGCAAGTGAAGACCAACTGGAATTTGATGTGGGCTGTATAAAATCCCATTCCCTTTTAACATCATAGCTTTCAGTTTCTCACTGTTTAGGAAGACATAAGTTCCTTGGTCTGCTGATTGTCAGTCTTTCAGCCTAGAAAAAACCTTCATTGCTAGATGGGGGAGGTAAAGGAAACGGCCAGAATTTCTGTCTTGACATTCTTTATGTAGTATGTTTAAAAAAATAAAATAAAATCCCCAAACTAAAACAAAAACCAAACCATGAAGTCACATGCACACATCTATTTTTAATTTAAATATTATTTTAAGGTCATCCCTAGCAATCTCATGCCATGAACTGCTTGCTGTACCATTCTCTCTGCTAAAATGTATTGCCATACCCCTGCTTTTCTGTAGGCACAAGGCTGTGCTACATGATTTTCTTGCTTTCTAGTTGTTTACTAAGGCAGAGCAGAAGACACTGATAGGCTTTCATAAAAGGAAGCTGTTGGGGAGGGTCTCAGAAGACCATGGAGTATCTTGCTGATGTTGCATGCAGGTAAAAAGTCAGCATGTTATTTCTGGGAGGGGAAAGGAGTCTCCTGACCAGTGTGTTTAATTCCCATATGCAAGAAAGGGAACACACAAAGCTGGGGGAAGGCAGCTGACATGGGCATGGATACCCGCTGGAGTCCAGTGAGAGTGTCTCAGTGAAGTGACAGTGAGGTTTGTTCATTAATTTAATAATACTTCACCCCAAGCTTGCCCCCGCTCGTCTTCTCTCACTCCTGTTAGCCCTTCCCCTTCCTTGGGAATCTGTAGTCCCGTTGATGGGAGCAGGGAATTGCAGCTTGTGAACTGCACCCAGCAGCTTGTGGTGGTGGTTGTGGCTGCTGCTAAATCAGCCAGCTGAGCACCTGCTGTCTCCTCACTAAGGGAACTGAGCAACCAGCTATTTGTTGTTAAAGTGACATTGTCAAAATAAAAATCCTATTTTAAGCAGGTTCTGCCTTGCATTCTTGTATAATGCTCTGGACTATTAAACTAAATTAAATTTAAGAAATCGCCTTCATCTCCTATACGTAGCCAGAGGGGATGGCCTCGAGCATCAGGTATGAATTACCGAAGCGCCCTGCAACCACAACTTTGAATCCCAGCAGGCTTGACTTAGCCCTGTGCGCTGAGGTCAATAAATTGACTTCCATGCAGCTTATTATGTGGGTCTCTTTCAGATGTGACCTTACTAAAACCTGGAGTCCTCTCTGGACATTAACAATCCCATGGCTGTTTCCCTAAGTATAGGGGAGGGTGTTGCTGCAGTGTCCTTGACAAAATCTCTTCCTTCCCCAAAATCTCTTCCTTCCCCAAAATCTCTGCTGAGGGGGGCACATGTTGGTCATTCACCAAGCCTCAGACATGACTGCAGCGTGTTGCTGAGTGAACAGATTCTTCTGCAAGGGGCATCAAAAGTAGGTATCAGCTTCATGCTAGTGGAGGGCTAAGGCTACTAGTAAGGAGGCTCTTCCTTGAACGGGTGGTTGCATATTACACTTGATTACGTTTGTATTGTTGGTGAGATTCCTTTTTTTTCATTAAAAAAAAAAATAAAAATCCCAGCTCTACCTAGCCAGCTGTTGTATCATTTCATAACCTCAGACTGTTTCCTTCCCTCCTCCTGACCAATCATTTTGTGTCTGTAGTGCCCTCAGCCACCACCTTCTGTCTCCTCTTGAACTTCCTACCCCCATTCTTCATATGCTTGGCCACAAGTCAACATCAAAATGCCTGTATGATCAGATGAGAGTTTAAAACCGCTGTGAGATATTTAATATATGGAAGATAAAACTGACTTGCCACAGACATGTGGGAAAGTAGGGAATGACCCAGCATCCTAGGCTGAGGCTCCAGCTAGTGCCTGCTCTTTTCTCCCCTGCCTCTTAGCCTCCTGAGAAAGCTGGAGGTTTCTGTCAGTGTCACATCTCTGCTTCTGCTTATCTTCCAGTGCTCTTTTTCCCTGGCCCTTTTCATCCTTGCTCAGAGCATCTTGGGTGGCATGCAAGTAGAGAACGGGCCTTTGTGCCTGACACCAGCTCTTTTGTCAGGAGGGAAAGAGGAGCACTGTGGTTAGGGCACTGTCCCTGGCTTTGGTTCCCCTGTTCAGATGTTCTGCTGTCTGCAAAATGGGGCTGTTGGAGCCCACAGGGCTGGAAGATGTGCGTGCTCACAGGCTGCAAGTGCTCAACAGCGGGAGAGGGGAAGGCTGGGGATCGACAGCTGCAGAGCTGCCCTTGCCCTGCAGTAGCAAAGTGGAATTGGCACCTTGGGCTTTGCTGGGAAGCAGAGGGTGAGAGCTAGTAAAAGATCAGTTTCTAATCTTCTGTTTTGGGGGAAACGCTGAGCAGCAGCAGAAGTGCTGGAGCTGCTGATTTACAGATTGCTGTGGCTTGGCTTAGTCTTGTTTCACATTATAATGATTTTCTATGAGCATGTGTGTGTGTGTGTGTGTGTGTTAATGAAGGCTTTGGTTCAGTACAAGCTGTTATTACCGGACCACAATTTCTTGGTCTCTTTCACAAGCAAGTGAATTTTCCCAATGTCCTGTGTCTCTGTATGCACATGCATGCACATGTGTGTGCACTTGGGGATCTTTCAGGATGGAAAGTGCAGTGGAAATGTAAAATACTATAATTATGTGCAGCATTCATTTCTATTTTTGCTCTGCAGTCAGCTTGGCAAGTGGAACTCTGTCTGGGCAGTCTCATATCTGATCCGATCTACTTGTCTGTGCTTTTTTGCATTGTGGTTTACAGCCCTGCAATTGAAACCTTCAAGATTACTTAAAGATGGAATGAGAGTGTGCTTCCATTGAGCATTGTAAAGGCCATTTCTTCTAGTGCAAAATAATGGGCCTAAATGACTTGACAGTGCTCCTTTTAAATCCACCACTTGGTTCCTGAGGGGGCGGGGGCGAGGAGGTAATGTATAGGTCTTACAGGAATAAAGCCAGTGTTTTGTGCTCCCCTGCGGCTCTGCAGCAGTAGCTCACTGACTGACCCTATTAGCAGAGCTGTGCTGTCATCATGGGAGAGTCCGGTGTGCGGATGGGGAACTGAACTAAGCAAATAATGTGAGTTAGGGGATGCGGTGAGGCTACGGCAGCGGCTGCCAAAAGGGGAGAAAATTAAATGCTGGTGGGGAGGAAGGGATACTCCCTTATAGCTCAGTGGTAAAAAAATATCCAAGTCTTTCCTTCTCTCCAGTTTTCTTTGAAGGTGCAGCCATGGGAATGACAGGTCTGAGGAGGGGCAATGCCACGCAGTGCTGTGGAAAGGCACGTGGGGGGTACACCAGAGAGATGCATGCCTCTCAGCTGCTCCTGAGCCCCTGCACCAGCATTGCTCTTGGAGAAGCGGCAACTACTACTGGACTGTCTTCTGGATGAGAGATAGAGCCGAGGCCTTGATCAATCAATCGTTAAAGATCCCACTGCACTCTTCATGAGATGAGGGGACAATAACCTCGGTGTCCTGGCCAGATTCCAGTTTACTACTTTCTGCTGATCTAAAATTTCCCCTTCCCCTCCCCTTGCTGTTTATCTTGGAAAAGTTACCATTTGCTTCCTCTCCTAATGACTCACAGGTAATGGTGCTGCCACACAACTGATGCTTTATTCCATCCTGGTGATGAGGGAATGAACCCTGTGATTTGGGGTCTTTGGGCTGAAAAAAGTGCTGTGGAAACACAACGATGTTTGGAGTGTACACATATATACAAAAGCGCTCTTGGTTACTGTTCCCTTCAGCTGCCGTTTCAGAACAGGTAAACAGGTTTTCCAGCTGCCATCTTCCAGCTAAATCCAAATCATAAATGCGCGTGTGTGTCTTCAGTGTGTGTGTGTATGCATGTGTGCGCGCAAGCCTGTCTCTTCTCCCCCCTTCCGTCTTGGAACAAGAAGAATGTGTCAAGCCCTCTGGCTGCAATCCAGGACTCTCCGTGGAACTATAAATCGACCCGTCAGGGAGGGGGAAAGAGATTAACGTTGGCCGTCTTCATTAGTGAGTCCCCAGAGGAAACTGGGTCTGCCATGAGCTGTGAATGAGACCAGCTGAGAGAGGAGGGGGAGAGTTTGCGGTTTTTATCACTGCCTCCAGAGACCCTGGAGGAGTGGAGGAAAAGAGTGTGATAGGGATGGGAGGATGTAAAATGAAGGAAGCCGGAGCTTTCCAGCACATTGCTCGCTCCCTCATTGGAGGCAGGTAGCTGGTTGCTGCTCCTCCGCGCCAATCCCTGACCCGTGAGCCCATGTGTGTGGCTGGAGTACTTGGCATGCTAATTGGGAGCAGAGAGGAGCGAGCCCAGTGGCAGTGCAATGCCCTGCCATGCTAAACAAGTGCCAGTAATTGCATTCAAGGTACTTTCATTATTTCAGATTTTTCACGGAACCAGAAAAGTGCATTTATCACGAGCGGCATAATTCTTCCTGGGCATTGCTCGGGGTGTATATGTGCTTAATTCCCTGCCCCCATCTCCCTCCTAGAAAGATGAAAGTAATTCTTGCCTTTTTTTCATTCTCACTTGCACGCTGTTTTTTACAAATAGCTTCTTTGAGCTTCAAACAACAATCTCTTTCTTCCTCACTCAGTTTATTGTATATGTTTGCACTGCAGGCTCATGCAAATACATGCATGCACTAATGCACACGTGTGCTAATTGTTGTTTTTCCAGGCTGAAGGAGAGTATGGAGGCTGCAACTGCAGATGGTAATGTTTCAGGTTCCCTTGTAAAGTCCCTGAGAGCCTGGTTTCTGGTGGTGCTCCTACCAGTAAAATCTGGTTTAAGCTGGTAGTTGTCTTCCCCCCCCCCCCCCCCCCCCCCCCGCCCTGCTTCTTGCAGTGAGTGACGCAGGCTCGACAGCTCCAGATAGTGATGCTCTTTATTCACTGAGCAAGCACCACACACGTCGTGGCACCAGCTATGCACACACACTGCTCTTACCAGGGTACCTAGCCATGACCTGAGGAAACTGGGGAGAGGGAGGCTTCTTGTCCGTGTCCATGTGGTCCATGTCACCTCTGCAGCATGACAACAAGAGAACCAATTAGTGTCAGTTGTGGTGGCGGTACTTAGTGATGAGGACATAGACCTGGCTAAGATGTGAACTGAGACATCATACGTCTTCTCGCTCTGCCTCCCTGTCGGTCTCTGGGGCGGAGGAGTCACACATGGGAACAAGGGAGCTCTTGGGAAATACAGCTGGTGCCTGCAGCCACTCGGATTGCTGGAGGTGTGAGAGACCTTTGCAGGTGGTTGCAGTTACATCCGCCTGTCACAGATCTCTGCTAAAACTTGTTGCCCTCTTCTCTTCCCCCCCCCACTATCACCACTGCATTTTTGTTCTTTTGCTGTTTTCCTCTTAGGCAACTTACTGCCCTCAACATGTGCACAGCTTCCCGTGTCTGCTATACCTTGATACCTGCAGTCCTTTGTAAAAGACAGTGCAAGGCTTTGCCTTTGCATTTGCACGCCTCACCAGTGCATAGACAACCTCTGCTGTGGAATTTGTCAGCTTCTTGAAATTGTTTTTTAACTAGCCCTTACATCACAGCTGTGACTTGTGCTTCTAGGCAGTTAGTATTTACAAAGTTAAATGATGCTGCTTGGTAGTAAGTGAAAGTAACCCCTTTTTCTGATATTGATAAACTTTTAAAAAAATCTTTGTTTTGTAAAGACCAACCCATAGCTTATAGTCCTTAGCTTCAGGTGTTTGCAGGCAGAACTGGACAAACAGCTAACGTTTGGAAGTAGAAATGTGGGCAGGAAGGAGAACAGAAAGCTGGGGCAAAGGAGCTGCTGCTCATGTGAAAGGAGAGTACTACTGGTGCTTAAAAGTGTCATTTCAGGTGAGTCAGCCCCAGAGAGTTGGTCTAAAAGCCAGGAATCCTGCTGCTTCCTAGTTCCCTTTTACACCTCTCTCTGTTCCCAGCTGAGGAGCATGCACCGATGTTTTGCCATACCTTGGAAGGAGAAAAAATAAATGATGATGAGTAGAAGGGTAACTGCACTAAGGTGTGTCGTAACACACCACCGGCTACAGTGTCACTAATGAACAAGTTGATGGATGAGTTATTTACTCCACAGTCCGGAGGGAAGAGTCCACCTTTGCTGACACCCACCTCGGAGCTGTGTGAGGGCTCTGCACTGAAAGCAGGATGACTTCTGCAGTGGCAAAATCCCCCTTTTCCTTGTGCAGCTGGATGCCCTTTGGAAACCTCATGTTCAAGCTTGATCTGCTTAGCTTGTGGTGTGGCCTGAGTTGGTCTGCAAGACAACCTGCTGCCAGCCAGAGTGGAGGTCTCTGCTCCTGGAGGACCTCTGTCCTGGTGGAAGAGTGGAGGGAGGGACAGGGGAAATGCATCCTGCTGTGGGGGAGAAGTGCTGCGGTAGATTAAAGCAGCTGCTGAGGGACTACTCCAGTGAAGCTTGAAATCAGATTGTTTGACAAACATCGTGTTAGAAGCACCTGGCTGGTTCTGTTTGCCCCACAGCTCCCTACCTCAGAGAGAAAACGAGGATTCAGAATCGCTTTGCTCTTCCCTTCCCTCGCTATGCCCCAGAGGGCAGATTGCCTGCCTGCAGTGAGCTGCGGGTGTCTGCTGGAGATGGAGGGTGGTAGCAGGCTTTTGGAAACCCTCACCCCTGTGGCATCCCCTGTCTGGGAGACACAGCTTATGGAGAGGTGGGTTGGTTTGGTGTGATTTTATTTTATTTTTTTCAGCTCTGATTTTTGTTCTGCCTCATTTGCATATTGTGGTTTTTTTCCCCAAGCCTCTGCATCTCATCTCCTTTTTTCCTCTTTTTTTTTTTTTTTTATAAAAAATTCTCTTCTCTCTGCAAAAGATTGCTCCCTAACTCTCAAATGTCCCTCCCCCGCCTCACTCCCCCCCACTGCATTTTTCTTTCATCCTTTGTTCTTGATTGCTTGTGCCCGGGAGCAAAGAAAGGAAAAGGAAAGGATACCATCTCTCTGTGAAATACAGGAGAGAGAGAAAGGCAGGCAGGCAAAGTTGTCAGCCTGGCAGAGTGAGACAGAATCCATCTCAGGAACACGCCATGTGCCTTGAACACACGGGATACACCTCCTCCATTACACTTGCCGTGCCATGCCATGTGGCTCTGGTCTTGCCAGCTCTGGATGGGACTCCCCTGCAGAAATGTTGGTTTTGGCATCTGCTGCCCTGGGGCAGTGAAATGGGGGTCAGGGATGGACCAAAACTGCCTTCTGTGCCAGCCTCGATTGTTAACGGGGTCCCATGCATGGTCCCCTCCCAGTCCTGGTCCCATTGTGAATCCGATGTGTGTCTCTCGCACGGGAGTGTAGGTAATCATCTGAAATGTGTGCGCACACTGGCTGATACATCACATCTTCTCTTCCATCTCCTCTCCCCCTGCATCAGCAGCACTGCCATAATCTCTCAAAATCAACAGGCCATTACAGTCTGATGTAACTCAATGAGTACTCTGAGACAGAAATCCTGCAGTGTACTTAAAAATCCTAATGTAGAAACACAGCGCTGTCCTGCATTCTCCCTCCACCTCATTTCCTGGTTTCTAGTGTAAAATTAGCATTGTTCTGTGTCTGCACATAGGGTTTTTAGCAGAGTGGATTGCTAGGCTTCAGCTAGCTTTTTATTCTCTTTCAGCTCCCAGAATCTCAAATAGAGTCTGATCTCCCCACCCCAACCTTTTCCTTTTTTTCCATTAGCTTTTTGGAGCAATGACTTCCAGCTTGGGAGAACGGAGGTCGCAGAGAGCTCGCAGAGGCTCTCTGTTTCTTCTGCCTTTACCTGTCTGGCCTGTCCCTTGCCAGTGGAACATGTACTTTTGCTGATTAGACCTGGTGGGTGGGCAGTTCAGGTGAAGATGAGGCATGCTGGGTTTTGCACAGCAGGAATGTCTTTCTGCTGTTAGCCTTGTTTCCCTACAAGAGCTTTATCTTAGATGTAACCTTACATTTCAATCCTTCTCCTTAGTCCCCTTCCCTGAGTTTTTGTTTTAAGCCGTGTTTCTGCCCGAGAGGACTCTGATCTGAAAGCCTTATTGGGAAGGGGTATCCTCTCTGGATATTTGCAGGTTATTTCTATTTCTCATAGGACTCTTCTGCATCTGAGACCTAGGTTGCAGGTCGATGCAATAGGGTATCCCAGACTTCAATATCATATCCTACAGAACTGTATTTTTCATTATTATTTTGGTTACATAAGATAAACATGAATGGTGGACAAAATTGAGTGAGATGCTTGCTGTATGAATCATGTCTACTGTCAGTGGTTCTTCCAAGCCTCTTACCACGGCATGTTCCTGGAAGGACTGGGCTATCATGGTCTGCGTGTTGCTGCTCTATCAGTGATGAGGTGCTGTTAGTTCTCCTTTCTGACCTGATCTGAGAAGGAGCATAAATGAGTTGCTTGAGATGGAATTCCAAAACTGGATGCTAGAAGATACTTTACCCCATAGCTCATCTCCAGTCTGCCTGAGGTCTGCAGATAGGCATTGAACTGGTTATCAAAATCTGTAATGTAAGCTGTGTCCTGAGATGTAGAGAAAACGGCTGGTTTTGCTGTCTAGGATCCCATTGATAATGATGGTGACTTGGTCCCCTTCAAGAGCAGTCTCTCTCTTGCTTCTGTGGCCCACTGATGTTGGCTAATTGCAGGCAAATGACCGATACAAAAGAGCTGGCAGAACTGCACAATTTTTATTGCTGTCAAAGAGATGAGCAATTAGCAGAGTCACTTACCTCTTCTGCGTCCAGGCCTAATCCAAAACTCTTCTTTATGGCAAAAGTAAAAATGGCAGATTAGTGATGAAGTCTCTTGTTCAAAGGAACTATTTGGAGTTCTTGCCAGTAGCAAAACCATCTTTTTTAACCAGGTAGTTCATCACCCAAAACTTTCCTGTGATGGGATGAGTCCTTGGGTATCTCAGTGGAAATGAAGAAGCATGGTCTTTGCTTCATGCCCGTGGTAGCATAAGGTGCCAGAGGCACACCACCATGCTGCTTGGACCACTGACCCTTTCAGTCTGATACGCAGTCTTGGACACTGGAGCTGGCTGTGATGCTGGAGCCGAGACCAAGTGTTGGCTGGAAAGTGAAGAACTACTCCACTGTGGATAGTTTGGAGATAAACCCTGAGAGAGAAGCTGATTCTTTATGTCTCTCTCAGTTGGCTTTCATATATTTTGAAATGTGAGGGGCTGTACTAATTTATAACTGATTTCCTATCTGATACCACTGTGGATGTTTTCATTATCCTTAGAGAAGTCTAATTGAATTTAGATACTGGCCAGGTTTTTTCTGGACTGTCAAAGCAACTCCATGTGCTTCTGTCCTGTGGCTGCAGAAGCTGTGATTTGGCAAGGCCTTCTCTTAGGTGGTGCCTACATCTAAGAAACTTTGCTTGCCCTCCATGTCCAGGTATCCAGGGAGCCTCCTTCCGGAACTGCAGGCTCTGGAGATGAAAAAAATCTGTCCTCTGGTAGAAGAAACTCCTGTACAGCTGCGTGACTCTGGAAGAGACTTGCTGACCATCTCTCTTTTGTCAGTGCTCTCTCACATTTCTTATTTAATCTGAAAACACTCTCTTTCCCCTCTCTTGTCCCTCTTAGCATTTCTCCTCTCCTTCCGTTGTAGATACGAGCACCGAAGCCAGTTGGGACTATTGATTGTTTCTTTTTTTCTCTTTTGCAAAGTTTTAGTTGAGACGGTCATAAGTGCCTAAGACACAGCATTTCATACAAGCTTCACAGGGAAAGGAATGCGGTGTTGTCCGACTGCCCAGAATGTTCCCTAGCCTGCCAGTTTAAAGGCCCTCCTCTGAGTTACAGCAAGGCTTTGCGCCCGAGGTGATGGGCAAAGTGGTTTTTTTGGTGGTTGTCTTTACTGAAACAGATCCTGCTTCCCAGTCGTGCCTGGGACAGCAAGAGGTAAAGGAGTGAGCACCAATGGCTTTGGAAACTGGTTTTGTCACCAGCAGCCAGGATCCAGCTGTGCCTTTGGGCCCTTCTGTGAGGAGGGGGAGGAGAAGCTTGTGTTTTGTTTCCTTAAAAAGCTTTGAAAAGGTTTGTGATCTACCACAGCGTAATTAAGGCATACTTACATCCGTTTGACTTTGGAAGCTGGTGTGCGATACATTTTTCCTGGAAAACGTCTTCAAAAGGTGTTGGAGGGTGAAAGGGCCAGGACTGGGTGCAACCTGTGATCCAGGTCCTCATTGATATCATGCGCTAAGTAATTGCTTGTCAAGTTGCAGGTTCATATTAAATGGTACTGGCAGTGCCGTGGATGTGGTATCATTTGCCTGTGCAGCTCAGGGGAAGGAGAGAAGGTATGGCTTAACACTGGAGGGAAGGTGCTTGATGAAGACTCCACACACTGTGCTTCAAACCCAAACCTGCCTCTGCTGACGACGTTGTTTAGCTTCTTTGCATGTCCAGAAGATGATGTGCTGGAGGGCTTCCCTTTGCAAACTCTGGCCATGGGTATCTGATGAGGAAGGCAGGAATTCGGCTTGAACCCCTTCCAGCCGAGCTGGGGGAAGGGAAACAGATGGAAGAACCTTCACAAAAGCAGACTTGCACTTAAGTTACTCCATTCATGATTTGGAGTTGAAATCTGCAGCTCGGAGGTGAGGCAGTACTGGGGTTTGGGTTGCTGGTTTCAGGCTGTCTATAAGGGCATGGCTTTGTGGTGCGTTGAAGTAGATACGGATTAGCACAGTTGCCACAGAGAATGGATCCAGTTGCCTCCCATGTTCCTTGTTACTGCTGCAAGTGTGCTGTGATAAACTAATGTTGTAAAAACATAATTTTTCAGCCAGATCTGGTCGTGGAAATGTGCTGAGGGTGGGAGGGGCTTGTTTGCCCTTCTCAGTGGAAGTAAGGCTTGAATTGTTTCAACATGTTACCCAACAATGTGTTTTCAGCTTATTTAGCTAACTTGTTTGCTTCTACCCTTTGTCCTCTTCTGTTATCCCCATTTAATAGTATTTCCCAGCTTCATGAGGGTATCGCAGGCTGAGTAGTGATCAGATGCAACATGCGTGTGTATACATGTGCAGGAGGGAGAGAGACCCAAGAGTATAATTTCTGCTGGAAAAACCTCTGCAGGGCAAGAAATGGCATTGGCAAGGGCTACTGATGGCAGGGAGTGGGCTTCCTTGGCCTGGCCAGGTCTGTGCAGAGCTTTCCAGCATGCTGCCTGACCCGGTTGTGGTGCTGTGCTGACTGTGTGTGACTCAGCCGAGCACTCGCTTCAGTGGCATTTCACAGTTTGTCTGTAACACAGTAGTGCTGGAGCACTGCCGCCCATCAATTCTGAAACTAAAGGGGGTGGCAGCAGTGGGCAGAAACCTATTGATTGTGCTGTAAATCAGAAGGCTAAGGGAAAAAGGCCGATTTCCAGGAAAATTGCAGGTCCATCTCTCACCTGCTGCAGGCAGAAGAGTCTTTTTGCCACCTCCTCTGGGCCCGTGCAACATCAGTATTTAAGTCTTTTGTGTACAGAGACAGTTGGTAGTTCTGGGTATAAGATCAGTGCTAATTCATTCCATCTTTTATGCAGGGAAATGTTAGGATTTCAGCAGGGCTGAATTAGGTCTGATAGTGGTGCTAGAAGGTTCAGCCTTGCTTGAGAAGTAACCCCAAAGAGAAACAGGACAAGTGGGGCTACTGAGCTAGTGTGAGCCAGCATAGAAAGGAGGCAGAACCTGACGCCTCTGCTTTTGTGATTGATGCCTGTTTTTGCAGCAGACGGCAAAGATTTTTTCCATAGGATTGCCCCTCTCCCTTTTGCAAGCAGTGGGTTTTGTCCCTTTGTGCCCTGGGGACTACCTGGCTTTGGGAATGGAGAACTGGAGAATTTTGCTGGTGTGAGTCTGTGAAAGGAGACAACTCCAGGAAGAGCGAAAATGTTGCCTTGGCATGGGATGTGACCAGACTAACATGGGACAGAGACAGGAGCTGATGCCTGGGCTGGAGAACACAGTGGAGTTAAGAGATTTGGGGGACACGATGAATTGCTGGGCCAGAGACGGACAGATGGAGAGCGATCTTGGAGGAGGTCCCAAAATCGCCCTATTTAGTACATTTGGGCAAGCCATTGCTCTTCTCATCATGCATATGTTTTGGGAATGGGCCAGGGGAGGTTTCAGCAGAATCAGAATCACAATCTCAGCTTTTTTTTTCTTTTTTTAAAAAAACCCAAACAAACCCAAACTCATTATTTTGAGGTCATTTTTATATGCATTGAGAAGCTTTTTTTAAAAAAATTAAAATCTGTTAACTGTTAATACCTCTTGGTTTTCTTACCCTTCCATTCTAAGAGGGAATTCCTGCCAGGCTCCGGAGCGAGTATAAGCAGGAGTTTCACATAGATTCAGGACAGATGTAGAGGCAACCTGGGAAAAGTGAAATGGCAGGAAATTATGTTGGTCACAACTGAAATGCTCAGCACAACCAAAGCACTTGAGCTAGTGAACCCTTTTTACAGCACGTGTTGCCCCCGTGCCATAGATTGTTAATTTTTTTTTTACCGGGAGCAGATGGAGAAAACCTCTGGGGATGGGTTATTTCTCCTGTGACTGGAGAAGAGCCTGTGCACACTCCAGAGAGAGGAGAGTCACACCTCTTGCTTTGCGATGTTTGGGTTAGCAGCAACGCTCCATGAGGATCATGGCTGTACGGGATCCGTGTTTGCTCAAGGTGCAGAGGGATGCTGAGGTCAGACGAGCTTCCTCTGCTGCAGTGGGGAACTGTTATAATAACTGCTGTTTCTGCTGTTACAGGCCACACAACGATGAGATATTTATTAGGCTAATGAGCAAATTATAATTCAAAGCTTCAGGATGAACAAAAAAAGAAATGTATGTTAGCTCCCAACTGGTAATGGTTGTAGGATCAGAGTCATAGAATTCTTGAATTTCAAAGTTTTCCCGAGTGACCAGCGCTTGGATGAGATGCAGCTATATACGAATATGCGATTATGTTCTTAAACTTAGAAATGTATGTGTGCATTGCAGTCATAATATAGAGAATGAGGGAAAAAGCAACCTTACCTCATTTCCTGCCTTTTTCTATGTGAATTCTCATTCATAAAGCACATAGAAAGGATATTTTTGTATGGTGTTTCCTAGGGGGATTTGGTTTTCCCCCACTTTGGTCATGCATCCAAATTGAGCTGAGTTTGGTTGGTGGTGTAGAGGTCTAAGTGTGCATTAGGACATGACCTGCTTAGTGTACCTGTTTTGTATCACCTCTGTACAACAGAGGAGGGTTTTGTGTAAACTATATTGACCTGCTATCCAAAGGCAGTTTTGGATTACAGTTTATTTGGGCTGGATTCAAATGTGGCCTCAAGAAGAAATGCTCTTTAATCATTGGAGCTGGATGCTGCCTGAGTTTTGGAATCTTGCAAATATGTTGGCATTTATGTAATAAATACAAACTTTAAGAGTGTTTCTTTTCCTTGAGGAACTCTTGACTTCATAAGCTTTTATTGTGATCTGGTTGTTAGGGCTGAGAATTTGCCACTGACTCCCTCTCCCCACCCCAAAACAAACAAATAAATAGAACCATATGTCGTTGACTTCATCCTCTAAACAGCCTCTTAGGCTACTTCCATATGAAATCAGCAGGTTTGGGTTTTTTTTCCTTTCAAGTTTTGAGACATGCCAGACCACTGTTGGCTGCATGGAGAAGGAAGATGTTAGCCCTAGTGATGACTCTTAAGTCAGCTGTCAGCTCAGTCCAAAGTATCAGTCATTTTCCCATAGCTGAAGTCGCTGCAACATGTTTTTCTTGCCTTGTTCCCTGTGTGAAATGAGCTGCTGTAGTGAAGGGGGTTTAAAGACATTCTTTGTTGTTTGGTTTTGTTTTTTTCTTCCAAAATAGAAACATTTAATCATCTTTTTAATCATACTTCTCGATGTACAGCCAAACAACATTATTTTTTTCAGTGACTGTTTCTGGTTTAGACTTGGCATGGATCACTTTTGATTTGTCCATGGTGCGATCCAGTTCTGACACCGAGTGACCCGAGTACGGATCAGGCTGATTCTGTGTTTTATTCCAGCCGATACTACTGCCTTCCCATGTGGTCTTTGCTCAGTTACTTAAAAGTTTATCTTCTATTTCCATTCACTTTGAAATCAGGGTAGCTTGTGGTAAACTTTCAAAGGTTCTGTGGCTGTTTAATATAGTTGATACTGGTAGAGCGTGTACCAGATCCTAATACTGGAGAAAGAGGGAAGCACCCTGTGACCCAGCAGAATTAGAGTGAGAGCATGAAGGGACAGAAAGGGACCAGTGGCGCTGATGGGGAAAAAAGGAAGTTCAGACCAAAGGGTGCTGGAGGGGAGCTGGTGTTGAGCCGTGGGGAATGTGGACGGTTATGCATAAGGTGAGAGGAAAGAAGATGCTGCAGATCAAAAAAGGAAAGGAAGTGGAGCACAAATGAAAGCAGTAGTTCAGAGAAAGGTGGGTTGAGTCGAGGAACTGGAAGAAAAAATAGGGAGGGAATAAGGAAAAAGGTTCATTGAGGTCAATTAGCTTTATAGAGAACATTTATTTGATTTTTACTTTTGAGGCATTACGCTATATTTCTGAACTTGGGGCAAAATGATGCTTTCTTTTCTTTTAAGCGTCTGACTACATGAAATTAACATGTTAAATAATTTGGAGTGGGAAGACCTCAGATTTGCTCTTGAGGTCATACTGGTATCTGACAGCACCCTCCTTTTGCTGGAAAATCCCCTTGAACTCTTGAAAACATTAATGGCTTGGCACAGTCCCCTGCCAGTTTGTCCTGGTAGCTTTCAGATTGTCCTGTGTTGTAGATGGGAACTTCGAACATGTGAAGAAGCATTTAAGAACATCAACAAAAACTAACTACGGAAAGATTCTTGTCTGTGTAGGGAATAATATGCCTGATTTAAAACTGTGCCAAATAATGCCTCTGGTTTTGTTTGTTTGGGTCTCAGTGGTGGTTGACCTCTTTTCCTTGCTGCCAGCTCTGCATGTGAGGAAGGAGCAGCGAGGAGAAGGGGTGCAGTGGGGATGGTTTGCGATGACCTGTTTCAGAAAATAAGAGGGGGGTGGCCTATGCTGGGTTGAAATGGTGGGGCTGGGGAGCGCTGCTGTTCCTATTGTTTTGCCAGACCACGTGGTTCAGCCACAAAGCAGCTGGTTTTCAAAATTGTTTAAAACTTCCCATTTTGAAAGGTATCGGTTTAGAACATAATGAAGCACAATAAGAAACGATAAGGTGGGTACTTTAAAACTACCTGAAAATAGATGAATCATTTGAAAATTTGCCCAGTAAAAATATTTTTATTTTCTCTCCCTGGACCATTATGTTGAAGCATAACCCTTGGGTCTCGCACAAGCTTTTGCAGTGACTAATTAGGCAGTGGAAAAGCAGAGAAATCACCTCACCTCTGACTGTGGCTCTAGTTAAAAAAGTTGTGGAAAATAAAGGCAACTGCTGCAATCCCGGGTTGTAAGAGGGGGTGGAGATAGAGCGGCTGCCTTCCCCAGGGCTCTGGTTGGTGTGGCATTGACTAGTGGCGCTCATAACTGCTTCTGCCAAGATTAAGGAGGAGAGACTTGTTCCTTAATGCACAGTGGTCGTCTGTAGGAGCCAAAAGAGACTTTCTGGGGGTCCTGCTGCCACCCATCACCAGTGGCACAAACCAGGGCAGGTGCCTCATGCCATCGGTGTTGTCGGGTCGCGGCTGCCTGTGGGATGCGGAGTCCCGGGCGGGATGGACTGAAGGCCCCACCGGACGCAGCAGCTCCTGCGCTGGGCTTTTATCTCCGCTGCCGGCTCATCTCCTTCAGACGGTGGGAGCCCTGTGAAGTCTTCCAGGAGCCGCAGCGTTTGTCTCCCTTGAAACTTGGGAGGGCAGGGGACACAGCAGATGAGAGGATTGAGGTGGTTTGGTTTTTTTTTTTTTTCTTTCTTGTTTTAGGCTTTTATTTTCCTGTTGTGTGTGGTTTTGTTTTTTTTTTTTTCCCCCTGGAGAGCTCACAGCTCAGTAGCGCAGGCTGGTTTTTGCCTACAAGAAATTCCTATGAAACAATCGGAGGATCTGAGGGTCTGTGAGATGCTTCTGTATTTTGAGTCCTAATCACTTAGGTGAAAAAGAATAAGTAAATTATATATTGAACCACTAACTGGTGCTGAGGCCTGGTGGTTTCCATGGCAACTGGGCTGGAAATAGCTGCCTGTGACGTCACCAGCACCGCACAGGTAGAGTCGCATCCCGCCGCCATTTCCCCTGAAGAAGTGAGCGCAGCGGGTGCAAACACCTTGACATTGCAATTAACATATGCAAATATCCTAGCCACACCGGAGTACCTGCCCACTGCCGGGGCACACAGAGTTCACTGCGGGCACAGCAGAAGTGCCTGGGCCCTCTTGCAGGCACTAGGGGAGGCTGGATCCCCCCGCCCCCCACCTGCCCGCTCCCCGTTGCCCACGTTGGGGTGCAGAGCCCCAGGGTGAGGGCTTTCAGCCCTGTGCCCAGGCTGGGGGGCTCAGGTCTTCTCCTCCAGTGCCCAGTGATGCCCCAGTGGCCCGAGTTGCTCCTCTAATTCATCTTACAACTGCAGTATTGCACATGAGAGGGGAGAGGTTTCTTAACAGCTCGGCTTGGACATTTCTTCTTTCTGGAGATGGATAAAAGACCTGGTAGGTTTGGTTTTGTTGTTTTATGGAGGATTTGGTTTTATTTTCCCTTTCTCTTTTATCTTGGTGACACCAGGAATGTAAACTCTGGTCTTTTCTGGCATTGCTGAAGGACAAGTGGGAGGTGTAAATGAGTCTATGAATGTGAACATTTAAAACCTTAACTGAAGGGGTAAATGTGGTGAATCTTTAACAAAGGCCTTCTCTACTCAAAATATTAATTACTTGTTGAAATAAAAACATTTTAAGCAAAACAACCAACCAGCCTGATTGAGCATCATTATCTGATTATACTAGTAGAGTTCAAAACGGAGGTTCTTCCTGAAGCCTCTTGCACTGTACTGTAGGTATAGGTGTGTCATGCTCCTGTGTGACAGGGACAGTCCCGCACTGGACTGGGTAGACAATGGCAAGGTGGAAGTGAAGAGTAAGTTGCTATTCAGCTGTGGAATTGAATATCCTTTAGCCAGCAACAACAAAAAAACCTCAACCCACTGATCTGATTACCTAGCTCTGCACATGATGAAAACACAGTAGATGTGATACTTCCTTCCACACATTTTCTGGTGTTTGTGTTCAATTTAGTTTTAGCTGTCCCGAGTGATTGCATTTCCAGTGTTTTCCTGAGAAGACGAGACTATATGCTTCCGTGTTAAGGTGATTTGTCCTCTTTTCCCCATACAGCAACATGCCTACGTTTTTCCTTTCTTGGTTTCCACTTGGACCTGAGCATAATCCAGGTAGCATTGAATGATCCCCTTTTTTGTTTGTGCCTGTCAGAGGTCTGTAAACAGTTCAGTTCCCAGCTTATTGGCCGTTGCTTAGCAAGCTCTTATATTTAGTCCTTGTGTTTGTAAATTGATTTCTGGCTCTTGGTAATGTACTTGTTGCTCTTCTGCAACCTTCTATTTTGCCATGAGTTTTTTGAGCAGGTTTAGCCCTGAATTAAACACTAGCTGTCAGGTATGTTTGCAACCAAAATAATTTGAGGTTTGTCAGCTCTAGGAACTGCAAATAATACTGCAAGCACATGCAGCAACCGCAGCTATTTGCTTGCAACAGTACCCACCTGTACATAGAAGTAGCTCTGTTATGACAGTCTTCTCCAGGAGACTGCCCACCGATGCATCCTGCGTTTTCTATGCCTGCATCATTGCAGTGACTGTGAGTAGAAACTGCTGATGTTTCAGTTATGATGGCTGGCTCTCTCAGGAAGGGCCTTTTACTGTCTCTTCCCTTTGGTCAAAATAGATGCACTCTGGATGATGTCTTAAATTTAGATGTAAATGCTTATCTGTCATACAGGCATAAAAACATTCAGTGTTTATAATGAGAAAAATGACACAGGGCAGTGGATGGATTTTTATTAGATGCTGTGGCTCACTGACTGTTGTTTGCAGATAGCGTGCTGCACGGACCACCTATTATGCTTCACAGGCCAGCAGTGACCTGTGGACCACAGTTCGGGTGACGCTGTTCTAGGCAGTTATCTATACCTGGAAAAGGAAGACAAATGATGCGTAGTTTATCATCTCATTGTAAAGCTGAATGACATTATGGGGTGGGGTCTTTTTGCCCCCCCTTTTTTTTTTAATATCAGGAGTTGATTCTTGTGTGTGCTGCAGCTGTGATTCTGCTGCCAAAGGAAATAACTGTCCTGATTTCATCTGTGTAGATGCAGATAAAAGTACTTGGAACTACAAAAGACACCTGCCTTTATCATGTGCCTCCTTTTGGAAGCATCTCCAAGTATTAGTAGCATCTTCTTCCTCCTTTGGATGGACTACTGTAAATCATTCATATTATTGTAGCTTCTAAGAGTTTTTTCCCCCAAATACTGGCTTGTAGGCAGTCCCATCAAGATGTGAATAGGTAAGAATATGAAAAATATGATGATCTCCAAAGCCTTACTGACAAAAGGGAAACCTTGCAATACATTTCACTGCTGCCATCCCTGGTTAGCTGTGCTACCACTGGTGATGAGGCAGAGGAATTTGAGATCATCCGTGGTTCATCAGGGGCAACATCAGAATTTAGGAGAACTGAACACCTACTGTTCATGGCTCCAGAGCAGTTGTGAAAGCCTGGCCTTTGTTTAGACACCTTAGTGTTAGCTGAGCTTTTAGAAGATGCCTTCCCTATTCAGACCTGCAGTGATCAGGTATGGTATGATGCATGAAGAACTATAATCAGCACTTCTGTCTAAGGTACCTACTACTATTAACGCTTGCAGGGTTCCTCAGGGTTTTCTAACATTCCTGTCTTTTATGCATCTGTCTTTCAGAAGGTGAAATCATTGGGCCAAAAACGGACACAGTTTTGTCATATAGGCATACTGATAGGATGAGAAAGAAGGGCACTGCTGAATGTTCCCATCAGAGTCGTTGGCAAATGCATCTGTCAGGATGGATTCGGTGATGGGTATTAGGATAATGAGGCACAGGGAGGTAGACTGTGACTTTTCACTCTTGTTACCTCAACTTTTCTCCCAATTCATAAGATCTTCACAAAAAGGAGAAGCTGTTACTACTGTTGGCTGCACAGTGCGTAGCTCTTGGTCTCTGTGGTTGTTATGTGTACCATCTGTGTGGTGGTATTGCTTGGGAAGGGTGAAAGCCGAGAAGATAGGGGTTTATTGCCTTATGCTGAGGCTTGCTCAGGTCTCAGTGGCTGCAAGCTCCAGAATTAGATGGTTTGTGTTTTGAGTTAGGCTATCATCAGTGGGGCCCATTGGGGTGAACCAGCTGTTTCTGCACCCTAAAAATACCACTTTGTCTTTCCTCTGCTGCAGTGTGGATGGGAGGGGGAACAGGACTGAGTGCAGGGCTCGGGGAGTGAGAGGGGCAGAGGGTGGGTGGGGGATGAACTTCAGGGAATGAGTCTGTCGGCTGGAAGGAGTTTGGCCCCGTTTAAAATGGCTGCCGCTGCATTCAAGGGGCCATTTTAAGTGCCTGTTATCCTACTCTCGCTTAAGGGTGTAATTTGAATGAATGTGAAGCCAACAAAAATGTTAGATTCCAGTACAAATCTGTTCTGATTTGGGGATTCATCCGAGTCCCAACAATGCGTAAAGTACTGTGGGATGAGAGGTGATATATTGTGGAAATGTAAGATATGAATTTTATATTTATTACTGACTTGGCAGGGTGCTTTTCACATCACCATTCTGGTACAATTTTGATTAGATTTTTATGCTGAGCATCGGAGAAACACTGCTTGTGTGTACGTAATTCTCTCTCCCTTTTGTGCTTCTCTTCTCTGATAAGAACTCTGTGCTGATGAAAGAGAGAGGGTTGACAGTCCTTGCACTGTAACGATACAGTTTAGACAATGCCAGTAAAAACTTCCTCTGCCAGCGTGGAGGATGTGTGTTGACATGGAGCAGAGTGCCACTAGAAGCAGGAGGACAGGTAAGTTTCTGTGCCTTGCCCGACTCATGACCTCTGCAAGAGTTCGGAAGGATGATGGTAATTTCTGTGATGTTGATGCATATGGGGGACCTGTTCCGTGGTTCTCAGTCCACGTATTGCTCTCATTTATCACAAATTGTTGTCTTGTAATGGATTTTGTTTACTCCCAGCATGTGCTGGCTCTGAACTAGCATTGAAAGCAGATAAAATTCATCTGCAGATGGAGTGCTGTCTGGTCTCTCACAGGTACTTGTTTTCATTAAATGGGTAAGCATCAGAAAAATACCCAGAACTCTGTAGAGTGCCTTACAAAGTCAGAGTTCTGGGGCAACTGTAAATTTGCTGTGTATATTTATATGTAGTTATTTATACAACCCTTGTCTTTCGTGTAGAGCTTTTTACAAGCATTGATGCATGTATTCTACCTTGCTTTGTGTCAAAGCTAGGAGCATCCCCATTTTATAGCTTCATACAGAACTGTGTTGTGTGGTGTGAGATGGTGCAGAAGGGGTCTGCATCAAAACTGGGAACTGAACCCAGACTTCTGGGATTCTCAGTTCAGTGTCTTAATACCCAGGAAGAATGAGGGAGAAGACAGGATGATTTTTGTGCTTATTTAAAGATATATTTACATATGTTTGTGTTGAATCTGCTTCTGGAGATTAACAGCTTCTCATTAGAATAACTGTCTTGACAAGGAACTTAAAGGGTTAACTTTTGTAGGTTTTTGCATCTTCACCACAAACAGCATTGCAGTTGTACTGCAGAAATGCATTTGGCTTGTGGTGTTTGGTGGAACCAAAAGATTTGACTCAATCTGGTGTTGGCAGAGCAAAACGTATGAACAAATGATTGCCAGCAAGTTGATTTACCACAGTGAGATTATAAGTTTTCGTGTGGGCTATAGTAGTTTGACTCTGTGATCCTTCTTCATTGCAGTAAGTAGTAAAATGTTTGCTTAAATCATCAGGAGGTTGGTTGGTTCGGTGTTGCTGTAACTCAGCTGGCAAATAGTAACTTGTTAGTCATGATAACTCAGTTGCTTAGTTCTGTGTTTGCATCTCTTAGACTGATTTTGGTGGGTAGCCATTGTCAATGGAAAGCAAGTGAAAGGAAAAGCCTGCGAGTTACCTCTGTAATCACCTCTTGTAATCACTCTACTCGCGGCTAGCCTGGGTAGAAGCAAATCTGTCTGCAGAGTTGCTGGCTGGTTGGAGAAAAGATTTGTCTGGGTCTTAAGTTGCTGGCCTACTGAAGTAAATTTGTCACCCTTATCAGAGCTGTAAATTCTTATATTTAAAGTTTTGGCAGCAAATAGACAAGGCTTAAGGTGGTGTTATATGGGTTAGTAGTTCAGTCCCTCCCCTCCCATAGCTGGAAGACTGACTCTTTGCAGAAAAGGTGGAGAACCTTTCTGTTGTTGAGAGCCAAGCTGGCTTTTTGGGCAGCCAGGCATTAGTCCATACCTTCACATCATCCAGCAATGATGCGTGAAGTCAGGTGGCTCTAGCCTACAGGAAATGAACTTGTGGTCTGTGCCCAGCCCCTGGGCTGCAGATTCTCTGCCTGAGGTCTAAAACCATGAGCAGCTCCCATTGGGGGCCTGCTTCTCCAAGAGGAAACCTTCCTTGCAGTGTAAAACCGCTGTGCACTTATTTGTGCAGGGAGGTCAGTGTGCAGTAAGCTGGGGTGTGCATGTACGGCTCCCTAGCTGTTCTGGACTATTATGTGTGGGCATTTTTCATATGCAGTTACGAGCTGAGCTGCTCACTCCAGTGGTGTCGAAGAAGAGTGACTGTGGCATGAGCTGACGTGTGGTGCCCAGCATGCTGCCTGTTCAGAGCCCAGCTTGTTGCACCCTTCGCAGGGTGAACAAGCCCTGGGATAACATTTGGATTTTACAGGAGGCCATGCGGGATCAGTGCAGTGGCAAGGTGATGAGGTGGGACCAAGGACCTGTGTGACCAGCAGGGCTGCATACACTGCACCAGACACAGCTGGGACATGGCTGGCTTAAGTGTGCAGTGGTCAGGGCAGGAGCATCAGTAATGTGAGGGGGAAGAGGGCAATGTCCTGGCGAGCAGAAGCAAGGGGAGCCCCCGGATTCCTCTGGCAGCAAGTCGTGCTGGCAGGACCCTGCTGCTCCCCTGCCCCTGCCCTGCGCTGCCCCTGGCAGAGCCCGCAGGCGGGCCTGGTGCTTGGCGGAGGAAGGAGGGCGTCTGAGCTGCCTCGCCTTCGCCCCACCGGCTCTTGCTGGCCCTTCCTGGCTGCCTGCCACCTCTCCCCAGCTGCCAGCCCCCTGCCCACCAGCAGCGCCCCCCGTCCCCTGCCCAGGCTGGGAGCAGGGAGGCGAGAGGTGGGCTGAGGGGAGGGCCGGCTCCCTCGGGCCCCAGCCGCCCCGGCAGAGCAGCCGGCCTCCCCCTGGCTCCCTGTGTCAAGCGCGTGTTTAAGCTTGTGCTAGTCTCCTGGACACCTTCCCGGTGAGTTTTCCAGAGAATGACTGCAGATGAAATGCAATTAGACACAGATGGACGGGGGGGGGGGGGGTGGGGGGGGTGGGGGGAGGGGTGGGAGACGAGCCGAGTTTGAAAATGGGGGGAGGGGAGCGATTAATTGGGAGGCCGTGAGGCAGGCCGGCACGTGCGAGAGCGAGATGTGTGCGAGGATCTAGAGGTCCCCGCTGGGAGACGCTCGCCGGGCCCGGGCTGGGAACCTGAGGAGGTCTCTCTGCTCTCAACTGCTGCCACCGCCGCTGTTGTGGTTGTTGGAGAGCCAGAGGGAAGCAGCAGGCGTGTCTCAGGGATGATTAATCATGTATGGCAGCAGCGGGGAAGGAGGACGCGGTGCGCACATGGAGACCAGCACCTCCCCTACCCCTGCGCGCCTTTGGCTCACTGACGGCAATCACTTCTGCTCTGAAATCCAGCCCCGGAGGAGGGCAGTCAGAGGGGGACCGTGTTTTGCCTGAGCCAGGAGACCGCTCCTTGCCCACCCTATCCTCCAGGAGCTTTGAGACTCAAGAAACTTAAATCTCCTGGGTCTGGGGAAGAATGAAAAAAATGTGAAAGCAGGGAGTTGAGCTAGTCCAGGTGGGAGGAGAGGCAGACTTGACTGAAGGTTTAATTAGCAAGGAGCATGGTAAAAAAAAACCGGTGGGTTTGGCAACAGCAGGCTGAGGGCTTCGCAGTTGGAGAGGTGGGGACAGGGCACAGAGCGGTCCAGATTGGTGCAGGTGTCCCTTTGCCTCAGGACTTGTCAACCTCGTCTCCCTCCATGCCTTGGCACTGCCTGAAAAAAACGAGATTAAACATAAATTGGTTTCTGTTTGGGGGAAGGGGTTTGCCAGGATTCAACTTCTTACTGCTTTGAAGAAAAGCTTAAGAACTAGAAACCTGTGTGCATGCAGTTTTTTGACAGGTCAAGAGTCCTGCACAAGAAGAGAACCAGAAGATGAGACTATCAGAAACTTGCAAAGTAGGAGAGACATGGTTAAACCAGGATTGCTGGCAGCCCTGCAACTTTTAACCAGGCTTCCCAGTCTAACGGCCATTACCTGTGGTGCTCTGCACGCACATCTTCCCCTTGCAATTTCCCCTCACGATTTCTCCTGCAAGTAGCTGAAAGTGTCCCCTTTTCTCTGCATCCCCCATCAAAGCTAAGGCAATATTCTTCCCACTGTCACTATAATTTACAGTGATCATGTCAAAGTGCTCATACTTTTCCCCCTTAACCTCAAAGACTCCCCTTTCATGGTCTGTACAGTTCTTTTGGGGAGCTGTGGACTGAAGGAAGGTGTTTGATTATGTTTTGCTGCCCCTTATTTCCCTCTGCTCCACATTTGCTCAGACATCCTTAACTGCAGTGCTGTCTTCTGTCACTGAGGTGCAGTCTCTGGGCTAATTTTTGTAGGGTTGCTTGGATGCGCTGCCTTTATGTTTTCCCCTGCAAGATTGCTAGAGAGTGTTATTTAATGCTTATAAACAGCTCCACGTTTTCCATGTGCCACTTCCTCATGCAATGCAGAGTAGTCGCCAGAATCTGAAATGTACTAATTTCTTTATTTTCCTCCTTTTTTTTTCTTAATTCTGCTATGTGTAGCTAAGTAGTATTTCACAAAGCTAAATATTACCACAAAATGAGCGGAGTAGGTCATAGAAATTTTTTAGAGACAGGACTGGAGTGGGTCTCTCTGGACAGAATTACGTTTGTGGCAAAACGTGTGCTGCAGGGCTATGGAAAGCTAGGGTACTGTTGATGAGGTTGGAAGTACCTTTATAGGTTGTTTTGGGATCCCTGGGTTAAAAAAAAGCAATGTAGTTTTCCAAGCAGAATCGAAACATGTTGGTGGCATCAGAAGCTGACAAAACTGAGAGCTGGAATAAATACTTAATGCTCCTCCCTGTGAGACCTCTGCTCACAGCCAGTAGTCATGGAAAACAGGACAAAACAGATGTGGATGCCCGAGCAAGTGAATAGTGCTCCTTTATTCATTGCCATTATGAAGCGAGGTGTTTTCCTCTCCTCACCATCTTGGCGGGCCTCCTTTGTGTGTTGGTGGCCTGGAGTGGTGGCAGGAGGAAGGTGCTGGAAGCAGCTGGCATGTTGTACCTGCAGCAACCCAGTGGATCTAATTTTGGGATTTGGGCAATGCAATGAGCTCCTCCGCTTGAGGCCATGTGGAAGGATGTCTCTGCCTTGCCTGAAGGGACCGTCTACCTGTTTTGAATGGATGGACCAAGAGCAGGCAGAAGGGTGGCAGGACATCTGTGCACTTGAGGCTGGTACAGCATCAATACTTTCATTCAGAGCTCTTCCTGGGATGGCTTTTTCTAAGGGCGAGCCATGAAGGATGGGGCAGCTTGTCCCCTGTTGCCTTTCCTGCCTCTGCCAGGGGGTTGATGCTAGTGGGGGGCTTGTGCTAGGGCTTTCCTTGTGGCATATATAATTTAAGAGAAAGGAAGAAAACAGGGACAAGAGGACATAATTTGCTTACTCAGCTAGGGGATGGGCAGTGAGAGGAATGTATTGCTAATTAATATGAACTATTGATCACATTTGGACAGAGGTGTTGCTGTGACAGGGAGTAGCGTCCACCTTTGCCCCATTGGACCATCCAGGGGGTTATTTAGTCCTTTTCCAGTCCAAGGATTGTTTTGGCAAGCCCTCCAGCTTTGTGTTGTCCTCCAGCATCAGAGCTGGTGGCAGTGGTGGGATCCTGGGGTCCCTGGCTCCCTGAGGACTGCAGCTTGCCAGAGCGGGGGTGGGCAGGACTCCCCCCCCATCTCAGATGGCACCTTGGGGGTCGCCTGGGGATGCTTTCTGACCGTGTAAGGGGAGCTTTCAGAGGAGCCAGGGGCTGGCTGCCAGGCTGCCTTTAATTCTCCCAGCTGGCAAACAGGAGGCCTGTGTCGGTTGCCGGGGCAATGGCGGGAAGCTGTGTTAGTTTAATGAAGCATTGGGAAGGCTGCTGTTTATTTCAGGGGAGCTGGGGCTCTCTCGCCTGCCAGGATGCTCCCCAGGGGTGGAGGGGCTGATGCTAAAGGTCTCCTAGGCTGTGCTCGCTGTGCTGTCCCACTTGACTGCCACCCTCAGCCCTTGCTGGGGTGCAGAGGCCAGCATTGGGCCATCCCACAGCACAACATGTCTGTCTGCTCCCCTTGCACCCGAGCACAGCATGTTTGGTGCTGTGTCCTCAAACTTGTCCTCCTCCAAAAGTGCTTGCCCCTTCCCAGGGAAGCCTCCTCGGCCCCACTCCTGTGTTGGAATACCCGGTCCTTGCCCCATGCAGGGTGCCTGCTTCGCCAGTGCCAGGATGCTGGGATGGACGCTCCTTCCCCTTCATTGCCTGCCTGGGGTATGGCAGTTACCTGATAGGTGTGCTGAACTTAATGTCTTGATTTAAGCAAATGAAGACTTGAAGCATCACTGTCTTCATAGTAAAGGTGACCTACAAAGGAAGGAGAGGAGTAGAAGAAGGGTGCAGGGAGGAAGCCTTGCATTTACGTGCTTTTCCCAGTGTCTCTTTATGAGTTAAAAAGGACCGAATGTGGGGCTTGGGCTTTTTTATCCTTCCTCACTTCTTTTCTTCCCAGCGTGTTATTTCAAGTACAAAAGGATTTCTGGTCTTGTTTAACCTCTGGGGGGGGGGGGGGGGGGAGGGGGGATTCGATGGACAACTCGAGCTCTAATAGGCTTATGACTATTCAGATAAAACTTCATTAACTGAATTTTAAAAATAAGCCTTATTCAACCCTGTTAAAAATCAAGGGAGTGTAATTGGGTGTGAACAAACAAATACTAGGTGGAGAGCTTATTTGAAAGTTCTGTAAGCTGTGTGTCCATTTAATGCAAGGCTAAGAAAAAGCCTCTTGAGCCACAGACCCCTGAATTTTCAGGGGAAAAAAAAAAAAAGACAAAATAAGATTATTGTCTTGCAAAGGAAAAAAAAAGGCCTTCTCGTATGTGAAAAGATAGATGTATTTGGTAAAGATACACAAACAGAAATGCACCTGATTTTTTTCTCCTCTCCCTTCCCCCTCCTTTTTCTGGTTCCCATTTAAAATGCCATATAAACAAATACTATGGTGCTTCCTCAGCTGATATAGCAGAGCCTCCCGTTGTCCTGCAGGAGCAGCTTTCCACATCAGCCCTTTCAGGATCAAATCCCCCACCCCCCCAAAAAAAAAAAAAAAAAATACAGCGGCATGTTAACCACCCTGCACCTGCTGGGGTGCCTGTATCTGCTGCCTGGGCGGCAGCATCCCGCGGGGGTTTGCAGGTTGCCTGTGCCAGCCCTGCCATGTGGATGGAGGACAAGGAGCCTGTCCCTCGGCGTGAAGCCCGCTTCAGCCCAAACTCTTCGACCCCCTGTTGCTAGCCTCCCTCTCTGGCCCGTTTCTCTCTGTACGTGAGAGTCTTGCACCCTGCGGACAGCTGGTAATTAAAAAACCTTGGAAGGGGATATTATTGAGTTAACAGTAGTTATTTGTCAGGCTGCTGGGGGGGGTGGGGGGGAGAGTGATCTATCCCCAGGGAAAGCTGCACTGACGAGGGGTGGGGGGGAGCAGGAGGGAGGAGGAAGTGGGGGCGAGATTGGCAGGTGACTGCCAGCTCTGAGGAGATGACAGCGGCAGCAGCTCCGCCAGTCCCACTTGAACACTGCACTGCAGGTACTGGGTTAATGGGTGGGAAGTGGTGAAGAAGAATATCAGGGTGGGTGGCTGGAGGGGAGGGTGTTGGCATGGGGGAGTTGATTTCTGTTAAACGCCAAGATAGAGATGACACTCTCTATATACATGTAATCATTAGACTTTTCATTCCTAAGAATATTTTCCTTCATGCAATTTTTTTAAAATGCAGAGAAAGCTTTCCCTAAACCTGACAGTATTCTACCTACGATCACTTCCCCCTTGCCAACGTTACCATGCTCTACAAAAACGGTCTGAAATGCTGTACTATTTTTGACCATTTCTTTAGGATATTTGTAGTGAAATTTTAATTTTTAAGCTGCTAGGAATAGGCTCCTCAGTCCCACATCATCACCATGTAGCAAGGCCTTTTTACTGAACATGAGACTGCATTACAATCTAAACCTCACAATTTTCTTGTTTGATGATACTGACTATCCAACTAGAAAATTCATGTATCCTCCTTTTGCAGGACTGGCAGGTTAGACCCAGACTGAAGTCCTGATTGACATCTGCAGACAGCATTCTTGCTCATGCTCACTCTCTCTCCCCCGTGCTCATGCTCGCTCTCTTTTCCTCTTTTCCCTTTCGGAGGGCAAAACATCTGTTTGCAAAGGGCTGAGGACATGCGCTGCACAGGGAGATAAAAGCAAAGAGCCCTCATCCCATGTAAGAGTTCATAGATCTGTAACTCAGGGGGCTGGCAACAGGGTTTGGCAAGGGTTGAAATCCTTCTGTCTTTCTCCCTTCTCATATGTTTGAATTCGAAAAACAAAAACAACCGGGGTTATCTCAGATGTGCAATAGTGAGGATTTAGATGTCAGCTTCGCTATCAGCTTCATTCTTTGTGTACAAAGAGAGAAAGAGGATCACAGATTTGCACCTAAGCTACACACAGCGATGCCTTGGTTTATCACAGCGAAGGAAGCCCATGCCTCTCCCCTTCCACCACAGCAGAGTTAAACCCCAGAGGCCTTATGCAGGCGGTGCCTGGGTTAGAGTCGCAACAAGGGCACATGATTGTAGACCTGCATGATACATAGCAAATGAATGAAGCCTCAAAAAATGTCTCTCCTCTAATGCGTCTCCCTCCTACCACCAACAGCCCCCTGTAAAGTATTTAGCCATTAAAATGTTGGCTTTTCTCTTTGACCTGCTGTGGTTGTGGAAAGGGCCACCACCTACCCCAGCGCACCTGTGATGTTACAGGGTTTAGTCCAGAGAGTAGGTAAGGTTTCTGAGCTGTGAAAACAGTTGATGGGCTGGTCTGTACATCCAAATTGACCTATGGCTCAGGTACTCTGCTGGTGCGCATATCAGAAATGCCTGCAACAAAAGGGGCAAACTCCCTTTTATTTTCCAGTGCTGACATAGGCATGCTGATTCATATTACAGGGAGATACATATTTTGACTGCTTGACAAAGAAAATCATGCCCACGACAGCTTCTTGTCATGCAAGTAATCCTACTAAATGGAAGCATGACCAGCGCCATCTGTTTTGAGGTGTCTTCTTCACTGTGGTTTCCAGAGTCCTGGTGTGGCTGGTTTCAGGGTACTGTGTTTTAACCTGGCGACTGTCTGCAGTCTTTGCTGAACAGCAGTAGGAGCTTTGGGCATTTAGCAGCTTTGAAAATTACATCATAGACATCTTAAATGGTACTTCTCAAGTGTGCATTGGTTTTAAAGCTTAGCAGTCAGCCTTTTGGCCATATATATAGATCACACACACACTGAACTGCTTACTAGGAATGCCAGTTATTTGAATTCAAAGAAAAATTGCACATTTTTCTCCTGCCTTCATCCTCCCCTTTTCTGTTTTCTGCGTGGAATGAGGATCCCAGGGACACACCTTCTGGCCTCTGACATGCAGCAAGACCTTGAACTGGACCATGAACGTACTGGCCTGTCAGTTTTGCTAGTGGTAGAAGGGGCTCACCGTGTAAAGTGCTACCTGCTCTTTGGATGCTTGCACTGCAACCTGCTGTATTTTCGCTGTTGCTAGCGTGTGGCAGCAAGAGTTCAGATGCTTGCAGCCTTGCTTGGGGGTAAAGGGGGCTGGGGGAAGACACCAGCAGAAGACAGAAACGAACCCCCTGGTTTGAGCTGTGGCTCACAATTAACAGGACTGAAATTTTTGGCAATTCTCAGGGTAGCGGGAGTGGGTAACACAAAGCCAGCATTGGGAGCTCATTTTAATTTCAACCATCTTGTGCATGTGTAGTTGGCTCTCTTTGTTTAAAGAACTTGGCCTTCAGGTAGATTTTATTTGGATGGCTTGCTTATCCAAAGAACATTAATGACTTTCCTTGAGGAGTTCCAGCCAGTACCTTTGCACCCCGGTTCTCCTCTAGCCCTGTTTTCTCTTTTCCATAATCTCCCAGTGCCCGGCAGCAAGCCTTTAGGGTACATGCGCAAGCGAAAGGAGCTTGAGTTGGGGAATTAATATTCCTGGAACATAACACCAGCAGCATGCACACGCTGAGGAGAATATTAGAGCTATTAGCGGTGGGAGTTTGGAGTGCATGCAATATCTAGATGGAGAATTCAGTGTGATTAATCTGCCTCTAAGCAGCAGCCTCCGGGCTCTGGGAATTCTGTGGCACGTTTGAAATCAGAACTTTTTTTAATTACCTTTCCGCATCAACAAAACAATTGCAGTTGTGTGAAAATAAGCCCATTCAGTCCCTGCCCTGTCTTTTTTCTTTTTTTTTTTTTTTTTTTTTTTCTCCTTTCTTCTTTTTGGACGAGACATGCTGCTGAAGCCCTGACTATTTGTGGTCCCAGCAGCTCTGACAGCACTTTGCACAAGTGCAGAGGGACTTAGCCTGGGAGAGTTGGCCAGCCTCCAAGTCAGGTAATTGCATTGTGGGCCAAGTTGGAGCAAGTCCGCGCTAGTCGGTGTGCCTGTGTTGAGATTCCTTCCTCTTCCCACTGCTTTATTCCACTTCCCAACAAATGCCTGTGCCTCCCTTTCTCCCCCCTTCACCTCCTTGCCTTGCTGGCATCCTGGCATGGTGGCAGCCATGTTGCCTCCCTGCCACGGGCAGGTTGAGAGAGATTCCCCAAGAGGGAAGGAGTGGGATAAATGTGGAGGCTTCTCTCATGCAGTTGGCAGGGTGGAAAGAAATAATTAAAAAAGATGAAAGGAGCTTGTCAGTATAAAAATGGCAGCAAAGTTGTGGTCAAACAAGGAGCAAGACTTGCTGAAGGATATGAGATCGGATGGGGACCTTCCTGCTTGCAGTTCGTACCTTTTTCCTCCCTCTCACAATTGGAGGCAGGATTCCTTCTGTTGCAGCCTGGTTTATCGCTGTACTGGCATAGAGAAGCCATAAAATGACAGGGGAAGTCTTTCCTGGTGCCATGGCCGTGCCAGGGCTGGGGTGATGCCCCAAGGTGCTGGGGATTCAGAGTTGGTATGGGAACAGAGGCTTCAGCCATGGAGGAGTTCCCACCTGGAAAAGCATCTTCTGGCCACCTGTGTTTACGCTGGAAGCATGTAGAGCTGCCAGGGTACAGAAGTTTCTGACAAGTACCTCTCGCCCCTGCATGCTGCCGGGCTTCCAGCACCACTGCGCATGCTGCTAGCCCTCTGGGGCATCCCAGGCACTCGTGGGGTGCTCCTGCCGTCCGGCAGCAGCAAGCCAGGAATGTACCTGCCAGCCGGTTCGTGGCAGGGATCTGGATCATTTCCTCCCCGCTTCTCGCTCACTCCACGTACAGATTTCCCTCCTGCTGCACTGGCAGGTTGCGGGAAGGGCAGACTGCAACGGCAATGCTGTTTTCTCCTCCCTTCCAGGTCGGCACGGCAGTGGGGAATGCTTTGCAAGTCTCGGCGAGGGCAGAGATGGAGGCTGGAGAGAGCAGCGGACACACTGTGAGGAGCACAGGCTGTCTCCCCTTTGGCTCTGCAGTTCAAATAACTTTATAAATATAATGTTGTCCACAATTAGCACTGTGTAATTTTTAAATTATTATTATTTATTTCACTTGGCTGTGGCTGTGCCCTTGGCTTATCCCTCTGAATTCCTGGCCTTCAGGCATGATTAGCACAGTGGAAGTGTTTGAGCTGCCTTGCTTCAAAAGGAGAAAAAAATATTCAATTTTAAACACAAATAACAGATATTTTATTTTTTTTCCTTATTTACCAACATGTTTGCGGTTGTGTTAAATTTTAAGAAACTGATGTTAAGAAAAAATCCTCCAGCTGGATAGACAAAAAAGTCCCCAAACTGTACAACTTTGCAGGTCACATTAAACCAATAGCTACTTAATAACCCTTTTTTTTCTTTTAGGGTTTATTTCAGAAATGGCCACAGAAGTCTGTATCATCAGCTTTTGCTCCCAGAGCAACATTCAAGCATTGCCTTGTACTGGGAGTACATCAAAGCCTCCTGACCTCTCTCTCACCTACCCCAGCCTCCCTGCCAGTCCCCAGGGCACCTAAAACCTAGAAATGCGCTGGGGAACTGAAAACCTCACTCTTTAACCCTATTCCCTTGCTTAGGCCTCACATACAACTCTGTTACCTTAACCCTGACCTTTAATGCCTCTTTTCCTCCAATTATATTTTAAAAGTGGTTTATTTCGGATCCTCAGGTGGGGGAAAAGAAAACCCCAAGAGCACACTGATCAGCGTTACCTTGGCCTGGCCCATGGCTCCCAGACCTCTGCCACGGAGCTTCGGCCACACTGGTGACTGTGCTGGCCGGGTGGCTCTCGGTGCTTGCCTTCCCACCGCGTATCAGGTGCGACCCGCAGCATCCCTGTTTCGGTCCTTTCCCCTCAATCCCCCCCTGCTGTCCCCCCACAGAGCCTCTCCCCCGGCCGCCCGTGCCTGTCGATTTTTCCCCCAGCACCTCATCCTGCTCCAGCCCCGGCAGGTCCAGCGCGGCTGCGGCGAGCGGCACCGTCCCAAAAGGGCTGCAGGAGCCTGTGCTGCACTGGAGGATGGTGCCCAGGCTGGCGCTTGCTGTCCATCCTGCCCAGACCACTTTAAAAAGGTATTTCCATCGTGGTCACAAACTTTCTTTGGGGAAAAAACCCACAAAAAAACCTCAACAAAAAAAGAGAGCATGTTTTATACAAAAAAAAAAAAAAAAAAAGCCATTTTCTTGGCCAGCCATTTCCTGAGTTCCCTTTGTTACTACTGCAGATATGTGTTTGAATAAGAGCCTTTTCCCCTCCCCTCTCCTATTCCTCCCTGTTCTACCCTGCAGTGAAGTCACAATCCGGCGTTTGTGGGCTCTGTGTGATGTCAGAGACTCAGCCTTGTGACTTCACCGGCGGGCTCAGGCAGAAGGTGCAGACGGGGCTGAGAGAAGAGAAAAAAAGCCCCCTCCTCTTCCCTTCCCCCCCTCCACCCTCTCGGTTTATAAAACCAGTAGCTGAGATAAATCGGAAGGGGGTGGGGAGAAGCAGCAGGGAAAGCTGAGAAAGATGCCAGAAAGGTACAGTAAATGGGCTTTATCTCTCTCTTCCTCTCCCTGAAAGTTGAGAGTGGAAAATTGCCCTGCAGAGGCCAGCTCTCGCCGACCACACGCGCGGCGGCGGCGGCCGTGTGTCTGCGGCGCCCTGTGCGTGTCACCCGCCCCAGTGACGCCGCCGTGCCCGCCCGGGCGCCCGCGGGTGGGGGCGCGGGGGAGGCGGGCGGGGGGCGGCCGGCTCCGGCCGCGGGGAGCCGCTGGCCCTGTCCCTTTGCGGAGGCCCCGGCTGCTGGCTGCAGCCTGGCCCCTGCTCCGAGACCGGCGTAAATGGGTTGGGGGGGGGGTTGTGCATGTGCGTGCGTCTGTGTGTGGTGTGGGGGGCTTCCCCCCCCTTCCTTCCCCCTGTGTCTCTCATTGACGATGCCTTTTATATTTTGTTTTGGTTTTGGATGCGTTTTCATTTTTTTCTCGCTCTGCAGGTTCAGAGTAGCACGGGGGTGGATGGGGTGGGGGCCTGCCATTTCACCGTGATGCGTGGGTACACCAGGAGGGAGAAGGGCAGGGCCTCAGGGTCACATTCTCAAGGGCTGTGAGATATGATTTCTTCTTTAATATCTCCATCTTTTTTGGGTTTTGGTTGTTGTTGGGTTTTTTTAACTGACATCCGCACAATAGCAATGTGGGTGCACCAGCAAAAAGCAACCTCAAAAAAAAAAAAAAAAAAGGAAGGAAAAAAAAAGGGGGAGGAGGAAAAGGGGGGGTTAGCTTGCCCCTCCCTTCTTCTTCAGCAATATTTTTTTTTTCCTGTGTCCAATTTACTGTTCACTGGAGATTTTGGACAAAGACTGGGGCAGTGGGTGGGCTGCTTTGAGTTTTGTGATATAATATGACTGGAGTGAGAGAGTAAAGCACAGACAATTAAGGATCGGCGCGAGGGCTTTGCTCATTCAGTCTGTTGAGGAAGCCGTCATTTTGTGTTAGTGTGTGTGTCTGGAGGAGGAAGGATAGTGGAGAGTGACAGTGGAAGGATGCCTAACGTTGTGGTGTATTTGTACTTGCTAAACGCCTGCTCTAGGAAAGGGGGGCTTCCAAAGAAAGGGATGAGGAAAAGGGGGTCCTTCTGAATTTGCCCCTCAGTGAAGCCACTTCAGACCGGACTCTGGCTGCTGGGAACGTGATGTTTTGTTGCCTCCTCGAAAGGGGAGGGCTGAGGAAGGAAAAGTGCATGCAGGTGTCAGGCAGGCTTCTTGCTGCCACCGCTCTGCGAGGCACCTCACCCCGATGACCGGTGGCTTCTCCGCCTGCTGTGGTTTGTGAAGTTCCTGGGCAAAGCTCTGCATCCCGACTGGCTGCAGCACCGGGCTCCCCTCTGCTCCTGGGTCACTTGGGTCCCGACGCTGCACTCCACTCCTAACGACCCAGAGCGCATCCTGCTTTTGTAGTTATTTATTTCTTTATTTCAACTACTGGACCCTGGCTGTCCTCTGCCAGTACATTTCAAGGCTGATGAATAGCACCCCCTGCAGTTATAGAGCTGATCTTTTGTAGCACAGATGTATAATTAATTGTGCAGCACTTTTGCAGTCTGAACAGGCAAGTGGATTCTTGGAAAACACCCGTGTACTGCTGCCTGCTTCTCAGACCCCCGACTCCACAGCCCTTAAGGGAGTGACCTACTGGCCATAGCTTGGGAGCCTCTGTCCTACCATACTGTCCGTAGTGATCTGAAACAGAATTCAAATCCAGGTCTTTGGTGTAAAAGACAAAAACACCACAAAAAAGCCCAAACCTAAAAAGCACTGCTGTGCAGCAAGACTCCTCTGCCCCTGCTCTGACATGAAAGGACTTCAGGCGTTATTGCATCTCTGCTCCATCAAGGTGGTGACGTTTAGGGATTTTTTTTTTTTCCCTCCTTCTTTCTTCTCTCAGAGGGGAAGTAAGGATTTGTTAGTTTGTAAAGCACTTTGAAGATAAAAATCATTGTGTTGTGCTGAGTGCTGTCTGGTGGCTTGTCTGAGTCACAACCCGGGCTTGGCTGGGAAGCAAAGCCTGGAATCACCCCGCAGCCCCCTTGCAGGATTAAGTCAAATGCCCCACTGCGGGAAGGTCCTGCTTTGGACCTCTGGCACCAGAAAGGGCAGAAGTGGAGGTGATCAAGTGGGACTGGACACTCACTGCATGCGAGCCTGGGAGGTGGGGGACAATGAGCAAAATGGTCCCCGTGAAACTGGGAGCAGAGGACATCGGGGATTCGATTTAGCTAAGATAAGATAAAGAAGAGATTTTAAGCCTCATTGTCTTGTCTGGGTATGGCAGGATTGTCCCCTATGGGGTTTTCCTCAGTTCTTTATCTACACCTGCTTTTAAATGAGTCCTGAAAGAGCAGAAAACAGTGGAGAAAACCCTTTCCTTTCATTTCTCTTCAGCTGGGGACATCTGTCGCACAGGACTGTAACCATGTGTGTTTGGGGAGGGGGGAGGCATGCATCACTTCAACCCCATGCTAGGACATGAAAGGATTAAATCTCTTTCCTAAGCAAAGTGGAAGGTCCCCAGGTGTCTTCTCTCAGGCTCAGAGATTGCAGTGGGAGAAGGAGGCAGGATCCAGCTGGGTAAGAGACCTCATCAAGAGCATAAAAGCATTTAGGGTAAAGGACAGTCTGTCTCCCTGAGTAGGGGAAGTAATCAGTGAGGATGTGCGAGGGTCTCTCAAAAAGCCCTAGCAGGTGATGCTTGTATTGGAGGAGAATTTCTAGGTAGTGGTGAAGAGGAATGAGCTGAAAGTGTTAATTGGTTCCCCCCCTCCCCCTTTCTGTTAAGATATTCCCTTTCTTGTAACCACCACTGCTTTTTTCTGGCCCTCTTTTTTTTTTTTTTTTTTTTTTTTTTTTTAAACTTCAGTCTCAATGAAGAGGACTGTTAAGGAAACCCCTCTGCTTATCACTTAAGGCTAGCTGCTGACTTACTGTTTCTCAGATGAGATAATGCTAGCTTATTGTAAATAGGGTGACTACCCTTTTTCATCAATATTAGGAATAACCTGACACCTTGATCTTCAGCCCGTGGAATGAATCTCACTGTAAGATTTCAAAGCATTGCTGGTTTTGGTGAAGAGAGTTGTCCCTTCTCTCACCCCACGCTCTCTCCTATGGAAAGGCTTAGCTCTGGGGGAAGGATCCTTGAGCTGTGGGCAGGTACCCCAGGGAATGTGAAATTTCACCCCTAGTGAAATGCTTTCTCTCTGCCAACGTAAGCAGAGTCTCTTCATTAAACCTGGCTTCAGCCAGGGTTATTAGGGGACCACCTTGAGGACTGCAGCCCTTGTATGCTGCTGTTCCTCATGAAAATGTTTGTGTTGGGATAGTTTGTTTTCTCTTTGTGGGTTTGGGATTTCTAAAACTTGCTAAAACCAGTGGAGACCCATTGAGTTGGTAGGTTGACATGAATTGTTCTTGCTGAGGCTTCTGTTCTTGCTGGTGATGTCCTAAGGAGTGCCCATCTTATTTTCTGGGCCCTGATAGAACCAACAGTGTTTTGTTTAGGTCTAATTACTCTGAGCACGTTTACAGACAAGTTAAATAGGGGGCCTTCAGTCCTAATCACCTCTCAGGACAAATGTGAGTGCCGGGAGGATTCCCAGCTGCAGAAGATAATCTTTTCAACAAGGATGATGAAAGCACCAATATACAAGCAGAGGTTTGTTAGTCTGAACCTGAACTTAAGCAGGCAACTGGAAGAGTCCCTTGAATCCTGAAACAGAAACAAGTTCCTGAAGGTTTTACTCCATGCCTCAGACTCCCCAAAAATAGGTCTGTCCACTCTGCAAAGTTTAATGCTGATTTTCTTAACCCAGGATGGTTACCTCTATTACCTGGTAGCTTTTAAGGCATCCCTGTTGCTTGGGTTAGGTGACATGAATCAAAATACACTTCTTTCCCCCACTGCCAAATGTCTTGGTAGTGCTCGTAAATGGTTGAATATGTTGTTTTTAAAGTTGAAAGTTCTGTATGTTCTCTTGTGCACTATTCTGACTTGGATTTGAATGTGACTTAGAAGTAACGCAGAGTACTAAAATAAGACATTAATGTCTTCTGAAATGTAGAATTAGAGGATTTGAGCTTTGAATGTACTTTTATGAGTCTCAAGATACAAAGTAATTAAAGTGGTCATATTTGAAGTAGGTTTTTTTTCTTTCTTGTGTTTTGTTAGCAATAGGAGATATATAAGTAAACTGTGGTGAAGCTTAAAAGAATACTCTTTATAAATTAATCTTGCTGCTGAAATGGGACCAGAGAACATCCCTATACATGACAGAAAAAGCAGAAATCAGTTTCTGTGACAAGAAGTTAATGAGATTTCATGCAACATGTATCTTCAGTGGACCCTTAGATTACCCAGTATAAATACAGCCTTCATACCAGACGAATGTGGACGACCTCTTGATTTTGGTATAGTCTGATGCCCTCTGCTTTTCCTCTTGCTGCTGCAAGCCCTTCTCATGTGCTGTTCCATGTGCCTGAATTCTGGAGCATGGTGGCAGCAAGGTGACTGGAAGAACTAATGCTGTTCCTTCAGGGACTTCCTCCCACCACCCCGTTGGAACAGCCAAGATTCAAAACAGCTATTGCATGCATCGGGGAGGAAACCAACAGGGAGCAAAGTAAGAATCAGAATCATAGTTGCCTCTGAAATTGGGGACTATATGTCATGGGGATTTAAGCTTGTTAAGCCTGGAAATTCACACTTCCCTGTAGGCAGACACCCCCCCCCCCACCCCCCCCACCCCAAATGAAACCTCTGTAAAAGGCCAGCAGAAGTAAAAGCAAAAAAAAAAAAAAAAAAAAAAAAAATCCTTTCTGTAAAACATGTTGAGGCAAGGCAGAGTTGGTTTTGTGTAAGACCATTTAAAAAAATATGAGTTCTAATATTTGAACTTCTCCTTTTATTTAGATATGTTTAGCAATTCAGATAATGAAGATTTGTTGATGGCCTTTTCTGCCGTGTTAGAGACAGTCTTGCTAGAGAATCCTGTTTGTGTGACTTTCTATTATAATTTCCACCTTTATTTGGACATACACATGGAAATGTGGTCCGTTGGTCTGTTTTTCCTCAAAAGCCCAGCTTCTGTTTTTTCTCGCTTTTTTTACTAGACTTGGATTCTTTTGTCTGCAGCATCACAATTACTTTTACAGCAACTAATTCTGATTCTGCCAGAAGCAGCTTTTTGGCAGAAGGTAAAAGGAATAAGCAGAAGCAGCTGAGCAGGTCTTAAGGTACAAAGATCTTACTTTCATGAATCAGCTGCTTATAGCAGGAAGATGAGAGGACAGAAGTGTTGCAGTATTAAAAGATGGAGCAGAATTGTCTCCCATATAGGTGATTTTAATATTTCTCCTGCTATGATTCATGCTACCTACCTATCGTTTTCCTTCCTTTGAGGTGCTCCAAAGTCTTCCAACCCAGTTGTTGCTCTGTTGCAGGACTTAACACTATGGTTTATGGAGAGGATAGCATTTTTGTGTCTGGAGGATAGCAGCTTCCAAGTGATGCAGCTGAGACATGACAGTATGTTGAGAATCTGTGCTTGTCCAAAATACTTTCCAGCAAGCACACAGATCCTTTGGCTGTCTTAAGGGGAAAAGTTCAATATTGGTGAATTAATGAGAGGAGAGCCCTCCCTGTCTTCGTTGCAATTCCTTGGGAGATGTCTGATACGGCTTCTCCCTTGTGTAGGGTCAGATGTAACACTTTTTATCTGAAGTAAGCGCAAAAGGAACAGGAGGAAGGTATGGGAAATCCTGGGGCTAGATAGGAAGAGAGGTAGGAAATGTTAATGAATGCAGCCATGCTGATGTCTTTCTTGGAGAAAGAGAAACAGGCTAGCTGCCCTTGCTTTACATTTGCTTAAAGATGTAGCTGTCCCACCGTGAATATAAGTTTCAGTCCCTGGTTGCGTGACCTGTAGGTGCCCGATCTTGCGGTCATCTTTTGTATTATCTATCTTCAAGCTAGCCTCTAATGCCCATTCCTGTAGCATCTAAGTGCCTTTAGATGAAAGCTGCAAAAGTGCAGTGGTGAGCCTGTGCATGACATAAAATTGTGTAACGGGGGAAAGGATTAGGATAAGGGTAGTACTTTGAGGGGACAGGTGCCGTGCCTGTGAGAAATCTGCGTGCCTGACTCTGCAGAGACTTCAGCCTCCTGGTGCTGCTAGTTCAGTGCTTTTCATCAGGAATGAAACCTTTTGTAAAGAAGTCGTCTCTCAAGAGGACCCCACCAGCTGCATTCAGAAATCATCTTTCCTCTAAGAAACACTGGGGTGCTCAGAATCTTTCGAGCGTATGTTACCTGACAATTCCTTCTCGATCCTGCAAGCTGCATCACTTGCTGTCCTCCCCCCTTCCAGGCAGAGTGAGGTCAGACAGAGAGTGTGTGGAGATGAGAGGTGGTTGAGGTCAGGAATGGTGTCATCCTTCCATCCTGTCCCCTGTGTCGTGTCGTGTCCCCCCCCCCCAGCTGCTAATGTATGCTTCTGGAGAGCCACACAAACTGAGTAATTACTGCATTATGGCTAGATCAGAAGTGGTGACCTCAAAGACAGAAGGAGACTCTCTATCTCCATTTGTCAGTCCTCTTGGGGTCAGAAGGACCTTTTTTCTCTGGGATCTGTGGTAGAGGGGAAAGGGATGTGCAAGGTAAGCTTTATATTAAGGCATAACAGGGAAAAAACGTTTGCTTTTGCCATTACAGAGTTCATGTACAAGAAAAGAGTCAACATTGCTTGCATGTGTGCTGCAATAGCAGCACTGGTAGGAGCAGTGGCACTAACCCCAGGGGCTAATCGGGGGGCTTTATTTTGCCTGGAATCTCCCATCCATTGTAGAGGAGGGTGCCAAGTTTTGAGGCCATTTTCCTGACCGTCTCTGCCTTGTTTGTGCCTCTGTCCTTGGAAGCACTTTGATTAGGAGCTGGGGGAGGGTGTCTGGGTGGAAATGGGTAGGATTTGGAAGGTTTCTGTTGTGGTAGTACCATAATGGCTCTGTACAATTAGGGCTGACCTGACTGTCTTACACTAGAACCAGAGACTTCAGTCTTTCTTACAACTGTGGTGTAGTGCATCTGCTGAATTTATAGCACTTAACTCTTCAATGATGGAATATGTTTGCTGGAAATGTACTTGCAAACCAGTTTAAGTTCTTGCATTGATTTGAAAATGGATCCTTTTAAGGGTTTGTTTTGGTAAGTAACCAGTTTTGGCCTTAAATCCTTGGGTTTTTTCTTCTTTTCAGAACTGAAGGGTGATTTGCTTGTAAGTTGCTTTAAGAGCATGTAGATACATACTACTGATGACTTTACCCTGAACTAGAACTGTTTGCATGAGTGTTAGCTTCCCGCCTGATTGTGTGTTTGCAGGATCAGAGCCCTAATAGCATGATGGACGTTACTTTCTTCATTAGTCCTAACTGTTTTAGTTTAAAAATTACTTTGTGTGTAACTAATGGTGGTCAAGTAGTTGTCACTGGATGGCCAAGTCAGGATGTTGAATTTCTTCCTTCTGGAAATAAAGTGAAATGTTCAGTGGCAAAAAAAAACTCGGTGATGTGAACAAGGTGTACTAATGACAGTGTTTTTTCATGCGGAGTCTGCAGACAGCCAAAAATTAGTTTCTGAGAGAATCAAGTTCTCCATTAAGCTCAGTGGGGTTGTACATTAAAGCCCGATACATCACTTCAAAAGCTACAAAGGATATTGTGTCTCTGCTTGTGTGATATTTAACTAATATAGTTTTGGTAACTTTGTTTTCATTCTGCGCTTTTAATGACCCTTTATATTACCAGTGATGCCTACTGTAGTACAACAGCTGACAATAGCGTGGCATTTACCTGTATTTATAGCCTGACGTTTTTTTAAACTTCATTTCGTGCCTTAAAATCAGCCACACAGTTACGAGCTTTTAAATATTTTAAAAAGCATCTCCTCTTGTACTTCCCTTGTAACACCTATAAGTACTCATTAGCGGAGATGGGAAATGTTGTTGTGCAGCAGACTAGAGATCCAGGTATTTAAGTATGCTAATTCACTTATTTTTGGTCCTTTGAAAAATGTTGGACTTGTGAATGTTAGCTGTTCTTGTAGTTTTATAGTGCCTTTTTGAGCATTGTACAAAACTGTTTCTATGTATGCTGCAACTTCATTTTGGACATTCAGTAAAAAAAAAATCTCTATATACCAAGATTTTATAGATGGGTATTTTCTCATGTATTTGTATACACAGAAAGGTTTTACCTTAAGGTAAGTTTAAGTTTAACTTAAGGTAGAGTGCTGCAACCTTATAAATCTACATAAAGGATTGACCTCAATTGACATTTCACTTCAAAATCAGAAAACAGATAATGCAAAATCAAATTATAAAAACCTTATCGAGTTCCCCCACCCCATTACAGCTTTTATCACAGCCCTGGATCCCCAGAGGGAATGCTGCTCTAACCAAGCTCTTAGCATGCCATGGCAGTCAACAAGATTAAGGCTGTTTGCGACTAGAGCAACCTCACAGTTTATCACAGTGAATGTGCTGTCGGATCCTCTTCTTCAGGCAAAGGAAGCAATGACCTCCACCTCCCGTAAGTGAACCACCATTCCTTAAATGCTACATGCAAATAGGCAACAAGTGCTGAAGAGAGCAGGGGCACACCATACTGCAAGAGCATGCAATAAGGCAGCATCTGTGTGCTCCAGCTGCAGCTCCCAGGTAGCTGATGCAGGGCACATTTCAGTAATCTCATCTGCGAGAGAAGGCATAGATCAGAGCAGAAGGCTTGCCTCCAAAAGGAGCTGTTGCCTGTTGAGTCCAGAGGGGGGTGGAGGAGCAGGCAAGTCCTTCGTGGGCACTCCCGCTTCGTGACTTGCCCAGCTGGCAGCTGCGGAGTCCCCGACACTGGTGAATTGTGAACCTGAAAGACAAAGGGTAGGAGCACGTGTAATTGTTGTCTGCTCTGGTTGTTTTCCCCAGACTATTGCCATCATTGCAGTCGTGCCTAGATGGAATTTCAGCCAGGCTCTGAATTACTTTTGACAGATAATGCATGGTACAAGATATGGTGGTTCGTGTTTATTTTACATAAAGAGCAAGTCACCTGTGGAGGAACCATCAGTGAAGTTGTCAGCCGGTTGTGCTTACAACACAGGCCTCCTAAGCAGTTCGTTGCTTTTTGGGATGAGCTATGAGCATGGGCCTTCTCTCAGAATCAGGCTTGCTGAGGATTTGGGGAACAGAGCTTGGGAAGCAGGGCAGACTGTCTTGAAGCTGTCATATCTGCTTTGTAAAGTTCCTGGCAAAGTGAGGTTTAAATGATGTTCGAGCTTTCTCTGCCCAGCACTTCGAGCTGCTCAGGCTGCCAGCCTCCTGCGTTTTCACGTGAGATGCTCTGAGTGGCAGATGGAGGAAACTGTAGTGTCATACAGAGCTTCCTTTGCTGGCATGCAGGCTTAAATGAAGGAGATGATGATTTGACAGGCGCTGCATCCTTGCTCTCGGGCTGCCCCCTCCACCAGTCTCCTTGCCCCATCGCTCTCAAAAATTAAACCCAAAGACCAGTGAATATGCTCCAAAAAGCTTAATCATTTCTGCAGCGTGGAAGTCGAACCGGACACGCTTCACTCCCGTATTTAAGGCTGACGGGGGCCTCGGAAGCGCCGGCAGCCCCGTCTCTAATCGTCCGGGAGGCACCGGAGCGGCGGGGGGCGCAGGGCTGGCCCCACTGGGCGCAGCCGCGCGTGCCGAGCCCTCGCGCCGCCGGTGCCCCGCGCTGGCACGGCGCGCGCCCGGCCGCCCGCAGCCTCCATGTTGTTTCCCGAGCTCCGCGCGGCGCCGCTGCTTCGGGGCGCGCCCAGCCCCGGCTTGCGGCCTGGCCGCGGCTCGGGGTGTCCGCCAGGGCTGCGGGCCGGGGAAGGGGTTCCCCCGCCCCGCCGGCAGCCCTCCCGGGCCGGCCGCAGCTGCCTGCACCCCGCCTGGGAGGGGGCCCGGTGGGGAGGAGCGGCCAAACGGAATAAATTCGGTTCTTAAAATAACTCGGTATTGATTTATGAGGGGATGGACGTGGAAACCGCCGCGGCCCCGCCCCCGAAAGGGCTGAGGGGGCCCGCCGTCCTGCCTCCGCGCCGCCAGGGCTGGGCCGCCGGGCGGGGGCCTCGGGGGGCTGGGGCGTGACACGCGCGCCGGGCGTGCCTCGCCCACGTGCGGCGGCGGCGGTGCCGCCCGCTCCCAGCCCACGGGCCGGGCCTGCCGCTGCCCTTCCCCGGCCCCGCGGCGGGCAGGCGCCCTCAACGGGCTCCTCCCGGCGCTGCGCGGCCCCTTTAAGCGGGCGCGTGGTGGGAGAGCCCACCCCCTCCCCCACCCCCCCGCATGCTGCCGCGCGCACACATAGACATGTACACAGGCGCGCACGCGCCGCTCCCCCTCCCCTCCCCGCTCCCTCGCCCGGCCGGGACCCGCCGCCTCGCGCCGTTCCCGCTGGCGCGCGCTGCTCCCCAGCGCCCGCTGCCATTGGCTGGCGGGGGTCAGCTGACCCCGTGTTATTTCCTGTGTGTGTGCGCCTCTGTGTGTGTGGGGTGAGGGGAGAATGGAGCGAGACGCCCCCGGGCCCCCGCGGTCCCCCCGGCCCGGCCCCCGGCCCGCCGCGGTGCCCCGCCGCCCGCGCTGCTGAGCCGCCCCCGCCCCGCCGGTACCTCCCGCGGCGGCGGGGGGCACCGGGGAAGGCGGCGGGGGGAGGTGGGGAGGGAGGGTCGCAGGTAAGGGGCACCCGCGCTTGGGCCGGGCCGGGCCGCGCCGCGGGGTGCTGGGGTTCGGGGGAGGCCTGGGGAGGGAGAGCTGCTGGGGGGGCCCGGTGCCCCCGCTGGGGAGGCCGAGGCTCCCCCGGCAGTGCGAGGGGTTGTGTGGGAGGGAATGTAGGGATCTCCGTGAGTTGGAGAGCGAGTGCTGGGTATGAGGAGGACTTGAGAAAGGGCTCTTGGGAAGTTCTCTTCGTAGCATGGTTAAGCCCCCCCCCCCTTTGTTTTTTTCTTTAAAGAAAATATGTTTGTGTTGATGTGTGTTGAAAGAGGCCCTCGTGCTCCGTGGTGAGGTGCACACCTGTTTTCCTGTCCCAAAAGATTGGTGTTTTGCAAGAACTGTGAAGTTTTTATGGGGATGTGGCGATTGGCGCTTCCGTTGAAGGGGCAACTGATTAAAAATGTCGGAGAAGAACAAGTTGCAGTAGGTGGACGGGCTGTGTTGTGAATGCTTGAGGTTCGTGGTGCTTTTTTTCTTTCTGTAGAGTTAACTCTACACTGCTCATTTGCAGAGATAGGATGTAGTGTGTTGGGGCTGCTGTGAGGATCAGATTTTCTTTTGTTAATGCTTCTTACTTTGCTGGAAGTCGTGTTTAGGACTGCAGTTGGAAGCTATTTTTCCTCACTTTCAAGGAAGAAATAAGAGAAAGTTACGTAACCTTAGTGTTTTAACCTATGTATCAGAGCTGTCTAATGATACCGGCACTCTGTTACTAAGCTGAAAATAGGAGCACATTTGTATGTGAATCAACAAGTGGTTGTCTCTGTGGGTAGATTTTGCACCATCAGAATCCTTTATTTTTTGTGTATGCTATCTTATTAGTAACATTCCCCCCTTGATTAAAAGGGCAGGCAGTTTGATTGAATTGCAGCCAAATGTTTCCTGTTCTGTTTCAGGGTGGCTTCTTTTAATCCTTCTTTTGAAAAGAAAAAAAATAAGAGATACACCTGCAAGGGGATTGAGGTTCAGTTTCAGAGCCTTCTGTGTTCAGTTAGCATTTTGAAAGCTATTCATGTGTGTGTAACTTGTTGCCATTGGTTGATTCATCCATGGGTAATTCTTTGGAGTGTTTGATTTTTTTAGCATGCTTCCTGATCAATAGGTGTGCATATAGCAGTTGGCTCACCTTTACCCTGTTTATTTGTAGAGCAATAGAGTGACTGCATGATGGAGATGCAGCAGCCTCCGGGTTAGGTTTGTAGCATGTTGGCCGAACTCAATTCGGGAAGAGCTAGACTTTTTTCACCTGTTTTCTAGACTGCTTTTTTGTTAGATAACTTTGGTTTCTGAGGCTTACAGACAGGTATTGTGATGCATAACTAAGTCCATTTGTTTAAGTATATGTGATAAATACTACTTAGTATTGTTACTTGTGAGTTTTCATTTGGCTGAAGTGTTTTGGGGTGGTTGTTTTTCCTTAAATCTGTGCCTTCAAATAGGGTTCCCTATTAGTTCACTTTAACTTGAGTTGTTTGAAGCTGTATTTCTTCATTTGCTGTGTCTGCATTATGTTGTTGGCCTATAAAAAGGCAGCTGCATTAGTGTACTGCAGAAAGAATTACTATTAAAAAAAAAGGACGGAGATACTTATTGGTTCAGTCATCTATGTCTTAAACTTTAATGTTACAAGGAGAGAATAATAGCTTTTCCTCATTTCTGTACATTGCTGGCATGTGAAATGCATATTTTTGTGTTTTCTGGTTAAATTAGCAAGTGAACTTACTATGCCTTCAGAGTGGGAGTATGACAGCACCTTTTATATCAAATATATGACTTGCTACAGTACATTCTTATTGCTTATAGTTTTGGGAATGACCTCAGACAAGCTTGATAGCTTTCGGTCTTTGTATTAATAGACTTAAATGTCTAGGGGAGGGTTTTGGGCCTTCTTGCAAGTTTGTATTCTTGAGACTACTTAGCTTTAAATCTCTTAGCGTCGTTTCTGGTAGAATGGTATGTGTTTTGACACAGTTTGGGCTTTGATCTCTAAATCAGATTTCAGAGGCTTTGGAACTGATGAAACCTGCAGTTTTGCTGAAATGTATGCTTTAATATGCCTTTGCAGCCTGGGGCAGGTTAAACATGGTTCCCTATATGAAAGCACTAGGAGCAGCTTGGTTGTGAGTGTCTTTAACAGGGGGTCGGGATTCTTTTTGTTGTTGTTTCATCCTTTACTTAGTAACTAATTCTTCATAAAGAAGTTTTGAGGTGAATGTTAAAGGAGTAAATCTGTTTCTGTAACGCGTAAATAAGATCTGAAGGTTATTCAGATGAAACAGAAAACTTCTTTATTAGTTGTAAAAAAACCCCCTCTTACTGTCAGAAGAAGTTTCCTTAATCTTCAGCTGAAGAACTGGGGAGATATTAACCTCTCCTTTACTACATATGAAAGGATACTCGGATTAAATTTAAAGGCTTAAAGCAGTGTAAGTAAAAGAGTGTTTAATATGGTTCTGTCTGTGATACGTGTATAAAGTCTGCAGGGGAAAGAGTGAAGTGTGTATGCTTTGGGGGTCCGTTGTTTCCCCCCCCCCCCCCCCCCCCCCCCCTTCCTGTTGCGGAAATGTGCGTAAAGAAATCCTTTTGGGTTCTCGGTATAACGTTAGAAAGAAAATCATTGCATGCCCCCTTTCTGCCTTCCTTTTTAGGTCATGTTTAACTAAACCACCCATGAAGCACAGCAAAATGGCAATACTGCTGCTCTTGGAAGGGTCCCTTCATAGGAATTGTACTGCACAATTCCTATTCTACCAACTTGGCAGGTTGCTGTCTGGAATGAGGGTATAATATGTAATAAACCTGAATAATTTTATGCTGCTTGCTTGGCTTCCTTATAATTTGAGATAAGGTTATATTTAAGAGTTTATAGCTGGCTTATGCATATCTTGCCTTTTGACACAGGGTATGCCAGATCTCTGTTTGGGTGGGGTAGCTTTTTAATTAAAACATGTATTTATTTTTTCATACCCTGTTCAATTATATTTTATACTTATGAAGGGTATTAGACTAATGTTTTTGGAACCTGAGTTCTCATAACTTTTTGAAAGATTAGAAATGTTTTTGGCAGTGCTAGCTTCTCAGGCTTCAATGTGTACCTTAACTGGCTATGTGAGAATTTGTGTTACTTAATCCTGCGATTGGCCTCTGAGACAGGAAAGATTATGTACAACGATTTCTGAAGAGCCAACTAGCGTGCTGATTTGTTAGTAGAGACTGGACCAACCAACTTTTCCCATTCAAGTAATTAAACTGCAGTCCAATAGCAAAAGGTGGTTTTTCTTCTCTGTCTGGAGTGAGATCTCGCTCTGAAAAAAATTTAATGTCTGGCTTGGCTTTTGGACTTCTAAAAAATAAAGGAAGTCTTACTGTTAGTGACTTCTAATAGTGTTGATATGCTATGTAGAAATACTTTTTTTTAAAAAAAACTGTTTAGTACGCCTCAAAGAGGAGACAAACACAATGTAAGCAGAGGTTTGTAATTGTCTAAAATCATGCAGGGCAGGCTATTGTATTCTGATAATGAGATCCTAATGTGCAATTCTGTTTCTATCAAACTTTTCTTATTTTAAAAAAAAAGTCAGTATTGTTATTCTTCTGAGCTGCGTCCCCTCCCTTCCCCCTCCCTTACGGTTTTTGACTAGACTTCAGTCTTGACTGAGTGGAAAAATGGAAGATTCTGTCTAACAGCTGTGTACAGCATTGCTGGTGCATCTGTGTCCCACTAGTGTCTAGCTATACCTCTCTAGATTTCTTCAGCTGAGCCTTTCCGCTGCTGCTTACCACCAAGTTATGTATTGGTTTGGTTTGGGATACTTGGAAAAACATGAATTTCCTCACTATGTATGTACATGGGTTTCCTTGCCTTTTAAAATGTGTGTGTGTGGGGCTGGGAAGCCAGAATCAAAGACGAAAAAGTTGAGGCTGATGTATAATCAGAAGTGGGTTCTGTTTAGCCCTGTTGGAGGATAGATCAGTTCAGGATGTTCCAGAGTCTGTGATATGCTGCCTATTTGCATTTAAAGAAAAAAAAAAAAAAAGGTGAAAACTAAATTTAACCAACTCTTGAACTACTTTGTGCTATATTTGTGAACAGCACTACAAGCAGTCAAATTTCCATTTTTCACCTGGATATGACAAAGCGTTCATGTTGCAGTAAAACTGTTTTTTCCTGCCCCTTGTCTAGTGATTCCTCAAGAACAGAGTTACGAAGTGGTAGAAGAAAGCATAAGCATCCTCTTGTCTGCTTGACCTGGTGACAGTGAATATGCATGTGATTTTTCCCAATGCTCTTTGTGTTTATTCTTTTTACCACAGTGTTTGTAACCAGTGATAATACTGGAAGACTGGAAAAAGTGTTACCAGGTTCTTTGTCTGAGAGCCCTGGCTTGAGTCCCTTTGAGATTTGATCTGTTCTCCATTTGAGAAGCCCATTATTTCTTGACTGCTTCTGAAGCAACAAATACAAAAAAGCCAGGAAGATGATATTTTTTTCTTTTCCCTCTTCGTTGTGAGCATGCAACATGTCTGTGTTCATACCAATAACTGTGTATGGAATCATTGTATATTCTGTGCTGGAATATGATGATTTATTTTGGAGTATTTTACTAGTATGAACTCAGTCATCTAATTGCTAGTAAATTGCAAGTCATAAACAGAACCCTCCAATGAGTTCTGATAAGAGCTTAGTACTTAGAAATTGTGTGGGGAGCTACTGTATTAGAAGCTTTAACACAGTTTATTGGAAGTATTGTTCATATAACTTTTCCTGTAAAAATATGTGCTGCAAACTCTGTGTTGGTGATAGCTGTTAATTGAACTAGAGACTTGGTATTGGCAGAGCTGACTATAGATGGCTTGTGTCCATATACAGCATCGCTAATGACTATGAAAAACATATCTAAAACTTAATAGCTGAAAGAAAAATAGGTGCTGTCACACCTGCCAGAACTTAAAGGAATAAACCATTGTACACTGTAATGAAATGTTGTTAATCAGCTTCCAATTCAATATCTGCATTTTGCTGTTAGCTTTGGTCGAATGCCTGGATACACTTGAATTTCCATAAAATTTGATTTGTCCAACAGTGTTTCCTGTGAGTTGTTCTGGAATAGTGGGAACACTGTATGTGCTTTTTTTTTTTTAACATAAATGGTTATCTAATCAACTTAGTGAACAATGTTTGATCAGCATTATATTGTCCACTGGAAACACAGCAGAGGGGAAGCAGTCTTAAGAGGTTCCTGGAGTGTAAGATGATTCCCTGACACAGCTGGTAAGCGAGCCAGCGAGGGAAGATGCCCCACTGAACCTGTTGTTTGTGTACAGCGAAGGACTTGTGGGTGGTGCGACTGTTGGAGGCCATCTTGGGCACAGTGATCATGAAATGATAGTGTTTTTGATTCTCAGAGAAGTGAGGAGGAGGGGTCAGCAGAACTGCCACCTTGAACTTCCAGAGGGCAGACTTTGGCCTGTTTAGGAGCCTGGTTGACAGGGTTCCTTGGGAAGTAGTCCTGAAGGGCAAAGGAATCCAAGAAGGAAATCTTAAAGGTGCAGGAGCAGGCCATCCTTATGTGCTGAAAGATGAGCCAGTGGGGAAGAAGACCAGCCTGGCTGAACAGAGATCTTTGGCTAGAACTCAGGGAAAAAATAGGAGAGTTTATGACCATTGAAAGAAGGGGCAGGCAACTCAGGGGGGCTACAGGGGTGTCATGAGGTTATGCAGGGAGAAAATTGGAAGGGCCAAAGCCCAGCTAGAACTTAATGTGGCTACTGCTGTAAAAGACAGTAAAAAATATTTCTGTAAATACATTAGCAACAGGAGAGCTGGGGAGAATATCTATCCTTTATTGGATGTGGGAGCAAACATAGTGACAAAGGATGAGGTAAAGGATGAGGTGTGTAATGCCTTCTTTTCCTCAGTCTTCAATAGTAAGACCAGTTGTTCTCTGGGTACCCAGCCCCCTGAGCTGGAAAACGGATGGTGAGCAGAATGAAGCCCCCATAATCCAAGGGGAAATGGTCAGCAACCTGCTACACCACTTAGGCACACACAGGTCTATGGGGCTGGATGGGATGTACCCGAGGGTACTGAGGGAGCTGGTGGAAGCGCTCACCAAGCCGCTTTCCATCATTTATCAGCAGTCCTGGCTAACCAGGGAGGTCCCAGTCGAATGGAAGTTAGCAAATGAGACTCCCATCTACATAAAGGGCTGGAAGGAGGATCCAGGGAACCACAGGCCTGTCAGCCTGGCCTCAGTGCCATGGAAAGTTATGGAGCAGGTCATCTTGAGTGCCACCACGCGGCATGTATGGGACAACCAGGCAATTGGGCCCAGCCAGCATGGGTTTATGAAAGACAGGTCCTGCCTGACTAGCATAATCTCCTTCTGTGACAAAGTGACCCACTTAGTGGGTGAGGGAAAGGCTGTGGGTGTTGTCTGCGTAGGCCTTAGTAAAGCCTTTGACGCGGTTTCTCGCAGTATTCTCCTGGAGAAACTGGCTGGTCATGGCTTGGATGGGCCTGTGCTTTGCTGGGTAAAACACGGGCTGGACACCTGGGCATGAAGGGTGGAGGTGAATGGAGTTAAATGCAGTTGGCAGCCGGTCGCAAGTGGTGCTCCCCAGGGCTCAGAATCGGGGCAAGTTCTGTTTAATGTCTTTATCAATTATCTGGGTGAGGAGATCAAGTGCACCCTCAGTGAGTTTGCAGATGACACCAAGTTGTGGGGGGAGTATTGATCTGCTTGAGGCAAGGAAGGCTCTACAGGGGGATCTGGAGAGGCTGGATCGATGGGCTGAGATCAGTTGTATGAGGTTCAACAAGGAGCAGTGCTGGGTCCTGCACTTCGTTTATAACAACCCCACGTGATGCCACAGGCTTGGGGAAGAGTGGTGGAAAAGGACCTGGGGGTGCTGGCTGACAGCCGGCTGAACGTGAGCCAGCAGTGTGCCCAGGTGGCCGAGAAAGCCAGTAGCATCCTGGCTTGTATCCGAAACAGTGTGGCCAGCAGGACAAGGAAAGTGATTGTCCCCCTGTACTCTGTGCTGGTGAGGCCACACCTCAAATAGTTCAGTTTTGGGGCCTCTCACTACAAGAAAGATATTGAGGTGCTGGAGCGTGACCAGAGAAGTGCAACGAAGCTGGTGAAGGGTCTAGAGAACAAGCCTTGTGAGGAGCAGCTGGGGGAACTGGTATTTAGCCTGGAGAAAAGGAGGCTCAGGGGAGACCTTACTGCTCTCTACAGCTGCCTGAAAGGAGGCTGTAGGCAGGTGGGGGCCAGTGTCTTCTCCCAGATAACAAGTGATAGGATGAGAGGAAATGGCCGCAAGTTGCACCAGGGGAGGTTTAGTTTGGGTATTAGGAAAAATGTCTTCACTGAAAGGGTCGTCAGGCACTGGAACAGGCTGCCCAGCGAAGTGGTTGAGTCACCATCCCTGGAGGAGGTGTTTAGAAGACATGTAGATGTGGCACATGAGGGCATGGTTTGGTGGCGGACTTGAATTAGGTGAACAGTTTTATTAGATGATCTTAAAGGTCTTTTCCAGCCTAATTGATCCTGTGATTCTTTATTATCATGTGTTTTCTTTTTGTTTCTCACCTTGCATTCAAGGGAAAAAAAAGAGTGAAGTCAACAGTGTTCTGTCATATGGCGTACATTTTGGTTTGTCACTGTAAGTTTTCCCTGTCTCACTTCATGCATGTGGAAGTTTGCCTTCTTCCCCTTCCCCCACATATTTGCATGGAATGTTGTACTCTTCAGATTTTCTGATACTCTTAATCCTGACTATACCTTGTGCATATTGCTTCCTTAAAATTGTCTTTTAGATAGGTCTTGAAAATTATGGTAGACGCTTAGCAGTTAGTGAATTAAATGAGTTGGGCAGAATTGTTACAGAAGGTGGTAGCAGATTGTCTTTGTATCTCAGGGCATCACTGAGTGGCAGATTTTCTTCTGTACTGCTGGAGAGCGGAAGTAGCAGGAGCATAATCAAGAATCGCTCCAAATGATGCTATTTATTTTGCATACAAAAACCTGAACTGTGCTGCTATCCTTACCCCTCTTCCCTCCAAATCACTGCACTGTAATGGAGAAGCATCCTTCCTTTGCCTTCCTTAGTGTTCCTGTTACTGTGAGAGTGCATGAGGAGATCTTTACTGACATTGAATTGTTTGGTTGCCAGCTGCGGTAGGGAATTGGCTCTGGTGATGAGCCAGGGAGGTCCACTGCAGTGTGGGATTCTGCATCTCTGCACTTCTGACTAAAGTCAGCATCGTGTTTACTGCTGTTTGAGGAGCAGAGTAGTGATTTTTGCCTTCTGGTCTTTTTTCCCTTTTGCTCTGGTGTACTTTCCTATGATGCCTCTTCTACATTTGATGTCTCCTCATCTTCCAGTTATCAGACACAAAACTTTGATTTCTTGAGATTTGCTCGGTTGACTACATGGGGTTTTTTTGAATGATGGTGGTATCCTGCAATTAGGATGTATAAATTTGACTTGTCACGTGATCGTTTTGTGTCTCCTTGTCTTTTTGCCTTGCAGAAATATAATTTGCGGTAGGTTTGAAAGGTGGAATTTGTGGAAAACCAAAGGGGGTGTATATACAACAGAGCTGCTGAAAGTGGCAAGAGGAGGAGAAGAGGTTAATTATATCTGTACTCTAGCCTAATCAAAAGCCGGTTGAAGTTGGTTGGAAAAATATGAATTGAGTGAATCTGGATCAAGCTCACTGGGGAAAGCACATCTCTCAGCTCAACAAGAAGCAGGGTCAGGAAGCTCCTAAATATGGACAAGAGGAGGAATTAGGAAATAAACTTCCTTGCTTATCCATGGAACAGTAGTGTTTATAAAGACTTTTAGGCTGTGTTTACTGATGAAATTTGTCCTCATGAGCTCTGTGTGTACATTGCCTTTCTGAAGTAAGCTGAGGAGTAAGATCCTTTTGCCTGGTTGGTTAACAAGACATAAAGAATTAAATCAGAAGCAATTCTCAAGGTAATAGTCAGTGACTTGTAATCTTTCTAGCTGAAACAGGGTAGCAAACTTTTCAGTTTTTGATTGAATGTTTGGATGTTTTAGAGCAAGGGAGGAAATGTAGTCTCATCTTTATGGTCTTGTAATAGAATTCTAGGAATATGTTAGCATTATGGAATTATTATGTATAATCTATCATGTATGGACTATGTTAATTGTCCCTCCTTACTTGCCTCCCTCTTGAGGGGAGACAGAATGGAGAAAGAAACAGTGGAGTCTTCTGGTTTTGGTTTTTCTCTTCTTGCTGTACAGGGTGAATGACGGCAGGAAACTCAAGTTTAACAGAGTGATGGGGCTGATTCTCAGAGTAGTGGGCCATCTAAAGCTCCTTCTGTCTTTATTTTGAAATCTTAACTCTAGCGTTCCTAAAAATTATGCTCGGAGTACAGCATCTTTTTTATCTTCCACTAATCTGTATTTACAGAGGTTTTCTTCTCTGGTGCTCATCCCTCCTCTTGCTTTCAACTGCTGACTTCAGGTTATATGCTCCAGAATATGAGATGGAATACACAGAGTAGAGGCTTCATGCATCAGCTTTCCAAGTGTCTCCATCAACACATCAAATACTGCCTGACACTCACTGTGGTGCTGCTGTAATCGATGGGGAAGGAGAAAGTTTTAGACCTGTGCTGTGAGAAGATCTGCAGTTGTAGCTTGTTCATTTCTGTAACTGGTTATGCTCATTAAGAGTTAATTTTGTGACTGTGGTGTGGTCTGACTACTGTTGATCACCATGTCTTTGGCTGTGGCAGCAGAACTTAGAAGTGCACAGTTAGGTGCCTGCAATGTAAAGTGGCAGGTTACAGTATGTTGTTTGTTGGATACGGTGGCCTGAGTTTATACCATATAATTTCAGACTTATAATATATAATGACTGAGGTGTGTTAGAAGTTTAATCACCTTACATGCATAAAGTTGACATGGAAGGAGAAATTCTGGAAGGCTTTCATGGACATCATGGGGGAGCTGGTGAGAGTCAACCAATTTAAGTGCTCTAGGTCAAGACTTAGTGATAGAGGACTTAAGACTCCTTCAATTCATTATTTATTTTTAACTGTTTGCTCCGACACTGTAGTATGCTGTGTCCTGTCTGTTGGTTATGCCAGTATAACTGTGGTGGGGTACATAACGAGATGGTTCAAGAAACTGGTCCAATCTGAAAAAAACAAAGAAAACCTACAGTGCTGGGATGGGAAGGTAGGAAGGGGGAGGAACTCCTTAAAATAGTATTGTTATTAAAGTAATATTTTTGTTAAATCACTTAAATGTATGAGGTTATTTTGTATGAATCTGAACTGTTTCTCCTGTCTCTCTAACTGTGGCTGTAGTCTTAGTCTCTTCCTGTTAGTCTGTTTTGGGAGATAACAGATTGTAGGAACCGGTCTGCTTCAACTTCTGGCTTCAGCATGAGGCAGACGCTGTGCAATCCAGAGGGTGGAAGAATGAGTGAAGTGATGTTCAGAGGGTATGGATTGTAGGAGACAAGGAGAGATGTCAGGGAAAGAAAAACTGGGTAACTGTGAAAATCTTAAAAATGCTTGGATATTTTTTTTTTTTAGGGCAGTTCGACCACTTCTTTCTTATGTTAGAGAAAAATCTTCTTTTCCCTAAACATTTTATCAGTAAACATCATATGGCCTTGGTTGTAATTTTTTTTTTCTGAGTCTTCCACAACAGGAATATTTGCAGACCTTCCACATCCAAATAGCTCTTAAATCTGTGTCACTTCAGGGGGATGAAGTGCTAAATTGATAGGAAGAATAACAACCTTGGCTCGTGAAACTTGAAAGTGGTATACTGCATAGCTAAATTTGTGTTATCTTGAAGGAACAAAAATTATCTGTAAGAAGTTTGGAGGACGTAAATTTGAGTACAGCTCTTTTGCAATTGGTTGGTAATTCTTTGATTTGTTAGTTTAAGTAGATGGAGGTTGTATTTCTACCTGATTTTAATGTTATTGCATATAATGTAACTAGGTGGTGTTATGCTCGACAAAGATTTTATCCTAATCAGTGGATTTAATTCTTGTATACAGTGCATAACCTGTATTGTAATAATACTTGCACATAACTGATAGAGATTTTGTATCAATTTATTTCATTTGCCTTGACAATTTCCCAGGAGTCTCAGTTACAGGCTCATTGTACCAGGCATTGTAAAACAGAATAAAAAGACTTAATTGTGTAGGCTACATTGAATAGAAAAGACAGACATGTATTACAGGTAATATTAAATATGACCTAAGTATTCATCTTAGCAACTTGTCGTAATTTGAAGAGATAATGCATTTAATACTTTAAAGGCAGGTGCTACTATTTAGTATGTACAAATTATAAAAGTTAATTAAAAATGTGTTGGGGTTTTTCTACTGCTGTGTAGTTCTGAGTATTTCTGTTAGTGGATTAATTTCTGCAATGAAAGTGGGAGCTTGCGGAGTGGGAACCTGGCAACCCTGCTCACACTCTTCTGCTTTCCTCTTGCAATTAATAATTGACTTCTCCTTTTCACTGTCTTCAGTTTTGTAGCTGAAAGGTGAAGAGCTGCGATGCCTCTGCTGAACCTCCTGTCTCACATGACTGAGGAGGTGAAGAGCAGATCAGAAGCTGTCCTTGAAATGGTTGCTCAGATCTTGCTGTATTGCCAAAGCAGACATGACGTTTGACTGTTTGGAGACATTAAATATGCAAACACAGGTGAATTTGCAATGAGAGGCATATAATGAGTTGCCAGATTTTTGGAGGACTAGTGAATTGGGTTAGGATGTACAGTCAGCTGATCTGCAACTGGGAGAAAAGAAAGGAGGAGGTGAAGGTTCAGTATTATTTTCATTTTGATGGTAAGAAGAGTTGTTTGACTTGTGTAAAGATGAAGAGCCTTTTAAATATGACCATCTGATTTGAAGTGCACTTCAGTAGCCATGCCACTTAGGCAGTTCATGCTGTGTCCGTTTTTCTGGTTTGTGTAATGGTAAAATACTTGGATCTGTCAGTTCATAAATGACTTTTCTCCCTCACAGAATTGTTTCTCGACCATATCTGTACCTTGATCCCGTTTGCTGCATGAATGGCTGTGTTAGCACCGTGGAGGAGGCTGGACCTCTTAAGCTATTGCATAGAGGACTGACCATGTATGTGAAATCAAAATTGTTGTTTTAATCTTTGACATAAAATGCAATCTGACTGATTTGCATAGATTCTTATTAAAATAATGATACCTGTTACAAATTTAGATGGATAACTTCCATCAGTCGGTAGATTTTTAAAATCTATTTAAGTGCATCTGTGGTGTTAGATTGAGACTAAGAATGAATGATGCATAATAAAATCAGATATGAGATAAAATTCTGCTGAACTTTGATTATTAGTTATTTCTAGAGATACGTATTTTTGTATCGCCACAACATTAATACCAGCTTACAACAAAACTTTGTTCTTGTCAAACTTCTTTCTTCATGTTTAAGAATATGAATTTAACAGTACACTTCACTTGAAGTGCAGAGGTAAACTGGAGATGGTATTTTAGTTCTGCTCATGTGGTGAGTAAGGAAGACTTGCAGAAACATATTTTTAGTTTGGTGTTAATCAAACGTTGGTGGCCATTTTTTGGAAAAAATTCAGAAAAAATATTTTGGGGGTGGGTGAAAAAATCAGCAGTCCTATAATAGCCACATGCAAAATCCCGATAAATTTTGTTTGTTGTTTGTTTATATGATGCTTTTTATTGTAGCAGTTGTATTCTCTGAATATGTCTGTTTACATGTCCCCTGTGAGACAGGAAGATGCAATGACTCAGGCTTAGTAAAATTTTCTGCGGCCACTCTAGGGAAATATATGAAATAAGAAGTGAATGTAGATCTTATCTAGCACAATAATCCCCAGAGCATTCCTCTCTCTCAACTGACAAAGCTCACTGTGTTCCTTCTGCCACGCTCATCTGTTCTTCACCCGTTCTGTGAGAACCATTTCCTTAATTGTTTGGATTTAAGCTTGTACATACTGACTTCCTAAAAAGCTGTACAGACATTTTGATAAAGAATGCATGGTGTCTCTGAGATGATGGAAACTAGCTGCAATCTACTTAGCCAAGCTTTAACTCATTTGAGGACTCTTTTGATGATGTTTTCCATTGGCAGGACAAAATTGAGGTGTTTTTTTTTTTTGTCAAGACCAGTATTAGTACTGATTTGCAAGACATGTTGCTAGTATGGATTATTATTAGACACTTAAGGGAGTGTAACAATTACGTATGGGTGTTTTAAAGACATGTTGTGATTCTTTCTTTTTTTTACTGTAAAATACAGTTTTCAGTCATGTAGTATTCTGGTTTTAACTTATTTTTATACACTTTCCGAGATACTTTATCTCCTTCAGTTTAGCTACTTCATCAGGTTCTGACACTCTCAGTGAAAGTTAATTGTGTACAGTTTTAACTTTGAGTGGTGTAGTAAGGGTTCTTTGATAGAATAAATTAGAATAGCATGGTGAGAGCCAGATTTGACTGCAGTTTTCTCTAGAAGTGCGGTGGTAAATAAACCGGTGTCAGTTTCCCATGTCTTAGATCCTTCTGTTTATTTGTAGTATACAAAAGTAACTTCTAATGGAACTGAATGGATCTGAAACGGCTTTATAGAAAGTATGAAGAAAATCTGTTGGCAGTTCAGGTTAACCACAACTTTTTGAAATAAATGAACAGTGAGTATTATTGCTTAAACTGGTGACCTTTTGAAGTGCTGGCTGTCTTGGTTTGCTTCCATATTACACCTAAGGTTGAAAACTAAAACTAGCTTCCCTTTACTTTTAAAAAGGCATGAAATGTAGAAGAAATAAATTGGATCTTTGTTAAATGCAGTCTTAGGCTTGATCCTTAAATTCATCTACTTGTGGCATAGCTGATTTGCCTTCTCTTCAAAGCAGCAGACAGGGTAATGTTCGTCCAAAACTGAAACAAGATCAGTCTATTCCCAGCCATTGCTCAGGTGTGCAAATAATAACTGTGAACCTGCAGAAATGAGGGTTAGCAGCCTGGCCTTGACAGTGGAAATAATACTCTACATGGAAATCTTTTTCCTGTATTTCAGACTTAATTCAATTCCTGGGGACTGTTTACTTAAAAATTATGCCTCTGAGTTGCTCATAGTCAGATTCTGGTTTGGTGAGGTTTTTTTGATTGTGGGTGTGCTCTGCTACTTTAAGAAGATACATTGAGGAAGGACAAAAATGTTAATTTTTGCATTTTTTATGGGTTGTGACTAGAAATGGCTACACATATATGTATATCTCTGTTATTTGCATAGCATTTTGCACATAAATCTACTTTAATCAGGAGCCCGGACACACACTATAAAAGCTCCACTTGCTTGTGTACATTTTTTGACTATGGAAAATACTATCTTACTGTTTGTTGCCTGCCTGTAACTACATTTTCTTTCCTGATAAGCATGCTAGGAAGTGAGAGGTCTTTGACAGATCACTAAAAATATATTGCATTTGACTGCTGCCTGAGCCTTCTCTGCACAGATGGGTCGCAGTAGTCAACCCAAATCTAAAGAAAATTCAACAAAGCAGAAGGACCTCACTTACATCCTACAGAATTAAGTGATGCTGGTTTTGTTTGCTCCTTTATAGGATTATTGTTAAGAATTAAGCATATCCCCACAGTATTTTGGTTTTCAGCTCCGTTGTTTTGAGCTGTCTGTCTGCAGTGATGCACTAGTATGCTGGCATCAGTATTATGTGGGAAGATCTGGGCAGCTGTCCTGTATTTGTCCAGCCTTTGACAATAGGGACAAAAATGTTTTAAAGATTCGTATAGATTTAAAAAACCTAGCGCAGCATGTTGCAGAAGATCATTTCACACAGCAGTCTTGGTGTGGGAGTACTGATGAACCCTGTTAATCAGCAATGGTTGGGGGCAGTCTCGTGTACATGTAAGAACTGTTGAAAGATGCTTCATGCTGTTGACTACCATTTGATAATCTTGCTCACAGTAGGATCACAATGCAGTAGCTCCATATTTTGAGGAACTCCTATATTAACAAAGTTCTACAAGGCTGTTTTGGATGATTAAACAAGAAACAAAATCTGCATTGTAGATGTGTTTAAATGTAAGTTCACATGGAGAAGGTAGGTTGAAAGACTGCCTGAACTAACTTCAGATGTTTCACAAATATGGATAGGAGGACCTACTGCTTCTTTCTGTTTGTGACTTATGTGTAGTGATTTCGTAAGTGAGGCTGTTTCTTTATCAGTCACACAAGCTTGTAATACGCTTCCTTTGTTCCTACCAGGTTGAAGGCAAATTTTGATTACTGGGCTACTGGGGAAGAAACAAATAAGTTGGAGCACAGTGACACTGCTTAGACTAGTGAATGCAGTCTGTAATCTCTGGATGGATATACTTTGATGGCTTTACAGCTACGGGCTGTAAATACTTGAGAATCATGAAGCTTTATTGAGAAAGCTGGGTGCACGTGTAGTGAAAGTAAGAGTGCAATTGTGACACTAGAGTAGTGAAAGTTGTGCCAGAATCTTGCCTTCCCTTTGAATAAATAGGAAAGGCTTTGGATGTTTTTGTTGGGTGTGTTGGAAAATACTGTAAATGTGTGTAAATTGTGGCTGTTCATGGAGCACTTTTTGGAGGACTTTGCCCCTTCTGCTAGGGGTGGGATTACAGAGGTGTACCACTGTTACAGAGTTTTATATGATTGTGTCGTACCCTCTAGTTGGCAGCTGGTGTATGTGGAGGAGTATGTACCAACTGAAAATGTTTTCTTTAAAGGCGTCCAGTAAAAATCTAATCAAATATATTTTTTTCCTGTGGATCTAGGTAGACTTTGAAGGCCTCGTCTGTCTGAATCTATTTTGTTAACAAGGCTTGCTCATGGAATTATTCTTGGTGGTTTTGCTGAGAACATAGCACTTTGATCTAAGCACTTTACAGTGCTGTTATTCTTAAGAGAAATTATTACAATAGTAATTGTAATAGTCCTATATTTATAGTACATTAGTAACAGGAAATGTACTATGTGTCTTAAGTTATCAATGATATAATGGATTGAAGCATCTCATGTCTCTTCTTACTCCTGTTATTAATGAAAAACCATTTCTTTTTTCTCCCCCCCTCCCCTTTTTTTTTTCTCCTGACATTCTACTGATTCTACTAAAGCTCCTTGAGATACTCAGAGCAAGTATTCTCCAGGAGACACGAAAATGGAAAGCATTTGCTTAGGGCACCAGTAATTTAAGCTCTCCTGATGAAAACTTCGTTTATTTGTCAGGGTAAAATTCAAGATTTAAAAAAAATAAATAGATTTAAGGAGAAAAATATGTTCTTCCTGTTTTAAGTGTATGTATCTTCTGGACTAAATAAATATTATGTGATTGGATGAGATTATGGAGGATAGGAATTTGTGCCTCAGGTTGACCTTTACTGGATCTCTGTTTCTGAAGGTATCTTATGCTGTTTCTGTTCCATTATGTAATTAAAATTATTCTTTTTTAATACTGAGGAGGTCTTAAGCATGTTTCCTAGCATTGCTAATATATATTAGCAATTTTCAAGCCTTTGTTAGTATTAGAGAAGAATGAGTATCATCAGTGATCAAAGTTTTTGTATGATGTAATGTGAAAGAGGCTTCCTGAGACCTTGTTCAGACAATGCAAAGTAAGCTGCATTAAAGTAATATTTTAAAATATTTGTCTGAGGTTCTGCGAGAGACTGGGCTTGTGATGAAGATGGAAGTGTTGCTTTCATGAGAAGAAGATGCAAAGCATGTGACTGCCAGGGCATGCATGCAGTCTTCATAGCACGTGAATGTTGCCGATTGCAGAACCCTAAACTGCTTATCTAGAGAAGCTGCTTTCTACAACAGTAGATGTCCTCCTGCCTTTAGTTTGATAACTTCCTTCTACTTGTATATACGTTTTCTTTCCTGCTTTTATTTTTTGTCTCATTTTTCACCTTAACAGCAAGTAATACAAAAAAAGAGAAAGGTGCTTGTGTGGGGTATCGTAGTGTTGAGGGCAGGAGCTTCAAAGTGATGAAATGTGAAAGGGAGTAATTCAGAAAAATGAGGAGTTTATCCATAAGATGCCCAAACTGGATGGATTAGCACAGTGTGGCATTCATAGAAGTGTTACTCATGTAATACACGCTAAAAAAGTGGAAGTTCAGCAGAACAGCAGACCACTCTTACAGTATGACACTTAAGAGTATAAGATTAAAACAGCAGTAAAGCTGACTTCCTAGACAGAGTTGGAAGTATTAACAATATGAAAGTTCCCTTCTGATTGTGATAAGCATTTCAGTAATATTCTTGTGGTCATCAAGCCGACTAAGGCTGCAATGCAAAGATGCCTTTGAGTTAGCAGAGGGGGGCGGTGGAGACATGCATTGCAGTGGAGGTTTTTGTGTGTGTTCTGTAGCCTGCATGCCCAAACAGATAGTAGAAACCCAGATATATCCAAGGTGCCTTTCTGAAGATGATAATGATAGAGTTAGAGCCTTCTGTATATAACATACATATTTTTTTTAAAAAAAAAAAGCCCACCGAAACTTGAGAGGCAGATGGGGAAAAAGAGCATGATGCCAGACATTGCCTGCATCTCATTTGGATGCCTATTTCCTTGGGACTCTTTGGTGATCTGTGACTTGAACAAAACTTCTAAGAGAAAAACTTGACTTTAATTCTGAGTGAGTTCAGTTGAATGTGACAAGCACCAAACATGGCTAAATGACAACACATAATGCAGGCAAGTCTTCCAGGAAGTCCTCCATCTGAGAAGTCGGGGTTCTGTTTCCTGGAAAAGTGTGAGCATTGTCTTAACATTTATGTAAAGGAAGGAGTTTCTCCAGGTGGCTTTATCCAGTTTGTTTTCAGGAAGAGAAAACCACAAAGTGTTTCAGAAATAAAATGCTTTTGTCATCTGTTAATTGGTTTATTTAAATAAATCAAAGAAGTGTATATGTATATACTTGTTCATTACCATACTTTTCTTAATGCATCTAGTGATATGTCAGGCTTTTACAGAGGGACTAGCCAGGGTCCCCAAACATTTTGCAGCTGTGTTCCAGTCCTTGAGGATGAGTCATGATTCCACACACTGAATAATAGATTGAAGTACATACAAGAGCCTTCCTGAAGTGCATTTGCTTAGGAGTTGATTATGTAAATGCAGATGGTCATACATGGTGTTCCAAAATATGTATTCTGGCTGACATGTTTTCAGTTAGGTTTCATTCAAGGTAATATTAAACTCTTAAGGGATGAAGGTGTAGACCCTTCTTCTCAAATACAGTGGACTTTCCATCTTTTAAAACAAAGCAGATGGTGGGGGAAAATACAATGTGTTGTCTTGCTGTGGCGGTTTTCACCTGTAAGTGTCACTGGAGTAGGCAGGACCAGAGCACGGAGCAGATGTCTTTGCGTGTGCTGGTGTCAGTTCTTTCACAGGTTCCCATGGATCCTTTTCATGGGAGTATCTTGGTTTGAGCTTTGGCCAATGGTATCTTGACTGTTTTGTAATAGTGATTTTTCGCAGAGTGAAATGTGGACCTTGGATATCATTCCTATAGTAGATCCGAGTGTGGTTTGAGAGTGTTGCAGGGTACTTGTTGCATCTTTAAAACATTGTAACAAAATACTTGATTACTTTGATATTCACCATAGAGAATAGCTGGAGGGTGGGGATTGTTATCCTTGGCTTTGCAAAATACTGTGGGAAGTTTGTTTCTTCAGGGGCACATAAACAAACCAAGTAGGTAAATGACTCTGGGGAAATACTAATGCTGAAAATGCACTCCCAACTGGTAGTATGCCACTGACTTGTATTTTCTTGAAAGTGAGTGACTCCTCTTACTCGCACTACCTAGAAGGCTGGAAAGTTGCAAGGAGAGGGGATACACATTAATGTACCAGAAAGTAGGAGACAAATACTAAATTTTAATTGCTATTAAAACAGTGAAATTGAGCAGTGGTATTGATGTGACTGCTACGATATGGGTGCTATACCTTTTTTTCTCTCTCTCTTTCTCTCTCTCCCATTTAGGAGGGCTTTTGAGCTGCCGCTCTGCTGCTGAACAGCATGCAGTCCTTTCGGGAGCAAAGTAGTTATCACGGAAACCAGCAGAGCTACCCGCAGGAAGTGCACAGTTCATCCCGACTGGAAGAGTTCAGCCCTCGCCAGCAGGCCCAGATGTTCCAGAGCTTTGGAGGAGGTGCTGGCAGTGGACGTCGTGGAGCAACAGGAGCCTCTACAGCAATGCCTGGTGAGAGCTCTGGCCATCAGAGCTACCAAGGTTTCAGAAAAGAAGCAGGAGAGTTTTACTATATGGCTGCCAACAAAGATCCAGTGGTGTCAGGAGGGCAGCAGCCACCTCAGCGCAGGCCTTCTGGACCAGTACAGAGCTATGGGCCCCCTCAAGGGGGTAGCTTTGGGAGTCAGTATGGGAGTGAGGGACATGTGGGCCAGTTTCAAACACAGCATTCAACCCTTGGGGGTGTATCACACTATCAACAGGATTATACTGGTCCTTTTTCTCCAGGGAGTGCCCAGTATCAGCAGCAGGCTTCTGGCCAGCAGCAGCAGGTGCAGCAGCTGAGACAGCAGATCTATCAATCTCATCAGCCTTTACCCCAGGCTTCCAGCCAGTCTGCTTCTAGCACCTCACACTTGCAGCCAATGCAGCGTCCATCCACCCTGCCTTCCTCTGCTTCTGGGTACCAATTACGAGTGGGTCAGTTCAGCCAACACTATCAGCCACCTTCATCGTCATCATCCTCCTCTTTCCCCTCCCCGCAGCGTTTTGGCCAGTCAGGACAGAACTATGATGGAAGCTACAGTGTGAATTCTGGGTCGCAGTATGAAGGCCATGCTGTGGGTTCCAATGCACAGGCATATGGGACCCAGTCAAACTACAGCTTTCAGACTCAACCTATGAAAAGCTTCGAGCAGTCTAAGCTGCCCCAAAGTGGGCAACAGGGGCAGCAGCAACAGCACCCACCTCAGCATGTAATGCAGTATTCAAATGCTGCCACCAAGCTCTCTCTTCAAAGTCAAGTGGGACAGTACAGCCAGACTGAAGTTCCTGTAAGGTCACCGATGCAGTTCCACCAAAACTTCAGTCCAATCTCTAATCCATCTCCTGCAGCATCTGTGGTTCAGTCTCCAAGCTGCAGCTCTACCCCTTCTCCACTCATGCCAGGTGGAGAAAATCTCCAGTGTGGGCAAGGCAACATGTCTATGGGTTCTAGAAACCGAATTCTGCAGATGATGCCTCAGCTTAGTCCTACGCCATCTATGATGCCAAGCCCCAATGCTCATGCAGGGGGATTCAAAGGGTTTGGGCTGGAAGGACTGCAGGAAAAAAGGCTCACAGATCCAGGGCTGAGCAGCCTGAGTGCTCTTAGTTCTCAAGTGGCCAATCTGCCCAATACAGTCCAGCACATGTTGCTTTCGGATGCCTTGGCACCTCAGAAGAAAAATTCCAAAAGGTCATCCTCGTCTAAGAAGGCTGACAGCTGCACCAACTCAGAAGGCTCCTCTCAGGCAGAGGAGCAGCTCAAGTCTCCCCTGGCAGAGTCCCTTGATGGTGGCTGTTCCAGTAGTTCAGAGGATCATGGGGAAAGGGTGAGACAGCTGAGTGGCCAAAGCACCAGCTCAGACAACACTTACAAAGGGGGTAACTTGGAGAGATCCAACTCCTCACCAGCACAAGGCTCTCAGAATGAGCCATCAAAACTCAGCAGCAGCCCAGCAGCTAGGGAAGAGGTGGCCTCCCCTGATGGGAAGGAAGCTGTAGTGGCCGTGGAAAATGCCCCAAAAGTGAATGAAAAGGCAGTTGGGGTGATTGTTTCCCGGGAAGCCATGACAGGAAGAGTAGAAAAGTCAGGCGGACAAGATAAACCTGCACAAGAAGATGCTTCCACAGCCACTCAGGCACCAGCTAGTGCTAGTGGAACGAAAGAAGCTGGGCATACAGGGGCACAGGCAGAAACTCAAGGAGGAAGTAAAGGGAGCAAAAGTGGAGATAACACTAACCACAATGGAGAGGGGAACAGCCAGCCTGGTCATGCAGTTGTTGGGCCAAATTTTCCTGCAAGAACAGAACCTTCCAAATCTCCTGGTAGTTTAAGATACAGCTACAAGGATAGTATAGCAGCTGGCATACAGAGAAATATTGGTGGCTTTCCACAGTATCCTTCTGGTCAAGAAAAAGGGGATTTTCCAGGGCACAGTGAGCGCAAAGGCCGGAATGAGAAGTTTCCCAGCCTCCTACAGGAGGTCTTACAGGGGTACCACCATCATCCAGACAGAAGGTATTCTAGGAATGCACAAGAGCATTCTGGGATGGCTGGGAGTTTAGAGGGAGCCATGAGGCCCAATATCTTAATTAGTCAAACCAATGAATTGACCAATAGAGGCCTCTTAAATAAAAGTATGGGGTCTCTCCTGGAAGGCCCTCACTGGGGTCCGTGGGATAGGAAGTCTAGCAGCACAGCTTCTGACATGAAGCAGATAAATCTAGCTGATTACCCTATTGCTAGAAAGTTTGATGTGGAGTCTCAGTCTTCTGCCCATGAAGGAGGAGCACTCTCAGAGAGGAGATCAGTGATCTGTGACATATCTCCATTAAGGCAACTTGTCAGAGATCCTGGCCCTCACCCAATGGGGCACATGGGTCCTGAGGCCAGAAGTGGAAGGAGTGAACGTCTTGCCCCTGGTTTAAGTCAGTCAGTAATACTCCCTGGTGGTTTAGTATCCATGGAAACAAAGATGAAAGCTCACAGTGGGCAAATAAAAGAAGAAGATTTTGAACAGTCAAAGAGCTCAGCTAGTCTCAATAATAAAAAAACAGGAGACCATTGTCATCCTGCTGGCATCAAGCATGAATCTTTCCGAGGCAACGCTAGCCCCGGAGCTGCCGTCTCCGATGCTGCTCCAGATTACATTCCCCAGCAGGACAGCAGATCAACACAAATGAGACGAGCACCTGGCAGAACTGGAAGCAGCAGGGGTAAATCACCTTCTCAGTTTCAGGACCTTGCTGATAAGCTGAAAATGTCACCAGGCAGAAGCAGAGGCCCAGGGACAGATCTGCATCACATGAACCCACACATGACACTATCTGAAAGAGTTAACAGAGGTTCCTTGCATTCTGCTTACCCTCAGAATTCAGAAGGCCCATCTTTGGCTTCAGCATATCACACAAATGCTAGGCCTCATGCTTTTGGTGACCCTAACCAGAGTTTAAATTCCCAGTATCATTACAAGAGACAGATATACCAGCAACAGCAGGAAGAATACAAAGATTGGGCAAGCAGCACTGCTCAGGGTGTGATTGCTGCAGCTCAGCACAGGCAGGAAGGAGCAAGGAAGAGCCCAAGACAACAGCAGTTTCTGGAAAGAGTAAGGAGTCCCTTAAAAAATGACAAGGATGGAATGATGTACCTTCAAGGTAGCTCTTACCATGATACTGGAAGCCAGGAAGCTGGGCGCTGTGTTATGGGGAGTGACAGTACTCAGAGCAAATGCACTGAACTGAAACATGGCAACCAGAAGTTGCAGCATCACGAATCTGGTTGGGACCTCTCTCGGCAAACTTCTCCTGCCAAAAGCAGTGGCCCTCTCGGAGCAGCCAACCAAAAAAGATTTTGTCCTCAAGAAAGCGATGGGCATCGACGAGAGGAATCTACAGATCTGCCCAAGCCTAGTAACGCCATGCTCAGGCTCCCTGGCCAGGAAGACCAGTCTCCTCAAAATCCATTAATTATGAGGAGAAGAGTCCGTTCTTTCATCTCGCCCATCCCTACCAAAAGACAGCCACAGGATACGAAGAACAGTGGCAGTGAAGATAAAGGGCGACTGATGACTTCAGCAAAAGAAGGAACTGATAAAACGTATAACTCCTATGCCCATTCATCTCAAAGCCAAGATGTTGGCAAGTCAGTAGCAAAGGGTGATTCCTTCAAGGACCTGCCAAGTCCTGATAATAGGAATTGCCCTGCTGTTTCCCTCACAAGCCCGGCTAAGACCAAAATATTGCCCCCAAGAAAGGGGCGAGGATTAAAACTGGAAGCTATTGTTCAAAAAATTACATCCCCCAATATTAGGAGAAGTGTTTCTACCAACAGTGCTGAAACTGGTGCAGATACTGTCACTCTTGATGACATCCTGTCCCTTAAGAGTGGACCTGAAGGGGGAGGTGTGTCTGGACATGGACCAGAGGCTGAGAAGAGAAAAGGAGAGATATCATCAGATCAAGTGGGGCCAGCAAGCCAGGATACAACTGGTGAAATAACTGTTCCAAGATCTTCAGAAGAGTGGCAAAGCAGTGAGGATGATAAAACCAAGAAAGAGGTCCCTGAAACTGCCAGTATTGGTAAAGAAGGAGCAGGATCCAGTGCAGCACCACCACCTTCTCAGAAGTCAGGTGGTCAGGGAAGGTCTGATGGATCTGTAAGTGGAGGTGGATCTCTGACTTTTTCAGACTCAAAAACAATTTCCCCTTCGAGTGTGTTTACTTCTGAACCAAATCCAAAGTCTGAGGAAAAAGATGGAGATGTGACAAACATTTCACCCAAGCCAGATGGTTTCCCTCCAAAGGGATATTTTCCCTCTGGAAAGAAAAAGGGGAGGCCAATTGGGAGCGTGAACAAGCAGAAGAAGCAGCAGCAGCAGCAACAACAGCAGCAACTGCCACCGCCCCCACCACCCCCACCAGTACCTTCACAGTCTTCAGAAGGGGTAGGTGGTGGTGAGCCAAAGCCGAAGAGGCAAAGGAGGGAGAGGCGAAAACCTGCAGCGCAGCCACGGAAACGGAAGCCTAGACGGGCTGCTCCAATTGTGGAGCCTCAAGAACCAGAGATCAAGCTTAAATATGCTACCCAGTCTGTAGATAAAACTGACTCCAAGAACAAGTCCTTTTTCCCTTATATTCATGTGGTAAACAAGTGTGAATTAGGCGCTGTGTGCACAATCATTAATGCAGAGGAAGAGGAGCAGAACAAATTGGTGAGGGGTCGGAAAGGACAGAGGTCTTCAACACCCCCTCCTAGCAACGCAGAGAGCAAAGTGCTGCCCACCTCAACTTTCATGCTGCAGGGCCCTGTAGTAACAGAGTCTTCTGTCTTAGGGCATCTGGTTTGCTGCCTGTGTGGCAAATGGGCCAGCTATCGCAACATGGGTGACCTCTTTGGTCCTTTCTACCCCCAGGATTACGCAGCCACCTTGCCCAAGAACCCACCTCCAAAGAGGGCCATGGAAATGCAGAGCAAGGTCAAGGTACGGCACAAAAGTGCTTCTAATGGTTCCAAGACAGATACGGAAGAGGAGGAGGAACAGCAACAACAGAAGGAACAAAGAAGCCTAGCTGCTCATCCCCGCTTTAAGAGGCGGCACCGCTCTGAGGACTGTAGCGGAGCCTCTCGGTCACTTTCAAGGGGAGCTTCTTGTAAAAAAGCAACCACTGATGGTGGCAGTGGTGGTGAAAAGACTCCTTTGGACACAAAACCCTCTATGCCCACTTCAGAAGGTGGCACTGAGCTGGAGTTACAAATTCCTGAACTACCTCTTGACAGCAATGAATTTTGGGTCCATGAGGGTTGTATTCTCTGGGCCAATGGGATCTACCTGGTCTGTGGCAGGCTCTATGGGCTGCAGGAAGCTGTGGAGATTGCAAGAGAGATGGTGAGTACCTAACCTTACTATACAGAATTATTTTTTTCATTTGCAGTATGCATACCATTTGGAATACCATTGTTTCTTGTTTTTCCTGTGTCTTAACAATCATCTTTCATCTTAAATAAATGTCTAGTGATGTCCTTTTGATGGCCTCATTTAGATCTCTGCCGCACCTGACCAGACAAATTTTTCAGGCATCAAAAAGCTGGATGCTCATTACCTACTAAAAGTTCTGGATGTCCAAAGGCTTCGTCGTGACTACAGTGATCTTTTTTCCCCCCTCCTTATTCTGTCCTATTAGATATTTAGTATTTTCTAGGGCTTTTCTTAGGGTCATATAGTGAAAGGACAAGTGGCAGCAGACACAAATTGCAACAAAGAAAATTCCAGTTCAGTATTGGGCAAAAAATTTCACAGTGGAGGTGGTCAAACATCGGATTGAGGGAGGGTGAATGATAGAGAAGCTGTGGAATATGTTTTTGGAGGTGCACAAATGTGACTGGACAAAGCCCTAAGCAAACCCCACTTGACCTCTGAAGTTGGTTTTAGCTTCAGTTGGCTCTGCTTTTAGCAGGAGTCTCTTCCAACGTAAGTTATTCCGTGAACGTAATACATATTACATGGCCGTAGGAGAATTTACAGTTGCTATAAAGTGGATAGAGTAGAATTGCAGAGAGGTATGTAAGCATTGAGTGAATCATGGGTGGGTTTATTATTGATGAATTCAATACGAATTATGTCGCACATCATACTGATAATTGACTTTCTCCGAAGTGTGAGTGTATGAGTGAAAAGAAGTAGGTAAAATCAAAGCAGGGTCAAGGAGAAAACTTTATTCACAACTGCCTGCTTGTGGTTGGAGATCCTTGCTATTCTTGATTTTTCTGAGACAGAAGCTGATGCTTTAAAACCGCATGTACATGGCTTGTTTTGCCATCATCACTGTGCTGCATCCCTTTCTTTATGGTTACCTTTTGCTTTGTGCTCTCTGTCCTAGGCCAGACTGTGGAAGAGGCACTAGACTACTTTTTCCTGTCTCCTTCAGATTTTTCCTTTTCTAAACAGTGTTAGGATCTGGTTTTTATCTTCTCTTCTCTCTGTGTTGTTACATCCAGCATGCTTGTTTCTTCCCTGTGAGCTTTTTCTTTTCAAGTTTGATTCCTGGCTTGTTCTGAATTTTCACTCACTGTTCTTTGACAGTAATTACATGCTTCTTTGCCCTAACTTGATTAGGCCTGCATTCTTGTTTCTAGCCTCTCATTAAACAAAGTCAGTTAATTTCATTTGGTTTTCATCAAGCCATGCCTTTGTGCTAGTTCTGATGCAACTGCTGAATTTCTTGTCTGATAACGGCAAGGTTTCCTCCGGGATTTCCACCACCCTCTGGATTCTACTTGCCATGTGGCCATGCTTTTGTATGTCTTGTAGTTCACCACTATTTTGAAGTTGGATCATTCCAGCCTGATTTTCCCTTTTCCCTGTTTTTAGCTTGTGTATTTCATTTATGATTTTTGTTTTCCCAACAGCAAATGCCTTTTATGCAAGTTCTTGAACCACTTGAGTTATCCTCCAGCCATCCTTTTTGTGTTCCTGTACCTGCAAAGGGTGTATGCCTGGCAGAAATATGCCAGGCTGATGGTCTCTAATCAAACTTGTTGAATAGTAGCCTGTTAACCACAACATTTTTATATGGATTTTGCATGTTGTTTGACATCTAGTTCTTTCTCTGCATGGGATCTTAATGACTTTCTGACTGAATACACTTTGACCTGTCCTTTATCGCTATTTTCCAACTGTTATGTTTGTCACAGAAGGTGGCGTGTTTTTCTCCTCTTCTTAACCCTTTCATCTGCCCTTATGGCACCATACAAGAACATCTCCTTATCTTGCTTGAACCTTGTGTCCTTTCTCTCTACCTCTTTCCTTTAATCACTTGCTCAACTCCTAGCTTTGCTTTTCCCTGATAGTACCTGTAGACATGAGTGTTTTCCATTCTTTCAAAAAAGAACTGTACAAAATGCCTGTGGCCTTGCTTGCCTTTGCAACTACCTCTTAATTTCCTTTCCTTTTTTCATCTCAAAGTGCTTTGAGTGCATTGTCTGGGGCTCTTGGCCTGCAACTTCAATTGTGCTCTACTACAATTATAGTCAGTGTTTATGGTGATCTTTTCCTAGCTAAGGTTCAGATCCAGTACTTCGTTTTCCTTTCCCTGTCAGCTACATTTGTCACTATCAGCTGTGCTGCTCTTGGAAGTGTTGTTCCATCTTTGTTTCCTGTCTGTGTCCTCTTTTGATTACCTCCTTTCTTTCCACTGTTTTTTGCAGAGGCTGTTTATTACTCCCAGCTTTTTGTGTGGGTTTCATTGAAGTTCTGCTTGTGCTTTCCTTCTTTTTATCCTGGAATACCATGCTTTTGGGTAGCTTTTGATAACCTGGTCACTTTTTTCTAGAGTCTTGTGAAGCTTCCTTTTTGCTCCAGAATCATGATGTGTTCTGCCGCAAACTTAAAAATTGTTCTTGAATTCATAGTGAGTTCTTAGACTGTCACTTCAAAATGTGGCTCTTAATCTACACCATCCTTACTCCACTGTCTGCCATCTTGTTCTGATTTTCTTGTCACTCGGATTCGCATTCTCGTTCGATTTAGAAGTTATTTCTTCCTAATCCTTTGTATTTAAGGCTGTAAGAAATAATGCTTACTTTGTTTATGGGAAGTAATATGTAGCATTTTGGTGCTCTCCACTGTTCTGTCTGGGTCTGGTTTTAATCTAATTATAAGAATCTAAACTTTCAGAGGCAGGGACTGTTTTCTTGTGTGTTTCTTGTGCTTTATTCTGATAATGTCTTATACGAATACATTAACAAGTATCCTAGCAGAATGCTGGGCTCTTCTGCATTACGTCCTGAGAGTAATCCATCTTTCTCTTTCACCTGTGTCACAAATAATGGAATAGGTTTTCTCCTAGCATTATTTTTTCCTTAACCTTTTAATCCTATTGTAGCAAATTTGAGTGCTGTATTCTTCTCTGGAAGCAGTATATCCTCCCTTTCAGTTAGGGGACAGTTATGTGCAACATGAAGATTGCAGTCAGGATATTCAGAGGTGTACCTGCCAGAAGCCATCCCCAGGCAGTGGGAAGGCTCTGTTGAACTAGACTCCTTTGCCCTGCTGCCTGAGGATAGCCTTCTGGCTCAGACGGCTGACTTCTTATGCTTGTTGCGTATGCTCTTTCTTTACCTCTTCCTTGATTTGCAAGTGCGTTTTCTTTTTGTTCCCTCTGATGTGCGGTCCATCAGTGCTAGTGTCCTGCAAAAGCAGATGTGCCAATCACGTAACTACTTGCTAGCCGGAGAGAGTAGACAGATGTGTGCACAAGCATACAGGAGTCTAGGTCTTTGATTTGGTCTAGGGTAAGAAAGGACATTAGTTTATGGTATATGAAGGGTCGTGAGCCTGCAAGTGAATAATTCATGTGTGTAACACATTCTCTGCAAATGAAATACTGCCATAATTTAAAATCTTTGTACACTGTAATACCCACAAAGGGCAAATGCTCACCAAATTTAAACTGAATCCATACCATTAAAGGAGTTGAAATATTATTTTTCTATTTGAGATCTGGCTCTATTGTTGTTGCTTATGCAGCATCCTACTATAGACATAGAAACTTAAACTTCTAGTCTTAGACCATAAACCATTGAACCATGATGTAGAGGTAGTGGCATAAGTAACCCTCCCTGTATTTCTTCTCACACAAACTCATCTGTTTTCTCACATGGAAATTTATAGATTTCCCCCCTCCCCCCGACACCTCTGTTTATCCTTGCCTTCCAGATTCAGGAAGGAATTTGAAGCATTTTTCTTGTTATGTTGAATTTTCTGGTCCTTATATGAATAAATGTCTGTGTCTCGCTACACTTTTTTGAGAATAATTTTGTAGTCAATCTCAAGGCTTAGAACGTTTGTGAGGTTGCTGAAAGATCGACATACACTAAATGCTCTAGAAGAATTTGAGATAAACCTTTTTAAGACAATACGTTCTTATCAAACTGTGAAGTGACTCTCCTGAGCTTTGACCTTTCCTTAAAGTCTGATTTCACCCTAGACTGGAAATGGTGTGAATGTATTACCTTTTAAGCGGCAGTCCAGCTGATTTCCAAAGTGCTAGAATCTGCCTTTCTCAAAGGCAAAAAGTTGTTCCTCCTATTCTGGCCACTCTAGAAGGCTTCTTGGTTCTAAGAACATGAGTAGCTGATCAGATTTACTGGACTGCTTCAGATGCAGAATGGTTTAATAGTCCTTAATTTAAGTTTCAATTTAGTTACCCCAGCAGGTGGACCTACCTGCCAAGTAGTTTCTCTCTTAAACTGCTTGTTAAACCATAGTAAGGGTGCTAACTGGCTTTCTTGCAGTTAGTAATTTTTGGCTCCAAGGTTAATGAAGTGTCTTGATCTAAAAAAATACTGTCCCCCTAGTGCTGGATGATCCTGTTGCCTATAAAATGCTTTCAAATATTGAAGGTGGCCAGACACATGTTTTAGACTAGATAAAGCAGATTATAATGATACCAGGTAAGATCTTTGCCTTCTGATACTAAGAATCTTGCAGCAGGTTTGAAAATGCATCCATATTCTTCCTCTGGAAATTTTTTTGTCTCTCTTTTTACAGTCATGACAAGCATTTCTTTGCATTTATACGTTTGGAAAACTAACAGTTGCATGCAGTTGCTATACATACTTTTAAGAAACAGCTTCCTATCTTGTTTATCTTCTCATTGTTTTCCTATTCATGAGAAACTTTCATGCAAGATGAAATCTTGGTTACCTTTGAAACGAGCAAAATTATGGTTTACTTTGGTAGTTGTCAGCAGATTTAATGTTCTAAAGAATTGGTCTTTATTGTCGGTATTAAGTTTTAGCTGTAAGTGAAGAGTAGAACAATGTAGAGAATGTTCTTTGTGTTAGGTTGAGTTGCAGAATCAAAGAAAATAGTTCTATTGTTTTCTAAAAAGTTGTTCACTAGGAGTGGTATGTTGTTTCTTGGAAACGTGTTTTATAAAGCACTGCTTTTTGCAAGGCAGAGGCTCTGGCTTAGTACAGGTATTACTTACGGGTTTTGGAGTCTTGTGGTTGGTGTAGGTTTTTTTTCCTTCTCCCCCTTCCCTACTGTAAGAATTGACCTTGCTGAAGATAAGTGTAGCTCTTGTTTCCCTGTGAAAGGAATACTTGTTTATTTCTCTTTTAAAGATCTCTTTTGAAAAGGTCTAAAGAATGTAATGCTTTTCTCATCAATCTCTGCTTCGTTCCTAGCTTGAGGAATCTTTTAATCCTTATACATGGAAAGAAGTCCTTGGAACCTGTTTCCTATGTTGCTTCTTATTGAAAGGATTGTCTTGGGCTTCAGTCAGGAGAACTTAAGAATAATAAGCAGTGAAGGGTAAAATCTGCCCATGACCTACAGTATAATAGAAGGAGATTCTGGGCTTTCTCTCACCAAAATGGAATTTTGTTTGTCCAGCTCCATGGATTATCTCTGAAAGCCTCCTGCTTACTTCAAGAGGAGAAATCTGCCTCCTTTAGGACTGTTAACAGCCTGTTCAGAAGGTCAGACTGACTTTGGAGAAAGTTCTTAAAACCCACAGAAGTTCCTGTCTGTCTTTCTTTGCAAATTGGTAACTTAGATATCTGAATTTTTCACTGCTGTTGGGCAGTAGCAGTTTTTTGGCTTACATTGAGTGTGTCTTTAGAGCTGAAGGTAGATTTATGTACACTATCCAGATTCTATGGAGAACGACTTCTGGTTTTACACAGAAAAGTTGTTCTTGACCACTTAGACTTCCACAGTATGGTATCTATGGAAATTTGTACCACAGAGGAAATAAGGATTGCCTGTCTATAATGTTTTGTTTAGTCTGCTTTCATAGAACCATTTTCTTTTGTTCACCTCTACTCTTCTGGACCCTAGCTGTAAATTGGGTAAAGAAAGGTGCCTAGAGGGATCACTAGAAATTAAGCTATTTATATTCCCAGATCTGGGAAATCAAAGTCTAACAAAAACACTCTCACATTCTGTAAGTAATTGCTTTTAAAAGGTTCCTAACTGCGTGGCTAATCAAACGCTTGAACTAGGGAATCGGTATGAACTGAGAAAATTGTGGAAGGTTAACTACCTCTGGCAAAACAGTTTTTAGCCCCAGAAACCTGAGTAGCGTAGCACCATGAGTCTAAAGATGTCAGTTTATTGTGAATGTCTCATTTGGCACAGGTGTGCTTTGTTATCTATAAGCCAGCCTAGGAGTGAATTGGTGTCAAGAGGCATGATCCTACTTTTTGCTCTTTGCAAGCTGCTTGCTTCCACTGTTTTGCTTGTGCTAGATCTGCCAACTGTGCATTTCCACGGTGGGTTGATTTTTAGCTGGCTAATCCATCAGAAGACTAGCTTGGGGTGGGGGATCTTTGTGCCAGATTAAGCAGATTCAGATGGCTGTTCTGAACTGTTTGCTGTGTCTGACAGGGAAGGCCCTTTCTGCTGGTGGTTATAACCATTAGATCAAGTTAGACATGAAACGAAATCGTGCCCAGGTGTCAGCACTACTTGAAAGTAGTTTAGGCCCACAGTCCTAGTATTTCTGAGTGTTGGGAGATGAATGCTTGCCATTTATTCATTATCCTTCTTTTTAGAAAAGAAAAAATGTGCAGAACCAAACCTCTATTCCTCCCCTCCCCCCCCCCCCCTCAAAAAAAAAAAAAAAGGCCCCTCAAGTGAAATTCTGCATCAGGTCAGGGTTCAGTTGAAATAGTAATCTGCTGCTTCAAAGACCACATGCGTGACAAACACAGGAAGGAAAACCTGTGTTTCTTACACCCAGACCTGTACTAGTAGGGAAAAATTTCCAGAGTAGGAAGAAGTGACACTGGAGCTTGTTAATTTTTCACTGTGGGGGAAAGGGAAACCAGTAACGAATTTAAAAACTGCCCATTAGCAGTGGTTTAAAAAGGGTATATTGAAAACACTGCTTATTTTTATCTCTGGCAACAGATTTTAGTATGCTTTAACCCCCTCAAGTGTGGAATGACACAGAATCTTGAGGCACCTTTTACAATTACCCATAAAGTGGTAGAGTTCTTGGTTTTCATTGATGGACTATGTGCACAAACCTAGTTGCCCCTGCTGGAAATGTGCTTGCTCTTTCTTGAAGACAGTCCTTAATATAATTAGTTTAACATTCATTTTCATTCCTCGGGAAATGGCAGCATCTTTAATTTTCTTCTGCAGTGTTACAAAAATAAGGAAGCATGATATTATGGGTGGAGAAGAAATTCTGAAAGACAGGCTGAATAATGAACTTCAGATTCATTTTTATCGGGCGTTGCCATCTGCTGTGCTGCTGAAACTCTCTGTGCTGTTATGACTCCTGATCTATAAGAGTGTGCTGCCACAGAGATGAGAACCTGATACGAGCCCCTGTTGTATCTCAATTCATTGCCTTCCTCTGGTAGGAGTGTGAATGACTAGTGCTACAGCGCTTTGTAACTCACAGCAGCTCTGTGTATGGGTATCACAAGCTTCAGATGCCAGAGGTGAGCAGACAGAATCCACACTGATGTTTCTGATACATGTATATCGGTATGCTGAGTGACTAGAAGCCATTAATTACATTGTGAAATGAAGGTGGCTTTCCTTGGCTTTACTGTGAGTAGAAATCGGGTAAAACTGGTACAACGTATTAGTGATCAGGGATTATAGGTGGTGAGAAGTACAGTTTAGGTGAAGTCTCAAACATAAAGATGATGTTGGTAAAAGAGGAGAGACTTTTCCAGTATTGATCTTTTGTGTGGGGGCAGAGAGAAATGAAGGGTGGGTAAGTAGATAAGCAATTTCTGTGCATCTTTACTAGCAGACTTGTTTGCCATTAGTTTATCCCGAAGTATGAGCATTATGTTTGTGCTTGCATGTGGGTTTATATTTTACTGTTAGTCTAGCATGTGGAGTGAGGAAAGCAGAAAATAGATTTACTGACAATAGAATGCTGGGAAAGAATAGGATGTTTAACCACTTAGATTAGTTGTAGCCAGGAACACTGGCAACTTGTATGTAAAAAGCAGCTTGCTCATTCCACAGTTGTGCCCTTTCTGTAAAGCATCATGGATCCTTGAAATCTATGTACAACTTCATTTCAAAATATGTTAAAGTAATTTTAATTTCTAAAAAGCGTTTCCAAATGTGAATGGGGCCTTCTCTGTGCAGGAGACTTCTAAACAAAGCTTTAGTGCTTCTGTCCAGCTATCCACAGGCTCACACAGTCCTTGTAAGATTTAAGTTGCCTGTTACCGTAGATATCACAAACTCTTGCTAAATTCTTAATAGTGAGTACATACACTCCGTTTACGTGTCATTTTAGCTTGTATCTTTTTAAGCTGTGCTGGCAGAAAGGTTGTTAAGATGCCCCAAAATTGGGGAGGATGGTTGTTGTGCTGTTTTTGTGGTGGTCTGTTAACTTAAGCTGAACTAACTTTTTTTAACGTGGACTAATTCCAGATGGTAGTTACTTGAGCTGTATCCCTTTAACTTCATTAGAAGAATCCTACTAACAAGTGTTGAAGGACAATCAAGAACTCGAAGTTTATTCTGCCCTATGCCTTTGTGTTTAAAATAGTCTATATTTGCATTTTTGCCTAGTTGTATGCGAACTTTTAAACTGATTTTGAAAAAAAATATTTAGTTTTGGATCTTTCTTTGCCTGTTCAGTTTGAGAGGTTAATTTTTGGAGTTAAGAATTCATGACTTTGTTATATAATATTGTATGGATTATTAGAATTACATTCTGTCTTTTGTAAGACTTTTTAAATAAAAAAAATAGTTTCTGCATTTTATTTTTAAAATAAACATTATCCTGAATCCTTTGATCACTGAATAAGTAAAAATAAAGCTTCAACTATACTGATGCTCTACCATTCATAATAAAGGAAAACTCTCTAAACACTGTAATGCAAACCAAGTTCATGAAAAGCTATATAAGCATAATGCTTTGTGCATTAGCCGGAGAGGGGTAGGAATGGTGCAGGCACAGCTGGGACACTGATGTTGGTGTGAGATAAAAAAACCCAAAAAACTAAGTATAATATAGAAAGCAGGTTTAAAACTTTTTTCTTTTCAAAAGTAAATTTTCATCTTATCTGCCCCTTATAAACCTAGTTACATAACCCCAGTATATTTAAGTAATGTGTTCTGAAACAGCTTAGATTAATTTCCCTAGGTTTAGAAAGATGAGTGAAAATAAAACTGAACTGTGATGAGTTTTCATGTAACAATTTTAGAAACTACAGCAAAATTAAAACTCAGGTTTTTGCCTTTAAGAATGTTACTCTGCAGAGACAAGGATTGGAGAAAAGAGCTTCTGTTTGTGATGCACATTTTGCCTGAGGCTGTGGAGGAAACCAGGAGCTGGGGTTCCTTCAATCTTAATTTTAAAACCATCCTTTTCAGCAAATCTAAACTATGCTACTCTTACACTGTTATGCTTTGGGTAGTTTTTCTTTCTTGACAGGGAAAATACTTTTTTTCAAACAACTTCATACACTTAGCTGGACTCTCTATGAAGTATAGGATAGTCTTCATGGATAGAGCACTTTAGAAAAAAGTTATTAATGAACCTTCATTGTTACGGATTGGATCTCAGCCAGCTGCTTAGTGATTAAAGTTTAATTGCATGATGATTAGTTTTCATTAGTAAGCAATTAGCATTTAACATTAGTCTTGTATTGCTAAAGCTATGGGTGAGCGCAAGTGGCTTGAGCCATGTTGAGAAGGTACGTAGCTGGAGATGTAGGCACAAAGTTGTTTGGGGGATATGGGGATGGGAATTCCAATGATAGTTGTCCTCCACAGCTTCTTCCTACTGCAGCATTGACCCAGGAGGGGAGATGGGAGTGGGAAACGGAGCACACTGGCCAGAACAGCACAGCCTGGACATAGGGCACAGGGACTGGCTGTGGATTAGCCCTCATGTAGGGAGTTAGCAAAACCAATAGTCTCCTTCAAAGGGCCCTTTGAAGTTCTGAGTTGCTCTCACAGTAATGCTGGTTTTCATAGTTCTATGCCGTTCCTTGCCACAACTAAAACTACTCCAAATTACCTCCCTGAACTTGATGAAATCCCCATTTTTACTGCAATAACACTCTTCCTTGCTTTGTGCCATGGTGGGGTAAATCAGGGGAAAGATGAATGCAGGGCAAGGGCTGGGCAAAGTGAAATGGATGTGAGGTCCTAAGTGGAGTAAGATGACAGTAGCAGGAGGTAGGAATATAGCAAAAGGTCAAGTCTCCTTTGCTGTTAAAGGTGTGAAAGAGAGAAGAGTATCCCTTGTAAACCACTTCTGTTCCGCTGAGAAGTCTGTTGTGAAGATGAAATGTGGTAATTTCATCTATGCTAAGGGTTGTTAGAAGCTGTTCTTCTCCCCTGTGCCTCCCTTTCTGCCAGCACTTGCTCTGTAAGTGAGCCAAGTCAGGTAGCTAATCTGGCCAGCAAATTCTACACCCCTTCTCTTGCCCTCCTCATTTTTATCGAGCTATTTTTTTTGGCTTTCTTGGACCAGGTTTCTTGACTTTTAGTGTCAGTACTGACACAGGGGAATGCCCCAGCTAGGGATAGGAGGAGGGCAGCAGGTTGAGCAAATACAAACTGATGTCTTAAAATGGTCTGGAAGTGAGTGGACTGGTCAAGACCATGACTTCTGATAGAAAATTTTTCCAGAATGGTATTAATAAGTGCACAAACCAGTAAATTCAATAAAAGGTACATTTTAAAATTTGTCTAAGGTGGTTCTCAAATTTATATAGCTTTACAGTATTTATTACTGATGTCAAGCGCAACCATCTTGTTGTCTAGCATATGAAAAGGTGGGTTTGTTTTGTAGTTGTTATTATTCCATGACCAAGAAGCATTAGGGACAGGATGCTTCCTCCCCTCCTCTGGCTGAATTTGCCAGCTGAAGTAACCTAAAGCAGGCATTTCTCTTCTGCTAAAAGGACTAAAATAACTTCAGGTTCTTTTGAGAAATTCTGACAGTGCTCAGTGACTTGAATCGTGTAGATACACTTAAGTTGTCTTCAGACTTGCTAAACTGTTGGTAAGAGAAGACATAACAGCATAGGACTTAACGTAAAATACCAGCCCTAGTCAAGATAAAAAGGCTGTGGTGAATGGCAAAGCCCGCCTAGGGCTGTGTGCTGCAGCTGCACTCTTTGTCAGTATCTGAGCTACTAGTGGTAAAAATAGATTGCATATGTCTTCCAGAGGTCTGGTTGCACAACTGAGTGTAGCATAAATACACTTATGTCTTACCTCAACCAGTTGGTTGTTGTCTGTGTCCTAAGCTTTCCTTCTGTTTGAGAAAGTATTAAAGGTGCATGTTAAAAACTGGTTGTGCAGTCTTCACTTACTACTAGTGAGGGTTTTTTTCTCCCCTGTATCTAGCTCCTTGCATACTTTCTTTTGATTTATGCTTCATTCTAACTCAGCCATATGTTTGTCTTTTTCTCACGGCGTATCATTTCACAAAATGTAGTTTAGTTGGTACTTTGCACTATACTGCTGTTAATTGCAGCTTTTCTTGCACCTCTGACTCCTTTATTCTTTCTTACTGAGAACTCGTGCTTGCTAAGTTTCAGAAAGTTACTGATGATTAAAGGAGACTGTCCAGCTTCATAAAAGACTTGCTGCTAAGGGAGGGGAAGGAGGAGGAAGGTATCCTTGCATGAATCTTTGAAACAGAAACTTTCTCTGAAGACACTGCTGCTCAATGTGAAACTTAAAAGGGAAAAAAAAAAAGGGGGGGGGGAATGGGAGGGAAAGATGACTCCATGTACTTGAGTTCAGGTGTGAGAGATGTGAATTTTTAAGATTTTGTGCTGTCAGAAATTCCCTGCATGGCCTTTGACAAGTCAATTGTTTATTCTGTAAAGCAGGCTTTAAAACCACTTATTTTGTGACCATTAAGACAAATTTGTTGGGTGCTTTGAAAATTGAAAGTAGAGTATGTGTTTAAATTATCAGATGTTCTTAGTTAAATTGGAAGATTAGGGAGCTAATACAAGGTTGCATGTTTTAGGTGTGTAGATGTAATAGTAAGAAGTGAAGTTTAAAGTTTGTTCGTGTGTCATTTAGCATCAGGTCCACAGAAGATAACAAAAATGTTTTGTGTTCATCTGATGTTCTCTTTACTTGTAGAAAGTTAAAATGCTGAAGATCCTAACTTGAATTCATTGCTATAATGTGTAAATTCATTACTGTATTTAATAGTTAAATGTTTTCTGGGAAATAACTCTTCAAGTTAAATTTGATCACTAAAATTTCAAGGTTAACATGATGCATAACCAATGCTTTCCAGAAAACCAACAATTTTTTTTAGTTGCTAATTTTAGGAAATTGTTTAGGTTAGATTAGAAAAATCCCAGTACCCACGTTATAGGTACATAAAACTATTTTACGAGGTTTTAATGCAGTCTTAACTCCCACACTTAAATTCAATTATTTCTTCTTTGAAGTGTCATGCATTATCATTGGGGAGAATAAGGATTCTTTAGCAATGCCACATGGTATTATTCCTCTAAGCAGAAATCTGCAAAGGCAGTTCCTGGGGAACAGGAGTTTTGAATAGTTACCAATAAATTCAGTTTTCTGAACAAATAGCTTCAAGAGTAATGCTAAAAGAAGGATTTTTCATTCTGAGTCTGTGAAGCTGTCTAACAAACAAGACTTTACTACTGACTTACTCTTCAGCTTTTGGGCTACCGCCTTTAGAAGACAGAGGAATAAGAAATGAGAAGGGGTGGGCCTGTGTAAAACAAATGAAAAACAAAACGAAAATGCCTGAATCCTTCAATTTCTGCTTCAGGTGAAAAAATTTCCCTTTGATCTTGCACAGTGACTGATTTCTAGTAGTCTATGGCTCATACCAGTCCTTTTTATCTTAGTATAGATTGATCCGGATTTATAAAAACTGAAGACATGGCTTGCAAATAGATAGAATTACTGCCTTTACCTCGATGCAGCAGTGTTCTGAGCCTGAAAGATTTTTGTTAGATTCTGGGGTTTTTCCCCTTCAGATGTGGGGACAACCATGCAGCTCCATAATTCTTAAGACGGAAGAAGTTCTTCCCCCAGGAGAACAACATTAAGTCTGTCCTTTAAGGAAACTACTGACACTACTTCAGCTGCTTTGTAATATCCAGCTGGAATGCCATCCGGCCTTGGACTTCTGCTGCTGCTATTTATATTCGCTGCCACTTCTAAACTGCAGCTAGCTCATACAAAGTTTTCCTGTGTTGTGTGTCTCTGGCAAACCTACAGACCTTAGATATTTTTTAATAAATTTAGCTTACAATTAGTGAAAAATAGCTATTATTGTAATGGGTAGTTTAAGCAGCACATGTATCATTATGGTTTGTAGGGTTTTTTCTTGATGATTGTTGCATGGTGTAATAACATATTCCTCTTCAAACCTATTCAGGTTTTTGGCCAGCAAGCGTTATTTTATATAGAGCACCTCCTCTGTATCAGAGGTAGTTTTATCAATGTGTATTACTAATTTGTTTAGTTTTCTTCAACTGTCATTATTTATTTTTCTGTGGTTTGTGAGCTTGTATCTTTTCAATTTATTTGTTTATTATTTTACACTGATGTGTTACTTGACGGCTTATCACTAAAAAGAGATGTACTGACTTGCAGACATTTCTCCTTCTGCAAGCATTGTATCTTTACCTCTTTTCTTGGATTCATTTCACCTGCTATTGTTGCTCATCTTTGTCTGCTTTTCCTGGGGCCACCAGTGACCCCAGGAATATTTCTGTGCACTTTGCTACTCATTATAACTCTCCTATCAGCTACTGCTTCAGCAGCTTTCTGGGGGACCTGTCTACTTGTCGTTTTTTAACAGTATTGAGCAGTATTTTTATTAGCTAGCCTTTTTCTAGAGAGGCAACTTGTTCATTTTCCGGTAAGATGGGCATTGTACCTTTTTTACCTATCCTTACTTGCAGTGGAGTATATTTTTCCTGCACAATAGGAGAAGCTCTCTAGACCATAATTTAAGAATCGGTATTCGTATGAATGAGTAAATGTATATTTGCAATACTGTTACAAAATTTTTTCCCTAAACTATCATTTTTGCATACCTACCTCTTTCACATTGATCTGATGGCTTCCTCTTATGCCTCGAACATAAGTTACTCATCGTTATTTCATCTGCCTTCATCCTGCTTCTTTTTCTTCTTTCAGTTTCAAGAACTTACAGTCTTCTTCCAATTAGTGCATCCTAGCTAATTTTATAATTTCCTAAATGAAGTGCCTCACTTTCAAAACACTGCACGTTTACATTTGTTTTTCTTCATGCATTTCTTCAAAGCCTTTTTTGTCTGTGATTTCTGCTTAACAGTTGGATATGCTTAGCCTGCTGCTGCGGTGGACCCTGCCCAACACTACTGGCTCAGTCTTACCATTGCTATTTCATCCCTTTGCATCCACCAATGCTTTGTTCTGTCTTACCAAAGTGTCTTGCACAGTGGGGCTCTGTTTACGACAAGGGCTTGCACAGATTATTATAAATAATGACACATGGTTTGTTTCTGTCCAGTGTTACGAGTCTTTTGAGTTGTTGGCGGGGGTGGATTTGTGCTGCACCCTTTTTCCTGCCAGGTTGCATAGGTATTTAATACCTTGTCAGATCTTTTCCATTTACAGTTTCACTTGCTCAAAAGCATTTCTGTATTTTTAAGCCTTTAAAAAGGTTTTGTTTCTGTTGAATCCACCACCATTAATAACGTAGTGACTGTGTTCTTAATGAACTAGACCTTTTTTTCTTTGAGCCTTTTGGTAAATACTAAGCGTCATCACTTTTCCCTTTGACTAGAGAAGTACTGGTTCCGTCATGCAGTTTGCGTCTTGAAAACAAATTCCTTGAGTTTATTGCATTTTCTTGTTTATGTAATCTTTTTTCCTTTTTTATGTCACTCCAGTTACCAGTATTCAAAGGTACTGCTTTACAGGGGAGAGCTTTTGGTAATTATTTAATTTATCAAAAAACTCTTCCCATATGGTAGTGATGTTGCTTTGTTTTAACGCAATCACATGTTGTTGCTTTATACTGCACACGGTAGACCTTGCACCAAGTAAAAGTTCACCATATATTTGGGTATTTTCTGTAATCAGTACCCAGGATGGTCAGGAAAGAAAACTTGTCCTGGCAGAAAATCCAACTGGAGTAAATGCTCTCTTGCTGACTGTGCTGTTCCCGCAACGCTGTATGCCCTTATCACATAATCACTGCTTGAAAATGTGAATTTCTTTTCCCTCTTTTGTGACTGCTCTTCTGTCTTTCAGACCTTTTCGTAACTAAATTGAACTTATTATTGCAAGTTTAATTCCCCAAATGAATAGCCAAGATAACATAAACTGTATAATTTTTTTCTGCTAGACTTGCATACTTTAGCAAATTCAAATCCCTGTATTTTATAAGTGGTTGTCTGAAATGTTTCACTCATTCAGGGTGGCTCTTTGTCATCAAAGGAAACAAGATGTATACATTTCTTGTCTTCTTGGACTTGGTAGTCAATGTATTGTTTTAATACTCCTTTTAAAATACAAAATGGCTTCAAAGGTGTGTACTTGGCCTGCTTAATTTGAAATTAAACATGCTTTTTCATTATCCTTTAAAGTTATTATTTTTTGTTAATTTTGCTATTTCTGTTTTAGTTAATGATCAGTTTATTCTTGAAGTATCTATCATAACTGAAGATTCAGTTATGCTTGGTCCTTATTTCATTGGGGTGGGTTTTTTTCTCCTTCCATTGTTTGGGAGGTGGGACAGTTGATCCTCCTCCATGACTTTCTCAACTTTTCACCAGTCTCATCTCCTAGAGCATGTTGGTGCACATTTAAGCCTTGGAGCACTCCACTGAATGGAACGCTTAGGCTTGTATGGAGTAGTGAAGCTGAATTTATTGCTTAGATCAAATTTCAGCCCTTTTATATAGCGTTACAGTTTAGCTCAGCATTCCTGTTATGGGGGTGAGACTGAAGAGTCTTTAAAACTTGTAAAGTAACAGTGTAATTTCTGGGTGCCTACATTCTTTTTAATAGTGGCGTGGTGGTGCTGGGGGCTTGTTCATCGTTCATTGTGGAATTTCACAATCAGATCTCTTGGTCTACAAAAGAACTGCCATTCCAGTCGGGTGCAAAAGTATGTTTTGTTGTGGTGTCCCGTCTCCAGCAGTGGCCAGGAGCAGTTATCTTCAGACATGTGTAGTAAACCAGGCATGTGCAGAGTGCTGCTTGCATATTTTCTGCCTCCTTTCAGCAACCATAGCTTTAGAGTAGTCTCTTTCACATTACTGTGTTTAACTGGTCATAGCATACCTATCCTTGATGAATTTGTCTAATCTGTTTTTGAACTCGTTTATCTTTTAGCCGGTGCAGCATTCTTTGGCAGTGATTTTTGTAGCTTAATTATTTGTTGTGTGAAAAAAAGTGGATCTATTTTAAATTTTAACCTGTTATTTGCTCTTCCTTCTTGGAAATGGCTAAGAATCATTCCCCCTTGCACGCCATGCTTAATTCTGTAGATCTCAATCCCCCTTCAGTTACCTGTCATGGTTTAACCTGGGCTGGCAACCAGGCCCCATGAAGCTGCTCACTCATTCCCCTCACAGTGGGATGGGGGAGAGGACTGGAAGAGTAAAAGTTAAGGAAACTCGTGGGTTGAGATAAAGACATTTTAATAGGTAAAGCAAAAGCCACACATGCAAGCAAGGCAAAACAAGGCATTTGTTTACTACTTTACATCGGCAGGCAGGTGCTCAGCCATCCCAGGAAAGCAGCGCTCCATCACATGTAACAGTTACTTGGGAAGACAAATGCTGTAATGCCAAACATCGCCCCCATCCTCCTTCTTTCCCCAGTTTATATATACTCACAATGACATCATATGGTATGGAATATCCCTTTGGCTAGTTCAGGTCAGCTGTACTGACTGTGTCCCCTCTCAATTTCCCAGGCCCCTCCAGGCCTCTTGCTGGCAGGACCTGAAAAACTGAAACGTCCTTTTGACTTAGTGTAAACATTACCCAGCAACACCAAAAACATCAGTGTCCTGTCAGCATTGTTCTCACACCAAATCCAAAACATATTGCTGCACCAGCTACGAAGAAGAAAATTAACTCTGTCTCAGCTGAAACCAAGACATTACCTCTTTCCCAAAATCTGTACTTTTTCACATATGGAAGCTCTTTACATTCCTAGTTATCTCTGTGGTCGTTCTTTTTTTCCTGATCTGTTTTATTCTTCTGTTAATGGGATGATCAGAACGACACACGCAATATTAAGATGTCAGGATACTGAGTAACATATAGACATAACGAAGGTTTGGGTTTCATTATTGATTTCTTTTCCTAGTAACTTCTTGCGTTCTGGCTGTCTTTATTTTGTGGTTGCAGGGACTACATGGTGTTTCTGTCCAGGATGAATACTAATACCTTCCCATGAGTAGTAAAAGCTAATTTAAACTCTGTCACCATGTGTACGCATAGGTGAAAATATTTTCCCCATGTGTATAACTTTGTACTTAACAACATTAAGTTGTTTTAAGTATTTTATCTCTGTTCCATCATACAGTTATCCAGGATTGTGAGGTGTTTTTTTCAGCTCTTTACCATCAGGTTAGACCTGACTACCTTGGATAATTTTACAAACTTCAAGTTTTCATATCTGATTGTTCACCCCCCTTTTCAAGAGTTTCTGTAAGTACAATTGAATAGCTTAAAGCATCTGCATAGGATCTTAGAAATTTTTGCTGGCAAACCATTCCTCGTCAAAACTAACCATTTATTTCTGTTCTTGTTACTTTCTCTTTTTCCTTCAAGCTGAGGGAAATACTATGCTCCAGTCTGCATTTCAGGTGCTTCTGATGTACTTTAATCAAATTTGTATGTATTGAGTTAGGATTTCCCCTTTTTAAGACATTTTTCAGTTCTTGTATTTCTTCTCGGTTGGTGGTTTGTTTTTTCCCCATGCCATCCATTTTGAGCTGCAGCTTCCCTTTGTGCTTCAGCAGCCCGTGCAGCACTGCACTTCTGACTTTTTACAGTGTTTCCTAATGCGGCTTTATCAGTGTAACATCTTCCAGATCATTGATTTGTCTGTTTGCTGAAATCATGGAATCTAAATTTCTTTAGTTTCTTGACTTGAAGGTAGCTACCCAATTTTACTTCAGTGACTATATTTTCCTTTATTGTTACTTCATTTGCTTGCTAGAGGAGTGTAGCATCATTGGTACGAGATGCCTTTTAATACAGCAAGTTTAAAGCATTTTTATCTTTTTAATTGTGGGGTTAATTTTTCTGATATTCTGTGCCAGATTTTGGAAAACTTAAATTGCTTGACAGGAAATGGAAGCTAATAATTCTGTATCCTTCAGTACTGCTCGTTATCTCTAGCTGCAGTCACATAAGCAATTTTTTTCATTAACCAGTATCTGCACATCAGAGTGAAAGTGTTGTCTTCCTCTCGTATTTCCTAAAAATGTCTGCCCACACTGCTCTTTTTTTCATCTCAATCCCTTTTTGCAGCAGTCTTCCAAAGTCACATTCCTTTCTCCTATAGGAAACAGCACAAATATTTTTTGGTTTTCCTCATAGCTTGTTGGAGTAAGCGGTCTTTCTGCATCCAGATTTCCAGGAAAGAGAATGTGGCTGCCTGCTGCTTCTGTTGCCCTTTCGCCTGGATATTAAATCTGAGGCTCTGTCTAGCCTGCCAACTGTTTAATCAGAAATAGTCAGAAGGCCCTCCTTCCTAATATTGCAGCTGACTCTGAAATCCTCATTATCTTACATCTGCATTTGTGCAGTGCAATTACACAGAAGCAATTATTTTCCTAAAAGCTTGTAATTTAAACAGACGAAGAGGACAGTAAGAAAAATGCATATAACATGTAAAGTGAAGACTTGTACCTGTATAATTAATGCCACATGTATTTCATTTTTTTGCTTGCCTTTCTTTTTTAGTAACCTTCAGTTGTTGCTTTCCATTTTATTCCATTTATGCATTCTTGACACTGGTATACAAGAAGGGGAAAACCAAGGAGATGCCTAGAAAGCAAAGCAAAGGAAAAGGGAAGAAAACAGAGAGCAAAGGAAAAACTGGTGCTTGGAAGAGAGGAAGTTAGAAAGGCCTGAGTGTGGGGCGCAGGTGAGCAAACTAAAAGAAGCAACTGACAGAAAAAACTCTGGATTATAGACAGTAGAAAATATGATACAGTTGCATCTGTTCTGAATGTCCTTGCTTGAACTGCTTTGGTAATTGTTACACAAGAAAGAAAGTGGAGGAATCATCTGAAAACACCTTCTATTAGTGTTAGACAGAAGCAATTAATTTCTGCTTCTAAGCAACTGTTTCTGCTACTGCCCCAAAATATGCTGGAAGGGCTAGTCTGGCAGCTCCCATCCTCCCACCAGCAAAGCCCTATCTGCTGTGGGATTCCAGCACTCCTAGACGAAGACATTATCTGTCAGTGCAAAGCCAAAGAGAAAAAGTGTGTGTTTTACTTGAGCAGCCTGGAGCACTTCTTTTCACAAGCCTAAGAGCTTTTGCTTGGTTGGAAGGAGGAAGGTAGATAGCTCAGGACATGTTTATGTTATAACACATATATCTGTGGAGCTGGGTACAAATCTGAGGGAGGCAAAAGAAGGTACCCAAAACCCACACTCCTGTTTATTACATTTAGAGCACTGTGGTCTCAGAAAAGTTTACTCTTGTAATGAAGGAATACAAACTGCAGGGAAAAAAAAAAAAACACCTTAAAGCAAAAGAAATACAGCTAGTGGATGGTTTAGTACTTTGAATGAATCCGAGCAGCTCTGCTGCTGCTGTGGTAACTGTCCCCCAACTGTTTGCACTTCCAGGTTGGGTGTTACTTCATTTTGGTAGACAGAGAATGATGAGCTGATGCGAGGAAGAAATGGGCTGCTAATGCTGTGGAGAGGTAGACACAATGTATCTGGCTTTAATACTATTGATAATTTAGTTCAAGGGATGGAGTGTCTCTTCTAAATGGCACTTTTAAGTCTCACCAGCCTATTCTAAGTGAGATATATGTGCCTTGCGGCCAGAGATGAATTGTGGAGATAGGACCTCTGTATCAATCTTCAGTGTGGTCTTCCCACCCCCCGCCTTTCCTTTTTTATTTCCTTTTTTAATTTAAACCAGGAGTTGATTAGGTGCCTGGCAATGATTACTATCCATTGGCACCTCCCGTTGGGAGCACACTCCAAGTACCAGCCTTCAGCTCTTTCAAGCAGAGGAGGTTAAGCAGACTGCTTACTGAGCAAAAGGAATTTCTCTTCCCATGAGAGCTTGAATGCTGTTTCCGTGGCTAAAATGCTATAATTCCTTTACAAGTGACAAGCAGGCTGCTACCATCTGCTGGTGAATGGCTGCAGGATGGTGGAGTTTGGGTGAAAATTTGCTGATGGACCAAAGATAGTGATTACTGGTCATTAAGCCCAAGTCACACATCTCTTGTATGAAGTTCTGTGATTTTATTTTCAGGTTAGAATGTTTTCTAATTGTAGTGTACATCTCTTTATTTTCTTTCTCTTTTGAAATAAAAATACTTAAGATAAGGTTCTCACCAAAGCCGCAAAAAGTGCCAGCAGGAACTATGCATCTTTATCATTTAAAGCACAGTAGTGATGTCTAGTAAAAGAGACTGTCCAGAAATTTTTTAATGACTTCATTCTGTCTTTCTAGAAACACCTGGATAAATTTGGAAACCACGTGGCATTACACGGTGATAGTCTCTTTCAAAGATTAAGTGATAGACTCCTAAGTTGGTTTAGAACCATACAGATTTGTAGGGTGTCTGCTGTTCAGTCACTCACTCTGTGGAAGGAAGAACTCGAAAGAAAAGAGTAGTTATTGTGTATGTGGTTCCCCCAGCTTCCCCTGAAAGAAGCAGATGGTCGGGGTCCCAGGAGGTAGAAGAAATGGGACCATTAGACTGTCAGTGGCTTGTGAAAAGCAGAAGCATCTGCCAGAATGGAGACTTGTTCAGCAGCAGGGGAGCCAGCAGCAGGAGATGATCTCTGCCTTGAGCAGTCAATGGTGTAGTAGTCCACTGGGGAATTGCGGTTGTGGGCGTAGCTGCAGGTAACCTTGGTAATCGTCTAGCTGGTCCTGCAGACTGAAAAGAGGGGAAATGAAGGCTTGATGATCATGCTTTGGCACCTTAACTACCCGCTTTAACCGTCTAATCAGTCTTAACTGCAACGGATTTGAAAGCATTCCATACCTATTCTCAGCTGAGCACTGCAGGCACACTTAAAATTCGTCAAAAACGCCTATTGTGTTTCTGTTGCAAGTTTCAGAATAGCTGCACTAGATGCAGCAAAGAATAAGTTCAAAGACTACATTAACATTTGGAAAAGTATAAAAAAAATTGCTAGGGGTCTGCTTGTTTTCATTTGTACTGCACAGCACACTCATTTGACATGCCTTTTTACTATTAAGAAATGTTTCACACAGCTGCAATTTAATCTCTGCTGCTGTAGTTTTTAGGCTCTTATTGACTGCTCTGTACAGAACACAGTGTTCCAGGGAAGAATGACCTCTTCTGTTGCAACAGTGTGATGGTACTTCAAAGACAAGATAAAGTGGGGAGGACAGAATGCCTCTGAGGAACAAAACTAGAAATTCATATCTGTGTTCAAAAAGAATAGTCAATTTGGGTTCTGTCCTGTTAGAATAATTAATCTCAGTCAGCCACATCTGAAAGTGAGAATAAAGCATCCAGGTAAAGAGCTGTGGTTCAGAACTCCTCAAGCTGCACTTCGTGAATACTTGGCATAGGTGAATCTGGGACTAATGCCAGTACATAATATTCTTCTAGGGTTGACTTCATAGCCAGGATAAGACATTTACTATACATGAAACTGGGTTTTATTCCCATGGGAGAGTGAATTACATTGCAGTTTGGCTAGAGGTCCAAGTGTTTTGGTGTGCATTTAAATATTGGTTTAGAATTTATTTTTTATCTTTGGAAACTAGCATTCGTGTCCTGACAGGCAAAAATAAGCTGCTTGATTGTTTCTTTCTAGGCCTCAGGGACACTTTCCTTAGATCATAAATACTGCAGTAGTTTGTCATGATACACATTCATTGCTTAGAAGATAGACATGATTTAATAGGGAGCACTGAAGATCAGGCTTAGGATGCTTTGGCATAACTGAAAAGAGAAGGCAGTAGTCAAGACTGTAGTTGTAGATGTCATGAGAAGTGACGTCTCACAAGCTTTTCTGTTAGTTGCATTTGCTTTGATTTGAAGAGGGCCACCTGGTTTATGGCTGGAGCTAGTTTTGCTTTCATCTTCATTTAATCATTTAAATACAAACTATAGTCATCTCTGCATCACGTAGAATAGTAGGAAGAGCAATAACTGTCAGATAGTCTCAGTGTTTTTTGAAATACTGTAATCAAAATCCTGTTCACTGTGCTGAGTGAGGAACTTCGCTGTGGCTGTTATCTTTGGCCGCATCTATTCTGCAGACCCCCATTGCAACATATATGTTAATCGGGGATGTGAAGCAGTCTGGTCTAGCTCATGTAGCTATCTGGGCATATGAGCTTCCCTGTATGGTAAAGTGCTTTTGTGCAGTGCCAGGTGCACTGCTGGTTTGAGCACATCTGTGTGCTGTACAGGTGTAGCTTGCTGATAGTGTTAACAGAGCACATGTAGTTTGACACTAGTTTTTCCAGTAGGGAAGGGGTTTTTAGATCATGTCATCATCTCTTTGTGTGCAGTCAGTGACCAAAGGCAACTTCTTATAGCCTGAAGTCAAGGTGAATTATACCGGTTATACAAGGCCTTTTTGTGGTGTTGGTTGTGTTTATCAGCAAAACCAAAATTTCTGTGTTTCTTAAATATGACTCAAAAGTTACTGGAGGTCACCTTTTCTTTTTCTGCCAGTAGTGTATTTGCATTTCAATTTTTAAATAGTAGCAGTCTCCTAGCCTTTGGTGGATTCTACCAGATGTGGCTTGTTTTCTTTTTAGAAGGGAAAAATGTCAACCTGTCAGAAATCAGCTTTCATTGGAATCTTAGATTAATTAATGAAAATCACTTACTGTATACATTCAAGAAATAAAATTACTGTCTGAATGAGATGTACTATAGGCCTATTTCCTTAGGTCATTCCTTAAGTCATTCAGGATGAAGTAAATGGCTGAGTGGCTCTCATTCTGCTGCATTCATGTCGGTCTGATAATATGGTTAAATACATCATTGACCAATTGAGATAATAGGATTTAAGTAATGAAAATTGAACGTTAACGACTTTGGCAATAAATGTATGAGCATCGTTTCTTTTGGAGATGTGCCATTTCTGTGATGGTGGGGTGTTTTCCCTTGATGGTATCTTCTCATGCTCCAGATAAACCTTGTTTGGTCACCTGTGAAAAAATGTTCAGCTTGGCCATGATCATCTTGGATTGCTAGTGATAATGAAAACCATGTACCCAAATCACTTTTACGCTAATGGTGTCTTCTAAATCATTCTTTGTCATGCTAATTCTCATTTTAAAGCTGTCGATTCAAAAAAGCTCTTTTCTTCCAATTTTAACACTGATGTCATTGTCGGGTACTGAAACGTGGGCCAGTGAAACAAATTTGAGAAGTGTTTCAAGTTCTTTCTGAATGGTTGGTTTGAATATTTGGTACCTCTTGCTTGGTTAGCACAACTGAAAAGTTTGTTGTTTGAAAGAGCTCATGTTGTTGCTTCATGCAAAAGGCCTTTATTTTTATGGTGTGGAAAGATACAGTCTAACATTGTGATACTCGAGAAATGTGTGCTGGAATGTGATTGATAAAATTTCCAGGAAAATACAGATAATTGGAAAGATGATTGCAATTTTCATTGCCATTTCTTGGTTTCCCTTTCAGAAATGTTCCCATTGCCAGGAACCGGGAGCCACCTTAGGCTGCTACAACAAAGGCTGCTCCTTCCGATACCATTACCCATGTGCCATCGATGCAGGTACGAACAAATGGCATACTAACTATATTTCATGTTTATTCAAAATATATGACGCTAAGTAATTGCAAGGTACTTTACAAATGTATTCCTTCTCAGTTTTTCACCTACTGTGAAGACAGTAACATAAATGGTGAGCAGTGGCATCAGATAAACTGTACAATAACGCATTGGGGCAAGATGAAACCTGTAATGGAAAAGAATCTACCTGTAAGTGCCAAAAAAGCCTGGTTTGTGGGAATGCAGCTACAGTGACTGAAATTTGGCTGTAATAGGAGAATGGATCACTATTTCCTTGCAAAGAATAGAAATCCTTTGCTAAAATGGTGCAAGAAACCAGAAGGATATTTCCTCTTCCAGGGTTATGCTCCTGTGAATAGTCACAGTAATAATTTCAAGTGCAAAGTGCTTGTAGAATCATCGGTACCACTTGTAGCACAACCTTCCTTCTTCTCCCTCCTTAGAAGCATTTCAGCCAGTCTCTTGAGTAGGGTCAGTTTTCTGCATTGGATAAGCTAACGGTTTGGCTAGTATTATCTCCAGTTATGAGTCTGGGGTTGTGAGTTGGTGTTTTGTGTACAATAATTAAAGTTTTTAATGGAGATAAACTTTATTCTTGGGTAGAAAAAATCCCAGCTCAGAATGAATAATGTCCCACTATTCCAGTCCTCTGATTCATTTCTCCTGTCATACAAAACTTAATAACAAGCAGGTACAGTTTCAAGATTACAAAACTTGACTGGCAAATAATTGCAAGCTTCCTGTTTTGTTATCCTACTTTCACAGCAGCCCTCTTGTTTCAACACCTATTTTAATGCTGGTTTTCAAATGGTACAGTATTTGAAGTAGGTATGTTCATTTCTGAATGACTGCATTGCACTTCTCACTGTGAAATCCCACTCTATTGGAGCACTGTGTTTTATTCTAATAGAAAGATTTTAATTAAATTAATACTGCAGTGGAATGCTACTAGTGCCACAGTATAGCTGGAGAATCCTTGATTTTACATGAAATAAGGTGTTAAATATTAGTCAGGTTGTGAAAATCACACACAAAAAAAATGCCAGAAATAAGGGTGTCTATGTAAGTTTAATTTTGGTCTCTTATGAATGTATCTTACAGTAATTACCTAATTAACGACTGACATCTTTTTCCATAAGACCTGTAGGATGAAAGGGTACTCATTCATGGACATGTGTTCTTCTCACTGATTCTCTGTTCTACTGATTCCATTCAGTTCTGAAGGTAGAACTGTGAAATCTTCTGTGATGTTCATCTCTGTCATGCTTAAGAGTTTCATGAACGTTAACAAACTTTTTTTTTTACAGTAGCTTTGATAGAATTGTTAGATTTGTGTTCATATTGGGTTTAGTAATCTGTTTCTGGTTTGTGACTGGACTTTTTAATACCATGAAACAACAAAATAAATTATGGTGGGCATTCCCAGTAGTTTGGGGTGCTTAATTTGTATTCGTGTGTTACTACATACGGTATATGGCATTTCCTATGTTCTAAATATAGGTACAAAAGTTAAGATATTGTCCTTTTTCTTCAGATATATCTTCATCATTAACTCTACTTCAGGAAATGCAGTAGGATCCTCCAGATGACAAATACACTGAACAATCATGACTTGATTCCCAAGAGCAGTTCTGTGTCATGCAGGGAAGAGGCAGTGTCCTATACAAAAATAGTATATAACCATACAATTTACTCCATATTAAATGTAACATAATATGTCTACCATGTAATATGTAGAAACAGGATACATAAAATTTGGCTTTTCCCCACATTTGTCTTGACTTTGCAACCTTAGAGGTTTATTTAGAGTAGCTTTTTGTATTCAAGTTCCAAGGCTATGCTTAGTACATTTTCTTTTGATTTTGTTACGAGACATCACATTGTCACGTGACCATCTGTTAAGAGTGCACTATTCCAAGTTAATTTCTGTTCTTTGAGTAATATGGCAGTAATAAATTGCAAGAGCTGCATGGAGGTGGGATACTTGGACTGTGAGTTTCACAAACATATTTAAATAATAGCAGAGAAGTTGGTAGAACTGATGAATCCCTGGTTTCACTCCAGGAAGAATATGATTTAGTGAGAACAAAGACTTCTCTTTGTGTCTTCCTACATTTTCCTTTCTGTTTCTTCCTCTTCAGTCTGTGTGCGTCTGATTGTTCTCTACTCTGGCCCTTCATACCAGCCGTAGGCTCTTTATCTAGCTGGTCTCAGGTTCCTCTTCTCAAATTTCTTACTCCAGTCTCTTTATAAGACCCAGTTCTCCCTACTCCTTTTTAACTTCTCCTTTGTCCAGTTTTCTAGCTGTCATTCTGGCTTCCCGCTCTCTGCTTTTGCATCACCTCCTCCTCTTTCTTGCTCCTAGCTGTTTTTCTTCTGTGGGCTTCTTACTCCCATTTGGTTCTCCTAACTTAGCTCCTTGTCACATTTAACCCTGCTAGTCTCTGTTCTTGTATGTTGCCCATAATCTTCTCTGTTTCACCTTTCCCTGCCTTATCCCATAAATTCTTAGCCTATAGTCCTGTGGCTGAATCAATCCTGATTCAATCTTAGCTTCCTGCTGGCACTCAAGCTTAATTCCCTGCTCATAACTTCTGCTAGCACTGGTCTCTTCATCCTGCTAGCCTCCACTCTGTCTCCAGTTCCAGACTGTCTTTCTCAGTAATATTTTCACTTCTGCTGCCTTCTGGGCTAGTGCTTCACCATTTGCAGTTTTGAAATGGTCACCTTCTTCCTTGAGGCTGCCTGAGCCTTGGAAATGTCCGCTGACAGCTTTAGTGCTGTTGAGTCTGGTGCCTAAATCTGGGGCCACAGGTTCATTTACAGGAAAAACCTGCTCACCCTCCCCAAAAAAAGTGTATTTGGTGGAATTTTCAAAGAACCTAGCTACTAAAATCTAAGAAGCCTCTCCTGAGGATGTGCAGATTAAAATACCTATTCCTCCTTTCAAAGAGTTGTATATACTGATTCTGTGGTAAGCTGGCAAGGGCATACCTTAGCTAAAATTTAGGTCCTACTTAAAATCAGGGTATGTTTAGAGCTTTTCAAAGAAGATTTGCTGGGATGTTTAATATGGGCAGAATACCTTTATTCCAAGAAAGAGTTTTAAGGAAATTGTTAGGCTGCTTTTGCTGAAGTTTTCAACCAAAATGCATAAAAGAGCCCAGCTTGAAGTAGATTCTCAGCATTCAAAATTTCAGCCTGATGGTATGACAGTAAAAGACCTTGTTTGCAGTTGGTTTTATCTGTGGGTGTAATCAAGCTGTCTTAATATATAGCTGCTCTTCCAATAAATCTGTATAAAAGAAATAAGCAAGCTACATGGAACAGGGAATTGATTTTCATTTATGCCCAAGCAGAAAATGTAGGCTTCCTTGAGAAGCAAATCAGCATTCTTTTCTCTTTCCTCAGCCTGCCGTCTGCCTATAAACCCTTTTTATTGGTTATGCAGTGCTGCCGTCTTTCCTGTAGTGAATCAGATACGGATATTTCTCAAGTTCCTTGAGCTCTGTGGTAGTTTCATTTGAAGTCAACCATCCTGCTTTGAAGGATGGTGCCACCTTGCTTTATTGAGGATCTGGGACAGATCCATTCTGAATCCTCAGAAGTTTGTTGACACTTACAAGGGCTGTCAGGATTTTGGAATATGTATGACTGGTTTTGTATTTAAAAAAAATAGATCAGAAAACACTTGCTGGAGTGTTTTTTAGGGTATGTCAAGTCACAAACGCTTGGTGTTTGAGTTACTGTAGCATCCCTGGAAGTGACCGTGCCTTAGTTGAGATGCAGCATGCATGTCGTACTCCTAGGCAATGGCACTGTGAGCTGAAGCGTGTTCTTACTTTTGCATTGGTGTGGGTTAGAAGTTAATACCTTGTCAGTTACTGTGCCTCATTTGAAAGTCAGCACGTTTTTGGTAAAGGTCTGGAGGGTGGAATATGTCAGAGCGGCTGCAGTTACTTGGAGCATGGAAGGCTGGCCCTGCAGTGCAACCTGAACTCTGGCTTCTGCGCCACTGGTTGGTTTCCAGTCCTGCCCTCGTGGGCAGCCACATTTTGCACCGCTGTAGCTAATTGGCTGCTATGCAAGGCACGCAGCTTCATAAGCTGCCAGTTCATAAATACTGGCTTTTGTATAGCCTAATTCAGCCTTCCTTTTAATCTCCTTTCATAGAAAGTAATCTTAGGCAATATAGGGTGCAAGAGCTGAACTCCTCTTAGCCATTTGCATAAAAATCAAGATCAGTAGTGCCACTTAAGTAATTTTTATATGGAAATTACTCTGGTTAATATTGTCTGTGTTTGGCTTTTGTCTGTCCAAATTTATGATGAAGAGCCTCTGATGTCTCAAGATAACTTAGTCCTAGGGACGTCTCCATGGAAACAGGATCTTTGTTTTCTGAAATTTTGTATCCTCTCCCTCTGCTTGTTCCTCCCCACCTGGAGTCAGATTCTGATTGTTGCAGCACACTTGTTCCCACAACATGTATCGTAGGCAGTTTCATATACAAAAGATTTTTGACTGTAAATTAGGAAAAGACTAGCAGCAAAATAAAACAGATTTTCAGAGAACAGAAATCCTGTGTCTCTGCAAGTTGTCGTTAAAGATGAGTAACAGGCAGAACACAGGGTATGAGACAACGTGTGAAGCTTACAGAAGAATAATTGCTTCTATTAAAAATGTTTTAAGTTTTCCCTGACTACTTTATGGAAAAAAAATCTGTGCAAACAAGGACAAGTTTCAGTTCTTTTTCCCTTTCTGTCACAGTGAGCTGATCATAGCTATGTGTCTGGTGACTTCATGATGAATTGTAATCTGTGATATAAAATACTTGGAACTGCTAACTGAAATCCAGGCCAGCTAAGTAATGATGAACAATTTTTACCTTATTGGTATTCAGCTGATTTTCTGCAGTGAGCTGATGAAATTTCTCATAGTTGTCTCTTAATAGAAACAAAAAAAAAATGCTATTAATTGGATCTGCTGTTAGTATTTGCAACAAAAATGCCAACCTTAGAAATTGAGCTCCGTACGCAGATCAGGTATGAGGTATGAGGTTTCTGTCAGTTCGTCCTGATCCTTGTACAATGTTCCTTTCTGATGTACCAGCTAGGAAAGTGCATACATTACCGATGTTAGGTTTCCAAGAAAGAAGAAAACTCCATCCTGTTCTAACATACTGTGTATGTTTTTGATGATTGCTCTGTATATTTTTGATGATTGCTGTATTATGCAGTGATGATTCATGCTGTAGTCTAAATGTACAATTCCTGCCCTTATAATGAGACAACATTTTATTTATTTCCTGTTATTTGTTAATACTGCATTTGAAATTGTTATCTGAGGTGGGATTAAGGGTTTTACTCCCCTTCACTAAAATCTCTCAAGTAACTTAGCCTATTGTATGCTGTTTCCCGTTGGTTCAGGCCAGAGGCATTCATGTTGAAACATAAGAATTTCATAGCAGAGGAATGCTCTGCCAAAGCTCGGGTGTCTAGAAAGCTTTTCCCTCAAGCTTTAGTTGCAGTCTCCTGCTGTCTGCTAAACTCTTCCAGCAGATTGAAACAGCAGGTAGTGCTGGTTATGCTATGTACTTAAGAGCATTTTAAATTAGCACGTTTTATTTACCATTGTGCTTCTTTAGTTGCTAGCTATTTGGGTAGGTTGGAGCAGATGGGAGGCCATAAGCACCTTGCTGAATTCTCATGGTGTCAGTTGCACTGAGGTGGTGATGGTGCATGGTCCTACTGAGGTGGTGACTGTTCAGTCAGCCTCTGCCTTCGGTGAATAAAGCAATCAGAAGGAACAGGCCATCAGAACGAACAGTGTCGGCAGTTTGGGCGGGTTGAGAGGTGGCCCTGTGGTTCAGGGTGCCGGGAGGAGGCAGCTGAATTCTCTCAGGAGAGTGCTACTTCTTTGCTTGGCTGTGATGGGTGAAATACAGAGTATCTGGAAGGTGCGAGTGGAAGGCAGAGAGCTAGCCAGTGGTGCTCCTGGTGTGGACATACCGCCGAAGTTCTGGGACCTACTGACTCAGTATCCCTTAGAGGCATAGTCTATGATGGAGGATGAGAGAAGAAGCAACACTTACACTGGTAGTGCCACTAAAGAAATGCTCTTTAAACAACAGTATTGCTTAATTTGTTCCTAAATAAGCAGTTCTGCATAGGTGCCCCACTTTCCCTAATAGGTTTAAATCGTTAAACTGTTTCTTAGATAATAGAAGCTTCACATACACAAATCGTGGAAGCAGATCCAAGAGCAGCATGAGTGACCTGACTACCAGACATAGTGTCAGTGTAAACTGATCACCAAGATTTGGGATTGCAAGTAACCAGTCATATACACCCATACCTAGAGACACATACCCCTTCTCCCCCTGATGTTGACAGAACCTTAGTGTAAGGATGAAAGGTGGTGATTTTCCTATTAAGTATAAAGCAGGGATGGTCTGTTCGGATTGGATAAGTGCATCCATTTTCCTTGTGCTTTAGCAAGGAAGGCTGGAATAACTGAAGGGGGTTGGGGTACAGGATTTGTAGACTCACTGTTGTGATTCTTCCTCTATACAGAGTATTGGGGACACTGGGGATACTTGAACTTGGCTTGGTAATCCAGGCAGTATTGTCATTTGGCATGTTTAGTTAAAATTTATTTTCTAAGACTCTGGGGGTGGAAGGGATGAGCCTGCTAATAAGTTAGTATTCCTATAAGAGATCTTTGAATGAAAAATATATACCCGTGAGGCAGGGTTAACACATGTGATGTATTATTCAAGTTGGTTTTTATTAAAAAAGTAATAAATTGCTGTCTTATCCTCTTCTAGATTGTTTACTAAACGAAGAGAATTTCTCAGTGAGGTGCCCCAAGCACAAGGTAAGAATCCTCTCCTGGATTAGACCTGTAATTTGCTGCCCTCTTCTGGTATCTAAATGTGGATTACTAATTTTATACCTAGGTAATATCGGTAGTCAGAGATGGTTTTAGATGAATTCTTCTGTGATGTGTGCTTGTGGTATATTCTGGGGACAAACATCGACTTGAGAAGAATGCAGAGAGTTTAAGAAGATAGATTAAGTTTTTTCCCTAGTTGTTCAGTTGTTCTTTAGAAAGCCCGGCTTCATTTCCTGTCTTCCGTGATAGAATCAGTACATCACTCACTGTTTCTGTTTGAGTGCTACACTGAAACTGGCATTGGTTTTCTCATTGATTTACTGAGGATGCAAGGAGTGAGAAAAATGGCTTTTGAAACGATGAACGTTTTCAAAATGTTTTGAAACATTTAAACGATGACATGAACCTGAAACACCTTGTTCTAGTCTAGTGGTAGTAAGACTGAGTACTACTACTCAGCCTTCGGTGTATCTATTTAGTTGTTCTGTATATCTTTGACGGTTCAGAAGACCCATCATAGTTTTCAGTTGTTGGTGACAGATTCAGCATGCTACTTCTGCCTAGGGTCTGGGCATCCTTAACTGAATGTCCCTGGAGCCTGTAAACATAATGGTGCTAAGAGCTGGACTGCTGTTGCTCTGTCTGTATGGAAAGAGGAGGCAAGGCAGACAGTATATACTCTTTTATACACATAAGCAATGTGATATAGTGCTGGGAATACCCCTCTCAGCCCAAAAGGGAGGATGCATCTCTGGGAGGCTGTGGATACCAGTCTACCAGTCTGAAATGCTCAGAAGTATCCAGAAAAATTACTGTTCTTGTGGCCAGTTGGATACAACAGGAATTGTGTAAGACTGTGGATGGCTTATGCTGGAAAGTAAATGATAATAGGGAAGAATTGTGTTGCTTTCTAACAGGGATTAGTCTCCATTTAGTCCTTGTCTGCAGATCTCTTCTCTGCCTAGAATTAGACTGACATCTGGTGGTCTTTTGTCTTCACAGATTATCTTTAATCTGTCTTTTGTAAACATGCAAGAATTAGTCTCATGTTCCTTTCTGGATGTTCTGCCACAATATGATGTATTTATACACATGTTTTTAAAATGCGCTGGAAGATTCTGGGGACATTCAGGCAGTTATCCAGAACTGGCCTACTTTTCATCATACAAAAGAAAATAAATTGTTATGCACAATTGTGGAATAATGTTGAAAATGTACAGCAAGCTTAAATCAATGCATTAATGCTACACAAATCTGCAGATCTTGCCAAACAAAAATGTGAAGGATGAGCTCCCCTTACTGTGGAATGCAACTAAGTGCCATCCTCTGCCCAGCTTTGGATACTTGACTAAAGAGAATAGGAAGGTTACGTCTTTGAAGACTGTTTTATGTTTGCTGCCCGTTGCCTGAAGTATTGGAAAACATAGCGTTAACGCTTTTCATAGCTGGCTTGGGTCACTGCTCCTGTATATGAGTAGTTGCAGTGATGAGGCTCAAACCATGAAAGGAAACCATTTTACAGAATCCAGCCTCCCAAAGAAGATACTGAGCAGGCACATTGATTTCTAAAGTAATCCTGGAGGGTGGGAAGAGGAAAACTGCCACTTAAGTTGATAAAGGTATTTCGTGAAGCAATAAAAATTTGAATTTTATTCAAAACTATGCCACTGCAGATAATTTTCTGTGTTGCATCGAAAATGGAAGTTCAGTACCAGCAGCCTTTCTTTGACACTGAAGTTTGTTGGCTTTTGCTTAGTAAAGACGTGAATAATTTGTTTGAAGTCAAGCAGAGTTTTCTGTGCTTGGCTATGACTTTGCCCTTGCCCTGTGGCTCAGTGATCATTACGAGTTTGTTACAAATCCTTCTGCAGGGCAGAATATAGGATTACCCTGCTCCTTCCGTTGTAGTGGCTGGGAAGGGGAGTTCCAGCCAGTTGCAAGGCAGGAACAGAAGGGTTGAAAACCATTGCTCCAGAATGACTGCAGAACAAATTGCATCAATTTTTTGCATGATATGAACATGAGCAATTGAGAGGAAGAAGGACTTTAGATTAGACCATTTAAAACTACGCTTGTAGGTAACACCAATTTAACGTTAGTAGCTAATTAGCAACTGTCTAATACCTCATTCTTCTGTTCTGTAGTTAATGGGTGGAAGAACTAACTTTATAAATTCGCTAACACTGAGTAAGTCCCCCAGTATATTACCTCTCACCCTTTTCCAGTCTATCCCTCACATCAGTAAATACACCTCATCATAGTAAGTGCCTCCTGGAGAGCAAAGGTGTGTCTTGCCTCATTAACTGTGCTTGACACTTCAGGCATAAGCAAGCTAAGCCCAGAGGGACTGGTTATGCCTTTCCCTGTGCTCCCCAGTGAGCTTTCCCATTTCCTTCTGTCAGCATTGATGCTTCAACCATCCATGTCCTGAATGTGCTACTTTAGCAAAATAGCAGCTTTTATCACAGGGAAAACGCTGTCTGAAAAGTAATCATCTTTTGAAGGGTTAGCTTCCTCTCGCAGATCCAACTAGCTGTGTGTCTGCAGCGCAGCAAGTGCTGTTGCAACAGAACTGTTGAGGATGCTGAGGCACGGAGGAGGATATATAGGGGAACGGGATACCTTGCCTTTTGGTGGCACTGCAGCCTTAGATTGTCTTAAGCCATCTATGGGGCAATTTTAAGTGATTTTTCTCAGCTTTCTACCTTTTTATGTTAAATTCTGTGTTTCTTAAAATTAACCAGGCTTTCATATCCCAAACTCTTTACTTTTGCAGAATTGCTTGCTTTTGTCACAGGGAAAACTCTGTCTGAAAAATCTGTATCTGGTTCCAGTACTGACTTCTCTCTCTCTCTCTCTCTCTCTCTCTCTCTCCCTCTCTCTCCCTCTCACTTTCTGTATGTTCACTTTCCCTACCCCTGTCTTCCTTTTCTCCCTCATTTTCTTTTTCCTCCTCCTTTTGGCTTGCTGGTTCGTCAGCCCCTCCTTCCTTGCTCTCTTCCCTCCTTGCAGAACAAGATGGTGAAAGGCAGCCTCAGCACAGAGCAGTCGGAGCGGGGGTGAGGGGGGAAGTGTACTCCTGGGAATGGAAATAAAAGCAAGCACAGGTGAGTTGGGGAGAGTTTCCAGTTTCCACCTGCCTTCTTCTGTGTGGCTCCTTACCTCCAGTGCCTTCGCCATTTCTATAGGAAATCAAGGTGCTCTTGTGTACGTTCAGAAAATTGGTAATAAGTGTTTCTGGTTTTTCCCCTGCGACCATTCTGTTCAGGCTAGTGACCTCACTTTTTTGTATTTCACAGCATTTCCTTCAGTTTAGCAGTGAAAGGCAAACCTTGTTAGCTGTTGCAACTGCCTGATTACTGTCTCAGCTAAACCAGTGGCAGAAATCTCCTTTCATATTCCCATGATCATGTCCATAAGGATCAGAAGGATTTTTTCCCCAAGTCTCAGAGTAGTTAATAGTAAGCTTCTGTATAAATAAATAAATAAATAAATTCATCACAGTATCTTAAATTTTCTATGTAGGGAAGAATTAATAATACTGATGTGTTCAAGATTATTGTAATCTTGATTCCCCTGTTTTGTGGAAATGTAAATACAGGTGTAACCAAGTTAATCTTATCAGGAGCCCATTACTTTTTTCAGACCAGCATTTTCCACTATTTTGCAGACAGACATGGGTGATGGAAGGTGGAAGTATACAGGTGGCCACAGTTTCTTAAGTTTGTAATGTTTACTCTGGTCCCTCCCCTCCCCTCACTCTGCATCCAGAGTGTGCTGTAGTTGCTGTAAGTCAGCAGGGTTGTGGAGAGCAGCAGTTGTGCTCTTGTGCCCCAGCTCCCTTGCTGCTGTTCCTTACTGCCTCCTCCGTTGTCTAGTCCCAGCATTCATACAGCCATGTGTGAACTTGGGGAATTCAGTTTGTCTGAAATTACATTTTGTCGTGTTAGCATCCAAGTTGGGTCGTTTTCCTAATGTGGTTCCCTTTGTGGCTGAGCAAATATCCTAGCACAAGGAGGGAGTTAGCATCCAGGGAATGGAATGAGGTTGGGATTTCTTAATTTCCACCAAGTGCATTGTCATTTGATGGCAACAGGGACATGTAAATGAAGTAAGTTTTTGGTTTCGTATTAATACTTGTTAGCAGCCTTTCCTGGAAACTGCAGCCCAGGAAGGTCTCATGCCTTCATTTCACTGCTTAGTTGCATTTCTTACTCAAGCTAGTTGCTTCTCTATCTTTTTCTTGCAGTCATGCAAGTGAAGTTGCTCTTTCATGTCTATTCCCTGAGCTGATGATAACAATCCCCTTCCCTAACTGCTGTTCCCTTACTTCCCAGGCACCCTCCCTTACCTTAAAATCTTACCTGTTTCTCAAGTTAAGTAATTGTGAAGTATTTTTAATGGTGTTCTTTGTGAAGGATGAGAGATTAATCAGAAAATTTTGGGGTTTATTGCAGTATTAGAAGATAGGTAGTGTTTCATATGAATACTTTTTTGTATTTAGTAGATAATAGTAGACTGCTGACTTGATTTAGCTCTGCTGTGTTCTGTGATTTTTCATTTTTAACAGCATTCTTTCTTGGCTTTGGAGTGTTGTTAAAACAGTTACCATGCAAACAGTATCTAAAGTTCATTATTTGAGTAACTTTTTCCTTCCATGGTAAAGGTCATTGGGGTTCTTTCAAGCTTTTCTCTTTTCCTGAAAGTGTAAAAGCCAATATAATTTATAACGTTAAAACAGATTTAGTCTCACAGGCAAGGCATCTGTTACAACTGTTTAACACTAGAGAAATCTCAATGATGATTTTTTGGGCCATTTCTTTAAGGCACTGATGAACATTATCCCAGAGACCTTTACACAGCTTTGTTTCCTGCATAATTTTCTAGTGCTAACTCTTTTTTTTTAGATATGTGTCACAGGAATGTATTGGCTTAAGACCTTGCAGGCTGTGGAACCTCTGCACCATGATCACTGTGTGCTCTAGACATGTCTCTAAGGCATAATTTCTTTCCAAATCCACTTCTGTCTCAAGTAGTTCTTATCTGAAGGTCCAGATTATTTAGACTCCCCCTGCTTTTGATGCTGAAAGTGCCTTGAAAATCAGGTTCTCCAACCTGACCTTGCGTCTGAAAATAACTATGCAAACCTAAAAGATCCAATTACCTAAAAAAATGAATTAGCAAAATAATTAAATGCTGTATTACTGTGGTATTTAAAGAGGTTTAGAGGAATTCTGTAGCAATCCTGGTAGTACAGGAGCTTCCCTTCTGCTGGACTTGGTGTAAGGTAGAATGGGCACTCAGCTTTTAAACTATAGGGCTGCTTTAGTCCTGGTTCACTCCTAGGCCTAGCAAGTTAAGAAGAAATCCTGCATGTTGGATAACATCCAGGCGAGTCAGTGTATTCTGTCTCTGTTGCTTCTGTCTCTGAGCCAGTTGCCTCTAGAACATTTGGATCAAATCCAGATCTGGAGAGTGACTGTGAGAGTGAGTCTGGTGCTCTGGATCTTGTCCAGGAACGGGGAAGGACTCTCCCTGTGCGTTGAGCCTGTTTCCTCCCTGAGCCAGTGCCTAATGCTCTGGACCAGTTCCAGGCATGGGCTAGCTGCAGTTGTACAGGAGCCAGAGACAGCAACACAGCCTTGACACTCCTTCAGCGAGGGCGCACAATTGCACAGTAATGAATACCACAAAGGTCAGCTGCCTGAACTCTCTAGGAAGCTCCCTCCTTTCCTCTCTAGCTGTATCTCCATGGCTTACCCTTCTGTTTTTCATATGTGCTCGCCTGACTTTTTCTTCGCTCTTAGCCTGGCACCCCTGTACGAGGGGATATTTGCAGCCAAGAGGTAGGCTTGCTGGGATGTAATCTAATTGGTGTGCTGATAATCAGAACAGCATTGACTTCTGTATCACACTTAGTTAGGGTTCCTGGAGTTTAATTGCCAGCTATGAATGAACATGGGTGTTACTTTGTTCCCAGGCACACCTCTAGTGCCATCAACTGCTTTCCATATGCGTCGCTTATGTTGCAAGCTTTTTTCCTTTTCCCGAGCTCACTAGTTGGTGGGGAGGGATTTATTTAAGTTATATCAAAGTAAGTAACCTTACTAAATAAACAAATTGCTTCTGGGCTCACTTGTGTTTTGGGAGAAGGGAAGAAAGGAATATATTATTTCAAGCTTTGCTTTGTCAGCTGTGCAGATTAAGGATGAGAACTGTAGCTAACAGAAATGAAATTTCAACTTTGTCTGCAGGTCCTCATTTGAACTGAGCCTCCACCAACTTAGCAAAGTCCTGAAGTTCATTTTCTCACTTCAGAGAATTTCTGGACAGGGAGAACGAGCATGCCAAGCACTTGGATGTTTCCACATTTGTCTTGAAAGACATCACAGGCTTAGTCCTTCCATAAACTGTTGCCACCACCATAATCTGGCAACGGAAAGAATTATTACCCACTCTCCAATTAGTTTAACTGCAGCTTTACCTTTAGCTTGGGAAACCTAGCCATTTCCCAGATTTGGTTCCTGTAGCTGGACTCCTATAGTTTTGATACTACATATTCACTGAAAACTACTGTTGGATGGTAGCGTGGTCACCTGTATGAAAATACTTGGGTCCAGTCCCAGAAGGGGCAGTGTAGTATGCCAGAAGCCGTCATAGCATTTGACTGTGCTTGGCCTCTGTTTCCACTTTTCATAGTCAAGATGAGGAGCAAACATTAGGTGAACGAGCTCCTTTCTGGCTGCTCAAGGTAGGTCTTTCTGGAAGAGTGGCATGCCATTGTCGTGGCACAGATTGTCCTGTCATCCTGGACCTTTTCTGTACCTGGACTTAATTTCTGCTGGTTGTTAAACTAATACTTTTTATCATGTGGATTTGCTTTTATGAGCTGCGCACCATTATGCTTCGATCCATTTTCAGTCCACAAAACTAAAGAGTTCTTGGTGTTACTGCTGTGGTAGGCTGATGAGTGGGGTTTGTGAAGCCTGGGGCGGAGCACGTTCGCAGATGGAGGGAAGGAACCATTCCAATATCACTGTTTCACTTTGTTTTTCAGGTTAGGCTGTTGAGATAAAAAGCGGTGGACATTCATGACTGAATGGAATCTCTCCCACTGTGCAGCCATGCCCCCTCTCGACGTGCCTGCCAATGCCAGCACTTCCTTCATAAATTCTTACATCACACTCAAGACTGATGACATCACAGAATCTGACCAAGGAGTCTGAACCAGCTGTTTCCATGGACACAATCTCCATAGTGACAGTGGGAAGGGGAGGGGGAAAAAGGAAACAGGTGGGGGGAATTAAAGAGGGAGGGATAAATATATATATATATATAAAGATCTATTTTTTAGTCTTGAAAGACTTTGTTTTAAATGAAAGGTGCGCTATATCCCTTTTGATGCTTTTGATTAAAATTAACAAAACCCCATATAAATTTAAAAAGAAAAATGTAGCTAAAGTAAATACTAAATCCAAAATCAAAGCAAGGCTTGTGGAGCCTAACATTTTGTGGGGAAGAATAGGGGAACTGGAAGTACTCCAGACTCCCCTTCCACTTGCTTCCTTTCTCACAACATCCAAGGAAGTTTAATTTTAAAAGTCAAAAAAATCATGATAAATTGTTTGTAAGGTGTGGGAGGAAGGCTTGGATGGTTGCAGGTGATGGGGTGTCAGTACTTGTGTATGCAGGGTATGAAGGTTATTTTGGTTTTGAGAGACCCTATATTAATAGTGGAAGTCTGAGAAACATCTGAAGACTCTTAGGTTATGAGACTCATGAAGTAAGAGGTAGTTGCTGCTTGCTAGACCCTGTACACCTTTTTCATGTGGGAACACCTGTACCACACGGGAAGAAGGAGTATTTGCCTGTTGTGACAACAACATGCACCCCCAAATCATTCCAAGAAGCTGCCTTCAGTTTTGAAGGCAGGTGAGAGGAAGGTACGGTTTACCTGCCAGGTGGGGGAACTGGAAGGGAAGTCTGAATGCTGATGGAGGCAATATATCTTCAAACTGATCAGGAAAATCCACTTAGCCCTTTTTTTTTTTTATTTTATGTTTTGCTTTTCCTAAGGGAGGAGGAGGGAATGTCAGTGTAACAGCCTACATTATGTGGTTATTTGGGGTGGTGGGTTTTTTTTTTGTAAATTATGTAATTTTAAAACATTTGGGTTTAAGGAACAACAACAACAAAAAAAACCCCATAATTTTTTCTTGTTAAGGCCTTAAGAAAGGGGTTAGTGCATCTTTCAGGGGTCACTCTGCCATGGGAATAAAAATAGCTGTTTCACAAACAGTTTTATATAAAAAAAGCTTAAAAAAACCAAAAAAACTAATAAACTTCATTTTAACCTTGTCTCCTTTTGTTTTGTGCGAACTTGATTTGTTTAAAGGACAGAGAGACAGTACTATCTGCTGCTTTTTGGTTTCTTTGCCTTCATCAGTTCTGTCTTCAGTGACGACCTTCTGAACTGGCCCAGCAAGAGGAAGACCACAAAAGCTTTTAAAATTTAAAGCTTAGGATTTATTTGATGTTCAGAGATAACAAGCCAATAACTGGATGAATTTTCTGTTCATGTGAGCTGGTGATATTTCACCAGGTCACCGACTTCTTTCACTCATAGGGTGGTAGCATATCCTAGCGATATCAAACAGCGTGGTGTTTACTGGGAAGTCACTAGAGATAGGGATCTAACCAGCATGACTTGGATAAAAAACCGGGGTTGATATTGTGGGGAGGGAAGAACTATTTTAAAAAGTTATGTACTGGATGCTTGCTCAACTACTCACATTCTGGAGTATTCAGCACATAAAGAATAAATTCTATGATAGCTCATATTAAGATATCTATTTTAACTCTATTTTTAAAAGATTGATTTAAAGATTTGGGAGATAATTTGGCAGTTATTTATTTCTAGAAGTTGCTACTCTCACTGATAAGTATTTGGAAAGAAAGAGCAGTCTCCTGCTTACTCCTTTCCCAGTAGCAGCTACTGAAGTTAGTATGTCCTTCTACATTAAGAAATAGACCTGTTGTGATAAATGTCACTAATGTGTCCTGAATTGGTGCTGAAAATATTTAACTGCTGGTGTAGTCAGAAAAAAATAATTTTTAGCATAGTTAATGTGATTGAGTAAATGACTTCTTTTCAACTGAATAAAAATTGTTTTTTTTTTTCCTAGTGTCTGTTCTATTCTACCTGTTCTGGAAAAAAAAAAAAAAAAAACCCAAAAAAAAGGGAGTTACTGTTACTGCATTGATTTATGTTGATGAGGAATCAACTTTGTAATACTACAACAGCAGAGGACCATGTGGTGAAACTGCTAAACTTGATACTTCTGGCTCTTCACGGTGCTGTCACGCAGCGGAGGCAGAAGGTTTTGGGGTGCCTGGGAGGGAGTCTTGGAGGCTATCCTTGTTGGGTGCTCGTGGCAATTGTTGTGGAGATTGAATAGCTCCTCATGCACCACGGTTGGAAGGTAGAGGGAGCCACATAGAGTAAATGAATGGTACCACACTTGACTTCAATAGAAATACTTCTCGGTGGGGAGTGCCTGAGACCCTTCAGATCAGCTGCTGCTCAGCCTCTTGTCAGCGCTGTTGGTGGAGGTAAGGGGTGTGCTGTCTCATAGAGAGAGCCTTGGAGTGGGTCATCTTTGTTGGTTGTCTTTACAGAAGCCAGAGCTACCACAGTTCTCTAAAACCAAGCCAGGAGGAATCTAAACCAATGGGTAATGGTTTCCTGGGAGAACCTGGAAACGATCCAGAGCAGCCATAAAATCCAGTTGGAAATAAAAATTTCTGTTGGCTCAGAAGATACAAAGTGCCTGAGTGGATTCTGAAAGCCATACAAAATGTTCACCAGCTCCATCCTGCAAAAGCAGTTAACAGCTTGATATGGATACCCAAACTTGAAAGAAAGAAAAGGTTTGGAAATTGTGGCTGATTTAGAATTTGGAGTAGAAATGACCCGCAGTAGAACATTAAAACACAGAGATTGTGTAAAGAACAAAATGAGCATCCTGCCAGCCAATTGGGAATTAGCTGTTTGGATGAGGAATGAACTAATGAGAGTTTGGTCTGACTCCCATCAGAATCTGCGAAAGGAAGGAGACTGACATCAGTTTGCTGGGAGACATTGATGTGATGGTTTAACACCGTTTCCAAAGTGTGTGGTTGCCATTTAAAAAGGAAACTCCAGCCTCAGTGAATCAATGCTGCGAACAAGGTGAAAGAAAAAGGTGATGCAAACTGATGATGTGTAACACTACTGAAATAAAAAAAAGTTAAGGGCGTCAGGGCAGAGCATCTGCAAAAGAATGTTCTTCATCTAGTTCATGGAGTCCAGCTGATAGCAAGCTAAAAGAAACACGGTTTTGGTGGGACATTCTTCTTAAAAGAAAAGCATTTGTCAAGATACTGGCAACTAAATCACAGCTCTGGTAATTTGACTGTTTAATGTGCAGTTATGAACTGTAATGTACATAAAAACATATCAGAGGGGAAATGAATACCTTTAAACTGGTACAGTTACAGGGAGAATATTTTGGGGCTGTAAACTTTCTAAATTCCCGTGCTAATAACAGTGTTGTTGCATGAGGAATTACCTATGCCATCTTGAGTGCAGTGGTTGTCCTGGACATGGTAGAAATAATTCATAGAGGGACACAGAATCGGTTTCTCTGAGCTAGTCCCTGGCTTATTGGAATGACTGGAAGAAGCAATCTTCTGTCTAAAAACGTAGAAAATTGAATTTACATATCAGGCCTATGGAAGTGGAACAGTCTGGATGGTTGAGGATGAATAAATCATTGGTCTGGATTTTTGATTTTGTGATTAAAAGTTGCATGAAAAAGAACAAAAGTCAGGTAATCCAGGTTCAGTTACAGGTCTAGAAAACAGATGAGGCAAATATTTTGTGGCTCTACTGACTTTCCTTTGAGAACCTGGAAGTGTAGTTAGTTTTGGGTTAGAAAACTTGTGAAACAGGATGAGGTTCTTGTTTGGCTGATGGAATAGTTCTAACAAACATGTTTGGTTGGGTTTTTTGTTTTTTATGTAAGAGCTACTGCACTATAGTGTGAGTCAGAATTTAGTCAATAAAGGGCAAAAGTAATTACTAGAAAATTGTGGGAGACCAGTAACTCTTCCGTATTTTGTCTATGGCATTGCTGCATGTAAAAGAGTTTGGTTAATGTACATCACTGAAAAATCATCTCCATATGGATACCCTGCACTGTCAGCTCCAAAACTGACCTGTGCTATTCAGCTAGAAATTGCTATGTAAAGCTGTAAAGGAAAGAATGAGATTTTCCTTACAGTATGAAGGTTGGTGAAATAGTTGCTATCATTATCTCTATACATGAGTGTTTAGTTTTTTGCTCTGCCTGTACTTTCAGTTGGATCCAAGAGGTTTGCTCTCTCTCATCCAGCTGAAAAGTGAACAGGGTGCTGCTTACAGAGTTTTTTGTAGGATTTAATTTCTGAAGTGGGGCTCGTTCTAGTTAGTACCTCTACAGAAGGGAGCCTGTATTGGAGGGAAAGCATTGCTTGTTTGCCGGCTTCTTTCATGGGGCTTTATTGAGAGTCAAGATTGCTTCGCTTTCCTTCTTGTAGAGGTTTCTTGTAATTTATTGCTTAACTCAGTTTTAATGCTATGGTTTCAGGTTTTTGAGCTTACCTGGCTAGATTTAGAAGTGCTTATATTTCTTAGCAGCCCGAGAGAGTTATCTCCCATCCAAATAATTTGAAAAAGTACTCTTTTAGCTCATAGCAAACCTCCTGTGACGGAAATATTCTACTCTAGCTCTGGATCAGGATTTGGACTGTTTGTGTACTCTTCCATATGGTAAAACCTGCATGCACATACTACTGAACGTGAGCATACCCAGGTCATCTGCAAATACTACCTGCATTAGATCAGTGGCTTTTGGGTTGTAGCTAGACCTGCTAGCAACAAAACTTGGAGTCCACAGTGAGTTTAGAGGTCAGTGTTCCCTGGCTTTAAGGTATATCGTGACAATGATTTTCTGAGTTTTACTGAAGTTATTTACATTCAATGTCCCACCTTGTACTTGAGTCACAACAACCCCATGCAATACTACAGGCTTGGGGAAGAGTGGCTGGAGAGCTGCCTGGCAGAAAAGGACCTGGGGGTGCTGGCTGACAGCCGGCTGAACGTGAGCCAGCAGTGTGCCCAGGTGGCCGAGAAAGCCAGTAGCATCCTGGCTTGTATCCGAAACAGTGTGGCCAGCAGGACAAGGAAAGTGATTGTCCCCCTGTACTCTGTGCTGGTGAGGCCACACCTCAAATAGTTCAGTTTTGGGGCCTCTCACTACAAGAAAGACATTGAGGTGCTGGAGCGTGACCAGAGAAGTGCAACGAAGCTGGTGAAGGGTCTAGAGAACAAGCCTTGTGAGGAGCAGCTGAGGGAACTGGTATTTAGCCTGGAGAAAAGGAGGCTCAGGGGAGACCTTGCTGCTCTCTACAGCTGCCTGAAAGGAGGCTGTAGGCAGGTGGGGGCCAGTGTCTTCTCCCAGATAACAAGTGATAGGATGAGAGGAAATGGCCCCAAGTTGCACCAGGGGAGGTTTAGTTTGGGTATTTGGAAAAATGTCTTCACTGAAAGGGTCGTCGGGCATTGGCTGACTTCAAGCTGGAAGTGTTAGGGACATGGTTTGGTGGTGGACTTGGCAGTCCTGGGTTAAAGGTTGGACTTGATGATCTTAAAGTTCCATTCCAACCTAAATGATTCAATGATTCTAAGATCTTTCAGTTCGGAGCAGCAAAAAATCAGCAGAGAAATTTTCAGGGAAGGAGCTGGGAGGTGCTCTGCATTTACACTGAAGGTAAGTATAGTGTTGTAAAGATAAGCGTGTTGTATAGTGAGAGTCCCATGAGCTGAAGCTGATTCGTCAAAGAAGTGTCGAGACATCTAATGGTTTATTAAAAAGGAAAAGTTTTTAATTGGGACTTCCACTTGAGTTCCTGCACCTGAGCTGTGTTTCCCTTTCAGAAGAGAGATGGAATCATTAGATTCTTAAAAATTGTAGATTGGTTTGAAGACATTATTTTTGGCCACTGTTGGAATTACCATGAGTAGATGCTCAACCTGGATTATGGGGCATAACAGTATCTGCTTATTTTCACGCACTTGTTTCATCAACTGGTGTCAGAGTACCTTACAAGTAAGACAGATTTCATGGTTCCCATTTGTAGCTGGAAGAAATACCAAAAAGACGACAAAGTATTGCTCAGTGTTGCATGATGAAATTAGGAATGGCCACATGGAAATGGATCTTAAAGAGGCAAGAAAGGACTATGTATATAAGCAGGAGAAAGACTGTGATTTAATGTAACACTTTGGGGTTTTGTAATATCTTTGCTGCTTTGCAAACCAAGATGAGGAGGTCACTGTATAAAATGGATGTTGCAGTCTGTTCAGCTGTTGTCCTGCTGTGGCGAAAACTTCTGAGGAGGAATCGCTACCTGTACAGGTGATAGATGGTGAAACTATAAAGTGACCATTTGGAAATGAAAACAACGAGCTGCACTCTACAAGAAAATAAGCAAAGCCAGTGAAACACTGCTGATGAAAACATTTCCAGCAACCAAAAGTGGAGGCCATACAGAATGGACCGATTTTGCAGACTCTAAGCAGATTTCCAGGGTTGTATTCAATTCTGCTCTAAGTATGAAGCATTCTTGGCTTCACAGGACAGAAAAATGTGCTGGGAGAAGAAACAGTTTCCAGAGCCGTGAGAAGGAAGTGGGCATTTGCAGCCTTAAAGAGGGCATTGATGGCTGCAGTCATCATGGACTACTTCAGCCACACAACTCATTTTTATTAAAAACAGCAGCATGTTGCCACAGGAACACAAAAGACTTAGAAAAGATGCTGTTACAGCAGAAATGTAAGCATTCCTTATGACAAATGTGAAAGACAGGCTTAGCAAACATCGAGTTTGTGTTTTGTTGCTTCAGGGGAAGAGGGAAAGAAGGTGCATCTTTTGTACCATGCAGAAGATGAACAAATTAGAAGCAGAAAACACTAATCTCAATCCCTAATAACTGCCAACAGTGACTGTAGACTGCCAGTAACTGGGACAAATTCTGTTCTGCAGTGTGGCCCACTGGCCTCAGACACTGCCCGTCACCCACATTTGATGGATTCACCCCTGAGCTGAGGGTCAGCACTGCAGCTTTATAGTCCAAAGTGGCTCTTGAAAATAAGGAGAGGTGTGAAAACATTTTACAAGTGGCCTAATTGTGTGAAAAAGCCATGGAGAAATAACAGGTCAGTAGAAGTCACTGAGGGTTTGTTCTTGGGGCTCCTTGTAGGGAATGCTAAGACATGAAAGGAAGAGACCTGAGACCACTGGAAAGGCACTTGAAGGCGTGAAGTCCTCATTGCTGGAGGTGGCTTTCCTGCTGACGTTTTCTGTGTGAAGTTGCGCGTGTGTGCGTTTTAGAAGAGCAGTGTACGTAGGTTATCATACCAAACTCATTCTGTACCATTTATTAGAGTACACAGCAACAGGCCCTGAAATCTCTTCAACATAGAACAGCCTTTGTGCACCCAAATGGTTGTTCCAAACAGAGGATAGTCTCTGTTGTGCTTTAAAAGGGAATGCTGGCCAGGTCACCTGGGTTTATTGTTCCCTCTTCAAAGCACATATACTTCATTTTCTGCCTCCAGTCAATAGCAAACCACAGAAACGAACACAAAGGCTGATGTTCATTTTCTAGGTTTTCATTTGAGCTAGTTAAAAAAGCTGCTACAGTCAGGAAGACACCCAAAGTCTGTGCAACCTGCATTTACCATTTCTGCAGAGAGAGATTTGCCCCTTATTTTTAGCATTTATTGGAGTTACTTGGACTTTGAGAGTAGCTGATCAAAAACCTAAACGGCTCTTCCGAGTCTGCAGCCAAGTGTTCAGTGAGGGGTCTGATGGAACTTTCCTTTCATGTCCTTTACAATGCAAGAGAAAGGACCAGTCTGGGGCTTGTCTGAACAGCCTTTTCATCTGGCTATTTGCAACAGCCCTCTGACCTACCTTTTTCTTCACTAGGTGCTTTAAGGATATACTGATTTGCAGTGTGGAAGAATACGTGTACTTATGTTTTTGATTTTTAAGCATATACATATGTCTGGAAATATGAGTATAAGGGTTCAGTAGCTGAGAAAAAAAATGGTTCTGTTTATTGACCAGGTTGCATGACATCGGGTGGGAGCCATAAAACCCACAGCTAAGGTCCGTCATGAGTTCATGGGGTACTTCAGCAACTTAAATGTCACAATTCAGAGTCTCCCACAAGGCCTGTGCCACTGTGCCTCTGCACACACAAACAGGCAGTGTTCATGAAAGAATAAAATCCTTGCAGTCAGCAGGCTTTGTACCTTCAGACCACAACTTTCTAAGTGTCTATCCTTGAAATAAGCTTCTAACAGCAACATAACATGGTAACTTATGTTGGAGAACTGCTAACTGTGGTATTTCCCGTTTGTTTTAATTTCTGCCTCAACTGACAGCGAGTGTTTGAGCTTGGTTGCTACTGCTGGCTGTGCAGCTTGAGCTGTTGTAACTTCCAGAGCAGACAACTATCCCTAGTCACTCTGAAAAGCCTTGTGGCGCTACAATTCAAAAAGCACCTGAGAGTTCATAACGGGTGTGAACAGGTCGAGACATTTTCATCCTCATTTCCATTGGTGACAGGAGTCTTTGTAAGACTCTATCATCACGGTTCTCCATGTTTTACATTACTTTTCAGGTAACCTGTGTATTGCATGTCTCTGTTGCTTGCAGGTAACTCATCATGGTTTTCTTAATTCATCTTGGAGTCACTCAAGGGTTGTGTTTTGGAGTTGTAGCCCAAAGGAATTGGGATGCAGGAGCTCACATTTCCCAGCCCTCCCTCTCACCCTGAAGTGTGACCAAGGGCATCTGTTGCTGGTCTCTGTTCCTCAGACAGCACAGAAAGCTCCAGCCCTCCAGGCTCACCGAGAGGTTACTCCCCTGGTATCTGGTGGCTATTTCAGTGCTGTATCACTTCAGCAACTTCTCCAGTTGGGTTTTTGGCCTATCACATGTCCCCATCATGCAGGCAAGCTGGAAGTCCAGAAATTCTGCCTTTTTCTCTCTCTCTGTCTCTCTGGGTTTTTTTTGTTTGGATGGTGGGTTTGGGGGTTGTTGGGTTTTTTTGGTGTTAAATAGAATCAGTAGATTTATTCCAGACTTCTTCAGCTTTGCTTTTTTCTTTTCCAAAACTGAGGAAATCTTCTCCATTGTTCACAAGGGTATATACCTGCTCTAGTTCAAGAGTTAAATGAGAATTCAAATAATTTCTCTGATCAGGAATCCTGGTCTAGCAACCATAACTATTACAAAAAGGACACGTGAACTTTTCACCTGTCATCCATGTTCATGTTTTAAAGCTACCTGAAAGTCCTGTTACAGAACAGACTGGAAGGGACCTCTGGAGGTGTCTGGTCCAACCTCCTGGAGCCTCAGAATTATGCCAGGTTGCTCGAAAACCTTCAAGGCGGAGACTCCCCACCATCTCTGGGCCCCCCTTCCTGTGCTGAGCCATTCTGGAGCAGCAATTCCTGCTGCTGCAGCTTGTGACTTGTCTTCTATCCTCCCACTGTGCAGCTTGGGGCATTGTGGCAGCAGTGGGTGGTTATTCTGGACCACGTTCCTGCGGGGAACTGTGCCGTGATCCCTCCCTGCACAGCCAGGAGGAAAGGGGAGTGTGGACCACTGCCTGCGTGAAGCTTTTGGGAAGTAGTTACCAGAGCCTTCATCTTCAGAGCCTTACTTCTTGTAATTGAAAAATCTTTCTAATTGAAACACACTGCTTGTTCCCCACTTGCTTTTTCTCTGCTTTCTAGCAAACCTGATGTTTGTGTTGATACTCTGGAGACTAGAGGTCTTCAGCCTGACTTCAGTCACTCCTAGCCTACTTGAGGGAAGCGGGTTGGCTAGCACAGACACTCCTCGGGCTGATGAACCATCTCAACCTTGCACAGAAACCACAGGTCCACCTCACCTAACTCTTTGTGGTGCAGAATTCACCCTGGCCTGTTGGGTGTGAAGGAGTTCACCTTTCCTTCTTACCATTCTGACCTCTCTCCGCACCCTTCTCTGCCTGCTTGGTCACCTGTCGACCCTGGAAGGGCTGCTGCCTCCCTGCCCACCCCCTGGCCCAGGGCTGCGCTTGGGTACCAGCCGTGAGGGCTCTCTGGTGCTGCCACCGTAAGGCTCCCTGAATTCACATTCCAACAAAACCCATGCACAAATGAAGCTGGGGGGCAGAGGGTGAGGAGCTGGGCACTGGCCGAAGGCCATCTGTAGCAGCTCGAGGATGGCATAAAGGGGTTACCCTGCCCTCGCTGAGCCCTGCAGCTGCTCCACTGGCTGTCATGGAAAAATACAGGGGGGTTTCAGCCAAGACCTTTGCATGCGCCTCTTGGTTTTGCAGGCTAATAAGAAGCCACCCTTTCTAATCTGCAGGGCAGAGCTGGAGCAGATGAGGCAGAAGGTTAAAGGTTCTCTCTCAGAGGAGATTTTTACAGCACCCATTTCTGGCAGGGATGGGCGCAGAGGCAGGTGGCAGCACTGCTGCCTGTCTGCTGCCCCCAGACTGGGCTGCACCCAAAGCTCAGGGCGAGGTGCTTGTTTTCATGGACTTTCAGCAACAAACAAGAGGTGCAAATGAGTTTGTACATTGGATTTGCACTCTGACTGCCTTTCAGTGGCAAAATTTGTTGTTCATTGACTTCTTGTGCGATCTGCAGCCTTTCCATCCCTGTTGTGCTCCCAGCTGAAAACTCCTGTGCTGTGTGACGCTGAGAGCAGGCACTGCTGGCCTGAGGGTTTGAAGCTGCTTCCCTAGAGCAACCAGCCAGGTTGCAGACAGCACGGTCAGCAGCAGCTCTCACCCTCACACCAGAAACGGCAGAACACAGCTGGCCGGGGTTGGCAGCTTTTTCCCTTCCCCCTGTTCCCTCCAGGCACCAAGAGTAGTACGGTGTGCTTGTACAGACCCACGTGGACTCTGTTTGCAGGGGTGCACTTGGGTGGTGGGATCCATATGCCACGAAGCTGTCATCACAGGAGCTGCCCCCTTCACGATCAAATCTATAACACTTGCACAGGAAAACAGGTAATGTTAGAAACAGTTGTTGAATTTTTAATCCCGAGTATGCAAAAATTAGGCCTTAGTTCAAAACAGAGTGAAGACAAATCAAAAAGCTTTGGACTTTCAAATAGGCAATACAGAGTATAAAGTAATTAAGAATATGTTTTAGGCCTTTCCCACTTTCTAGATATGAACCAGTATGTCTTATCCTGGAGTAACACTAGTCAGAAGGGAGCTGCAGAAAAGCATTAACGCACCTGCATAGTACCTGTATTCAGTACGTAGGAGGACTAAGGTTTGTCATCGCCATACACAGCATGGCTTTCCAATTTTCAAAGTTTTTGGTTTTTTAAGTAACCCAACATTTTTAAAATGTTATTACCACAAAAACCTTCTTTTTTCCTGGCTAGCTCAGCCCTGCACATTGCTGGTGCTCAGCGATGCCTTGCTGTGAGCTGCAAGGCTACACAGCTGTGCCCGGTGGACCTGGGGGGCAGCAGGTTTAGGAAGCTGCTGTTCTTCTGCAGGTGGGGAGGTCATTTATTGAGGATCTCAGAGTTCTGCCATCAGGAGGAGGCGAGGAGGGTCAGTCCAATGGAGGCCCCAAAGCCTCCCATGTCATATCTCTCCCACTCATGACCTGCAGCATGGCAGCCTCGTGTCTGTAAGCATCCATTCAGTCTTTTTGGACAGCTTAAAAAACACAGAGAAAATACTTCCAGTTTTCCTTGCAGTTGCCCACTCTGGTCCTTCCTCCTTGCCATGGAAAGATCACTGCTTATGGATACCTCCTGAGTGAAAGAGTGTGGGTATTTTTGTTGATGCAATTTTTGTTAACACAAACCCACAACTACATAGCTGTAGAAAATATAAAAATGAACACAGAAAAATAAGCCTTTATGTGTGGTTGCTATGAGAATGTAGCAACTGCTCTTGACAAAAGTAACCTACAGATAACTTGGGATGGAGTACCAAAGGTAACCAACTAGCTAAACACTCCACAAGATCTTGCCTGCATTTCCATCATTTCTAATTTCTGCTTCATTCCATATGCTCCCACTGTTATTAATCAAACTGTGAGCATGACTGAGCCAATGTTTCAAACCAAAACAGTTATTTGTGGGTTTCCTAATCATAAAAAAATAAAATTTACATTCTGATTTTCAATGCACATTCGAATTTTCAAAGCATAAACTATCATTAGGAGCATCATGCAGAAATCAAACATAAACAACCTGTTTCACTGTCATGGTGACACACAACAATCTTATGTTTACAGCAGGCTGATAAAAACTTCTAAATGCTGATTTGTATTCAAGCCATTGTTTATACTGACAGAAAAAGTGCAGATAAACCCATGAAAATTTGCTAATGAGAGCTTGACACTGCGTTATTCATGAAAATAGCAAAATAATAAACTCTGTACTCTTAACAACAAGCATCCTATGCTCTCACAAACGATTAACAGAGGTTTTAGATCATCAAAATTGTATGTTTGAGTATTTTCATGTTAAGTGGATTAATAATCATTTGGGCAAAAAGTGCTGGGACAAATGCACATTTCATTTTTGCTGTGAAAGTTATTTATAGTTTCCTAATAGAATCATTGTAAGTTCTTCTGCTCATCTGCTGCTGCCTTAATGGACTGCCGAACAAAGGGCAGAATTCAGGAGATCATGAATTGCTTGACAGAACAATCATCAATTTTTACCCAGTGAGCAGCAGTCGCATTTTCTTCTGCAGTTAAGCCTGGCCTGCCAGTACACGTGCCTTTGCCTGCGACAGTCTGCTCTCCAAATCATGCTGTCTTTTCCATCGCTTCCCTTCTCTCCTTGGATTTCTTTATCAGTCATGATTTTTTCTCTCTCTTATCATTAAGTCCTGCCCCTTGAAGCTCCTCAGGTGCCTGAGAGTAAGACAGGAGTGTTGAGATTGTTAGGATTTGTACTGTTTGTTAGTGAGCAAAGTCAGAGGTGTCTTTTTGTTTTTGCAGATTGCCAGGAGAAGCCACCTGATTTTTAGTGGTTGGAGGAGGACCCACCAGCAGCCTGCTGTCAGCCTGTTGCAGGTATGGACAACTCTCCACTTGGGACCCGCCATGGGGTGCCAGCTGGGCTCACGTTGCTTTTACTGTGGCAGTGGGAACCACATCCCCAACACTGTCCCTGCCATGCAACTCAGATGCCTATGACATGCCCGACCTGCAGGTACTTCCCACTGCCTGCGAGGTGCCCACCCACCCGCACAGCAGCAGATGTCTGTACTTGGTGCTATCTAAGGTTAATAAATAGCTATAGTAAACATCCAAGTGCATGCAAATGTGCTGAGCCTGTGTTTGCTGTCCTTAAAACCAGGAAAAAATTGCAGCGTTGCTTCTGCCTGTGACTTTTTCGCTAGTGCCTTGGGGGGGGCGTTGGTCTTGCACCCCTTGCACCGGCAGTCTGAGCCTAGACTGGCAAGCGACTGGGCTCAGTTTGCTCAGGCATTTCCTTGTGTTTGATGTCCTGCGTTTTAGTTCCCCTGCAGTTCAGTCTTAGTTTAAGTCCTGGGGAGCAGATACCTGCTGCCGTCCCTTTACAGAGACCAGCGCAGCAGGGCCCCAGACTAGGTACAGCTCTGCTGTTTCTGTAGGATCCTCTGCATCTACCAGACCCGGCCTAAGGCAAACACACAAGAGAACCGTGTCTGAGAGCCTAATGTCTGCACACCTTATCATGCGGTGACAGGCCGGCTAACACAAGCTTCTCTATACAAAACAGCTGTGCAAATGTGGCAGCACAAAGGAAGAAAAGGGGTTCTGAGCTGAGCAACAGCACGTGTTCACGATGTTGAAAGCAGCTGTTTAACTTAAATGAGGCAGGAGCTAACAGCATGCACCAAAATAACCGCTGTGGTATTGCTCCGAGCACACACTTACATGGATGCAGTAGATAATGCGCCACTTTACCAGAACAAGAATATTTTTACTCTCACCATTGGAGCAATCACAGCCACCAAGCCAGGAGGAAAGTAATGTGAACAGAGATAGTTGCTCCTACCTTTATTGACTCCAAGGAAATTGTAATAGCAAGTATGTTTTATAAGTAATGCCTCTCTTCATCTCTTCTTTCTGACATGTGCTGAGCACACAGTTCTGAATGCTTTCCTGGGAAGCCAGGGATGTTCAGGAGCCATCAGAAACAAGCTAATAAGCTTGGAGTGAAAAAAGAGAGAATTATCATTGAAATCTGGAATCTGACTTACGTACTAGGAGACAGCATCACCCCAGGTTATTCTGTCTGCTCCTGAGTGCCGTAAGCACAAGAGAAAAAAGCAATTCTCCTTTTAGTCAGATTAACTTCCCTTTTTACCTAGATTCATAAATAACTGAATTGAGAACCTAACTATGACAAAACAGCATCCCCAGCTGTCCTTCCAATACACGGAAGCAGCAGCAAAATGCTCACTGTGAAATACTCCCTCTGCCAGAAGGAAAAGATCAGTTAGATGTTTCCTGGAAAAAGAGCGAGTCTTCAAATTAATTTTTTGTCTTTTTTTTTAACCTCTACTCTGAGATCTTTGGCAACCCTCTTCTTTGCTTTGTAATAATTATGGTATCAGTGCTCATTAATGTACTTTGCACTTAGATTTGTAGATGCTTTCTCACAGCTGGGTAAACAGCCCCATTAAACACATTTTACAAGCGAGGAAATTGAGCTTGCAGCTAGCTGAGTGCTTGCCTTTAACTCACAGGGCAAATCAATGGCAGAAACTAAACCAAGACGCTTTTGTCTGTTTGGCTTCCAAACTCTGGATTTAATCACCTCATTATTTTCAAAGGTGTCCCACTGATCTCACACTTCAGGAAAGCAAGATGAGTTTCCCCATATGGACATAAATGCATCTCTTACAGGGAAAAAAAACAACCAAACAAGCCCCAGGATTTTAGCCAGTACCTCCGTCCAAAATTCCCCTGGATGCTCTCATTACAGCAAAGAAAAACCCCATGGTATCAGTACTAAACCAAAAATGAAAAGAGAAGTAATATATTCACAGCTCTTGAGAAGCTTAGAGAACAGGAAACCAAAACCAGCAGCTGAGACACATCAACAGCCTATGTATCGGGGGCGTAAGCCATATTTTTCTGACAGTTTCACAGGAGAGTGTGAGTCAAGGCAACTGCTGCCAGTCATTTTCTGAACGAGCAGGCATCTTCCCAGAGCTTGGCCACATCACAGAAGCTTAACAGTATCTTCAGGAGGCATTTTAGACCAGTGCTGGTACCATTACCCATGAGAAACAGCACTTTGATTTGCTACCTCCCTGCGCTGGGGTTAGAAATGGCACGTGCTGAGTGAGCTCTGTTTAGCTAACTCAGTTCAAAGTAACAGTGGGAACACTGTGGCCTGAGGAGTTAAGGCCTGTAGGAAAATCTGAACTTAAATTCAGTGATTAAAACCAAACCAGCTTGTTTTGATTTCTGCTTTAACCCCAGTTAACATGACCAGGATACTGGGGTTAGGGTCCATAACTACCATGGTCTAGCCCCTCGCTGAACTGGTGAAACCCTTACTGGGCAGTGTTATGTGTATGTGTGAGCTCAGTACAGTCAAAATCAAGTCAAAAGAAAGCCATTCTGCTCTTATTTCAATTTTTCAGCTTGCCCTTACTGTCTGAGGCTTGTCTGTGGGTAACTTCATCTCAGCGGCTGCTTTGTTCATCCGGATGCCGACGCCTGCAGTGACTACACAGCTCATATTGCCAGGATGGTCACAGTGGTCACTAGAGCCTGGCTCCTCGACACCTTGCAGCACCAGCGTAAAGTGGCCTCTCCGGTGTGAAAGACGGGGCCCAAGACCCCCGTTGCTTTTGGTATCGAGTTCAGAGTTGTGCTTTTTAAGTGCAAGGGACCTGTATGGGGATGGGACAAGATGGGATGGGACAGGATGGCTGAAAGAAGCAAAGTCTGACTAACACTCACTTTTTTGTGTCATAGGTGAGCTGCTGTAATTGATACAGGGAAAAGGGTAGGAAGCCACGGGGATTTTAAAGAAGAAAAGCCTGGAGAACAGATTTCTTTGCAATGTGGGAAGGCTGGCAGTAAGTCATAGTAACAGTAACTACGAAAGACTTGGCTATTTCAGTTCTGCTGACTGCTTTATTATGAACAAGCTGTTAGCACAGTCCATCTTAAGGCTGTAGAAGTACTTCCAATGTACAAAACCCCATCTGAAGGCCAAAAAAGTCACAGTGAACTGGCTGAGACTAAAATCTCCCGAGCTGGGGTTGTGCCTCAGGCTAAATTTGTTTGGGAACATTCAGCCAAAATTTTTTTAATCCCTTCTAATGGCTGACATTGTTCTTAGAAACCCATTGTTTATCTGACCTTCTCCTAACCCGTTAGAAAAATTTCTGGCGATATTTTCCTTTCTCCGTTTAATGCTTTGAAGCATTGCACGCGAAATTTGGCAGCAGGCAGCTTTCTGTTAGGAAGACACATTGCACCAGCTCTCTAAAACTGTGCTCAAACTTGGCTGCATTACAAGCACTTGAAAACTCAGTTTGCATGTGCTTGATAGAGTTCTCAGTTTTTAAGCTAAAATGCCCCAGAGACGTCTGAGCAGAGCAGGTGGTGGTTATTGCTGGCGGCTGGAGGCTGGCAAGGGTGAATGACAAGTGCGAAGCTGGTCTCGTCTGTGCTCCCCTTGCTCCCTTCCAGCACTGAAACAGTCAGGAGAGGCCATCCAAGTGAAGGCAAAACAGGCAAAAGATGGATGGTGGGCTGAAAAAAGGAGGTGGAGGAAGGACCAAAAAATTCTGGGACTGGGTGGGAGATGATGTTTTCTGGGCTCAGAAAAGGTCACCAAGGAGGAAAGGTTTCTGGGGTCTTTACCAGCCCCAGCTCTGCCGTAGCCTGGGAGAGGGACAGCCAGGGAACAAGAGCAACAGGCTTCACACTGACCATTTGTGCTGTTCCAAGAGGCTTTGCTCCTCCAGAATGAAACGTTGCTGAGGTTTGGATCCACAGTGTTACAGGGAAAGCAGTCAGCCTGCTGGGATTTGAATGAAAAACTTCTAAAAGCTCAACAAGATATTCACGTTATGTGACCAGTGCTTCCTGGCTGGCTCCAGTATTGAAGCACAAAGGGAGAGGAGGAAAAGGGTTTATTTGGCCATTGAAAGATTTTCACGGCACCTCTGCAAAGGACTGAGTGTGTGGTGCTGGGTAATTACTGAATCAGAAGTTTTCATACACAGGCAGTAATCTGTGACCTTTATGTCTGGGGTGTCAAACTTGTGAACTTGCAGGAAGATCTGCAGAAGCCGTTTGCAACCCGAGCCAGGAGCTGGGCATGGTGTGACAGCTTCTAGGCTTTTCCTACTAGGTATCAACACTTAGAAGGTCATTTGGACTTACGTTTTCTCCATTGCTGGCACCTCAGAGGGATGCTGTGAGTACAAAAGACTGCCTGCTCCAAACCCATGCAGATCTTACAGAATAAATGGACAAAAAGGCTCAATTAAAACTGTGCAGGCAACTCTTGCATTACCTTACTTCTCAACGCTTCGTTTTGCAATATTAATGAGTTTTTTTCTTAAAGCTGCCTTTCTGTTTGTATTGCAGGTTTTTCAGTCAAAGAATGGTGATGTCTGCACACAACTTCTGTAACTTCACTTAGCTCGTATCTTAATTGACTGTGCACAGTCAAAGACATGCACCCAGCCTAGCTGGGCTGCAGCTAGCTAAAATTAATATGTATGGATTTGGAGGGGTTTTTCCCTGACTTGAAAATCACTCAAAATATTACTTTATTGAAAAGAAATGCAAATGAACAGCTTTCATTCTTCAGAAGGATAATTACCCTTTTCTCTTTCTCTCTCAGAAAGAGATTTGTTGTCTCTTGTTTCTTGGCCTGCTTTGAAAACTCTTCTTTTGTAATTACTTAAGCTATAACACTTACTCCAGTCCTTTGCAGAAATGGCAGTCCATGCTACCAGCCAAAAATGGAGGAACTGTCTAGTTTGGAGCTTGAAAGGGGTAGAGGAAAAGATGATTTACCTGGAAACCTTTTGGAAAGGTGTAAACTGGGGGCTGTATGTGTGTGTGTAGTATTTTTTTTTCTTAAACTGGTGTATATTTCAGGTTGCAGCTTTGTTGCCTTACATCAAGCCAAACCACAGGAAGAGGAGCAGCTGGAGAGTTACTCTTCTGATGGACTTCCAGGTTGATGTTCATTAAAAGTAAATCCACTTTGCAAGTTCCAATCAACCATCCTTCTTACGGCTCCGAGGTGAGTGATGGGAGTCTGACAGCCTTTGGCTTTAGTCAACTAAGCAGAAAGGAAGGAACCCAAGTGGGTATTTTTCAGCTAAAGTTCATAAAGTTGGAGTTCAAAATAAATTGAAATGGGCAGGGTGACTTCCTTTTGCTAGTGGGGTGACCAGGAAATGTGCACTGTCATTCTTTGGACCACACTTCCCATCTTTTCACTTGTCATCTGAATGCAGGTGTCATGAAAAATCAGCATGAGAGGAACCCCTTGATCACCTTTTAGCATTCAGCCAGCTCCTGCTCACCGAGCTCACTGAGTACAGGACTGTCACAGCTTTGTCTCCTAAGGCCTTGCAGTGGAACTGTTTGAAATATGGTGGGCACTCAAAAGCTGACAAACTCCCAGACTACTCTGCAAACATACTTCAGCTTTTGTTAGCTCTTCCAGGCTGTACTTGTAAGAGTGCTCTCTGTCCCATCATCCAGGTCGCTGATAAATATGTTAAACTTTATCAGCCCCAGTATGGATATCTAAGGGACGTCATGAGTGATCAGCCACCAGCTGGACTGATCCCAGTCCTTTGAGACCCATGATCAGGAAAATCATCCACCCACTTAATTGCCTACCTTGCCAGTCTGTATCTTATTGATTTAGCTACAAGGATACTGTGGGAAATTAAGGTAACAAATGACATGCGCTGCTCTCATGCTTTGAGGAGGCTTCCCTTGAAGAACAACCAGCTCTCCTGGGCCCCTTTGCTCTCCAGAGCAGCTCCCTTTGGGATCCTGCCAAGCAGGTCCCTGCTCTCCTGAAGGCAAGGGTGGTAATTGGTATTTGTCCTGCTGACTTCTTGCAGGATTTAGTATTTCACGGTTTCATGGTTGCTGCAGGCAAACTTACACTTGACCATCATGTCCTGGACCCATTCATCCCTTTTTGTGAATAGCAAACCCAACAGTGCGTGTTCTAGTTGCCTCATTGATTGCCTGTGTCAAGAAATTGTCTTCAGCACACTCCAGAAACCACCTGGACTGTGCCTGACCGTATAGCTGTTCCAGTTAAAGTACACCCATGAGTCCTAAGGCCTGTGCCTGTGTGAGATGGCTCTATTGACATGCTCTCCTTGATCAGCTAGTCTGTAGTGAGTGCCTGACACAACACTGCCCACGTTATTTTGCCCTCTTCTTCTTGCCCACAGGAATTCAACTGGCTCATCACTTGTCCCATGGCACTCCTCTGCATAAGGCACCACCACTCCTCACCCTTTCCAGCCTGTCTTTCCTGAAGAGCCTATATCCATCTGTGGCAGCTCTCCAGTCGCTTGAACCATCCTGCCATGTCTCTATAATCCAAAAGAAATCATAATTCTGCAGTTGTGTGGGGGCTGGAAATTTCCCCAGTTGTTTTCTATGCTGCGTACATTTGTTTACAGCTACTTGAGATGAACCCAGAGTCATGATGCTTTCACAAGGGACATGCAGGATCGTGCTGCAGAGACTTCAGTGAGGGCACCTCTGCACACAGGTAATGTGCATCTAGGTGCCTCTTTGGGCACAGGGCATTTCAAGGCCCTGGCTGCATGCCAGAGCTGGCTGCACAGTCTTCGCAGGTGCATCGCTTTGCAGCCTGAGCTCTCCATCACTGTTGCAGCAATTGCTCCATTAGGAGCTTTTCTCTGATCATGCTGAGATCACAGATCAAACTGTGATGGGTTTACTGCTTCTTTTTAGCTAGAACTACCTATCATGAGAGCGAGCTTTATTGATCTCTGATGGCAGGGATGCCAGGAGCACATAGCTGTGCTGCTTTAGGAAATACTTTGACTATCCCCATAATTGTGTTTGCATTACTGCTGCCCCAGAGGCTGGAAATCTGAGGGTCCTTGCAATACCTGTGCTTTCTCCCTTGTAGCTGCGCTGCATTCTACAAAAATCAAGGTCATTGTAATGACTGACATTTGGAGTTGGATAAAGATTCTTATTCCCAGAAGCATAAATATTTTTTCAAGTCTCAGGTCTTGAGACTGTTTTAGACTGATTTCTGTGACAAGTGCTTTCTGTAAGGGAAAGCTTGGCCTAACCTGAGCTTTCTCAAGGGCCAATGGAACCAGCCCTGAGCCCTGCAAACAGAAACCTAGATGATCTGTACCTAGGAGCTGCTTCTCCCTTGACTTGTGTGGACATACAAGAAGGTGACACAGATCTAAACAAACTCTTTCCAAATCACCCCGTGAGAATGCAGCAGGACTGGATTGCATGTTTGGAACTGTGATCCCACCTCGGCTGTGGGAGAGGGCACCCAGACACCTGGACCTCACCCAGCCCTGCCCCACGGAGGGCACCAGGGCAGGAGCTGTCACCTGCAGCGGGGACGGGGAGCTCTGGTTTTGGAGGAGGAGGAGAAAGAGGCGGGATGACCCTCATCGCCACCCCCTCAAGGCTGAGCTGAGCAGAGGAGGAGCTTCGGTGTGAGCCAAGTCCCACATTCGGAGGCCAGCAAGTGCAGAACTGCAGGGGGAGAGGAGCTGGGAGGCACAGCAGGAGCGCAGGGAAGGGGGGAGAGCAAGGGGGGGGCAGCTGCCAGGGGGAGGAACTGAGAGAGGAGGGCAGAGGAGAGCAGAGGCAAAAGGAGGCAGAAAGAGTCGGGTCAAAAGAGGAAGGCTGAGGAGCAGACAGGCTACAAAATGGCATTAGCCCTGTGGCTGGGGTCCCTGCTGTCATCCTGCTGGCAAAACCTCTCTATACTGGGAGTTTTTCTTACGGTCTTTACTTTACTTCTCGACTTCATGAAGCGCAGGAAGAAGTGGAGTCGTTACCCGCCGGGCCCGGTGTCGCTGCCGTTCATTGGGACCATGCTGCACGTCGACTTCTGCAGACCCCACGTCTCCTTCAAGCAGGTGAGTGCTGGCCCCCGCAGCCAAGTGCCCCTCACACGACCGTGGGCCCAGGAAGGGTGAGGACCTCTGCTTGCACAAAGCCAAAGGGCAATGCTCTCTCCAAAGTCCAGGATAAATCAAGTCACTGCCTAAGAACACTGACCTGGCCCATACGGAGAAACAGGTGACCACACACCAACACTCGCCGGCCTCCATCTCCCAATCTCTGCGTGAGCTCGGTGGGAGATGCTGTTGTGCCCCCTATGATGGATGACACTTGCTCTGCTGTAGAGCTGGCCACCAACTTAACACGCAGGCAGGTATGGGGGCAAGGGAACAGGGAGGCCTGTCAACAAGGGAAGACAAAATGTCTGTGGGCCAGGAATGGCAGACTTCCCTGCCAGTTACATAAGCATGCCTACAGGCGTGTGACAGTTTCAGTTAAAGAGATCAGCTTGCAGGATTTGTCCCAATAGCAATGCCCACAGTCTCAGCAGCATTCTTGTTCAAAGTCGGGGCTTAGCTTTTCCCAAAGGAAAGGCACAGCACAGCTTACAACAGATGAACCACGGGGGTTTTGTGCTCCAGTTTGCAAACTCTAAAGGCCTTTTTTCTAGGACAGCGCTGTTCAGCTGTCTGTCCAGAAACTGCCAAATGGAGAAGCTAAATATAGCATTTTGTATTATTTGCTTGCATATAGTCCAAAAGATTACCATTTTCAAATCACATCACAGGGTCACACTAACCACAATCTTGACCAGTAATTGCTTTTAATGATGTATTTCTAGTGGCAGTGAAGTGCTAACTCTCTTTCCAACCTCACTGGAAATAGTCTTAAGTACTTCAATTCCTTGCATTGCTACAGTGCAGAAATGAAGGCACTTGACTTTTTAACAAACAAAAACCCAAACCAAACCAAACCAAAAGACCAAAAAAAGAAAAACAAAAAAAACAAAACAGCACAGCCTGTGGGGTATTGCTACTATTGCACTGTTTGCCAACAACATGTTCCTGAGTCTTTATTCAGTCTTACTGACTAGCAGGGGAGCTTCAGCCTGCCTTCCTGGGAGTCTTATGTCCAGTCAAAGGGCTTGTCTACCTGGAGGACACTCAGCTCCATGGCAAGCTCCCATGGTGAATGTATGGCTGACAGGCTTACCTGTGCAGCCATCTTGCTGTCACCATTATGTCTTTTATAGATCATAACAGATGTATAGGGTGTGTGCCAGTTACCAGTCTTATTAGATGTGTGTGTGCTCCTTTTACGGAGAAAGCTGACCTGCAACTCCAGTGTGGAATTGCCTCTTCCACCTGTGTTTCTGGGATCCAGGCTCTGGGTAAATCTTCAGGAGCAAATGCATGTTAAAAAAAAAATATATATATATCACCTTGTCATCACTATTTCCTTATAGCAGAAGCAGACCAACTCAAAACTTGCCTGGTCTTTCAGATCAAAATAAATACAAGTGTTATGAGATAATTCATTGTTAAGCATGCAGCCTTTGAAAATCCCCAAAAAGGTCCTTGACCTTGCATTGTCAGACAAAATCCAAAATACTTGGCACAATGGTCATGGCAATAGTTTGGCCAGGATAGGTGTATTCTAAATCTTTCCACTCACAGGACGTTGATGCTTGCTTCAGCTGCTGTTTGGCACTGCTCTGAGCTGTTGCGCTGCAAAGACAAAGGTCAAAGATCAGCTGAAGGACTCCTAATAAAAGCACCTCAAAAATCACTGAATAGTAAAGGCCCTAAGGAAGGATACGGTGATATTTTTGACATTACATTCAGCTCATTTTCAGGGACATGCTTTTTTATCTTGACAGCTTCACAAGAAGTTTGGAAATGTCTTCAATCTGCAGAACTGCTGGACCAACGTGGTAGTACTGAATGGGTATCAAACAGTGAAGGATGCCCTGGTCCACAAATCAGAGGACTTCGCTGACCGGCCGTACTTTCCAGTATATGAACATCTGGGCTATGGAAGTAAATCTGAAGGCAAGTCCCTTGGAAATGGACATTCCCCACTGGCACTAGCACAAGGAAGACTGGGTAGATGGTGGGTAGGAGGAAGATTTTCTCAGTACAGTGCCACCTTCTCATGTCTCTGTAGTCCTTGTATGGCTGCCACCTTTTGGTGGTGACAAAATCATATTTGATGAACAGGGGGCTCCCCGTAGGGGCTGTAGTGCAGCTCCAGGTGCTAGCACACACCTCTTCAGCAGGGTTAGAACTATCGGTAGTACAACTCTCCCGCCAGTGTTGGAGCTGGTAGCTCCCGACACCTAGTGATTAGTGCTTATGCTCACACACTATGTGCATGTCGTTGTCATCACAAAAAAAAAGGGGTAACTTTCTTCCAAGACAAGAGTATTATCCAACATCCAGCCCACGTCTCTCCTCCTCAGCTCCTGTGTGGTGGCACAAGCTGCTACCCAGTTCACACAAGCTAAGGGTGCAATGCTGAATGGTTTGGGGGAAGGGGGGGTGATTCCTTTATCCTTAGCAACGTTGGTTGCTCTCATTGACACCCCCCTGCACCTTCACTAGCCATGCACGTGCAGGAGAGGTGCAGGAATCTATTTTTAGAATTGCTGTATGAACAAGCTGTACAAGATCAGACTTTTATCTATCCACACAGACCTTCAAACCCATGTTTGCTATTCTCTAGCAAACTGTGCTTGATGCACAGGTCAGAGCTACTGACATTTCTTGCTCATCCATAATTCCAGGGATTATTGTAGCAAAATATGGGCCCATCTGGAAGGAGCTAAGGAGATTCACACTGTCTACTTTGAGGAACTTTGGAATGGGAAAGAAATCCTTGGAGGAGCGAGTGACGGAGGAAGCTGGATTTCTGTGCTCTGCAGTTGAGTCTGAAGAAGGTTTGTCACATCCAGAAGGATGGAGATATCATAGAAAAAAGGCAATAAAGTGATGCCAAGAGAAGTAATACTAAAGCCACCTTCATTTGTGTGCAGTGCTCTCTTCCTAAGCAAATGCAGTGTTTCTAGTATATGCATTAGTGACCTGCTCTACCTTGAAGCCACTTCTACTTTACACGGTAGAGCTACTGTAGCACTAATCCATTTGAAACAGGAAATCAACAGACATAAAGAGGTAAAATATCATTATTCCCACAGTTGGGTAAATATTACCTTCATGGAGTTTAGTGGAACATACTGATATTGTCACATGCAATAAAAGCGCGCTGAGTTTTCACAGCACATTGCCTGTCATCTAAACACAAAGCAAAGTATTATCTGTCAAGTCACAGAACAACCCTGCTATTCATCTTTTCATGGGAGCTTTCTCTTTTAAACAAGGATCAACCAAATAGTAGTAGGAGATGAGAAGATCTTCACTTCCTAGTATGATGTGTAGTAATCTGAGTAGTTTGGAGGCTTTTTCTCTTGAAGGCATCAAGGAGGCATTTATGTATTCGCATTGCTGACAGCTGAGGTCCAGGAGCCTGGTGTTGCCTAGCTTCATTGCTTGGTCTCCATTTCCATTTTTAGGTAAACCTTTTGATTTACGTTTTCTTGTAAATAATGCAGTATGCAATGTAATCTGCACCACCGTCTATGGAGAGCGTTTCAACTATGGTGATGAGACATTCAAGATGATGTTACATTTGTTTGAAAGCTCTCTGAATGAAGAAACTGGATTCCTGCCCCAGGTAAACCAAGAGCATAATATGGTCTGTAAGAAGCTGCCCTCTGTTGCTTGAGAGCATTGTGTTTTCATTATTTTTCTTTTTGTATCACATAGTATCTTCTCTCTCTCTCTCTCTGTTTTTGACATCCCAGCTTCTTAATGTGCTGCCCATTTTGCTGCGCATCCCTGGAGTGCCACAGATGGTCTTTCGAGGGCAAAAGGTATTTATGGACTTCATAGATGTGCTCATAGAAAAGCACATGGAGACCTGGAACCCTGCTCACATCCGAGATTTCACTGATGTGTTTTTAAAGGAAATGAAGAAGGTAGGGTGACACCAGCAGAACCTCGGGGTCCAGGGGCAATTCCTCTACCAGTTTAATCTTGTCGATAGAAGCTGACTTTCCTCATAAAACCTAACTAATTTCCTAATTTTTCATTCCACGTTACATCTTGAGAAGAAAGGTGTTAACTTCTTCATGCTGTAACCTCCTTTATTGTCTTGAAAGACCACATTATCTGCTGATGTTCTTGTTCCTATTTTCTACCTTCATGTTCCCCTCTGAGTCTAGCAACTCCCTTCTTTCCAGCCTACACCATTTTTAAGGCATTTAAAAGGCAATGATTGAGAATTCACTAACATTTCCAAGTTTGTGACAGGGGACAAGTCAATATGCAACATTCTGTGTATGTCACTGCCTTAATGACTGATGTCTCAAAATCAGTTACAAAACTGCAGCAACAGACTGGCTTTTTGGTATCATTGCTCCATCCATAGCCTGTCTTTAAACCAAGTAATGACTTGGAAAGATGGCATCTCCATCAGGATGTGTGTCTTTGAATTGCTTGCTAAGAAGTAGTTCCCTGCAGATCAGATGAAGGCCTAAATCTGAACCTTACTGAAATTAAAAGGAGTCTTTCCTTTGATTCAGTCAGGCATGAAGTCAGTATAAAATCAAAGGTACTTCCATCAGCCCATCCATCCACCATATGTTTCTGCACATGGATTCACTAAATTTCAAGTGCCAGATGAGCAACAGTAGCAAATTCTGCCTGCAAATTGCTTCCGCCATCCAAGTCCTCAGGCTGGACCGCTGCTCTGCATTACGGGCCCTGCTGCGCTGCGGGCACTGGGCACCTCCCATCCATGCATTACCCCCGCCAGCTTGCACAGGCAAAGCGACGTGATCTACGTTACTCTGCACTGAGCAGCACTGTTTGGGGGTGGATGTGAGCCTGGCCATGTTGCCTCTTGTTACACCTCTCTTCTGTTCACTAAGGTCCCCTGATAAGCCAGCTGGGTAAATTCCTCTACTGGGTTAACTTTGGTCAGGTCAGCCCCATAGCTCCCTTGCCACAGATCTTTTATTGGAACAACAGTTGAGTCTTCAATGCTGTATTAATTGCTATTCATGCTACACCAGCATCAAAATATACAGAATAACTTAACAGAAACTAGTCCCTAGGAGAGGAAAGTATAAAGAGGATTAGAAAAGACAAGCAGATGAACTCATGCAGAGAACTTGTCATATCTCATATGCTAACAAATTTGAGCTCAATTAGCATTTGGATGAGAGACCAGTTTCACTGAAATTGGTGTTACAGCCTTAATAGGCAGCAATAATACCCTGATCTTTTTCTTCTTCAGTTGTAAGAAAACAGCAGGGCAGAAACGGTGAGAATCTGTAACGCATAGCTTTGGATAACCCCCTCAGAATACAATTAATTTTGCATTTGCCACATCAATGCAGCCTCCTCTCTACTGCGTGGGTTTTATGATCTGATCAAACTTGAATAACTGTGTTTCACTGGGGGAGGCTGTTATGGCAAGCGGCAGGGCCTGCTGTCTGTCTGAGCTGAGAGCACAAAGCTTTCCCTTCTGCTCTGAAGGCAGGTGTAGCACTCACCTCTCGGGATACAGGAGGTGACTGATGACCTCCAAATACGGGAAGTAACAGGGTTACCAGGGTAAATCAGTCATACGCAGACCATTGCCTGTGCTGTGCTTTACTCTCCCAATGAACTTTCTGGTCAGCAAAAATGGATCTAGCACTTCTTGGTACTTCTCTGGAACAACAGTCTTCTCACCCAGCAAGTACTCCAGCTCCAATCAGCCACTTGCTTGCTCCCCACAGGGTAAGGAGGCTGAAGAGAGTGGTTTCAACTATAACAACCTTCGTCTGGTGACTGCAGACTTGTTTATAGCTGGTTCTGAGACCACCTCCACCACTCTCCGGTGGGCATTTCTGTACATGCTTCTCCACCCGGAAATACAGAGTAAGTCAGAAGACAGGCAGAGGTTTGGCATCTTCCCTTTGACCTTCTTTTTTCTGTGAGGATCCTGAACATCTTCTCTTCATGGTTTTGGGATTTTGCAATGAGGAACAGCTTTGGTGATTGTTGGTTTAGCAGAAACCAGGAGAAACACTTCCCAAACATAGCTGTTCTGTCAGGGACTGGCGGCAGGGGGTAAGGCCTGGTAAAAGACTGGAGTTGAAAGGGCAAGTTCGCTCTCGCCTTCATTTTGACGGCTACCCGGGGACTTCCAATGGGCAGAGTACTCTCTGTCCAGTATTTGGAATAGATGCTAATCTGTTTTAATTTTCTAATGCTGCATGCACAGGTACCCTTTCAGCTGCAGAGAGAAGGAAAAAGGTTGCATGTAGAGTCACCAAACCTTTATTAAAGACGCTATGCACAAAGACATAAAGATGGCTCTGAGCAACTGAAAACAAATGCATTCCCCTCTAGTTTCTGTTCCTTTCTCTAATTGCTCATCCTCTTCTCACCTAGTATCTACAATCTCATGTTGCCAGCCTTCCTACAGCTTGTACCGGTCCCTTCTCTTTATCTGAGGGTGCTCAATTCCTTAGCTGTGCTGCTTTCAGGTAAGGTCCAAGCAGAGATTGATAAAGTGATTGGCAAAGAGAAACCACCCACCATGAAGGACCAAGTGAGCATGCCCTACACCAATGCTGTGATCCATGAAGTGCAACGCTGTGGGGATATCGTTCCTGTTGGACTACCTCACATGACGTACCGGGACACTGAGGTCCAAGGCTTCTTCATTCCCAAGGTGACCATGACCAGATAGGCAATGCAGCATCCTCTTCCTGTGCAGACACCAGGCATGGGGTGTGGGTGACTGCAGCATTGGTTTATGTTTAGTTTTCGCTGGTTATGTGGGAACCCAGCTGCAGCGGCAGCTCAGTGCAAAGGTTTGCCTTCCTGTCAATGAGCTATGACATTGCCTGTGTTGGAAAGAGAAAGTAATGCAGCCTAACAGGTTCTCCGGAGGCACACAGCACTAGCTTACTGGCTTTCCTAAGACGGCAGTAGTTAAAACTCTAATCTCTGAAGCTATTCAAATGCCACTGGCATTCAGTCCACTGCCGTTGTGACAGGCAGCTGCCCTCACAGCACTGGTAGCAATGCAAGCCTGGGATTCTTTTTTAGCCTTGTGATATCATCTCTGGCTTATAACATTGACAAGTGTAACAGGAAAGCTTTGCAATTTCCCTTGGCCCCTGTGAAAGCTGGGCTTTGAAGTCTGTCAGTCAGCTTTTTCTCTCCAGCTATAAAACAAGCCCAGGAGGATCTGAGAAGCAGAGGCTGTTTCTGCTGTGTAACCATGAAATTGGCATTTGCATACAATGGCCTTGTAAGGATACAAATTGCAAAAGTTCAGATGCCTCAGTGCACAGGCACCATATGTCATTGGAAAAGTGGCCTACTTTACCTCTGCTTTAAATCAGATACAGAGGAGGAGATTGGTGCCTTATTCTAAACCACCACGTGACGGTTGCCATTAGATGGGAGACATGGACTAAAGAGGGACCAGCACTGATCTGTGGCGCCACTATAATGCTGCTGTTCTTACATAAGTTGTTTCCTCTTGCGGAGGAGTGCAGGGGACGACAGTCATCACCAACTTGTCTTCCGTGCTGAAGGATGAGACAGTGTGGGAGAAGCCAAATGAGTTTTATCCCGAACACTTCCTGGATGCGAATGGGCAGTTTGTGAAACCAGAGGCCTTCCTGCCTTTCTCAGCAGGTAAATTTGAGGGGAGGATCCAGCTGCAAGTCAGAGGTACAGCAGGAGGGGTGATCTGCTCCTCCCGCAGCAATTCCAGCACAGTTTGATGCCCTCTTTCACAGACACTTTCTACCCTCTCTTGCAGGTCGCCGTGCCTGCCCAGGGGAACAGCTGGCCAGGATGGAGCTCTTTATTTTCTTTACCACTCTAATGCAGAAATTCACCTTTGTGCTCCCCGAGGACCAGCCCAGGCCACGGGAGGATGGTCACTTTGCTCTCACGAATGCGCCACACCCGTATCTGATACGAGCTGTTCCAAGATAAGTGCACACCTGTGAGTCTTTCACTCACAGACCACCACCAATGCAAACTGTGTCAGAAATGTTGCAGGTCTAGGCAGGATCATGCTGGGTTCCACTCAAGATCTCTCAAATCTGTGCAGATGTCTTTAGCTGTGTAAAGTAAGGATGTGGCCCAATATATAGTTTAGCGTCATTCCAGTGCTGAATCTTGAATCAGACAGCTATAGCAAGTTACGAGTCAAGTTTTCAAGTACATATATGCCTGAACAGCCAGCTGGGCTGTACTTTGCTCTCTCATAATTTGCAGAAGCATTTCACTGAGCACACAGCTACTGAAAGAATTATTAGTCCTGAATTAGTTTCCTGAAATACAAGGGTATCCTGGGTAAAAGACAACCCTGGGGCCTTGCCAATTCTAGGAGAAAAAAAAAACTTGGAAAAATCTGTAAGGTATTCCTGGCCCACACACTTCCTTGTTAGCCCCACGACATACTCTGCCTCCCTTGTGGTGCCGCCCCAGAGCAGCACGTGCCTCTGCCTGGTGCCCAGGGGTGTCCAGCTCAGTCCTGAAAAAACAATCCAGGGCCACTCAGCTGGTTTGGCATGTGCTGCTAGTGGGCAGGGTAATATTTAAACTCCGTTTTGGAGCAGTGCTCCTCAAAAATCTTGCTGTCCAATACGTGCATATCCCCTTCATTCCTTCCTGTTATTTGCATACTCCTATTGCCTTCATTTATAGTGTGTGTATATATCTATATATCGATATATCTATATAGATATCTATATATATAGATATCTATCTTGCATTGCCTTCATTTACAGTAAGTTTTAATCCTGACAATGCTTAGGTCACACTGTCCCTTCAGCAGGAGTAAATACCAAGAAGGAGTACATAAATAATCCATATGGTGTTTCAGCCACAGAAGCAGGTCATTTGTGAAATACAGAAATTCCTGTATTTCAGGAGAAATCCTGGCGTTGAGATTTACCACCTCCTCTAATTAGGTCCTAAAAACTGCTTTTTTTTTGGCATTACATAGTCAGCTCTTGGGCAAGTGTGGAACTTGCGAAAGTATAGAGTTACACTGAAACAGTATGGCTGTAGATTTCAAAGCTATCTTTCTCTTTCTTCCTGCAATATTCCTGACAAACTGTTTTGCAAAGTGTTAAGATACGTCAGTGTTTAGATTAGTAGTAGCTACCCTTTAACCACATGGCTGGAAAGACTGTAGCATAAAGGAGCTTCTATGCATAATCACAGCTAAAAAATCTCTGAAACTGATTGCACGTGCACACATTCATCTTTCTAATAGTAAATTTGGAAGCTATGAAAACTATTGAGTGATGCAAATACTTACTAATACCATGGTTAAAATTTTTACCTCAGCAGGAACTGCACATTTATGTTTTTCATCTACAAAATAATCAGAAGGAATAGAAGTGATCTGAAGTCTTGTCTCTCACTCCTCCTCTTTGTGGTTGTCTCACATTCCTGCTACACGCTTGCCTTAGATACTCCCTTGACACCTCCCTCCTTACAGCCAGCACCCACACCTGTTTCTTTCAAGATCCTTTCAGTGTTTTCTGGTCGGTCCAATGACACTGAACTGCACACGCTCGGGTTTAGTTATCAGCACACACGTGTTTTTAAAGTGAAGGTTTCAGTGAACTAAACTTCAAACAGAAAAGATTCCAGCACTCGTGTATTTGGATAAAAAGCATGCGTATACCGAGAGTAGGGACTGCCTGTCTAGCATGCAGAAGTTGTTTAGTCAGGAGAAAAGGAGGCTCAGGGAAGACCTTACTGCTCTCTACAGCTGCCTGAAAGGAGGCTGTAGGCAGGTGGGAATCAGTCTCTTCTCCCAGGTAACAAGTGATAGGATGAGAGGAAATGGCCCCAAGTTGCGCCAAGGAAGGTTTAGTTTGGGTATTAGGAAAAATGTCTTCACAGAAAGGGTGGCGAGGCACTGGAACAGGCTGCCCAGGGAGGTGATGGAATCACCATCCCTGGAGGCATTTAAAAAACATGTAGACGTGGTGCTCAGGACCGTGGTTTAGCGGTGGTCTTGGCAGCCCTGGGTTAACAGCTGGGCTCGAGGATCTTAAAGGTCCTTTCCAACCTAAATGATTCTGTGATTCTATTCAAAAAAGTCGACCCGCATGTGCGTGCGGGCATCTGCTGGCACCGTGTTTTGGAGCCAAAGGGTGCAAGCAGATCACCGCCAAATACGGGTCTCTCACTGATCAGCGGGAAGGGGAATGCAGCTAGAAACCGCCGTCAACGCCACCCAGCCGGTGCCGGGCCGGCGGCTACGTGAGACCGGGGCTCCTGCTGCCCCGTCACCCGCCGCCTCGGGGCCTGCGCCGGCAGCTCGCCCTGCCGCCGGGACGGGGCCGCTCACCAGTGGCCCGCGGCAGCTGCTGCGCCCGCCCCGGCCGCCCCCCCCGCCGCCGCCAGGGAGGCTGCCGTGAGGCCGCGGCGCCTTGAAGGTGACCTCAAAGACCCCTGCGAGTCTCAGCCCGACCCCTACCCCAACGCCGCCTGCCCCCGCCCTGCCACAGCCCCGGCGCAGGCCCTGCCGGCAGGCGCAGGCCCACAGGCCCCGGGGGGCGGGGCACAGGGCGGCCCCACCCAGCCGCTCTGCTCCTCCCCTCGCAGCCGGCGGCGACTGGCGTTCCTCCCGACCAATCCGATCGGAGGCCGCCGGCCGCCGCGATTTGCCGGGCCCACCGGCTGGAGCGGCAGCGCGGCCGGCCAATAGGGAGCCGCCGTTCCCGTGCGCGCTCCCACCGGCGGCGGCGAAGGGGCGGGACGCCCCGCGCGGAAGGGTTGCCGCGGAGGCGGTGGCCGCAACAAGATGGCGGTAGCGGGCAAAGGAGCCGTGTCAGCCGCGGTGAAGCCGATCTTCAGCCGGGACCTGGGCGAGGCGAAGCGGCGAGTGAGGGAGCTGTACCGGGCCTGGTACCGCGAGGTGCCCAACACGGGTGAGGGGCGCGGAGCCGGCCATGCACGCGCGGGCGGGAGGGCGAGCTCAAGGTCGTAACGGCCACCCCGCGGCCGTTGGGTTTTAAAGGGACCGTCGGGGGCGCTGGTTACCCCCGGATGGGGGGTTGTGCCTCGCCCCGCCGCGGCCCCTGGCCGGCCCTAGCCCGCCACGGTGGGGCGGCCGCACCCGGCTGCGGGCGGGCCTGGCAGCGGCCGCGGGGCTGGGGGGGCTCGGCCGCCCCCCGGTGCAGCGCGGGCCTTGCCCGGCCCGGCTGCCTCCCCTGCCGGGGGCTGAAGGAGGGTCTGACGGGGAACCCCGGTCTCGTCACCTGCCGCTTGGCTTGCCTGGCTAAGCAGAACAGAAATCTGGCTTTTAATTTTCCAGGACGGCGGTGTGTGGCATGGTTGCCTGCCTCCTTAAAACCGCGCTGGGACTCGCACCGTGGCGGTGCTGTTCATTTGCTTTAAATCAATCACACTAGTGAAGCCAGCAGACACTGTGAGAGCCAGGGGCTGTGTCGTGTTTTGTGGGGTTGAGTTGCTCATCGTCAGTGGAAGAAATGAAAAGCAATACAGCCAACCTCTGTGGGTGTTGTGTTTTTCATAGTACACGTATACCAGCTGGACATCACGGTGAAACAGGGGCGTAACAAGGTGCGGGAGATGTTCATGAAGAATGCCCACTTTACAGATCCACGGGTGATAGACATGCTGGTTATTAAGGTACCAGTTATTCCTGGTTTGTTGAAACTGCAGAAAATGCAAGAGTGGATAACTAGGGGGGACAGACAGTTTTATTTCAGCCTGTGCTACGGCAAAGTTGTCTCCTGCAGTTCAGATGGTTTCTCTCTGTCAACAAACCTGTTGATAAGGGATCAAGCTGCTTTAGCATGCAGAGGAATAGGGTCTTACCTTAGTTGCTAGAATATGGATTTCTGCTACTCAGAATCTACTGGCTCTTCCAGTTTGCAGAGGTTTAAAAGAGGAAGTGCACGATAAGCAAAACGGTAGTTGAAATACAAAGTTTGTTGGATTTGATTGCCATTGTTTTCTAAACAAAAAAATCAAAGAAAGGGGGGAAAGATACTGCCTTTTCTACTTTCTACTTTAAAAGTATAAAATGACCTTTCTACTGTCTACAGTACTTCCTTAGGTTGGGATGTGGTTTTCTTCACTGATTCTGAAACACACATTAGAGTGGCAGCACTGGATGGGAGGCTGACGTTGGGTGGCAAAACACCCAGCTGTCTAACACATCTGGTTATGTCTCGGGTCTGAGACCTGTGTGGTTCAAAGCAATGATGAGCATACCAAGAGTGGGGCAAAGCTTCAAAATGGGGCTGAACAACAATAACGCCTCTGCAGTTCTAATGCATTAGAAAGCTTCCAGCCAAGGACTGCCATGGTCACCTGTTGTATTTCTTGTGTTTCAAGACAAGTTAGTCTGTCTGTCAGTATGTATTTGTGTGACAGTATAGTGATGCAGACAGTCTTTAGAAGTACAGAATTGTTGATACAGCTATCTTAAGGGTGTTTCTAAGTGCATTCAAATAACTTTCATAGTGCTGTGTAGTTAGACTCAGGCTGTAACTGAGAACTAGTCTAAAATTCTTCTGTCTCTCCGCAGGGAAAAATGGATCTTCAAGAAACCATTCAGGTATGGAAGCAGAGGACTCATGTCATGAGGTATTTCCATGAGACGGAAACCCCACGACCCAAAGACTTTCTGTCCAAATTCTATGAAGGCCATGATCCCTGAGAGATTGGCTCTGTGTCTTCCTGCCTTGTATTATGAATAAAGTTCTATACAGTAGAAAAAAAAATCTGTACAGAAAGATTGTATAGCACTTTAGGAGCCCAATGACTAACTGAATCCAGAGTGTGTGCAAGTCATTATGATTTGTATGACGAGCTGTGATTTCCTAGTTTTGCTAATTTGTATTTTCAGTGGATGGAGTTTGTCCCATCACTTGCCCTGGAGTTTCTGCTGAATAACCACAACACAGGCCTGACTGTGGGGCTTTCTGCTTAGCTTGCAGCCTCCTGTGTAGGTGTTAGCTTTGTGGAAGAGCGAGCAGGCCTTCAGAAAAGCCAGTGTAGTCACAGAAATATTCTTGTGCCTGAGGGTCATCTGTATTCATGCATTGTTTAGCAATTTCATGCTATGACTTTGTTGACCTTGTGGTTTTTTACTTGGAAACTAGTCTCTTGCTTTCTCACAGAGAATGGCGTAAAATCCAATAGGCAAATAAAGCCCTTTGTGCAATAAAGAGATCAGCAGAGTCCATTTCCCTGCTGTAAAATGAAATTGCCTGGAAAAATGGAGTTTTGTACTGTCATCTAGAATAGTGAGGTTCTGTAAGAGCTTATGATGCCTAGCGGAAGATGATGTCCTACTGTTACCTCCTCAGTTGAATTGGGAATTACTAGCTCCACTTTGAGAATGATAAGGAGAACTTGTTCTTTCACCAGTCAGAACAGGTTTTCAGCAGGTAACAACTCGGTGCTGGAGCTCCCCCATGTGTGATCAGCATTGAATGTGTAGTATGCTCAAACTTTTTTATCTTTGCCTAAATACTGGGGCTTTCTTCCCCATATGAGGACTGTAAAGCAGCACTCCTCCAGGATGTGTATGTATGTGTACCTAGGGGCTTTGAGGGTGGGGTGTTTCTATGGACAAGATCGACACTGTCAGGAAGGGCCAGGAGAGATGGTGGGATAAAGCAGTGGTAAGGAATTTGGCAGTATAGAAAACAGGAGCAGGGACGTGTTTGGCTCCCAAGAGTGGATGAACTGGAGCAACCGCTTCTCAGGTGGCTTTGGGGAAGAGGGGGCAACTCGGATAGCAAGTGACTGAAGGACCTGCCAGCTGCCTTCAGCTACAGCTTTTGGGGTTACTCAGATTGCAAGCTCCCTTTTCTCTCAGTAGCTACACTGGAGAGTTACAGATCAAACATCAAAAGCAGTGCCAATTAATAAGGGAGCAAATGTGGCTGTTTAAACTATACACCGCGCTAATGTGTGCAATATTAAAATAAACTTCAAGAACTACATGAATCCTGAAGGGAAAAGTGGGCAGTCAAGAGAAGAGGCTACATCTAGTGAGCAGAAACCATGAGAGAGACACTGGGGCAATGCTGGCTTAAAAATACAATAAAATAATTTATCTAACCTTTCAAGATTTTTGAGAAAACAGCTGGACTGGTATGACTGAAGATACTCTACTCATGCCCTAGCAGTAGAGAAAGCCTTGACAGTCTGTTATGCAAGGATCTAATTGCAATAGTAAACACTTCTGTGAAAAGAAGAGTTGAAGTTTACACACAGTTAAGAAAATGAATATATTTGGGCTCACGGAAGGAATTACTGAACTACCTAGGAAATACGAGGTACTTGGAGCTGGAGCGTTCACAGAGTTTCACTGTTGAGATATTAAGTGCTATAAAACACATCAGCATGTTAGTTTCCCACTCATGATCTTAACCTTTTACCAAAGCTACTCAAAACTTTTAACTTTGCGACGGTAATACTGTATTTAATCCCCAGTGAGGTGAAATTAGTGATAGTCTCCATCAGATGTACCTGGTATGTTGTAAATCAGCATTATTTGAACTGCAGTGTGTCAATATGCACTCCATTCTTTGAACAGGGCTGTGTTGTGGGGCTGCTGCTTCCTCTAGGATTCCTGTCGTGTACTGTAGATTAGTACTTAATTACAGAAAGGACTTGTTAGAGGAAATAAATACGAAGAGAGCTTCCTTACTGGAACAGGCATACAGAGGTAGAAAGGTTAAGACAGAAATGCTGGGACATAGGCAGGCACATGATCTATAAAAACACAAGACCAAAGTCATACATCTCAATCTCTTCATCTTTAATTAAGTGTTTCACATATTGCTAATAAAAGGATTCCCAAGCAGTCTTTGATGAGGTGAGCGTGTGTGTGCAAGGGTGCAGGGCCCATCAAGCACTTCCTTCAACCCTGATCTACAGATCCTGTCGTACAGACATGTGCAGGACACTCACTGGCAAAAGGAATAGAGCCCCCTGTCCCATTTAGGTTTAGGAAGGACAAAATACAAGTGGCAGATGTTGAAACCATTGTTTTGTCAATGGTGTTTTCCCTTCTGTTCTTCCATTACAGTTCTGCAAATAGAATAATAAGCCATTACTCTTCAGATATACTGTACTGAGCTCCAGTCTGGACCCTCCCCCCGAACCACACAAGGTGGGGGTGGTTTACATAAAAGGAGTTTCAAACAGGCCATTGCAGTCTTTACAATCTTTTAATTCTTTGGTTTTAGGTGCACAGTGCGTGCTGGAAAATCCCTTTCTCAAATGGAATCACCCACCAAACTGATTACAAAGCAACACTTCACAACAACTTTTTTAAAACGGCTTCTTCATTCTATAAAGAATCCAGTACATCCAAACCCAAACCTTTACACAAGAGTAAGCCAAACTGAGTAACATGAAATGGTGGAAAGTGTAGTGCACTGCAGATAAATATGAATTATTCCCACTCTTCCATTATCCAGTGAGTCTGAATGGTCCAACTACTCCAGAGATTTGCTGTAACACCCACCAGTTTGTTCTGATGGGTTCTGGAAGTCTCTTAAGTTGTTCACCTCTGTATAAAAATGTCAGGCAATAAGTGATTCTCTTTTTTGAATAGTCATTTTGAGAGTTAGCAGAAGACTTCTAAAATAGGTAAATATGTAGAACAGAATCATAGAATCATTTAGGTTGGAAAAGACCCTTAAAGATCAAGTCCAACCACAAACCTAGCACTGCCAAGTTCACCCCTATGCACCACATCTACACGTCTTTTTGAGTATCTGCAGGGATGGTGACTTAACCGTTTCCCTGGGCAGCCTGTTCCAATGCTCAATGATCCTTTCAGTGAAGAAATACTTTCTAATATCCAGTCTTCCCCTGGTGCAACTTGGGGCCATTTACTCTTGTCCTGTCACTTGTTACTTGGGAGAAGAGAGTAATCCCCACCTGTCTACAACCTCCTTTCAGGTGGTCACAGAGAGTGATATGGTCTCCCCTGAGCTTTGTTTTCTCCAGGCTAAACAACCCCAGTTCCCTCAGCTGCTCCTCATAAGACTGTTCTCTAGACTCTTCACCAGCTTTGTTGCTCTTCTTTGGATGCATGATGTAGCAGCACTGAAGGCTCTCTTTTCTGTCTGCAGTACAGATCCTCACTAACTACAGTTCATTTTGGATTCAAAACACAAGATCTAAAACACCATCAGTTTATTCTGGTCTCTAACAAAGTATGTTGTGGTGATTCTACATTCGGATACCAATCTGGCTTACTCTGGTATAAAACCAGAAAAGTTCATAGCCAGAGGCAATGCTGCGTCCTGTGTTTAACCACTGATGCACCTCTCAGGTGCTGCCTTTCCCAGCCTGAGATGCTCCTCCCTGCCCCAAGCCAAACGGGAAGTACAAACAAACTGCTGGTGATGTTAATAACATACCCTTTAATCATCATCATCGTCATCCTCTGGGACAAAGATATCATGTTCTTCAAGTAGGGCCGCAAAGTTCTTGCTGATCTGAGTCCCCACGTACAGGAAAGGGATCACAACGCTGAACACTCTGAGGAGACCGAAGGGCGTCTGCAAGGAGTCGATCGGGAAAGACGGAGCTTTACCAGCACGTCGCACTGGGGCTGGAGCCGGGTGTTCCGGCTCCGCAGCCGCGGCCGGTCCGGTGCCCCGGTGCCGGCCCTGCCGCCAGACCCCGGCCACGGCACCGCGCTCAGGAAGCCTCCGGCGCCGGGAGGGCAGCAACCAGCGGGGAGCTCGGGGCGGGGAACACCAGCGCCTTAGGCGGGGAGAGCGGCTGCCGGTACAAAACAGCTGTGTGCAGGCGGCGGTCACCTCGTCCCCACGGCGCGGCGGCCGCCGCCGGGGCATCACCGCCCCGCCCGGGGGGCCGCTCGCCTCACCCTCCCGCGGGCGGGCGCTCCCGCAGCCCCGCCCCGCCCCGCCCATTAGCCCAGGCTCTGTCACTCACTCCCAGCGCCCCACCCGCAGCAGATGCACCCGCCCTGATTGGACACCGCTCCCATCTGTTACGCCGCCATTGGCCGCCCCCGCCCGCTCGCCCCTCACTCACCTTAACCGGCTTGGGCAAAATGGCGCCACTGCGGGTGACGGTGGCGCTCCGGGAGGGCACAAGCGGCGCGGTCGGGTTGCGGCGCGACCCGCCCCAGCCCGCCAGCCTCGAGTAAGCGGCGGCCGCCGCCAGGAGCCGCCCGCCTGCCGCTGCCATCCTCCTTCCTCCTCGCCGGCCTCCTGTAACGGCCGAGACGACGCGTCACCCGCGGCGGCGGGGCCTGCGGCTCTCGCGAGGCTTGCGGGGGGGCGAGGCCGCCACTGCGCACGCGGGGGGGGCGGGGGCCGGTCCCGGCTGCCTGTCCCTGCCGCGGGGCGCGCCGCAGCGGCGGGGTGGCGGGCAGCCCCTTACGCCTCCCGCCGAAGGGCACACCGGGCCGGGTGACCCCGACCGGGAATCGCCGAGTTCCAGCGGGGCTCCCCAGCGCCACTGGCAGCACGGGCTACAAATCAAAACGGTTTATTTGGCTTCACGGCGTAAAATACAAATGGTAACAGTATCTTGAAATGCGTAATACAAGTTCCATATATAAAACGAAGGTGCATGCAAAACCGCCTCTTCAAAAAAGAACGCGTCATCTACCTAACGGGTACCCACTGCAAGGGCGGGCGCGTTCCCGCGGGTGGCTGCCAGGTCCCTGTGCAAGTTACCGAGCACGTGGTGCTGGTGACATGAGCACGAGGTGCTGGTGACATGCCCCCAGCCGGCGAGGGCCACGTGTTCCCCTGTGCCCTTCGGCAAAACAAAGTTTCTCTGCAAAGGCAGTTGAGAAGGGTAAGACGGGGGGGTGGGGGGGTGGGGGGTGTCACCCACCCCCAAACTATTAATGCTGTAGTGATTGTAATGGAAAACGTCCACTCTTGCTTGCCAGTGTCCACCAAATGGCTAGCAGTGGCCACAGGTAGGATCTTTAGGTTACTCTTACCACTAGGACCTGGATTCAGTGGGAAACGTCACCGCAGTTGTTTTATAAAAGATAAATGTGCAGAAATAAAACAATACATTATGGGCCTGAATCTGAAATGCCAGCCCCAGAAAAACAGGATTTCATCAACCATTTTAGCAGGATTGGGAGCCCTTCTTGGCAGTGCTTACAAAGGCCATGTCAGAACTGCCCTCCTTCAGTCTTCAATTTCTTTTAAATCCAAGCATTCAGATTCAAGCATTTTTCTCTCATCACTTGCATTATTACACTAAAGAAAGTTCTTAGAAAAAGATTCTATTTCAGTACTTTTAAGAAAAGCAGCCATTCAGCTTTCACGTTCAGGTCCCCCTTTCCTAGGGAACTTGTTTTGTGCTGCCCAGACATTTTCTATTTTTAAAAAATAATAAGAGAAAGGAAAGGCAGGAGGTGAAACAGTCCAAACCTGAATGACTGGAAGAAAACTGTGTAGCAATTAATCAGTATTACTTTGCTGTCTGAGACAACGGGCAGTGAAAACCCTTGGCTCTTCCTTGCCTGGAGACAGAGAGGATGCTCCATTAGCCAGCTGCACGTGCAACTTCAGGAAGCTGAAATCCTGACCTGCTGCCTGAGGTCTGCTTCAAATGCTCTGCCAGCACAACCAATTCTCAGCTGAGCTGGTTTGATAGCCTCCATCTCAAGAGGAGGTGGCGAAGCACCCAGGTGCTTCCTGCTTAATGGAGCAAGCAGTGGTGGTCATTAAAAAAACCTGTATTCCCATACAAATTTGGACATGGCTCCAGTTATGGCTCTTTCTACTCACAAAACGGCCATCCCTGCTAGGTGAGCAGGGTGGTGGGAAGCCCTGACCATACACATCCTGACCAGTGCTTCGGAGACCTAGCAAAGGCCCAGGCACAGACAGACGGGCTGAGCACAAATACTGTTCAGGATTCTGCCGTTTTCTTCTTGGCACTGCGGAATAAAACACAAAATTACTCCGAATGCGATCGGACAGAAAGCAAAGCGCAGCACCTCATTTGCAGGATTTAGGATTTAGTTGGGCTCTGTGCTAATGCAAAGGCAGGTAGCACGGAAATTGTGCCATTTGAATGGGACAGATTAAAGCATTAAATATAAGCTCTTTAGTAGTGTTACTAGCACAATCCGGGCTTAATAAAACAAACTAAGCTTCTTAAAAGTGAAACTGCCCTTAAATGAATAATACTGTTTCAGTTCCACTTCTGACAGAACTGGCTTTGTTAATTTTTTTTTTTCCCCTTTCAAGTCACTCCTGATACTTGCGTCTCATGTGGGAACTTCCATTACATTTTGATTAATTTTGGAAGTTAAATCTTTATCATCGAACTGTCTCATGTAAGTCTGAGACATCAGGAATATTTTTCTTTCTGCATTACACTAAAAACAAACAAACAAACAAAACAACCAACCAACAACCAAACAAAAAATACCACAGAAAAATGCTTGCCAAATCTGACTGGCCCCAGAATACCCATGCTCAGAGCAAGGAGGCACCAGGTCATCCTCTGATGCTGCTCTCCCGGCATGGGGAAGGGGCCAGGTTCCCAGCCAGGGATGCTGCAGCACAGAACTCTTCAAGCAGCAGGCAGGGAGGCAGAGATGGCTTGTAAGTCCAGCCAGCTGGGCTGCTGACACAGCCTGGGCACTGGCCCACGGCTACCTGCTCCTGGTTTTCACTTAAAAAGCAGAACAAAGGTAATCCTCCCAAACTCAGAGGTTCTTACTGTGAAGAAATACAGGCATGAACTGGAGAGGACTGGATTGCGCCACCACATTGTGAAGGTTACACTCCCACTGCCCAAAGTCATAGTTGTAAGATCTGATTTTAGATCTGATTTCCTCTAATATAGCATTGAGCCATAATTAGGCAGAAGGCTGGAAGCTCATCATCCAAAACAGGGATATATTTTCAAAGGCACCAAGAGTTAATGGAAGTCATTTGATTTCTGTATTGGCAATCTCTACTGGCTACTGCTAAGTATTAAGCTGAATGTGTTTAACTCCAGAAAGGCAAATAGGTTCCTACCAGTCACAACCTAGAATGGCCTCTTGCTTTCCTAGCAAGGCTCGTTAATAAAACAGGGCAATAAAAACAGGTTTAACACTGTTAGACAGGAAGCACAAGACTGCTTCACCTATTTTTTTGTGCTCAGAAAAATAGCCCTTGTCAAGAAGATAAGGGAGAAGATTTATAAACCCTCTATCCAGGGTGTTCTAGCCCCTGGACTCAGCACCCACCTACTTGTACTGTACGCCTTCTGGCCAAGGTTTTTGACCTACTGAAGGGCAAGTCCAATTCTGTAATGAGGCGACAGATGTGCCTCTCCACAGCCCTCCTCACCCGCTGGGGGGATGGGACATGCTACAGAGATCAGCCAAGTGACACTGACATGAAACTGGAGGGAAGCATCAGCAGGTCAGGTGCTGGCTTTGGTAGAAGGCAGTGGCATGGCTTTGACACTAGAGAGGCGAGTCCAGACACTGCTGACACGTAGTTAGTACCACCTGTAGCTCACTCCCACACCTTCACTGCTCCACCTGGGACCAGCCCACTTCCCACTCCTCCACAGCCTCTCCTCCAACTGCACAGCTCTGCCAAGAGCCGCAACAGCAAGAGAGGCCCTGCAAGAGTGCAGCTCTGGCCACCGTCTCGGGCAAGCTGCCCAACAAGCTGGCTGGGCACTCCCTATATGGCACTTTGCAGGAGCTACGATCTGCACAGAGGCTGAGAAATTCACCCCTGGCCAGGCAAAGAGGCTTTAGTGTCCTTGTTCTGGAGCAAGAAAGGCTTGAGCTGGATATATTAACAGGCTTGGCTACTGCTTGATAGAGCTCAGATCAGCCCTGGGGAGCTCCTGGTCCTCACTATTGCTTCAGACCAGGCTCAATGTCTCCGTTTCAGCCTTGCTGCTGAGCTTGGGCACCCAAAGAGATGGATGCAAGCCCACGAAATCAACATCCTGAAGGATCTAGCAGGGAGGAGGGGTAGTGCAGATGAAAGTAAAAAATCCCAACGATGCAAAATCCTGACCCTCATTGCCCTGGCTGCTGGGCCAGCCACAGCCACAGTGGCTTACACATGTTCTGTGGTGACAGAAGCATAAGGTTGGAGGCACCCGCCAGGGCCAGTGGCCCATTGCAGGCGTTTCATAAAAGCCCAGCCTTATCTGCAGCAAAAGAGCAAAGGCAGAAGGACTTTGGCGCAAGACCACAGACAATAATAACTGCTGACCTGTACAAACTTCCACGCTGAGAAACAAAACAAAAAAAAAAGTGGTGAAGGAGAAACAGGCAATGAAGCACCTAGAGCATCCACCATGCCAGGATGGCAAGGGGCCAAGCCCATCAGGTAAGGTTCGCTGCATACATGCTGATTTGTGCCCCCTCCACACCTTGTATCACCAGCAGAGGAGAGTTCAAAGGCAGCTCCCACTAGTATTATACATTCTCCAGCTGTATAAAGCGTCATGGAAATGAAATGCAAGGTTTGGGGGAGACCTGGATCCCTCCCACACACCCAGTGAAGCACACACGCACCGCACACTCGGCCACCAACCAGGGCAGGGGGCAAGCAGCATCCCTTGCTTTGCTCTTCCTATGTGGGAGACAGGCTGCTGGACACTGGATGGCCAGTGGCTCATGCCCCGCGCCCCCAGTCATGGGTGTCCCCCCTTCTGCCTCTCCTGCCACTCCCGTCTCAGCGCCGCAATCTCCTGCCCATACCAGCTGTGCAGCTTGGAGAAACAGGCCGTCTCTGGTGACACTGGACTCTCCGGCATGGCTGGCGAGAGGCTGGGTGCTGGGGACCCTGTGGCGCTGCCGGCAGCCGAGCGCCGGCGTGGGGGTAGGGGCGGGGGCTTTGGGTGCCCCCCGTCATGGTCGGGGCAGGCAGCCCCCCCTGGGATGCCGCCACCACTACCCCATGTGGAGTAACCATTCTCCAGGACAGCAGGCTTCTCCTGAAGAGGCAGCAAAGCAGGGTTGGAGAGGTGCCTCTTCCTGCCGGAGGAGGAGGACCTCCGTGGAGACTTGCGGCAAGCGGCCAAGCTCTTGCAAGCCTCTTCCAGCTGCTTCTCCAGCTCCCTCACCACCAGCCGCATGTAGTCGAAGCTGGCCCGCGACAGCGCCTTCACCCAGGCCTCCATGGCAGCCTGCCCATCGGCCACCAGCACGTAAGCCCTGGCGCCAGCGTCGTCAAAGCGGATGGCGAAAGCAAACTCCTCAGCAGCCTCACACAGCTCCACAGTGCAGCCCTCCAGCACCACCAGCCCCATGGGCTCCCGGCTCTCCCGCTCCTCGAAGTAGAAGAGGAGGTTGCCCTTGAGGACAAACCAGCGGCGCTGGTAGGAGGTGGAGTGGTGGTGGTGGGCATGGTGGTGGTACCGCTCCACCCGCTTGCGGAGGAAGCCAGCATGGTCAGCAGGTGAGTCACAGGTGGCATAGTGGGCCACGCTCCGCTCATTCAGCTTCATCACCCCACCTAGGTGCAGAAGAAGAAAGAGGGCAAGAAGTCAGCTCAGGGCGAGGAACATCTCACCCACCCCACCAGGAGAGGCTGGGTCCTACCCCAAGCCCACCATGGGGAAAAGCAGCCCCAACACTGCAGGACAGCATCTAACCCAGCAAGCACCCCTGCAAATGGCAGGCTGGTTCCTTGCTGCTGCAGAGGGGAGGTCCTCACCAGAGCCTCGCACCTGCCTTCTCCAGGAACACCACCACTGCTGCTTCGTTTCTTATTCCACGAGTGACCTACTTTGCTGGTTTTTTTATGGGGTGCATCAAAGAAATTTGCCTCTGTGCCTGCAAGGCATTCATTTCTCTATTATAGGGCAGGATAAAGAGGGTGTTTTCAGACCCAGGGGCTCTGGGACCTCTGTGTTTGAGGCCCCTCTCCCCGCTCCCCGTCCCCCTGCAGGACCACTCATCCCCACCAGCAGCACCCCCAGCCCAGGCAGGCTCACCAGCTGTGGGGCACAAGGTGCTGTACCAGCTGTGTGGGTCAGACCACAACTCCTTGCTGCCTTCCTTGAGCGGGCTGCTCCCTTGCCAAGGGCCTCCAAAGCTTCACCGTGTTGAGCCCCATCCCTGCTTGGAGGAAGGGTGGCAGAGTCACAAACCAGAACAGCTTGGGACTGAAAGAGCAAAGATCTGCATCGCTTCCACCCCAGAAAGCCGAAGCCTCTGGTGCCTCTGGTGCACGGGAGCAGCCAGGACCAGGCACCACAGGTGGGCGGCTCTGGAAACTGGGGGCACTTGCATGGGCTTCGAAGCCTCAGCCCCACCCCAGTGCAGGCTGTGGGTTTGTTTTTTTGGCTCCTGTGGGTTTGGTTTGGTTTTAGTGAGAAAAAAGAAGAAAAAAGCGCTTTTGTAGAAGCCCGTTGCTGCACCATCTGCAGAGGCCCCGTGGCAGGCGACTCGGCAAGCTGGCTGGTCCCGCAGCAGGACACAGCGCGCAGCCTTTGCGGTTCTACAGCTGCCAATGGATCTCAGGCCGCTGATGCTCCGCAGAGCAACGCGCAGCAAACCAACCCCAGCTGCCGCTGCCCGGGCAGCCGTGGCGGGGTGGGGTGGGGGCTCCCCGCTGCTGAGCGACCCCCAGAATCCCTCCCGGAGCCCTCCTGCCCCTCCAGGGCTCGCGGGGCTGGGCTGAGGACGAGGGGCCACGGACTCCAGTTGGAAAATAGACAAAAATCCCATCGGACGTAAGGAAACGTTGTTCTTTGGGGGTGCTCTGCTCTCACGCGGCTCCCTGAGGAATACTCGGGCCCAGGACAGCCGTGGAGGCCCTGGACAGCCCTGACGCGAGAGGGCTGTGGGGTCCCACCGCCGGGGCGGGGGGTGCGCGGTGCCGCGCTCGGTGCCTTTGTGTGTGTCTCCGTGTTCGCCGTGTGCCTGCCACGCCGCCCCCGCCCCGCCGCCCCCCAGCCCTCGCCCAGGTCTCGCCCCGGCGGCGGCACCGCGAGCCCCGGCCCGGCCCGACTCACCTCGGGCCGCTCCTGCTCGGCGGCGCTCCCGGCGCGGCGGGCGGCGCGGGGCCGCGGCCTGGGGGGCGGCGGGAGCCGGGCGGGGAGGCTCTTGCGGCTGCCGGGGCCGTCCCGCCGCTCCGGCAACAACGCCCCGCCGCCGGCGGCGGCAGCGTGGGGCGGGAGGCGGCCCGGCGGCACCGCAGGCCGCCCGGAGCCGCCTTCTTCCGCGCCTCTGCCCCCCGCCCGGCGCCCCTTCGGGGACCCCGGGGTTCCCACCCCGGGAGGGACCTACAGCCCCCCCAGTGTAACTGTTGAGGGGCAGCAGCGGAGGGGTGCAGTGCCAATGGGGTGCAACAGCCGTGGGGTGCAGTACCGACGGGTTACCGGTTACGGGGCGCAGCAGCGGTGGGGTGCAATGCCAGTGGGGTGCAGCAGCTCCGGCAAGGTGCAGTACTCATAGGGTGCAACAGCGGCGGGGTGCAATGCCGGTGGGGTGGGGTGCAATGCTGACAGGGTGCAACAGGGTAGGGGGGCGATACCAATGGGGTGCCACGGCCGTGGGGCGCAGCAGCAAGGGGGGCGATACCGGCGGGGTGCGGTGGCTGTAGGGCGCAGCGGGCCGGGCTGGGCCGGGCCGGGCCGGGCCGGGCGGGAGGGAGGTGGCGGGGGCGGGCGGTCAGGTGATGCGGGCGCCATCATGTGACGGGGCCGGGCCGGGGGGAGGTGCGCTGTGCTCTGTGTCCCGGCGGCGGCCATGGGGGTGCCGGTGCTGAGCGGGCTGGCCCTGGCCCTGGCCCTGCCGCTGGCCTCCGTGGCCCTGGAGAACGGGCTGGCGCTGACGCCCCCCATGGGCTGGCTGGCCTGGGAGAGGTTCCGCTGCAACGTGGACTGCCGGACAGACCCGCGCCACTGCATCAGGTCAGCGGGGAGGGGGGGACAGTCTCCCGGGCTCCCTGTGGCGTGTCCCCTCGCAGCGACGAGGGCTCGTCCCGTGTGTCCCCTGCCCGAGAGAACCTGCTGGGAAACGGCGGGCTGCTGCCCGGGACTGCCCCGGGGGGTGGGCAGGGCGGTGGGTCGGACGTGGGCCCGGGGCGGCGCTGGCCCGTCGGCGCCCCTGGGCGGGCCCTGCCGCGGCACGGTGGCGGGGGCGAGGGGGGTGGGAAGGGGGGGGTCGGGGCCGGGGCTGCAGAGCCCCCGGGGCCGAGGGATGCGCCTGGGCTCTGTGGGGTGTCGGGGAGGTGCTTCCCCTCGGTGAGGCAAATGGAACGCGGATGGGGGTTATGCGGGAGCTCTGGGGACCTTCCTGTGGTGACCGACCCCTCCAGAGCCCCCGGTTGGCCCCAGAGTCCCAGCGGCTCCCTCAGCTGGTGGGGCGCGGAGGTCTCGGGGTCGCAGCCTGCCACATGCCCGTCCCCCCTCCCCCGACCTGCAGTGAGATGCTCTTCTTCGAGATGGCAGACCGCCTGGCGGAGGACGGCTGGAGGGAGCTGGGCTACAAGTACATCAACATTGACGACTGCTGGTCCGCCAAGCAGCGCGACGCGGCGGGACGGCTGGTTGCAGACCCTGAGAGGTTCCCCAGGGGGATTAAGGCTCTGGCTGACTATGTGAGTGCCTGCTGGGGATGGTGGGGATCTCTGTGTCCCCACACCATCGTGTGTTTATGGATGGAGACACCTAGGATCCACCTCGTCCCCTCTTCGCAGCTCTCCTCTCCTCTCCTCACAGGTCCATGCCCGGGGGCTGAAGCTGGGCATTTACGGTGACCTGGGCACCCTCACCTGCGGGGGCTACCCAGGCACCACACTGGACCGTGTGGAGCAGGATGCCCAGACCTTTGCGGAGTGGGGTGTGGACATGCTGAAGCTGGATGGGTGCTACTCGTCAGGAGAGGAGCAGGCAGAGGGTAAGGGCTCCCTGGCTGGCTGGCATTTCTCCCCTCTCTGCTTTGGTCAGGGCAGCTGGCTGTCCGCAGAAGCACTTGGCTAGCCAGTTCTTCCCTCGTATCTCCTGTTGCAGCTCTTGAGCAAAGAGGGTGGAGTTTGGATGCCCTAGGGCTGGTGTAAGGCAGGAGGCCATGCTGGCCGGGGGTTCCCCTGGCTGGGCGGGATGGGATGCAGGCTGCTCCCTTCACCAGCTGTTATCTTCTCTCCCTAAGGCTACCCAGAAATGGCAAGGGCCTTGAACGCCACAGGCCGTCCCATCGTCTACTCCTGCAGCTGGCCAGCATATCAGGGGGGGCTCCCCCCCAAGGTGAGGGTTGTCCCATCCAGCAGCTGTTTCCCTTGTCTCCTGTGCCCTTGGGGGCTTTGGTTGAAGCTGCAGGATCCAGGTGCTACACCCTGCTTATTGCTCTGCCCCTGGTAGGATTGGGCTGCAGGTCCCCAGAGGGCATGTGGTCTTCCTGCCAGGCATCTGGGGACACTTGGGGTTCCCCACATGGCTAGGTGACGGGAGTTTGGGGGGAAGAGGCCCTGGGGCATGCCCGCTCCACACCACTCAGCTGGTGTGGGGTTGATCCTGACGTTCTGTTCTTCTCAGATGGATCCTTCTAGTAATGTCTCTTGAGAATTGATTGCATTTATTTCTCTTCCACATTTTGTCAGTCCTGAGCTGCCCTCATTCTTGCAGCTGATAATCTCCCCATGGCCTCTGTGGTTGTTTTGTTAGACATCCTATCATACTAGGATATGACTGTCCTCCTTCATTATATGACATTGCCCTTCTCCTAATCCCTCTGCCTTGTGCACACTTTCTGGATGCTTCAGCTCTCAGCAAGTCTGGATGCCTCTTCTCCCCTACCTTGCAGACCCACTCCTTTCTCCTTCCTGCCTGACCCTGTGCTCCTCTCCAGGTGAACTACACCATCCTAGCAGAGGTCTGCAACCTGTGGCGTAACTATGATGACATCCAGGACTCCTGGGACAGTGTACTTTCCATCTTGGACTGGTTCTCTGCAAACCAGGATGTGCTGCAGCCAGCAGCTGGCCCTGGTCACTGGAATGACCCAGACATGGTGAGGCTCGGTGGTGGGTGCACTGACCCTGGATGGGAATGGAGGATCTCCAGGGATCCCCTTCTAGGGGCAGGGCAAAGGAAGGGCACCAGGAGCAGGAGGCCTGTTGCTGCAAAGAGGCGAAGCTTGTGCTGCCCTTGCCTAAGCTGTGGGAAAAGCCTGTAGCTGAAATGAACCCTTCACCACTCGTACTGTGTACCCTGTTGTCCTGGTGTCCTCGTCCTCCCTGCACAGGCTGAGGGGGGATAGTGGTTATTATAAGGATGTTAGTGAACGCATTTGAACGTGTGCTGATGGCTCAGCACTTAGCAGGGGTGGGATCTCCTGACGGTGGTAGGCTGCTCCAGGGGAAGCAAAAGTGCCTGTGAGGTTTCCCATGGGTGCTCCCTCCCAGCAGGCTGCAGCATCACCAGGGGTGACAAGCAGACAAGTTTTAAATCTTTTCTGCCTCTCCTGTCTTCTCACCCTCTCTCCTCCAGCTCATCATTGGAAACTTTGGCCTTAGCTATGAGCAGTCACGCTCCCAAATGGCATTGTGGACAGTGATGGCAGCTCCGCTCCTCATGTCCACAGATCTCCGCACCATCTCCCTGAGCGCCAAGGAGATCCTGCAGAACCGCCTCATGATCCAGATCAACCAAGACCCCCTGGGAATCCAGGGGCGCAGGATTGTCAAGGTTAGGGGGAAGGTGGACACATTTGGGAGAGCAGACAGGAGCAGCATGGGGTGTCACAATAGGGAGGGAGAGGGAGGTGAAGCAGAGGAACATGAGCAGGAGAGCTGTGGGAGCTGTGGACCTGCTGGCACAGCAGCCCCGCAGGGCAAGATCAGAAGGTATGGACCAGTGCTGGTCCCAGCAGCTTTGTCTCACACTCCCACCCCCACCCCTAGGAGAAATCCCACATTGAGGTGTTCCTGCGCCCGCTGTCCAAGGGTGCCAGTGCCCTCGTCTTCTTCAGCCGGAGGACAGATATGCCCTTCCCCTACACCACCAGCCTGGCCAAGCTCCACTTCCCTGAAGATGCTGTGTATGAGGTGAGCCCCACTGGTGTGCTACATAGCAGGGCAGCCCCATGGCACTTGGATCCTCCTTTTTCCAGCTCCCTCCTTTGATCCCTGTGCATTTTGGGGGGGGGGAAGGACTCCTCCTCCCTGCCTCCAGGATGAAGGGGCAGTCCATCCATTGGGTCACGCTCCTGTTGCCTGCTGCTGTGCCCTGTCCTGCCATGCCATGGCAGTGACCACAGCTGGACCTCAGAATGAAAGGTCTGTAGAAATCCTGGTAGCCACCATCTCTCTCTTTCAGGTACAAGATGTGTTCAGCGGGAAAATCATCAGTGGCTTAAAGACGGGAGACAACTTCTCGGTCATTATTGACCCCTCAGGGGTAGTGATGTGGTATCTCTATCCCACGGCACTCCCGGGACAGCCCTGGCATGTTGTCAGACAGCAAGCCCCCGGCGAGGGCTTCCCCCCGGTCCTCCTGTGACGAGGCTCAGTGGATGGGGGGGTGCAGGTCAGTGCCAGGGTGAACTGCGAGACCCTGGGGCACATGGCTCTTTGCTGCACAAGTGCCTTTCGCTGACATGCCCAGCAGTGCTGCAGGAGGGACCATGTCCCTGGTAACCAGCCTGATCATGTCTGCTCCGTCTCTGTAAAGCAGGAATTCTTGTTACCCACCTCCTAAGAGTGTGTAGAGCATAATTCCTCTGTGATTTCCTGTGGAAGACACCATACAAGCAGAGTCCAGCATGGAGCCTGTCAGCTCTGACACCCGAGAACTTCACTGCTTTGAGCTGGGTACCACTGACTGCTGCAGGGGCTCTTTAAGCTATACCTGTAGAAAGGCTCTGCGTGCTTTAATATCTTCCAGGGTAGTAACACCCCCCACCCCACCCCGCAATGTGTGATGGCGTTGGCTGCAAGCATCAGACCTGGTCATCTTCTTTCCTTCACTACAATTAGCTTGGCTTAGCATAAGGGGCTGTCAATAGGGCTGCACCCTCCCCCTGTACCCTCCCTGGGACCAAAAGCTCTTGGAGGCATGATGGTCCTGCGCAGAGGCTTTGCTTGCAGGCCTGATCCTGCTGCCAGCATCCTGGAGGCCAGCACTACAGCAGCCTAGCATCCACACTAGCATTGTGTTAAAGCCACTCTGGTATCAGTTTACAAGAGCAAAAACCTCCACTGGTCATGCTCAACCCCAGCAGTCTTGCTGTGGCAGAGCATCAAAACCTGCAGAACCATAGCACATTGTGCACGAATGGTGTTGGGAAGATGCAGATACTCAGGTGAGGTAATTTTCTGAGTTGGGAGCTGGTCACATGTACCTCTGAGCTGCAAGTTGGATCCTGGTCTTACTCTAGCAGGGAATTCCAGCTAAAAGGGGGCTCGGGCCCTCCTCCAGCAGGCTGAGCACTCAGGGTTTCTCAGGGAAAGGCTCCTCCTTCTCCCAAGGGCAGCTACACACACAGGTCCACCCTGAGGAGGAGCCTGCACTACTAAACTGGAAGTGAGTGGTGGGACAGACTCTAAAGCCCTCAACCGCTTCACCTTTGTACAGCGCACACCCTATGGAGGAGTTTCAGGTGAGGTATGGCCTACCCCAGCTATCCTGGAAAGGGGTGCAGCACGCATCAAGACTGCCTCTTAAGACTGCCCAGGGAGAGAGCTGGACACAACATTATGTCCCAGACTGGAGAAACAAATTTTAGATTAGACAAGAAAGTTTCCCCTTTCTATTCAGATGCTGGAGGGTTCCTGACCATCCGTTCACTCTAGTTCCTGCATGACCAAATGGCTGATTCTGGCCACTTCCAGAAACATTCTCAAATTGCAGCAGCAAGATACTGAATATGATGCTTGCAGTGCTAACGAAGGATGAGTGCACTTCATGTCTGTATACAGGAGCTGGCTTTGTTCCTGGGAAATGACTGAGACAAACTAATTGAAATAAAGGGGAAGCAGTCACAGTCTCTCTGTTTCATGTTTATTATATGTCGCTAGCTATAGCTGCTTGGTTAATGTATGACTACAAGGTCACTACCTCAAAACAGGAACAACTGTGCTAAGAAACAGAACTGGTTTCCTGTCAGACTGGACTGATGAGTAGGACACTGCTTTCCAGCAGTTACATCATGTTCAGCAGGGCAACAGCTTTTCCTTGGCACAAGGGGAAAGAGATTTTGGAGTCCACAGTTAAGTGCCATTTTCCTTTACCATGTATGTATTTTTCCCTCACTGGAAAAAAGGGGCTAGTGAGGAGCTCCTCTTGAAAACAGGCCTTCCCCCTGGCAGTGAATGTACGCAGGAGGTGCTACAAATACAGCCCCTGCTAAATGCAGTGTTGTGCATGCCCTGAGGACATGAATGTGTGCCAGTTCTGGGTATCTGGGTGAGAGCAGAGGCAAGGGGATGAGTCTCACCTCTTCCCCCCAGTTACTTGATTCCAAATCCAGATTAGTCATGTACCAGGAAGAGAGGACTGGTCCACAGCCAACCCAAGAGAACACCAGCAGTGGCAAGAATGAAGGTCAACACAACAGACACACAACAGTGAACAGGCAGCTAAAGGTATCAACACTCCTGTATTAAAGTGCAATTCAAAAAGTTACAAACATTCATGGTTGATTTTCTCTTTAAATACAGAGTTACTAGAGTATCTCTAACTCAGACTTAAAAGGTGTTTCTAGATAAGGAAATTTACTACCCCCCCATGCAGGGCTGCTTTAGGAATTCACACCTGCAGCTTGTGCAAGCCTGACTTACAAAGCAATCCTGGCACAAAGGGAAGTAAAAAGGAAGACAGTCCTTCCCCTTCACTGTGAAGGTAGAAAGGCTGTAGGAAGAAGTACGATCACCCCATAAGTAAAGGATCACAAACATCTCCACCAGACTGGAGAGCCTCTCTCAGAGCAGGCTTAATGATACTTTGTCCTAAGGAAGAAGGAAAGGCTGTGACTGAGCAGCCAGAGTCTGCAAGAGAGCAGAGCATTAATAACATCCGCATCAGACAGTGGTTCCCAGCTGAGAGAGGACACTGCACCCCTGAGCAACCCAGCGCTGGTATTACAGCACAGACCTGCACACACTGCTCAGATGTGGACACATGCGCCCCGGCTGCACCAGCTGAAGGAAGAGACAAAGGCCAGTTTTGCCCTGTGGAGCTAGCACACAGCGCATGCTTGCTCAGCACAGCCAGCCAGGGCTGCAGGACCTGTCTCCTGACAAAGCTAGTGCCAGGTCATCTTCGTAACGTAACATATTTTGCTCCAAGGCAAGCAGCTGCAGCACTTGACTCCATTATGCCTGAACAGCTGCCTGACGCTGGATCATTGCACAGAAATAGGACCTGCTTCTAGGAAAGGAAGACTGATTCGCACACCACACCAGCTCACTGTCCTGCAGCACACCTTTGTTTGCTTTTCTATTCATTGCCTACAAAGGCAGGCTGATTTGGGCCCATTCCCTTCCCTCTTGCATAGCCAAACTCTTCAGTGTTTCTGAAGATATATTTCATCACCCCATGACTGTTAGTCCAGGACATGAAACACACACTTCCAACACGATACAGGATTTCCAGAATCCCATCTCACACTGAACTGTGCCAGAATTTCAGGAAATATCACACCTTTCTGGGGCACCCAAGGGTCCTCATGGCTCTCTGTACCTTTCCTCTTGGATGGCAATTTAGAAGTCAAAAGTTTGGTATTCCAAGTAGTTTTGCTCGAAGATCCCAGAGCCTTCGTATTTTAGTCCTAGATTAGTCATGTGGTATACTGATGGCTTAATAAGAAGTCTATCTCTCCTCAAGCCAATGGCAGAGCAAAAGGTTAGTGCTTTGTCCCCATGAGATAAAGCAAGTAAGCAGGAAAGTGCTGTTGTTCTGCCTTGTATTGCCACTGACTTAATGTTCAGGGAGGGCAGGTGCTCAGCTGCCCACCACTACATATACTGTATATATACAAAAAGACCTAGAGATATGCTAACCCAAGGGGTAGTAACAGCCAAATTGTCTTCAGGGAGAGAGAGTGTGGGAGGCTGGTTGCAATTTCTTTCTGTTAGTTGTTCTTCTTATCCTCAGGAGGTGTATAAGGAGGTGGCTGATCCTGGAAGGAGATATGGTAGAATCAACAACCCAGCTTGTTTTGACAAGCTCTTCCCAGGCGTTCCCAGGCTTGGCTTACAAGAACTGACTGCTCTTTAGTGAGCTACAGACAGAGCCAGGTGCTGTGTTTTAAGCTGTTATTTCATCACACCATTCCTCTCTAGTATTAGTTATACTCCAGGATATATATGCTGCCTCCTATAACTCTTCTAGTGAAGGTCCTTTCAAAACCAGGTAGCAAACAGTCTACTACAACCAGACCATTTAATCTATTTTAATCATCGTTTTCCCTTCACTTCCAGGACTTTGTCTCTGTTGATGTTCATAGCTCTGACCCAGCAGACAGCAAGCCTCTGGCTTGAGGGCCAGCTTTGCTGCTCCATCGGTCTCCATGTCCCACCACAAAACCATGAGGCTGTCATGTACCAGATGTGGGCTACAGCCTACCTACCAGCTACCACTGACTAAACAGCAAGAGACATCCCCATCTCCACGCAGCTCAGAAAAAAAAAAATGAAAGAAACCCACACGCTCTCATCCTTAAGCAACCTGCTGTTCTTTACCTCTCACCACTTTCAGGCCCAACAGAAACAGAGCACTCTGCATGTTCTCAGTGCCCACGCAAAATTGTCATGCCTTTAAGAGTAAAGACAAGTACCAAATGGCTGTTACTGGATGAATCTTAAGGCTCTCCTTTCCTGATGGAAGATTTAACAAGCCTTCTTCATGGAACCAACATCCATGCCATTCCCAGGAAAATGCATACTTTGTCTGCATGTTCAATATGAAGGCATGCTGGACTTGGCTAGGAAAGTAAACCAGTCTCTGCTAGTGGCAGAAGAGGGAGCAGGCACACACAAACCACAAGCGCAGTACTCACCATGGGCATGTACACATTGTGTGGGTTGGCAGGGTTGTAATATGCACTGGAAGCCGCTTCCATGGCCTTACTGTCCCCTAAAAAGGAAAGAAAAGAAGCCATCTTACATGCCTTAGGCAGTGGCCCAAGCCCCAGAGCCTTCTCCCCAGCCACAGCTCTTTCGAGGAGGCAACAAAGGTCCAAAGAGTCAACAGCAACTGTAGCAAGCTGGGTTAGAATTCAGAGTTCAGGAAGGCTGCAAGCTGGCTAGAGCTGACCACAAGCTGTACAGTGCAGAGCTGAGCAGTTTCCCCCATGCTCTGTTATCTCAAGACAACTTTGAGCTCCTGCAGCAACAGGTTCCCCAACCCACGCTGTGCCCACAGCACCACCCACAGCCCAAGTCCACAAGCCCTCTTTTGCACCCAGACCCTGGCAGCCCCCCCAGTCCCATTTACCTGGCACCCCTGGGCCCATCCAGGCTGGGGGAGCTGAGGGGGCCAAGGGCCCTGTAGGAGATGGCCCAGAGTAGGGGGGAGGAGGTGGAACATACACAGGGTTCAAGTTCGGAAGTGGTGGGTAAATACCTGAAAAAGATGACACTGGATCAATGCTTTGGACTGTGGCAAAGGGGTGAAGAGAGCTCACAGGGCCAGCAGCACATTAGCTCTGGACAAGAGGAGCGGTGAGGGAAGCTCTACAGGCTTGGCAGGGATGCAGGCAGTAGGGATTTGACATTTTGGTAATGCCTGTCATGCCAACAAGCAACAATTGTCTCCCAAACAGCAGCACAACCACATTTCCACCTCCCATCCAGCTGCAACTACAGAGATACATGGGTGAGATGAAAAGTACACAAGAGGTTTTTGCAAGGACAAGGGTCCTTGATGGAGACAAAACCACAGTAACCCTTGCCATACCACTGTGGTTTCTTTACAACTAACACTTAACACACCCTGCCAGTCATCATTACACAATTTCCAGACCTGGAGTCTGGGCATATGGGTATCCCATGGGCTGTGGAGCAGGTCCGTAGGCATTCATCATAGGTGGTGTATAAGGATATGGTCCATTTGGTGGTGGAGGAGCAGCATATCCCCCTGGCGCAGGTGAATAACCCCCAGGAGCAGGCGGGGTGGGTGCATACCCTCCGGGAACAGGTGTATAGCCATAGCCAGGGTTCTGGAGAGGAACGCCACTGGAAGCTAAGGAGCACATGTTTAGTAAGCCAGACATCCTTTTGTAACAACCAAATACATAGAATAAAAGAAAAATAGTCCTGTTCATGCAGCACCATTTCCCTTCATCTAAATCCACTATACAGTCCAGGCATAGTACTGCACTTGAAAAGCAGTAGTCTCCTTGCTGCAAGTTCACAGGGTGTTGAAGGAAACCAGCTGCAAAAATACTAGATACTAGGTACCGTTCCCATCACAGAGCTCCTGCTGCTGGAAAAAAAGACCATTCTAAAGCAAGTATCAGTAGGATGGTTTTTCCTTCTTTTTAAACCTCCTTATGAGAAAAAAGTGTGTATTTTGAAATCCGTGTTTCTTTAAAAAGAAAACTTTCTTATCAGAAAAAAAAAATCCCCCATTTATAAGTTTTAAACAGATGTTATTTTTTAAAATTTATTTTTTCCCCCTCTGCAAATGTGCACATTAACTTCCCCAATCTTACTTCACTATTACAGAACTGAGCTGAGGATATGTAAGTGAATCAGTTTTTCACCGTCACATATTTCAACTTAAATCCAGGAGGAATAAGGTTCTGTAGAAAAAGGTGGTCCACCTCAGAAACACAAACCCCAGAATACTCTAGCTGCACAAATCACCAAGATGAAATAAAGAAAAGGGACTGGAAGGGAAAACAAAAGTTCCGCTGGAAAGGGAAAAAAATACATTACTGTGGAAGAGTGCATAGAGTACCCTTCTTCCCACCAAGTTCAAGAATACTATTCTCTAACTAGCTCAGCCAACCACAGGGGAACTGCAGGCTCTGAGGATCCCTTACCATTAGAGGCAGCTTTGAACATCAGCTGTCCAAACTCTATGGCTCCTCCACTGTTGAAAGTCAGTTTAAATGTCCCCTGCCCTTCCCAGCCACCTAGGAAAGAGAAAATTAGAATTGAAACAGACTAACCTCCTCAGTAGCTGTCAAGATAGCAAAACAGTTAATATTCCTATTAATTTTCTTCTTCTTTATTTCCTAACTATTTTGCATCCTACTACCAGTGGCAAGACTGATAGTGTTGCTATCAGATGTCCTCCAAAATAATACCTCAAGAAGATCAGGAATTAATTTCTTTACCCTTTAAAAGACGATCCCCACTACAGTCATGCAGAAGCAGCCTAGTCTAGATACTAGGTTGTTTTGTTCTTTCCTGAAAGGTTTACTAGAACCTAACAATGAACACAGCGTAAAGAAAGAACACTTAATTCACTGAGGATTTTAACTGAAAGCCCTCAGATGAAGTTTTATTGCTGAACTCCATGGACTGCAGATCAGGATCTGCAACTCAAGCTAGGATTTAAATCAAATGCAACATTTTTAATCTCTTTGACACAGAGAAGTTCAAACAGATTATAAATGCTTACATATAATAGCAATTTTTCAGAAAATAATCAAGTAGGAGATGATAGTGCAAGCTAAGTAAGAATGCTTTGTTTTGTAGGGGCTTTTTTGGTGTGGGGTTTTTTTTTTTTTTGCAGGGTGTGTCTTGGTTTTTCTGGTGGCTTTAGAAAAAAGATGCAATTTAAAGAAAAGATTTCATAAAACAAGATTTGTCTTCCTTGTCTAACAATGAAGTTATTAAAAGTAGAGATAGTCTCTCGGGGACTAAGTAGAAATAAAGTATAGAACTATAACTGACCAATCCACTATGGATAAAGTCATCCTCTTGGAGATTCACCTCTTTAAAACCACTGTCTTAGTATGATTTCAGCCTGAGAAAGTGGGCTGATCCATAATCCCCAGATGACTGAGTCACTTTAAAACATTGTTACAAACAAAAAACAAAAGCCTCAATTCTCCAGATGCCATCAAAATACACATAAACTAATTTCAGGGCTGAAGAGGGAAGAAATTTGAATCAGAAGCTTTGTTTTTAATCCCCATTTATCTTTTGCAGTTCCCTATGTTTGATCATGACCTGTGACTGCAAGTCATACACAGTTTCACCATCAAATTGGGAACAAAGCTAAATTAACAATATAGAGCAGCATCCTACATGTATACAAACATATCCAAGCTGGTAAGTGGCTACTGATCTCCAGAAAACAAAAGTGATTGCTAATTCTATCAATATCCATGACTGGTGGCTTGGTTGCTTACCCACCCTTTCAGGTCAAAGACAGGAGAAAACAAGCCCACGTGGAAACCAAGTAAACATGACACACAGCAAGACAGAAGTTAAGGGATGAAAACAAGTCATCCTATGAAAGTCCATTACTAGCTCTGGGGGCAGAAAGTAACACAGAAGCAGTGCCTTAAAGTTCAGAAGACACAAATTATCTTAGTGTGGACATGCTAGCTATACTGCCACAGCTATTCTGTCCATCTTTCCTGGGCACACAAGCCATCTATCTAATATTCAGTAGAAAAGGACCTGTGACACTTCAGAAGAGTTCCAACTACAAAGCACGGGCACATACCTCCTGCCTCAGCCTGAATCTGTCCTTTGATGTAATTGGCAGAGAAAACCGGCTGCTCAATTGAGCATCCTTTCACCAAATAAAATGGCATCATGAAAGACAGCATAGGATCCTTGCCCTTCGACACAAATATCATCTGCAAGACAGGAGGGAATGCCTCTGAATTACTTGAATTAGATATAAAGGGTGGTTATGGTGTTCTAGTTGCAGCAGAATCCAAAAAGAGGGTAACTCATCTCCTACTATCAGTATGCATTGTGTTATTTCACAGCTTTACTACTGTGGGACCCTGTACAGATTTGATGGCACATGGCTCATTCGCTTAAAGCACGTATGTTGCAAAATAATATACAGCATAAACCACACATGTACATTTACAGAGTTTTATTGTTCTGCTTTTTAAGGATGACCTATGACAGTTTTCAAAGAAAGTAATATTGCCTGACACATTATATGAAATATACTCTGTAGACAGTGATTTCCAGGACTGCATGTGCCTTTGAAGGGATTTGGGATTGTGACACAGGCACAAACTATCCTATTTCCACCTTCCTTTCTCCTACCTAGTACTCTCAGTGGTTCCTTCCATAACAGAAATCTCTTCTATCACCAGTTAGATTTCTGGTCTAAAGCCTACATCCCTTGAGAAAGAAGCAGCCCTGCTGGCATCAGACTTACCCGGTAAGGGGTGAGATAGAGCATCCCTTTCTTGGTGCCTTTGAAGGCTTCAGGCTTGCCCGTCACATCACTGAAGGAGAGCTCCACATCTTTACACTGTTTGAGAACACTACAGGAGGAAATCAAACGAATTGGAGAGACACTCAACAACAGCTGTGACACACACTTCCATCAGACGGGGAGGGGGATACCACACCAGAAACCCTGAATATTATCCCAAAAGACTCAGATCTGTTGTGGGCCCTGCCATTTTTCCTTTGAACAGAAAGAGAGGATTTATGCAGAGTGGAAGAACTCACCCTCCCACCTGTGACAACCCCTGCTCCTCCTCCACAAAGGGAAGCTTTAAATGACAGTTCCTCTTTCTGTTTCCAAAACCATCAGGCTGAGGAATTCCTCTCTCCACATGAGAAGAGCCTCAGCCCAAAGCACAGAAAGGCTTGAAGTGTCTGAAAACACTGCCTTGAAGCCAAGGTATCACGTCAGAGCAAGCCTCCCTCCCCAAGTCCATGCTCAAATCCAGGACCGGCCACCACACCCACTGTGCAAACTGGGGAAGCTGCTTCATTAATAGCCTCACTGTTGAACCTGCTTCACATGATTTAAGTAAATATTTGTACTAAAGAGAACCACTCTAAGGAACAAAATGAGGAGCTGGTAATGTCAGCAGTAAGGTTATTATTACTGGATATTTATGGGAACATTAGCAAAGTCTGCTAATTACACAAAGTCAGATGTGAACTGTGAACACTGCAGGGTCAGAGGTATGGAGGTGCCTGAAAAATTAAATATATTTTCAGGAAAAATGAGTCAACTTAGGAATGCATGTCACTGAACCTACAGGGCAGACCCTAAACATACCACCTAGTAAGAAAATTTGTAGAATAAACAGAAGAGCCTTGGGGATGACAAGACTGCAGCACATTACAGTGGCAAAAGAATCTGAAGTGCTTCATGGTTCAAGAGCATGAAAAAAGAAAACGTAAAACCCTAACCCAACATAAGCCTGAACAGGCCGGATTCTAAAGTAATCCTTATGTATTCTGATCACCATACTGCAGAAGTCAGAACGAGTCAGGAAATTGCAAAATTATCAGGGGAAGGGAGGAATCAACAGGGCCACCATATGGGAAAACAACCAAAAGCCCTGTAGTTTCAGGCTGTGTGCTCTTTACGGAAGTGAAAAACATAACAGTATAGATGTGTCTGAAAAATACAGCTATCCAAGGAGGAACACATTAAAAATTCTAGCTTTGATGAGGAAAAAACCATCCTGACCAAGAAATTTTACTGGGACATTACTTCATAGCTGAGCTAGATGCAGACTCTCACACTGGCTGGGAAGGACACATTGACAAGGCAGCAGAGCTCTTCCCATTTCTGAGATGGAAAGGGGAAACATTTCTTTTAAGCTAAATAAAACCAGCTCCTTGACAGCTTGGATCTTACCAAACACTTCTTCACCATGTCCTGTAGCATCATTTCACATCAGTTTGCTTCATTGGGAAGAATGTCTATGTAATTACTGTCATGTTTACGCCTTTGCAACTACCCACATAAGCAAATGACATGCAGCCACCACCACTGGGTGTAATTAGGCTGCTGAACTGGTTTGCACCTGCATGCCCATCGAGTGCTGTCACGGGAGGGCTGTGTACCCCATGGAGCTGTGCTGCACCCACCTGTGACTAAGCAGCACCTCGAAGAATGGCTTGAGGTCAAGGATAAAGAGATCTCCTTTCAACCAGCAAAAGCTTTACGTGTCAAAAGACTTCCCTGACTGATGTATTAGCAGTCAGTAACAAATTCAACATTTTTTTGAGTGGATTCTTCCTACTGTTTACCAGCCTCAAATCAACTCGATGATCTGGTTTCTAGGATTCTCTAGCCAAGGCCAGGGTGTCAGAAGCACCTGAACACAATCAATCCGAAGCCCAAGCCCGTCAAGCTGGTCTGTCAGTCCCCACTCAGGGTGAGGGCAGGCGTCAGGCCGCGGGCTGGGCCTCAAGGAGAAAGACGCTCTGCTCCAGCCTCACCTCTGACAGGTTCTCCTTACTTTGAATTCAAGCGATTAACACTCCTACCTGCAGTGGTCTCTGCATCTCTGACATCGCTAACAAACTGCATGACGTAAAAAAAAAAAGCCAATTCCTTGTCTTCTACAGGCAACGGCAGTTCCTGCTTCACCCAAGCCCGCCCGCTGGGGCAGCGCTATGGGCCGCCGAGCTTCAACGGCGAAGACGGGGCAGCTCCGCCGACTCTAGGCAGGCCTGGCCCCGTCGCCCGCCCGCCCGCCCCCCCCCGCCGCCTGCCCCAGCCCGCTCCCCCACTGCCAGGGAGGACTTTAATCCCTCAGCCCCCAGGCCAGGCCAGGCCGGGCCGGGCCAGGCCGGGCCGGGCTGCCTCCGTCTGCCTCCCAACGCGGGGCCCCATCGTCCCCCGGCCCAGCTACAGGGGCCGGGGCTGAGGAAGAGAGCGGCAGCCCGCCTGCTGCCCCGTGACCGTCCCCCAGTACCTCTCGGCGTTGGGGATGACGACACCACCCTCCTGCGAGTGGTTCCTGTTCAGCGCCATCTTGTCCCCGCTGGCCCCGCCCCTGACCCTGTGACGTCGCTTTCCCCGCGCCCCGGTGGCCCCGCCCCCGGTGACTCCCGCTTCCGGCGATGCCCCGCCCCCCGCGATGCCTCCCGGCGGGCGCGAAGCGGAAATGACGTGGCAGTGGTTGGCAGGTGACGCTGGCTTTAATGGCCGCTGCCGCGGGGGACGCTACAGCTGGTGGCACCGCCCGGCCCGCACCGCCCCCGGGCGCCGCGTGTTCCCTGTGACGGGCCGTGGGGCAGCCCCGGCGTCCGGTCAGGCTAAGGCCCGCCAGCGGCTGCTGCGGAGGGCCGCGGCCCGGCCCCTCTTTCCCGGCCTGGCGGGGGCACCGGTGGCCTGCGGCCGGCTCCCCGTGAGTCCGGGGCGGTTGGGGAAGGCGCTTTGGCCGAAGTTCTACGGTCCGGTGTCTGGATAAAGCGCTATTTTTGCCGTCCTCTTGTTTGTGTGATCCCCGCAGCACTGCTTCCCGAGACCTCTGCGGGAGCGCAAAAGGTGCTGGCACTGCACTGGGGACAGCCTTTCCCCCGAGACCTGCTTATAGACCGAAGTGAACCACAATTAACTTGTCTGTACAACTAACCACAAATAGTAGTGCCTACATAGAGCGCTGCTTGCTCTTCTTGCTCTCTGCTCACAGCATAACCACACCTGCCATGATGTTCATTACAGTCTTAGCTTAAATGGAATTTGTCCAGCATAAAAAAAAAAAAAATAAATTACCTTCGGGATTTACCATGCCTTGCAAAATCTTTCTGGTGAATGGCTTATGTGGCAAAAAGTTTGTGAGTCTCTGAATGTACTGAGTGGGTATGTCAGGTGTAAAACTTAGATTCTCTCTCTTCATTATGTAATTCAAGTGATACCAGAGGGGAACATCTGACTTGCTGTGGTCATCTTGGGACTCAGCTGGTGGCACGTGAGAGCTAGGATCCATTCAGGCTTTTTCCAAGCTTATCCATTGGTAGGCTTTCCCAACAGTATCTTCCCACTGTCATGCAACATGGGAAATTTTTAATATTTGCCATTTGTAGACTTCATGGTAGATACGCAGATACTGATGGGATATTTGCATGAGCAGATGGTGGTGAGGAATACCTGTGCTTGCTTCTCTCAGCAAATTTTTATGGATCCTTTAGAAGTAGTTCATGATCTGACAGGAAATTACAGAGCAGAGCTTAAAAACCACCTTATTACAAGCAAACAAACTTTCCTAAACCTATAGGGCAAAACACACACCCTTCTTGCAATCCACGTTACAGGCAAAGGAAAACCTCTCCTGCTGCATGTGATCTGCTTTGCTTTCATTAAGCAGGGCAGTGTTGGCTGTCTGCCATAACTCTTGTTTGGGCCCACAAATTGTAGAAGTGACCATACCACAGTGCAGGGTAATGCAGCCCAGTGGCAAGAGAGTTCCTCTAAAGCAGTTGCATGGCCAGCAAGAGCTGTGTGAGAAAGCAAGTGCAGGGAACACCTCTGCACACCCTCACTAAAGACGATGGTGCATGACTTCAAGCTTCAGTGCAGTGAAGAAGAGGAGCCCTGTGGGAGTCTTTCCTATTGCACTGAGTTTAAAACATTGTGTAGAGGCTAGGCAGGAACAGCAACAGCAGAGTAGGCTGAGAAGATGCTTCTGGAAGCTGGTGATGCTGCAGACAGGTCTGCCTGGCTGGCTGGTGGAGACGAGCTGGGGGGAGGCTTTGACCCCACGTTGGGCTGTGTGGATGGCCAGTGTGGGTGGCAGGATGGGTAGCAGCGTAGCAGGATGGTTTCCACAAGGACCATGGTATGGCTGCTGGCACCTGGCACTTTTGTTCTCTGTGGGGCCGAGGAGGCCTGGTACTGGGAATGTGGGTGCAAGACTATATGCACACGCTGCATACAGGCACACAGGGAGCTGTGAACATGGGTGGTGAAAGGACTGCAAAGGTCCGGTGTGGCCCTCACGTCCCAGCAGTGCTGAGAATAGCTGACTTGTGTGGACATGTGGGAACGAGAGTGAAGAGACCTTTGCTTTGCAGTGACAGCACCAGAGAAAGCCACAAGATGAACATATGCTCTTAGATGGTTTTGCTGAGGTTTGGAGCACCCTCTTCCCAGCCCTGCCCCCCCTACAGCTCCGTCAACCAACTTCAGGCTTGGCTTGAGTCCTTCTCTGGTGTTCCCTCACTGAGACCTCTTCCTTCCTCTGGCACCACCCTTTCCAACCCCTGTCCCAAACCCACCACACTTCCGCTTACTCACAACACTGCCACCCCCCAGATACGCTCATGCATTTTAAGTCCAATGGGAAATTCTCCTGGAGGTGACAACCCCTGCCAGCTATGTGACATGCTACGTGACAGACAGACACTACCAAACTCAGAACATCTGTGATTTTCTCCCCTCCTCCCTTCTGCCCAGCCAGCCCTGATGCTTTTCACCTGGCTGAGAGACATCCAGAAAAGAGCTGACACCAGCCAGACACAGCATACAGTCTTCAGTAAAGCTGTGCTGCTTCCTGCTCCTGGGTCTTTCCTCCCCATCCGCTCCAGGGGAAGATAAAATGACAGTTTCTCAACAGGACACAAAAGCATATTGATGAAGAGGTGTGAGAGCTTGGGAGAGGGAGGAAACAGCCTGAAGAGGAAGATTCAAGTACTTGGAGAATGAAGAAGAGACAAAGGGTTGAGAGCAGAGAAAGCGAGATAGGGAAAGAAAGGAAGGAAGCAAGCTATGGAGGGGCTAAAAGGGAATGAGGACAAAAGCACAGGAGAGGAGGACATGAAAGCTGGGAGGGCAGTAGGAGGGTGGAGGGAGCAGCACAAGCTGAGACTGCTGGAGTAGCAAATGCAGCCATTTCAGTGAGGAGGAGGTGTCTCTTGTGTTCCCACCATCACTGGAAACCCAGGGAGACACCCTGGCTCAGTGCTTCTTGATCCTGAAGGCCCTGTGCTGAGTGAGGCTGTCCCTGGGGGAGCTCCTGGCAAGGACTCCCCATGGTTCTGCTTTCCCTGTGCTCCTACAGCAGGGGGGCCATGTTGTGAGGGGGAGGTTTGTCCAGGACCTTCTCGGTGCTGGTGGAGAGAGACCACTACAGTGGGGGATGAGGGGGGATGACTCAAGGACAACTTGGTCTGATCTGCACAGGATCAAAAGCCTGTGACACAGGCATGGCTTTTGATCTTGGCGCTGGGCAGGGCAAATGCACCCTCTGCAGCAGGAACTTGTTCTTTTCATCTGGGTTTTGCTTCTTTTGGAAAATACAGCTATTTTCCTCAAGTACTTTGATGCTTCTCAAATACATGCTACAGCCCAAGAACTAATTCTGTCTCCTCCCACTGATCACTTCCTCTGAACCACAAAACATGTCAGCCTGTTACTTTTCTCATCTATCCACTTCCAAGTTACCATTTCCCCTTGGGAAGCCACAGCAAAAAATGGGGATAAAATGCTGGGCCACCATGCTCTCAGACCAGCCAGCTGCCTTCCCACCCCCTGAGGGCCCAAGAGAAATCTATTGCCATCGCTTGAAGACACTGCATGGACTGACTCCACCGTCTCTCCTTGCCATGTATCCAAGTAATGAAAACAAGACGACGGCACACCCCACACCTCCCACCTCTGAAGCCCACTTGCCCCCAGAAATCCTTCCCCCCCATCCCTGTTTCCCCTAAGCAAGACACACAGCTGAGACACAGAAACAAGAGAAAGGAAGATGACGGACAGTCCACTGTGCAAAAAAACAAACTGAGAATGAGGACACTCTGGGAAGGACGGGGGAGACGCCTTTGGTCCCTCTCTGGCACATAGGTAGGTGCACACGCACACACGCACACTCACATCCTCTCACGCACACGGAGGATGTGCCACATGCTTCAGAGACAGGCCCATGGTGGAGTCAAGGGTAGCAGGGGTGGGTTGTTTCATCCAGAGACACTGGGTGACAGTGGGGAGGGGGGGGTCATTCACAGGTTACTTTCATGGTTTTCCTCTGTCTCAACAGTCATGGGGGGCAGCCCTCCGTTGTCGTTCAGCCGCTTGGCCCTGTAGGTCTCATAGTGGATGTTGTGGGTCACTTCTTTTAGGTCCTGAAGGTGGGTCCTGCAGGGAGCAAAGTGGAGATGGCGTTGGAAAGAGGATATGATAACCAGTATCACCGCAGTCAGTATTGATCTCCTGATGATCATCTTATTCCCTGAGATAAATGGAAGATTTCTTCAGTCAGTCTGGCTAATGGGTGTACCCCTCCTTCTACATGGATGGCATGGGTGCCATCATACACAACGGAGAGCTGGAGCATCAGCATTGAAGAACACATACACAGGATGCAGAATATGGGCTGAAATCCCTGGCTGTGCTTGCCAGTGTCCTCCCCTTCTCACACCTGGGCCAGTGGGACAGCTACTGGCCATCCTGGTGTGTCAGAGCAGACAAGGGCTTAACTCATCTGAAGCAGTGGTGAGACAAGGAGGCAGCAGGAGTGTGTATCAGGTCCACTGCAGACCATAACCTGCAGAACAATGCTGTGAACATTGTCCCTAACCTCCAGAGAAAGCCTGTGGCTTGGATTGCTGTATGCTTTGTGATGATCACTTGGTTAGGATGTTTTTACTGGAAGACTTAGGGAAAGCACATCTGCTGCAAAAGGTATTGCAAAACAGAAAGACAGTAGGGCAACGTCAAAGCATTGTACCTGGCCAAGTGTCTCAATACCACCATACCCACAGGTGGAATGAGCTACAGGGCTCTGGCTTTGAAGTGTGCTTTCCTTACTTTCTTACTTCTGGTGTTGTTTTAAAACCCGATTGTATTTATAGGATGTGGTAGTGGCCTCTTTCTCACTGACTTCCAACCCAGACCTGTTGTCAGCAACAAATAGTGGTTGTTGCACCCTAATGTCTTTAATGGGGTAGAAGCAGGGTGGTAGTACCCTGCTTTTCTCCAGGTGTCCAGCTCATACATGAAAACTAGCAACTACTTGACATAGTGGTCATGTCACTAAGAGAGGCACTAGCATATTTGCCCCTTAACTCAATCCAACCATACCCCAATAAGTTTTCAGTGCCCGAAATGTATTTTATTTTCCTTTCTGTATGGGCTATTTCACTCTAAGAGGATCTCAGGAAGGCTCCCTGCTCATCAACAGCAAACTGATGCATGACTATGGCCTTACCTGATGACAAAATCTCGAAGTAGGGCAAATTCACAGTGAGTGAGGTTTTCCACTGAAAAGAAAGCAAGCAATTGTTACAGAGCAACAACAGCCTTTGTTGTTACAGAGCAGGGTAAAGCCATTGCCATGGGGCAGGTTCCAGGTGGGCAGAGCCTGAATACTTCAGAAAGGAGAAACAGTTGTCTGAATGCCACAGTGTCAGGCACTGAGGAGACATGCTGAGCAGTAACATGTGAATTTCCATTTGTTCGGAGTGGCTCCAGCTTCTACCATTTGGCAGTAGTGGTACCACATTGACCATGGCAGTCCCCTCCCAGTAGAGCTATTTCAGAATTCTCCTCTTGCTTGGTTTCAAAAAGTTTATTGCATAAGGGACAGGAAGGCAGCCATGGGACATGTTATCTGGACCCTTGTTTATTTATTATGGGGGCCTGCAGAGATAATTTCAACTTCCAGATGCAAGGGGGTTTTTACCTTCAATGATTCCCCAAGGTGTTTTCCTGCCCAGGACTCTTTTGCCATTCACTTGGTACTCCTTGTCGCTGCCCACTACTGCGAAGGGCATGCTTTCCTGCTGGGGAAAGACATGTGGAGAGACCTATTGAACCCACTCCAGAGAGCAGCACCATCACTGTTCCCCATCCATCTTTCCCCCTCTCAGCTCATGAAACACAAGACCTTCTCCAAGGAAAGAGGTTTTCTAGAGCAACACTTCATTGGCTGTCCTCTTCCCCTGTCAGTGATATCCCTAGCATTTTGGGCCCTTGCTTTACAAGTGTCCTTGCACCCCTCTTCCTCCCCCCACACCAAGCTTAGTGGGTAGCTTGCTGCAGTGCCAAGGGCTCTGGAGTGGAGGGCAGAGCTTTTCTGCACCATCTTCAGCATTTCTGAAGAGGGGGATGACCAGAGAAGTAAGTACCTCAGCGTAACCAGGAGGTCTGTCACCCCGGGGCTGCTCTATGGATAGTTTGCAGTGAGTATTTCTTAGCAAGTTTGTAGTTCTTCACCAAAAGAAGGAGACGACTCAAAATAATCCTCCCCAAAAAGACACATGAATGTTCAACAAGTTTAATAGCTGAAATGGTTGTACTGAGGAAGGCCAGAAATGTGGCAGGGATGCAGCTTTCCTGACAAGTGGGACATTTGGTGAGGTTATTTGGGATCCAGATATCTCTAAGCACAGGGAGGAACCATCTGCTTCCAGAGCACAGGATGCAGGAGACCCTGCTATCTCTAAGGTTGTGCGGATGTTCATAGATTTACTCTGCTTTACAGATATCCCTGTGCCTGGGAAGGGACTGCAACTACCACAGAAATGGAAATTAAAAAGCAGTTTATTTCTTCTGTGTGAGGGCAATGATGCTGAAGTGCAGAACAAAATGTGGTGCCCTCCTCAAAACCAGTAACATTTTGGATACGAAGCAAAACCCATCTAGTCTTTTCCAGAATGGATGATGTATCACCAAATGGAAAATGATTAATTAAGATGGGGAAGGTGGGAATTTCTGTTGGGGCTGTGACAGCTGGGGAAGTTGAAAGGGCAAGTGTCAGGCTGCAGTGCAAGAATCCTGGAATTTCTTGAGGACTGCCACAGAGGCCAATCTATTTTCATTAGTGGCCTAGCCACAAAAATTATGAGTGGGATAATTTAATGCATTAGCATTGCAAGGCCAAGAGGTTTTGTCAGTGCAAATGCAGACTGGGTTATTATCCGGGAAGATGTAAGTCTGAGGCACAAAGAGCAGCTTTTAGGGAATAACATCAAGAATTTCTGCTATGACTTCAGAGCTCAGGAACAAGCAGCGACTGAAGGAGTGGAAGGACCTCATGTCCTAGTCAGTCACGAGATGACCACGAGCCACCAGTGTGATGCAATTGTTTAAATAATACATGTGGTTCACAGGCTTAGCAGTTCAGATCTCAGAAGAGATGGGGAAGCATGAGGTACCAGAACCAGTGCTAGAAAATCAAATCAGACTGGTGCAGTCACAGAAAAATACGACTAGGAGCATGGAGTACTGAGGAAAAGGAAGCTCATCCAAAGGAGCTTGTCTCCTTTAACTGACCAGAAGGTCAGCAAGGGATAATATTTTTCTCTATAAATGCCTTGGGTGGTGGAGGGGACCACTAGGTAGAACTGCTTGAGTCAGTGTTGGCACAAGAACACAGATATAATCCTGGGTACAACCTAGCCATGAACAGGCTAGAAATTAGGAGACAGTTGCTGACACTCTGAGGAGGGAAGGATGGGACAAGCATTCTTACAGGGGCTGGGGGAGCAACGAACTGGGCTGCTTTTTGGGTTGAGTTTGGTCAGCAGATAAGAGGGCTCATGGGGCAGTTATCTGGGACAGAGGCTGCACATCAGCCACACACCAGGCCCTTTGGTCCTTGACAGTGACCGAACAGAGCATTCAGCAAGAGGAGGCGGAACACAGTCCTTCCTCACTCCAGCCTTCATAGCACCCTATAGTAACAACAGAGACAAATTAAGCTGGGAAGGAGGAATGACCACCCCTTACATCCATTGCATCTTTCATTCAGGGACCGTGAAGCACTTAAAATCTTCTAGTGACAGATGTCTGTTTTACACACATTAAACATGACCAGTCCTCATCCCCCCCTTCCATTCCCACAATAAAATGTTTCCTACCCTGATTTTGTCATTCTCTGTTTTATCCTCCAAGTCCTCATCAAATTCTTTCTGAGGGTAAAACTCGATCCCATTTACTTCTAGCTCTTTGCGCACCTGGTGAGAGAGACATTTTGGAGCACAAAGCTACACAAACCTGAAAGGAAGGCAGGCAGGACAGCTGAGCAAACACATCTGGGACATCCTTCCAGCGGGCAGGGGCTGGAGGGATTGTCCACAGGGAAGTGTGCAGCAAAGTGAGGACACATGGCAGCAATGATGAGTCTTTCTTCCCCAACCCCAGTTACTTGTCTGGCTCTGCAGTTCCCGTGACAGAGTCTATCACGAGATGTCACAGGGTTACACGGGTTTCTTCCCCCTCTGAAAGATACCCTCAGAGCCATAAACAGGTACATCTTCAAGACTTACCCACCAACCTAGTGTTGGACTCCATGCATGCCCTAGAGACTGCACGGCAATCCCAGGAAGGAGGGAACCACTCATTTCTCCCATCTCCAAGCCGGGGCAGGGAAGGATCCCATGCAGGAGAGGAGATACTCACTCTTTGTTTGAATTCGGTCTTCTCCTCCAAGGTCATGGTGTCAGCCTTGGCAATAACTGGGATGATGTTCACTACCTTGCTGAGATGTTTCATGAACTCCAGGTCCAAAGGCCGCAGGCTGCAGCCCAAGAGGGAACAACATGGAAGGGGTCACTTTACCCTCCTTGCCTTTCATCCTAGTGACTCTCCCAGCATCAGGGCATCTATGAAACCTCCCTGTATGAACCCTGCTTGCTGCCACCGTACTCTTGGCTCCTCCCCATCCATCCTGCCCTCTCCCAAAAAACACAGTAACGTTTCTCCTGCCCTTGTTGTTCTAGACCCTTTCAAGCTCTGCAGCACCCAAAGTTAAGCTAAACAGTGGTGAGCCCCCCAGGCAGGACTCCTGGGTCTGTGGCTGTGATGGAGCAGTGCAGGGTATATGTCTGGCACAGAAGTACCAAGGGCTTGACGAAGGATAAGGGATTGAGTACATACGAGTGGCCTGTGGGGGAGATGAAATAGAGGCAGCAGTGCACTCGCGTGTCTGGAATTCGTTTCTTCCTTGCAATATTCACCTCCTCTTTCAAAAATTTTTCATATTGCTCGTTGATGTATTTTTCAATAGGCTCCCAGCTGTTAAGGTGGGAGAGAGAGATGAATAGACAGGTACAAATCTCCTCGTGTTCCTGCCTACAGTGTTCCCAGCTCTGACAGCAGCAAAGCAACACAGGCACAAAAAATATCCACCACAAGCATCTCACCATCAGCAGGTAAGTTTAAGAGCTTCTGTAACTGGGCACAGAAATTGGCACTTGCTGTGTAAAGTGCGCACACCCCCAGGCATGCACACAGACCCATGGTGTTCACAGTTACACTTTCTTCTTACTGCCCCCCTGAAAGCAACAGGATCCCAGACACTTTCCAAACCAAGTAGGTGAGTTGCTCTATATAACATCTTAAGTCCAGCCCTTTCTGGGACACAAGGTCTTGACTGTATGAAACTCACCAGTTCTCATTGTTGATCTGATCCCCGAATCCTGGTGTGTCAATCACTGTCAGCTTCATTTTGACACCACCTTCTTCGATGACTGGGCAAGAAATTGCAAACAATCATACATCTCCCTGGGGACACACTCTATCATGCAACATGTCTGTGCCAAGAGCACTGTGCCCTGATCCCCACCCAGCAAGCATGACCAGACCAGGCTGGGTCATGCCTCGACAGTTGTGACCCCCACTTCCATTTCTGACCCCAGATTTTGGTAACATCTGCACCAAAGCCACCTTACACCACTTTGCCACAGGAAAATGGATTTGTGCTCAGCCTGTGGCCCAGAGGTAGTACCTGTCTTGCACAACTTGTCCTCCCCTGAAACACAGAATCCTGAACCTGAAATGATGCTTATTACTCTGCACCACTGTAGAAGCTGTGCTGATGCTTTGCCACAAGGAGATGTGCTCAACTGGGATTGGGATGGGACCCACCGATGCGATTTGTATAGATTATTAACCAATTGCAGGTGAGAATGACTTACAGCAAGGCTTAAAGAAATATCTGTATGTCTTTTTCTACCCCTCACTTTTGGCTGTGGCATCAGTGTTATTGCTGTTTAAGAAAACCCTTGGTTGGGTCTGAGGCCATCTAAAACTGGCACTTGTCCTTTAGGTTCCCATGGAGAAAGGGCTGCCTAATACCAAATAACTGTTTGCATAGACTACTGGGGTCTTCCACAAGACAGTGCTGAAGCATCAGCACTGCCTCCACCCCAGCAGCCTAGCTCTTACCATGCCCAATGGCTTTGATCTCCACCGTCTTGGGGATCTTCTCCTCCCGGTTCCAGCCTGAAGATTTGCGGCTCACCTGGGATTTGAAGAGGGTGTTCACCAGTGTCGACTTTCCCAATCCGCTCTGACCTGAAGATTGCAAAGAGGAAGCTCATGACATCAGCCCGACAATGCCAGCAGCCCAGGGGACAGAGGCTGGCTGGCAGCTGAAGGGGCTGCAGGTGTCTCCTTGACTTATGCAAGTGCTCCTTTCCCCTAGAGCAAGCGCTGTCTGCTCCCTCATGCCCTCCCTGCAGGGCTCCCTCTCCTACCTGACCTCACAGGACAGTCCCTGGCCATGGTTCCCAGTACCTCAGGTGGTCCCTGCCTACCTACAACCATGATGTTGAAGTCGAAACCTGTCTTCATGGTTTTCTTGCGCATCTGCTCAATGATGGTGTCAATACCGATGTAGCCCAGCAAGTTGGCATTAATGCCCATGGGTTTCATTGGTACAACTGGTTTTTGTCGTGGCTCTGGGACCAGCTCAGACATGGCTGCTTCGTTCTTGCTTTCCACTGGCCCTGCATGGGGAGAAAGATTGAAAAATCATCACTGAGGTGTAACGACAACCTCCCTGCTGACCTGCCACAGGGGTTGAGGGCAACTTAGAGCATCCATTTCAGGGGCTGCTGGGGATGGCTGAATGGCAAGATTTCAGCAATAAGGCTCTTCGTGGAGGAACATCTACCTGAGTTTCCAGCACACTCTTCTGTGTATCACTCCAGATGAGGAGGTGGAGAAGTGGGTTTCTCTGAGCATGCAACATATTGGTGGCTACCTCCAAACAGTAGGGGCAGACCCAGTGAAGCTGTCTGGGCTCCTAATAGGGTGTCCAAAGCTCTGTGCATGTCTCCTCATTTTTGCCTCCCACTTCTGGCCAGGATCACCAGTGTTTTGCCTCTCCAAGTTTAGCATGAAATTTGCAATGGATCAGACTTTCCAAAATTATCATGTGTCAGGTCCCAGCATTGAAATAGTTTGGGATTTACCATCAGGCCTTACCAGCCTGGCCATCGCCAGGGCTGGCGGCATTACTGACCATGCTGTGCATGCTGAGTTCCTCAGAGGAAGGCAGTGTTGAAGTGCAAAGCATGGCCACAACCTCTGCGCTTGCCTCCTGCTCATAGATCGATGGTTTTTGCTATATTCAAGAAACTAATCATCATGATCAATAAAGTAATCATCTGCACCTTTCCCTCCTTGCCTCCCCCTCCTCGCTTCTTCCATGTAAACCAAACGGACCTTTTTGGCCTCCCTAACCCTTTTTCAGGTGATGCCATGCACTGCTTGGGGCGGGCCTCATCCATCTATCTCTGTCTCTTGTCTCATTAGCGAGCAGCTCTCACCCGCTGGGAGGAAGCCAGAGGTTGGCAGAGGACAGGGCACAGAAGAAAAACTGTAATTGGTGGGGAAGGGAAGCATGAGGGATGAATCTAGAAAGGAAGATGAAGGGGATGGGAATCAAACACCTTTCATATACAAGCCAGCTGCAAACTAGAGCCTCTGCCACTCTAATTACTTGACTCTCCCATGCTTTGTCTCATTAGATGGCTATTTTTCCAGGATAGGGACAGCGTGTGTTTTTGCTTGGTAAGCACTCCACTTGTTTTGGATGCCACTTCAGTTCAAGTATCTCACACTAAATTATCTGTTTGCATCATTTTGGTGGAGTTTTTTGCTCCTCAGCAGAACCCACTGGCTGTGGAGGAGGACGTGAGCAGCCAGGCAGGTGACTGCCATTTGGTGGGTGACACATGCCTCTTGGAGAGGAAGGCGACTCAGAAGTCACTGGGCTGCAGACACTGATAGCACCAGCCCAGGGTCCCTGTGACAGCTCAGCCAGGCCAGGCAGAGACCAGGGTTGGGGAGAGGTGAGAGAGATTTTGTTGAAGGACAGGGTTAGGCTGCAACAGGCTGCATGGCTGGCTGGTGAACCTGCTTAGCATTCCCACACCAAGGCTCCTGTGCAGACACAAGGGCTGCTCTACACAGCAAAGATTTTACATTTTATAGTAGCTTTAATATCCCACTGTCGTCTGCTGAGGGCAGACCTTGCACAAGGGTCACCCTTGGCAGGGAGAAGGATGCCTTTACCCAGCTCCTCTTACACTGCTTGGGAAGTCTTTGATGTTAAACTGGGAGAAGGGATCTTCCCTCCATAATGAAAGGATGGTAGCACAGCCACCTGTGAATAGCACTGTGGGTAATGTCTGAAGGTTCTTGTACTATCTCTGTTCTACCTTGTCCACAGGGGAGAAGTCTGCTGGAGGATGCCCCCCCCCTTCTGCTTTTCCCTACCAAGCAAGGACACTCTTGGGGTATCATCATCCTTTCCTGAAACAGCGAGCAGCACCCAGGGGGGACCAGAGCACAAGATGGACTGTTGGCTTGAGCCAGGCTGGCAATTCAGAACACCTCATGCTGCCGGGCATCTGCTGGAGGAGGCAGCCTGCCGAGCCGAGTGCTTCTCAGCTGCAATCCACTCTTACACCCGTCACAGCTAGTCTGTGCCTTTCCTGCTGACAAAGCAACCCTTGGGGCTCCTGTTGTCTTTTTCCAGCTTTCTCTAAGCTGCTGCCAGCCAGGAAAGCCCATCTCTGGCACAGCATGAAGGGCCAAGACAGCCAGCTCTCCTGCACCCTGCCCTTCACTTATCCTCCCCAGGCTGCCCCACACCACCTGTACCACAGTCACATGCCATACCCCTCATCCTGCTGCAGCATCCTCCAGTGTGCACCCCATACAGCCCTGCTAGGGTCTCACCTGCCCCAAAGAGAGGGAGAAGAGAAAGTGAGACGGGGAATGATGAGGGGATGTGGGCCAGGGTGATGTGGCCCCAGTGAGGCACTTCGGGCCTCAGAACTGGGGGCAAATAAACCGTGGAGGTGGGCAGGGAACAGGGCAAGTTGGAAAGAAGCCCAGCTGAGCAGCTGCAAGGGATGGGTGCAGGACCTGGGCCATGTGGGCTGCAAATCCTTTGCTGCCCAGGCAATAGCTTGTCCTCAGGAAGTCTGTTGCCCTCTCCCTTATTGCTTAAACTCCTTGTTCTTACACAAGGAGGAGAAAGGAGGAAGTTGCCAGCAGCCAACCTCAAGGCTCACTACAAGGTTCATAACTCATCCCTCAATCTCACTGAGGGACACTTTGCTCAGAGCCAGCAGGTGTTGCTAACTCTGCTGTGGACATCACAATACATGGCCATCCCTGGCTGGAGCAGGTATTTCAGAGTCAGGTTCCTGGACACCTATAAAAAGCCCTGAGACCAGGAGAAAATATCTCCAGAAGTCTCCTTAAATATTTCCTGGATTTCTTATCAGTGAGGTCAGCCTGAGCATTTTGATTTTGGACATCCAAGGTCTCGGGGTAGACAGCCTTCCTTTCTCCTCTTGGTCGTTTGCCTTCCTTTTTGTGTGGGACACCTTCCCATGCAGCCTCAGGCAGGGAAGACCCCATTTTGCAAAGAGGGACCTAAGGGCTCAGCTTTCTGCACACAATTTTCCACCTCTTGACTCCCCCAGAGGAATCCAGGAAGCCAACTGAGGAACAGCCTTCTGGGGTGTGCAAAACCAGGGCCAGAGCTATGAGAGGCACCTTGAGACATGAAACACGTCTACCTGCTCTCCTGGGAATGGCTGTTTTACGTGCAGTAATGCTAATGCTGCTAGGAAGCCTCATTAGTGCTCTGACTGACGGGTCAAGGGGTAGCATAATGCATCCTAGGCACATCCCATAGCCCCTCCAGCTGTCTCCTGTAATGAATACGTGATAGGACACTATGGTTGGTACAGCTGGTAATGAATAGAGGGTTAGTCGGGGCTAACCACTTACATCCACTGTTTGCATTGCCACCCTTTTCCACCTGCTGCTTTGTTCTGTGCGCTGACTGAAGCTCATTTAAGGGGGTGGCTGCTGGTGATACCTCTGCTGCCCGGTTCCAGTGCGAGGTGGCCCAGGCTGGGCTGCCAGGGGATAACCTCTGGCTCACAGGAGATAGTCCACTCAGATCCAGAGCAGGGAGAGGCACAGCATCGGAGGCTGGGGCAGGCAGGGCCAGAAAGGCAATCAGTGCCCGGAGAGGCCCTAGCGGTCTCAGCTACCTCCTGCTCCTGACACCCATTGATCCACCCTAAAATCTCTCCCTGGAAGGCCAGCGTATACGGCCAGCAGCAGACACCACTTCTGCAGTGCACCCTTCATGTCTGCCTGCCTCTGACATTTGCAGCAGCTAGATGGGGACAGAGGTGGCCCTGCAGATCCCTTAGGGGCTCAGGTAGTGGGGACTAACATCTACTCTGTCCCAATAACCCAGATACAGTCACATCCCCTCCCCCTGCCTTCCCATCCTTTGTCTGAGTGGCAAGAGGGAGGGAGGGCTGCAAACAGTGGCTCACCACAACCCAGCTTCCAACAAGGAAAGGCTATTTAACCCCCACCTAACACATGGATGGTCTGTCTGTGTCTCTCCTCCTGTGTGGCATAAGGCTCTCCCGCTCTGGCTAGAGGCAGCGATCCATGCATGTGTCTCACCCCAGCCCCTTCCATGCTCGTGGCTCCAGACCCACGCTCCCGCTCCCTGCAGACATGGAACAGGAAGGAGGGATGGGTTCAGAGCCTGAAGGCAGCTGTCAGGAGTGGGCCCTTGGTGAAAAATGCCAGGTCCTTAGGAAGGAAAGCAAGCAGCTGCTCCACTAGCACAGCCTGCCTGGGGCTTGCAGGCATTAGGATCTGCTCTTGATTCAGAACTGCAGAGGTGCTGGACTGAGCATCTCTCCACTGGAAAAATCCTTTTCCCCCCTCAGTTTCTCTGATGACCCCAGGGTATTTCTCCCAGCTGTACAAGGCAAAGGCTGAGCCACACCAGATGCACCGCCTGACCTCAGGATGCAGAATGGAGCCATTCTTCTTACCCGATCTTTTTGCCTGGCCTGAGGATCATCAGACATTTTGAGTGAGGTAAGGAAACTCATCCCAGCCCTTTGGGCAGCCACAGCCTTCCCGGCAGCAACCTTCCTTCCCCTCAGCGCTTTGCAGAGGACTTGGGCAGCAGCCCGGCACTGCCAGGGTCACAGTGAAATCTAGGGCAGCATGTGCCGAAGCCTCTCTGGAGATGCAGGACCTGGAGGTGAAGGGACTGGGCACATCCCCAGCCCAGCCGTCACAGGGTAGGATGCTCACCTCAGCCCTGTCTGTATCCTTGGTGCCACTCCCTGGCCATGCAGCCCTTACCCCATATCCTACAGTTGTATCACAAGGCGAAAGGGTGCTGAGCACCCCTAGATCAGGGTACCCATGCCACCACAGCTGCCTGTCCCCCCTGCCTGCCTGCCCGCGTGCCTGCCTGTGCCGAGCTCCCTGTCCAGCTGCCCGCCAGCTCCTGCGCAGATGCCCAAGGAGCAGCACAGGACATCCCTGCCGCCCCTGCAGCGACTGCCTGTCACTGGCAAGGGACAAGCCAGTCGCCGAGCAGCTTGTGGGCTTTCCCCAGCCCTGGACCAGCTGGGATTATCTCTTTCTTTCAGAGCAGCCCCTGGCGCCAGCTACTCCCCATCAGCACGGTAGCTAGCCCCGGTTGTTCTCCTTTATGCCGGACTGCTGGCACCAAAAGGAAAAGAAAGAGGAAAGACAAAGCCAAGACCGATTTCCCCTGCTGACCTTCAGGCTTATTCCTCCCCCGTGGCCAGAGCTGGGGTCATGGCAGAGGATGCCTGCACAAAAAAAACAGCGGTGTCCCTCCGGCATCGCCCAGCCCTGCCAAGCCCAGAGCATCCTACCTTTGAACATGAAGCTTCCTTTGTCTCCAAATCCTCTCCCAAGGGGGTGGGTCTCCCCCCACTTTTCTAGCCTGATGCTGATGCAGCACAGTGGGCTACGAGGCTCCGCTTTTACCTCTCTCTTTCTTCCCGGTGTCCTCTTCTCCCCCCCTCTCCTTCCCCTCCTTCTCCAGTGGCTATTTCAGTGGAGCGGGGATGCTGGTGCTGCTCCTGCTGCCATCGTCATGTGACCTGAATATTAAACATCGCCGCAAAATCTCCCCCCGCGCACCTCCCCCGGCTTCATCCCAGGCCCCCGGATCCATCCCAAGCCCCTGCCAGCCTCCCCACCCTGGGGGGGAGCATGGCTGCAGGGATGGAGGGGCTGCCACCGATGGCCCCCCCCCGTGTCCTGGAGGGGCCCGCCTTGCACACCCGCAACACAGAGGCCTTTTCTTGCCCCTTTCCCTTCCAGTTCCCCAGCGTTTTGGCATCTCTGTTTGATTAAGGAGGGGGATATTTAACCCTTCGCAGCTTTGCTTTGGCAGGACTGAGAAAGGACACTCTTTTCCCCTAGGTATTTATTGGGTTCAGGGGACTGCAAGACCTCCTCCTGCTTTCCTGGAGGGAGGGAATTGGGAGTGTTTTGGCTCATCAAAAGCAATTTGCCCTTCAGCTCCGACTGCGGAGGCGTGAGAAACCTTTTCTCCTCCGGCACCGTGATTCCTGGCTGCCGGCCGCACTGCAGAGGCAGAGTGAGCGCTGTCCCCTCTGTGTGTGTGTACACAAGTGTGTGCCTGCACGTGCGTGCGTGTGCATGCGTGTGGGGAGCAGGGAGAGGTGCCTGCTGTGGGCCATGCGGAGTATGCAGGTTGCATCCCCGTGTGCCCCGGCAGGCATATGTGCCTGGTGGTGCCCCCCTGCATGTGCCCAAGACTGGAGAGCCGTGTGGGTGCCCCTGGCTGCTGGCACCTTTGGAGGGGGCTGCCCCTTCCTTCCTCCTTCTCCTACATTTACGAGCCCTGGCCCTGTCAGGCACCGCCGTGCCCCCGCCATGCCATGCTGGAGCATGAACATCTGGGACTGCTCTGACCCTCTGCTTGGTGGGACGATGGGAACATCCTTTCAGGGCCATCCCCATGTGTCCCTCCACCATGTGGCAGCCCCCTGGGTGGGGGATGGTCTGTGGGATGCCTGGCAGAGTCAGCAAGGGTTTTGGATGCCTCTTTTTGCAGCACCCCGGGGCAAAAAGGAAACTGCACCCACTGTGGGTTATGGGAGCATTTAGAAATCGCTGTTGGCAGTTACAGTTACGCAGGTTAGGCTGAGCAGTCAACAGGCTGGCTGCGTCCAGACAGACGGACAGACAGATGGGCACCCCAGCACCCGCAACATCTCCTGACATGGTGCCCGCAGCCGCCCATTTCCCTGATGGGTGCCAGGGCCCCACTGCAAGGGCACACCTCCCACCTCCCTTTGCCCACCCACACTCCCGGTGAGGGCAAGGGGGAAATGGCTTCCCGGGGAGGAAGCCCCCATCCTCCCACACATCACCCCACCGCTCCTGAAGGGCCCTGCCCCATGCCAAGCCCCGTGGCACCACACAGGGACCCCTTATGCCTCCCTCCCTCCCCCCTGCCCAGCCCGTCCTGGCAGCAGAGACCCACCGGAACGTGGTGGGGAGCAGGGAACCCCCATCTTCGCCGCTGGGGCAGCCTCAGTCCCACCGGCACTGCCACGGCGCTGCAGTCCCTCAGTGGCTGGCGGCCGGGGGCGAGGGGGGACAGGGGTGACAGGCCCCGGGCCCCTCAGCCGCTCCCAGGGGGGCCCCCCGCCGCCCTCGCCCACCCGGCGCAGGGAGATTAAGAGGCAGCTCCGCTTCGTGGGGGCAGCGGGGGCTCTGAGGGGGCCAACCCGCTGCAGCGGGGGGGCCGGGATGCGGCTGGGGCCAGTGGTGCCACCGGGGGTGGGCAGGCGGCTGCGGCGAGGGGCAACGTCCTCCTCCATGGTGGGTGGCAGCGGGCTGGAAGCAGAGGTGTGAGGGTGGGGGGCAGGCGGTGCCGGGCTGGGCTGGGTGGTCCAGGCCTTCCCCACTGCCAGGGCCCACGGCGTCTCGGGGCACAGTGCTCCCCAGAGACGCTGTTCTCCCAGGCAGAGCCCCCACCAGTGGCCCTGGCAGGCTGGCCAGCCCACCCCTGGCTGGGACAATGGGGCACTTGTGGCCTGCCCAGCACGCTCCCACGCCTGGCGCCGCGGCTGCTCCTGCCCCCTGCCCTGGTCCCTTCCTGGCCTCTGCCACCGGCAGCCCCATGCCAGGGGCAGCCCCACGCCGTGGGCAGCCCCACACCACCGGCAGCCCTGTGGCGCGGCCCCCTGCCCTGCTCCCATGGTGGGAAGTGGAAGAGTGGTGCAGACCCACCAGATCAGGGCTGTGCTGCCTGCTCCTGAGGACAATGGGTGCGATTTAAAACAAAAATTTAAATCTCTGAATTTCTGAAATGTTTTCCCTTCCTCTCTTCTCTTTTCCCCCTCAAATGGCAGATTCCAGTTCAGTGATTTATGCCCAGCTGAGGAAGTTCAGTGTTTGCTTGTTGGGTGTTTGTCTAGGTTGATGCTTCTTTCCCTTATTCTGATTTTCTTTTGCTTCCTCATTTTTCTGATTGTTCCTTAATTTTGCCAGCTTTGGGGCATTTTCGGGGTCAAGGGGGCATGTATAACAGGGAATCAGCTTGCCGCTCTGCACCTTCCTCACTATAAAAGAGACTTTGAAGGGCAATGCAAGGAGGAAAGGGGAAATGTGGTTTTGTGGGGCAGCATGGTTTGGTGGGCAAACGGGAGCAAAAAGAAGGAAAGCCGGGCACCCACAACACCCACAGCATGGCAGGGGCAATGCTTGTCTACCTTCAGGCGGCCAGGACTGAGGGGTGAAGGGGGAACCACTGTCTCGTGACCCACAGCCAGCCACTGGGGTGGTGGGGGAAGGCAGGGCTCAGGGCAGTGTAACCACTCTGCTTCTTTAAAGGCAAAGAGACAGAGAAGGTGGAAAAGTCCAACCTGATGCTGTGTAGTATTTCCAGCACTAAGTATCTTCTCTGATGCTTTACGCAGCTTAATTTGGTATCTGTGACTATTTACTGCTCCCCTGAGGTCTCTCTGGCTGCACAGGTCCCGCAAGGGAGGAACAGTCTCAGTTTTCAGGCAGTGTTTGCCTTTGGCTTAATTATTCCCAGATAACCCTGTAGCACAGCCGGCACAGAAACCAGGCGGATGGAGACCTACCCTGCTGTAAAGGAAACCTCACTGCAGACTGGTCCTTGCTGCCCGCCTGGAGCTGGAGGGAGGCAGATCCCAGGGGGAAAAATAGGAAAATAAAGCACTGGCCACACAGTTTGTCCAATGCTTTTATTCCACTGGGTGTGTGTGTGGGGGGGTGGTGGCTTTGACACTGTTGGCAATAAAGTCCTGCATACCCGTGGAAAATACCTGGCTTAATACTGATTGTGTCATGAGTAAACAGTGCGAAACATAAGTCAGAGATGAATAGCTAGTTTCTCCTCTAGTCCAGTCCTGACCTGCTTGTCATCTTTTTGCTTGGTTTCTGTGGTGGCGAGTCATGGGCAGAGCGGAGGTGAAAACAGGCCAGACAGTGTGCAGAGGAGGACAGGGAGAGGGTACCCCCACGGGGAGCCCCATCGCACCACGGGTGCCAGCTGGCCGAGAGCGGCTGTGGCAGATCCAGCCTTTCATTTTCACCAGACTGGTGGTTTTCTCATCTCTTTTGACTTGGCAAGTGAAAGTAGGTTTGAAGGAGGTGCAACGGCAGAGCAGCCTCTGCTGGTGCAGGCCACAGGGACCAGACTCCCCTTCCCACAGGGATGGTTTAACCTGTCCCTGGCGGCTCCAAGCCCCTCAGCTCCAGTACAGAGTTTTTTATTGCTACCCCATGGGTCAGATGGGGTCCATTCACAGCGCAGTCCCAGCTATGAGGGAGTCAAGTGAGGAAGTAGGTTTCCAGGCTGGTGCTTGGACATCTGGCTGTGTTGCACCAGAGGGCAGGAGATGTAAGCCAAGCAGCTGAGGGTGGCACGTCAGACTGTGCAGCCCAGCCCAGCATTTCCCTTTCACAGCCCCAAGTCACGAAGCAAAAATATGTGGGATTTACCTGTTTCAGACTGCACCTGCGCTTTGTGCCTTTGCTTGCCAGGGCGAGCGTAACTTTGGGCACAGGAATAATCCCACTCACTGCATTCCCCTGCTGAACAAGACACGCCTGTTTGGGTACTTGCATCATGATCTCTGTTTTTGGTTGAATGGACGGACTCTTAACTTGTCCTTTGACAGCCAAAAAACTCCTGCCAGTGTGCCTGATTTTGATGTAGAAGGTAATGGTGATACAATTGCAATCTGGTATATGAAATGTCCGAGAAAGACCCAGGAAATTTGCAGGATGTCCTGACCCATTCCTTTCTCAGCCAAACCCCTTAGAGCTAAAAATTAACTTTCATCCCCAGAGAACTACCAATGGAGCATCACTCACTCAAACAACCCAGTGCACTCCTTTCTTTAGGAATGGAGGAGAAAACTTCCCATGACATGTTTACAGGAGAGGCTGAGTGACATAAGCCCATCTAGGATCTGTGGCAGATTTGGACAGATGGCCTGAGGAACTCCTGCTGCTCAAAAGAAGCTGCTGGGCACTATGGCACAGAGCTGGCACCCTGGGAGCACACTGAGGATGTGTTGTCATTTTTTTGCTTCTACCTTCTACCAAGATGCCATCTACCCTGATACTGGTAGGCTCAGCTGATGGCATGGGTTGTGCAGACACATGCACATGGGGCGATGACACCAGCTGACATCCCATAGGACATGCAGGGGCATGTCCAGAGCACTCACAGGTAGCACCACTGCACCTACTGCATCCAAAGGGTGTGTGTTGGGGTGAATGGAGAGGTGAAGAGAGGCTCTTGACACAATCTCCTGCCACAGAGTTCAGAGGTTCAGATCTCTCCCAAACCTCCCTGTACACACTGGCCATTGCACAGGGCTGGCAAGGAGAGAGAAGATGTGAACGTCCCTCTTAGCCCCAGCATCACGCCTTCACACAGTGCTTTGGTAGCTGATCAGCCCCAGGGCACTGCAGAAAGTGCAGATAGTCTATAAATATGGGATTTTGTCCCAGACCCACATTATATACAGCTTGGGTCCAGAAAGCAATGAGCCCATTTTGCTGACAGGCTCAGTGTCCCTTCTCAGAGACATGCAGGGCCGAGGGATGCTTCACAGCTTTCGCTGGGATGACATTTAAGGGAGAGCCCATCCATGCCATAGGACTCCGGAGTGCAGGGGACTGAACAAGTGCAAGCTACCTACCAGACTATCCCATCTCACTCCACGACAGAGGAGCAGAAGATCAGGCAGATCAGGAGAGGCTTATGCGGTAAGTCTGGCAGCACCCCTTCATGGAGAGCAGCAGACTATTCTCAGCTTGACACATGACTTAGACAAACCTCTTTAGTAAAGATCTTTAATTTGAATGTAGTGCATCTGGAATGGATGGAAGGGTGGATGGATGTTTTCCACCTCCCAAACAGACACAGAGGAGTGGTGTGCCTTTAGCAGGGATAAAGACATTCAGCCTCTAGGGCTCGCTGAGCCCTTGGCCCCTCTGCACAGAGCTTCAGCAAGCTTACCATCCCAGCACCAAGGCTGGGTGCTATGAAGAGCTCAGCTGAAACAACAGCCTGGGTGAAATACCACTTATTTCCCCAAAAATACCTCCTGGACTTAAACAGATTGGGTCAGATTTAACCCAGTGAACCTGGTACTCCTGCAGAGACCTTTCCTACTGAAGGTCACATCAACATGCCAGGCAGGTCAAACTCAAGTGGTCAATAAGGGGCCTTTCATTTGAGTGATTCACCAGTCTCGGCCATGGGGAGGAGCAGAAGTCCTTGGCTGGGTGAAGGGCTGTGAACATGGGAAGCCCCAAGTCTACAATGCCACACAGACCTTGCCTAAGAAGCAAAGGGGCAGAAAGGTGAGTGATGAGTATGAGACCCAGATCAGCAAAGATAGAAACGGTGATCAGCCTCACTTGCACAGAGCAGGACTGTCACCCCTACCGAGGCTTGTGGACTGCTGCCCACCCAGGAGAGGCTATTCTGGACTTGAAGAGCAGTGTGTCAAACCTCAGGAACCCCGAAGGCCAGGTTGTCACGAATCATCAGTGTCTTCCTAAGGTCTCGTTCCATGATTGGCCTCTGCGTTCGCCACTTGTGAGCTTCCTGGAGTCCTGGCTCGAAGTAGTAAATACAAGCTCCAAAGCCCACCAGGATGAGAATGGAAATCATCAGATACACTGGCACAAACCAATCCAAGAAGTGGGGCATGGCTGCCAGAGAAAAGGGGAGAAAGGTCATGCACCTGAAAAACACCTCCACCAAGATTCATCATGAGACATCTGCCTCATCAGCAGTGCCCAGCCTCCCTGCGCCCCTCCTCACAGCCCTGCTGCACCCCGGTTTGTGCTTGGTTGCACAGCAAGACACTTCAGCCTTCAGGAGAGAGCAATCCCTTTGGCTCATTGCTGGGACCCCCTCACTGAGCAGCAGTCCCACTCCCTCCCTGCAGAAGAGGGTAAGCCCGCATGCCCCTGGCCCTGCTGCCAGCAATTGAAGATAGGCAGTAGGTAAATACAGCTGCTTCTCATCTCCCGCTTGGGGGAAAGTCTGCTGCCCCTTCCCCTGATGCTCCACGACCTCTTGAATTCCGAGTCTGAGCTGGGCTAGCTCAGGGCTGAGCCCTCCCTTGCTGCCCTCCTATTTAGTGTCCTGCTTTTGAGGGGCTCAGGGACCTTGCGGTGCTTGGTTCGGCACTTGTCTCTGAGCAGAGCCCAGATCCCCCTGCATCAGCTGCTGGGCAGTGGGAGCCACTTACCAGGAGCAGCTGATCCGCCTTGCCAGGAGCCCCTTGCCACCCAGGCGTGAGGTGCCGAGTCCGGAGCAGTGCTGCCCTGGGGAACACAGAAAAATGCGCTGCACAATTGCTGTCATCCCAGCACTAAAAATGAGCGAGGAGGAAGGAGAAAACAACTCACTGCCCAGCTGTCAGGGCTGAAGCTTTCTGGAGAGGTGAGCAGACAGGGTTCCAGCCCCACAACCTACTGGTGCCCTGGCCTACTCCCTCCCCACCATTATGGTCTTGCTGATGCCATGGGCATACACCCTGACTCAGGGATATTTAAAAGCTGTAACGGCTCCATGTTTATGCCCATCCCTTTCCCTTATTCTCATCCTTTGGGAGGGAGGGAGTAACACACGTTGCAACCCATAGTGGTGCCCAACTTGTCTGACTTCCAGCTGCCTGCTTTTAGCAAAACACTCACCAGGGTATGGGTCATGCAGGGGCAGAAAAGGGGACCGAGAAGCATCTGCCCTCAAAAAAAGCATAGCTATGGCCTTTCCCATGCACCAGGGCTGCTGGGTTTTGGATGGTGTGTCCCTTGTCACAGGCTTCTGTGGATTAAACCAGGGACCCTCAGGCTTGGGAAAGCACAACAGTGCTGGGCTCAGGCGCAAAGAGCAATCCTGAGGGGAGGCTTTGCAAAACCCTCTCCCCTAGATGGGGGTGATGCCCCTTGATTTCAGCAGGGATGGAGTTAGGGCACAGCTGTGTTGAGCTCCTGCTTTTCTAGACACCTGAAAGCTGCCACTTGCGACCACCCCCAAGTCACCCCTCTGCCCGTAATCACATCCCCCGCCTCCATTGTGTGGGATGGTTAAGGGGAGGCTAGGGAGAGCTGTGAGCATCTCCGTCCTCTTCCCTGCTCCTGGCCCATAAACCTGCTGCCCTCTCCCCCACGGGAGGCCAGGGGGTTTGATTTTTTTTTTTTTTCAATACCACAGCAATCAGTTGATTCCAATGTGCCCAGCAGCATTATCTGCTGGGCACCACTTGCAGCAGAGCCTGTCCCTGCCTGCTCACCCCAAGACCAGCAGCAAGAAGCATGAGGTTCATCTGTACCCTCTGAATAACACCTTTTTTCTCACAGGGTTAGATATGAAATGAACTGTGATTCTTGTTAACATAAGCAAGAAACTGCCAATCTTCTCCCACTTATTGGCACAGGTGTTGATAGTTATCCATTCTCCTTGCATGACAGTGGAGACCGCAGTGGATTTTGCCTCCTACTATGTTTTTTAGCTTTCAGCAGTCCTTGGTTTTGCTACCCACAGAGCTGCCCCTACCACTGCCAAGTCCTGGAGGACTTCTCTTTTTCTGTCTCCCTCTCAATGATTCATACCTCCCTTTTGCCAGGCCCCCATTCCACCTTATCAAGAGCAACAGGACCGGGCAGCTTAGCCTTGGCCACCATTTGGCCAGGAGCAAAGGGGTAGTCTGGGCGCTGCTCCTGCCTCTTCATGGCTGCCTCTGCCTTCCTCAGGCAAGTAACTTAGGAGGAAAACCCCTGCCCCTGCCCACAATAACGTTGCAGACGTGTTGTGGGGAGCAGGGATCCTGCTGTGGGGTTTCACTTGCTCAACTCATCCTGAAAGACGGTGGAAGGAATTAGGCACGACCCCCACTCCCTGACAGAAGGAGGCCTCTCAGTGCAGCCTTCCTATGGGCTCTGCAAAAGTAGGTCCTGCACACCCCCTGCACACCTCAGCTGCTGCCACAGCCAGGCTGGGGGCCAAAGCTGCTGCAGACCTTCTCCAGAGGGTGCCTCAGCAACCGATACCAGTCCTGGCTGTCAACAACAATGGGCAGGGTTAGGGAGCCTGGGAAGGTGACTCCAGTTCAGACCCCCCAGGGTGGCAGGAGGAAAGCCAACAACCTTGTTTCCTTCCCTGATCATGTGCTTTCCAAACCTAGCAGTGCTATCCAAAAAGTACTGCAATAAAAAGCAGCTCTACAGTCTTCCCAGTTTATCCTTCCTGTATGACTAGCAGAGCCAGCATTTTCGAGCCCCTCGCCAGCAGCCTATTCTTTGGTCTACTTGCTATGCGGCCCTCACCTTGTGCCATGTGCCCCCCTGTGCTCGCCAGTCCCTGACCTGGCAATGAAGGTTCTTTGCCATGGCCAAGCCAAGCACTGGGTGAAGTGTCAGAGCTCCTGCCGTCCCCGCCCCCAGCCTCTGCAGGGCCAGCCCAGCAAAGCACTTGCTCTGTCAGGTGGGTGATCAGATTTTGGCTGCAGATGCTGAAAAGAAGGAGTTTCATTTAAAGATGTCAGCTTTCCGGAGCAGTTCTGCAGATATTAAATGTGCCTTAACCCTTGCTGGACCAGTTGATCTCAGAACCTCATTTACAGACATGAAAGAGTCCTTGGTCTTCCAGCTGAGATAGCATCTCATAGAGGTAAGCTAACAGACCTTTTGTAAACCTATGCTACATGTGTCACTCCAGCTGCTCTCCTTCAGTGTGTGTCCGTCCCCTGGATCCCCTGTGCCACCTCCTTCTGCCCCCCAGGATGCTGTGGGTACACTTACGATGGGCACCCTGGGGGCCACACTGCAAGTGAAAAGGCAGAAACTGCTTGGGGGAGGCCAGGAGCTGGGAGACAGGGTTTGCAGCAGACACGGACACGCAGCGGTGACCAGGCAGGGGTGAGTGAGGCAGGAGTGGTGCCCATGCAGAGTGCCAGAACACAGGTGACTTTGGGCACAAAACCCTCTCCTGTGCATGGTCAGGAGCACAAACCAGGTTGCGGCATTACCAGCCACGGGCTCACCCCGACCACAGAAGATGCCCCCAGACTGGGCACCTTGGAGAGCTCGCAGCTTGGGGCAAGGAGCTGCCAATGGCTGGGGACCCAAACATGACCGCGGTCCCATGCACTGCATCCCCGACAAACACCCGCTACCTGCCCTGCAATGTGCCACCTACCTCCTTCCACGGGCGCAGGGCGATGAGATGAGGCTGCTCCCTCCGGCATCTGCCGGGCCCCAGCCGGGATGCGTCAGGCTCCGTTCCCAGCCAGGTAGTGCCAGGGAGAAGGGACCCCGCTCCGGGAGAGCAGGGCGACAGCGAGAGGCGACGACGCGGGGCGGGCGGGCGGGATGGCGGGAGCAGCCGCGGCTCTCGGGAGCGTGCGGGGGACAGGCAGCCAGCAGCGCCGCCTCATTTCCCACTGGGGCTCCTGAGGGATTCCCCCATCGCCTCCCCGGCAGCGTCAGCCCCCTCCAGCCTCCCCAGGGCACCTCACCGCCGGCCTCCCCCCCCCGAGGGAGGGACCGTCTGCAGCCAATTGCATCCCCACGCAGGGGTGGGGGTGGCATTTTGGCAGCGGTCGTTATGGCAACGGGCCTCCCGAGCTCACCCGCACATGGTACCCGGGCGAGAGCCACGAGAGAGGGATGCTCTTCCTCCTCCCGCATTGTCTGCAAGCCAAGCTACAGCACTGGAGGACCTGCTCTCTGCCGAGCAGAGAAGGAAGGATGGGGGTGGGGGGGAGGGGAAATGCTGGGGGAGACGTGTGTCAGCTCGGGCTGATGAAGAGTTACAGGATTTTAAGGCTCCACAGATTTATCAGTGTGCCTGTCCCTAGCTCTGGGGACTGGTGGCTTGTCAACACCGGGATGGAGGCAGGGAGAGGGAGGGGTGGATGGAGGAGGGAGATTGGTACTCCCTTTAGAGGTTTTATGCAAAAATAAAATAATCAACACTTTGATCAAAAGTACCTTACAGCAGAAAACAGAAAAACATTGCTGTCTGAAGAAGTATTTTTGCCTTCAGTGAAGTAACTTTTTTCCTGAATCCATACCTGCCTGTGTCATTGCTACTGCTGACAGAAAAGGTTTTCTTAAAACATTTTCAGCTTTTCAGCAGCACAGAAATAGGAACAATCAAACTGTTTTGGTTTTTTCGGTTGGGTTTGTTTTGGGGGTTTTTTTTTGGTACACAGGAAAAATTTCACTGTGACCTAAAAGTCATTTAACACAAAAATGTTTTAAAACAATATCAATCAAGCAAATGGCTCCAGCCCTGAGAGCTGCCTGCCCTCCTGCCTGTGCTCTCCAGCCCTGCCTGCTTAGTCTCTGACACCTACAGCCCTGCAGGTGCACTGTGGGGGGTGGTTGTAAAGGCTTGCAGGGCTAATAATATCCACCAAACTGTCTGAGCCCCAGATTTGTGCCCGCTACATGCCTATGACCCAGGAGCCACAAGGTGTGAGGTTTGGCTTCCCAGTAAATTTCGTTACAGGCACTAATGGATTTGTCCCCTCCCCAGGCCAACCTGTGGACAGTGACAGACCCATGTGCACTTCTGGCTCAAACGGTAATGCACTTAAGAGGTCTGTCATCTGGTCTGTGCTGGGGTTTCATCCATCAGTGCAGAGACAGGGCTGTGCTGGGAGCTGTGGGAGCTGGCTGGCACGCACTCTGATTTCCTCCTCATCCTCCTTTTCTCCTCCTGAGCCCTACTTTTGCTTGATGTAACTTTGTAATATCTTAGAAGCATTGAGTATAGGCTTGCGATCCCCCTGTACCTATCAGGCTATCCACACAGAGATCCATCAGGATTAGCTAGCTGCTTCTTGCTTTGCTCCAGCAAGGTGGGTACTCCAGATGATTGCCATATGCCTCCAGAGAGGAGCCTGCAATCATGCCTTAACTTTAACCTCACTGAAGTTCAGCTATGGTACCCACCTTGACCATCAGTGCAGTAACTGCTTCACTAATCCCACTGCAGAGGGAGGAAAACACAAGCCTCACTGTTTTGACCGCAGTGGGAGAGAAACACGCGGTTTGGACAAATCAAAAGCCAAACAGATTTTTTAAAAAAACAACGCTGAAAGGATATTGTTTATTGTGTTCCCAGAGCAAACCCTAAGGGCAGGCAAAGACACACTACATGTGAGAGGGCAGAAGGGAAACCACTTTCCAGGTATGCAAAGAAAATGGGAGGGAGATCAGTGGTGGCTGGCACAAGGCAGGAGACTATTCATTTCTCCAGGAGACTGGTCAGTGCCAGAGTCACATGCCACCCTGGGCCAGGTGCCCTTGAGGACATTGTGCCGAAACATGTAAGATCCACCCCCAACCACAGCAAACCATCCCAGCTATCTGTCAAAGATCACCCTGGGGCAGGGGGATGACACCAGAGCCAGTGCGTGAGTCCATCGGGCTGCAACTTCTCCCTGGGTTTAAGCTCAGGCTTAATTCTAGCATGCTGCTCATGCAGCCAAAACTCCAGAACAGCAATAGTTTTGTCTCACGGGGTCATTTTTTCCTCTGGCTCACTTCCCTGCCATGCAAGTACTGGGAGAGCACGGCAAGGAGCAGGGATCATCTCCTTCTGCAGCCACCACCACACCAGTGGGCTTGTGCAAGTCATGACGTGGCAGTCTTGCTTGCTTCAAGCAGATTCCCCCCCAGCTGAGTTTGAAGCAGCTATGGAGGCAGCAGGAAATGAGTACTGGGTTTGTGCTGCCAGAGCTGGGACATGCTTGCAGACCCCCTGCCTCCAATGCCACAGCTGCTGGCTGCCTGTGATAGGGCTCTCAGGTGCCGTCACATCCTTTGGTTTCCAACAAGAGCTGCGGCGTCGAGATGGCTCCAGGCATCGATGTGCCATGTACAGCTCGAACCACATGGAAATGTTTCAGCTGCAGTTCAGCTTTCACTACGAATAAGGCTGCCATGTGCCATTCAGCATCTTCCAGGCATAAGCATGTGCATATCATTCTGCCTGGTGCCTGCGGGTCTTCCAGTCCCTTTCACTTGGCTTGGAGGAAGTCCCTGGGTGGCTGTACACACACAAGCCCCTTGAAGCTGTCATTCCAGGATGTCTGCCCACCACCAAGCCTCTAACTCCCTCCATACCTCTGAGCAGCCACAAATTCATCTGCATGATGAAAGTGAGCATGGGGTCAGGTTTGATGTGAGTGGCCCACCCAGCCAGAGCAGAAATCATGAAACCCTTCTCAGACAAAAGCCCTGGCTGGAGAAAGGGGAGATGGTTGAGCAACCTCAGGCACATGCTTCCTGCTTGTAGCATGCCAATAAATCACAGCATGAACAATGGACTGAGCTCAGCTCGATCCCAAGCCTGATAAAGTGTTATTACAGTTTCTCCTAACATGTTTCCTCACTGTTCTTTAGTGTCCTTTAGGCTTTTATCAGCATCTTCTGAGTTGATCAGACACAAGTCTCTGTCTGTCTTTAAGGCAACACCAATCCCTCAAATACTACTCTCCCAAGGTAGGTGGAGGCATGGGAGAAGATGGACTTTGTTGAACTAGCCTCCCCCAAGGTCTGCAGCAGAGGACAAAACTCCAGCAAAAGTCACAGATATACTTCCCTGTTCAGCTGCTGGAGGTGAGGGAGTTGCTGCAGGATGCAGAAGGCACTCTGGATGCATGGCAGGGCATCAGTCAGATACTCTGGTGGGAAAGCAGAGTAACCTGCCTTCTGGGTGCTGCTGCAGCTTCAAATAAGGAAACTCGTTTAAGCAGCTTTGTTGACTTGATCAAAAAGCTAGGGAAATGTGCATGATGAGGTAAAATAAAGAGCAGAACTGAAAAAGCTGACTTTGGGTCCAGCAATAGCTGGAGAGAGCCTTTGCCAAAGGAAGCTGAAGTTGCCAGCAACATATGTGGAAATGTCATTAGTTTCTCTAATAATTTGCACTTGCTGCAAATGATATAACTCTTGTCTATTAGTGAGAGAACAAGTGCAATCAAATACACATGCGCTTATATTCTGCACACTTCCCAGGCAGGGCTGCGAGAGGTCAGCCCGGAGCCAGTGGTGCATGGCCAGGTGACATCTCACAAAACTTGTGCTGAATGAGGCTGGGATGAAGCCACCATTGCCAGAAGGTCTGTGGGTGGGCGCTGAGACAACTGGGGCCATGCTGGGGTCAGTGTGTATGAAAAGGCCATCTCCAAAGCCTGTGCCCTTCGCTCCTGTGGCTGCTCGGGGAGAACAAAGAGAGAAAACAGACAAAATATCTCAAGATTCAGTCACCAACCTGCTGAATGAAGCATACAGCAAATTGGCCAAGGATACACGAGGGCAAGGTGTGCTGTATAACATTTTTTGTAGCAGCCAGTGCTGTCCTGCTGCAGGAGTGACTGCACCATTCCCAGGGAGCACTGGTGATGGCCAGGCCAAGTCTCACTGATGCTAACTGCCTTCATTGGCATCACCAGAGCATCTTCACATCAGCTACATTACGCTTCTTATTTTAGGAATAGTTTGTGCTACCAGACCAATGTACAATGGGCCACAGAGTAAAATCAGGAGCTCCCCCCTTCTGTGTCACGCCCTGCTCTCACCCCTTCTGCCTGCGCTGGGGGCCAGTGCACTGACACCCCTGTTTCAGCTCTCCTGCATCACTTGGAAGCGGAGATCAACTCCTTATTCCCACTTTGCAAACTGGAAACAGGGTGGAGAGAGGTGAAACAGCCTGGCACAGTCATGCAGTGGTATGTAAAATACATCGCAGCCTCCAACACCATCCGTGTCTCATCCCTTTCCTCTCCTCTCCTTGCTGAGCTACAGATCTAGACACGCGCTGCAGGACATTGCCAGTCTGAGTCTCCACCTCTTTATGCCATCCTTTACCGTGGAAAGCAGTTTTTAAATGCTACCCTTTGACATTAGATCTGCTTTACACCCCTTGGCCCATGTGTAAATAGCCAACAAGGGTGCAGGACGTTGACTCCTGTTCTCCCCCCGCCTAGGTTGCCCACAGAACTGAGCTTGCTCTGCAGGCTTTGCATCCCCACATGGAGCACCCCTGCCTGCATTTCAAAGAGGAAGGAAAGCAAAGTGAATCTGCCTGGCACACCTTGCTGTGCCAGCCGTCGGGCAATGGCTTTGCATGCCAGGAGGAAACTGGCTCTGCCAGAGCCTGGATTTTCAGGCAGGGACTGCCAGTACTACCACCGCCCCTCTCTGAGTCACACTCAGGTGGGCCATGCACCCACGGGTGCCTTGTTAGTAAGGTGCTAAGGGGCAGGTGTCCCCCTGGCAAAAGAGTGCAGTGAAGGTGGGGCACACAGAGGAGGGAGCACGGCGAATGTCTGTGTCCCCACAGGAAGGTGGGGGTCAGCCCTGCAGAGGGAAGTCTGCCAAGGGATGGGCGAGAAACTTGCTGGGGACAAGGGAAAATAACTGTGGGATCAGTGGTAGCTCATTTGGACCCGTTGAACCTCAACAGACACCAGTGTTGTGAGAAGGAGGAAGCCTGCAGTGACAGGGGACAGTGAGCATGTCCCCTGCCAGACATTGAAGCCACATAGGTCCTTCTGTAGGGCCAGAGAGAAGGCAACAGGGAGTAGTAGAGGGCAGAAAGAGAACAAACACTTTTTAGGTGGGTGTCAGAGCTTTTAGCATATTTCCACACCCTCAGCAGCCCAAAGGAAGCATTGTCCCAGTTGCTCTCTACATCCCTCCGACTTGGGAGCTGGCTTGCTATTTATTGCATCTGCCTGCCTCCCAATCTTTAGGACACATCTGCCCTGGATTCATCCTCCCTTCCCCCCGCTGAACTCAACAACAACCAGAAATATCCTGTAATCTCTTCTGCTTCACCTGTAATTTGTCTCATGCTGGCAATGAACAGAACCGTCTGCCTTTGTCAAGATCAAAAAAGCCACGGCAGCCATGTGATGTCAGTTTACATTAACCCCCTCCCCCCCCTTCCTTCTCTGGCTTGCTGCAAAGGGGGAGATGAGTTTTCATCCTTTGGCGGCCTTCTTCCTCCCCTTGGCACCTCTCCTGCCATTTGGGGGTGCCCCGGTTGAAGGGGCAGGGAGAGCCAGCCCCAGCAGGCAGCTGAGGGGGTCCTGGATCCCCCTCCCCACCGAGCTGGAGCTGAACCTGGGGATAAGGAGACACAGCAAAGGAGACCACAGGCCACAAGGGCTTTACATCACTGCACAACCTCCTGCTCTGACCTTGGAGTGAGAAAAGCTCGGCCTAGCTCCGTAACCGCAGCGCTTCTGCAGGGGCACCCTCCTGCCTGTGCCATGGGCAGGGAGCGCTGGGCTGGGCAGATGCCACCAGCCACAGGCCACCAGCCAGGGGGCGAGGGGCAAGGTCCCCAGGAGGGTGGCATGGAGGTTGTGGCTGTCGGAGCTGCCAGAAGGCCTGGCACAGAGCAGTTCAGTGTGCAGAGCTGGGCACTGCTGCTGTGCGCTGTTAGAATTCCCTTCCCTAGCTATTACATCAAAGCATACCACGTTGTTAACGTACGTTAGTTCACGTTATACACCGCAATGCAAGGAGGCCGTGGAATTTTACTGGAGCCTTTGGTACCGTTAAGGCTTGAGCAAACGAGCGAGCATCAGCCCAGGGACCAGGGGCAGAGCCCAGCGCTGAAAACAAGGGCTGTGCCCTCAGCAGCCCAGGGCTGGGCAGCAGGGGAGGCCGGCGCCCACCTCCGCGTCTCCCTCACCCCCGCGAGCAGCGCCCGGTGCCGCCGGTGGGTGCCGTGGGCACGACCGGCCCCCGCGTGCCGCACGAGCCCGCTCGCTCTGCAGCGCCGCGGCCATCGGCTACCGGTAGCGCGGGCGCCCGCCCTCAGCCAGCGCGCGGGGCGCTACCCCTCCCCCCTGCCCCGGGGCCGCCGGGCCTCCGCCCGCCCCTCACACAAAGCCCCGCCCCACGCACAGGCGCGCCGGAAGCCCCGCCCCCGACGCCTCACGTGAGCACGGGGCGGGGCGGCGGTTTGAATCCCGGCGGGCGGTGTTGCCTCCCGACACCCGCCAGGATGTCGGTGGTGCAGCCCTTCGACAAGCTCCCGATTCCTAACTCCGCCGCCTGCCTGGTAGGTCCGCCGCCGCGCCCCCGCCGCCGCTTCTGCCGCCCGGGTCCCGGCCCTGCGGCCGCGCCCGCCTGTCCCGCACCCTCCGCCGCCGCGGGCCGAGCCCCAGCGGCAACGGCCGTAACTGCCGCCGCCCCGCGCCGGGGGATAGGCCGCCTGGCCGCAATCTGCAAACGTAGGCGCGGGGCCGGCCCCCGGCCCTGGCCGCTTCCCCCGGCCGGTCCCGGGCCGCGGGGCTGCCCCTCTGACCGCGCTTTTCCCTCCTGTCGGCGCAGCTGGTGGGGTCGGACGAGGGCCTGCAGCAGAGGCTGGCGGAGGCGCTCCTCCTGGAGAAGAAGAGCTTCAAGATCAGTATGTGAGTGGCGGGACGGGGGTGCGCGGCTGCGGGCCCGCCCGGCGCGGGAGACGGAGCCGAAGCAGCGGCTGCCCCGCTAACTCACGCGGAGTTTCTGCCCCGGCAGCCCGCGCGCCGGGATCGCGGGAGGCGCCGCGGGAGCGGGAGCGGGACGGCGCGCTCCTCCGGGAGCGGGGCTGGCTGCGGGCGGCGCTGCCGCACGGGCCGCGGGGGCAGAGCGCTCGGGGCGGGGCGGGCAGCTTGGGCACGGTGGGGGACGGGGCTGGGGACGGTTCTCACGCGCGTCGTGTTGGCTGTGCTCGTGCCCTTGCCCTGTGGGTGTCGCACAGGTGTCTGGTCACTCAATTGCAAGAGCACGGGAGGAGCACGGATGATTTTGTTCCCGCTGGACAGGTGTATAGGAATTAAACATCCTAATTTAACATAAATGGGACAAGTACAATGCTTGCAACTACTTGAAATCAAACAAGTTTTCCCGGAAATGTCCATTGCTGTTCGTGCTTTTCGCAGCCCTTTTCTGGTTTATGTTCATGCATGTGCTTTTCCTCCTCAAGCTTTTAAGATGCGTTTTAAATCTTAACTTTAGCTGCATAACAAGTTCTACCTTAAAAGCTTGGTTAACTAACTTTTTACAACATAATGTCCTTGACAGCTCTCTTGCCAAAACCAAATGACCAAATGAGTTTATTCAACTCTTCAGAAGAGTTTGTGTTGGTTTTTTTTTTAGTTGGGGATTTTTTTTCAGAAGGTATTTTGCTACTGCAGTCCAAGGCTATGCAGTAAAGGCAAACCTGAAATAATGTTCTACTAGTCAGTTAGAGTGATTGTACTGCTCTGGTTATGGCATCTTGGATGTTTGTGCCAACTAATAGTAAATTAAGTATCCAGCTTTCTTTGTGAATCCTGCAGCTTCTGCTGAGCTGTGGAATGCCGTAACTAGTTGGCTACTGGCAGTACAGCTGGGTAACTACCTAAAGGCACAGAAACTTATGCTTGTGCTACAGAGCAAGACAAGTCCCTGCGCTAGTATCACTAGGAAAGCAGAAGTCTGTAACAGGGTGGGTTTTTCCCCCCACTGTGGTGTTTTGGGATTTTACACATTGCAAAGAAATATGGTATCTTGTCTGGCAAATCTATCTGTGAGATACAGTTGTTGAGAGAAGAATTGCAAGGCTGGCATTTTTGTGTTTCTTCCTACGAGGAAAGAAAAGCCTTCTGCAGTGCACATCTGGAGGCTGCTGCCATCATCTAGTGATATTGGTTTAAATATAGTAACATTCCAAATTGTGGAGGTTTGGGGGGGGGTTGAGGGTTTTTTTTGGGTTTCGGTGTTTTTTCCCCCCAGACAATGAGATCTGATGCTTTCCTTTCACCACAGCTTCTCTCTAAATTTCACCTTAAATTTATAGGCTTGTTTGTGTGGCAGTGTGTCTTTCAAGCGTGCTTTGCTCATATCTTGTTCTAGTTTCAGAATGTTTTTGTTAAATCATACCTCCCTTATTTATAGGAAACAAAGCACCTTTATTTGGAGACTGGCAGACAAAACAGCAAACCGCATATAATTAATAGAAAGGAATGTGTACCATGGTCTGTGGCTGCTGGGGAAAACTGTTAAGTCCTTAAGATTTAATTGCTAGAAGTAATATTCCACAAGGAGTTTCTTTCATGGTTTCCAGAGAGGAAGTGGATTGTGAGAGATGCTGAAATTCTGGAGTTTTTGTTTGTTCAATCTATCTTTCAGGTGATCTTCCAAAAATAGGGTGCTGATAATACTCTTCCCTGTGGAAGGCCCAGATATGTGCTACTCAAAGTTCCCCCCCACCCCCTCCCCGTAGTGGGAAGAGACACAAAAAATGCCCATGCTGCAATTTTTCCTCCAACAGCTGTATCGGCAGTGGTGGTATTGTGTAGAAGGACACCTAAACTACCTGGTAACTCCAGACACAGTGAAAGGGATAAAAATAGTGTAATAGTGTAACAGACACTCTTTCTGAGTTATAACTTCATCTATAAAGCTATACTAGTGATAAATTTCTCGTTTAAGGTTTTGCAAATACAACACATCTTTCTGGAACATGGATGCCTGAGCAGGTACCCTCTCCTGTGTGATCGTATGAGCAGTATCTCTGGAATGTGACAGGAAAGCACTGATGCATTTTAACTGAAACTTGGCAGCCTAATATACAGTAAAGCATTGTGGTTCACTTTGTTAGAAAGGACTCTTCTTAACAATTAATAGAATTACTGTCAAACATCTCTGTGGAGAAAAGGTTTCTGTGAGTCTTGTGCTCTAACAAGCTTTCCTTTATAAACAACCTTGACTGGCAAGTATCATTGTGGCTGTCAGCAGCTATGAGTATGCCTAAGATATGAGAATACTACTTAAAGAATCACAGTGTCTCTTTAGTGCCTACGTATTTAGTAACTAGTGGGCTTCCTAATAGCTTGCTACATGGTGAACTGCAATAGTTATGTGGTTATGGTTAAGTGGATACTGCCTTGCCAAGCTGTTTGGTTAAACTGGCAAATTTATTTTCTTTCAGTCACCTTGCTACATCACTCCCATTACCTTCAGAGAGGGATCACCTTCGGCCCAGGATAGATCTGATTGTGTTTATGATTGACATTAAGAGTAAATACAGGTAAAAGAAGAGCAAAAATACGAGAAGGGGAACTGATATTCTTTCTTGAACTGATGGCTAAATCTAAATGTTTACTATGTCAGAATTGCTGAATAGTGGTTTTCAAACCCAAGACTTGCTGTGGTGGAACAGATTGGTAATACATACAGTAGCTTTCTGGCGTCCAGCAGTGGATTAGAACTGAACTGCGCTCTCCAATAACATGCCTGTTATGCATTAAGTTGCCATAGTAAAGGAGGTAGAATTTATTCTGGGATCCACATACAGGATGATATGAACTGAACTTTGGAAAGACGCCGTCTCTAAAATGAGATGGGAATGGTGGTGGTGCTGTTAAGGTCTGTAATATGCAGACGGCTGTTGTGCACTGGGCAGTGCTACCTAATAACCAGCCAGTTACTGCATCTGTGTCCCCAGTTCACTGATACTGCTTGGCAACTGGGATCAGCACTATCAATGTCTCTAGGCAAAAGAGAAAGGTCTGCAGGGTTGATCCCTTTTCTTTCATCTTGTGCTTATCTTTGTAGAAATGGTATTTGTGTCCCCAGGCCATAAGTAAAGACTTGCTAAGGAACAAAAGTCAGCATTTTATTACTTACTTAACTTGTGACTTGACTATCCTGGGTTCTCATTTACCAAAAATGACAGGGCCAGCTGCATACTTACAGCACAGATGGTGCTGCGGAAATGTGTGGGCTAGCTCTTCTGAAAGAGCCAGAGTAGTGCTGAAGTTTCATTGGATGTTAATGAATTTGGATGCTTAGTGTCCACAAATTATGGAGGACACCATTCAAACTAAGTCTAACTGAGTCCTGGGTAGAAAGGATATGTTATATATTATTAAACAGCTGTGGGTATTAGAGGTCTCTAATGTCATGCTTTTAGCACAGAGCATAACTCTGCCAGCTCACAGATCAGCAGATGTTAACGTCATTGGTTTTCTAATTGTGCTTCTGAAAGTTATTCCCTTTGTCCTTATGCTGCACTTGTTTTACCTCCCTGTCCAAATGGATTGCCTGTGCTTTTCTGACAGCTTGGAGAATGTCGAAGCTTCCCTAGCTTATGTGGATGCCAGCTTCTTCCTGGGGAAAGTGTGCTTTCTTGTCACTGGGGGTATGTATGGCATCTGTCCTCTTCCTCCTCTCTGAGCAGCACAGCTCACTGTTGCTGTCCTTTAAAACAGGGCAGTGATTTAACAAAACAAGAAACCAGTGGCTTTGTCAAAAGCTTTGTTTAAATTGTATCTTAACTCATCTACCTTTTTTATTGTTTTGTTAGGTAAAACATGGTTCTCTTCTCTCATGCTCAGTTGCTCTATCCTTTTTGGTTTTGCCAATCAGACCTTTCTTTTCTGTCCCTAATCCCTGAATATAATTTGTGTTATTGATTTTTATTTTATTTTTTCCCCCTGTGGCACTGCAGAAGTCTCTTCTATTTCTTCTTGCAGATCTGTCTTAATGATAATCTTAATGAGCAGCAAGGAGCATATAATACTGTGGTAATAAAATGAATCTAAATGGATGAGCTAATAAACTATTAAGTATAGTTTTAATAGAAGACTGGCATCCCTGCTGTGTACTGTCTGGCCCTGTTGTGCCTCTAATCTTTCTCTGCCCTGCCCTGCCCCATCCCAGCCTGGAGTGGAGAGGGTGCTTTCCTGCGTACCCTCCTTATTTCAGCTCTGAGAACCTGGAGGGGCCAGACAGTTACTGCTCAGTGTTGGAACAGAGTTCCTGTGTCCCTGGAATTTATGGCTCAGGAGGCCTAATTCTGGGGTGAGAAGGAGTCTTAGTGCTGCCTCATGCTACAGCTGCCCTGACTGAGTGAATTCCTCAGACATATGACCACTCTGTGATACTACATGAGCCAGGAGGGCTTTCAGTCAGTGAGGGGAAGATTCTGCCTGTGCTGATAGTGTACTAATCCCTTAGCCAAAATGTATGGCACACTCAAAATTAGCTCTGGATCATTTTGTGGACGTGGAATTTCCTGGTACTTTTATTCATTGAATGTTGATTGTGGAGCATGTAACGTGGGAAAACTTTTTCTGTAGTTGGCAGGGTGAATTCCTGCAGCGTAGAGATCAGTGCCGTCTGGAAACTGGGAGAAGCCTACTGCAGTCCTGTGCTATTCTGTGAGCTGGAGGTAAGGTGCTTATTTGGTGTCTGAAGGGATTTGTGAGTTCCACTGCTCTCTGAACCTTAGGAGCAGCATTATGTTAGCAATAAAAATATGTACACATGCTACTGCAAGTGTCAGAGACCATACTCTTTCTGCCAGAACAGTAGAGGTACAGTAGTCTGACTGTCCTTAGAAATGAGTCTTCTGGATTACCTGCTCCTTCCTGTGCTACTGCAAAGCCTCAGGAAGCCAAGTCTAAATTAACAAATACTTCTCTGATATGCAAAGCCTTGGTACGCTTGTTCCTTGAGGCATTTTTTTTTTTCTGGGAGCCCTTGAGCTGTTATTTGCCATGTAACTCTCTTGCTTGCGTAATGCTTCCTGTTAGCCAGGCTTTGTTGCTGCACAGATTCTTTTGCCATCTGATATGCCACTCTTTCCAATTACCTGCTTGGTCTGAAAAGCTGGAGGGAGACTTTGGCATTCAGCGGTAGCACACTTCGCTTTTCCACGTTCTCATCATTCCACTGTCAGAGACTGCTTCCCTGCCAGCAGGTAGTATCTGTGCTTTTGGCAAGCCCTTCTGAGTTTTCAGCTGACACTGCTCTACCCCCTTTAACATTAGGGGAGTAAATGGGCAAATGGACCTGTTTGGGGTTTTCTGTAGCTAGCCACTCTGAAGCATATACCTAATGCCTGCTCTGGTTCTTTCTTTTATCACAGCTTAGCACTGTTTTTATTCTTTTCTATTGATTAAATTTCCCTGTTTTGTTTCCAGTTGGAAGGGATACGAGTTGCCACTGCTCAGCGACTTCTCCGGATGTTACAGATCTGTGCTGGTCACATAACTGGAGTTTCTGCCTTGTCCTTTGGCTTACTGATGAGGAACTCTGATGATAACTAGCTTCTCATTGTAAGAATTCAGCCATATTCATCAGGGTTTGGTTTTTTTAACTTCAGGTGTTCAAGCTGCTGTTGTTGGAATGACTTTGGGAAGTTTTTTTGCCTGGCTTGTCATGACCACTCATCCAGAGCTGTTCCTAGTTGCTAATCTCTCAAGAAAAGCTTGATTCCTGTTTAGTGGATAATATGCTGGGGCAGGGGAGGAGGCGGTTTGAATTGGGGATTCCTATCTGTTATTGCATCTGAATCCTATTTCATGGTCAAGTTTGAGTTTCACCTACTTTCCCAGTGTCCAGGAGCTGTGTGTTTACTGAGAGAATGCTGGAAGAACAGGCCGCTATCGTTAATGCTGCACGTCATCGTTGAGTGTCCCCAGAATGCTAGAGAAGAGGCAGCAGGCTTCTGCTTCCTTTCAGTGGAAATACAGCACCTTGGAATAATGTGAAACCTTGCTGCCTCGTTTTGTCTCCCCACCAAGAGAATCATGGGGAAGGCAGGCAGTCCTTCAGCTTCTAGATAGAGTGCAGTTGGCAGTTAGTGTTCCAGCTGTGGGAGCATCTGCCCAGAGATCATGCCTAATACTTAATTGAGTAGGAAGGGACTAAACAAGATAATCTAGCACTTTTAGCTTTCTTTTAGATCTTCAAAGAAAAAGGCTCAATCTATCAAGCCCGGGATAACCCTTGCAACCCAGCCTCTGGGGCTGACCACAGGTGAAACACAGTGGACTGGACTATGGCAACATACAGAAAACACGTCTCCTCCAAGCTGGGCATACACTGTGTCTAATCCCGTAACTAACAGGTTCTTACTGGCAGTAATTCGTGCCTTATTCTTACTGCAAGTCGATAGCATGTTTTGGAGTTCTAAGTTAATAAAATGTATAATATTGAATAATTAGTTGTATGTCCTTTGTTTAGGTGTGTGGCACTGGCTGTAAAACCTGTGATGGCTTGTGCCAGTTTGCCCTGGCAGCGGGGCTGGCCCTTGCTGGCAGTTTGAGCTTCACGTTAGCTGCGGGGCTGCAGGTGCGCTGTCAGCCACGTGGTGGTGGCAAAAGCTTTCCAAATGCAATCCTTCCTGCCCACCGAGCTGAGCCACCTTCCAGAATACACCGAGAATTGCATGCCAGGTGGAAATGAAGCCTAGAGAGAATGTGTTAAGCTCCCCTCTGGTTTAATTTATTTAATCCTTAATAGCCTGCTTTAATGTTCCTAGGTGCAGAGCTCTAGCTGTGTGTGCTGTTCCGCTTAGCTTGTTTCTGACATCTGTGTGAGCAGGAAAACGCAGAAAGCAGCACTGCAGGCTTAATCAGCTGTGAGTGTTGGCAGTCCTTGCAAAGACGGCTCAGCAAGGCACAAAGCCTGTATCCTTGCTCAGAGGACACACAAATCCTAGCTCCGGTTGTATTGTTGCTGGTGGGGGAGGGCTGGGTTGTTTGTCAGCTGGAACAAAAGGAGCTAAACCATTCAGCTGTGTTTTGGTGCCCAAAAGGGCTGGACTCTGGCTAAAACTCAAAGGAGAAAGACATGTGTAAACTCTGATGGCCATGTAAGAAGGATTGGAGGCTTAACGAGCATGCCCTACTTTCAGCTAGCTTTGTGATCCTGAAGGTACTAGCTAGGACTTTGCCACCAGAGCGGGGCATTCATGCTGAGAAACAAGTTTCTCTGTTGGTTATGCTGTCTCTGCCTCATTCCGGCTTTGGGTCCCTCAAAATAAATGAGACCATGGTTTAGAATAGACTGGTTTCGATTTGCTTTTGATGTGCAGGTGCAGTCTGGGGGAGGGAAGGAAGGGCTGCGGCGTGAAATCAGCCAGTCTTGTGTCCTCCACAACTGCTGTAAGGTACAGAGCCTCTTCCGTCTCTTAGGTCACTCTCCAGTTGCCTCTAATAATTATTGGACTTGGGTAAAATCCCTTTGGCCTTGAGTAATTTTTGCTGTGCTTTCTTAGCTGGTGAAAATGAAACTTTCTTTGGTTCACCCAGAGTGCTTTGCAGCAACCCACACGTGCTACTGTCCATTCTTGCACCTTCAAACATAGGGTGGTTCTTGTTGTTTTTTTTTTCCACCACAGTGTTCCAGATGTAGTATTTCTTTCCTTCTACTACTTTCAAAGAAGAATGATGCTGTTTGTGCTTCCTACAAGTGGCCAAATCCCAGCTGGTACAAAATAAAATCTAGTTCCTTAAGAGCAGCATCTTGCTTCACCTTGGGGCAAATATTTTTCTTACTCTTTGGACAAAGTCTTTACTAGAACTGGCAGAGGAAGTGGAGCGTATCTAAGAATATGACACTGTGTCTCAGGTCCATCATGTTTTACAACCAAAAGTAGTTGGGACACATCTAAAGCTACAGCTTCAACTATGTAAATACCTCGAGGAACTGTCAGCTATTAGTTTAGACAGGCCATAATGCTGCCCCTACTAGAGAAGACAAAGCAGCCAAGGGTATCTTTCATCTGGATGGAGTAGCCAGGGCTAATGTTTGATACAGGTCTTGTGAAAGTAGTAACTTGGATTGGGATCAGAGGCATGGAAGGCCTGAAGCTAAATAAAGGCTAGTGACTCAGGTTCTGTTGTATTTAAACATTATGAAAGAGCTTGCCAAGCTGGCTGAAATCTAAACTAACAGAAATATTTTTGGAGTTACTTGCTTTATCTTCCTCTCTCTGTTCTCTGTTTGCTATCCCTGTGGAGATTTACAAAGAGAAATTCCCCTCTTTGTGGCAAAAGTACCCATAAGAGTTGCTGGTTTGACTGTCTCTGTTTGTGGATATGTCTTTGTATGTCAGCAAAATCAGTGTAAAAGCAGTTTAATTAGTATGGAAGACCTTATACCAGTTGCACTGGTGTAAGCTCTGGTCATGTAGTGGGGTTCTTGGGTGAAACTGAATGAGGCTTTAATAGGGTCTCTTCTGCTATGGCAGGTTGACCCACAGGATTTTGCCTTCAGCCCAGTCCCTTGTTGAAGACTGTATCCTCATCTTGCTAGTCGAGCTGCTCATGGAGGTGCTCTGTGAGAGATTTCAGCACAAATCAGCTTGGTTGGTATTACCTGTTGGGATCACAGCTCTCTGCTAGCCCAGGTTTTCCAAGGCAAGGGTTTTTTTGCTGGCTTTGCAACGCCAGCGATTAAATCAGACCATCTTTTAAGTGTGGTAAGATATGATGTGCTCGTTTCTGTGTACTGGTATGATACCTATAGTAAAAGACCTCTCTGTCCTGGAACAAAGACCAGAGATAAATCTAACCCTGGTTGTAGAGGTTTAGGTTCAAGGCCACCTCTAATATTTGCTTTAAGGACTGGTTAGAACTGGATGTCTCTGCTTGCCAAGACCTGTAGTTTGAAGGGGCTGGCTGGGTTAGGTCAGTGGTTGTGCAAAGCAGCAGTGGTCATGCTGTGCTAAGCAGCTGGGAGAGCTGCTTGGTAGCTCTCATCATGACAACTGTCTGCAACAGCAGGGGACAAAAAGGGACTCCTGCTCTGCTGCTGCCTGGCGCTGACCTGCAGAGCTGTGGCAGAGGTACCTGATCTGCTGGCAAAAGCAAGGGAGATACTTTCTTCTGTGGGATTTTTAACTTGTCTTGGTTTTGCAGGAGGACTGGGCTTTGCTCGTGCCAGATTCCAGCTGCTCTATCTCTGTTCGGCTGGCCCAGATCCCCTGGCAGTCTCCTCTGCACACTGAGTATTCTCCACTTCCCACCCTAAGCTGATGTGCCGTGTTGCTGTGGGCTGCTGAACAACTGCTACTTTCCATTCAGTGACCAGCTGTCCTTCACTGGTGGGGAAAAGTGATTTATATGCAAGAGAAAGCAATAGCTGGCACAGCCCAGAGCTGGGAGCCAGAAACGCTGGGCTCATTTCACCTCTGTGACTGATTTCTTGTATGACCCTGGGCACGTGTGTTAAAATTCACTGTGTCTCACTGGCTCTGCCTCTACAGCAGAAGCTGCCTCTGCTGGAGGGGTGTGATGAGGGCAAATTGACATTGCTTTGGGGTCACAAATTGGCTGGAGACGTTCAGAATAAACCATTTTTTCCTAATTAGCAGTTTGATTTTTACAGAAGTTCTGGGGGAGGAGGGTTTGGTGGGACCTGCCTGCCAGGCACCTCCTGAGGTTGGCTGTGTTTTGTGCTGTTTACCTGCCTGACTCCGCTGCAGGCAGGCTGCCTGAAACTGGGCTGCAATCCTGCTCGTGAAGAGCTGCGGCACAGCTGGGTTTTGTTGTGAAGTGGAACAAAACCACCCTCTGAAACGCTGAAATTCCCTGCACAGTTCAAGTATCGTTGAATTGGCCAGTGGGACAAATCAGTGTCTCTGGGTATCTTCCTTGCCGTTAAATACTAAATATGGTGCAGCGATGCTAGGCAGGATGGCATCCCCTCGGGTCAGCTCTGTGCAGGAGGTGCTGTCTTGGCTGTGAAGAACCAGTGTGTGAGACAGGTTGTGCGCAGGGGACTCAGGAGTGTTGTGACTCCCTGGCAGCTGGGTAGTGTGGGCTCCTGGCCTGTGCTGGGCCATATTTCCCTTGCCAGGGATGGCTCCTCAGGGAGCTGACACATGTGGTGATGCTGACATCCCTTATCCCCCTGAAGCTCGTCGTGTGGTAGGGTGTTTTGTGAGGAGCCAGGAAAGGCGCTGTGCCCATCCCCTCACCCCGCTGCCTCCTCTGCTGAGGGAAGTCAGTGGTGTGTGAAAGAGCCCATGTTTTACATACACACAGGCTGACTCCCCGCCGCCGGCCCAGGTGCAGCCGCGGGCTGGGTGCGAGAGCCCAGTGGGCTCTGCATGTCACGGGAAGGAGCACTGAGGTGAGGCGAGGACAAAAACAAAGAGAGAAGTCACCTCCCCTTGGGAAACCTGGCCCTGGTGTGCAGGGGCTGCTCTGTCCTCTGGATCGGCACTACAGCGACCTGTGCCAGGGCTGGCTGAAGCACCCCTGCTCTAGAGTGGTCTGCATGCAGGGGCACACTGGTGACCATTTGGAAAGACCTAAAAAGTCCAGCTAACATTAAACACGCTAAGGAGGCTTTCCCTGTTTTCTGGCAGTATGGGTGTTTTCCTTTCCTGTGTTCCCGTGGAAGCTCTCTGGTCCCACTGTGTGCCCACCCCGCGGTGACGGGGTGACGATGCCGTGCTGCACTGGGCCTGCCTTACTGCTGCCCTACCGGCTATGTTGCTGCAGCGCTTGGGTTGGCAAAATGCTTTGGGTGTTCGCTGAGGGTCAGCAGTCCTTGAGGTACTATTGCTGTTTGCGCTGGTCATCTCAAAGCTCTCCTGAACTTCTGTGCTGGTTGCTCTCCTGGGCTTGACATCAGCATGGGCATCACCCCACTGTGAATGTTCTTTTTTGCTACAACACACCCTCCTGCCCTTGTTTTCTTTTCTTGTTCTTCCAGAGATGACAGATGTGAAGCCAGGGTTGCATTTGACTCCGCCCGGTACGTAACAACCTGTGGTTCATGCTGCAGTGGAGCACCTCTCTTCAAAGCAACGTGCCAGCATCAACTAATTAATCCTCGTTCCCCCCGTGGGTCTGGGGGGTGACTCAGTACCTCATGCTGTTATGCTGAGCAGCAGAGGATCAAAGCCATTGGAGCTGGGGAAGCCCTAGGACAGCGCAGTGTCACTCTGTGCCTGCATACTGGGTACTTGCAAAGGCTGGGTCATGCACACTTGCCTCCAGCTCCTTTTTAGCCATGCAGAGGGCTGGAAATGCTCTGCTACCTTAGAGATGGGGCTGGAGCTGCCTTCACCTTGCTCTACAGGGAGTGGTTTTACTACCTGGTGGTCTCTTTTGATCTTTTCCTCTCTTAAAACCTCACTTGGCCATCCTGAGTGATTCTCCTTCTTCACCTATAGGTCCTTCAAGCCTCCCTGGCATCCCCGTGTGCGTGTCTGGGTGAAAGGCAGGGGCACTGTGGCAATAGAGCTGCAGTGGTGGTGCATGTCCCTCTGAGGCTTTGTGACCCCCAGCAAGCTGCACACCAGGCTGTGCCAGCACGCAGCCCTGCAGAAGTGCAAACAAACCCCAGCACCTGGCCTTGGGCAGCCCTGGCATCCATTGTGCTGCTGCGTGAGCTGCTTCTGGGGAAGGGAAGGGGAGTTGCTTGTGCGCAGATGTTGCATAATACTGACCCAGTTTGAACACAAGTTTGCGGGCTGGGAAGTGTTTGCCCAGCCCGCAGGGAAGAGAAAACCCCTCCAGGGTGAGGGCTGCTGCACCACGTCCTCTGCTCTGTGTTATGAAGGAGGTGAAATGTGAAGCATGTGCTTTCTCCGAAACCTGGCTCTTTCCTGTTGCCCAGGTTGCATGTGGAGCATCACCTGCGTGAGTCCCCTCTGCGTCTGCATGAGCTGTGGTTTGGCTGAGCTCAGACACTGCATGGGACTAATACGTAGTGATGGCGTCCTATAAATTATATAGTCAGTATGTTCGCCATCTGCTCTGTGCTGAAAGCTGAGTGTGATTGAGACCTTCCCCCCCCTCCCAAAGCTTGACTCTTGCCAAGCTTGAAATGTGTGTGGATCTCCCGTAAGTGGTTCTGATTGAATCAGGTAAAGAGGGAATTTTTTAAGCTGGCTGCAATGTTCCCTGCACCCGAGTGAGAGCTGAAGCATAGGCCAGCATCCTGTTATGAGACTATGAGTAAAAAGAGAGTCTGATTTCATGCTAATTAGGTTCTAAAGGGAGAGAATCTTGATTGCAGTGGTCATATCAAAGAATCAAAATAGTAATGCAAAAAGCAAAGGAAACCCCAGAGTGATTCATATGAGAAGGGGAAATAAAGACAGTCATGGAGGAAGGAGGAGTTTGAGGGGGACTGAATTGCTCTGCTGCCCAAAAGCAGAGGAGATTTGAAGAATCAGATTATCCTCATTAGATGTCTCTTTAAAGCATCATCAAGCCAAATGAATGGTCTGGGGGAGAGCTTGCAGGCATGGTGGCTGTGATTATTACCAGGGATTTACAGTCCTAGTTATCTAGCTTATAGACAAGATTATTAGGGGGTGTAAAGCTGTATCTGCCCTCAGCCTCTAATGTGCGTTTTTAGGCTGGGTGATGGAAGATGTTATATTTCTGCACAATCCCTTGAAAACCTGCCTGCATCCTCTGGTGGTCCAGCCCTCTGCAGTGCTGTGGGGGCAGCATGGAAAGGGAAGGCAAGTGTGTGCTGGGGAGCTGTGCTGGCCAGGAGATGTTCCCTGGGGGTGGATGGGCAGCCTTCCCATGGACTATGGCAGTGGGCAGGACCTCCCTTATGGGTGCTTTTGCTGAGATGGGAAATAGGGAAAGAGGTCTTGGTGGGCAATTATGTCTGCCTGCCTTGGTAGTACCATTCACCCCCCACAGCATCTACCTTCCTGTGGCAGCCTGTGCTGGTGCAACTTGTCCTTCCAGCCAGAGCTTCTGAGCCCCCAAAGGCTCAGAATTTGGTGGGGCTGTTACAGGGGGAGCCCTGCAAGCTGTGGGGAGGACCATCCCTTTGGAAGGGAATCAATGGACTTTGCTCACAAGTCCCTTGGGGGGTGGGGGTGGAGGGTATGGCACAGGGCTGCTGGCAGTCCCTCTCCAACTCCCCAACTCTGCATCTGCAGCAGCCCCTCATCCTACCCTTCCTCTCCTTCCCCACCCACTGCGTTGCTCCCCTGTTGCATCTCCAGGCTTTGGCAGGACAGCTGAGGCATCATGCCCAGATGCCAGCCAGGAGAGGATGGGCATGGGCCAAATCTGCCTGTCAGCTCTCTCTCCCACATCATGTCTTTAATAAGGCCATGGAAATTCATAACATTCTGCACTCGAGACAGTGCAAATGAAATCACTCTGGCCTTTTTACAGCAGGCCGGTACCTGAAGGTCCGTGAGAAGCTGGAGAACAATGTGGAGGTACTGGCGAGCACGGTGATGCCACCACAGACTAATGAAATGCAGCCCAGTGCTTTGGTGGCAGCGCGAGGAGAGGGGAGGCTGTCAGCCACAGCCTTGCAGCCAACAGCGTGGCGGTGACAAGCTCACTGCCAGAGGCAGCCGGCCGGCCGTGGGGCCCATTTGGCTCACTGGAAACGTGCTTCCTTGCTTCTCATCCCGGACTGGAGCTTCGCTCATGTCAAAACACGTGCGATTCATTTTTCCTGCAGCACTGCAGTCCCTCTCAATGCTGTGGGGCTGAAACCAGCTTGAGTTTGGCATCTGACCGGCCAAGCAGTCTACAGCGAAAAATCCCTGTACTCCTCTCAGCTCAGCTGCTCTCCGGACATCATTCAGTGGTGACAAACAGAGAAGTCGGAGCTCCCTGGAGGTGGGGCTGAGGGAGGCTGGCCTTGCACCTACTGCCCCTGCCTGTGCCTGGGGTGGTGGGAAAGCTGCAGGGCAGCCACAAAAGCCAACTCAGGGACCTGTTTCTGGAGCGATAGCTAGTACTGGAAACCATGCAGGCTTCTGTACCTGTACTCAGGCTTCAGCTGTTGCAATCTGCAGGTGCCACAGGAGTTTTTGGTTGGGGGTTTTTTGGTGCATTTTGTTCCCTGTTTGAGCTGTGCTTTGAGTTACCCAAACATGCTGCTAATTTTGGTCATCTCTGCTAGGATGGCTCCTGTGGCCAGTGCTGAGGAGTGTGGCTGTGCTGGAGCTGGGCTGCAGTCCATGGAAGGTGGTGGGCTTTTATTTCTATATGGAGAAGGGGGGTGGTTGTACAGCAGGCAGCAAAAATAAATTGCAACAAATCATTGCAATCAGGAAAAACATAATTTCTTCTCTGTTGGAATTGCTTGCAAGCACCTTTGCCTTTTCTCAGGTTGCCTTCTTGTTCTAATGTGTTCACTAAACCATTCCCGTACGTCAGCTGGAGCTGCAGCTTTCCTGCAAGCTGTTCATTGTAACAAAGCACTATGCAAAATGCAATTGGGGCTGTTTAGTTTAGTTTTGACTTCCAGGCTGACCGAAGCAGTTTCCTGTCCCTTGCTGCTGAAGTAAGCTACAAAGGGTGGGGGTTCAAAGGAAGACAGCCCCTCGCCTCCATCAGGCTTTGGGTTTTGGCTCTGGAGTTGTCTGCTGGAGATTCGTGCCCTGAAAGCACAGCAGTGGGGCTCCCTACTGCGAGCGCTGGGGAGGTTTCTACGCTTGGCCTCACGTGCCAGGGAGGTTTGTGCCCCAGCATACGCATGCCTGAACCAGCTGAACCCACCTGCTCAGAGGTTTGTAGTGTGGCAGCACATCTCCCTCAGCCGCTGGTTTCTGTTTCGCTGCTGGAGGTGCTGCCCAGCCCTGCCTGGGCACGTGAACACTCCCTATGACCAGCCACAGGCAAAGCTGGGAGGGACACTTGGCCTCCCCACTACCCCAGTCATCCAAGGGTAACAGGGCAAACTTCCCACCCATCCTCAGGACGGAGATGGGGACAGCATCCCAGCCACAGGCAGAGAGGGCAGGGAGCTTTGCTCACCGTTTGCTCACAGGGATGTCCGGGCTGAAGAGCTGGTCTCAGCTAACAGCGTGTCACTGGTAACACGGGAGGTCTTGTGAGAGCCTGGGCAGTGTCCAGGGGCCCAAGCCTTGCTAAGAGAGTCCTGCCATGTTCTGCAGAGTGGCGAGAGCAGCCAGCACAGTGGCTGGAAACACCCTTCGCTGCCACCCACCGCCTGCTCCTGGCAGGGAAGGTCAAAGGCTCAGCCCTCTCAGGGCTGGATCAGGGAGGGGGGTTCCCCTGTATGTCCTCTACATGCTTCTGTGTCCCTCTTGGGCTCTCTGGAGCAGGGAGAGGGAATGGGCAGAAGGAAGCTGAGTCCAGGCAGTGCTGACCCACTGCTTTATGACCCTAGAGGGGTCTTCAAAGGGCAGTCCACTGCAGAAGCCTAATTTGGGTGCTCAGCATCATCCCTGGAGGGTCCAAGTCCCCTTGCAGAGGGAGTTAAGGACACCCACTTATTTTTCCTTAGCCTCATGGATAAGCACAGCTCCAGGGACATGTAAACAAGGAGAAGGGAAACAAATAACGTTCAGCAGAACCAATGCCACTGGGGTGCTGCCCCACTCCAAACTCCCCACGCAGATGGATGAGCACTACCGCAAAACCCCTTGGTAAGAAGCAGAACACCTACAGAGGATCTGGCTTTTACGGTGAATCTCTTGAAGCCTTTGGTTTCCCACATTATTCCTAAAATCTTCCCAGAGTTTGTCCCTAAGCCTGGCTGACTTTGAGAAAGCAGAGCAAAGTGGGCCTGGGCCATGTTGGGGCATCCTGGTGGATCCCGAGGAGATGGTTTGTGCTGGAGCCCTGAGGAACTGGCTCCTGAGAGCCATAGTGGGGCTCTTCAGGAAGGGATGCTTCCCACCAGCCAGTGCAGGGGTGTTGGGAAGGGGCCTGAGGGTGAAGTGTCGAATGTGCTTTGGGGGCTGGCTCCAGCTGAAGTCTTCCAGCAGCACCACCTGGATGCAGGGCAGACGGTGGGCTGTGCTGAGGTGTTCCCAGAGCATTGGGTGCAATCTGTCAGAGGTCTGTCCCGAGGTAACTGGGTCTGCTTGATAAACACCTTGCAGCTTCTCTGATCAACGAGCCTTTGGGTTTCCGGTGTGCACGAGCACAAGGTGAACTTTCAGTACATATTTTCTGCTACGGGTGGTTCTGCAAGCGTGTGCGTGAGTCACTTCACCCACCCCTGACACCAGAGGAACCACTCACTTGAGTCCAGTCGCTCATGTGTGTAGGAGTGCTCGCAGGATGCCGCCATCCCTCCACACTCCTGGGTAACCGGTGCTGCCCCATTCACCACAGGGATCTCAGCAGCCGACCTTGGCCAAAGCCAGACCTCCCAGTGTGGGGCTGGACCAAACAGCACTGGAAATAGAGCTCTCTGACTCCAGCATTAAGACATAATTTTTAAATAGCTCGTTTGATATCTTTGCTGGTTTATTTGTTTAATAAAAGTACTTAGTTAGCAGGAGTCCCAGGTTCCTGGGGTTTTTGTTTCTCTGCAGAGCAGATAAGAAAAGCACATTTCCTTATCCAGTGAGTCATTTTTTTCTGCTCTTTAATTATGCATTTGTGCTATTATCAAGTGTATTCAGCTCTGAGATGCAAACAGTTCAAACGACGCACCAGGCTTTAATTTTGGTGCTCCAAAAACAATCAACCACTGTTACAAAGGGCAGGGGAGGCAAAGATGTGGGAGATGAGGAGGGGGACAGCCGATGCCTGGAGCTGGCCAGGCAGCCTCGTTGCGCTGGTGTGCTGGCACATGTGCGAGTGCCTCTGGGGAAGTCAGCGGTGATTTTCTCCATGAGTAAGCGTTATCATGTGTGAATTCAAACATCATTTTCTTGGCCCAGGAGGAGGCGGACAGGCCAGGAAGGGAGTGTGGAAGAGCTGTAAAGGGGGAAAAAGAGGACTCGAAAAATGGGAGGGAATAGAGTAAGGTGAATCACAGTAATGAGGCTGCAACATCTTTCCACAGAAGAGGACCTGGGAGCACTTTATTTGAAGGAGGACACCACAGCTGCCATCCCCAGGCTTCCTGCCACTAATGTGCAGCATCTAGTTTTCATTCTAGGTACTGAAACAGGAGCCATCGTCTCCTGAGCTCTGTTGTAAACTTCGCCCTCCACGTCAAAAGCAACATGTAGGTTCCTCCCTTTGGGCTTTCCCCAGTGCATGTATTTAACTGGAGGGGTCACAGAGTTAATCTGTAAGTGTGGTACAGCAGATGCCAGAACCCATTTCCTCCCCCTGCATTAAGCCAAGCAAGGAGGGGAGAGGGTAGGGAGAGGGGCAGGGTGACAGTGCTACAGTGGGACCGATGGGAATAGGGGCTGGGAGTCACCAAGAGACAATTGACGTGGGGGAAGCACAGCAGGGGGCATTTCATGGGGGGAAGGAGAGAGGGAGATGATGGAGGAGCATCCCCCTTTGGGAAAAGGAGACCAGCAGGCAGAAACACCCCAGAGCAAGAGAAATAGCAAAGCCTTTGGAGCAGGGAGGTGTTTTGGGGGCAGGAATCCTGGCAGAGCACTGGCTGTTTCGTGCACGGTCTGCCTCTGTGCATGACTCTAGCCGTGCAAGACGTTTTCTGCTCCCTTGTCCCTACCCTCACACTTCTGTGAGCTGCCTGCTGGGGACACAGCGAGGGCTCTGGGTGCCCTCTCCTCCCCAGTGCTCTCTGCCCTGGAGCTCAGATGTGGACTGGAGCGAGCCCAGGCTTTTCTTTGTCTCCCTACTGTGGGTCATGGCACTGCATCACAGCTTTCCATCCCCCCCGAGCTGCTCCCGGTGCACCTTGCTGCTGGATGCACACCCCTCCTGCTCCCATGTGGGCACTGCAGCCCTGCTCCTCACCTGGGGCACATGAGGGGCAGGGAGCTGGGTGAGGTGGGATATGGAGAGTTGTCCTCCTATTTGGCCCAGCTCTCCTGGCAGGTACCTGTGCAAGGACGAGTGCAGCCTGTCCAGCGCAAGCATCACGGCAGAGGGTGCCGAGCTGGCCATGCCGCTGACAGCCTCAGAGCTCAGGGCCATGCTGAGAGAGGGAAGTGCTTGGCTTGCCCCCGCTTGCTCAGTTTTATTTTGACTAAGGTGGAGGAGGAATAACTGAGTCACAGGCACAGGAATGGTGGCCAGGCTCTTGCAGCATTTTGGTAGAGCCTGCAGACCCCTGGGCTCGGCACAGCCATTCCCGCCGGCACGGCGCAGCTGGGCAGGGCGATCCCTGGCAGCCAGGCAGTGTGTGAGGGCGAGGGAGCGAGCGGCTGGGCACACTGGCTGGGAAGGGAAGTGAAATCATGGCAGGCGTGGAACCAGTGGGCAGCGATCGCTTTTGGTCAGGACTTTCACTTGCCCAGAGCCCCATGGCACCTGGCAAGGGGGGCTGAGACAGTGCCGGGGCTGCTTTGATTCTGCCCTGGTGCAAGCCACCCTCTGGGGATGCTGCTGGCAGGGAGGGAGATATGTCTGGGGGACAGGAAGGGCCCTGCCATAGGAAAGCTCCTGCCCTGCTGGGGAGCTGTGCTTGGGCTGCAAATCAGCATGGGGATGTGGTGACTGTGTCCCACCTGGCACTTTAGGGGGTGGGGTACAGAGGCTGTGGGCTCAGCTTGCCCAAAAGCCATTGGAAAGGGCCAGGAATATCCAGGGACCAAGTCATCTGGCCTGTTACAGAGGGGCTTGGTTGTCCAGTGGGGACACCTGGTACTCTGTCACCTTGAGTTTTCTCCTTTGGTTTTCTCCTCCTCCCCTCCCAGCCTCGGTCCAGGACAGTGAGCAGCAGAGGCATCACTAGAAAGAGCCCAGCGGCTCTACCTGCTTCAAGGATGGGACTCTAGCAATAAAACCCCATTAGGGCGCTCCTGGCCTAGGCAGGTCTCCCGCACCACTTCCTTCAGCTGGGAGCAAGCCAGCAATTTCGGCTGGTCCCTTTCTTTCCTACAGGGTGAAGAAAAAGGGAACATGACTTTTGTTTGGTAGGGATGGAGAAGAGCTATCTACAGCACTGAAATCTATCTACCCGCTTCAGATCTCAATCATTGGGCTTTGACTTGTCATTGTTTCTCCTGCTTCTGGTCAGGAACACCTAAGAGCATTAAGGGCTTATTTAGTCCCTTCTAAGGGTATGAGGGCCAGACTTGCTTGGTATGACCTGCTTTGCCCACACCCTGGGCAGTTACTGAGCAGAGCCAGGTCTGAACACTGGAAAATGAGACATGGTGCCAAGGAGCTGGGAGGGTCCATGCCATGGGCCCAGGTCTGGGATGGAGAGAGTAGGGTGATGGAGAGCACCATCATTAGTAGGGGTGGAGAACACACACCAGTTGGCCTGCCTGCACAGCAGTCACTAACAAGCCATGTCCTGGGGACTGTGGGATCTTCTAAAGGGGAAACCTTGGTGCCCCTGCACTCTTCTCCTCCTGTCCTTTTCTGCATTTTCCACCTAACCTGAATCCGTGGCCCCGGGATGGGGTCTTGTAAGGATCTGGGCACAGAAAAGCCTCCTGTAGGCACTGGAGGATGCTGAGGGGGCTTTTTGCCAGCTGGTGAGGGAGGTTGCGGGCTGGGAGACATGCCCAGGCTGGGGGCGACCTATGGGTGGGCTGGGAAAGGGTGAGGGCTGAGGAGGTGACATTGTTGGTCTGGGGCACCATGCTGCTGGGCATGTTGTGCGGCTGGGGCATGCCAGGGGCTGCAGGGAATTTGGAAGCATATTTTGGAGAGAGGTAGTTTGAGGGCACGTTGCATGGGCAGGCAGGGGTAGGGCTTGGGCACTTGCTCTCCTCCTCCCTGGTGAAGACCCGCCCCAGGGCGAGCACAGCAATCGTGAGCCCCAAGGGAGACGACACAGCTCGACAGACTGTATCTCCCTCTGCCACGGGCCCCGGGGCGCTGCGATTTCACACTCGGCAGCCCCTTTGCTGCTGCGCCATGCGGGAGCTGGGCTCTCACTCCCACTCCGCCATGTCCTCATCAGGAAAAGGTGCCTCTTCCTCCTCCTGCCTCTCCTCGCAGTGCTTCGACCTCCTGACCAGGTCCTGTGTCAAGTGCTCCGACTTGTTTAAGGACAACACAAGTAAGGGGACAAGGGTGGCTGGGGACTGAGCTCCTCGGGGCTGGGAGGTGGTGGGCCAAGTGGGCTGCAGGCACCCTGGGGGTGGGCAGGTGGAAGGTGCCTTCTCCTGCAGATGGCGATGGAGGTGGCAGTAGAGGATGGAGAGTTGCCTTCACCTGGAGGAAGAGGAGAGAGGAAGAGGGCAGCAAGTTCCAGTGAGGGAAACATGGTACATGGTACGGGGAGAAGAGGGATGGTCCAGCCTGGTGCAGGGGTCACAGCCTGCCCCAGGGGTGACCATGGGAAGGGCAGGATGCCCTCATCTCCCATCAGCCAGGAATGGCAGTGCATGGGACAAGGGTCCCGTCAGGCAGGGGGATGGTTCGTTGTAGGTGGTGAGTGGGTAGCAGTGAAAAGCCACTCTCCTTCCCTGCTACTGCAGCCCTGACCTGAGGTTGGACAGACGGGCGGGTAATGCTGGCTGATGCCCTCCTTCCCCCACCCCAGCTCTCCCCCTCCTGACACTGCTGGTGTCTTGCCCCACAGCAGAGCCCAGCCACACAGCGCCCACCTCCGCCCTGGCACCCACCCTCCCCTCGGTGGACCTGCCCCGCACCCTCCTGATCTTCGGGGTCCCAGCAGTGGTGGGGTTCATCCTGACTCTGGCTGCCCTCTGGGGCTTCCTGGCCTGCAAGGTGGGGAAATGGAGGAGGAAGAGGAAGGCAGTGGACAAGGAGGCCGAAGGTAGGGGACTTCTTGCTCTCCTTGTCACAGCACCCTGACGACCCAGGGCAAATGGGAACTCTTGCCACTGGCTCCCCTGAGGCACATCCCTGTCGAGGCCAGCTCTTACGCTCAACATGGGCTCCACTGGCACCCCAAGACATTTTGGAGTGGCAGAGCCATCCCCTGAGTGACAGCATCCCTGTCCCCTGGGAGCCCACGCCTGCACGTGACTGCCAGTGTGGCCCTGTTGAACCATCCCTCTCCCTTTGTAGCTCTCCCTGTGCCTTTGCTTGCTTAAAGCACCTGCTGGCACCATCCCCTCTTCACGGGAGATGCGTACAGAGCACTGGTAAGGAACCTCTCCCTCTGCCCTGCTAGCTGGAGGGCCATGGCTGGAGCAGGGGTTGCGGGGGCAGCAGTGGACATCTAGGGGTGGCTCTAGAGGAAGCCTCTCCCTGCGGCACTGCAAATGGGGGTCCCGTGTTGGCCACCCAGCTTGCTATTCCTGCTTGGGATGCCAGGCATCCTGAGGCAAGTGCCCCAAAGACTCCAACAGTGTCAAGGCCAGCCCCATCGGCAGGACATCAAAGCACCGCACAAGGTCATCCCCAAAGGCATCAAACATAGGGTTGGGGGGTGAGGACAGGGCTGAGCCTTTCCTGGCAGGATATTTCCACAGGGGTGAGGCCATGGTGTCCCATGACGGCCCATCTTGTTGGGTCATCATCCAGAGGCTAGGTGGCTGTTTCCTTCCCCAGGGACCCTTGCCCTGGTGCTGACTCAGTCCTGACCACTCTTCTCAGAAATGGTCTTGCCTGGCTTCACTCCTCCCCACGCCCAGGCAGGGGGGATGGCTCCTCCGTACCTCCACGAGGGGTCACCCTGGGGGATACTGGCACCTGCCACCACCCCACTGCCCGGGTGGGAACCCTTGGGTGGCACTGGGTCCAGGAGCTGCCAGTCCTCATGCCCTGGCTTGACCACATGCCACTGGTGGTGTTGGCTGGGTGGCTCAGACCAAGGGGGACATTACCTGGGGCTTTTCTGCTAAAGTGAGTGTGGCTGCAACAGCCTGTGATGCACACGCCTAGGGAAAATACCAAGAATGAATAAGAAGGGAGAAATGCAGTGGCAATTGGCATCCAGCCATGATGGAGAGCACCAAAGACACCCCTCGGCTACTTCCCTGCCACATGCCCTGGTCCTTGTCCCTACTGTCTCCCAAGGCTGCACCCCAGAAAGCCCACCACTGAGGCACTGGATGTGTGGAAAGTTGCAGGAGGCTTGGGGCTGGCAGCACACGCCTGTGTTTGAAGCATGTAAACAAGTCTATTTTTAAGTGGGAGGCGGTCTGGGAGGGAGAGCCACCAAGGGCTGGGCTGCTCTGCCACAAGAAGGGTTTAGTGAGAGGGCTCGAAGTGCAAGTCCAAGTTTCTGCCTTTCCCTATTGGGTTTTTTTTATGGGAGTGGGGTGGGGGTGGGCAAAACCCATCAGCTGTAAGCAGGAGCAGCTCTGCAGCAAAAGAGGTGCAGTGGGGACCTTGCAGGCTCCTCCTGCTCAGCTCTATCTTCCCCCTAGTGTGTCACCAGGGATGCGACCCTCTCCCTGAGACCCTCTTGGACCCACTCCTGTGCGCTCTGTAAACCCCTTTTCTTGCCCCATCCCAGAAAACATGGACATCACCAGCCCCCTGCCCAGCCTGGGCTGCCAGGACCCTGTCGTGCTGGAGGGAGATGCCACCCTGACCCCAGTCCCATGCCCACATCTCAATGGAGGTCTGAAGATGCCAGGGCCACCTGGTAAAGCTGGGGCAAAGCGGAGGCCGTGTTGCCGGGGTGATGCCGACGGTGACATCGTCCTGCTTTCCACTGTGTACACCCAGCACGATGAGCGCAACCATGGCTTCCCACTGCCTGCCACTGAGCTGGGGTCCACAGCCCTGGTCACCACCAAAACCACCCAGAACTGTGCTGGAGAGGAGAGAGCCTGAGGGTGGGGGGAGCCGGGCTGGAGGACTCCGGCTGCTCCCTGCAGACGCCCAGAGCTTGACCCCCAGGCAGGCGAAGCCTTGCACAGATGTGAGCTGTCTGAGGACCGGGTTTTGCCTCGAGCAAGATCAGCCTTCTGAGAGGACTGCCCTTTTCCACTTTCCTGTTTGTGCCAAGTCCCAAGTTACCTCTGTAAGCACTGGAAGAAGCCAAAGCGGATCACAGTGAGTTATGCCGAACTGCTGACAGCTGCCATGGCCGTACTGTTGGGAGGAGGCAGAGGAGATGCGGACGGTGAGGACGGACCATGTCGGGGGCTGCTGTGCCATTTGCAAGGCTGCCATTGTGCCAGGATGGGTCTTCTGCTGGATGGGTGATTGCTGGGAACATGTGGCTGAAATAGTAGAGAGAGAGGAAAGGAAGATGGAGAGGGAAGCAGGGAGTTACATTAGGACCAAATCCTACACCGCTGCCATTCGCTTGATTTTTGCTACTGACCTCAATAAAAGGAGGCTTGGGGCCATACGGAGCAAGGCCCATCCAGCATCTGCTCCATTCACAGTATTGCCCCACTTGCCCCCCCTCTCCCACCATAATGTCCAGGTCTCTCCTCCCTCTGTGTGCTCTCATACAGTGGCAGGCATCCACCAGCAGTGCTCATGGGGATCCCCTCTGCAGCTGGGTACCCCCGGGGTGAGAAACAAGCTCCCAAGGAGGGAGCAAGGGAGGGAACAGGGGAAAAAGATCTGTCTTTTGCTCTGAGCTACGATCACTGAAGTCAGGGAGGACCAGAGGCAGGCAATAGAAACTGCTGCTCTAGAGGAGCTCCAAGAGCTTGTCATTACCGCCCCAGACAACTGTCACTTCAGCTCACTGTGGCTGCAGAAATACTATGTGTCACTTGGGATGGATGTTTCCTCACCAGGCAAAACCAGGAATGATACAAGCATAGGCAGGATGACTTAATTTATGTGAGAGTCTTCAAGGCTTTGCCTGTGTACCAGAGCTGGCTGGCATTGCTGGTCCAAGGCATTTTTCTGTAATGGTCTTGTTCACTGGCCCACAAGTGGCTTTACTGAGTGGGAAGGGCTCTACTTCGGAAATGAACTCATCAGTGTAGGATTGCTGTTCCCAAGTAATTACAGCAGCTGATCCCCCTAGCTGAACAGAGCCAGGCCAATGGATTGAGTGAGAAACCCTGGTGGCCCTGGAGCGGGTGGTTAGGCAATTAGAAGTGCGTTGTGGGAAGGTATTTGCATGAAGCGCCATGTCAGCAGCAGCCCAGGTCTGGTTTTCCTTCGGTGAGGCGGCTTCCTCGCCTGAGAGGCTTTGGGGACTGAGCAGAGGTGGCCAAGCAGGGTGTGGGAGCACTGCTGCCAAGCCCAGGGCCACAGCTCACGGTAGGGTCACCTGGTGGCACTTTGCAGAGGGGATGTCCCCCTGATGGTGACCCCCTACACAAGCCTGAACTCTCTTTTGGGGCTGCAGGACCAGGCACTACTATTGAAGGGTGACTCTTCCTCTTCTCCCCTGCCTGTAGCACTGGAGCCAGATTCATGACATCCATCCCATAAAGACGACCACAGGCACTGTCACAGGTGCCAAGGCCCATATTCCTCACCACAACTCCTTTCCCAGGCCTAAGCAGGCTGGCAGAGGTGAGCCTTCATCCGGCTGAGGATGTCCCAGGATGGGATGGGTCCCTGTCTCAGCCTTGGATGGTGGAGGGGTTGGTCCATGTGCCCAGTGACTGTCTCCTGGGGTTCCAGGCATGTGTCATTCACTAGCAGGGGCTGTGAAGGCTCCAGTGCTGAGCTGCCAGTTATCCACAGCAGCCATGCTGGCCATCGCAGGAGGAGTATCCCTGCAGCACGAATCAGGCATCTCCTCATCCCCATGCTCACCCAGCCCTGTGAAGTGACTTCGAGCAATCTTTGTGCATCCAGACTGGGGAAATGAGCTAAAGCCAGGCCAAGAGACGTTTTGGCACTGGAAGGACTGCTCATGGGACGCAGAGCAACCTCTTTCATGAGAGACAAGGATGAGAGGGAAATGGAGCAGGATTGTCAGGGGCATCTCCTGCTTCCCGCCTGGTGACTGCTGCAGCTCAGCTCTGTGGATGCGCTGCCCACCCCAGCTGGTGTGGCAATTTGTAAAAGAAACTCCCATACAAATCCTGATGAAAAAGCTCCTCCTGCTGCCCAGGTAAGGGCTTCTGCTCTCATTTCTGCTAGAGCTTCAGCCAGGTGTCTCCTCTATGGGTTGCTGCCAGCATCTGCAGTTTGCAGAAGAGGCATTTCCATCCACATTGGATTCCTCAGCCAGCAAGTGCCCCTCGGATCTCTTCTCTGTTATATGGCACGTGGGGTGTCTTCCCTGCATCCTGCCTGCCCAGCTGCTAGCCATGGTGGGGCAGTGCTCCCCTCCTGCCCAGCCTGCCTGCCTGGACCTGGGAGGGATTTGCAACCCCTTCTGTATCTGCTTCTCCATCCTTATGTACAGGACAGAGGGCTGTCTGTTTTGTCTGCATGGAGAGCAGAAGGGACAGAGGTGAAAAATATGGTTGTAAAAATTAAAGAATAAAGTGAATCCATTGCCAATGCATGCTCAGGGGTCTGTATGGGGGTGCCCATTCCTCTGGCTTCAGGGATTTCCAGCATGGTGGTCCCAGAGGTACAGCAGGACCTTGAGCTGAGGGGCTCCCTCTGCACCAGCTTCACTAGCACATCCCCTGCTCACGACCACCTGCATGGCTGGGAATCAGCCAGGCCTGGCCACCTCCAAACCCCCATGGCCGCGCCGGGAGCTGGCTGACAGGACAAGGAGCGGGGCAAGTGGTTTTCGGGGGGAGGATGTTGCCTGTCTTTCACTTTCCACAGCAGTTTCTCACTTCCCCCTGCGAGGCAGGAGCTGTGCTTCCTCCCTGGCCTGGCGCCCGCCCTGCTGCCTTCACAAGTGCCTAGAAAGGCTGGCGAGGCCGGGCTTCACCTGGCTGCAGGGGTGCAGGATTTTGGAGGCAGCCAGGGGAAAGTCTGAGGACACCCCAGGGCAGGAGGAAGGAGCCAAGGCTAAAACCCTCACTGCAAAACCACCTCAGGCATATCCCTAGCCATTTCAACCCCACCAGCTCCACTATGATGGAGGTCATGGGGGTATTTGAGCTCCTGCAAGTCCCACCCGTGATGCTGGTGGTAACAGATGGAAGCCTTGGTGTTCCTAGGGACTGGGGGGTGGTATTGATCCCTGGTCCTAGAGACAGGAGCCAGCTGGCCAACAGAGCATGGCAGCGCAGGGAGGAGAGGCACTTTGGCCAGGGGTCTTCTTCTGTAGCCACTGGTCACGTCTGCCAAACCCCTCTCAACCCCACAGGTCCCTCAGCCTCTAAAGTTCTCAGCTTTCCTCTGCCAGCCATCCCACCTGGGTCCTTCTCCCTCACTTTCTCCTCCCATTGTCAGTTCACCCACTTCATTCTCCTGACAGCACCCATGGGCCCAGCTACTCCAGCCCAAAGCACCCCCACAGACCCCCACAGGCCCAGCCTGCCCCTCCATGGGCTTTCTCTGGGTGCTGGACCTTGATAGCAGGCAGGGCAGGCAGGGTAAGGTGGGCAGCATTTTACCCCATACTCCGATGGTCAACGTCCAACAGGGATGCCCACCTCTGGGTACAGCCGCCAACCCCTCCACTTGCTGCACGGAGACTGGGGCTGCGTGGCCACCCCCTCACCTGCTTGCGGGGCACGGACCTCATCCTGCCCCACGGAGCCTTCCCCACCACGCACTTCCCAGTGCCAGCCATGGCAGAGGGACACGTGGGTGCTCCTGCAGTCCCCAGGGGACACCCGTGGGTGGCCGTGGGTGAAGAAAAGCAGCCAGCGGGCCCGGGGCACCTGCCACGAGGTGGCACTGACACCGCATGCTGGCCCGCATGGCTGCGGTGCAGCCGGGCAGCTGCATGGGAGGGTGAATGCCCAAATGCAGCAAGGGGAGCCAGGGAGGGCCAGGCAAGCTGGTGGCCAGTCCTGCTTTGGCCAGACAGAAGGGTGACAGCTGAGCCTGACTCCATCCAGCCATGCAGCCCATCACCATGGACTCCAGGCTGCCCTACTGGTGGGTCTGGATGTGGGGCACATCACCGTGGCCTCTGGACTGCCCAGGAGAAATGGTCATTGTTGGCCAGACCTCTGCTGTAGGCAGAGCCGGCACAGAGTGGTGGGACAGCCAGAGGCACAGTGGGTTGCAGCAAGCTGCTTCTCCTTGCCCCAGCAGCATCGAACACCTCTACCATTGCCCTGCTCCCATCCAGTGGTGTCAGGCCTCCCTGGGGACTCCCTGGGACTCGGACCTGCCAGCAGGTCCTTTCCCCATCCCCTCCCTGCCAGCCTCTACTAAGAAAGAAATTACAGTACTACCCACCAAGCTCCCCAGCTGGAAAAGGCCCCGGGATGGGGAGAAGAGGCCACCAGGCCCCCTCCGAGAGGCTGTTGGGGGACCACAGCCTTCCTGATGCTGCTCATCAGCATCCCTCCCTAATCGCTACTCACTGCCTAATGACAGTAATTAGGAAAAGTGAAGCTGCCTGGGGACTGGAAGCGCTGACAGAGTTGGGGGAGCCAGATGGTGTTTGCACTTAAGGAAAGATAAAAAAGAAAAAAAAGAAAAAAATACCACTCAGCTTTGATCAGCCTTGCTTTCCTTCGCTTAGTGTCAGAATCACTTTGGTCCATGGGCACGCCAGGGAGATGTGGCACTGGCCACCTTCTCCCCACCATCTCCAGGTGTTTTAGGGTGATGGGGGAGTGGTGGGAGGGGGCATGGTGCCTGCCCAGGCGCCTGGTGTGGAGGGGGTTTCCTTACTGCCTTTGTGGGCCAATGCTCTCCCTGGGGGCCGCCCCCGCTGCTCCCTGCTTTGCTGGCCGTGCTTAGCAAGAGGTTTCCCAGGGGGATAAGATGGGGGGGCACAGCCAAAAACCATCTGAGGGGCTGTGGTGAGTGGGCAGCAGCTCCCCTGGCAGAAGGAGCTGGCCAAGGGACAGCCCCACAGTTTCCCCAGCACCACAGAGCAAGGCCACTGCGCTGGTGTTTGCAGGGGAGCACCCAAAACCTGACCTCAGAGACCAAAGCAGCTGGACAAGGACTGTAATGCTCTCAGCTTCACCTCCCTGGGGAAACCCCACCCGCAGCCAAATCCCTCCAAACCCTCTCACCCAGCCTCTTCCCCAAGCTCCAGAGAGATGCCACCTGCCTCCAGAGCCACCTGCCAGGCTGCAGGTGCAGCTGGGGCTTAGGGGGTAAGGAGGTACCGACAGACGGGGTGCGAGGGATATCCCCCTCCTGTCCCCAGCGGCTGCCCCCAGTGCTCTTAGGATGCCCAGGCCTTTGTCACCTATCGTGCCTCAGGGATGCCGGCACAGGGACACACCAGGCAGGGAGGCTGCTCAGCCTCATGAAGGAGGATGCTCAGCCCCATGCCACAGCCTCAGCCTGGCCCCGCTCAGGGGATGCTCAAAGAGGAGGCCCCAAGGCAAGCACACAGCAAACCTACACTTCCCCTGGGCTTTGAGGGGTGACTTCCCCCGCTTCCCACAGCAAGTGGGGTCATTTTAAACCCAGTCTTCATCACAGTCCCAGCTAGTGAGGGGAAGAGCCTCGTCAAGCAACACAAACCCTGTCTGACACCTGAAATGGTTGGCCCTGACAGGCAGATTGTGCGGGGAGAGCCTCTGCCCTCCTTTTGAGGTGCTGCTGTGACAGGGACTGACCCCCTCTGCCTTGCCAAGGACACCTCCAAGGGATGCAGGGCTCTCCTCCTGCAGGGAGGCTGGCTGCCCCATCCTGCCGTTCCCAAAGGGCTGTGGAAGTGAACATGGGATGTGAAAGACCCCCAAAAATGAGGGTCCATTTTTGGGCCCCCCCAAAAGGGATCAGCCAGGTGGCAAGGTGGCTGAGCTAGGGCACATGGCACAGCCTGCCCTGCTACAAGCTGGTGTTGTATCCTCCCCTCTTTAACTCACTTTATGTTATTTCCCTTTTTTTCCCTTTTTTCTGAGCGTGGGGCTGTGCTGGGAGCCCAGGGTACAGCTGGAGGGGTGCAGAGGGAGAGGAGTCACCGACAGCAGGGTGCCGTAGGGGTGAGGCCCCATGTCCTTCATCCGTCGACTCCAGCTGCCTGCAGATCGCTGGCTGCTGGCGGGAGCTATTCTGAGCCCGGATCAATGGGCAAGTGCAGGGGTTTGGGTGACAGCCACGGGAAACATGTTGGGTGAAGGGCTGTGGGCAGGGAAAAGCAGGTGGGAATTTTCAGGATATTCCCCCGTCCTTCTCCCCCACCTCACACCCCACCACCACCACCACCCCAACCCCCCTCCCCTTTCCCCCCCCCAGGTCTTGAAAGGTTTCAATGATGCAGATGTCTTTCTCATTTCCTTCCCTACAAGGGTTGCAGTCTGACTGGGTCCTGCTACCCAGATGCTGCTCCTTGATCTGAGAAGTGCCGGTATTTCACAGAATGGCGAAACTCCAGGATGAAGGCACCTGCAGCCAAATGTTGTGGCTGAGACCAAGCTCAGGATGGCAATTTAAATAGCGGTTATGGTGAGGATGACACACAAAAAAGCATCACATTCCTTGACCAAAAATAATTGTCATTCTTATTCTTTGACAATAATAATATTTCTGGTAAGGCTATTAATTCCTTTGCAAAGTTAAGGTAATTTCAAAGCAGGTGCTTTAAGTGCAGCATGGGTAAAATCACACATATTTTGATAATTTTTCAAATTTTTTTGATTGTGTTTTCCCTAGCTAAGATATTTGCCTTCTCTGTGAGCATTCCCAAGGGTGTCTGTCAAGGACCACAGCCCTCTCTGAGGGGGCCCAGTCTCCTTCCCTGGAGAAGGTCAGGGGCAAAGGATGTGCACAGCGGGGATGGCTGTGGCTGGTCACCCTTGCTGGCCTCTCATGGCCACTATTGCCCTCCCCTGAGGGTGGTCCTGGCTTATTTGCAGTGGGAGATGCTGAAAGTACTTCCCGTTCCAAATGAGAAAGAGCATTGTTTTGACACTGGGCAATCCTGTTGTAGAGGGTCAGAAAGGGCTGGAGCAGTGGGTTGGGATGAGGGGGAAGGAAAGACCCATCACGCCCCTCCCAAGCCCCCCACAGATCCCTCCAGCCCTGCCCCCTCAATCCTCAATCCCCTCCTGACAAATTCCTTCCTGTCTCTGCTCCCCAACCTCACTGCTAATATCAAAATTAAATCTATAAATGCTGTTGGGGTGACACATATCACAGCATATTCCCAGTAAAGTCTCTCTGGGTTTCTGGTTTGCTATTCAGCTCCTCAGTTATTTATCTCAGCAAGGAAACAGGGAAACAAACTCAACGAAGCAAACTTTGTGCCCTGTAGTGACACCGTGAGTTATTAAAAAAAATAATAAAAAATCCCCAATGAGTCATTTAAGATGTATTTAATCAGCTCTAACCATAGAGGCAATAGTCATGACTAGCTGCTTACTGCCAGCATTGGCTGGGGAGGGCCAGTGGCAGGGCTGAATCCGGATTCCTCTGTGGCATTTCCCAATGGGGATATTTGTGGGGAGTCCTGCTGGTGGAGGGTAAACCCAGAATGTCCTCCTTTACAGTTTAGAATGGTTGGAGTGTAATTGTAAACTCCCCGTAACAAGGAAGATGTCTGAGGTGGCAGAATGCAGGGATGCAGGGGATGTGAGAGGTTATAGAAACTGTAGTGGGATGCAGGGGATGGAAGGATGCAGGGGATTCAGGGGATGCCAAGGGGTGCAGAGGGATGTGGGGGATGCAGAAAATGCAGTGGATGCAGGGATGCAGATGGAGGGGATTGGGGGGATGCAGGGGATACAGGGGATGTGTGTGGGATGCCCATGTGCATGGGCACATTGTGCCAAGGGGCTGCTGAGAGCCCTTTGCAGGGACTTGGAGAGCAGTGGGGTGTGTGCCAGGCCAGTTCCTCAGGAGCCCTGCTGACCTGTCCCCAGGACTCCCCTGCCCACCTGAACCCCATCCCAGCTCTGATGCTGAATGGCCACAGGGGTAGCAGTGAAAGACCCCCCTAAACGCCAGCTCCCCATGATGTGCATCCACCACAACCAACTGGGCACTGACCCCCTGCTCAGGAGAGACCACCCTGCCCCTGGGACTCACTTTCTGTGAGAATCCCCTGCCCCTGCAACCTGCTGCCTCTTGCACCTCTCTGCTCCCTCAGCTGCAGGGACCCGCTGGGACACATCCTGTGTCCCTGCTCCCAACCCAGGGAGGGGCAGTGGCAATGCAGGAGATGGCTAAAGGCTGCGCAGGGAGTGTGTACAGCCCGGTATGGGTGGGCTCCAGTAGAGAGAAACTGGGGCAGAACTGCTGGCCTGGGGGTTGTTAAGAGCAGCTTATCTTTAGCTCATCCCTTGCTTTCAGCCCAAATCCAGAGCCATCCGCAGCTAAAATGCTCGTGCCTAAATTGTGATGTCCTTTGAACTCAGGTTTATGTGCACCGCAGTGGGGGAAGTGCTGAAACTGTCTTGTTTCAAGGGATGCTCTGATCCGTCCTCCTGTCCCTGCTGAGGGCACCCACAAAGCCCGAGCAACAGGGTGGGTCCATGCAGAGCCCTGCAGCTCCCCAGCTCTGCCCTTCCCAGCCCTCCCACCTCTCCAGTCCTCTGCCCTGGAGCCACAGAATGCTCACTTGGGCAGCACTTAACCCCTCGATCTGCCACCCCTGGAGCTGGGCGCAGCCAGCAAGCTGCTCTCCTCGCATGCCGCCGGCACACCGGGCTCCGCTTCAGCTTGAATGCTGGGAAAAGCAAAGGGCATAATTTTAGGAGAAGCGTGTGAAATGTGTTCTGGCAGATCAGCCGAAGAGCTCTCCAGCGAAAGGAAAGCATTAACATTTGCAAAAGGTCCTTGCAACAAAGCAAAAAACTCCCAGTAGGCAAATCCAATGTGAGGTTGTACAAGCCACAGGATGCAGACAGGGGTGGGACAGGTGCACTGGTTTGGGAATGGTCCAGGAGTGTCCCAGGAAGGAAAGGTCCCTGGGCAGGAGTGTTACACAGGTGGGATGAAATGGTGGAGGCAATTGGAGGCTGGAGGGACCGCGGGCTCCTGACTGGGATCGACAGTGTGCAGAGGTGCAAGGGGATGGGTTTAGAGCTGGTTGGGACAGGATCTCCCCTGGGCCTGAGCTCCTTTTCTCTGCCAGCCCCTCTCCCCTACATGATGGATTCAGAGAGAAAGGAGGGGGAAAAAAACCCTGAAGCCTGCAGCCTGTGACTCATCCTTACTATATTTGCACTTATTATTAGAAAGATGAAAATATAGTCAGAGCTGGAATTACAGATTTAGTAAGCAGGACTGCCTATTTCAGCATATACTGCTTCTCCCAATAACTCTAACGCTCCAGGAGACCAACTTACACCCTCACTAGCATCAAGGCATTGTCCTACACCGTCTGCTTATATACATCTGGGTGGATATATTAAACGAGCAAGTCCTTCAAGGATGGCAACATTTGGGTTCCTGGTGGTGCTGCTCAGCACACTGTGCAACCGACCAGCACCCGTAAACCTCTGCCTCAACATTCAGCCTCCTGCTAACACTCACCCAGATTTTGGAGATATATTGGTCCATGAAAGCTGTAGGCAGGAGAGACTTGTTTGCTCTCTGCTTTACAAACCTCCTCCATCCTTGGCAGGGAGCCTGTGCCAAGGGGGAAGAGGGAGAAACCTCGAGCTTGCTGGCTCCTTGCTGTAACTTGCCCCTTTTCCCAAGCCCCCAGCTTCTTGTGGACAAATTGTTAACAAATCCCACAAGGGCTGAGTGCCGACTTCTTGAACCCAGGTGTCTCAGAAACCATGCCCGGCCCGATGCCAGCTCTTGTCCTTGTGCCTGGCCAGTGAGCTCTGCACCCCCCAGAGAGCGAAAGTGGCTGATGTCTCCCTGTGACAAGGCTCTGCACTACCCCATGTGAGGAGACCTTCTGCCATCCGTGAGCCTGGGCAGCCTGCCTGAAGGCCACAGCATCCTCCTGCACTGGTTTTTCCACCCCCCTGGACTGCTGGCTGTGGTCAAGTGGCCAGGGTATGTGCTGCAGCCTCCTTGCTTGATTCAAGATCTTTTGGTTTGCTAAGAAACCAGGATCATTGTGGCTGCCTGCGAAAGATGTTTTCCAAGGTTTAATAAAGCGGCAGCCAGTGTGTGACCTGCAGAAGAGCAAACAAACTACCAGGTGCCAAGTCCGGCTGCTGGTCTCCAGCATCATGCTTGCAAAGTTCAGTGTGCTGAGCCTGCTCCGAGTGCGAAAGCTCTCAGGTATGCCAGCATGGAGGGGCTGGCAAGGCAACACCAGAACCCTGCCACCAACCTGGAAATTTGGGTGGGTTTTCCCATGAGAAGACAACATTGTGTCTGGAGCAGCTCAGGCCAGGGAGATGAGCATGGCCTCAGGGTCAATCCCTCCAGCCACCACAGCCCACGACGGGATGTGACCCCAGCAGGTCACACTGCAGCAACACAGACACTTTGGCAGCAGTGCAGTGACCCGTGTGGCTGAGGCTTGTGGGGTACATGTCCTTGCATGATGCTTTTCTCCTTTGCTGGCAGTAAGGGAGAGCCAATGCTTTTGGGGGGGGATTTTCTGATTGCTTTGGTGCCAAGGAGGGAAAGGGAGGGTTCCAGGAAGCCAGCTCTTGGGATCATGTATGGCAGGAGGATCTAAGCAGAGGAGCCCTGATGTCACCATGTTTGCTGTGAGAGACACTGGGGGACTCCACCTTTGGGATTGCAAAATACTGGGTGACCCCAACTGTTCACTGGAGAGTTGATGGCACCCCTATTTCTGTCCCGGCCTCCTAGGGAACATGTTGGAAGTATTTTTATCCTCCTGCCGGCTCCCTTAGTCACCGGTGCTTGCTTTAAGTGGGTCAAGAGGGAATAAAGATGCTGCAGCCCTTGGTCCCTCACTCCCTATCTCGGAGCATTTTTATCAGCAGCACTGACTCGCCTTGCTCTCACACTCCGTCCCAGCCAACTGCTGCCATGGACCCGGAGACCCAGGAGAGATCTCCCCTGCTGGGGCAGTGGTAGCTGCAATTACCTTCTCATTAAAAGCCTGGTGACGAATCAGCCCCGCTATAGAGGTGCCACGTGTCAGGACAACAAGGGTCTCTCTTGGGAGGATGGGGAGGAAGGTGGCCGCCCTTATGGGGACAGAGGCAGTGTGCTGGGGCAAATGGTTGCATGGGGGAAAGGGGCAGCAGAAAACTGCATCCAAATACATGAGCACAAGGTGGTAGGGTTGGCTCTAGGGCACTGGGGGCAGGTATGGCCCCTCTGAGCCATTTTGGGAAGGGGATGATGTGCACCATGAGAGCCCACGAGATTTGCATCCGCTACCAGTGAGGCTGCAGAGCAGATGTAACATGCTGCAACAGTGTTTGACATCAACAGCCCCAAAACGATGGTGATCTTCCCAGGGCATGGTGCCACTCACTGCCGTGAGTCCCAGTGCACTCTGCCACACGCATCTGTGCACCTTGTGACTGTGGTGCCAGCACCACGTTTCATGGACTTGCGTTTGGTGACCACCCCTGGGAACCACAGGAAACATCGGAGGGTTTGGAGCCAGGGCTCTGCCTGAGCACCTGCCCCTGCCCCGGCTTCAGCCCCACTGCCCTGGCACAACTTGGCTGGCTCTGCAAGCGGTGCATTGCTGTTCCAGTGGTGATGCTAGCTGGTCACGGGGTCAGGACATATTAAAGGGTTTGCTCATGAAGGGTGGCAACGGAGCCTCACATCTGCCTGCATCTGGTGTTTTGAGGCAGCAGTTTCCGCTGTGGTCACCTCTGTGGCTGACACTCAGTTTGGAGGGGACAGAGCTAGCTTCCAAGGTGACCTCAAGAGATAAACATGGGGTGAGCTGCAGCACCCAGGGGAGATTTGGGCCTAATCCTTGTGACATTTTACACCCAGAGAGAGAAAAAAACATCAGGAGACAAGCTGGGTGCAGGGGATGCGATGGCTGACAGAACCAGGCAGTCGCCTCCATCATATTTAAGGGAGTTCGTTTTCCTCCTGTCTCCTCAGATCTGTCCTCCCGCTCTGCTTGCACAGAGCCACGCTGCACGGCTGCCCCGGGGAACAACTGAGGGGAGGGGGACCAGCTCGTTGTGAGACATCCTGGAGAGGAGCCACAGCTCCAGGCACACCGTGCGGGTGGGGATGCGTTCCCCAATGTGAGCCAGATGGAGAGTGGGGGGCCAGCAGCCTGCTGGAGACCCCAACCATGGGCAGGGGGAGTGGGATGGGTGTCAGCAGCCTGTCTTTCCCACTTGGGTGGGAAAGCATCTTTGCTGCAGGAAGAGACTGCAAAGTCCTCCCAGCCATCCCATGGGGCCCTGGCACAGTGCCATCCTCGGGCACCTTGAGGCGGGAGCCAGGCCTGTGGAAAGCCAAAAGCTGGCATAAAGATGGTGAGTCTAAAAGAAAGAAAACGAAAAAAGCAAAGTCTTAGGACTTATCTTATTTCATCTGCAGCTCCTGAGCCTTCAGGCTACATTCATTTTACCTTTGCAAGACTTTGTGAGCAGAAGGACTAGAAGCATATGTCTTGCTAATGAAGGCAGAGCCCCACAGGCACTTTTGTGTGTGGGGAACCTGGCAGGGCTTTTGGGGCTCCAGACCCTTAGATTTCTAAAGCCACTGAGCTCCCTCATATGGACAGGGAGGGGGAAGTGGCACAAGAGTAGCCGGTGATGGCAGCACGGCTTGCAGAGGCATCCATCCCCTGAGGCAAAGCTGGTGCAATGGGGAAATGTCTCTGGCAATGATGTGGAAGACGGCAGAAGGGCCACTCAGGTGTTGCTAATTGTTAAGACTGAACCTTTTTTGTCTTAGCAATTCGGCTGCTTGGCAAGGCATGACATTTCCCCACTGCCACCATCCCAGCTGCCCCTTCTCCCACCGGCCCTGCTGCCTGCTGAGGGCGGGCTGGTGGTGGCCGCTGTCACCATGCGGCCAGCAAACAGGGCTGAAAGACAACCTGGAAATGTGAGCTAAGCATTTAAATATGAGCTCAATGCTAAAACATTCCCTGACCCTCCGAAGAGCCCTCTGGTACGAGCCATCTCTGATGCACACACCACTTCCCTGCTGCAGGATGGTGCAAGTGTCTGGTGTTTTCTCCTTCACCTAAAGCACTGGAAATAATTTAGCTAGAGCAGCCCCAAGCAGCCAACCCTCCCCACGAAATGGGGGCTCCAGCCTTCATTCAAGAGGGAAAAACTGGGGCAAGAGAGCTCCCACATTTCTAAATGCTTAACGCCTTGTGTCCTCCATGCCTTCCAAAATCAGGGGCCCAAGGTCTTATCTCAGGCTTCTAATCACCAAGGGAGCAGAAATCGTGCCTGTGGTAACATGGCAGCTCTGGGGCACACCAGGGAGTGGTTTCCTGATCCAGCTTTGCTCTGCCCCAGGGTCCGGTTCCACCTCCTCATGGCCCAGGCAAGACCCTGACGAAGGGACCCTCTTGGCCAAGCTCCTCTCCCAGGACCCAGCTCAGCATGCAGCCTCCTCTTCCCCAGCAGTGCCAGGGTCAGCTGCTCCATCCTTAAAAAGGATGGTGGCCGGGAGTTTTTACACCTATTTTGGACCTGACCCAGGACTGCTGGGTTCTCTGTGCTGCTGGCAGTAGAAGGGAAACTCACTGCTGGTGTACGCCAAGTGCTTATTTTTCTCCTTGCTTTTGCAATTACCTCTGCTGGTTGTGACAAATATTGGCAAGCTTTAAAAATTAGCAGGGCAGCCACCCTGCATTTAAGCCCATCACCAGCCAGGTTATGAGCATCATCATGCTCTGCCCACAAAAGGCCAGCAGCTCATGCTGAGAAACAACACGGAGGGCAGAAAGCAAACGGCAAGACAAATGGCAGCACCAGCAGGCGACTGCACAGGCTGGTCATGGGCTCTCGCCCCAAGATGAATGTCCATCAGTGAGAGCCCCATTTGGGGGGATGACTGGGACATCTCTCTCTGCAGCAACTATAAGACTGTGAACTAGTCCTCCAAGAGGAGTGACATCTGCCCTGCACAGGGCCTGGGAGGCACGAACACAGCTGTCCCCACCAGGCTGCACACCTTCCTTGCCCGCAGTACGTGAGCCAGCACACAGGAGGCTTCACCGTCCCATCCACCCACACCCTGCCGCCGCGCTCGGGAGGCTGCAGAAGTGAGAGCAGACCTGTCACATCCTCCGCCCTGAGCCCATTCTGCTGCTTTTGGCATGTTTTTAATGCTGCTTGGCTTGGTCCAGCCTGACATGCTCCTATAGCTATATATGTCTCTCTGCCTGGATTTTCAGGTTTTCTCCAGTTCTTCTTAATTTAGTCCTGTTCCTCCCATTGCACATTTTCCTTCTTACCTTGTCTTTTGTGGAGCTGCAGGCAGTTACTGAGCCCCTTGTCCAGCCTTGACACTTTACAAACCTCACGTAAATCTTCAGAAACAATTTGTTGGGAGTCAGTATCTAGCCGTTTTTTCCTTCCCTTCTTTTCCCCAAGATTATCCACAAATCCCTGTATCCCTGGTGCCAGGAACTTCTGCTGTCATCTGTCCTCTGGTACCTTGCATCCCTGGGGTAGGTGTACCCACCTGATGCCCTTCCATTTGTCTCAAAGCTGCTCACTAATCTGCTGTCCTCTTACCTATAGACTGTACCAAGCCATGCCAGCCTTCCCCCTTCCTCACATTATAAGGAATTTTTTTTATCCCCAAGAATATTTGCTTAAGCTAAATCTCACCCTGCCAACTTGTAATGGCCTTTTGCTCTATGCAGTGGCTGACACGTGTCAAGGGATGGCCCATTGCCCCCTGACAAGACAGGGAGGCAGGAGGGATGTGAGATCTCCAAGGTGCAGAGACAACCCAGCCCCAATACCAAAGCTCTTCTGCTGTCATTAGAGATGGTGGCAACACTAGCAGCAAACAAATTGCATTTCAAAATTAGTTTCAGAAAGGTACAGTGACTATTTTGCATTTTCCTGGGCTGCACTGCTGAGGAGTGGGACGGAGCGGGTGGCTGAGTCTCGACAGAAGAGTCTTTACACTCCTGGTTATTGCAAGTGATGAGCACTTACTTGGGTTCAAAGGAAGCCGAGGCTAGCTCAGGAAGGAGATACTCTTTGAGAGGTACCAAGGCCAAGAAGCAACCCCTGGGTCAGGAGTCCTCCAGCTCCAGGTGGCTGGAGGCAAGGAGATGGCTTGGGAAAAGTCTCATTAAGCACTTGCCCTCCTACTGGCTCCTCGGCATCTCCATTTGGTCACTGTCAGAGATGCTTCCTGGGGCTCGACAACCTCTTGCTCCTTCTGAGGGGCTCAAAGTCACAAGGGCTTCGGCTGCTGTCCCTGGGTGACAAACATAGGACTGGTTTCACCCAGAGCCCTGCTGCTGGTGGCATCTGCCCTGTCCCTGATCTGGTATTTGGGAGATGGAATGAAAATGCCATATCCAGTGGGAGCACCAAGGTGACTCCTGGTTGCTGCAGCAAGGCTCCTGCTGGCATGGCACAGGGACGGTTCCTACAGGATGGAAGCGGCACACTTGATTTTTAGTCTCCCAAAAGATAGAGGCTTATTGCACAGCGAAATGTCACCAGGTTAATGACAGGAGACCTGAAGGAAATCCCTGATGCTAATAGCATTAGCGTCTTCAGCAGATCTCACTCACAAAGACGGATCATGCCAAAACAAAACTGGCTCGAGAGCCCATAGGCTCCCAGTGGGCAAGGGAGCTCTGCCCACAGCCAGCCCTGATAGCAAAGCCCTCTTCCTCCTCTCTAATCCGGGGAAAAGAGACATCAAAGGGCAAGCACATCCATCCTGGGACTGCTCTTGGGAAGCCAAGGATGAGCACATGGTCCACTGCTGGAGAGGGGAAGAGGCAGCTTGGCACATGTCAGTACCCAGGAAAGGTGGCCAGAGGAAGGTGATGGTCCCAAAGGCAGCATGCTGCTCCATGCGGAGGTGGTGCATGTGGGTGACATGTCCGCACCTCTGTGTTTTCTTTACCTTCTTGGTCACCCTCATCCTCTGCCATGCAAAAAGCAAGTCTGATCTACTGAGGGCCCCCTCCCCTTCCCATATTAGTTAAGGACCTCTCCTGCCTGCTTCTGCTCACGAGCCTTCCCCAATGACTGCCCAAAGCCCCTTTTTCTCAGCACACACCCCTGATTGCTTTTTCACCCCTTTGCATCTCAAGCAAGGGCAGGAGCAGGAAATCTGGGACCAGCCTTTGCTGGAAAAGGGTTATGTGAGAAGAGGGGAGTGCTGAGCCCCTCCCCTGCTGGAGGAGCCCATCCCCCTGGCGTGGGGCAGAACAGAGGGAGGAGGTGGATGGACTCCTCCTGCCGATGTCCCACTAGCTACCCTCTGTTTGCACACTGAAATGCTGTCCTTGTCGAAGAAAAGATTTCATTTGCTTGCTGGGAGGTTTGCAAGCACTGGGCAGCCCTGTTCGGCTGCCCGCCGGCTGCCCTGGCCAGCCTCCCCGACACACGACACATGGGCAGATCTGCTGCTCCAGCCACTCTGGCCACTCCCTGGGGCTCTCCCAGCCACAGCATGTCCACCCGATCCCTCCCTGAGATGACCACCAGCACAGAGCCATGCAGCACATGCCTGCACCCCTCTGCCGTACACTGACACACGCATGCACCACTGCACCAGGTGCTTATATGCATGTGCATGCCCACACACATGCAGCCCCCCACCATGTATTTACACACATAGACATGCACCTGCATGCACCCCCCTACATGCATGTGCAACCACTACCCCTGCCATACACTCAGACACACACATCCCATGCACACACACATTTACATGGCTGTGTCCCATTCCATACACCCTATTCCCTGTGCTCATCGGCACTTAGACCCTGCTACAACTGCACACGCAGTTATACCCACCTGGCCCAGACCGGAGCAGGGGTGACAAGCCCCCGCACATCCCCTGGTGCCTGGGGGTGAGGAGGGGCAGCTGGTTTGCATGGAGGCATCCCACTGTGCCGGCCATGCAGTGCTGCCTCACAGGCTCTAAGTTGAGCATCCCATGGCACCTGAGCGTACCTGGCAGCCGGCTGGCGCCTGTGCCAGAGCCTGAGCTTGGCACGGCCGCCCTTCCCGAGGAGAGGCTCTGCCTGCTGCTGCCGGTCTGCTGCCGGGATGGCACACCACACGCTGCTCCCAGCCATATGGCCTCCTCCTGCCGACTCTGCCTCAGCCACCGGAACAGGTGCCCTAAATCCACACACACCCCCCACTCCCCACCCCCCACAAACACCAAGAGCTCACTCTACTGCCACTGCCATCCCGGGCCCTGAAGCATGGGGGGGAATTGTTGGGTCCCTTTTGCTGCCACAGCCTGGTTTTTATTGCTCCATAGCTGGCAAAAGCATCCGGGGCTGGCCCTGCTGTCTCCTGCCTGTTCTGCAGCAGACCACCCTTCACACACAGTGGTTTCCCCCAGCCCTGGGTATGCCCTGCATGGGGACAGCTGCTTTCTCATCTTTTCTCCATTTGGGTGCATTTTTGCCCTAAATGATTGCAGTTTGAATCAGCGCCTTGCGTGAGGAGTGGTCGGGGGTAGGAGCGGCCAGGGGTTGGGAGGGGCAGCACAGCCAGGGATGCTGCAGCACTGCCGGGTGAGCTGGGCTGTGCACCACCACCTCCAGGTGTGCTTATATGGCTTTTTAATGCTCGAAAAAGCTGGTGGAAACTTGATTTAAACAGGAAAGCAGAGGATGGTGGGGGTCCCCCCAGGATAGTGGCAGGGACCGGCCCCGCACAAGCCCAGCATTGGAGGGAGGTTTGGGGCTGGGCTGTTCTTGCTCCTCTCACAGGCACCGGTGAGGGGACAGCTTGGGGTCCAACTTCCCACCAGCCACCCCAAAGCTCAGATGAGCGTAAAGGGGGCTGCAAAGACCCCACACCCATCCACAACACAATCTGCAGGCCACGTCAGCAAAGGCCCTGGGACCAGAGAGCTGCTGGGTACTGAGTGCCTGCACAGGGGGTGCATTTACCAGCTCAGCCCCCGCCACCAGCACAGTCTCCGGGATTAATCCTAACTGCAAAGTCCATACACAGCCAGCCCTGACAGGATCCTGGGGGTCACAGTCAGTGCTTGGAGGCCTCAGCAGCTGCATCTGGGGGCATGGCTGCTCTTTAACAGTGGCAGCTGGGGGAACTCGGGCTGCCAGCCCAGATCATGCTTGCCCATACTGCGGCATAAATTAAAAATAAACCCTTGCTTTGAGCTGATTTTCTCCTGATTCCTCTGGATGTCATTTGGGTTTGAATCCAACCACCTCTGGGAAGCTGGGAGCTTGCAAATCTTGACTTTTGAATGTTTGCAATTATGATTGTAATGGTAAAGGCACATATGCTTGTGTTCTCTATAAGCCATTATGAGGCACAGTTGCTCTTTTACAGCCGTTTTACAGCCAGAGCATCAAGTGCAGGCAGGGGAATAAAATCCTCGTGCACATTGGGCTGGAAATAAGGTGGCTGGGGGCTGCTCCATGCTCTGCCACTGCATCCCTGTGCAGCCCCACCCAGTGCATTGAACTTTGCCCTGTTCTAGCTCTCCATCACCACCATCAGAAGCTCAAGAGCTCCTTTGGGTTCCCTCATCCGTTGAGCCCATGGGGATGTGTAGAGGGGAACAAAACCTTACTGTGTGTTAGCCCAGCACCTGACCCTGGGGATCCCTCATGCCAGTCCTAGGTCTGGGAAAACTGAGGACTTCCCAGAAGAACGCTGATGGCCAAAGAAAATTCCCCCATAGTGAAGACAAATGCAAGGAGAGCCTCTTCCCCAGCTCTACCCTTGGCTGAAACAGCACCAGCTTCAGTAGCTGAAGTTTTGGAGGGGAGCAGGTCTCCTGGGGGATGGCAGGAAGTGCCGGAGATGCCAGTGCCCCATGTACCCCCAGGGACTGTGACAGGAGCTCTGCCTCTCCTCTGCCTCCAGGCAGGAGATAGCATCACAGGGCGTGCTGGAAGCTCTTCCTGACAGCCTTCCTTCGCCTTCAGCTCTTCTCAGCTGACAATGTCGAACGTTAGCTGCTGATTTGCAAGCTGCAAAACCCGCTCCACAGCGCTCTGCGGCAGGAGGTGCTGGCTGGCAGGAGCCCTCCTGTCCTGGCACAGCCCTTCGACATGGGGCATTCACCCCACGGCAGCATCCTTTCCTCTGTTCACCCCTCAGCCCAGAGGCCAGCTTGATCCTGCACGGCAAAAATCACTTCTTGGGGCAAATGTCTCGGATTCTCTGGTTCTAGGAGGGGATTCCTGGGTAGCTTAGGGGCTCCAACCACCTGCTGCTGGCTTTCCCCAGGAGCTGATTGCACCCCAAAGCCTCCCATGCTCAGGGAGTCTCCCAGGGCTTTGCTTTGCATTGGTGACATAGTGATGGCTCTTTCCTCCTCTTCAGCCAGGGGCCTAGCAGCTCTGCGTGGCTTGCACCCCTGCGATCGGCAGGGATCTGGTTCTGTCAGGCTCTCTGGCTGTGACAGAGAGGATCTCCTCCAGATCGCCATGCCCTGCCAGAAACAATCTGTTTATAGTGTCAGCGCTCAGTGTATCCTTCCCTGCTTGGTGCTGAACCGCCCATATCCTATTTCTGCAGGCACAGAGACACCCTTCTGTAGTCTGGGTGGCATTGTCACTGCAGGGGATATTTCCATGACATCCTTCAAGGCTGGTGGCCAAAGACTAGCAGAGCTCCTCTCCCAGATTCCCATCCCCAGAACTGCCCGCGGATGTTGCAAGCACGTCCTTTGCTTTTTCTCTGGAGGTCCCTGCTGACCTGAATTTTCCTACGGGTCCTGCTGCTGATTCCTGGGGATGTGAGAAGCGTGGGTGCCAGGATACAGGATTCCCCTCACACAGCCCCCTCCTTTGTGGGATGCAGCTAGTGGCTGGGGCACTTATTTGAGGAAGACAAGCTGGTGGCTCAGGTTGCCTGCAGCCCCTGGTGCCAGCACCATGTGGAGCCAGCCCCTGCCAGGTCCTGCCTTGCACACCGGGGACATGCAGGGGACATGCTCCTCCATGCCATGCCCTTGGGTTTGGTTTCCTTCTGGGTTGATGCATGCAGCTAATGTCTGTGAGTGGCTCTCCCTCCCTCCCTCTCGCTCCCAGAGACCCTTTAAATCAGCTGCTTCACACTCAGTGAACATCCTCTCCCCTTTAAAACCATCCCCTTTCTCCCAGGTCATGCCAGGCAACCATTTTCCAGCAAACTCCCCGATTTTGGCCAGTTTTTCGCTTTGCCTGCTAACAGCCTGCTAAACCCTCTGGGCCCCCGGGGCGGCTATGCTCACATACGTCGGCAGCTATTGGCAGGCGCCTGGGAAATCATTACTGGCATTACCTGGCCGGCTGGCAAACTTTGCTTGTGCAGCTGTTCTCAAGGCCAACATTGATGTGGGTTATTAGTGCTAACGACCCCCATGTCTGTAACTTCCAGCCAATGGGGCTTTTCATCAGAGAGCCCCTCTGAGATTAGGGGAAAGCATGGCTTTTGGAGACGCGTGCTTTTCTTCCACCTCACTGGCTTTTTATCTCTTTTGGGAAGCTCTGGAGGCTACAAGCTACCTTACCTAATGGATCTCTATTAGGTTGCGGCACTGGGGGCCGATCGGACATGTCCCAGGCTCCAGCTGCTCTCTTTATCCGTTTTCCATGTCTTTGGCTTTTGCCAGCCTCCAGATGGGAAGCGGTCGGGGGGCTGCAGGGCCCAGGCTTGGTGACTGGGGAGAGGATACTTTATCCCCTAAATCCCTCCTGCAGCAAAACATGGTAGCACTTCATACTCACTGGAGGGGGGAGTTGTTTGTGCAAAGCTCTGGCCTGAAACATCCTTTCACCATGATGCGCGGGGAGGAGGATGGTGGTGCATTTCTTCCCCCTGTGCAGCACATGGTGCATCTCTCTCCTACCCAAGCCACTCACAACAGCCAGCTCCAGCCCCACACACCCACGGGAAGCTGCCCAAGTCTGTAGCCAGGGTGATTGTCTGCAGGAGCTCTGTGTCATGAGACCCTCAGCCTGCCACCTGTGGTGGGGCAGGTAAGGGATACGTCCTGAGGACAGGCTGGTCCATGGGGCCTCAGCATTGGCCCAAAGGAGGCACCTGTCAGAGGGAGAAGAGCCTCCCCAATCCATTTAATCCCACCTCCATCATTACAATGTCTTTTTGCATCACTGCTTGCTTGGGGGCTGGGGTCTCCCATGCCGGCCCTGTGCAGCCCAGAGGCAGCCCTGTCCCCCAGGTTAGGGTACCGACAGGACGAGGCAGGATGAGGCAGTACCCAGCCTCTCTCTCCTAGAGCACGGAGGCAATGATTTGCCCAAGGAGCTAGTGATGCTGAATTTGTTGTCTTTCCCTGGGGCAGGATGCAGGAATGTCTGGAGATGACAAGGCTGCAGCCACAGCTCCCACGTGTTGCTGCCCCTCATTCCGGCTCACCCTTGTCCCAGGCTGCATAACATGCCAGTGCTGGGCAAGGGGATTGATGGCACCTCCATTTCCCCCACCCTGCCTTTGCCACAACAGCCCCAGAGCAGGGAAAGCAAACCCACACTTCTGGGAAGAGGACCTGGCAGTGAGGAGTAACACCACTTTCATGGGCAGCACCAGCCGGAGAACAGAGCCGTGGGTGCGTATCACTCAGAGAGGCCCAGACTCTGAAGCACAAACACGGGGCCCACCAGTGCCTTGCTAAAAATCTTCACAGGTCTGGGAACGATGCCTCTCTGAGGGTGCCCCCGTAGCCCCCCACTTCACCCGTCCTGCAGCCCCCCCGTGCACAGCTCCCCTTGGGGGGATGCTTTGATACTCACCCAGGGCTGGGGCTGCTGCTCTTCCCCCATCCCGGCGTGGCCCCCAGCCGCGGGGCTGCAGGAGGGCACCCCACCGCCCCAGGGGCTGCGCCCTCCAGCACACACCCCTCCGGCACCCCAAAGTGCCAGCCTGGCGCCCCGCCGCTCCCGCCCCGGAGAGCGGGGGTCTGGCAGCGGGGGTGGGGGGTGCTCAGGGGGCAGCGTGGGGCGGGTGCCACGCGTGCCCGGCCGCCCGCGGCGGCAGTCCGACGGGGAGGGCGGGCGTCCTGCCGCCCGGTGGCGGCGGGGAGCCTGGCAGAGGACTCGGTGAAGGACCTTCTCCGGTTTCCTCGGGAGGCTGTCAGGCGGCGGGGGAGCCGAGCCCCCCGCGCCTCGCTGGCCGCGCCGGCTCCCTCCCCCCGCCCTCCCCCCTCCTCCTCCTCCTCCTCCCGCTCCTCCCGCCCCGGTGCGAAGGGCTTTCGCTGCTTTTCCCCGCTCGTTCCTCCCTCTCCCCTCCGCGGAGCGCGGTGCCGGGAGGCGCGGGCAGAGGCGCGGGGATGGGTCGGCCACCGGCCCCCAGCCCGCCCGCCCGCCGCCGCCGCCGCCCGCCGCCGCGCCCCCTCCCCGGCCGGCGGGAGAGGGCGGCTCTCCCCCGCCGCCCGCCGCGCCTCCCGCTCTGAATTGCTGCCCGTCGGCCGGCCTCGGCAGAGGCGGGGAGGGGGTACGTCCCCTCGCACTTTCCCCCCGCCCCCACTTCTTTCCCCCCCACCTTTTTTTTGCCTTCCCCCCCATCACCCCCACCGCCAGCCCATTTCTCCTCCACGGGGGCTCTTCGGCGGCCATGCGGCCGGTCCCGGGCGAGCGGCTTTAACTCGCCCCCTCGCCCGGATGGCCCCCCGGAGCCGCGGGCGGATGGAGCCGAGCTACGTCGTGGGTATCTGCTGCCTGGTGCTGCTGGAACCGGGCCGGGTGTGGAGCGGCGAGCCCAGCACCGGGGGGCCCGGTGAGAGCGGGAACGGCAGCCAGGCACCGGCGGCGGAGACCGCGGCTCCCGCGCCCACCGGGGCAGCACCGCCGGGCGGGGACCGCTGCCGCGGTTACTACGACGTGATGGGTCAGTGGGACCCGCCGTTCAACTGCAACGCCGGCATCTACCAGTACTGCTGCGGGACCTGCGGGTACCGCTTCTGCTGCCAGTTCAAGCCCGGGCGCCTGGACCAGAGCGGCTGCTCCAACTACGACACCCCCAACTGGGTCAACACGGGCCAGCCACCCACCCGGGTGGACGAGACCCCCGAGGACCCCACTCGTGACAAGACCAACATGATCGTCTACATCATCTGCGGCGTGGTGGCCATCATGGTGCTGGTGGGCATCTTCACCAAGCTGGGCCTGGAGAAGGCGCAGGGTCCCCAGACAGAGATGACCGTCTCCAGGTAAAGGGGTCCAGTCCCCCCACCCACCCCACTCAATTCCCCCATGGGTGGCAGCCCAAGTCCCTAGCCCCTTGTGCAGGCTTAACCCTGGCTTCACCCTGGGGCTGCCAGGAGGGTGAGGTGACACCCAAACCCCCCATTCCGGCATGCTGAGACACCACGGGGGTGGGTTGGCTGCAGCCCCCCCAGCCTGTCCCAGCGTGGAGGGCTGCTAGCTAGGACAGCCTCCACGAGAAGGGGTGATCCTGTCACCTCTCAAAATGACCTGCTCTGTCCCTTGAGGAGGCCTGTCCCTGGCTCAGGAGAGCTATCCCCATCGGCCAGTGGGGTGGGTGACATGTGAGCTATAGGACATGGCTTTTCCCCTGCTCCCACCCGCAAACCAAGCTGTGGTTCCCGATATGTGGAGAAGGCAAGAGCAGGTCTGACTGCGTGTGGGGCAACTCGGGACCACAGTCCCTTTGGGCTCAGCATCGCTTGCAGTGTGGGGGGAGATGAGATGGCAAAGACAGCTCTGCTGTGGCTGCTGCGCCTCCTCGGTGTGTGTGTGCACGCGTATGCACATGCGCTCGCGTGTGTGTGTGTATGTGTGTGCATGGGTGTGCACAGGTGCCTGCCTCTGGTCACTGGGGTGGGACATTGCCTTTTCAAGAGGGTACCAGGCTGGACACCTCCTGGGGCTCAGCCTCCAGCGGAAAGTTGGACAGCCTCACCCTGGCCCCCACACCCTATAGCTCCTGCCGCTGGCTTTTCAGCCCACTCCTGGGGCTGAGCACAGGGCTGGTGGTGGGGAAGGTCAGGGTGCCAGGCACAGATTGGCACTGGAGACCCTCTGCGCCTCCCCCAGCTCCTGCTCGGCTCCTGTGGCCATCGGTGCGTCTTCCCCTCTCCCTCCTGCACCAGTCCTGGCTCCAGATACATGCTTCTCACCCCATTTCAGGGGTCTACTCTGCATCTTCCCGGTGAGGACCTCGAGCCTGGCAAGAAATCCATTTTTATGCCATTTTGTTCATGGATTTTAGCTTAAAAAACCAAACAAACAAAACAAAACAGGGCTGGAGGAAATAATTTCACTGGGATGATCAGGGAGCCACCCGCATTGCACCCCCCAGCACAGACACCCTCTCTCCTTCCCCTGGGGTGCCCATGTCCCCCTGCCTGCCTGGGGCTTGGGCAGCCACTGGGTTCTGCACCCTGACTCCAGACCCACTGCACCCCATAGTCAGACCCACCTCACTCCTTGCACCCACCCAGGGGAGCAGGGGCTGACACTCCCCCCACCCCCCCCCCCCCGCTTGGAAGAGGGTCGTATCTAGGCATGGATGGGGGTCGCAGGGCCCTCCTGAGCAGTGCAAAGCAGTTTTAGGGGATCCATGCTGCGGTCCCCCTTGGCAGGGAGCCTGGCAGGGTGCTGCTGCACACCTCCCCCCCACGTCACCTGAGGAAGCTCTGGCATCTTGACAAGATCAATACGGCCTCTGCCAGCCTCCCTGCCTCCCGACTCCCCTTCCACTTGCCCGCCATCGTGTCTTTTTTTTGTCTCCCCCACCGACCTCCTGGGAAGGAGATACTGTGCTTGGGGAGGGGTCGGCTCCCAGGATGCCTGGACCTGGGTCCTCGTTCCCTGCCAGTGGGTCTTGCCTTCTTCCATCACCAGCTGCCAGCAGGACTGCTGCCACTCACTGGGGAGTGTTTTCTGTGGGTAGCCTCAGTTCTGTGCTGCTGGAGCCATGTGTTTCCCGAAGTCCTCCCTCCCTCTTGCCCGTGCAAATCCAAACTTTCCTGATTAGTTTGGGGAGATTGGTGCCTTTTCTTCCCAAAGCCACAGATTTTTCAGGCACTGGCACATGGACTGGAAGAAGGCGAGTTTTTCTCGCCCACTTTTGTGGCACAAAATCAGAAAGGCACTTCCATCACCGCAGAAGTCAGGTGAAGTCTCACCATCTCCTGTGCCCTATGTCCTTCTGCATAAGCCACAAGCAGCTCCAGTTCCACTGGAACAGTGACTGACAAGTCATAGCAGTGCATCAGGTACAGAGACCTGGGCACCAAGGCAGGGCTCTGGGCTGGCATGGCCTCCTGGGTGCTGGGCTGATGGAGACAGTGCCACAGGCTGGGTATATGGCACAGGCATCCAAAAAGGGATGCTGTCACCTCCATCCTGCTGTGTGCCCGCTCAGCCTGGGCAATACATTTTGTCTTGACACCTCCAAGGGAGCAGGGCTATTTCTAGCTGCCTTGCCCCTGTACCCACGTGTGGCCCAAGGCACGGCAGTACTACCTCGCCTCCCTCCCAGCGCCTCAGGTAGGAGATTCTCATTTGCTCCTTGGGCACCGCATTGTGGCCTCGGGCCAGCTCCCTGTTGCACTGCTGGCTTGGTTTCCGTTCCCATCCCTCCCTCCTGCTGGGCTTTTTCCGCTCCTGGGGAGCATTGACTGCTGACCCAGGATAGCTCACGCTGCCACTGCTTGCAGGCTTCCCACTTGTGGGGGCAAGGTCAACCACTTCTGCGCCTCCAGACATCTTTTGTCATGGTCCTGGTCCTGATCTGAGCCCAGGAAGAGTGACCAGGTGCAGAAACCCCACTAGCTCCTCCCAGATGGTGACACCTGTGCCCTGAGCCAGCTTCTCCTGAGACCCCCATGCCTCAGCCGCCTCCAACACAGCTTCTCCTCCTGGTTTTGCCTGCTGGTTCACCTAGGGAAGTGGGTGCCTGAGCAGCTGCAGCTACCTGGTGTGTCCTCCCCTCCCCATCTGCCTTCCTCCCGCAGGACTTTATGATAGCTCCCGCAAACCCCTCTCCTTCCTGCTTGGCTGACGCTTGGCACCCGTCCCCGGTACTTGCTCAGCCTGGCCAAACCCCGCATTGAGTCAGGGACACCTGCCTGTGTTTTTCTTCAGGCCTCCGATCTCCGGGGACATCAGGTCCTTGGGGCTGCTGTGATCTGGCTGTGCCCGTTGCACAAGAGCAGGCACGTGCCCTGGACCTTTCCCCAAAACCTCCTGGGGAGGGATTGCAGGTTATGGCTGGGGTGAACATCCCTATGGGAAGAGCTGGGTGAGGAGCAGCATCCTGGGGGGCAGCAGGGATACTGGAGAGGGGCAAAACAGTTGGTGGGAGCCAGTGCCCTGGCAGCCACAGTAGCTGAGACCCCAGTGCTGGCTTTTTACTCTCTGGGTCCCCTTGTGCTATTTGGGGTCCCAAAACCCAGCACCACTGTGCATCCAACTGTGCCAGGTGTTTCTCTGGCAATGCTCCAGTCCACAGCCATGACTGCAGTCAATGCCCATGGTAGCAGGTGGCAGCAAAGACCTAGAAAAGGTGTTTGCAGGCAGTGTGGCAAGTCATCACATTCCACCCTGGCTCTCTGGGGGATGAGAGAGGGGACCCAGCTCTGGCAGGGAGGGAGACCTGGATTGCTGTCCTCAGACTGGACACGATGTCCAGCCAGGTGGGCTTACTCCCACCACCCAGTGCTTTGCCTAAGCTCCGTTACCCCCAGCTGCAACTCCAGTTTTGCAAAGGCACCTTGCTACCCCCAAGCCTTCCTGAGCATCCCCGAGTGTCCTGGCCCTGGTGGGCAGGTGTCCCACAGTGCCTGCGCTGCTTGGTTTCACGGACGGGCACCCCCTGCCCCGAGCAGATGCACTGTGGGACATGGGAAACGTCCCCACCCTGGGAGGTGAACCTGATGCTCTTGCTGAGCACAGAAACAGTGTGGCCGGCTGGGGTGGCAGCCCACCCGCAGCTGCAGCATGCCATGTGTTTTTTCCACCACTGTGCCTCTACTCCAAACCTCACTGCCACCTTCTGTATCCCCTCCAAGGGTTCAGTCCAGCTCAGGGCAATGTCACTTCACCTGTCACTCCATCTCTCCTTTCCTCTGGAGGCTGCACTCCCATCTCCTCCCATCACCGTCCCCTTGCCTAGGACTTGCAGCTGCTCTCCTGTTGGGCTTGTGGGGTGTGGAGCTCAGACCTCCCAAAAGGAAGTCAGACCCTGGGCCGGGGTGCTTTGCCAGGCCCTGGGCTGTGCTCCCACATGGGCACCTCTGTTTCATACACTGGCGGCTTCCCTGGGGATGGCTTGGGAAGACCAAGCACTGCATGCTGCTTCCTGCTGGGGAGCTGACTTGGCTTCTGTCGCTGCTCCTGGATCTCCCACGTCACTTGGTCTCAGGGCTCATGCCAGGCTGGTTTGGGGGACCTTGGTTGCACCTGTCGGCACAAGCAGGCTTGCCAGGGAGGTGGCTGCATGACTGTGCTCAGGCAAGCTGAGTAGCAAGCAACCTTCCCACGTGGCCCTGTATGCTCAGCATCTGTGGCCGTGCTGGTGGATGGAGGCCTCAGTGGTGCTGATCATTAGTGTTTTGTTGCAGACAAGGAGTGGAGGTTTAAAGCCGCATCTGCCCTGTGTTCCCTACCTCCATCTGCAGCCTGAAACTACCTTGGAGCCACAGACTGACAAGTGACTTAGGGAGATGTGGCCTGACCTTCCCCAGGGCCCCTAGCCATGGGACTAGGCTAGGACTCATAAGACCCCCAAAAGTACGTACGGTGAGACAGCAGGTCCTTAACACCGCGTCACCCTCAAGGTCCACCTCTTTGCACCAGGCTCCCTGAGGATGGGGAGGGGGCGTGCAGCCCTGGCTGATTGCACATCTTGGTGCAAGTCGAGGGGGTGAATCCGGGTGTTGCCGGCACTGAGGGCTCGTGCATGCTTCTCACCTTAGCAAAATAGCTCACTAAGAGCTGCTTGTGCCATTATTGTTAATTGTTATCGTGCACATGTGGAGGGCAGGCTTAAGAGAAAGAGCACTGATGGATTTATCTGGAGAGGAAGTCACAGATAAAGGATTGCTCAAGCTTCAAAATAGACCTGAGGGGAAAAAAAAAAAAAAAAACCCAAAAAAAACCCACCACAACTTAAAAAAATAGGTCAAATCACGTTGAACTTCCTGGTGAAACAAGCCTGTTTGAGTGCTGGGCCCCAGGGACAGGCGAGAGCAGGCAGTGGCCAGTGGGGAGGGGGCAGGCAAGCAGTGCACCTCAGGGAAGGTGGTAGCTGATGGCACAGCAGCTCCCCAGGTTCACAGTCAGTGCCCACAGTCTCAGGGGACCTGTCTTTCCCTTGCCCTGCCAGGGCACAGCCCACCACCCACCCAGGCTTGTGCCCAGAGTTTCTCAGGGTGCAGCACCCCTGGCCAAAGGAGCCTGGCTGGGCTCAGAGCTGGGCCAGTCAGCTGCAGGAGGGCTCCTGGGGAGGTGTGGGGTTTGAATAGCTGCAGGATGGAGATGCCATGGCCTCTCTGGGCAGCTTGGTCCAGAATTTGACTACACTCGCAGGAAAAAAGGTTGTTTCTTCTGTTTAAACAGAATTTCCTGTGTTTCAGTTTGTGCTAGTCACCTCTTGTCAGCCTGTCATTGTCCTTGTTGCACCTTCCCTTCAGATATTCACACAGATTGATTAAGATCCCCCTGAGCCTTCTCTTCCCAAAACTGAACAGTCCCAGCTCTCCCAGCCTCTCCTCAAGAGAGAGATGTTCCAGTCCCTTCATCATCTTTGTGTCCCTTTGCTGGACTTTCTCCAGTATGTCCATGTCTCTCCTGTACAGGGGAGCCCAGAGACGGAGCCAGCACACCTGCTGGCATGCTTTGCCTAACGCAGCCTCAGGGACTGACCATTCACCGCCTTTGGCCCAAGGGCACACTGCTGGCTCATGGCCAGCTTGGTGTCCACCAGCATCCTCAGGCCCTTTTCTGCCAAGCTGCTTTCCAGCTGGTCAGCCCCTAGTATATACTGGTGCCAGGGGTTATTGTTCTTCCCTCATTTCAATTTGTTCGGCTTCATGAGTGTCCTGTTGGCCCATTTGGAAATTAAGTGATCCCAGGGGGGTGTTATCCAAAGCTCCCCAAGAATGATGTGAAATTAACCCAAAGGGCAAGCAACTCTCCCTTGTAGCTTTGCTCTTGCCTTCGTCCTATGATGTTGACTGGATCCAAACTGGGCAGGAAAACGTCCCAGGAACAGCCCTCAGGGCCTCTTGAGCATCTGCACCTGTGGGCATAACCCACTGCTTTCCCTGTTGATCTCACTGCCTTCCCTGGCAATTCCCCACACTGGGTTCACTAAAATGAGCGCTCCAGAGCCATGAGCTGACACATCCATAGTCAGGATTATTCCCCCCTTCCACTCCAATTTGCATTTATGCACGTTGAATTTAATCTGCTGTTTATCGTCCAGCCACTTGCTAACTGTGAGCTCCTGCCGCAGCTCCTGGTGTGTGTCTGTGAGACAGCCAGAGCCTTCGAGGTGCAAGGCATGCTGACAGTGAGCTGGGGATTAGGGAGCCAAGAAAAGCCCCGACTGGACACTGCTGTGCCCTTGCAGTCACACAGGACCGGTCTCTACAGGGGGAGTGACATGTCTTCTCATTGTGAAGCCCCATGCCAACAACAGCATCCTGGCCAGCGCCACAACTTGCTGCCAAAGGCTGCAACACTACTTGGGCATGCCCTGGTCTGGCATTGCCGATGTGCCCTGCTCTGGCACTGTCAGTGTGCCCTGCTCCGGCATGGTCGATGTGCCCTGCTCTGGCACTGCTGGCATGCCCCAGTCTGGCATTGCCAGTATGCCCTGCTCTGGCACTGCCAGTGGGCCACATCTGCAGCATCTCTGTCCACAAATGTTAAAAGAAATAGGGCTTTATCTTATGTAATGGTGTTTAATGTTTAATGCCGTTACTTATAAGGAGGGCGTTAAGCTGCCACTAGTTCGTCCTCCTCCCTGAAGAGGCACAAGTGGCCTCTCTAATCCTTTCCTCGGGCTCTTCTCCACTTTGAAGGGACTTTGAGGGGACAAAGCGTCCCCTCCCTTGTCCCCTCCCTCCACCAGGCTCTCAGCTCTGGGGTAGCATCCCTGAGGCGTTGTTCTAGCCACTGTCAGTTCGGCTTCCTCCGACTCTGTTCGTAGTACCCTTGCAGCCCACTCCAAGTCACATTTTTCCCTCACTGCCCTCACCTGCTGATGCTCCCGGCTCCAGGAGGGCTCAGCCCCAGCCAGACCCCAATTCACTGGTGGGGGGCTCGCCAGCCTCCATGCAAAAGCTAGGTCAGAAGCCTGGGTGCACTACTTGCTCCCAGCAGACATTTCCTAGCCCCAGACTACCCGGCTCTGCCTCCAAAGAGGGGGGGTGTCGGGGCTGGGATTCATTAGTGGGGCCAGGGGAGTGGGGTATCGCCCTAACAGCCCTTCACCCCTCTTCCCAGGACACTGACAGACCTGCTGAAGCAGCCGGGCCTTGGCCCCTCTGAGCATGTGGACGGTCTCATGGGGGGCATGCAGGTCCCACTGGGCGAGGGTCTGGCCCGAGGTTCCCCCAGGAACAGCACAGGTAAGCACTAGCACGGTGGGGGAAAGTAAGTTCCCTTGGGTGAGTAAAGGCAGTGGGCAGGCACTGCCTGCGGCTGACCCCCCCGCCCGCCTGCCTTTGCCCCCCCCAGACAAGCCGCCCTTGAACAACGCAGTGGCCATCGCCCCCCCGCTGGGGCGGCCCCACGGCCACGGCAAGAGCCTGCCCCTGGGCAGCAGCCTGGGCACGCCAGCCCCTGCCTACACCGCCTACACCACCCTCAAGGCTGGAGGTGAGTGCCACTGCCGCCGGCTGGGGTAGCAGCTGGGGGGGGGATGCACCCCAGGGACCCTGCAGATGGGGTGGGAGGGGTGGGAGGCTCACCGAGGGGCACAGGCAGGATGAGCACCCCTGTCCCCCAGGGCTGCCGGGGCGGCTGCTCGTGGGGGAGGCTCTGCAGCTCCCCCCCGCCCCAGCCAGGCAGCGCCTTGGATCCCACAGGGACCCGCTGCCCACCCCAGCCAGTCAGAGCTGGGGACGCGGCTCAGCCGTGGGCTTGGCAGCGTTCAGTTTACGGTTGGACTCAATGATCTTAAAGGTCTTTTCCAACCTAAATGATTTTATGGACCTGCTGCACCCCCCACGCAGTCAGCACCCAGGACCCCCAACAGACGCGCAGCACTGCCCACCCAGCCAGAGCTCAGGATCTCGCATGCACACGCTACGGTGTCGAATGAATCGGTGCCCAGGACCTCCCAAACCCCACAGCACCCCTCAGCAATCCACGGCCAAGATCCCCCCGCACCCAGGATCCCACCCAGAGCCCCCGCCCCCCCCCCCGGCCTCCCCCCAGTCCCGAGGGCCGGTGGAGGGCTGTACCTGTGGGGTGACACCGCACCCCTGTCCCCACAGAGAGCGCCCCCGAGGACTTCTACAGGCGGTTCGGGGGGCCAGAGGTGCCCCCCACCAGCACCCTGCCCTTCTTGCCCACCGAGGGCCCGCTGCTGCCCGAGAGCTGCCCCACAGCCAAGGCCAAGGGCCCCAAGCTGCCGGGGGGCCCGGCCTTCCCGGGGGGCTGGGAGGGGGCCCCCCCCCGTGGCCCCCGCCGGCCCGGCCTGGCCACCCTGTGCCCCGAGGGGCCGCCCGAGGCCTTCGGCCCCAGCGCCCCGCTGTACGGGCAGCCCCCCCGGCACCTCGCCACCAACAGCAAGACCGAAGTCACCGTCTGACAGCTGGCACCATCGGGGACCGGGGCTGGGGCTGCCCCTCACCTGAGCATGCTGACGGCAGAGCATCCAGGTCCTACCCAGCTGGCCGCGGCGGGACGAGCGCCGTCTTGTCTTCCCTCTCCTGGGGATGGGGGCTGCCGGCTGCGCTTCACCCCGAGGCGGCACTGTGGGCCAGGCTGTCCCTCTCATCCGGGCAACAAGTCTCAGCCAGCCTCAGCCTGTCCCATGAAGAGGCTGAGCCGGCGGCACACTGGCAGAGCAGTGCGTTGCTCAGGGGATGGGGGGTCCGATGCCAGCCCCCAGGGATGCGGGGGGATGTCCTGCCGGGGCCAGGTACCCCCACCTTGCTCCCGCGACCGGGTAGGAGAAGAGCAATGGACTCAAAGCACCGTCGCGGTGCTGCCGGCAGAGCCCAAGCAGCCTCCTTCCCTCCCCAGCCTCCCATTCCCCACTGTCCCAGCCTCCACCTTGTCAATAAATAAACCATTAAACTGTACAGCCTTGGTATGGATCGGCTGGGGAACTCTGCGCTGCTCCCAAAACCCCAGCCCCTTCCCCACGGGCAGCAGGCTGCAAAGCCCACTTGCACAGGGCCTAGGGAAGCCCCCCGATGGGGGACATGGTGGGAATACAGTTGTCAGGGCCAACTGCAAAACCCTTTGAGCAGCTACATGAAAACCAGATCTCCTCTGAAGTTTAATGGTTCTGACAGAGCTTTACCAGGGGGAGCAGAGAAACAAATAGATGGAGCGAAAGGACATTGTTCCAAGCAAGGTCAGGTAAAAGCTTTCCCTCCCATATAGATCTCCTAAAATTGCGGGCTTCTAGCCCAGCAATATCTTGCTTGGCTCTGCCCTAGCCCCCGGCCTCATGGGTTGCTTCCAAAGGAGCACGGAGACACCACACTTGCTCCACCAAGGGACCATCTTTCACTGCAAGCTGTGCAGCTCCATTTTCCAGATTATCTCAACAAAGGAATGACAGCTTCCTGAGGAGCTTGTGTGGCTGGATGTCTCTGAAGGATGTTTCAGGCTCACCTATGCTTAAGAGCAGCTGCTGGGTGGGATAAGGAGGGCTAAGAGAAAGAGGGCAGACAGGAGGTGGTGGTAACGTTCACCTTTATTAGGTAACAGATGCTCAGGAGCCCTGGAACAGGGTTTTCAGACAGAAGATATGTTCCCTGGGGAACCTCCCCACCACCAGTTCCATCTCTTACCACAAAGCATCCCTACTCTGAACTCCATGTGGATAAATAGACTTTCTTCACATAATCCATAAAACAATTTCCTCCCAACCGCAAACAAAAAAAGTTACAGTATATACACACACATATAAAAAAGTTGTAGGGACAGAGGGCCAGCAAATTTATGAACGGTATAGAAAAAACACGGCAAAGATCCCTCACCCTGGAGGGGAAAGAAGTACCAGCAGTGCTAGGACGCTCTGTGGATCACGCAATTAGCTACCAGGGTTTCAGCCCAGCAGCCTCCCAGACCCTGGCCCAGCGGGTACTCCCTGCAGCCCAGCCCCCAGGGCTCAGTCCACCGTTAAGTTACCAAAATGAAGCCTTAACATCACTGTTTTCCCGAAGCATCACTTCCCCTTTTTACTAAAGCAGGAACTTCACAGTGTTGCACGTGACCTGGGGAAATGCAAAACAACTCAGAGGCTCCCACAGGTAAGGAGTTTCTGTATTTTAGGAAAAACCCACGACCAGGAAGACAGCATAACAGCCACTTAAGAGAAAAAGTAGAAGGATACGATCCAACCCCCAAAATAGGATCACTGGTAAGACACGAAACTTGGGAACGGGCAATCAAAACCCACCCAAAACCAAGAGCTGTTCTGCATACTTATGATACCTGCTCAGAGCAGAAGTTGCTGCCACCAGAGCATCCTCTAACACAGACTGAAGACACACCGAGAGCAACCTCTCCCCAACAGATGAGCTCCTCTCCAACTGCTGACACAACAAAGGACCCCCCTGCCTGCCAGGAAGGTGAAGAGCACAGACTGCCAGTTATTGCAGCTGGGTGTCCACCAGCTATTCCCCAAATAAAGCAGGGGAGAATGGGAAGCATCTCCTGGTCCTCATGCTTTTGCTTGCAGCTATAGCCCAGGGTCACTGGGAACAGGCTTGGCTGAGAGACAGGCTTCTCCTGACCCCCTGCTTCCACCTTGCTGAAGCTGGGCAATTCCAGGACTAGCATTACTCGTGTTCAATTCCTGCAGCACATCAAATCCCCCTCCCAGATGCCCAAGGACCCCAAGCAAAGTGTGAAAACAAGTCCCCATCTTTTTCCCCTCATTTTGGAAGGAGATCAAGCTCTCAACTCCCCTCTATAAAAACTGGATACCTGTAGAAGCTTCTTGCCAAAGACCCCAAATTATGACTGTGCAGGAGCCAAGCCTGTACAAACCAGACTGGGACAGGACAGGATTGGGCTGCTGCCCATAGCCAAGTGCTTCTAGCTGCCAACATGGAGCACACACCGGATACGCACAGGGAGAAACAGCGATGTTCACCTGCCAAAGGCTGATTTCCACATTTGCACATGTGACAGGGCAACTGCTTTGCACTTCACTTTGGAGAGATGCAACAGGAAAGGCAGAAAGAGGGCAATGTTCCCTCCCCGTCCCTAGTCCACCTCCTCCTCTTGGAAAGTCACAGGTGATTCAACACCTACAAGTCAAACTGCTCTGAATGGCGATGGTAACAGCTGGGAGACTCACACCCTGAACCAGCGCCTCCCAGTCCCTGCAGGAGCTCCAGAGCTGTTGAGCAGTTGGAGAAGGGAAGGAGAAACACCTGAAGACAAGTTCTGGGACTGGGAGTTGAGCAAAATAAAAACCTCTTTCTAAAAATTGTTTCTGCATCAACAAGAAGGCACCAGAGAAGCATTCACCCTTCACACTGAGTGTAGGGTGCTGTATGTCCACCTCTGCTGCCACCCAGCACCAGCTGACCAGGGACACCCTGGCCTTCTACAAGGCTCTGCCTGTTGTAGGCTGCCACAAACCCAGCTCCCTGCCAAAAGCCAGAGGCAGCCATCACAGGAAGGAGATGCACAAAGTGGAGAGGAAGGGAAATCTGCTGCATCATTCCCTACATTTTTGTAAAGCCACGAACACTCCTATAAAAAAACTGTATAAAAACTGTAGAGAAATTTGCCCAGCAGTACTGGCCCCAAGCAATACTCCCAGAGCACCTCTAAGCTGGGTCTAAGGAGGCTTCAGCTTCCTGACACGCAGCTAAAGGAAAGCTGGTGCCTTCCCCCTCTCTCTTGGGAACAGCCCCAGCCTCCAGCAGCCCCACAGGACTTGAGCAGATCTTCTGCCCTCCCTAAAGGTTTCTTTCCACGGAGGTGTTTGGGAAGAGAGCAAGATGCCCCTGAGAACAGACAGAGAACGTGCCACTTCTCTGTGCCTTGGGCTTGTGGCCTTCTCCCCCCAGCAGGGATGGGGGTTCCAGGTCAGAGCAGCACTTCCCAACACCAACAGCCCCAGGCATGGTCACAAAATCCACAATCAGACAGAATCCTGCTGCAGCGCCTGAGAACAAGCAAGGGGGCTAATAAAGCTAAACAAAACAAAAACAAAACCCTCCCTCCCTCTCCCACCGGCACAGCCCTAACCTAGCACATTTTTTTTTTTTTTTTTTTTTTTTTTAAGCTCCAGAAGGGAAGTCCAGGCTGACAGTCCACCAGGCTGTCTTTGCACAAGGTGGCCCCATGCTGGCATTAGGAGGCAGCAATGGCTGTGCCCCCACTCAGCTTGACAATCATCTGCTGGCAATCATTGCAGGAGCGCTTGTCCCCCACCTTCTCCAGCGTGCGGGCAGCCTCAGCCAGCAGGACTGCTCGCTGGCCCGGGGAGGACAGGAAGGAGAGGGGGAGATGGCGGCAGGCCAACAGGATGGCTGTGGCTCGCTCCCTTTGGCCCGGCAGGGTGTCCAGTTCACCTATGTGCAAAGAGGAGAGAAAAACCTCATGATGAAGGTACCACCTGTGCTGACAAAATCCCTCCATGTGGGCCCTCAACGGGCACTAGCATCTCTGGCTAGCATCCCCCAGCTGTGCCAAGAACTGGGGGCACCCTGCGGACCCCAAGCAGTGACTTTAAGCTAACAGAGAACAGTCACAGCTGGAATCAGCCAGGGACTGACAATCTCATCTTCTACAGAGACAGTCCCTTTCACTTCACTTCCTAGGGCTCATCCCAGCACCAGCATGCACATCTGCCCATTTCCTTAAACCCCCAAGGAATTTTATAACCAGCATCACATCTCTTGGCTCTCCCCCTTTAGGATTCCTGGCTTCTGCCTTTGCATTGACCACCCCAAACCCCAGCTTGCCAAATTTTGTGCATGTGTGGTTGCACAAAGGCAAACGTTTTTCCAGCCTGTCTACCAACACCTCCAGTCCAGGGCTGGCAGCTCACGTTAGCTGGCTTGTAGAGAGCATGGCAGAAGCATCTTCATGAGCCACAGACTAACAGGAGCTCGTCACCGTGAGCCTCTCACACAGGGATGACACTGCAGGCTACAGCTACTCCCCTACACCTTGCCTCAGCGCTTGCCCCCTCCCAGCCCTACAAGCAGCAGGTCACTGCCCCAGCCCCAGGGCTGACCTTGCTTGCTGCTCTGGGGTGTGCGTCGCCTCAGGCTGTGCTCCAGCAGCTGGTGGGTGCGGGTAGGGCTGGCACCCGCCATCAGGCGCACAGTTGCCTCGTGGAGGAAGACCTGGAAGGGAAGGCAGGATGGAGGGTGAGAGGCAGGCTGGCATAGGGGTGACGCTGCGGCTGAACTCACATCATCCCTCAGCCACCGCATTGCGAGCGCAGAGCGCTGATGCCTTGACAACAACAGAGACCCACTTCCATAGTCCTCCCTCACCTTCCCACCTGTCTCTAGGAAATCTGCAAGTCAAGGCAACTGCGAGAAGGGAAAAAAAACCCAAACACCTGCTTTCAATACCTGAGTGGCCTAGAAAGGGGAGGAACAAGAGCACGGAACAGGGCAGAAAAATGGGAGAGCAAACTCTGGCACTGTGGCCTAGGTGGGTGTCTCACCCCACACTGCTAGCGCAGTGCTCCGGTAACAGCACCAAACTCTGAAATCCAGAGTTTGGACAACATCAGGACAACACTTTTGTCCAAGTATTAGACGACTACACTTCCGGTACAGAGGCTTCAAACTAGATAGACTAAACAGAAGTGGGGGAAAGCCCCCAGAGAAGCACCTGATGCTCTACAGGTGCAGAAGGCATCTGACCCCACAGTCACCCGCAGAGCCAACATGGCCGAGGCAGCCCCCTTTCACACCCCCTTGAGGGACTGACCCACTCTGAAGCCACATTAAAGGACAGGATGCCATGGTATTTATTTGGCAACACAGATGTCCTGATTGTTTCCTAGGTAGAAACTAAGGTGGCCACCTCCCCACGTGCACCAGACTCCCACAGGAACCTCCTTCATCATCCACCAAGAGAGCCTGGAGCCTGCTGGTGGCAGACCATCCCACCCCAAGCGCCCAAACCACTCAAGCCCACATACACCCTACATTCTTCCAAGGGCCACAGCTTCCCTGTCACCCCTCGGACAACAGCTAAGCTGGCGGTGGAGCAGGCAGGGAAGGCAAGCTGTCACCTTGCGATAGGCGGGCCTGAAGCTGTGGGCCAGCTTGCGCAGGCTGCCAAGGTCACGCTGGAAGCCCGTCAGCTCGGGGGCCGAGGCATGGTAGGTCTCACCCAGGGCCTGGCTGGTGTTCGCCTGCTTCTGCCATAGGCTGGTGCGGAGAGAGAGCAGCAAGTCACAGGCCAGCAGCTGGATCATCTGCAAGAGCCAGGGGGACCAGGCACACATGCTTATTAACACAACTCATCAGGTGAGTAACAGGCTGTTTGCTACACTGCTGCTGACGTGGCCCACGGGAGGGTGGCCGCAGCACCTCCTGCCCACCCAGGGGGCCACCCCAGCCCTCTCAGCCAAGTCACCCCACCACAACGCACTGAAGGGAGCAGGACTTTGTACTTTTGCCTAGCAGCATCTCTGAGGCTTGGCCCCGAGAGGTCCAGCCTAAGGAACAAGCACCAGGCTGTGCCCAAGCAGCAGCTGTCCCCTCCAGGAGGGCCAACACCTCTGCGAGGCTGACTCCCAAGCCCACCCCAGACAAGACGTGCCAAGTGGATATGGCAGCAGCAACACCCCAGCCTTCTGCAAAGGCTTTCCCGTCCAAACAGCAATAGTGGGAAACAGCAAAGGCAGCCTTGCTACTGGAGACAAAAAAAAACCCCAAGCAAACAAAAAAAAACCACCCCGAAAAAGAAAAGGCAGTCTTGACATAGCCCGAAGTGGCTGCCCAAATCCCTTTTCCCCATCTGCTCTGCCCCCTCGCACTGCTTGCTGCCCTGCTTGCTCTTAGGGGACTCTAACCGTGCTGCCGAAGTGGAGAGTGCCTCTGTACTGCACTGCAGAAACATTGCACAGTTACTGCCACAACATGCAATGCAACTACAATGCACTACAGCTGCCACCCAGGAGTGACAGAAGGGACTAGAACTGTGTCCCATATGCCATGAAGGGAAGCTCTGGCTTTAGGTAATCCTGGAAAGAAGAGAAACAAGCCCCACACAAACTCAGGAATAGCATGGCACAGTCCCACTTTCGTGGAAGAGGGTTCAAACACTCATGAGTGCTGCCTGAAACCGAGCTGGCTTGACTTAATGAGGTCCTGCTTTACAGGTGCCAGCAACTTCCTTTGGAGGACAGAGACGGATGCTTTCTGCAGGCCAAAGTCAAAGTGGTCAAAGCACCAGAAAGGGGTGATAGCTACTAGTAGGGGAGAAGTGAGAGCTCAGCTACCTGAGACCATGCCCAGGGAAACAATGTTGTACTTGCAGCTCTGCTCCTCCATACAGCAGAGGCAGAAAGACGTCAATGCCCTTTGCAAGGAAAGTGAAGAAATTTGCCCTCTACTCCCAGGAGACACAGGATGGATGGAGAATGCAGATACAACGGTGAAGTGATACACCTGCAGCAAGACCAGCCTTACAACAGGGACAGACCATATGCTACCCTGGGGCTTATAGCTCTTACACTGTTGAGGACGGTGCTGGAGACGCCACTGCTCATGTTGAGGCTGTTCCATAAGTGACTGCTGGCCCTCTCACAGTGACTCAGGGAGTTCTGCTGTCCATCTGCCTTCCCAGACAGTGAGGCCTGCATGGCTTTACACACATAGAAGGTGGCTTTCACCAGGGCATTCCTGAAAGAAAGAGAGCACTGCTTTCAAGCAGTATCGTGGCACGCTGCCACAGGGCAGTCCCAGGAGCTGAGCCCAAGCAGCAACCAGCATCAGCTTTTAGCCTCCATCTTCAAGAGCAGAGATAATTTCTCAGAAAAAAAATGGAAATTGTTCCTCCCTACACAGACTGCACAGAGAAACGGAAGGAAAGTGGCAAAGATGCTTTAGTGCAAAAGAACCAAGATGGTGACAGCAGCCTTTCCATCAAGTTTTATTGTCCGATTTTGGAAGGCAGGAGGTTATGCAATTAGAACAAAGCCAGAAGACACTCCTAAAAAAGCAATTCTGACACTTCCAGTCCACAACTCTAATATCAGCCTGTAAGCCTTGACTATACAGAAGCTGCTGAGCACATCACATGTCATATTATTACATCCCAGAGCACAAGAGGCACGCAACTCCAGAGCACAGGTAGAGGTAGCCCTACAGGACAGCATTAGGGAAGAGCCGCCCCCCATTTGAAAGGAGCAGGGGTTTGAAAGTTGTCCAAGGCCTACGCACTCTGACATCTCCAGGGATTTCGGCATGCGTTCCACTTCTGCAAAATGCGACCTCACAGCCACATCGTCCCCCCTGAGCCAACCGATTGCCATAGCCACCGCTGCTGACCACCATCTGCACACCACATCAGGGCCTGTAAAACAGAATCATAAGCTGCAGCCCAGTAAAGGACACCTGGCTCCTCCTTGCTTGGAAAAGCAGGCAGGTGTCATGTGCCCTTGCCAGTGCCTTCCACTGAGATTGATACTAATGAGCCCAAACTGATCCCATGAGAAAACAGCCACCCAGGTAAATGGTGAAACATGCTGCAGGAACCCAAAGGAACTTTGTAGCAGGCAAACACCCTACACCTGACTGCATGCAGAGTTTTAGATGCTAAGTTTGCATCTTGTCAATAAGAACTTACCCTGCCTACTTGTCTAGAAATCTGCTGACTTCCTTCCTGACAAGGATCTCCACTCACCATCCCAAAATAACAACTCCACTTGTATATACCATGCCTTGGCACTAATCACCATCAAGCCAGTTAATCAGGTTCCCTACATAATTTCCCTCCATTATTTAACATCCCCTCAGAAACGTCTCAAAGCCTGCCTAGGGACAAAGGAAATATGCTCTGCTACTCTGACCTGCTTTTAGATTCTATGACAATATTGACCCAAATATAGACTTCCCTTTATACCAAAAAATAATCTTGAGAAAAAGAAGTATCCTCTTTTCCTTCTATGTTTGCTCTACACATTTTAGGTACAGCACAGTTAGTTTGTTTCTAAAGCTCCAGCAGCACCCTGGTGAGCTGCCAGATGCTGTCTGTACCAACACCAAGCAAGACGAAGCCTCCAGCAGCCTGCTGCCAGCCAAGCCCGGATAAGGGCATGGCTCAGGAGGAGCCTACAGCTCTCACTGTTCCACTAGATATGCATTAAGGGACCAAACCAAGCACCTCTCAATATAAGCCCAGAGCTTCCCTACAGTAGGGGCAGCAGGCCTCTGGAAATTGAGGAATATAAGTGACAGCTGTTGTGAAAGTGAGGTCAACCTCACTGTATTTGGTCCAACAGGTAATTAATCGGGAAAAAACCTTCCTGTATCTCAACTGCAACACTGCTATGCTTGTTTACATGCTACACCCTTCCTCTCGCTTCGCATTGCCAGAAGCAAGCTCCCAGGTGAGGGCACAGGTTTCAGCTTGGAATGTGCCCAGCAATACAAATAACAGCAGCCCCACCTGGGCACCCAGCATTACAACACACAGCTGAACGTCCAGGCCTTCCCAACCACCACCTTCCAGTCTGAGCTGCTGTACAACACTGTGGTGTGCCGCTGCTCAGCAGTCAAGTCTCATTCCAAGGACTGCATCTCTCCTTGTCTGGAGTTTGAGAGGTGGCAGAGAGGGAACGCGTATCAGCAAGAGTTCCTGGAGCTGGGAGAGCTTCAGTTCTGCCAGACTCACCCAGGGCGGACTTGAGTACAGAATTGCTGGCAAAGGGTGGGGCTCCACTTCCCATTGAGTCCAAGAACGAGTTGAGCAATTTCAGGTACTCCATGGCACTAGAGAACTCGCTGAAACAAGAAGCAAGGCAGACCTTCACTATGTTGTCAAACAGGAGACACCAAAGCCTGAAGGTGTTTCTCATCAGTCACAAGGCATTTTTAAACAACGCTGATCCATTAAGTCAGCAGAAAGTCCAAGCTCTATAAGCAACACAACACTGCCAGACCGAAGAGACCACCCTGAGAGCAGAAGTGCACAGATGCTCAGGGAGGACTACCCTCACACCTCCCCATGCAGGACCACCAGCGTAGAACTAGAGTCAGCCCTGGGAGTCTCACCTCAGCTACAGAAATGCTGGGCATGACATATGTTACTAGTTGATTACAGGCTCCGTTTCAATCACTGCCTCCAAAGGAGGCTGCATTACACTTCTGGAAGTGACTATTTGCATATATGCAAATATGTATGAATGCAAGTGAAAACACATTTATAGCGTTGGTCAGAGAAAGTAGCATACGCAGCAACGATCTAATTTCCTGGGACATGCTACAAAGGAAGATCTTGAGCTCCTCCCCCTAGAGGGGGACAAAAAGGCTTGCTGTATTACTAAAGCTGGTGCTTCCTAAGAGGAGACAGGACTCCCACAAGTATACTGACAACACACCTCACTCATACAAATCCTGCTACCTTCTATCATCAACAGCAGCACCTGAGCATAAGCATTTGAACTGTGCAAGCAGTTAGACCAAACTGCTGCTCATTCTCTGCAACATGGCTAGAAAACAGACATAAGATTGGGGGGGGGGGGGGGGAAGCTAAATGTGCATTATTTTCCCTCGACAGGCAGGGAAACTGGGTTATCTTCCCATCTGAGGCTTTTATCCACACTTCTTGGGGAGAGCATTCTTACAGAGCCTTCCCATATATTTACATAGCATTTGCCTGGCACCAGCATATCTGGAGATCAGTAGCAACAGTGCCAAACTGCTGGCAAAGGCTGGGGCTCTGCTTCCTGGGGAGTCCAGGAGAGAGCTGGACAGGGTTCAGTACAAAAAGCTGCTCCAATCCCACCTATCAGCCCCTTTCAACTGGTGACGGAGCTTAGAGGCAATGACAATTTTGGCCAACATCATCTCTTGCACGCATCAGTTTGATTTTTCGCTGGTGGTCAACGCAGCACTTCAGTTAGGAGAATACACATGCATAAGGCAGCGAGCTGGTGGGGTCACTCTCTGACAGGCCAGACAGACCATCATGCTCTTAGAGGCCTGGACATGTGTTCTGGTCCACAGAAGTGGTAGGTGCACACTGATTTTAGTGTTCCTGAACACTAGGCTTTGTTACAGCAGAGAAAGTGTGATTCATCCAGTTCAGGAATCAAACAGTACTACGCCAGCTGATACCAGAAATCCTTACCACACCCAGGTTCACCTTTGACTTCAGGAATTTTAATATGAAGAGGTAGAGCTTGGTCTTCTAATCAGTTGTGGTGGCCAAACTTACATTATTGTCATTTCAAGTCTTTAATAAGGACTAACCATTCAGTTTGCCCCAAAGGTCAATGGTTCTGAGGTATGCCTCAGAGCCTGCAGCTGCGGGCAGCAGTCCCCAGCCCAGGACATAAACTTACCATGGCTCTTCCTCCTCTTGTCCTGCTATCTCCTTCCTAGTCTGAGGCTTCACAAGTGAATCCACTGCTCGCTCTAGCAGATTCTCACAAAATGCCTGATGAACTTGAGCAATAGGATCCGCTAGAGGAAGAAAACAACAACCAAACCATTCCACTTGGATCCTGTGATAGCCACCTCTCGACACAACTAAAAACAATCACCAAAATGTAGGAGCAAGAGGAGGAGCAGTAGAGGGAAATCCTTCAGGAATTAAGGCAACAATTTCTAAAGACTAAGTTTTCAGGGCCTTTTTAACCCTTTAATCCATTTATAAAGCTGTAGCCCTTGGCCAAACATCCCCATGGAACTTCGGCCACTCAACAAAACAGTGATGACACTGTTCTAGAAAGGATAAACCTTAGCAACCCCAAAGTCACCCCGCAGACATTCAGGGCCACATGCAGGTTGTGCTCCAGCACATGAAGACACAAGCAGGATGACACAGCACAGCATACAAAGGGAGGAAAGCCAGCTCCTGCAGGCTGGGGTGATGTCTCTCAGCTGCACAGCCCCTCTTGCCCATCAAGACCACAAGCAGGGCAAACATACAAGAGCACACTTTCAAACAAGACACCTGCTTTTGTCCCAGAAGTGGAGAGACTGCCAGGCTTAAAGCGCTGGGAGGCCACACACTTGGGACACAAGCGACTCTCACCAGGGTTCCTCTGGGTGCAGTACAGGCTCTCCTTTGCAGCAGACTTCACTGTCCAGCTTCGCTCCACAAAAAACTTCTGTCCCAGGGGGTGGCACAGCCAACGCAACGAGTCAGGAATAGCACTCCGCTCCGAGCTGCACAGGCTTTGAGCCTGGCTTAGAAAGTAGCCCTGCGGAAGGAGATGCTAAGATTGAGAACAGCATCCAGGGAAAGACACACCACCAAGGACAAAGGTCTTATCATAATTACAGCTTGTATCATAACCACAGGCCATGTTGTAATTGTAGTGCTAGCAGATGCCTTGAGCTATGGCAGTGCCAGCTTGCAGGCCTTCCTAGAGCTCCACTTAGAGGTGTGATGGGAGAGGAGATAACTCACCGCCAGGAAACCAAGCTTGCCTCCACAGCGAGTTTTCAGGCCAACCGCAGCTGTCAGGTGGATTTCTGCCATTGTGCTGGGTGGGATCTTTTCTTCTGCACACTCGGCCAGATTCACAGCACACAGGGCCATGTGCAAGCCCGAGTAAGCTGAGCTGGAGGGAAGTTTACCTGCGCCAGGAGGGAAAGGAGAAGTGTTAACTTTTAATGCAGTAGTACCAGCTACTAAATACTACTGTGATTTGCAGGGCTACTATCCTATAGAGACAATGAGAACCTGTTGACAAGAGAAGATTACATCATATGCCTACTTTGTATTCAGGCAACAGGACAATTGTAATTGAGTCTTCCCTCCACAGATACCAAGGTTGGCATCCACAGCTTCACTTCTGCCAGAAAGCCCTGTACAGCTAAACCAGTCAGGATAAAGTCATCAGCAAATTTTGTCTTGCTATATTCATCACTGTCTTTGCAGTCCACACCTGTACCTACACAGATAATATTAAGAACAAGTACTTATCCCTGGCGGCATGGCTGTAATTCACACGGCATGATTAGGCAGAAGGAAGTTTAGCTTGGATTTCTGATGTGCTTGGAGCCTATTAACATGGCAAATTGGCTTGCCAAGGACAGCAAAAACAACCATTCACAAGGAACATTCAAGCACTTCCTTAGGACATGTGCACACACCCAGGTTTTCAAAGCATATCAACAACAACTGGCAATCTGCACTCTACACAGTTTTGGAGATTTAAGTTCTTCCAGCAATCAACCCCAGCTCCTGCTTCCACATTACGTTCCCAAGTGACAGGGATGAAACAAGCACTTAACAGCAGCAAAAAGCAACTGGACTCAGTCAACTGCTGGTTGGGAAAGACTCTCAGCCACCTCTGCAGACTCAGGAACATGTAACTAGAGACACTGTGCAGCTTTGGCCGTTCTTACAGAGCCCTTTTATTGCATGAACCTGCCGTGTTTTAGAAAACGGCTCCTGAAATCTGTCAGGCTGATTTCCAACAGCAACCCTCCCAGAGGAGGGAGGCGGTAGTCCTCTCCCTGTATCCCCCAGGATCAGCTCTGAGCCTCCTCCTTTGGCAAATCAAGGACAGCAGATCTGTCACCTCTGCTCCCACCTGTTATGTGGAGCTGATGGAGCTTGTGATATGCTAGAGCTGCATCCCGAGCGCTAGTCTTGGCCTCATCCTCAAAGCCTGCAGTGGCCTCCCTTGCCCGCCACTGATGAGAAGTCCTCTTCAGCAGCCACCGCACCAGCGCCAGCTTCTGCAGGCTATAGCGGATCACGTTCCAGGACAGGCTGCAGGCCAAGTCCAGACGGGAAGCCGGCAGTGCTCGGCCGAGTACCGACAGGCAAGTCTGCAGGTTTGATGCAGCTGCAGCAAAATCCCCCTGCAAATAATGTGACAAAAAGTCCAATAACAAAAAGCACCATCACAGAAACACTTCGGGACCTCCTTGGCATCAGGAGCAAGACAAACTGATGTGCAAGGTGGGACAAGATTTAGCTGTGAGAAGTCAACACAGCCCCAGTGAACATGAAGACAATTTACACCACCTTCAAATCTGGCCCTATACATATGTTTCCACACACGGCTCCGATCCTGCACTGCTTGTGAGACACTGGCACTAGGTGAAAGGAGCTCCTGCCTTCTCAAACAACGTGGAAGTTTCAAGGCCCCCACTTGAAAAGTCAAATGTTGCCTCAACAATGGAGAGGACTTCCAAGAGGCTGGAGGACAGTAGAAAAAAAAAGACACAGCAGAGGCCAGATTCTGGACAAAACCCAAGACCTTGCTGCCAAAGACTGCTACAAGATGTAGCAGCAAGGAACAAGGACAGAAGCTATGCTGACATCCATGCAGCACTAGTTTAGGCTGAAGGAGGACAGCAATCTGCTCAAGACAACCTAGCACCACCTGCTCTGAAATCAGACAGGGTAATTCACTCCAAGAACACCATCTTGCAAGTGCCAAGCCACTGCCTCACTTGGCAATATTTACCCACACCCCCTCCTAGAAGATGCATTTGATGCAAAATCACAAGTCAACTTTACCCGTGCCAAATCCAGGTCTGCTTGCTTGCGATGCCTCCAGAACGTGACCGACGACCTTGAGTGCAGCCGGGTCACTGGCTCTCCATGCACAAGGAGCTTTATGAACACGCTCAGCACAATCACTCCATTCACAAGCCACAGGATCAGTGTGGGCATCATCCAGCCAAACCAACCGCCTGCATCTGCCATCATCATGCCAAAAGGAAAGTTAAAAGTTAATCTGGACACCAAAAGCATAGCAACAGCATGAGCACAGACCCAGAAGCATGTCTTGCTACGCTTGCCACACATGGTATCAACTTTTGCAAAGACTGCAATTTCATCAGGAAACACCTGTATCAACAACTCTTCATCCAACCTCCAAGCTAGAATATTCCCAACTAAATAAAAATAGTTATTTTTACAAGACTTATTTATAATAAATCAGAGCCAGCTACACCCATGGCTACTCAGTACTTCAGTATCATTTTCTGGTCTTAATTAAGTTTACAAAGCAACACTGAGGAAGCATATTTACCAGTCGGGAAAATGACAGCATGCCTACAGAAACCCCTGCCCTCCCCTAAGCTACCGTACACTAAACCATTATTATTATAGAATAAGTGTGTTGAACAAGCCAGTTGCAAGACCCTACATAGCAACAGTGTTTCTGAAGTAATTCTTCAGCTACTACTTTATTATTAAGTTATAAAAATCAGTTACTTTAAAAACAAATAGAAAATGAACATGTCTCACAGACTTCCCCCTCTACCTCACTACACTGAGCAACAGGTGGTTTTGTGCAAGAAGAAAGCTGCATGTGGATGTAAACTGGAACCATGTCCAACCACTCTTGGCTGGATCTCCTCTCACACCCAGCCCTGCAGTTACTATCCCTCCCCAACCATTAAGCAAAGGTCACACAGCTCCCTGAGGACACAAAACCATCCTACTGCATCACACTGACAGTCCATCTCATGACCTGCAGCCGTCACAGCTGGAGATGGTGTTTAGGGAGACCGCGTAAGCCTGGCCAGTTTCTGTGGTCCAAACTATTCTAGCTCATTACCTGACTCAATGGTCAGCACGTTCCTGCCAGAGCTGTGGCGCACCAGGCTGTCGGACTCCGGGGTTCCTCGGGCGTCCAGGAGGGATGTCAGAGGATTGAAGGAAAGGCAAAGGAACGTGAGAGCACAGAGGAGTATTCGAGAGCGATCCACCATACCAAGGGCCACAGGAGGAGAGTCAGGCTCATCTTTAACCTTCAAAGGAACAGGAATGGAAAGAAAAGTAAGAGAAGGAACCCACCCCCCCCCAAACCTACTTACCATTCTGTAGAATAATAAAATGCTTATGCCAAGGGAGGGGTAGGGAAGAAGGAGAAACAGAATACATTCTAAAATTTACTTTTAAGATCAAAATTAGCAAGAATCCCAGTGAAGCCTTTCCTAGCTTAGTAAGATAAGGCTGAGGTATCTGAGTGCCTTCACCTTCGTTCTGCTCCCAGTCATTTCACTTTTTTTTGAGGATCTGTCAGAAGACCCACTTTTTCTGTCATATCCACAAAACAAACCTGTCATCAGAAGACAGCCAACAGCTTTCCGTTACTGTTTGTTTATGATCTCATTAACCACAGCTGATGTTATCCATTTCCAAGTTCTCCTGCTTTATTCACTGGACATATATATCCCTGGAAAGCCATGGGCTCTTTGGGTCATGAACATGCACTGTAAGTCCACAGAGACTCTACAGGGGCTGAAGGCTAAGTACAGTTCTTCTAGCAGCTAATGTATGGCTCAGATAACACAGCTGAGGAAGCAGTCTCAATCATTTAAGGAAAGATAAATCACACCCATGCACCATCTTCATCCTTACAAAGGATCTCTGACCCCTACAGATCTGCTTGCCAGATGTCTGCTGGTTTCACTCTTGAGAATGAGAATTTAAATTCTGGCCCTCATGTATCCCTGAAGTAGGTGCCTTGAATTTGACAGCTGAAGTCTCAAGTACCTTTGCATCATCAAGGAGTGGGCTTCCTGGCTCTGAATCAATGGAATAGGGAGAGAAGCCAGCCTGGGATCCCGAGTCAGAGGCTGGAGGAGACATCAGCAGCACGTTCTGGTTGAAGTCATCTATCTTCAGATCCACATCGTTGTCAACCAAACTGCTTAAGTCAATGCCCTTCAACAGCTCTGCAAAAATCAAGACTGCATTATACACGTTTCTTGATCGTACATCCTGCCAGTGTTGCTCCGATTGGCTCCATCACCCAGAGTAACATTGGCCCCTACCAACGCAACCTCAGTAAAGGAAAAGAAACTGCAAAGAGGCACCCTACGTTCATGCTGACTGCCTCCCCTGTGCTGCACAGCCTCCACAACTTACTGTTTTTCTGGTTAGCCAGCTTCAGAACCATGTTCTCCTGTCTCAGCTTATGGTTGGCCTGCTGTAGGTATTTAATGTAATCAATGGCTTTTCTCAGGACTCCAGACTTGTGCATCTGTAAGGAATTAAGATGTAGAAAAATCAGTTTATATTAAGGGTGTCAAAAGGTCACTCCTGCTTCTAGGGGTACCACAAGCCTTTATATCATGTGGTGATAGAAAGAAGAGATAGAAAGAGCAAGGTATCAGACTTTGAAAGACACACAGGGCCTGAGGTCCCTCAAAGATCTTACAAAAATAGTAAAACGGAAACTGATTAACATCTTAATTACACATAGAGTTCACATCTAGGCTTCAAACTGAAACAGTCCTTTGAAAGTACCATAGGTTTGAAATGAAGTAGCTCTCTTCTGGGATGGAACAAGCTGCTGTCTGTTAGCCATAGTTCACTGTTTAATTCTGAGATAAGTGGTTGTCATGTCCTTGAGTCACTGCCTTGGCCATCCCTCTGAAAACAATTGCTTCCAGCAGCAGCGGACAAGTTCAGCATGTAAACACAAGCCTCAAGTACTACAAAGCCACTGTACATTACTAGTGTTTTTAAAACTTAAGTTTCCAGTCCCACTCAGCAATAGGAGGTGACTTCACTACTGCACGTATTTGTACAGGCACCATGCAAGGTATCAAGAACACTATCTCCCTGCTCTGCCAGCATGAAGTAAAGTGAATAGGACAACCCTGAATACACGGTGTGAGAAAGCTTCTAATATTTGAGAGAGCAGGAGTTTTTACAACTCGATATCTAAAGGAAACAAAATGGAAAGCTCTGTAAATCCTTGTCCCTACTGCAGTCACACAGAAAAGGAAACTTAATTTAAGCAAGCTCTGGTTTGGCAGTTATCAAAACATCCACTTGGATATTCTACCTAGAGGGCCTATTTAAGTTAGACCTAACAAAGAAGAAATGCATTAAGTTGTAGCTTATTTTCAAGAAACATACCACTGGCATAGTAAAATAAACATTTTACAAGTAACCTTTCTTGAATACTATTATCAAGCTTCCCATCACACAAGCGCTTCTCACCAGTCTTATCCCAATACATGTGTGCATACTACTAACAGTTGCAGGTACCCATCTGCTTCACTTGTAGAACAACGAGCACCTGAAGACAAAGTATTTATGACACTAGACTTGCTCTTATTCCACATCTTTACCTTGGCATCTGTCCCCATGACAAGGTCCTTCAGCTCAATGATCTTGTCGTTTATGGATGACCGGTAACGTTTTTCAATGATGTTGTGAGTTGTTCTCCTCTCTCCTTCTTTAGGTGGTTCTGGTTGTTTGACGCCCCCAGGAACTTGTTTGATAGGCACCTTTTCTTGTCCCACCATCACTGGCATTGTGGTCAAAATGGTCCCATTGCTCCCAACGAGGGTCTACAAAGGCCGTGTGTAACAAGTGTCATGAGCAATCAGGCAATTCAGATAATGTTTATGATGGTAGAAGAAAAAGCAGTAAACAAAAGAAGAATCAGGAAAAGTTTGTACAGCTCAGAAAAGAAGAGATATGACAATTTGCCCCGTCCTCCTTAGCCAACATGCCCATTGGCACAGCAGCACAGGAAAAAGCTGCCACTGCCTCTCACATTGGTCACCAGGGAGTAAGAACATCTCTTGTTCTTCAAGGGCATCAACACTCTTGCTCTGTTCATCCACTAAATAGAGAAAAAGACCAAGGCTCCTCCTTGCTCCTACAATCCTTACACCCTAAGTCTCAAAATTCAGTTTTTCTGTGGACAAATAAAGTCATCAAATCAGCAACAGGTAATGCTACTTCCAAACCGGTGACAACAATGTTAGAAAGGACCTGACTACAGAAAAACAAACGGCGGCTTGAGCAATGCGGTTGATTTGAATTCAATTAAATGGAAAACAAACCAGGCCCTTAAGGTATAAAAATGCCTTAGGATGGGGAACTAAGGCAATGAGTGATATACATTGGTGTGAAAAGCTCAAACTTGGGCATCTAGATGTAGGACAGACCACCCACACCACACTAAAGCAGTATGTACTCTGCAATAAACGATGATGAATCCCACCAGAACAGTTGCACAGAGGGGCTTCTAGGTCAGCTGGAGTAAAGAAAGTTTAGACTGCTTAACCCTGCAAAACAAGATTGAGAACAGTATACATGTTCTCTAAAGTACACGAAAGATCATGGAAGTGGTTATGGAGAAGAAGAGTTATTTCTGTCAAATGACAGACTAAAATGAGAATAAACTAGCCATGAGCAACTTCAGGAACAATTCTGACTCCAAAATAATCTTCTAAATAAGATATTAGAAATTAATTTAGTTTCATTTCAAGCTGGGACTTGACAAATAAGTGAATTTAAGTCCTACCCCTTTCCTTGGCTATTTCCACCAAATTTCAATGCATTCAAAACGCTTTACTGACTGCATCTCAGACAGACACAATCACATACACCTCACCTCTGTGTGAGAACGTCGCTTAAAGGCAAGCAGGTTAATTGAAGACTTTAGCCTGGCTACTAACAAGTACGTAAGAAGCCTACCATGCTATGCAAAAGAAGTCAAAACTTAAGTCCAGACTTGTAAGTTTATCTCCCCCAGTACATATCTGAACAAAGATATCTGTTCAGAATGTACAGGACTAATAAATGCGTCTTTAGGGGCGTAAGTTTCTCAGAGTTGATAAGAAGCGGAGGCCATGAAGCACAGCTGCTATCTCCAATGATTATACTGAATCTTCACTGCAAATGCCCTCTGAAAAGTAGCTTAATTAGTTTTCACATTCAACATACTGCTATTAGACACTACTGAAGGGGAAAAGAAAGTTCCACAGGTATTCTGAGCGAGTTAGCTTTCAGTTTCAAGTATCTTCCAGAGGATAAAAACTGGATGGAATTTTTAGGTCATATCCCTCTCCTTGTAACACCAGAAAAAAGTAAACAGAAGCATGCCCTTGGTCTTTGCTTACTGGCCATGGGAGGCTGCCAAAAAATTACAATTTGTGTGTTTAGCCTTGGCAGAAACAGGGTATTACTCACTCTGGACATGTCTAGAGCAGCCCTCAAAACCCCTCTCATTTGCACCACTGCAGAATACTAAAGCCCAAATCTCTCTCTTGCATTAAGAAGAAAGGATGTCAACGAGGAGAGGGAAGGAAGAAGAACATCCATACGGTACCTGCAGAGCTGTGGTCTGAATGGGAGCAGTGAGTGCTGTCAGTGCTGGGTTCTGTACTGCAGCCATAACGGGATTACCATCTGTTTTCAGGGTTGTCAAGACAAGGGAGTCTGTTTTTATGATCTGAGGTTGGACCAGAACCTAGGTTGAAAAGAGTTACAGGTGAAGGGGAGAGGAGGCACATACTCCTCTGCTGATCTCAATAGCCAGAGGTAAGCAACGAGAATTATCACTTTACATCTCAGTGAATGGCAAGAGCAGGGCGAGTTTTTCTTTCACCTTGTGCTCTGCATCATCTGGATGGCTTTTGTCAGCCCCTCATACAAACTCTGACGAGGACACAGTCTGAACAGTACTGGAGGGAGGGGAGCAGAGGAACCACCAGGACACTGGTTTTCAAATCAGTCACCAGAAGTAAACAAGTATGTAAAACCACAAAAGAGCTGATTGAAAAGCTCCCTTCCCCTCTCCAATTACACCTATAGTTAGCTCTCTCCGTTAACTCGTTGAGTACTCAAGAGTCTAACATGGCTAGGACAGCCTGCTTTGGCAAATACCTGTAGTAGCTTTCCACCCCTCCAATCTAACTGAAAGGATCTGCACCATTAATGTACAAGCAGATCAACCCCAACTGTAGAGTTATTTTGCCATAACACAGCTTGCTTTTATTTCTTCAAGTACCTTGTTGGCTCTTAAATACAGGGAGCACTGTAGATGGCACAGTACAACTGAACCAGAGCAACTTGGTCATATTGAGAGAGTCCCCTAGCCATAAATGTTTTTACGTGATACAAAGACACACAAAGGCAAAAAAGCCTTGTGTATGTTTTGAAACAAAATCACATGACACCGTAGCAGCAAAAAGATCAAAGAAAGTGTGGCAGAAGAATTGGAAGAAAACATTCCAACATCAGCCAGCCGTTACAAGACACGGTAGAGGTGGCAGACTTGCAATGAAGTAGGCAAAAGTCAAAGAAGGCTTGTTCAAGTAAGGTTTCCAATCCAGTTTGGCAGCACCAAGTTACAAAATATTTTACGTCATACTCAGTTATGCAGGTGTTCTAGCGAAAATGGTGGCCTGCTACTTGAAGTCACATCACAGCTCACAACGGGGACTCACACACAATTTGCACAAAGTAAAACACTTCCAGAACACAGGCTGGCTAGAAATAGTCTCACACGTAAAGACGTTTGCGCAAAAGCAATGCTACCCAGGGTCACCAACCCTACAAGCTTTGCCACCTTTCCCCTGGCAAGCCAGGGGACCAGACCCGCAAAAGCAGTTTCTTTTTTCTGCTGTACCCTCATATCACTCTGTGGTTTTACTCACTGGAACCTGCTGGACCTGTGGTGCAGCTACTGTCTGGACCGTGGCTGGCGTTAAGGTCTGGATGGTGCCATTGGCAGCCTGTGTTAGCACGCGCTGGGCCTGCACCGTCTGCACCTGCTGCTGGATGGCAACCGGCTGAACCTGGGAGGACGTCACCAGGCTCTGGACTTGAGGCTGGAGAACTGAAAAGCAAAAGAGATGTCAGGAAGAGTCCAGAGACACAGGTCTCCGTTCTGGAGCCTGCAAATGCTCCTAGCTTCATTCCCCTCCTTCCCAGAGCTTCTCAGTAAGCAGCATCCATCTAACATCCCACACAGTGGGAAGCTTCCAGCTCCTTTGATGCCTCCTGCAAGAGGACACTGTACTTAGAATAGCAGCCTTCCAGGAGGCACAGAAGATCAGCTAGGAGAAATTAAAGTCAAAAACCTTTGGTCTGATAGCACAGGACTCATTACTTGAGTGACATTACACAGTACCCAGCACCTGCCCACTCCTGCTGGTCTCAGTGGACCATAGGATCCTATTTACCATGAAAAGTTATCATTTATCAACACCTACTGAAGAGAATCAAGATAACTGGCATTCATCATCATTAAATATCCCTAGAAGTGTCTCTGCTCAACGCAAGCACTGCACTTGAGAGTTTGGTAGCTAAAAACATGCCTTCATTCTGGACTGCCACATGGGACAGACCAGAGCTTCAGGACTGGATCTGCCTGCTGCACCCATCAGCGGGAGGACAGGGTTGCAACAACCATTTTTTAGACATACTGTTGTCAAAACTCCCACGAGTCACAGGAGAGAAGCCCGTAACAGAAGAGAGCATCCAGACGACAACTGTCACAAAAGGTCACACAAAAAGACTTAAGATCTGATTTATGACAGTTCCTCATGCTCCCCCAAGTCCAAAGCCACAGAAGCAGGAGAAGGGATGCCCCATAGGCAGCATCGCAAGAAAAAGATGGTCAGCCTTGTTGTGGCCAAGGATGCTTCTGGAGTTTGAAGCTGACAGACACCATTTATTGTGAGTGCACCAAGCACTCCCGCAGCCTGAGCGCCCCGAAATCACAAGTGTCCCAGGCACAGCCGTATCCTGAGCACTCCAGCCGCTACCTTGGAAACTGGTGGCTGCGTTCTGGTAGATCACCGGCTGCTGAATAATCCTGGTCTGGGGAGCAGAGCTGAACGTCGGCGTAATCATGACGGCCTGCTGCTGGAGCTGAGGCTGGAGCGGGGGCCGGGGCTGGAGCAGAGGGGCTGACCGCGGAGGGGCCGGAGGTGTTGCCTGCGCCGCTTTGACTGGCAGGCTCTGGAGCTGGGGGGAGGCGGGGGGCGCTGGGAAGGGCTGGAGCTGCACTTGGCTGTACGGCCGCTGCACCTGCGGCTCCAGGGTCCCACTGCTGCTGCTACCGCTGCCCTGAAAGGTGCCACACAAGTGATCTGAAAATAGGTCTGGAAAGTCTCCTGCCTGGTTACTGACGAACTGCAGCATCTCTGTAAAACAGAAGAAAATGCATTCAATACTATTTTATTGCCCACATGCTTTGACACCTGCCATTATGTCAGGGCTCAAATGATGGCGCGCATGCACAGAAGTGAGCTCTGGGTCCTTCAAAACCTCCAGAGAACATATCACACCAGCCTAACATCTCCAGAGAGAAACAGGTGGCAAGAGGCAAGGCACTGCTGCCGCAGTTCAGGGAGAAAGGCAGGACTCTCCTACAACACCTTCCCAGACTAAATGATCCAAGCACAGACTAGAATTTAAAGCCATCTCCAATATATCTAAAATATTAGTCTCATTCCATCACTGCTCCAGTCTAATCCCTGCAGAAGGGAGAAACCAACCACCCATGCAACTCCAGCATTAACTGTTCTCCCACCCAACTTTTAGGGTGCTTTCAAGCCCCCTATCCCTCCTGTCCCACTGAGTATCTGGAAAATGAAGAAACAGGGTAAGAATTCATCTTAACTTTGTTTTACTTTCAAGCATAACAGAAACTGGGGAAAAAAAGACTAAAGGAAACAACACTTTATAGAACTACAGCAGGAGAAATCCATGCTTGTGTTTAACCACCAGAATAACTTTTTTTTTTGTTGGTTTTTTTTGCCTATTTATCCCCTGCCTGCAATCACTGCACAGCAGCTTCTCTCCATCCCACCTTCTCCAGGATTTTACCAGCCCACATCAAGAGGTTCCCACCACAACGCTATAGCTCTCCCCTACAGACTAAAAAATTTTGCAACTGAGAGATCATTGTTCATAAGCAAAGCTTCCTCTTCCCTCCATCTAATCCAATTTAATCCAATTATGAACCTTAAGCTACCTGGATGCTTCCCCTGATCTGTGTGTGGGCAGTGGTGTGAGCAGTCAGACAACCTTCCCCACCCCAGGACCTGCCCATGCTGCACTGGCTCTTCCACAGTTTTCTGGAAGTCTTATTTTATTTTTTTCTCTGACGTAGGAAAAAAGGAAGAGGACCCACAAACATAACAGAAGGTTTATAACTAAATAATAAATTCAAGTTTAGACAGTAGAAAATAAATTTCTGGTTTACGGGAAAAAACAAGGCAAAGGGCTCCTTACACCAGGAGCGTTCTCATCCACAAACCCGAAGGATGTTGCTGCTGTGCTTTATGAAGGGGGTTCAAAGAACCAAACTTTTCACAAAATGTTTCTATGGAAATTGTCCCAGCAACAAGAGGGCTATTAATTTGCTTCTCTGCAATGCCACCCACATGTTATCCAATTAATGTGTCTGCCACTCCTGAGAAGAGAAAAGGGATCGTTCTCCAAGCTTCTTGCTCCCTCAACAAACGTTTTGCTGTGTTTCTATAATATGACTCTTCTTCCCTTTTGACTGCAATCCCTCCACATCCTTACACACAATTAAGCAGCGACCATGACCATTGCTCTTAAGAACTTGAATGTTGGATGAAGGAGCTTGGGAGATGTGTCCTCCTAACCTATTTATAACCTGACACTAAGTGGGGACACGCTGTTCCCCGGCAAGGAGCACCAGCCGCCCTCGGGGACCAGCTGGACCAAACCTTTGTCTCCACTTTTAACTAAATGAATGAAAGGGGTTTTTCATGCAATTCCTCGGTAAACTTTCACAACACATTACCAGAGCAAGGAGGGGCTGTTTAAAGATTAACACTTCTGCACAACATCTAGATGGATATTAAACAGCTTTTCACCCTCAAACTGACTGGAGCTAAGACCATCCCAAATAACCCTCAACATGATACACTTGATAACCCCAACTCTACGTACTTTCAAATTCTTCATTTGATGGCACTGCTATTTCACCATCAGACAGCACTACTGCAAGTAGAGGATAAAATAAATCAGATGAGATTTCCTCTGGAAAAGTAAACTCCGATGTAAGAGCCAAATTCCAAGTACTGTGTTTTAAAGAACATTGTGTTCAACACAGCAGATTTAGTATCTTATTAGAAAAACTACTCTTGCTCTCACAAGTTAAATCACATCTTTATCATGGACTCAACTTCGGCTAAATATAAAAAGTCTAAAGATTAATTTTAAAGAAACTGCCAGGGGATCAAACGCAAGAGCTTTCCTAGTAGCAACACAAGAAAAATAGAAAGCAAGAGATACAGCAACATCCAAGACCCAAATCTCTTGCCTTTGAAAAACACCTTTGCCTACACCGAGAACAGAGCAAGTGTTTACATTAACTGTTAGAAAGCTTGGGTGCTTTGACAGGACAGCTATCAGTGATAAACCCGTCGGCAACAGATCACCTGCACCCCCTGCGCTGAAGAGGTCTCAGACCCTAACGCGCTGTGAGATGTTACTGCAGAAACTAAGCCATCAAAAAATGTCCACAATGAAACCGAGCCCACCGAAGACTTCTGCTGCTTTCATTAGCCCAGCACCCATATACCTGGCTGAAAGGCAAGAGCTGAGCTTTAGGTGACCCTCCCGGGCCACGGCTCAGCTCTCCCACACGCCAGCTGCTCTTCCTGACACCCCCAGAGATGCCGCACTTTAAGAAACAGAAACCAGTGAAGATCCCAACCTCGAGAGAAACAAGCCCTCCACCCCGAACCCAGACAGGCTTCGAACCCATGACCAACTCGGACCTTACTCTCCGGCATCACCTGGCCATGCCCTGCCGGCAGCAGGGCCAGATGCCTTCAGCTCAGCACTGGGACCCCCCAGCCAGCCTTGCACCCAGTCCTGGAGCACCACCCCAGTGAGTGCCAACATCCCAGAACAGTGGGCGCATCCACCAGACCAGCGTCATTCCTCCTCTACCGCACAAAATCAGAACCTCTATGGCAGGCGGTGAAGGTCCCTCAGCCTGAATGGGAAAGGAACTATGAGACCCGGCAACAAGACAACTTAAAACCACATCAAAACCCTTGGAAAATTTCAAACCGCAGGATGAATCCCTGTCAGAGCACAAAAAAAGCAGGACTGTCATATAACTCCACCTGCCCCACCCCCCCACCCCCCCCCCCGGAAAACCCACCCTGGGAGGAAGGTGAAGCTCGCTTCTCCCACCCCTGAGTTACTCATCGGTCTGAATCACATCTCCCTGGGCACACCATGGCTCAGAGGCGGCTCCGGGTTCATGGGAATTCATGTGTTTCCATATGGAACCCGAGAAGTCATTATGTGGTGCTTAAACAAGAGCAAACAGCACCTTCGATTTGCACCACCAACTTCATAAGTGATAACTAAGCCCCTTACGTTCTCATAAAGGTATACTCTTTTTTTACTTATCATAAAGGAAAAAAAAAAAAAAAGTATAAATTTTGCTCCTAGCTACACTGCAAATCAATTGCAATTAGAAACTTAAAAGCACGTGTTCAATTTCATCTCCCAGCTGCTAAACACGGATGGTTTAGACCACCCCCCCCCCCAAAGCCGAGCTCTGTTTAGGATTACAGCCGAACAGAGCAGAGGAGCCGAGCCAGGTCCCCGGCTCCAGCCCCGTGCAGAGGGTCACCCAGAAATCAGTTTTCATGGGTGTTCGGGAGCTGTTTGGGAAACACCAAATAAGGCATCACACACCGGCACCTCGTTTTGCTGCACTCCGGTGGGAAAAGGGGATTTTCTTGCACATTGGAGCTCTGCCACTGATGCGGTGAAGTTTTATGACGAGACAGTGGAGCAAAAAAAGGGAAATTTAAGCAGTTTCAGCGGAGGAGGGCGAGGCGGCCCAGCCTCCCACGGGCACTCGTGGCGGCACAGCTCCGGTAAGTGCTTCGCACGCGCTTCGAGAGAGCCACGAGGAAACACGAGGGGAGCCTGGGCAGCACCACCGCCCCGTGTGCCTGGGGCTGCCGGAGAGTAACGAGACGGTCACCGACGCCAACCCACTCCCACGGGGACCGCGGGTGGGAAAAAGGGCTCGGCGGCTGCGGGGGCTCAGCCCCCCACGCGGCTTCTCGCAGCGCCTGCCGCGACGCCCCCCCGCGTGGGTCAGCGCCGTGGAAGTCGCCCAAAAGCGCTGCCCGGGCGGAGCTGGCCACCGGCCGCCCACGCCACGCGGCAGGGGGGGACACGGACACGCGTGGCCGCTCGTCAGGCGCTGCCCGGCGGGACGGGCCCCGCACCCCGCCCGGCACGGGGCGCTGCCCGCGCCACCCCCCCGTCGCGGGCGGCCCGCACCGCGTGGGCAGCGCACCCCACGCGCGGGGGCCAAGCCGGCGAGGCCGCCCTGCGCTCCCGCTCGGGGCGTGGGGGGACGACCCCCACCCACGCACCCCGGCCCCCCCGGGCAACACCAGCAGCCCCCGACGGGCGCGCACACGCGGGAAGGCACACAAGCTCCCCCCACGCTGCGTGGGGCAGCCCGCGCGCGCCGCCTGCCCCCTCCCCCTCCGCGGCGCCCACCGTCGATGTCGCCCAGGGTGAGCTCGTCGCCCAGCTCGGTCAGGGTCTCCATGTTCTCCACGCCCAGCTCGCCGCCCTCCATCGCGCAGGGGCCCGCCGCGGCCGGGCGCTCCGCCGCATGAACCGCCGCCGCCCCGGGCGCTCAGGCGGAGGCTGCCGGCGAGCGCCGCCGACCCCGCGCCATCTTGGGCCGCCCCGGCCGGCCGGCGGCCCCGCCCCCACCTGCCCGCCGCCACGGCAGCGGCGCGCGCGCGCCCCGCGGTTTGTTGTCAATGAGACCAGGTCGGCCCCGGCCAATCGGCGGCCGCGGCGGCGCGTGGTGTGATGGCACGTCAGCGATCAGCAGCTGCGATTAGCATAGGCCGCCCCGCCCCGGCACCCCGCCCCCTGTCGGAATATTCATGAGGGGGCGGGGCCGGCCCGGACACGCGTGGGAGCCGGGCGAGAGGCGCCGGCTCCTCCTCTGCCCACGGAAGACCCGGCTGGGGCAGGGGTCGCACCGCCACGCTCCCGGGCGGGCTGGGGGGCCGAAAGGCCAGGTGGAAGGTGGCGGCTGGAGACCGGGGTTTGTCCCTCCGCGCTGGCGCCTCCTTCCCCCCTCAGCTCCCCACGGACCCTCACCCCCGGAGGCGCCAGACCCGACGCCCACCAGTAACGGGAGCAAGAGCGGGCTTCTTTTACTTAAAAAAAAAAAAAAAAAAAAAAAAAAAAAGTTAATTTTATTCAAGAAAAAACAAAACACGCACCCATTGCCACCCCCCACCAGACGGACCCGGCTCCGTGGTTATAAATCCTGGACATTTCCCCTTTCCCCACGGCCACGGTGCCCCCAGCCCGGCACGGCGCACCTGCTGCTCAGGGACGGTTCCTCTGCAAGAGCCACCAGCGGCCATGGACGATGCTGGTGGCCGCGCCGCTGGCGAGGCCAGGAGCGGGACGCAGGGCTCGGGGCTCAGGGCGGGCTCCCCAGCACCTTCGGCTTGCGCTACAGGCATCTGCCAGCTGCAAAGAGGACCAAGAACTGAAATCCCACCTTCCCAAAAATTCACCGCATGTTCGCCTCCCTGCTGGGATGCCCTGCAGTAGCCACGTGGGAGGGTGGGATGCCGTTGGCCTTCTCAGCTACGGCTGGCTGATGAAATGCGGTAAAACAGCTGCTGGGAAGAGTGGAGAGCTGAGCTGGCAGAGGTAGCGGCTGGGCAGACCAGGTATAACCAGGTGGGGGGTGCCAATGAGATCACCGGTTTAACAACAAAAATCCCAAAACGGAGAGAAGCAGCATTGCTTATGAGGCTGTTTGGCATGACGCATTCCCCAGCCCACCCACGACGGAGGAGGCACATTCAGCGCGGGGCGTGCTGAGGCGGGGAGGGGTCCCTGGGCTCCCCACAGGGCTCAGGTGCACCATGTCCCCCTTGCCCTACTTCCCCACAGGCAGCAGCACCCCGTGAGCCCACGGCATGGCCCCGCTGCCTTCCCACTGTGCTTTGGCTCTGGGGAAGGGGTACCCTGCTTCAGCCCCACTGGGGCAACCCGCCAGCACCACCACTCGGCCCCCGCCAAACGAAAGGGAAAGGCAACAAAATAAAACCCACGGCACAAACGGAAAGGGGACCGCCGGGCACCAGCTCGAGGCTGCCAAGAGGGAGCACGCCGCTCCACATCCCAGTGGCATCGCCCCCACCACGAGGTGCAAGCCCCCGTGTGCTACAGCTCCGACTGCGAGCGGGAGATGCGTGGGCCCTTGCGGATCTCCTTCCGCTTCTCCTCCTTCTTCCTCCGCTTCTCCTCCTCCCGTAGCGCCTTCTGGAAGGTGTCCGCACTGGGGAAAAACTGTGGGGTGACAGCGGGGGGTCATCATGGGGGAGTGCCCACAGCCTCCCAGAGGCACAACCCCCCAGCAAACCCACCGAAGCTAACACACGAGCCCCACGGTGCCAGGGGGTTTGAGGTCAGACACAGCACAAAGCAAATGGGGTCCTGATGTCCCCCTTGGGCATGATGGCCATAGCAGTGGGGAGATGGCACCAGATGCCCAAAGCCAGCTGCAGCCCAGCTGGGAAATTTGACGTGCGTGTTTCAGTCACACTTCTTCCATGCCGGGGTTTTTTGGTCATTCCCCACCAAACCACCCGTTCCCTTCCCCAGCCAGCTGCCTGGAGTTGTGATGTGACCAGGCAAGCCCATGGGGCAAGCCAGTGGCATTGCTGTCTTACCTCAGAGTGGTCCGTTTTAAAGGGATTACGGTAATCAGGCGATTTCTCACTGATTCCCAGCTCCTGAGCCATCTGCAGAGCAAAGCGGAGACCGCATCGGGGAGTGGTACCTCCCACCCACACCCCCCTGCAACCAGGGTCCCCTCCTCCCCACCAGCCCCCTCCATGCTCTTCCCCCATCCCTCAGCCCAAGGACAACCATCAGACATGGAGTACACTCCCCCTGCCCTCCTTTTACCCCAAAAACCTCACCCCACAGCCCCAGCAGCAGAGAGGGGATGCGGCAGGGGGGGACCAGGAGCCGTACCAGCCCCAGGACCTGGGAGTGGGGTCCCTGTTCAAACACGCCCGTCAGGTTGCAGAAGCCGATGCCCCAGCGGATGAGGCTGTTCCAGTTGGAGTTGCGGTCGAAGTAGTGGTGCACGATCTTGGGGAAGCGCAGGACGACGTCCCCGAAGAAGGCGGTGTTCTCCACCACGTGGGAGTACGCTGTGGGGACAGCCACCAGCGCCATCAGCACACATGCCCTGTCCTGCTGGTGCCTACATCCCCGCTGGGAGATGGGGAAGCTGAGGGCAAGTGGGCAGGTTCCCCCATATGAACTGGTCAGAGAGACAGCAAGAGGGGCCTGAGAGAGACGTACCAGTCCAGGTCTGGTCGGGTACACAGGGGTCCCAGAAAGAATGTCAGCAATGCACCAGAGCACTAGAAAAGGGAGTGGGGCAAGGACTGGAGAGGACCTACCATCCTTTATCTTCTCATCCTGAGGGAAAGGCCCGTCGGGAGGTACATCAGCGGCGATGAGCACAGCCCGGGAGTCCTCCAGCACCTGCCAGAGCCCTTCATTACTGACCCAGCCAGCCAGCCCTTACCTGTACCCCAGAGGTGCTGCTCCAGCCACTTCGCTTGGAAGCCCCATGGAATCCTCCCTTCAGGTCCTAGAGCCCACCTGCCCACCCATCTCTTCCCTTTGAACCCACGGAGGCTCCCTGGCTCTCCCTGCTTTTCCTGCCCACCCTCCATGGCCCCACAGCACACTGAGCCCAGAGAGCATCCAGCACTGCGGCTCACTTTGAAGAGTCCCTTGAGCATGATGTCAATGATTTTGTACTGCTGGTTGACGTCATTGAGCTCAATCAGGTTCTTCAGTGCGTTCATCTGGTCCTTGCGCTTTACCTCAAACAGCTTCTTATCTGCACCACAGTCAAGGGCACTGCCAGCATGATCCCACCATGCTCCAGCTCGCCCCCTCCACTGAGCACCCAGCACCATCCCAGCCCCCCCAGGTTCTCCACGGGGTGCCTGAGGGCTGGGGGGCAGTACCTAAGCCAGGATGAAACTATGGTTTCCAGTGAGCCCCTTTGCCCAGACACCCCAGCGGGGCACTTAACGCTGGGCACTCATTGGGGAGCTTCCTACTTGCCAGCTCCTGCTCTGGATGATGGGCTGGGGGAGGACCACAAACTCCCACCTTCCCCATACATGTCTCCATAAGCACACACATTTAATATCTTTTCGTACTTTGCCTGTTCTCCAAGGGATGTTGCTGTGTGCTAAGAAGAGCCTGCATTATCCCACCTCCTAATAGGCAATAACGCTCACGGCACAGAGGAGACCAAGTGTCACAAACCCAGGAGCCCTGTTCCGTCATCCCAGCCAGTGACCCCAAAGCACTGAGACCCGCAGGCATGCTCTGCCAGCTGCCTGGCTGCACTGCTCCCAAGCACGGACTGGGAAATGTGCCCAGCATGCTGGAGCAGAAAGGAAAAGTGCTGCGCTCAGGGGAACACCAGGCACCACCAAAAAACTCATCTCTGCTTCTGCCCTGAGCCAGGCGCTTGGTTAGTAAACTCAGGAGCTCAGCTAAAGCTCTTCCACAGAAGGGCAAAGAGGCAACTGCCCAGCAGTTCTGGGTCCTCTCTCTTCCATTCCCCTGTGCCTCTTTCCATGGTCTCCGACCCTTTCCTTCCCTGTGCACAAGCTCCCTCTGGCCTCAGCAGGCACGAGCACGTATGCAGGGCACGAGGGGCAGGCTGCAGAGGATACAGATTTCCAAGCCAGAGTCCACCCTCTGTTTCTCCAGGTCTGCGAAGCTGCCCCGGGACAGCAGCAGTGGCAGCACAAAGGGGCAGATGAAGAGAAAATCCATGTCAGCCGCTGCAGCCTGGAACAAAATGGACCAACAAAATCAATGACCAGTGAGGAGACTTACCAAAGGGAGAAGTCACACGAGCCTCTCAGGACCACATTGCCCTTAGCACCAGGGTCCTGGCCTGCCTCTCCCTTGCCCCCACAAGGGGTTTGAGAGAGACAGTGGCCAGAGCAGGCCCGCGGGGTGATGCTGCAGCCAGCCCGCCCTCCCCTACAGGGGAAGCCCCGGTCTCCCCCTCCTCTCTACCTGCCTCTGCTGCCGGCTGGGCCCCCAGGGATCTGACTAAGCACTGACCCAGCAGAAAAATTAAGTCCTACCCCTTCTCCCAAAAATAACAGCTACCTTTTTGCTGGGTTTGCGAGTTAGAGCAGCCCAGTCACCAAAGCAGCAGGGCCAAAGGGAGGAGGAGGATCACCAAGGGGCTGAAGTCCACCTCTCCTTCAAGCACCAGGCCTGACCAGCTTAGCCATCTCACTTCACCTCTTGGGGTGCTGGTACCTGCACCCTTCCCCTCGCTACAAGCCAGGTGCCAGCTGCGGGCCCCATGCAGAAAAGCAGCAGTTGGGTGACCTGGTAACTCCCACCCTTTGCCCCAGGCACGTCCCTCTCCGCTGCTCTGGGCCACAAGAGCCTGTCAGAGAGAGAAAGCTTGCAGAAGAGAGGCTAGAGGAGAAGGTCCTTGAGAATGAGGACCCTGGTCCCTGAGACAGCTTAGACCTTGAAAAGGAGAGCGATACCTCAGCCTCCAGGCAGGACTTGAGGCAGCCTGTCCACAGGGATGAGGTTTCTGCAGAGGCGAGCAGTGGCCACCAGCAATTACAGAAGCAGCAGCTCCTTCAGAGGCATCCCTTGACCTGCCTCGTGCTCCTGAGGGAAAGGCAGGTGTGTAAGGCCATGACAGCTGCCCTCACCCTGCCACCCCTCTCCCCTCCCAAGCCCGAGCTCGCCTGCCCAGCTGAACCTGTCTCTGTGATGCCCTAACACTGGGACAGAAACAAATCCCTTCTTTGCAACAAATCTAGATACTTTCTTTTCCTCTTGTTTTTCTTTTTTAAACAAATACGGGTTGTTCAACCTCGGGCCCAGGAGCAAGGCAAAGCAGGCAGCACTGGCAGCTCTTCCAGCCCAGCGAGGAGCAGCGGCAGCTCCCACCAGGCACCTCCCGGCGAGGCTGAGCCAAGCGCCTTCGCAGCACAGCCAGGGAAACGGCGTCGAACACAAGAAACCCTCTGCATTATTTTGCTATTGTGCTTTGCAAAAGGCAGCACTCCTGGAAAGGAACAGATCAGTGTAACTACAATCTGCGTTGCAGAGGAAGATACAGCTGTCCACAGGTGTGGGCTCAGCATCACGTGTTTTGGATGTGATGCAGAGCCAGGATGGCAGCACAAGCCTCCCACGCCAGGCCTGGGGTCTGTCCCCCCTGCCCGCTGTGGTGTGAGGCTTCAGGCATATTCCAGCCACCGTGAAGGCCACAAAGCACACCAACAAGCCGAGGATGTAAGGTGAAGTACTCCAGTCTGGGCAAACAGATGCTCTGCTGGACCCACCAGCCTGGTTGGCTTCCAACAGGTTGCTTCACCCTGCCAAAAACCACGACCCAAGGGCCTGAGGCCTAGCCTAGTGATGGGGTATGGGTCCTCCCTCTGCAGAGCCCCCCCAGCTGCTCACTCTCTCCAGGCTCTTGGGGAGGAGTAAAAGCAGCAACTCGAAAGCACAAAATGTGACTGCCCCTCAGATCAGACACACAGCCATAAGGACCAGGCTGGCTATTTGCCATGCTCGTGGAGAACCAGAGAGAGACCTTGGAGGCAGCTGGTGGCCTCCAGACCAGGCTTTCAGCAAACAGCAAAACCGCTGCCTGCAGCAGTCCCAGCGCCTGGGCAGGGCTCCCACATCCACCCCTTCCAACGTGGGAGACAGGTGGCCAGAGGAGGCCCTGAGGCCGCTCCGAGGAAGAAGGTGTTGAGCTGCAAAAACCCCTGCTCAGGCAGCAGAAGAGCAAAGCATGGCTCTCAGCCGAGGTGGTTGCTGACCAGCTGGTTACTGCAGCAGAAAGCCCACCAGCCTGCCTGGCTGCCTCTGGGTCTCGGAACAGAGACAGGCTTTTCCAGAAACATGACATCAGGTGCTACAGTATAGATGGTTAGTGTTTTCAATGAAAATGTTTTTAATGACTTTACAAATCCTCCTGCAGCAGCCCTACAGATTGTGTCACAGAACAAGGCTGGAAGAGGAGGACTGGAAGACCACACCATATCAGAAGCCCATCACCTTTTCATCTGACCCCTTCCCTGCTGATACTATTCTCACACCAAAGCTACTGACTGCCATAGTCCATCAGGGCTGAAACACCCCAGTGAAAACGAAGCAGGATCCAGTTGTTGCCCACACCTGCAGGGAAAGTGAGGCTGCTCGTGCCATGTGGCACCAGCTTCAGTTTCCCTTTGCTGTCCTGCCCATTTCACCCCATTTTAATAACAGAGAACATTCCCTCCTCTCCAGGCTGGACTGCGTAAGCACGAGGATGCCAAAACTTCTTGAAGATGTTCCTCCATGCTTTCCCCATGAACCCTCCCTCATGTCTTCCCACCTGCTGAGGGATGAGATGAGACAGAAACACCATAAATCTGCTCCACGCTTCCCTCTTGCTCTTCCCTGAAGAGATCCCTGCTAAAGCTGGCCCTGCCCAGTGCTCCCAGAGCAGCCCAGGGAGCCAGCGTCTAGCCTGATGCTACAGATGGGAAGGAGTTTCCATCAATATACCCTCACAGCCCCGGCCAGCTGGTTGTTTCAGCAGAAAGCCCACCAGTCTGTCTCGCTGTCTCCCATCCTCTTAATTTAGACGTGTTTTTCCAAAGACATGACAACAGACGCTGTGTTATAGATGGTTAGTACTTTCCATTAACGTGTTTTTAATGACTTTATAAATTCTCCTGCAGGAGCCCCATCTGAACTGAGCATCCCTGGGATTTATTCACTTAATGAGCTCGCAAGGGAGAGCCACGCTGGCACACTTCGGTTCCCAGGAGGGACTTTTGCAGCATCCCCCCGATCCCCTTTGCAGGGCACTGAAACGCAGGGGGAAAAGCATCATAAGCCAGCTTGCCCCTGGAGCACACCGTGGCAAAACAAGGAATGAAAACTCCCCGCCCCACAAATTCATCTCCAAGCCGCTCCTCCGTCAACCAGATGAGAATTAATCTCTTGTCACAGCCGAACCAAAAGCTCTGGATGTGAAACACAAGCTGCTCAGAGTTCTGCTAGGATGTTCCTCTCCAGGGCTTACAGGACCAGCTGCTTCCATAACACGACGGCCCTTTACACCTGCTTGCCTCCAAAGTCCCTTAACCACCAAACCCTGCACTTGTGCATCACAGGGATGGCCGCCAGCCGGGATCAGGCAGCCCCGGCCGAAGCCAGCGAGCTGCTGCGATTTCCACCAGGAGCGGATCCGTCCCAGCCCGCCTCCGTGCCTCCCGTCCCGCTGGAGGGGCTCAGCAGCACCCCGAGGGGCCCGGGCGGCCGCGGTCCCCTTTCAAGCACCGCTGAAAGCAGCGGCAATCACACGGGGACGGAGGCGTGGAAATCGGATCAGCCGAGCCCAGGCTGGCCGCGCCGTGGGAAGCCCACCCGGGGCCGCGCCAAGGGGCCGCAGCAGGCGGCACGGAGCGGATGGGAACCGGCGGGCGGGGTGGGCCGGCTCCCCCGGTGCTGCCGGCGGTGGGCTCCTCGCACAGCCCCTGCGCGGGGCTCCGGCGAGGGCGGAGAGGGGGGAGCCGGCGGCGGTAGCAGAGCCCTTCGGGCAAGGGCAAAGCCGCTGCACCGAGGGTCCCCGGGGCCGCCCCGGCTGCACGGCTCCCCTCCCGCCCGGGGCTCCCTCCGGCAGCGGCCACCCCCGCCCCGCCCGCCCGTGCCGCGGGCTGCCCCATCTCCGCCCTTCCCTCCCGCCCCGCCGTGGCCGGGCAGCCCGCGCCGGTCCCGCTGAGCCCCACCGGGAAGGGGAGGGGAGGGCTCCCAGCTCCCCCCGGCCCTCCCCCGCCGGGCGGGGCGGCGCGGCCGCGTCCCCTCACCTGCAGGCCGGGAACCGGGGCCGGTACCGGGATCGGCGCTCACGGCCGCCGCGCTGCCATGCCGCTGCCGCCGCCCCGCCCCGCCGTGTCACTTCCTGAGCTCCCGCCCCGCCCCGCCACCGGCCCCGGTCCCGCACCGGCCCCGCCGGGGCGGGGGGCAGCCGGGCCCCGCGCCCCCCCGCGGCCGCTCCCGTTGCCGGTCCGCCGGGGAAGGAGCCTCGTTAGTTACGGCCCCAGCGGGAGCGGGGCGCTTGCAGGGCTTGGAGGCAACAGGCAGCCTGAGGGACCGTCCGTGACCTGGGAGAAGTCTCCTCTTCCCAGCGGGACGAGCAGCGCATCTGCTTCCCCAGGGCTCCTGGCTGTGTCTCGGACACCCCCGCCGGCCCGGAGGAGGGGGCCAGCCCGCAGCACCGCCAGCTACACCGAGGCAGGTGAGCCCAGCGCCTCCGTCACACCCGCCACCCCTCTGCCACGCTGTTTCCACCAGGCAGTTCGGTATCTTGGTAACTGAAGAGCATCAACCAAGCCTCATCCCACACAGAGCAGATAACAAAGAGCCCATTTCAGTAACTGGGCTTTATAAATGACTTTCAACAAAACTTTTTCCGAAAATGAGCGAAAAATTACTTCCTTTGTCCATCTTCTCTCTAATAATAAATGGCAGGATGGGGTCTCCTGTTCCATTCTTGCCTTGTTCCTCTGCTGAGTGCACTGTTTCTTCTTATTTCAGTCTCCGATGTGTGAGAGAGACACTGCCACACTTCCCAGACATCTGTCGTTGACAGCATGAGAGGAAAATGATTGGAAGGCATGGCTGAAACTCCAGCATGCTACGGGAATTCCCACATTTGACACATTGCTGACAGGAGGCTTTCATTACTAAACCAACCCTCCCCCAAGCCATGGACCCCTTCCCCCCCAACACGTGTGAGAAATGCCAGTGTAAGTGAACCTGAAGAAAGTCCTTTCTTGACAAAACTTAGGTCAAAGCTTGGTTTTGATCAGAGGATTTTGTTTCCATGTTCATGACTATCTTATTCAAGTAGCCACCACTGCTGCACTTCAAGAACATCCAAAATTTTTCCTAACAACCAGGATTCGAAGGCTTCTTCCTATGTGGAAAAGCCAGAAATGAGAAGCAACTTTAGCAATGTAATGAGGCCTCCTGCCCACCTTCCCTCACCCCTGTACAGACAAGCAAAGGCAGTGGAGACAAACTTCGTGGGGCTGGATGGTCTCCACCTGAACAACTTATGCTCCGAGCATCCCACCATGGAGTGGTCGTTTCACACTGGGTGTAAACATGAGGACAAGCTACTCCTCACAGGCAGCAAACACCTCACCTACCACATACCCTGCACGTGGCTGATGACAGCATCCCACAAAGGAGGAAGTCCCCACCCCAACAGGAAATCACTGCCCACGGCCACTTCCATCACCGCTACCTGTCTGAGGCAATGCGGCATGATGAAAACAGGAAGGCAAAAGCAGACAGTTTGAGAAATAAACAAATACTGCTTCAGGCTCCCTCCTCCACAAGTGATCTGGGAGCAAGCCCTGCCTCCATCCCTGGAGAAGAGGAGGGCTCATTTCTCAGCAGGGGACTCCAATGACAAGCAGAACAACATTCGGTAACTCCATTCAGTGGTTTCTGAATGCTCGCTGTACTTTGAAAGCACTCGAACCATCTTTGGGTTTCCACAACTTCATGGGCATACCGGCACTAGCTAGCATGCAGACAGAGGTTAAGTGATTGCTCATCCTCTAGGGATCGTTACTGCTTTGAAGTCACAGGCTCCCCCACCTGCTCCCGTTTCATCAGACTACCTCTGCCATATAGATGAATGCAATCCTAGCACACAGACCCATCTTTCATCCCAAATGTCTCCTCATTTCCCAAATGTCTTCTCAAATTTGGGGGATGATGAAGTCTTTCACCCCAAAGTTAGCCAAGTGTAGAACCACTCAGAATTTCTCCAATTCTCTTCGCCTTCAGCTGGAACAAAGGAAGGAGCAGCAGGTTAAGTATTCTTTCCATCTCTGTTACACCTACCACTCTCACATCCCCTATCAAAGGCATTTGCCCAGCAAAGGATACACAATGTCCTGACGTTTTACAGATGAGGTCCTCTGGCCCACGAGGCGTTCCAGCAAGTTTTGAATGGTCCCTGACTGCACTGGCTCCACCTGGCAATGACTGCTCTGAATCTGAGCAGCCAGAAGAAAGAATGATTTCCAGACCAACAGGAAACTGTTGGGCTTGTTCCTTCATACCTCCCTCCCTCATCTCCACACAGAGCAATGAGACCTTCAGATTTTGAGCCAGGAACCAAGAGGCCACGCAATATGATGACACACTTTAGGCAGCTGCTGGCATCACTCCCTTTCTGATTTCACTGTACACCCCTCAAGGCAGTAGGCCAAGCTAGCAACCGCAGGATTCTTCTTCATCTTACTACAACCTCCTCAAAGGAAGTTTATGGCTCCCCACCACAGGCTAAAGCAAACCCCTAGGGATTCCATTCTCATTTTCCTATGCAGTCACTGCTCTCTTACCTGACAAAGGAAGAGGTGAAAAGCACGAGCTGTGGCCTCAGGCAGCTCTGCTAAGTTGACTTCTGTTGCTTGCTGGAGAACCTGGCTAATTTCTTTTTGAGAAATAACGTTGCTGCTCTGATATCTCAGAAACTTGAACAAAGGAAAACACAGAGGCATTAAACAGTGAAAGACCCACCGACTCCAACAGTGACTCATCTCCTGAAAAGACCTCTTCTGTGTAATGGGATGCTGCAGCACCTTAAGCACAGGCCTGATTTTTATACCACTTCTAACAGAACCAGTGCAAATATCTGTGTTGACAGTGCTCTGATTTATAATCAGACTTATTTTGGTTCAGGTCAGGAAGGAACTGAAATAAACCAGGTAACCTTTTAAAAGTGAAATAAGAATAGCAAATATTCACAGACTCATCTTGTATTTGGAGGAGGCAGGTTCATATTAACAACCCCTTCCTCTTACCCACTGCCATGGGGGCCTTATCTTCAGCATTTCTGCTGGGTAGGCCCACATTCCCCCTCCTGCTCCCAGGCCCCACATACAGCAGTGTAGTTGACTGCGGTAACTCCCTGCCCTGAAAAGTCAGGTCTGTGAGGTCGGACATGGGGAGACAAGCTGTGATACAGAGCAGAGCTCTGTTCTCCCGAGAGCCACAGCACGCTCCCTGACTGGTAACAGCAGTTGCATGTTCTCTGTAGGTTTCCCCTCTCCTCCCCAGGGGTCCTAGATGATATAAATAAATGCTACAAACACCAGAAGAACAGGATGTGCTCACTAACAGCGAGGTCAGTTTCTGCAGGGTGTGGAAGGGAAGTTCACTTGAAAGTACCATTATTATAGGGCACGAATATAGTGCCAGACAAAGTCACAGAAGCATCTAAGATTGTGTGTGCGTAGGGTTTAAGTTCCAACAACTGACCTACATGCACTATACTGACATACTGGAAAAAATGGAGAACAGCCTGCCCTTTCCCTGCTCACCAAAGTCATCAGCCTGAGAACTTCTGGCTGCAGAAAGGACTTCTGGCTCCCATCGAGTAGTGTGAAGAGCAGGAATCGGTGCCAGGGTTGTGAAGCAACATGTAGAGCTGGGAGAGAAGGAGAAGCCAATCAAAAACAGCTTTAAAACTGGCCAAGTGACAGGCTGGACCCGGATAAGCACAGTCTTCAATACTGACCCCAAGTTTTCTTTTCTAGACCCCACACTGTGAAACACTAAGGGGATATTTTGCTCTGTTCTTACTTGCTTTTTAATCTGTCACTCTTTGGGCAGGAGTTCAGTCATGAGGACAAAAGCTTAATAGCTTTTTAAATCAGAAAATACATTTTGTCCATCTTTGTGCTGGTACAGGAAGAGAAACCTTCTCCTGGGGTGCATGTCATAAAACAGTAAGGGGATATCTTTAGCCAAGGGTTTCAAAAATAACACCCTCTGGTTTCAATATGAGGACAAGTTTCCTGACCATGGGTTTTATTTAGCTGCAGAATACCCTTTGGGGAATGAAGGAAGTCCTACAATATAAGCTGCATAAACCGATCCTGAATCTGCATCAGAGAGTGTACTATTGGGACCAGCCAGGCTGATGGCAGCAATGCAAACAATCAGGAGAGAAAATGTTCTTGCTAAGGAACATATATGATAACAGAGGTAAGGCTCAAGGTCACCACCTGTGACAGCATGAAGTCTCTCACTGGATGCTACAGTTGTGTTACTACCTTGCATGTACTGCAGGTTAGGAGCATGGGATGGACAATGACAACAGGTCAGCTGATATAACTTGTATAACAAGTTTGAACAAGTATAACATGGTATAACCATGGCAACTCACTAGAATTTTAGAAAGGTCCCTTTTCCACTGGCAGTCACATAACCTCCCTATTGCCACTCAAAGAATCTTTTCTCTGGGAAAATAACACTAAAAAATAATGTAAAATGTCTGGGGGCTATCTTCTAGCTGGTAGAAATGAGAAAGTAAAAGCACTGTGCACTGAGTTTGCCCTGCACGTCTGGAAAAAAATCTCTGCACCGAGAAGGTTTTAGAAAGCCTCAAATGAGACAACTCCTAGAGGCAGAGTCCAGGCCACACTCTTTCCAGTGTTCTCGCATCTTTCAGTCAGGCATAGCTATGACCCTTATTCTGCTTGGAATAAGGAGACTCCTGTTATTGCTGTTGTGAACTTTTGCACCACAGCAAGAATTTAGGCAGCCAAAGTGACAGGTTCAGCTGTTGCTGAAGCAGCATTTCATTAGCTTAATCCCAAATCAGTGGAACCTCCCCATAACATGCTACCTTTTTTTTTTTTTTTTTTTTTTTCCAATCCAGCCTTTTAATAGCTTCCCTTCAGCTACTGGCTGTCATTCATCTGCAGTATTACATCTTCGTTTGAACTGCTTTCTCTCTCCCACTAGTGTCCCTTTTGTCTGGTGTTCATTCACTCCATCCCCAACTCTCTTAGTGTTTAAATGGCTGAATGGAACAGGTCAGAGACAGAGAACTTTCTGTCTGCTTTAAGATCAGAGCCAGCACCTGAACTTTGTGGCAGGTGGCTGACAATAAGCAGAAGGTTCCGTTTTCCCCCTGGACTGTATAACACTGTCATACTATGTTATATTGCTAGCATGGTATACATCAGGTCTGACATGGACTCCAGAAACCAAGGTCTGCATTTGCCCCTGGAAATCTAGAATTTCCAGCTTCCATTCCCTAAGGCTATCTAGTACCCTGTTATCCCTTCCTCTCCTTCAGGGCCAAACTGACCACTGTCCATGTGTAAAACACATCATAATCAGATCCTCCTTCCCCAGTATTTATGGTCTAAAGGTTTGTTACAATTGGCCTGGAAGTGAAAGACTATTCTCCTATACTCCTTCCATTCCTAAACCTTTCACTCTTACCATATTGAGGGTGGGGAATGAGTTTCTTAGTTCTGGAAAGCTTCTTAGCATCCAGAGCCAAAATGAGGGCTCATGCCTGCAGGGGAATCGAGCACTATGATTTCATCCCACAAAGCGCATGATTAACTTTAGGCATATAAATGATTTTTCTTATTGGGCATAAACTCATTAACCATGTGCTCCAGGGTGCTACTGGACGGAGATCAAAGAGTTCAACATCACTGCAGGGAGGAAACCCAGGAGAGGAAAGAGCAGGAAGACTTTACCAACATCCTGGTTCTTCACATACAGGTATTCCACTAAGGTTTCCAGGCAGGCAACCACAGCTTGAGAGAGCAGCAAGTCTTTCTGAAATACCAAAAGGGGAAAGAAGAAGAAAAAAAGCCCCAAAAGAGTCAACAGCTATTGCAAGAGGAAAATGCATAAAGTGGCAGGATCTGAAGAGCATGCAGCGCAGGAAAATAACACCCTTCATCTCCTTCACAGGATGTAACATGCTGCAAATTATCTGTCACGTCAAGGAGCCAGACAAAGGCATGACTAGTTATCCTGAGACTAAAAAAATAATTAAGTAACAGCCTCCAAAGAATAAAAGATGGGAGCCCAACATCGCTTGAGAGAGTTAAATGTAAACTGATGTACTACCCCTGGAGCTCAACATCACTTGAGCAAATTAAATGTAGACTGATGTACTACCCCCTAAAGCACCTTGCCAGGAGCATGGGGGAGGGACTGGGATTTGTTACACTTTTCCCACCTCTGTCCTATGGGTGTGCTGTCCCTGCAGAGCAGGAGATGGGAAAACAGAGATCATCATTAGTACACAGAATTTCAGCTATCCAGTTCAGCAGCAGGAAGTACTGCATAGCTTGATTTACCTTCTTTCTCACTGCACCATGCTGCAGCAAGAACATTTTCCCTCCTCCTCATCACATGTCTGTAAGGGGTGGAAAACGCAGGCAGAAAAAAAAAAACAAAACCAGGCAGCCCCTTAGGTTCTGCAACAGGGTGGGCTCTTGTGTTAGTGTTCCTGCTTGAAACCCAACACTAGTGTTGTTCCAAAAGTCACATTTTATATACCTGCAACTGGACATGCACCAAAAGGTTCTGCAAACTGACAACAAGCGAGAAGACCTGGTGCGTGGCAAGGGGGTGCAAGGCAGCATCCTGCAGTGATGATGGCTGTGGTTGCGTAGCACCTGGGGCTGTGTTGTGGCCAACGATCACCAGCAGAGAAGAGAAGTTCTGTTGCAGGACAGCTCTCAGGAACTGCATGATGCTCACTAGACAGGGAGCCACTTGTTAGTGTGTGTCAATGCTTTCCTCTCCCCCACCCTGTGTGTTGGTGCCCGTGCAATAGCACAGAAGAGAGTGAAGAGAAAAAATCTGGGCTTAAGGGCCCACCAGTTTCCCAGCAGTTGCTGACAGCTGCAGACAGGAATGGCAACATGAGTTCCCTTGTTCATCGTCTCCTTGTGAGACACTATCCCTCCCAGTTCATGCTCAGTTCCTGATGTCACTACCAAACTCCAAGGAGAGATTTGTCCAAACACAGCAGAACTCCAGAGTTCCCTTCTGCCCTTTCTCACCACCAGTTACATATCTGCAAAGCCAAACGGACCAAAGCTTCCAGGCTCCCACCAGCACCTCCACTACCCCATTCCACAGTCACCACTTCTCCCTTGTTGCTTGTAATATGGTACTAGTGGCTGCTTCCAGTCAAATCCCTGTAACAGATGCAAAATACCTAACAGTAGGATTGGCTTCTTCTTCCTGAAGATGACTGCATTCAGGACTTCCGTTAGGTCTAGAGAGAGTGTCTGGTGAACCTAGACGAGAATGAACAACAGTGCTCATTTGGACCAGGTAAAAAGCTCCTTTACATACTTCCAGTCCTTAGGCACTACCCCACGATGACCACTGAAGAACAAGGATCAGCAACAGGGTCTCAGGAGTCTGACTCAGAAGGGCGAGTTACACCACTGGGCCCTCAAGTTTCACTCACCACCAGCTGCCAGCCATGTACAGCTTCCAAACCACAGTGCAACTTGTGTGCCTGTCACGCCCTCACTACTCCCTGCAGGCTGTCTGGGACATGGCTGTCAAGACTGCTGAGCACATGAGGTAGCAAGAAGAGCCATCACCAAACACGGCTGTACCTCACACAGCGAGTCAGCAAGACTGAGGAACCAGGCAGTCAAAAGTCACCAGTGACAAAAATCTGTCCCTGCCTGCTGGAGCTGGGAAGCCTGCAGAGAGTCCAGGGTTAGGAACTACAGCATAGGTGAAGGAAGCAGAGGAGGTTAGGGACTTGGGAACTAGGGGAAACAGGAAAGGTGGCCTTGAGAGGGCAGTCTGCAACTGACACAGCAATCCAGCAGATCTGGATCTGGCAGAGCCCCAGAAAGGTTCAAGCTCTTCAGTAAGGCAGAGAGTTGGCATGGGAGGGCAGGCATAAGGACCACAGAGATGACTCCTTCAAACCATCTTCTGAAGACAGAAATGTTCAACAGAAGAGTCCTAGCAACAGGGTGACAGTGATGATTTGTTTGCCAAAGGCTTTAATAGCCTACCATCCATGACCTGTGTTTATCCACAGGCTTCTACTAAAGCCAGTAGCAGTGACAGTTAAGCCACAAGCTTGCTACGGCCAGGCAAGTCCTCGCTATTAATGTAGGAGATGAATGTGGCCATTTCTCGGAGCCATTGTTTCCCTCTACAAAAGGGAGGGGAACCTGCAGGGTCAGGGAGACAGCCTGGCATCAGCTCACATTTACAGACATGAAGGCCAAAGGCTCTCTTACAAGGGCCTTCAGGATGTTTTGTGGAGCTTCAGCTATACTGAACAGCAGAAAGCAGCAAGAGAAGTGAGTCTTCCTTTTATCCCCCCTCTCCTTTTCCCTCAGCAGACCAGAAACACTGAAGCAGCCTTGAACCACTTCCATTTGCTACCTGTATCTGTAGCTTTTTTCCCCATCTCTGGTGCAAGGATTCTGGAATGCACATCATAGCACATCAAGCCAGTAAGGTATCGCTGAAGCCAAACAACAGGTTTATAAACCGCTAAATGATTGCACTTCAAGGATCGATATGAGCTGAGTCACTCCCAGAAGGTGAAGCTCAACACTAGCCACTAGAATTTAATCCCTTTTGGGACTGGCACAACACTGACTATGCAGACACAGCCCTGACTTGGAAACTGAGAAGGTAAATTGTAGAGCAAGGATGGGCAGGTCTGACTACGCATCACATAGTAACACAGCTGACAGTCCATACAAGTCCCATGCTCTAAGACCTAAGCAGAGGCAGCTCACCCGTGAAGTGACAGGTGCAGACTTTGGTCTGGGATGGCCTTTTGCAAAACATCTTCTCTCAGCATTAGAAAACCAACACTTGTCCCTCCATGCAGATGCTCACGTGTGGTTAATGTGGTTAATGTGATTACACATCTGCAAATAGGTGTACCACCTCCCAAAGAACATGCTCTGCTGGGCATAAGTGCAAGAGCAGAGCTCACAGCTCATGACAGGCTGTTTACCTGCATATCAAGAGAGGGAGAAGCGCCTGGGTAGATACTTCAAAAGGTAACATTATCCCCTGTGTTGGCATTAGAAAGTGCTTCCCTTGAAGCTGTAATTCTAATATCAGCTGACAACTCCTGCTTAGATGTCCTGTCAGACTGCAAATCATCAAATACAATTACAGCTGCCCACACTCATAAGAGCTTGCTAATATTGAACACTTACTTGCCAATAATAGGTTTGGATTTTGACTGCTCCACTATTGATCGTTTTAGTAACAAGAAAGTACCTTACAACATGGGAGCTGTGTCTCCCACCCCCCAGCCTTCCCTTGAGAAAGGCCTTAAAATGTATTTTGCTCTGTCCTGAAGTGGGAAGTGATTTGGATTACGAGGGCTGTGTATGTACTTTCCCCCCCAAGAATTCTGCCCCTCTCTTAACTCTCCAGTGATTCAGGTCTCAGCCTTCAGCAACATGCTAGCTTCCAGTCCTGCTTCAGAAGTGCAGCAGGGAGTAACTTGTGGATGATAGCAAAAGAGCAACCAAGGCAAGCAGATTCCAGGCAAACCACTTTCCTCTGCTAAGGAAGATTTTTTCGAATTTTTTTTGTTTGTTTAAGGTTTAGCCATTCCCTGGATCTGAACACTAGAGAGGTTCTAACCTCAGTATTGTAGCGGTGCTGATAAAGTAAGAGGGATGCAACCAACAGCCATCCAGAGCACAGCAAGGCATCTTCAGATGACAGGTAAGTAGGTTCAGAGGGAGGGGACCACAACCAGGTGCACTCTAGAATCTTCTGCAGGAGCTCTAGCAAGGGCACATCGGAGAGCAGCACAGCCACTGCTGTGTGGGAGAAACATAATCAGAGAGACTGATGGGATGGCACAGGTTAAACCAGCTTGACAAGCAGAAGAGAAGCACAGAGCACACCCCTGCTGCAGTGAGGCAGTCTCAGCTGCCATGGCTCATCAGGGTAAGGCTACCCAGCTATGCTGGTATTCATCTCCTCCAGCAAAAGCGACTGCTTGTCCAGCTAATAAAATGACTAGCCTTCAGCTAACACAGCTGGAAGGTTGGTTAGAGCTGTTCTCTGTTATTGTTTAATTTTTGAACCATGGCAATACCAGAACATTTCGAACAAGGCACCAAATGCCCACTGCTGTGTTTTACGAACAAGAAAAATACAGTGGTTCTGTCTCTCAACAGCCAAATTCTTGAATCATCAAAAGGCAGCAAAAACAAACACAACCAAAAAAAATCTCTCAACCTAGAAAACCGCATCCCAAATACAAAATGGTCTTTGTTAACTGTGATGCTGCATCTGGAAGGGGAAAAATCTCCCTTACCTGCTGAGACAATTAGAATACAGTCTCTTATGGCCACGCCACAACCTCACTGAGGTTAACTGAGAAATCAATACAATTTTGCCTCACCTCTCTGTTGACTACAAGGTGTTGTCTGATGAAGGCTCCAGTACAGAAAATTCAAGGATGGCTGCAGGAGGTCAGTGTCTGTCGGCCTGCATTTCCCACAGAGATTACTGACTGGAAACAAAAGAACATGCATAACACAGACACCAACATAACAGAGCACCTCAGCACAAGAAAGAAATCAGTCAGTGAGGAGAGAATTTGGACAAGAGTGGTACAACTTGAAGTAAAAATGAACAGAGCATGGTACGCACAAAGCAACAGGCAGCTGCCCTGGAGTGTTTGTTTTATACTGGACAGTGCAGTGGAGGATGATAACAAGGAGCGGGCGAACAGAAAAGGGTCTGTTAAAGGGCATATACCACACTGGGCAGAATCCAAGAGCAACAGACTGTAAGTTACCTGTTTCCACAGAGTGAGTTTGATCCTAATACTAGGTCAACCACACACAGCCACGTGCCTGTATCACATGGTGATCAGACTGGGGAATGGCATGGTGAGCTGTGCTCCTCCACTCTCACCAACTCTGCTCACACTAGGAATAAATGCGCCGTGTTTGCTGTAAGCACAAAACGCTTAGGAACAATAGCAAGAGTTTGAGAGGTAAATTCAGGTCTCAGGGCTCAGCAAAACTGTCATAAGAGATCTTTTGAAGAGTCTTAAAGTCTGAGTAAGCAATTCTCAAAAAATGCAAATCAACACTCCTCCCCACACCTCTTCCATCTACGAGCTGGTTTCACATAGGCCTCATCAGAGAGTACCTTGCACACTCATCCCTGAAGGACGTAGCCTGGGGAGCCAAGCTGGGAATGAAGGGGGTGGCTGCAGCAGGGAGAGAGTTGCGTTGAAATATACAGAACAGAAAGCAAGAGCAAAAGGAGCTTGTGACTCCTGGGAGCAGCTGAGCTGTGCTCTGAATCTGCAGCAGTGAGCAAGGCTGGTATAAAGAGGACAGGCTTCTTTCACACCCCCAGTTCCCTTCACTAACAAATGTCTGAGAAACACTGTTTCTTTACAAGGGCAACACAGGCAGCCCTGAGACACAGAACATTTCAAATTGAAGGGGATTGTCCTTCAAAGTCTGCTGGAGAGATCAATTTGTCAGAGCAGGGAAGAAATGAGAGGATAGATCAACTGAACTTCCTCCTAGTAGCTATTCTTTTTCATAGCCTGCATGAACCTCCAATAGCCAAGTAAGAAGGGAGAAGTTATCAAGTAAGGATCACCAGATGAGAGAGCACCTCATGGTATGGTGAGTAAACAAACACAGCCCACTCTTCTGTGTCTCTGAGGTGGAGTGGGCAAGTCCTGCAGCTGGTTGTAACCCATATGCTCTGGACTCACACTCCAGGGAAAGCCCAGGTTTGCTAGGCTGCTGGTCCCTGGTGGCTGGTACACAGGACACCTCTGTGGCCTGAATCCCACAGGATTGTGTTAGCAAGTGTGGACAAGAAGGGATGATTCAGGAAGCACATCAGCAATACTGTCATGTGCCAAGTCAACAACAGTCACAGACCCTGAAATCATGTCATGGCCAGGGGAACACTTTGGTCATCTTGTGAGGTTTCAGACAACAAATGTATCGTAAAAGCAAGAGGAAGAGAACCTGGGTTTTATTGACTGGACTGATAACCAGGGCTCTTTACAATGTCCTGGCTATGAAAGTACCTCGAAGCAACCATAACTGTAACGCAAGGTACACCTTCTCTCAAAGGACAAAGAGCCAGCCCCTAATCATCTTATGGAACAATTAACAAACACAGATCAAAGCCCTCTGGGAGAAGATAGACGCTCACTCACCCTGATGAAGCAGCTTGAAGTCTGTGCTGTCCAGCTCCCTCACACCCTTGCTCCGCAGCTGCACCAGGAAAAGGAGGGTCAGCAAAACAGGCAGGTTCCTGTTAGCTAAGAAGGGCACAGACAGCTTAGCTTGTCAGTGAACTCTAAACTGTTGGATGTTAAAGCGTGCCAAGAACTGCTAATTTTCTGGCTCAGGAATGACAGTGGATTAGGAGAGGAAGTATTCCCCCTTTCCACATGCACACACACAGAGTCCCAAATTCACTCTCTTCTCTGCAGTTCCCTCTGGATCAGGCCCCCTCCTTGCTGATGTGGGTTGGCCTGAGTTACATGCTGGATCCTGCCAACACCGTTCTAGGAACAACCAGAAAAGAGGGGGGAAAAAAGGAGGCCAGGATCATTTACACCCATAGTGAACCTTGTAAGAGGCATGGTCACCAACACTCAAATCGATGCCACTAATAAGCCAGAAGTCATAAGCCCTTTCTAAGTGCCCTCTTCCCATTTATTTGACCATCACTGGCAGCCCAAGCTCTGACAGCAGCCCAGCACCTTAGAGCACTTGGCTGCACAGGGTTTGTTCTCTTCCATCTTGTGAGGCTGGAAAAGGCTGTCCATCCCGCCCCACAGGGCAGATCAGAGACAGCAGAAGTGAGAGCCCACACAGCATGTCTGTATGTGAGGAGAAAGGAGCTGCTTAGACTACCAGCTCCCCAGGGCAACCCCTCCCTAGTATATTCAGTCTTCTGCAGCACTGTAAACAGGTAAAGATTTTGTATTGCGTATAGCAATACCTACAGCAAGCAAGCCTCCAGAAAATATCTTCACAAAGGCTCAGGAATTTTCAGTTTTGAGGAGGAAACATTCACAGGCATCTTTAATGTTAATATATTCTTGATGGAGTCCCACTGTTGGGCCACCTTCTTGTCTAAGAGCAAGCTACTGTTTGAACAGGGATGTGGATCCCCTGGACTTACCTGCCCCAGACCTCACAGAGAGCTGCCTGTGGGCTGGGAAACAAGGAAGTCATGTCTCCAGAGTACATCTGGTGTTTGACTTTATCCATGGGGCTGCCAGGGACTCGGTTAATGAGGAAGAGGAGCTGGGGATATTAGTGGCAGCAGAAAGGCTCAAATCTTGCAAAAAACCCTCTAGCCTAGTGTCCTGTCTCTGTCACCAGTGGTTTGGAGTAATAGATGTGACTCCTGCAATAGGGAATGGACAATTCACCTCCCTGCAGCCTCTGGCACCCCTGATCAGCAACAGAGGGACACCACAAGTCCAAATGGGCACAATTCCAAACAAGGTCAGATCTAGCAGATGCCAACATAGCCTTCTTCATCCATAATCTTGTAGCTTTACGCTCCACCATGCTCCTGCTTTAAATCCTCCCTCTTCTCCAGTCTACTGATTATCCTGGAGGTAAGGCAAAAACACTTTCCCTCTTGTTTCCATCCCAATGGCTGCACAGCAAAACACCCCAAATAGAGCGGGGCTGTTAAAAGTGTCAGCGGCCCTCTCAGGAACAAGTAAAAGCTGTGCTGGGGCCCCATCCTAGGGGGGGGCAGGGACATCCTACCACTGCTTGCTCTTTCAGTTCATGCTCACAGGCTGCTTTGCACAGCACCTTTCACAATGGGACAACAGTCCCAACTCCACAGCCAGGACTAGTAAGGAAAACAGAGGGATTTCCCCCAGTTGCAACTCTGCTCTGAGAAATTTAATAGAATTATGAGATTTGGTGATACTACGGTTCCTGCTTGGGGATCAGTATCATGAAAGATTCAAATTATCTCTTCCCTTGGTCTCTGCGCCCTGGGAACCCAGCGTATTCAGGCACACCTTGCACACAGAAAAGGCAAAAAGGAGGACCTTTTTCAGTCACCAGTTGAACCCCTGTTCAAGTTGATTTACCAGCACAACTCTCCACTTGAACACTTACAGCAGTATAAGAAAACCTTGCCTTCATTTAACAATCACAGTTTGAAGCCAGAATAACCTAAATTAGAAAAAGACTCTCACTTCAAAATAAGAATCTCTGGAAAAGAAAACTAAAACAGTACAGTTCTGTCTGCAAATTTCCTCATGCAGAAGAGTACTGAAGCTACATCAGCAGTTCAAAACCAATTTATCCTGGACTGCAACCCCTCAGCCATCTACCCTGCTAGTTGATCTTACAGCAAAACCAAGTCACAGCGGAGGTCACCTTGTAAAGAGGCTGAGCTGCTCTCTACCAGCAACTGCTGCAGAATCTGAAGGAACTGACTCCGGAGGAGGTCACAGACAAGAACATCCTCATTTCTTTCCAAGAAGGTCCTTAGAGTCATCAACACCTTCCAAGCCACCTCCACAGAGCTTGAGCAGACCAGGTCCTGTGAGGGAAGCAGAACACACATGACCTTTCTGCCCTGATTAGGCAGAAGTCATTGCTATTTAATACTGTTACGCTAATCTGCTGCCTTGGGAAACAGCCTAATAAAAGCACCATTCAGATTAAGTATGTTCTGATTAAATAGAGAACTGAATAAAGCAGTCGCCTGAATAAAGAACTGTCATCTAATAGGCACCTCTGAGTAATATTCCGTTTAAAGGATGCATTTCACTATGTAAATCCTGTCCAGCACACAACTCTAGGGGTAACATACATTTAAGGTCAAGATTTTAGACAAGTGGAATCCTAAAGCTAGTGCCCTGTTTCCAAAAGCACAGAGCCTCTGGCACTTATGGTCTCCTTGTTGTTTAGAAAAATCAGGTTGCATATTGAAGATGCTTACCTAAAATCAAGCTTGTGAGTCAGTCCACAGTTACTCATTTTCAAAAGGCTGGCAGCCTTCTACCTGCAGTAGCAACATAACAGCTAAACTGCACGATATGTACATAAACCAGACAAGTAATCACTCAGTCACGGAAAATGGAAGAGTCACGTACACCACGTTCAGCCCACGAGCATGCTTCTTGACTACAGAGCTCTGTCTGGAGTCTCTGCGCTGAATCCCACAGCCAGTAGCCTTAATTTGGGCATAGTTCTGTTGTTAAGGTGTTTAACATTAAATTCACCTGCACAGATGTACAGATGCACTTCCATAAAGATTAGGCAGAAAATGTCTGGTGGTGCTGACATAGTATGATCATCTCAACACACATTTCGTCAGCACTACTTTTCCTTTCCTCCCTGAGTAGTCCTGGCTACCGCACTGCAAATGGTACAGCTGAAAGAGGTAAACAGAAAACTGGCCTCAGCAACCAAGCCTACAGCCTGCCACAACCGCCCACTGTGTTTTCCAGCTGGCTTCTCCCTATCACACAGTAGTCATGCATCCAGGCTGGGATGATGGAGAGGAAAAAGCTGTGGGACCCCATACCCAAGGAAAACAGTTAAGGTAAGAACAGGTTGCCTGTGCCAGAAAATCCTCTCTAGTTCTGAGCCTGATTCTTGACCATATCTGAGACCTCCAGGAATAACGGGCTGGGAGACGTCTGCACAATCAGCTCTGCTGACATAGATTTGCTCCATATAACATTCAGGAATGTAACCTAACGTCAGTCAGCCTACCTCCATTCTCCAAAAGAGTGGCTCAGATCTGGAGCATGAAGACAAGTGGGACAGTGTGTGATCACGACTACATTCCCCCCAAGATGAACACACAGCACAAAATGGCACTAACCAAAGGCCACAGCCTTCCTGGTCCTGGAAAATGCATCACTGTATTAACATCTTCCTTCCTACTGAGAAGCTCAAGGTCTCAGAAGAAGCCACTAACCATCTGTTCTATCTAATCCAGACAATTATTAAAAGCAGATAAGTGAATAAATCATCCTTGGAAGGATATTCAGTTTTGTTTCACTGTACCATGCAGAGGCCTTTCCATTTTACTTGTGCATTCTCAGGCTGAGGTTATTCACCTCATAAGTTTTCTGTACATCTACCAGTATATTTATCCCAGGATATTGCACTGTTTTATTAGCCCATCTAAATTCAGATTGATTATGCTCTTCCCGAACTGAAAGGTGAATTGTCAAAGCCTGTGATTTATTGCAACTCACTTTAAAGATCAGGACAGAGCTAAATTAATTTATTTCTGCAAGAGCACATGGCAAGACAGTAAAGGGAAAGCAGGAATGCTGTACCATTCAGGGAAGGAGCCACTGTTTCTCTTTTGCTTATTGACAGCCTTGTGATGTATACATCTGCTTCAGTTTATGGAGTGAAAGGTTCCAGAACTACTGCCAAAGGTAACAGCATAGTTAACTGATAATGTCAACTCATTGATCACTTTTACTAATGCTCTGCAATGGTATCAAATGCCTGAATGTTGCTACCTACTCTGCAGTATCACCCTAACTGCGAAAGGGATCTTGCCCTATGCAAAAGCCCTCCTGTCAGCCATTTCAGTAACCTGAGATACTGAAATTTACTTCATAGCCTCTTAGATCAGGAAAAATACATGCCAGTCTGTAATGCCCGATGGGAATCCACTCAGAATCAAGCCTCGTTTCTTCACTGTCTGCTGACATGGGTTTCTATTCTCAATGATACATAGTTTTAATTTCTCTAACAGACTAGAGAAGAACCATCACAGCTCTTAGCTTTTGTCCTTAACAGGCAAATCTTGTGGTCTTGTGTGGAAATGTTAGCAGGTATTTACTATGTGACTGGCTGAACAGTCATGGGACAAGTGGCCACTGACAGGGAGGGGTGACAGGGCAGGTGGGAAAGGTGGAAGTGAGAGAAGGCCTCTGAGCAGCTGTCAGGACCTGGATTCTGTCATCATTACATAAGTTAACAGAGCTTATTATACCAGCTAAAGGCAAACATACTAGTCCTGCTACTTCAAGGCCCCCTTCTCCCCTGCACTGATTAATTTTCCCTGTCCCAAGTTTTTTATTTTGTCTTTTAAGAGCAATAAAACGTGCTACTTGCAGTCCTGAAAACTCAAGAGTACTGCAAAAATCTCTGACAAGACTCTCCAGTCAAAACCAAACAAGATTAAACTCCCAAGCAAACAGAAAGCTGTGCCTTCAAGACTTGTTCTCTGCACCCTGCTTTTTCAAAGTTCTTTGTTTGTCATACCCTTCTCATCTACCAGTAGTAAACCATTGCTCCCATTAGCAAAACAGCTTCCTGAAAGGCTGACAGAAGAATCTGGAGTACCAAACTGTGTATCTGGATAGAGAAAGTAATAGGGTTTTTCATGGCGTACATTAGCAACACCCATCAGATCCCTTCCCAAACTCTCTAAAGATCCCTCTCTAACACAGTGGATGGATGACAGAGAAAGAGCTAACACACATACACAGTCCCACTTTCCATACCAGGCTTCCCCAGGAGGTGGAAGCCCTTCTAGCAGACTCCTTGGCCTCATAACAACACTAAGAGCTTTAGGAACCAAAAAGTCCCCTAAATCAGGGCCAGGGTAGTAGCCTGTCCTTATGAAAGTCACATACCAGTAAAATAAGTAAAATGCTGGAATTGCTCTTCAGAATGGGAAGTACCAGGTTAACACTGTTCAGCTGATCAGACACACCAAAACCAGCTTCTTCAGTCTCAGGTTGCTTGCAGTCTCCCCAAGAAAACCAGAGTTGAAGGACTTGGCGTCCAAATCTCCCCATAAGCTCAGGGTAGTGCAGGAAGAATTTCAGCAGGAGAGGGCAATGGACATAGACCAAGCTCAGATCTGGAAGATTATCCAGGATCCTCCTTATGGCACACAACGACCTCTGGTAAGTGCAGGGGAGGGAAAGGGGGAGGGGGAGAGAGAACAAAACAATCACTAGATACTGAATATCAAAAAGCTGAAGTGATGAGAGTTTACTCTGAGAAACAGTCACACTGCCTTTTAAGTAGACAAATGTATCAGTTAAACATAATTTTGTGAAGCCTATTTGCATCACAAAGGCTAAGGAACTTGTAGGCTTTGTACAGCACTCAAAGCTGTGCAGCAGCAAACAGCCATATGGGAACACTACAAAACCTGCTGCAGAGGCTGTAGATGTGTTCAGGAGACTGAAGCTATGAAATGTATTATATTCCATACGTGAATTCATAGCCTATCCAATGCATTTACACTTCCCACACATACACAAGTTTATTCAGTCAAATCTATATTCCCTAGTGGCTTTTCATAGTTAACTTCCCAGAGTGCAGATGCACTGCACACTCTTCACTCATTCACCACTCACCACCTACGTCAAAATACTTTCTGCAAGAAGGTTGATGGGAGTGGGGAGAAACTTTAGCTTTAACAAAAAGAGCCCAAGAGGTAGCAACGAAATCTTCTTTTACCATGTCCAGGGCTTTGTCTTTGTCCTGACAGGCAGCAAGGAGGTAAAGTGCAGCTCTGAGTATGTATGGAGGGGGACAGTCTCCATGGTCCTGGGCTGACAGGAGGAAATTTCTTATGGCTAAAAATAATTCTGCATCTGGGACAAACCTGCGTTCAAGGAGGTTGGAGTGGAATCAATAACATTAGGGATGCCTTACCCTCCAATACATGATACGTAATGGTCACAAAACCACTTGCCTTGTATACTCTTGGCTCACCTGTCCCCAACGGTGTAGGCAAAGTATAAGAGTAGTATGAAGCAGTGCTGGTGGCTGCAAAGAGACTGATCCAAAGAGAAGGGCTCAGGGGTTTCAGCCAGGAGGAGAAGGCTTTCAGCAATGGTGTAGTTTAATTGAGGCAGACCCTTCTGCAGGAGCTCAGATATCTCTTGCTCTAGAAATAAAACTAATATGAGCAGGCAGGAAGTGAGGAATGTCTATGACAAAGCAGGGTGGAACAGAGGGGTGGAAACATCTGCCTGCCCTAATTCAAGCACATTAAATTAGGGAAGCTCCTGATGTAAGAAATATCAAAGCCAACCTACTACCCCACAACCTGCATACAGCAAGCGCACCTCTCTGATTTGGCATGAATGGAGATGTGAGACCTGATGTAACAGAGCTGGCTTTAATGATGAAAAGACATTTCTGTCTGAGGTTCCCAGGTCTTTGCTGATGCTGCCTGTATGGTGAACAATCACTGCCACTGGGAAAAGTGGCTTTTGTGATGCAGAAACTTTCATCTCATTCATTAGGGACTTACTTATTATGGAAAGTTAACAGTATAGACAGGAAATCTTTATAGAGTATGCCTGAGGAAAAAATGACCTTAATCTGCAGATATGGGTGACTATGTGGCAAGTAATATTGTTTCAATTAAGCCATGCACAGTTCTGCTAATAAATGTCACCACGTAACCAAAACGATAGGCAGATGAAACACATTCTTTCAGGTAGGGTTCCAAACTCTTCAAAAGGCACTCTCTGAGTGTTACTTCCTTGCTGGACCAGCTTAAAAAAAAAGCTGGGGAAAAAAAATTATATTTCTAGATAGAGCTTATGTGTATCCTCCATTCCCTCTTCCTTTGTCTTTTATTATTATTATTATTATTTTTGCACCTATTGCCTAAATAGAGGGTGGCAGGGTCTCAAACTAAATGAAGCAATTTGTCTCTTTCCCCACACTTGCCCTCCTGAGAAGAAGTTCTTTCCTTCACTGTGGCAGAGTAAAGGCTCAGGCACAAGCTGCAGAGGAAGCTGGAACAGGCCTGATTCAAGGCAGGGTTACTGTGAAGAAGAGCAGAAATATACAGTGAAGAAGGCTAAAAACATCCTCTTCATATCTCTAATATCACACATTGTCTGCCAGAACCTCAGTTTACTGAATGACCACATACAAGCACCTGCCCCATCACAGAAAGACTCCAGGAGCCAAACTGGGCTTCCAGGAAAATGAGGAGCTCCTAACGACATTCAGCTCACATATGTGGTGGGTGTGCATGGTAACAACAGTGAATGTGTTTGCATACCTTGGGACAATATGAATATGGTGGGGTACTCTCAAAATCATCACACCTGGTATATACAGGGAGTCCTGTAAGGGCAGGACTCCTAACACTGCAGGGAATGGGAGGTGTTTGAGGGTGCCTCCCCATACTCAATTCCACCGGCAAACACCAGTAAGGAGATTTTGTAGCAATCATGTTTCCAGCGATGAACAATGAAGAATGCAAAAACATTAACTAAAAGGGTGAGAACAGCTCTATTTCCAGGTACTTCTCTCTTCTCCAATGATTTCCTTGCAGAACAGGGCATAACCAAATATCTTCACTCTGTAACCCTTGGTACTCCACACTACTGTATTCAGAGGCCTAGATCACTCCCCACACACAACCATTCACAGGCGTAAATCTCCCCACTCTAAGTTCCTGGACTAGGGGTGCTGTATATTTTGTTTACTCTTTTAATGAGGTGCAGTCACAGGAAAGAGGAGGTAAAACATCTCTGCAGACCCCCAGAGAGTCTCCTCAGGTGCTCCTCAACATAGCCACTGATACAGAAGACCCTTTGCAATGTATGCTGTTGAAGTCTTCCTTCTCCGTCACATTTCTTACATGTTACAACACCACAAGGAACAAATATAGTGGTATATGTGCCTAGGAAGCCAGAGTTCAGATGGAACTGATGCTGCTGTTACATCTTTTCAAAACTCCCACTGATCTGACTACTCCAAAGTCAGGCTACTTTGTCTCTCTCTGCACGGCTCATGATAGAGCACAGAATTCTCACAATGCTGTGTAAATCCACCTGCCCCTTCCCAACTGCTTCTCCCTTCTCCCACGCTCAGCTTTGCCATTGTTAGTTACCATCTACATTTTGCAGAAATACAACCACTCTTGGGTCTTTCAGCCTCCCATATTGCCTCATCAGGTGCATTAGATAAGGCATGATCTGCTTTCCTATCTGGAAATTTTCAACTCACTCACAATACACAAATCACAATACCTTTGTAAAGAGCAAAATCTGGCCTTCAGTTCCAGAGTCAGTCGGATGAAGGAGGAGGATGCTAGACAGAAAGCAAGACAGAACATGTATGACAAGGGAAAAGAGTAGGCAGGTCCTATAACCATCCCCACACATCTCCATGCAAACCTGGTGAATAGAGCAGACCATCTCAGTAAGAATACATAGGCTTTCTCTCCCAAAGCAAACTACTCCAGGTTTGGTTTGGAGGGGAGTAGCTGAGATTCATTTGTTTTCTCAGGATGAGAAGGAAAGATTTGCCAGCTTAATGTATTTGGAATAGAGGAATTCTCTACATCACCTCTCTGATGTGCACAGAGTAAGGAATACACAGAATAAATAGGATTTCTACATAGTAAAATCCCACCAACAATTCCAGCATAATCCCTGTGTACAGGGGCAGCCAATTTTGAATATTCCAGAAGGAATGGTAAAGCTGACAACTTACTTATCTAAAATAAAATCTGTCCTATCATCACTGTTAGACCAAATAACTTTTTCAACCTGCTGAACATGACTGTGCACTCTATTCTTACTCATATAAACATGTAATATAATCTTCCACATAAAGTCTCATTAAGCTCATTGCCCCAGTAATATGCAGTAGCAGCAAGTTCCATCAGTTAAGAGCACAGAGAACATGATCCCACACTACCCCCATACCCAGCTTTTTAGAGAACTTTTTCCGCATGTTTGGCACCACTGTAAAGAGGGTATTAAGTGCTGAGAGGAAAACCTCCATTATTGATGGGCTGACAGCCCTTTCCAGGTATTTCTGTGGAAAGAAGAAAAGATCAGGTGCATGATATGCAATAAATACTGAAAGCAGCAGCTTTATTCTAACCTCCTGCCTGTGCAGAAAGATAGATTTATAAATCCGAACAGTTATGGAGTTAACGGTTCTTCTACCAAAATGCCTGGCAGCAAGTACACAGGCTTACAGAGCACTTTGAAAGCAACTAACACTTCCCTCTGCCAACTTCATGAGCTGTGCTGCTAACTCTGCAAGACATTACATCAAACAAGAAACTTCTTCCTATTCCAGCTGGCAACCAGTTAGGCCTTAATGCACAGCAACTGACATTACTGCCCATATTGCCCTGGAAGTAACTGCTCTTACAGGCCAGATGGCTACCTCTCCAGTGCTACATATGCTTAAGTGCAGCTGACTTCAGTAACACTTAACACCTGTGCTTCAGCATTTTATTGAGCAGTAGCAAACACAGGTGTTTCAGGTCTCTGCAGAGTCCAGCCCTAAACTGTTTAGAACAGAACGACTCAACTCATTCATGTACAAGGTCACTGGACACTATTCTCACAGTCCATTAATTTTTACCCAAGTTCAATGAACAAGAAACAGCACACTGACTTGCCAAAACTTTGGCAAAAAAACAAAAATCACTTTGCCAAATTGGACATGCACTGCACCCTCCCTTCAGGGAGGAGAACAGCAATGACACTGCAGCTGCCTACCAAGAGACTGATTAAGAAAATACAGAACAAAATATCTCCCAAGTTCCCAACAACTGCAAGAATCCATACATCTGAACCTGTGGCAAAGCACAAGCAAAAGTTACTCAACATTTGGAACCACAACCAGAGTCCCGCTGTTTTGAAAATTCTGCTCAGTGTGTCTTAGTGACAGGTCTGTATGAAACACTAAAGCACATGTGACTCTCCACAGTGGCTTTTAAACCATGTCCCTTGCCTTAGTGAGGCACAATGCTTAGCACTGCCCTTGCTGTGTAGACTAGGCAGGCTTACCAGTATCTTCTGGAAAGAAGCATGAAAATGAAATTGCAGGTGCAAATACTGCTGCTTTCCAGGACACAGGCAAGTTTTGAAAAAGTGGCAGAAGGGGAAAGAACAGTTCAGGTGCTCTTCATTTTCTGCAACATCCAGAGCTGCCATGGATTATATAGCATAGCAGGTAGCTATGGGGACTGCACAGTCTGAAGAAAGACACTGCCATCTACATTTAGGAATTTCTCCACCCTCTGAAACCGTACACTCCCATTTTACATGAACTATATAATGCCACATTTGGCTGTGGAAAGGTGGCAAATGCCACAACTGTTCTTGGTTTATTCTACATGCTCTCTTCCCCAAAAAACACTTGTGCAACCCACTCTTGGTGCCTGAAAGCACCTTTCCAGGTACCCAAGGGATAGACCAAGTTCAAAAGAAACCTTACCGTGACCACAGGGATGCAAAGACTGTCACAAATCCTCAACAGGAATTCCGAAAAGTTGTTCAGTGTGTCCTTGCTCTCAGAGTTGGGAGCAGTGAAAGCATTCTCCTGGGCCATGAAGTCACTCTGGAATTCCACTGCTAACCTACAAACACATAGTACATACCAGAGGAGAGAAGAATCCTCCTCACTCTGTAAAGGAAGTCAGGAGATACTACATTTTCATCACAACTTTCACCATTAAGGACCCCATAAACACCTGATGGGTTAGAAACACAGGAATCTGGCAATCACACCAAAAGACCTCTTGAGTGAAGCTATAGAAGTCAGCAATGTTGCACAACAGTACAAGTTGGGAAAGGAAGACTTAGCTTCTGTGTAGAAAGCATCTGCTGTAGGACGCCCTAGTGTGGCAAGATTAGAGGTTCTCAGCCAGGCCAGAGTGCCTGGAGCACAATAAAGCAAACCTTGTAAAAATCAGCCAGGGAACCATTCAGCTGATCTAAAAACTGTGACAGAACCCAAGTGCCCCCTAACATCACCCCAAGACACTGGGTCAGTGCAGACAGGGACACCTGCTTCTAACCAAATTATCTCAGCCAAGCCAAATGCAAATGATGCAAAGCAAAATAACTATGTTGGCCAGACTTCCCTAACAACAGATCTGGATTCATACACAAACTCAACTACCACCATCTGCTGTGCAGCTAAGGGTGACAGATAGCTCCCATCCAGCAAAACAGGAAAAGTTGGAGCCTATAAACCCTCTTGCAGTAACAGGTCACAGACGAGCAAATCCAAGGCCAGCATCTGGAGCAGATACACATTTGTTAAATGGTTAATCCCCTCTGGCAGTGAGACCACATACCCCAGGGCACAGAAATGTGGTTTCACGCATAGCTTCCAACAATTCCTATCTTCAGTAGTCTGAGCTAATTTTCAAGCAGTTCCTCCAAGGCCAAAGATGTGACATAAACTGAGAGGTCCCAGGCAAATTTCTTGGGAGATACATACAGGTGTCACAAAATGTTCACTATCACAATATATCCCTCCTTCTGTTGTTTTACTGGCAAGTGCCATGCACTGAACTCACGTGTGATATTTCAGTGATGGGGTGGGGTAGAGGAACTCAATTACAAGGACAGAAGGATGGACGGACATGGACACACACACCCACCACCCACCTGCCCACCTCCAACTTGTCCTCACCTGCAAGCATTTCTGAAACTTTCCAGGGTGTTGAGCAAGAGCCAGCCCTGTCTCTGAGGGACTCTGCTGAGATTTCTGTTTGCTGAGTGACTCTGAGACACTGAGAATAGATCATCCTGTTAAAAGGAAAAAGTCTTCAAAATCTTATGTTCACTATTGGAAAAAATAGCTTTCTTCTTCCATACCACCAACATGAGGAACAACAGATTTCACTTCACTCACTTGTTTCACATAACTGTTTTTTAACTATTGTGCTTTCCCCAGGGAAGGCAGGGTTAGAGAGAAGTTCTGCTCTTCCTAGGGAGGACAGAGTTATAGTTACTAGTTCTACACTGCCTTGTCTTTACAGTCTCTATTGCCATGGTTTGGTCTAATCTGAATTTTAAACAGCTCAGCTAATGGAGCTTCAAACTCTTCTGGGAAAACTTCATATTTTTTTAAATTTTTAAATTTTGTTTCTTCCAATTACTCTTCAACAACGCTGAACAGTTCTTGTCTTTGCTTAGCACTGAAATCTTGGAAGTTCTCTACTGTGGCTCAGATTTGTAAGCAGCTATCCATGTACCAGCTCTTGTTCCCACACAGCATCCTACTGAGTTCAGCCAGAAGCCAACTGCAGCGTCACAGTTAATCATTTTCTCAAACTGGGAACCAGTTGGAACTCATAATCTGCCTTTAAGCCTTAACCGGTTGCAGTGGTCTCCTCCAAATACTGCCAAAGGGAGGGCACGGCTACACATTGGTGCCTAGCAGTTCAGAACTAACTCCTCTCCATTTGATGCTGATACCTTAGAATCATTTCCCCTTTTCTCCCTTTAAAGACAGCCTGGATGTCCTTACTGCCTGCCTAACTTCCTTCCTGTGAAACTCCTTATTCTGAATTGGACACTAAGTTCTGTGTGTGTGCAAACTGACCAACATCTGCCTATGGGGCAGAACACAGTTCTGCCATCTCCAAGCAGAGAAAACAGACATCTGGTACCACAGAGCTTGGGCCCGAAGACAGTTCATCAGGCATTTGGAGCTCTGGTACTCCAGCAAGATGCTTTTGCCATTACAGACATACAATCTAAACCTACATGGCTATAAGCCTAGAACAAGAAGGCTCAGCCCTTGTCTTTTCACTAGCCATCTGTAATGGTGGCTCTCCTCAGAACTGTGTTAAGTCCCAGCAGCACATCACACTAGCTACGTATTCCAGGAACAGGAAAGGATTTGCAGTTCAAATTGTGGCTAACAGCTCCCTTGCTGAGGGATCACAGTGCATATAGGATGACTGTCTTGGTCTGAAGGCATAGCAAGAGATGTTCATTGCCAAAAAAATAGATAGACTGATGCAGCCGACAAGGTGGGGGCCTGAAGAAAGGAAAGTTCAAATGACTTTGGAGTACTGGAGACATAAAGAGAGCAGCGTGCTCAAGTGGTGCTCCACAATCTTCCTTTATTTAGAAAGACAACATTCACCAGCATCCATCTTCAGCTACTTCTAAGACGAAGATTGGTACCATCTCAAGGCATGAGGATCAGAAGAAACACCAGAGAGCCCAACAGCCACAGGCTAAAGGGACAGAATATATATACAATATCCACATAGCATGCCAGGAGGATCATCCCTGTCTTGCTTGGTCCTACCAACTAGCAGCAACAACCTTTGACTTACTGCATGCCTCTTGCTACTCTGTGGTGGGGAAAGCTCAGCACATCGCTTCAGCGCTGCCTCCAGCAGCTTCTGCAGCTCTTCATATGGGACAGGAGGGGAGCTCAGGTGGTCCTTCCTGAACAAGGGGAGAGAAAGACAGCATGCACATTCCTCGCTGAGGACATTCCACCTGGCAAGGCAACACCAGCAGAAATAACCGCTCTTCTGACAGTAATATGCCATTGCCACTTCTCTCCAGCACAGCATACTAAGGTCACAGTATCTGAACGGTGCCTTCATTCACATGTGCGCCCAAACACACCCTCGCTGCATTCACTGTCCACTCCTACTAGTCATGAGGCATATGGACAGTCCTATGCTTGTTCTCACCTATCCAGATGGGGTGCAGAGTGACAAAGCCACAGCAGCCACAGTACAAGCCTGGCTGGGATGCCAGGTCCTTGCTGCAGTAACTTGCTGCCTACCACACCTTCATTGCCCTGGCAGCCTTCTGAGGTGGATGGGAAGCTAGCTGTGCTGTACCCACGCCTGTCTCAGCCAGAAGTCCCACTGCAGAGCACACTCACCCACACAGCCCAACATGGTAGCAACATACCTATCTGAAGAAAAGCCTGCAAATACTTTCCTGCCTACCTCAGGAAAGCTGCCACAGCTCTCACAGCCTCCACAACCACCTCAAGCACAGGGCAGTTCACCATCTCCATCAAAACATCAATGGCTTCTATACATACACCTCGGTTTGTGAATAATTTGATTTCCACTGGTTGCCTGTGAAGAAGAAACAGAGTAAGCAAGGAGAATAATGTCAAAGTGACTGTAGCGCCCTCTCCTCATTTCCCCAAATGGACAGTTGAGCCATGTGGTTCCACCCATGGTTTTCAGTATTCAGAGCCAGCTGCTCTCAAGGAGGTAGTCTCAAACTTGAGCAGGTGGAGGGTATGCTACAAAGAGTGAACTTCAGCAGGTCTGGAGCCCTACTATGATGAAAAAAACCCACAGCCTGGATAACTGTGTGACTGTACCACCAAACACTGATGTGAAAAGCACAAGAAAAACAGGCTTTGCAAAATACAGTGATCTCTCTGCCTAGGACTTTACGCTGAGGCCATCTGCTCTGGCATTTGCAGGTTCATCTGGCAATTCATATTTATGAGTAAACAAGCAACCACTACCATCCTAGAACAAGGATGGTGCCACAAGAATAGCTTCTCTCACAGTCCTGTAGCACTTCTAATGCCATATGCTGCCAGAAGGACAGGGACTTTTATGAACTTGGAAAGTAATCAGAAAAATAAACACAATCCAACTGTTTTGACAATTCTTCTTGATAGTGAGCATTTTGCTCATCTGATCACTTTGTGGCTCAACACCTTTGAGCATTCAGCACAAGAGCATGGAAGGATGACAAGCCATTAATCCCATTATTGGACAGAGCTGTGCAAATGGCAGAGTATGCTCATTTGGTTACTGGCAAGTTGGGTACAGTTGGGAAGGCAGGGCAAAGACAGGCAGCCACATGCAGACAAGAGGCACTAACAGCCTGCCAGAGGGCCTCTCTGAAGTAAAGCAAGAAAAGCAGCACAGCATGACAGGGGCCAGACTTGGGACCCAAAAGTACTCCCCCTGTTATTCCGTTTTCACAGACGTGCCTGATTAAAGCAAGCTAGGAGCACATGCTCCCATGCGCAAATGGAAGAAGAAAGTATACTTCAGTAGAAATTACACCAGTAGCTCAGCTTTAGAGTAAAGTGTGAACAAAGGCAGAACCATTCTTTTTAGTCACTCAGTGGGATCAAACTCAGCCTGGCAGTCACCTCACGTTCTGCTGTGAGGAAAAAGCTGTGATGTTGACAAGGCAAGGAAAAGGCCTTTTGGTACCTGGGCACCAGTGGCAGCCTCTGGCCCAAGCCATAAGTGATGTGCTGAACTTCCAAATTATTTCAACTTATACTGTAATTCTATTAATCCTATGTATTTCCTTTCTTTAATTACTGACCTTCTGAATTAAACACATCAGGGGAAAAAAATAAGTCTTCACTGACTCATGCAGGGAGGAAGGGATGGAGGAGTATTGCTGACTCATTCAAGAGGCACAAACCCACTTGCAATATGGTGCACTGTGATGTCTTTGGGATCTGGGAGAAAAGTATGAGAGGCAGCACTCTTGCAGCTTCCTGCAGCCTCTCGTCTTCGGGCCCTGAACTGTGCCTGCCACTCTGGTTGTGCTGGGAGGGACAAGGAGCACTCCAGAGAGTGCTACCCACCATTCCTGACGTACTGCCAAGAGGAACAGTACGGCCTGCTTGAACAACACCTCAGTGTAGGGCTCACTTACAGAAGAGAATGCAGCTGCAAGGAAAAACCAAGAGGAAAAGTTCCAGGATGAGATCCCTTTCCCCACTATGAAACAGTTTTAAATAAAACATTTCTAAGGCAAAGCTCAGAGAAACAGAATGGGTGTGCTAGAAAATGAGAGTAATTGCATAGAGCATTCTCTTTGTTTTACAAGCATAAATGCTGTAATTAGTGTTTCCCACATCCTGGTTTCTCTTTTTGACAGATCCCACACTGCCATCATCCCACTGTTCTAGCACTGCTGCTTTTCCTTCTTTTTACCCTGACATTGCTAGAAAAATTGACTATGACATTTCCAAAATTTAGCTCAAGGGCTCTCTTGGGGGAACAAAGTGGCAAAAACAAGACTGTCACTGGCATGACAGGACAGGAACAAGATCATAGAGGCAAGAACAGGAAGCACAGAAGAAAAACAAGACAGGGTATGTTATTCCTTAGCAGAAAACAAGAGGAAAAAAGTGACAGAATACATTAATATTTCATCCTAGAATTTGTTTTTGCTGTTTGAATTTAGCTCAGATGATGATACAAGACTAGAAGCCACGGAATTTGCATGCTCCGTTTTGTCAGAGGCACACTTCGCAGGAGCTGGCGTGCTCACATATGCCTGGACTTTCCTAGCCTTCCCTCTTGCTTGATCTACAGCTGAAAGGAGATTTCACCTCCCAGACTGACAAGGAAGCAGGAAGAGGCAGATATCCTGGTGGATACATGTGCAAAGAGGACAAGCTGGGACCTTTGGAGACAACCACCAGGCCCATCTTCACAAGAATAAGGGAAATGCATTTGTTCAGCAACATCTTTCAAACACAAGGGCTCTGAGGGTGTAGATATTTGGTCTCAGACAAAAACCTTAAAAAGCAAAAGCACCACAGCCTCCACTCTGGGGCACCAAACTCTGCCTGTGCAAGCCTGATGGTGGTACTCCCTTACCGTTTCAGTATTTCAGTGAAGAGCTGGAGCCCTTGTTTGTGCAACTCCACATTGTTCAGCTGCAGGACATCTTGCAGACTCCTCACCAGAGATTCAATACCTGCACACGTTCAAGAGAAGTCACAGAGAGGGCTTTTAACACTCCAAATTTGAAGATGGAAGCAAAAATAATTTTAAAAAAGAAGGAAGATTTGAACAATTATTCCCTGAGCCACTGACAGAAACAACTGCCCAAAACTGCTGAGTGTTCACTCAACTCCCTGATAATGGGTGCCAACCTCCACTGCTGGAGGTAGGTCCAGAATAAAGGAAAGAATTTAGCCTTTCTTACTAAATCTACTCTTGGCCTATCCACAGAAACACCTAATAGTAACTTAGGCGGTGTTGGTCATGATAACTGGTTATTATAATGAATGCAGGCTTATCAGGAACTCATCAGGATAGTGGCACTGTAAATCCAAGCTATGTTGCACATCACAAACATGTCTGAAAGGTACTCATTTTCAGTCCTTTACCCATCCTGGCTGGAAATTGTGATTGTGTATAAAGTGTTGAAATTCAGCTAGAAGCACAACAAATGCTCACAGCATTACTGCAGTCACTCTGTCAGAAAGGTTGATGACTTACCATAGACTGTGTGACACTTTGAGAAGAAAAGGTGCTCTTCAGTTAGGAGGAGCAGACAGCAATACACCGACCAGATGAGAATTTCACTGTTGCATGAGAGACATTCAAACAGGAATTCTGCAAATGTACACACACACACACACACACAAATAAGGTCACCCTGTTAAGAGGTAGTCTGCTCATAGCATAGCACAGTTGCTCCTAGAACAAAGCAGAGCAGAGGAAGGAGAGGAAACAAGGAAGTGTAACAACAGCCACGTGGAGAATGCTTGCGTTATGAAATAGCAGGCAAGGAGAACGGACTGGATGCTTGGTGGTATGCTAGTCTTCAAAATAAGGTGAGTGGAGAGCAGACTCCCGCAGGCAAGTGTCTTCACAGCAGAAACTCAGCAGGCAGGAGCTAAATTGTGGCTCTAGCCCTTGGCACAAATGAAAAGCCACAAAGCAAGCTTTACTACAGATGCAGTGATCTCTTTTTCCTTGAAATTTTTACATCTCCCCAAAAATTTGTAAAATGAAAGCATTTCTATCTTTTGGGATTACAAAAAAATAATAAACCATCTCCCACAGCTACATTATAAAGCTAAATCCTAGACCAAATTCTGTGCAAACTTACAATATTTAGTGGTACAAGATGGAACCTCAGGCTGTCTAAGCTCATATCCAAGGTCCTGCGAGAAGAAGCTTGACCTCAAGGACTTGTGCAAATTCTTGCTGTGGAAACTCCATTCTGCCTGTTGACAGCTACTTCTATACTTTCAGTTGAAAACTTAACTTTCTTCTATTCCTAAAATCACTTTGGCTATTTTTACTGGTATAAAATGGCCACCACACACATTATGCCATCAGTGGATTTCATGGAGCCAGACTGATTCATAAAACAAACAGCCAGAGAGTGCTTTGATATTGGGAAATTAACAACAAGATGCTACTGCATTTCTTCACCTGGGACATCCGCATGGATAAAAGCAGGAGCATATCTGCTGGGAGAGTGAACCAGCACTGCAGCCACACAGTGAGAACTTGCTGCCTGTAACATCTCATCTCTGGTCAACAGAAGCTGTTGGGAAACAAAAGCCAAAATGAGAGAGGAAGTCAACTACGCAGATATGAGTAAGAAACAGTTTCTTCTACATTTTAAATTTTAAAACATAAATTAAGATCTCTCTTTTCACATGTATTTCATGGATTAAACTTGCTAAGGCAAGATACAATACTTGACCAAATACACTAAAAAAAAAAATAATGCAAAATGAGAACTACAGCAGAGAAGATTAGGAGTAAGAATAGCTCTGCCCACATGTTTAGTCATGTTGGACATACAAGTGCTGTATCAGACAGACCTCAAGTGTGAGTGAGTAAAATCAGCTGAGGCCAGGAGTAAAATTTCCCCCTTTCAGGATGCAGGAATGAACAATGAGGTGATCTATGCCCATGTCCCCATTTCCCACTGCAGCCTCTATTGCTGGTGTTGGCAACTGCACACTGAAGTGCCTCAAATAAAGATTCAATACTGGCCAGCAAATTCTTTATGTCTACCAACAATTCACTACTACTTCAGCAATCACCTTTTTGAGAACAAGTGGCAGTGGATTTTCCCTTTCTAAAAAGTCAGGGTTCTCAGACTCCTCTCCTGTCTTTGAATCATTCATAAGAATGGATACAAAATGGTCACATTTCAGCAGCTCCTTTAGCAAACCTGCAGAAGGGAGAGCAAGAATGAGCACCATACTGGGCATAGCAAGGATTATATTAACACAGGAGTATTTACAGCCTAAGACTTGTTGCCAACTTCTTCCCCTTTCCTGCATTCCTAACAAAGGTCCTCACCTCCAGTTTAAGGAGTTTCCTCTCACTGTGTCCCCAGATACCGCCATGAGCCCCATGTCCTGCAGCCCCTTGTTGCTGATGTTTTTTTGCTGGGTCAGATCTGCTCGCTGCCCCTTCTCGGAGACTGGCATGTGCTTTGGTACACGATATCAGGAGCACTCTATTCACAATGTATTCTGTGCTCCAGCATCTACCCCTAAACTGTTTCTTGGGAGAGCTCTTGACTTGCATTTTTCTCCAAGCTACAATCAGTGAACCAACAATAACTAGACATTTTCCCTGGAATACTTCCTAGAGAACTAGCATTTACCTTCCCCTTCTACTTTCACAGGCTCTTACTGAAACAGCTGTATTTAGCTAAAGGACATACACACACAAAAGTCCTCAGTACTCAGTACAAAAGTATAGTACACAGCTACAGGTATTGATGCAAATCATCAGTACATGTCCGTACAAATTCACTAGGGGTATTGTCTGAGCTATAGATTTCTACTTTCAAAGGAATCATCGATCATTTCTAGTAGCTGAGTAGATGATCTGAGGAGCAATCTGGTTCCTGCTTACCTCCTACAAGAAAAAAGAATTCCCTGGGTGGTTTACAAACAAGCAATGTCAGAAAGGCTGAAATTGTGCTCCCCAGCAACAGTTGATATGTGCAGTTGGAAGCATAAATGCAAGGAAATGCCACTTCCACCTTAGCTTTTTAACCTAAATAACATGATGCCCCATGTCTGAAGACCATATTTGTTAGACCCCATCCCACTGCTCTACAAAACCCACCTGTGCACAGTGTTTGCATTCAGACACTTTGAGGAATGGTCTGTTCCTAGGATAAAACATTAAATTGAGGCAGGCCAGGCCACAGTGCAAGTTCTGAAGACACTCTGAAGATTAGTCAGTGCTAGGTAAATGTGGGGCTCAGGGGACAGTGGAGGGCTGGGGGAGCTCAGCAGCAGGTCTGGGCCATGTGATTGCTATGGAGTAACAGAAAGATTGACTGCTTCAGACAAGCAGCAAAAAGCTCTTCTAGGGAACAGTCCACATTAGAGTGCCTAAACCAGCCAAGGGTTTCTTCCTCATTCTAAGCCTTCCCATGCACCTTGCAGCTTCTCTCAGCAATGCCTTACCCAAACAATTAACCTGCAGCTCCTTTGTCTGTGCATGCCCCAAGGTATTCAAGAAGAGACCACACAGCCTTTCTTGGAAGTGTGCTGAGAGCCGTTCTATGCCAACAGGAGAGGAGTACAACTTGCCATACAAGTAGCAGACAGCAGCCTTTATAGCCTCATTTGGGTATGTCAAGCCCATCAGCAGATGATCCACTAAATTACCTAGTATGAGGAACAGAAACAGCAAACATTCTCACTAATGAACTGATTTTTAAAAAGTACCAACCAATTTCCCTTGAAAATCTGCAAAAGCCCACTGGACAAACTGGTGCATGCAGATTAATGAACGCCACAATTACGTGATGTGGTCACCACCATCTGTCCCTCTGAGCAGAGGGGTACAGTAACAAATTGCTAGAGGAGCTTGCTGTTCGCCATATGAAGATCCATCATCCCAGCTACTTCTACAAACAGCTAAGCTTTCTCACCAGACCCCTAGGGGCTGGACCAAGCAAAGCAGTAACTAAATGCATGTTGCCTGTGAGGGAGACCCACAAACTCTGCTTCACAGAGGCTTGTTTTGCCAGGCTGGCTAAATGCACAATGACAAGCCTCCTATGAAGGTATTGACCTGCAACTCAGGAGGCCTGAATGCCACTCTGACTTGTGGACAGGCTTCTTGTGTGACCTTCATGAATTCACATGGGGACGAGGGAGTGCATGCATCATATGTGTATTAGAGCTGTGAATGCTACCCTTCAGTGAGGCATGACACATTACTCACTGTGCTCTACCAGCAGTATATCAGCAAAGCGCGGGATGGCATCTGCCAGCTTGCCCAAGAGAGTGAATGTGGGCAGGCTGCCTCTCATGGTAGTGGCTTTGCACAGCTGTAGAGGAGACAGAGAAAGAAAACGTTCCACTGGTAAGAACACAGTCCAAAGGCAGAAAGGCACCCAAACCAGCAAGCTCTCAGTGATGCATAATCATCTGGAATAGGATCTTTTCCTAAACTGGGTCCTCTTCACCACTTAGGATAAACCACAGGAAAACCCTGAACACACCACTAGGTCTCTAAAATGTCTTTTAATTAATACAAGAAATCTTTTGCTTGTTGTTCCTTTTCCTCCCTCTCCCCTCCAGCTCTTACATGAGCAGATAAACCAGCTGAATTTCTCCCCACTTTCACAACTTCCCAATCTTTCATACCCCATGGTACCATCACAAACTTAGGAATGAAGACAGCAAGAGCCCACAGCACAGGTTGGGAAAGTTCCTCATATCACTGAAACAGTAAGGTAGGAAAAGAAGAATCTGAGGAAGCCACACAGCTTCACAAGAGCATCTTGAAGCCATATGGTTGCAAGGCATCGTGGGAACAGGAAAACTCCAGGGTAGACACCAACACTGTCAAAATCACAGCAGGGCAGCTGGCACTAGGACATCCCACTGCAGCAGAGGCTGCATCCCAGCACAGTAGCTGCAGTCTTGCAGAGCTACTCATTCCCATCTCCTCAGCCTCTGAAGGATTGAAAGGAAGGGCAGGTAATTTATCTTCACTGACCTCTTTTTGGCTTTCATCCAAAATGCAGCATAAGTACTGTTCTGACTTCAGCTCCACTACAAGCCGCACCAGAACTAGGCAGGAGAAACAGGATCAGTAATTCACACACTAGAGCATTCACAATCCATCTTCCACAGGGCTTTAGCAGACGAGTGAGCAAAGAGCTTAGAAATTAAACAAGCGCAGAGGTGCTGAGAGAGCAGGCTAATATCGGCATTCCCAGCACTATTACTTCTGATAGCCCAGCCCAAGTTCTCTGCAACAACATTACCTGTTCTAGCTGCCCTACAAACCATGCATGGAAACTAACTGCAAGAGACAAACTGAGCATCAGGACACCGAGTAAACATAAGGAACCAGGAAGGGAAGGAAGCAAAGCCCTACCTTAAAAGCATAAAAAATTCTGGTAATTTCATAGAGCAGGCTTCCTACAGTATGAAAATTGGCCTTTAAAAACACAGCTTTCCAGAAAAGATATGAGAACTGAAACGGCTGAGTATCCTTAGATGCAGCCTGAGAGCTCCTCCTCCAGCTGCTACTGTCCCCGAGTTAAGAGTGCAGTCGATCAGCCATTGCTCCCCACTGCAGTTATCCCATACACCTTGCCAGAAAGCAAGGCCCCAAGTCACCTTTGTGGTACTGTTCACCTCCATGAATAACCAGCTGTTATTCCTGGTTCACTGCAACTTTAAGAACTTTGTCCGCTCTGTCCCAGTAGGAGGAATCAAATAACTGTGTTTACCAGACACTGGCTGCACATCACCTGGGGTTTTCCTGACAAAATCACAAGGGAGTTGCCTGATGCTGGCAGGCTGCCTCTGCCTCCACCCATGTACCAGTGGACCAGTTTCAGGAAGCAAAGCTCCTCTTCTGGTATATTTAGAACCTGGGCACCTGAATGTTCAGCAGGTAAGTTTTGACAGTAGCCCCCTTACTGTGACACTTGTGCAGAGCATTGTTCCACAGGATTTAGTAAGGCTGTCTTGGATGTATCTTGGTGTCATGGCATGACTCATTTGAAAAACACACTCCTTTGATTTGTATTCTAGGAAAGCATCATAAAAAGAAATACCAGAGACTTCTGGGTTCACCATCTCTTGCTATATCCAGGGCAATACTGGAGGTTTACCTAATAGGAGACCTACTTTAGCTAAAGAGCCACACATCTCAGCAGAGGCATGTCTTGAGACAGGTGATTTATAGATGGTTTAATGGCCCTTTCTTGCCTTGAACTCTCAGAATCTCTAAAAACTTTCAAGAGTTGGTAACACTAATTTAAAATTCCTCTGAGAGCATCCATCTCTCAACAGACTGGTAACATGACAGAAAGACTTCTCACCTTTTCAACACCATTTCAAGCAAGTGCCTGAAAAGTGACACCCCTCTGGAAGGAGTTGGTCACATCCCCTTTCATTTTTCATGGCTGGACAGGAAGAAATCATTGCATTCCTAACATCACTAGACTCAGCAGAGATGCCCAAGGTTAACTGGACTGCAGAGATTCCTTAGTCAGCCATGCAGACGCTTCCTTCATATTTCAAATTAAGGACTGTTCAAAAAGCAGCACCTGCAGCCTGTACAGCTAAATCCCAAATAATCACTGTCCCAAGGAGAAAGTAGTAGATTCCAAAGCTCACTGAAGCTTACAGGAAAATTTCCATTTACTTTGAGCCTTTGGTCAGGTCCACAGATGCCAAAGATCAGGCATTGTTTACCACTGTTACCCACCTGACACTAAATTCATGGCACACACAGAATCTGTGAAAGAAATGCTAAATATTTAAATCTGCATGCACTCCCCTGCCCCCACATATTGGAATAGTCTGCTCATCACTGTTGCCTTGATAAAAAATAGATGTTCTTCCCAATTCAAGCTGTGTAGAAGCTGAGCATCTCGCTATCGTTATCAGACAAGACAGAGCCTTGTCACAAACTGTCAGTAATTGAGACATGGCATGTGCCTCTCACCTTCCACGAATAGGTCCAGGGCACTGCTGTCTTCCACAGTGTGCAACAGCCCTAAAAGGTAAACCACAATCAGTCATGGAACTCATTCCTGCTTGTGATCATCAGTGCCTTCTTATAAAAAGAGCTACAGGGTTTTCTTCAGAACTGCTTTGTTTTCCCTGCTTCACACAACGCCAGCCTGACTTTGTCAGAGGGAGGTGGATACTCTCAGGGAGGATCACAAAAGGCGTCTCCATAAGCAGGACACAGGGATATGAAGGTATAGATACTTTATAGTTGAAGTCAATGGCTCCACCTATGTAAGTAAATATGTAACTGCTGCCATCATCACATCTCACTGCATATATCCGATATTAGACAGCTGAAACAACACCCCAGAATGACAGAAGTTAGAGCCCAGCTGTGAGCTGTCCTTTCTGTCTTCTATTCATACCAACTACCATGAACAGTATTCTCCCTCCCCAGTACTGAAAATCCCTAGACCAAATTTGAACACTAGGTTTAAAGCATATGGAAACTATTCCAATGTCAAATTGAACCTGAAGGCATCACTTCACAAGCCACTTGTACAACGAAAGCGTAAGATTGGGTATATCAAGAGTCTCACTCTACTACACCACACCAGATGAGAAACTCTACCTCCCAGCTCCTTCCAACTTCAGGTACCTACATCATCAGGCATCTGGCTCAGACCCCGACTTCTGACACACTAAACCACTTGTTTCAACATATCCAATCAAACTACCTCCCCTCCAGAGACTCCATGACCTCTCAGAAATTTGACCAACCAAAGCAACATTATGACATTGCAGCTGAATAAATTACTTATTTCCGGTGCTTCATCTGCCCAATCCTCAGTAATTTCCTTACACTTTGGAAAAGATGTGCATACAGCATTAGCGAATGTTGCAATATTAGGTGCATGAAATTCAGGATTACCTGAAATTCACCACCTCCTAGTACGTAACACTCCACACTGCACCTCTGTTCTCTTAACCTTCTTTTTTCTGCCTGTGCCTATCCTGATATTCTCTCTCCAAAAACAAATATATCTTCATGAATTAACACTTCCTCCACAGCATTACTCAAACCTTCCGGGGTCCTTCTTACACTCTTGCACCAAATGATCCTTGATTCATTCAAGCTATATCCAAAATGTACACGTCATGGTTTGTAGCCCCAGGTTTAGACTAGGATTCCAGTTTCACACAGTGTAGGACCACACTGGTCATAAGCACCACTCCCTCCACATCTGTATAGGATTACGTGCACAGACAGCATTCAGTAAAAATTGAGAGCAATGGAGAAAACTAAACCTGGGCAAAGTTCTGTTTCCAGCAAAGCTGCTTCCAAAATGCTGGGAAATCAACTGGGAAAACACCATTTCAACTATTTGGTGCGTCAAAGCAGGGGAAGTGGCTTGTAAGTCACTTTCCCCCAAAGAACAAGAATTATCTGCCATGTGCAAATGAGATCACGGAATTAAAGGAATCCAGTGTACTTGCTCTCTAAAGGCACTTGCACTCACACCCTCCATCTTTTTCTGCTTTACTGTTCCTTCATTTAGGCCATGATTTCTTCTCCATGAAGATTTTAGACATTTCAAAGACCTTGCCTACAACATTGCTATGCAAACAAAAACTAGTAAGAGATGTTCAAGATCACAGAGACTGTTACTGGAAAGGCACTTTCTGCCATCCCACTGAACACTATTCCTCTGTGAGGCTGACCCACCAGGAAGCAGCAGGTATACAATCCTATGGCTACAAGGATTTCTAGAAACGTAAAGTGATGGTGTGTAAAAACGGCTACGTAGACTTGTATTTTGCACGTTTCATATTAAACCCTGCAACGCCCTTTTAAGCTCACGCTTTCATTTCTGTATGAATCTTCATATAACACTACAGTTCAGCAAGCTGAGATAGCACTGAAGCACGAGCCTAGAATGGAGGGCATTCAGGGAGGAGTCATAGACCAGGCGCTCCCCGTTCTCCAGAAAGGCTTTACAGATACATCGAGATACCCTGGGAAATTGCAGGAGCTTTACGAACACACCAATCCTGCTCCTTGGGAAATAAGGAAATTAATTAAACTAATCTAAATCAAATGACAGGCAGTTTTCCACAGGGAATAATCACACAGCTAACACAGAATGGTGGAAGTATGGCACAGGGCACCTCAATGTTTGGGGGGTTTTTTTGGGTTTTTTTTTACTTCAAATGCGGAGAAACTTTGCACGTACACATCTGTCCAAAAAAAAAAAAAAAAAAAAAAAAAGGTGACTGCCCTCTCCCCGGCGCTGCACAGGGCCACAGCAAAGCTCTTACCAAGGAGAGTCCCTATCAAGTGACGGCAGAGCCTCTCGTCCGGCGCCAGCAGCTGGACGACGGGCAGCGCCTGCCGGGCCAGGGCGTCGCGGAGACGGCACAGCGCGTGCTTCCTGCGCACCAGCTGCCGAGCGGAGACAACGAACCGCCGTCAGGCGGCGGCCCAGCCACCCCGCCGCCCCGGGGGACACGGCGCCACCGGGCCCCACAGCGAGAGGGGACACCCGCCCGCTCCCCAGGCCCACGTCCAGCGTGGGAGAGGGGGCGGCCGTGAGGGGCCGGCGGCCGTGAGGGGCCGGCGGCCGTGAGGGGCCGGCGGCCGTGAGGGGCCGGCGGCCGTGAGGGGCCGGCGGCCGTGAGGGGCCGGCGGCCGTGAGGGGCCGGCGGCCGTGAGGGGCCGGCGGCCGTGAGGGGCCGGCGGCCGTGAGGGGCCGGCGGCCGTGAGGGGCCGGCGGCCGTGAGGGGCCGGCGGCCGTGAGGGGCCGGCGGCCGTGAGGGGCCGGCGGCCGTGAGGGGCCGGCGGCCGTGAGGGGCCGGCGGCCGTAGCCAGCTCTGCCCGGGAAGAGGGGACGGCGGGACAGGCGCTGCCCACCGAGGCGCTGCCGTCGCTCAGGGTCTCCACAGCGCAGGCGAGGCAGAGCGACGGGTGTTGCGGCAGGGCCCAGCGCGCCCCGTGCTCGCCGCAGGGTATCTCGCCCGCCGCCGCCGCCATCACCGCCTGCCGCCGCGCCCTGCGCATGCGCGGGGCACCAGCCCGGGGCAGCGGCGTTCCCGGCCCTCCGCCCGCCCTGCAATCCCCGGGGCGGCGGCCTGAGGAGCCCGCGCCGCCCCCCCTCCCCTTTCCCGCAGAGCTGCAGGCTGTCACGGGGCCTGCCGCAGCCCGGCCCCGGCCGCTCAGGAGCGCTGCTCCTCGTGAAGTGCTGCCGCACGGCGTGCGCGCCCCCGGCGGCGGTAAGCGGCCCGGGGCTGCGGCGCTTGGCTCGGCAGAGGAGTGAACTGAGGGGCGGGATGTCTCGGCGCCCCTGCAGCTGCGTGCCGCGTTACGGCGTGCGCCGCTACCCCGCCCGCCTAGCGTTCCGTGCGGCCCCACCACGGCGGCGCGGAGGGGCCCTGAGCGCCCGCCCCGCCCCTGGCCCCGCCCCCGGGCTCGCGGCCGCCTGACTTCCGGCGGCGCGCGGCAGCGCTTCCCGCCCCCTCCCCTTCAGCGCGCTCGGGTTGGGAGCAGCGACCGCGCCGCGCCGCCGGGCCAGGCCGCGGCCATGGTGAGCGGAGTCGGGCACCGGCCTCTTCTCAGGGGGCGCCGCGGGGCCTCGGAGGAGCCGTCTTCCCCGGCTGGGCAGCACGTGGAGGCCCAGCGGGCAGGGCTGCGGGCGGTTGCGGGCCCCGCGGGGAGGGAGCGGCGGGGGCTGGCGGAGCGGCGGGGGCTGGCGGGGCGGGGGGGCACCCGGCGGCGGGGGACTCGGTGGCCCGGCCCGGTGGGGAGCGGGAGCATGTGCTTGGCTGGCGGGGGGCGGCCGGGTAGGGCCGCAGCTGCAGCTGCGTGCGAGAGCGGGCGGCGGAGCATCGCGGCGTGGGGCTGGGCTGGCCGGGGGCGGGGGCGCCTGCCAGGCCGGGAGCTGCAGAAACGGTGGTTCTGCCGGTGCCGATCGTTAGGGCCGCTCGTAACATCGTTGCTGTTCCGCTACGCCATCGATCTTAACGTTCAGAAACTACCTGTAGTTTGCGGAAATAAACCTGATATGTGCTTTTCTCGGGATTTCTTTAAAATTTGCGTCTTATCTTGCTATGCAGTGAAATGTTTCACGTACGCAATACATACAGTATCCGTGGTAGCAAATGCCTGAAGAGTACCCTGTAGGTTTGGCTGCTGGTGGTTTGTAGGGTGTAAATTGGCTGTCCACATGAGTAGAGATACTCTTTACTTTGAATACGAGAAGAATCTCTTTAGAAATAAGATGCATCAGTGTTTCTAGTATGTGCAGAGCAGATGAGAATAGTGATGTGACTCCAACAGTCAATATATGTGGTGAGCGTGATGCCTGCATAGTGTTGTTCTGAACAAAGCCCCCTTTGCTCCTGTTGTAATACTCTTTACTCTTTCCTCTCTAGAGTGAGGCAGAAGTGAATCCCAAAGCTTACCCACTGGCTGATGCACAGCTCACCAAAACGCTACTGGATCTTGTGCAGCAGTCCTGCAACTATAAGCAACTACGCAAGGGAGCCAATGAAGGTGAGATCTGTGTTGCAGTGTGCTAGAAAGCATAGCGAGGATTTTATGAAAAGCTGTAGCTAGAGATCATGTTTTCTCTCTAGCTCTAGACCACTAATTGTATATAATGTAGCGTTTGCAATTGTCTTGTCTCCTTGCTCCTTCTAGCCTGCTTAAGCAATATTCAGGGAAAGAACTAAGCTGTAATCGTTTCAACACCTCTATGCAGTTCTAGCAGATGCTCAGACTGTGTTCCTGGTGTGTGTCCTGTGATCATGCAGGCTTTAGTGGTGTGGCAGTAGGATTTGGGTTTGAGGGTACCTCTAGTGCAACCTGCTCAGAGCATGGCTGCTTTCACAAAATGGATCAGGTTGCCTGGGGCTTTGCCTAGTCAAACTTTAAAAAAAACACCACTCAATCCCTAAGGATAGAAATTCTACAATCTGTCAGGACACACGATCTCATGGCTTAAACCCCTCTCATAAAGGCAGGGTATAAAATTCGAGCACAGCCTCTGAATCCCCCTGAGGCAACAGTCAGTCTGCAACTTGCCCCTTTTACTGTGCACTCACAAGGACGGTCTGGCTTAATCTTCTTTGCAATACCCTTGAAGTGATACAATACAGCAACCCTCCCTCCTTCAGGCTAAACAAGCCCAGCTCCCTCTGTCTCCCCTCGTCCGTGGTGTGCCCCAGCCCCCAACCCACCAGCAGTCCTGGGCTGGCCTCGCTCTCTTGTCAGTCTCTGCTGTGCTTGAGGGAAGTGCTGGGCACAGGACCCCAGATGCAACCCTGTGAATAACCTCCTCCCTGGACCTATAGCTGCTGCTTTCCTTTGGCCTGTCTTCATGCTACCACTAGATCTTCTTGCTCATAGCAATTTCAACATCTCCTAAAGTTGTTTTTCACTATATGTGCTTTCCAGAAGGACACAAACTTACTCTTCAGTTTCTTTTACAGCCACCAAAACACTGAACCGAGGGATAGCAGAGTTCATTGTGATGGCAGCAGATGCAGAGCCCTTGGAAATCATCCTGCACCTCCCTCTTCTCTGCGAGGACAAGAATGTACCTTACGTGTTTGTACGCTCCAAGCAAGCCCTGGGCCGGGCATGTGGTGTTTCCCGGCCTGTCATCGCCTGCTCCATCACCATCAAGGAGGGATCACAGCTAAAGCCTCAGATCCAGTCTGTCCAGCAAGCTATAGAAAGACTGTTGGTCTAAATGCCCCTAAGTTTGTGTGTGGAATAGGAAAGTTGATGTCAGGGGAAATTAATGTCTAGCTTCAGTTGAGATTATAGTTTTGATATCAGTGTTTCATTTAAAAACACTGCATATTTGTTTAATAATGGCTTAATTCTTAGTGTTTCTGCCTCTCCTCCCCCCTCTTTTCTATTATTACATTCAACACATTCATTCTAATTGTATTTCTTCTTGAAAAGTGATTGTACAACTGTATTTCCTATTTGATGTTGAAAAGAAAGGGAAAAAAAAAATCCCCACCTTATTTCTGTCCCCAATCAGCTGCCTCTGTGTTGCAGTATTTCTGCTAAGCTTCAGTCTCTAACAGGTGTGAATAAGTGTTTCTGAATGGTTTTGTCTACTGAGGATAAGGCATGTCGGTTCCCCACAGTGTGTGCCTGCAGACTGCTGGGATTGTTGCTTTAAGTGATGGAGCAGCATAGACCATGTACAAGGCAGGCAGCAGCTACTGTGTAGCAGCGGATGGAGCCAAGATCAGTATATATAGCACAACCCTTTTCCTTCTTGAAACCAGACAAAAGACTTCTGTAAGAGGTATGGGGAGCAGGAATCTTGTGGCAGTGTACAAGAGGAAATCTATTTTGCTTATTTTTAAATACTGACTTTTTAAGAAAAATAAAATTGCTGAGAAAGCCAAATATAATTGTCAATTCCCTTGGGGAAGGCTTTTCAACTAACTAAAGTGTTCCTACTTGTAAAACTAAACCGCTCAGAGATTGCTTAAAGGTTATTGCAGTGCAGTAGTTCATACTCCTTCAGTTTTCTTTGCATGGACTGCTTCACTGAGCTTGGACTTCCTAGGGAATTTAAGTACAAAACACATGATCGAGAGGAGCCTAGTGTGGCTGACAAGTATCCTACATCTTGCCAATACTTTTTATAATTATCTCATGCTTTTAGGAAAGCTACTGTACTGTAGTCACCTGGCTGAAGATGAACCCTCTAAGTCAGGGGCAAGACAAAAGGAATCAAGTCATTTTTTCAGATAAATCAACCTGTGTCTCAAGAAAAGAATGCTAGATAATCTCATGTTCTGGAAAAGTATGAAGCACCACCAGCATTCTGGATTAGTGCTGGTTTTATGGAGCTTGTTTGGTTTAATGCATGTTGTACAGTAAATCTACTTACTGCTCTGTGCAGAAGAGTAAACCTCTGTATTGGAATGGGTCCTATCAAGCCTGTCTTCTATTGCAGGATACCAGAGCAAAGCTAGCATGGAAAGACCAATAGATACAGTAGCAGAAGGGAAAAGAAGTTAATGTTTCCAGAGACACTAACTTTGTACCTTTAGTAAGTACATCCCAAGCAGATGAAATCAGATCATGAAAGACTGAAGACAAATCATGTCTGTATTTTTTTAAGTGGCTGACAACAGTAATATCCTTGCTGAGGTGAACCCAATACAAAGATTTTAGAATCTTTTTATTTGTATGAGGTTTAGAAAAGCTGCTGTTCCCTTCTACTGATGCTGACTGTTGAGCTGGTGTGTTTAAAACCACAACTTTGCAAAGGATTTGCCATATTGTACCATGCCAAGACAGCTGATTTAAGACAGCACACAGAGCAGAAATAAAGGATTCTTGAGCAAGAAAAACTGTCTGATTTTCTGCTCTGAAGTCTTCTATCACCATCCCTTTTAAACTTCTGCTTCATGTGATAGTCTGCTATTAAAAAAAAAAAAAAAGCCAGGAGGAAAATCAAATAACCTAGGACAAACGTGCCACAATCATCCGAAGCCTGGAACATGCTGTGCCTGGGGGTTAGCAAGCCAAGAGAAGTTAACAAGGACATCTGGGGAATGAAATTCAGAATTAAGGACAGGGTAGCCTTACTATTTTATTGCATTTGATTCAAGCCTCACAGGGCCAAGTATTTACAGTAACTTCTTTGCCGAAGGGCAAAATAAATTGATCACTTAGACAAATTTTTATTAAAAATAATTACTATGATGGAGGCTGACTAGAAGTATAATAGACTATATAGCTTCAATACTGCAGAGCTCAACGTGGCTAGCTGCTCTTTGAAGAGTTGTGGAGGTGGAAGCGAGCAACATGCTGGCACCACTAGGGTGGTCACTGTGCCAAGAGTGGTCACAGCTGGCTCTGATACGTGCGCCATGCTACAGCACCAGCGCAACATTAATATATAACTTAATTCTTAAATAAGTTGCCTAATAGTTTGTGTGCCAAACACAGGAATCCCTGAACACTAAAAACACCACACAGACCAAAATGGATGCCACTGTGTTTGCATCCTATAGAAAGTTACAGTTTAGCTAAACAACTAGTACTGCTTCCTAGAGCAAGGGCCATGACTGTTGGTTTTAGTCATCTTGCACTGCAAGACAGGTGGAGCATGCCAGGGGTGGAAGCTTAAAAATGAAAACATAGCTCCAGATTCAACCTCCATAAGTATGATTAAAAAGATAAAAATACTGACCACAACTTGAGCACAGATTTAAGGACAGAAGCCTGCACAGTAACTCATATTTGCTACAGAGGTGGAAAAGCTCTATCCCATCTCAAATTTAATTGGGTAAAATGCTTGCAGCCTTCCAGGAAACTTCCTCCCGCCCCTGTTTTTTAAACCAGCTTCTGCTAATACCATTTAAAAATGGAAGACCTGGCTGTGCAACTTTGTGAAGAGGTTGCTTCCCAGTAATGATTTTCTCTTTTATGATCTGATGGTAATCTTTATAAAGCTAATGGTGGCGAAGAACCCAATTTTATTACAAGTACTTATACTGACTGGTTGTTTTGGAGAGTAGGAGAGTGATACACCACGCTTATACCAGGGGTCCTCAAACTACAGCCCACAGGCCGGACACAGCCCCCCAGGGTCCTCAATCAAGCCCCCGGTATCTACATAACCCCCCTGCCACCCCCCCGCCGCCGGGGGTTGCGGGGGGAAACCAAGCAGCTGCAGATGACTGCCTGCCACTTAATCCACATGCCAGCCCGTTTAAAAAGTTTGAGGACCCCTGCTTATACCCTCTGTTAGCACACAGACTTGACTTGCTGCTTGAATTCACATGGTGCCATTGGCACAGATCATTCTGTTTTCTTACTTACATTGAATTGAATTTTGCTGTCTTTGTGATGCAAAGATCATATAGACAGTGTTACAAAGCAAGAAGTCCAAAATAACTTTTATTAAGAAACCAGGAAGACACAATGTGTTCACTTGCAGTGGGTGACCTGAGTTAGCAGGGAATTTAATTCTGCCTTTGGCTCCTGCGAACAGAATCCAACTTTGCAGAGATGTTTCACAATTAAGAGGAAAAAGGTTCTCCACTGCTACATTCAGCAACATTTAATCACCTTTCCCTCCATAGCAAGATTAAACAGACACAGCCTCCACCTAAGACAACCAAAACTTAGATTGATTAGGTTAGATTGATTAGATTAGGTTGATAGAAGTCAACCAGGGCCTTCTGCTCCTGCTTAGTGCTCATTAAAGTATTCAGTTAATGTATCCATGAGCTCCTGCTTCTTCCCATCACCCTTCAGCCCATAAAGCCTGCATGCATCCTTCAGAACAGGTACAGTGAGCTTGCCTAGAGTGCCCTTCTGCACGTGACTCCGCAGCTCATCTTTTGAGACTTCTACCTTGGGCCTCTTCTCAGTCTGACTATCAGAAGCTAGAAAGATAAATTTTAGATCACCAAGATTTTAAAAAGTTTCTTAATAGAAAGACATCAACGTTTCTCATACGTAACACAGTTAATGGCCATTACCACATGCTACTTTTAACAGCTACTTCCACATTCACAGACCTATTATCCATATTTTGCTTTAAGAAGCAGGTGTCACTCACTAAGTCAGTCACATAGTGTTTCATTGATAGGAGTGATCTCAAACTCAAGTATGAAACTTAAGTGTTCTGATGAAAAGATAACCCCCAAATGAAACTTTTAAAGGATTCTCACTGAGACAGCAGAATGCAATGATTCCACAGGGAGCTCAGCTAACTGACACTCCCACTTTATGCAGTTTCATAGACTCCCAAACCACCCATGTACTTGAACATTACTTGGACATGTAGCCCTAAAGACACCCATCTTGGACTTGCTAAACAGCCCATGCATAAAAGTCTGTCCCCTCACCAACACAAACTGAAAGCATGAATGATTTTACTACTCTGTCATAAAAAGCAAGATATTAAAAAAAAAAAAAAAAAAGTACTTTGCAATCATTTACCCACATTGCTTCTTATACTTCACTATGCAGTTTCTCGTTCCAGCTGTTCTCCAACTGGATACCATAGTATTCTCTACTCCCCAAGAATCACCACTGGATATAAATTATATCTCCACAATTAATTGTGGAGATGAGCAAAGAGAGTTGTTGCACAAGTGGCTTCCATAAACTATGAGACAAACTGAAAACACAGAAGCTTCTAAACTGAATATGGACACCACATTGTGTGTCTGCACCACTATTACTGACCTTGTTTTCGTTTTGCAGCCTTCCCATCAGGATTGTAGTCAGGGGGATAAACCAGCTGCTTGAACTCCTCTACCAGGTTGCCCAGCCTGTGGTTCATCTCTTCAGCTTTTGGCACTGGCAAAAGAAAAAGATTTGACCTCTCAAAAACAGAGTGTTCACAGGACAGTCTGAACAAGGCCATCACCAGATACAATTGCGCTTCTGTAATAACTAACATGCAAGCATCTTGCAAATATGCAAATTGCAAAGACCTATGTTATGATATTCACAAATGAAAAATTTACAGCTCTTGGTAATATCAACAGTTTGTGTTGTACATATGTAATGGACTTGCATATACCCCTGAAGAGGAAATACATATGTGCAGAACAAAACTGACACAGTGGAAGTGATGTAGAATGTCTGCTACGTGACTGCACTGTTAGCCAGGTCTAATCTCAGACATCTAAAATACAACATTACTACCTAAGGTTGTGAGTAGCTTGTGGCAGAACAACTTGTTTCTGTCATGAGTTTGTATGATATCTAGCACAGAGACCTATATTATTTGTTAGGTTATCACTTCAGAAGAGACAAATAGTTACTCTAACAAAATTCCTGCACTACAACATAATTTTAATAAAAGGAACTTCCCCTTCCGGAGCAGGTTTCTGTCCTTTGACAAGATATTCTTACCTAGAAACTCTCACAGCTGTTAAAGGAAAAATTCACACAGACGTGGGTACCACTGGGCTTGCAACTCAGATTGGGCCACCCCCTCAGTGAGTGGCAGAGAACAACGGGATACAGCACAGCTTATATACACTTATCAAATCATTAGTCAATGTCCAAAGTTTTTAGAAGTTTCCTTTAGTCTTCTCAGTTCTGCGAATCCACCACTTGAACCTGTCCCAGTTGATTCCTCTATTCAGTTCTAGCCTCTGCCTCAGTTCCAAGGTTCTCCTCTGATCATGATCTTCTTTCTGCCTGCTTTAACTCACACAATCCTTCAAGCACACTTAGTCTTTGAAAAGCAATTCCTATTCACATATACTGATTTTTCTAAAAAAGCACCTGCATTTCTGAGAGCACCTGTGTATACAAATTGATGATCTATTGTTTCTCTATTCTCCCACTGATTAACTTGACTAAGTTTTAAATCAGCCTTGCATTAGAGCTATACAAGGGATGAAGCCTGGTTCTGCCATTTAGCAGCTTCAGCACTTTAAATTTCTTAATTCAAAATACACTTCCTTTAACAACAGCCACAAGATGGCATCATTGCCTCCTAGCAGGATAATTCCCCAAGTAATTCTGCCTATTTCTCAGACTGAAATATTAATTAGACTCTTAAAGAGAGGAATTTCAGAGAAAACATTTGTCACCATAGAAAAAAGATGATTCAATTTTAATTTTGGAGGGTAAAGTGAACAATTTTTCCTCTATTTAAAAAGTGACAGCATTAGAAAGTAAGGTTTCAGTATTTCAGAATGGATGCACCCAGTATTCTACATCTTGGAACTGCACACAACTGAAATACTTTTTAAAAGACATTTGGGTTTGTAGTAGCATATCTCTGACTTAGAACAAAGTCAAGAGCCCTCTACCCCACCTCCCTTCGCACCCACCAATAATTCTCACTTGTAAGATCTTCGGCTTGTTCTGGTTCCATCATATCCAGTGCCAAAGCCTCCAGATTCCTGAAGTGCTGCTGCAAAACTGGGTTCTCAAAGCTGTCAGTCCTGTCAAGAAACCCCCAAAATGTCAATGCCAAGACAACACATGACACACAACATCTACCACCAACTTATTTCAAAGTAAAACTTCCCTCTTCCCCACAAAACAACCCATCTTAGCAGAACTGCTTTTCTTCTTTTCAGTTTCCCTGCTGAATCACTATCCTGTCATGGATCAACTGCATTAGGAAGCTGTGTGAGAGTTAATTGAGACAGTGGCATTCTACTTTAATAATAACGAAGTTTTTTGTACCCCCAATCTGTGTAAACTGTACATGCATTTACTTTATCCATGCATAATTATTTCACAATTCTTATGCTACTTTCCATATACCTAGGAAAAAAACCTCCCATAAAAACCAATAACATTTATCCAGGCTATAATGAAAAAGGCCTAACTATTCCCTCTAAAAGTGTCTAATTTAAACAATCCAGGTCTGATCTGCAATAGATTGGCAGAACCACAATAAAATGTGATACCACTGCAACAAATGACAACAGCCCAGAGAACAAGAGCAATTCCACAAAGAACTCCAGAACGTGCTACATAAAGCATGTGGTTCCTGGGTATCCAGAATGATTAATAACAAAGATTGGACAAAGCTACTGCAAAGGGAAGCAATTTGTATCAAAATACATCAAAATCTCACCCTGTGGACACCACAGCTGAACAACATGTACAATAGAGGAAGCAACAGCATTGTGCTTTCTTCCCCCTGCGTGCTATTTATCTCTACCTGTATTTGAATCGTAGCTTTTGAATTATTTCTTTCATTTTGTCCACTTGCTCTCGACTGGCTGGCACCTTTTCTGTAAAATCAACATTCCGTTTGTCATCTGCATATGGTAGGAAAATTATGTGGAAACCTACACAGAAGAGAGGGAGCAGGAGAAGTTATACAGAACCATGGCCTCGAAACAGTAATTCATGGGAAAGACCAAGATGCTCATTATCTAGATCTGACGACTCCAGCTATTTTGTTGTAAACAGCAGCTGTCCATAATACTTCCTAGCACCTACAGCATGACATTCAGTCCCAATCTCAATGTATATAACCAACATCACTAATGGCGTTTTGAAAGAGATTAGAATCAAATGCATAGCTAAGAGCTGGATACTTGTAACTCACTTTTTACGCAAGAGTTAAACTTGTCTAAATTTCCCATATCTCACTGGATATGAGCTTGAAAAAGGCTCGTTTGAAATTAAGTTAATGCCCACATGTTATTTCTGAAATGCTTTAGTTCATACACAAGCAGCGTTATTTCCCTACTTCACATTCTCCCAGAAGAGGATTTTCCAGTTAAAGAGGTGAGAAAATGCAAAAGAGCAAGAGTCTGCCTTTGCTGCCTAATCATTCCCCATGAAGCTAATAAGGTGTGAGGCTCGGAGCGTGAGTTTTTTTTATTTAATATCATAAAATGTATCCAAGGATACAATAAAATGCAGGGAAAAACATGCTTTCTAGTCAGCAAACAGGAAAAAAAATGGCTTTTAACGTTTAGGTCAGTTACTTGAATCTTCTAAAAAGACACAGGAAGCAGAGAAAATACTGTAGCCATGTTATACCTGAGCAAGCACTGATGCAACTGGGATTTAAAAAAAGAAATTCAACACCAGATGCTTACAATGACAAAACTGAAGAAAAAGGATGTTGAAAAGCACTCTCCTCAGTTTTGAGGGGAGCAGCACTAACAATATTTCCATGCAATACAAGGCACTATTATGTTGTCAGCAGACTACATCCAATCATGCAAGGAAAGGCAGCATCTCTTCCCATACCTGGAGGGGCTAACTGCACTTTCTGCTCATCCACCTCTTCCTCCTGAGGAACCAGGGCCACAAAGCGAGGAGGAGTGTTTCGGCGGACAGTGTATCTGCACAGTACCATCACCTCTCTCTCCAAGCATTTCATCAATAAGGCATTAAATAGTGTTGTACTGCCTGCAAAGTAAAAACTGCATTGGTAAGATTAACAGTTTTGCTCCTTTGTTCAGGAATGTAACCCTAGATATTACAGTTTCAAAACCTGTGAGTTCTTTGAAATGCTTGCAATAAATATCGCAGAAGTAAAAAGCAACTTTTGGAAGCAGGAGCCCCTTGAAAATGACAGTATTAGTGTCTCTCCTGACCAGAGCAGTGAGTTCTGGTGAAAGAAATGAAATCACTAGCATCAAGGAAATATGGTTGAAAATTGGTAAAAGATATCTACAAAGCCTCTTTCTGGTCTGGTGGGACTTTATAGCAGCAGCACATCATAGGACCTTTTTGCAGAAGTAACACTAAAAATTCAGTCTGCAGTATTCCTCTAGAGGCACACATTTGCTTTGTATTCTATGGTGGTCAGGAAAAGACTGAGATATAGGTAAGGTGTTTGACTCAGGAAACTGCAAAGCTGGATAAGCTAGTGTAAAAATTCTTCTTTAGACAGACACTGCAAAGCATCCGGTCATAACTCAGCTCTTTATCCACCAGTAGACTGAGGTGCTAGAGCTTCTTCTCTACTATTGCAGCTTTGGATGGATTAATACTGTATTTCTATGGAAGCAGACTTACATATACACATAAAAAGTCCTAGGCATCCTCTCCTTTACAAGTCCATAAAGTGCTGTTAATTCAACCATGCTTCTCGAGTATTATGTTTCCACTCCTAGCTGGTATGGACTTAAAAATAGCAATTACCTTCACTGGTTTGGGGTTTGTTGTTTTGTTGTTGGTTTTTTGTTTTTTAACCACCTTCACCTTTTTGTCAGGTACCAGGATCCTTCACTTCCATGAATGACAAAATCAAATTATTCTGGGACTACACCTGCATAGTTTGATTAGCTGCTACTCATGATGGAAGCAACATGAATCCCAATCTGCTCTTCTGTTACTGAAGAAAACAAGAACTAACTGCAGCTGAGAGGGGCAAAAAGAGTTAATTCTACACTTTTTAACATTAGCAAGTTTTTAAGTTGGTCAAAGATTCTACACCCAGTGATCTTCACTCAAACACACTATGGATCAGCTGGTTACCCTAATGCAAGGTGGTGAATCTTCTCTTGCCACCTTTACTTACCACTGACTAGGGACTCATCAGGATAGATGAACTGGGAGGGCTTGATATGGTGGTGCTGTTTTAGCATTGAAAGTGGTTTGAAGCCAATCAGAAATAAGCCCGGAGAATCAAACCGTTTTAATTCTTCTGTTTCCTCTTTCTCCAGCACAATCTGGCGGTTTCCATATGTCTAAACCAGGGAAGAGCAGATAGTAGGGCTGCCAGCATAAAAAATTGCAGTGGGGGTGGGGGGGTGCAAGGAGGAAGAGTATGCAATTGCTGTCTTCCACTAGAGGGTTATAGACATGAGAGAAAACTCTCATCATTAGGGCACACTGACTGCAAGTCACAGTCTGTGACCATTATCACAAGGGAAAGTCTACCTGGACATTAGCCAAATGCACTTTCTTAAGACACTGGTTAAGCCCTGGCACAGAGAGTCTGCCACATCTCATCCTTGGAGTTCTTCAGAGCTGTCCCAAACAAACTCTGAGCAACCTGATTTGGTTTTGTGAGTCTTGGTCTGGGCTGGGTAGGACCAGACATTTTCAGAGGTCCTGTTTGATTCTAAACTTGCCTCAGCAGATGCACATCAGCTACCTGCTCCCGGCAGAAACAGTGACTGAGAAACAACGCTTTTGAAGCATCACTCATACATCAGAAAACCAAAAACATACTGTAATCCAGATGCTGAAGTGAGACATCAGGGCTTAATGCTCAGCTTTGTCTTCATCTCCTGTACTTTATTTCAAGAAACTAATGTCCAGTATAAATAAACTTAATATTTAATCTTACAACAATTTTAAGAACTTTTAGCATGGTAGGACAAGCAAAGTGTGCTTCTGACAATATACCCAGCAACCACATATCCTGCTTTGAAGTAAGGCTGTGCCTGAACAGAACATGATTTTCAAACTACATCAGCCAAACTATCCAGCAGGAAGGCAAAGCAAAGAACAAAATAACAAAAAACAAAGGTAATGTGCTTTTTTTTTTTTTTGATTTGGAAAAGAGCTCCAACTCCCCTCACCCCATGATTCACAGTTGCATACTTAATAAAACAGACTAAATCTGTTCCTAATGAATCAAAAGGTAACACCAGCAGCAATAGCACAAGACCACATAAGGTCAGGCTCTAACAACCTGGTTCTGCCTTACAGTAAGAAGTGACCTGTGGTCCTGAGTGCACTTCCACCAGTGGATATGCTTTCCCTTGACAGTCATGCCAGAGAAACAACCCACTCTCACTCTGCATAGTTTATAAAGTGACCAGGCTATCCCCAGGGGCATACAGATGTAAGTATTTCTGCATCTGATCTTGAAAGTGAAGTACAAACAAAAGCAGCAGGAGAATCAGCATCTTCCCTCACCCCCAGTCACAGAAACAGGAAAAAGCAAGCACACAATCAATACATTACCTGAGCCCTTTTTGTGTCACTAGGCAGGAGCAAGCTGCCTGTTTTTCTGTTAAACATCCTTGTTTTTGTTTTAACTGGTTCATTAGTTTCCCGATAAAGCTTCACCGGATATGGCTTATAAGCTTTCTGAACAAGGTTGTAAACACCAACAGAAAGCGACAGATCTTTGTTCAGATACAGGTTTAACCTGCGTAAAAAAGCAGATACAGACTTGAGACTTCCAAAAGATCACTGTTGCAAAAGAAAGCCATCTCCTCAAATAACTTATTTTCTCTGACCTCCTCCTATTCTCCTCCCCCAAAATCACATGTATCTCTGGAAACATACTATTACTTGATTCATAATCTCACTTGTACAAAAACATTATTGGAATACTGACATTTCTGGTCATAAAAATTATTTGAACACAAATAATTTACCATATTTCTTCCACTTTTTTTTCACTCTGATGGGCAACTATGCTCAAGCAGAGCACAGGACAACTTTACTTTTGGGCACCCCACTTGTGCTTAATGCATTGTGACCTCTGAATTCACACAGCTGTTCACACAGAAGACAAAAATTCCCAAAAGAACTCCATCAAGCCAAACAATATCACAATTTAAGAAAAAAAAAATCAGAAGTTAGAGAAAAATTCAGAAGCAAAGGTTTAAAATTGGAAGTTATCTCCCAGTTCTGAGAGCAAGAGAGTGAATGTTACTTCCTTTCCTCTAAAAGCTATCACTTGTACGAGACTCCTTCTCCTTCACTATTACAAAACTTGAGGAACATTCGCATAAGCGAAAAATAAAGCTGTGAGCAGGAGCAAGAATACCAGTGACAGCAGATTAGGCTGGGATTTTTTTTAACCTATATTAAAAAAACACTAGGCTGTGAAGTTCATTCCTTACTGTGTTTCCACATCATTCTACTATGAACTCACTCATCAAAAAAACCCCCAACTGTTACAGAGTACATAGAAAGTATTTTTGGAACTATGTGCTTTGTCAAGATCCCTTTAATCTCTCTGTAAGTATCTCTAATGTTTCAGTAGGAGATCAGAAATATCAAGGCTGTGTGACAAGTGCCTAGACAGACAGGTCACATAGCTATTTAATAATAGGCCAAAATACCTACCAGTCATGTTGGAGATAAAATTTTTCTAAGTTAACACTAGTAAGAAGAGCCTCATTTCAATCAGATCTCACTATAAACTATTTTACATGTTTATGCCATTTTTTGAAAAATGATCATTTCTGGCCAAGCTCGGCACAGGAGACATCATGCAGGGGAAGAAAGGAGGCCCTGCTTCACTCTCCACTCTTCTCATCCACCAAGGACAAATATCCTTGGAAGCTATGGAAGAAACACTGATCTTGGACTAAGGAATTAAGACAGGATTGTAAGCACTGATGTCTTTGTAGACCAATCATTCCAGAAAAGGGAGGTGAGATGCAGTCTAAAAATAACATCAGGTGCCTCCACTGAATGAAATACAGTAACTATAGGCACAAACCTGACTAAAGTTCGTTTCCTTGTCTCCTTTGCTCGTACTTTCTTCATGAGATGTTCTAGTTTCGCTGACTCCTCAGGCTGGATTCCAAGGTCCTCATCATCTGCTATGTTTATGATATCCCTGTAGAACAAAGAGATATCAAACCCTCCAGGCTTCTTCAAGTGCATCAAGTCCAGGATGATACCTAGCAACAAAGTAAGAGATAGGAGGAGGATCACAGAAACTGCTTTTTTCTTACATCAAAACGTTTCTCAGCACTTTCAGATTTCTCTATCTAAGCAAAGAATTTAAGCAGGAAAACACTGCAAACTCTCATCTGCACCAGATGTGAAATTTCCTAGGGAAAGAGGCAAAAGACTTTCTTCAACTTCAATTGAAACAACGTAGCATAGAAAATGTTTCTTCCCTAATTAAGAATCTGGACAACCTTGTGTATGAAACTGCTCTGACAAGCTCCTGTGAAACAAAATCTTATCTCAGGCACAGAGGGAAGTAATCAGTTCAGAAATTCCCCTTTCCCAGTTACAAGGGCTAATGGATTAGGGAAACCTCACAGCTTCTAGAACCAGCACATTTGCTGAACTCCAAGAACTCCAAGTGGTTCTCTCAGATATGTAGTTGAAGTAATGGAGCGTTTGCTCCCCAGTCTCTGAGCTCAGGTTGCTGTTCTGCAGCTAATTCAAAATGGAGCCATTAAAGTAATTTTCCTTTTGTGTTAACTTAGTGTTATTATTCCCTTCCTGGAAAATGGTGGAACAATGAAATAAAGTACAGTTTGTTTTTCATGGTACTCTCAAATCCTGATTTACACTATTAGAGTAGAAAAAGAGATCCTAGAAAATAACTGTTAGTCGCTGGATACCAGATTGGGTAACAGATTTTTCAAATTTAGATTAGATACCAAATTTCTAATTTAGAAAACTTTAGAAAGATTCCCCACTCCCGATGTTTTTACATTTTTTTTGTATCACAAATTTACAATGCAGTTAACATCTGCTGCAAGGATACATCACTTTTATTCTGCCTGAAATTAAAGGGGAAAATAATGACCTGTGTCTCTCAGATCACCAGCTCTGGTCCTGGCCAGCTTGGCTTTAGCACTATCATTGGCATGAGGGTCATCTTCATTGGTGAAGAGCATGATCCTTTTGTGGCTCAGTCTGACTTGGACATCACTGAAGAGATTAGAGCAGGCCCAGAGTGCTTCACCCAGTGAATAGTCGGCATTGTGGCCAAAGGTCTCATGGAAAAGTGTTTGTCCTTCGTCTCCCCTGTATTGGTCCAGCTCCAGAACACGCTTTGCACCTAAGGGGGATAACAGCATTCATATACATTGGAAATACAGAAGTAGTACCTTCTTCTAAATATGCACCCAAGGACCCCTTGCAGTTGACATCCAAGTAATGTCCCCCTAGCACCTCTGTGACAATGCCCTTCCAACACATGGCTGAGCAAATTGTTCAGCATAGCCTAACACTTGCAATATTGCAAACCGGTTACCACTTGAAAGCACCTGCTAGGGCCAAGAGAACACAAAGTGCCCTACCACCAATGTGGGGCTCTTCCATCTGGGGGAGGGAAACATGCAGAGATTAAAGTATCACAAACCCTCTACACAGAAAGGACAAGTGCTCAGCAGGAAAGGCAGCAACGGCACCCACTGCAGAAGGTGCCACCAGAGAAAGGAGAGGAGCCTGAAATACATGCTGTATCTCCATGGCACACTGGGAAATTGGAGAATCCCTCCTGCTCCCTTGCCCCTCATGTCAGAGAGAATCAACCTATAGGTCAGACACAGCCCACAGATCACTACATGGAGCACAGCAACATTTAGGGCAGGCGTCAACAGCCTGTTTAAAGCCCAGTGGATTACTCCAGCCCAACTGTGACTGTTTTTCCCACCTGTCTAACAGCAGCTTCTGTTTCCTCCCATAATTACGAAGGAAGACAAGCTTTCATTTTTCAGCTACTGCATTCTGCATAGCTTCTTCCTTTATCCTTCATTCAAATTCTATAGCACTTTTGAAATCTCACCTGAAAATGTCTTTCCCTCCCATTTAGTATTTTATTTTCATGTCCTCAGCTGTCATTTAATTAATAGCATGAATGTTTATCATTACATACTACATAGTAACTAACTATAGTATTTCTTACTTCTCCAGAGCACACTGCTCTCCAGGGGCAGCAAATAAGACAGTTACCTTCCTATTTAACAACAACTACCTTTCATCTGCACTGTCTTTATCAGCATGGCCAAGTTGCCACCTCTAACACAGGGTAACAGGCAAGCAGGGAAGGAAGAGGAAAAAGGATGACTGAGAAGCTTAAGGTACAGACTGCCAGAAAACAGGTAAGAACCTAAGGCAGTCTTGTCAGGTCCCTGTCATAATTAATTCTGAAACTAGGACAAGGCAGTTCTTTCAGGAGAACCCCATGTGTTATTAAATCTGCACCTCCTAGTTAAGAAAATGAAATAAAACCTCCTCAGAGATAAAGGCTGTTATTAAAAGCTACAGACAAAATCCTTCCCAAGACTCTCCACTGACAGAACTTGCCACCATTAGGCGTGCACTCTTAGCACTCCATCTACACCTTTTCCAATTCAACAACTGGCACTCATTATCAAGCAGATGCTAGGTAATTCTAAGAAATTCCAAGAAAATGGAAGGGCTAAATTCAAGAATTGCGAAACTTATTACGAAAATAAGAGACAGAACACCCCAAACAGGCTAACATATTGGACAACCTGTTCTAGCTGACCCCGTTAGAGCAGGAGGGTTGGACAAGATGACCTCCAGAAATCCCACTCAATCTCTGCCATTCTGTGATATTCTCCATCAGCTGGAATCCATGGTACCTTAGCATGTACACGCACTTTTCAGAAGTGCGGCAGACACATGATGGGCTTTCAAGAGTTCTGTTGAGATCCTCTTAGGTTTAGCAGACAGCAAGTGAACCACCATGATGATACAGAAGACATAGAAAAGTGACCTGAACCAACTATAACAGAAAAAGCTACACCCCAACTAAGTTTCTAAGCTTTCAGTAAACTTCTGAACCTACCCTTGCCCTCGCATCTCAGTAACAGGAATTTTATCTGACAGTTTTCTGTTTTCAGACAGGCCAGTTACTGAAAATGCTACTAGACAGACTTCCTTACTCCATCTTTCTACATAACCTTCATACCGCTCTACTGTCTTTACCTGGATTGTCCAGCTCCTGAAGAACATAGATGTGCTTGAAATCTGCAGAGTTCTTGTTCTTTTCTGTACCATAGAACACAACACTTAACAAGTCCCTGTCACTACTAATAATCTTGCTGGTATACACATTCCGGATGCACTGAAAAAAAAATGCACACAGGTCAAAACATGAAGAAATCAGTTGCAGTAAAGGTGCAAAAGTTTTGTCTTTAGCAATCAGCAATTTATACAACTACACGCCAGCAAACAGACGAACCATAACGAATGCTTTAAGATAAATTTCACCAGAAGAAACAATTTGCAATCTTGTCTTTCGAGAGATTCTTTTCAGTACACTGCCTTAGACATTTTTCAGCAGTATTCCATTCCTACAAGCAAGACCAACGAAATGAACATTTCTTATACCACCATGAACGCAGACCGATCGCTCATTCTGTAAACGTTTCCCTCACCACACTCTGGACTTGGCCCACCAGGCAAGATCTTTCCAAACCCGCAGCCATTCGGCAATCCCAGTTGCTCGAGTTTCCCAGTGACCTGACACCAACAGATCAGGCAGAGCAGCCCGGCAGCCACACCCCCGGCGGAGCCACGGATCCCCGAGGGCCTGCAAAGCCCCCCGAGGGCCTGCAAAGCCCCCCGAAGCTCCCTCAGCGCCTCACCTGGATGGTCATGTCGAAGGGAGTCACGCCGTCCCCATCAGGCTCAAACATGGCCTCGGAGCCATCCACTAAAAAAATGAGGCTGTCCCGGCCTGAGAACCTGCAGTCCCCTACGGAACGGGGGGAAACCGTTACAGCAGCGGCCTGCTCCGCCCGCTGGCCCCGGGGAGAAGCGGGCCCCGGGCTGCCCTCGGTGAAGGGGGGCTGGACCCTTACCGACCGCCTCAGCCCTCTCCTCCTCCTCCTGCTCCTCCTCCTCCGGCCCCTCGCTCCGGTAGTAGGACACCCACTCCGACATGGCTCTCAACGCGGCGCCAGGCGCAACGGCCGCGGAAGTGCCGGCGGGGAGGGGGGGGAAGGGCGGCGCGTGCTCGCCCCGGCCGCGCGAGCCGGCCCCGCCCGCTCCCACCTGCGCTCAACCAACCCCGTCGGCCGCGCGCCGCTGCCTGCGCTCACTAGAAGACCCGCCTCCCAAGGTAACTCTGACCAATGGAGACAAGAAGGTCGCCGCGCGTGCCCCTCCCGCGGGAAGCCACGCCTCTCCTCGGCGAGGATTGGTTGCGGCGAGGAAAAGAAGGCGGGAGCTCTCCCCGCCTTGCGTGTGGCTCCGGTTCGCAAGCCGGAAGAGGCACCGAGCTTCAGCCAATGGCAGGGGGGCTCCCCGTCCCCGCCCGCCGCCTCTAGCTCCGCCCTTAAGGCCCCAGGCCGGAATCGCCGCGCTGCATAACGGCGCAGTGACAGAGCAGCCGGGCCGGTCGGCGACTGTTGCGCATGCGCGGAGCCAGCGTCGCCCCTTCTGTTCCGCCTGTCACCTCACGGCTGGTGCCGCCGCACCCGGGAGCGGCGGCGGGACCGGCACCGGGGCCGCTCTTTCCCCTTCTCCTCCGCTTCCCGGCGCCCGGCCGGGCGGCGGGTGTCTGTCAGGGCTCCGGGTGCCGTCCGGCGGCCGTGCCCGCACCCCTATGGAGGAGCCGCTGGCCCTGCACCCTGTGAAGCTCTATGTCTACGACCTGTCCAAGGGCATGGCCCGGCGCCTCAGCCCCCTCATGCTGGGTAAGAGCACGCCGGGAACACCGGCACCGCCCCGCCTCCGCGCGGGGCCCGGCCCGGCCCTCCCGCCGCCGCCTCCTCCGGGGACCCGTGTGCCCCCGCCACTGCCCAGCCTCGCCGCGCTGCGCCGGGGAACGGCGCGGAAATGGGCCCCGGGGGTGGCTTTTCCCCGCCCGGTGCGGCGCTCCCGAGGGAGCGGCCCGCCGGGGAAGGGCTCCCTGAGGGCGCGGGCAGCGCTCGGCGGCTGCGGGCACCGGGCTGCGGCGGCGGCGTGCGGGTCCGTGCAGGCCTGGCCCGCGGCCCGGTGCGTGGGGACGACGTGGGGCTTCCTTAGCCGCAGCTTCCCGGCCTCCCTTGTCAGTCAGGTGGCTCCAGGTGAACGGGATCCATACAGCCTCCTCCCGTTCTTTGCCGCTTCGTTGGCATCGTTTACTGAAGGCTAATTAAAAGTATTACTTAGCCCCTGAAGCGACGGAAAGCACAGTTCCTGGCGCCCCGGCTGCTTGATGCCCTGGCAGGAAGGCTGAGCTGGAGAAGGCCGCCTGCTGCTGACAGGGTTGTGGAGTTCAAGGGGCTCCATGTTGTGGTGAGGCTGCGCTGAGGCCCAGGTCGGCGCAGGTTGTGGTGTGTGAGTGGCCACCTTCTCGCTCCAGGGGATCTGTGAAGTTTGTTGTGTCTTATCAAAGATGTGTGTGCGTCCAACAGAACCTCGGACCAGGGGTGTAAAGGAACCTTAGCTTTTGCTTGAAGTTTTGGGAGAATGGATTAGGAACGTGAGGAGAGAGTGGTTTATGCCAGTTACGTGCAGGCCAGCAGTCCGTGTGAAAAGAGACTTCTCAACAGGCTCGGTGACTGAACAGATTGCTTCATGTCATCTTGTTTTACAGTTTGTTGGCATTCGCTTTGCTCATCTGTCCCACAAGGAGTTGCTGTGCTTTCCTGAGAGCTTAAAATGAAGGTCCAAATAATTCTTAGCATGAGGTTTCATACACATCAATTATAGGCTTGCCAAGTTTAGAAGAAAATATTCCAAAGATTGTATGTGATGTGCTCTGTTAGCCAGCCAGCCAGCAACACCAACTTTGAGTGTGTTTCCTGCACTGGATAACCTCAAAAACTTTGTGTGTGGTCAGAGTTGCTTCTGTTGTAGCCCTCAGGGAAGTAACTTTTCATCTGTTTGTAGCAGTCATGTTTTACCTTATGCTAAGAGTTATAAACCTTTGCATATGGATTACATGTGTACATGATTTTCCCTGTGTTTGAGGAGAGCAGATTTTAACCAGTTTTATTTCAAAGTGTTGGTCCGAGCAAAGACTTGTACAGAAACAGGTTGTCACTATGTGTATCTTTATGCCAGTCTTCACATAGATCAAGGCTTTTTAGCTCTCCTTACCCACAAAGTTAATCTTGGGTCCTTGTAGCTTTCTGAATTTGCACATAAAAACACTTAGTGAATGACTTCGGTTTTAGTGCTTTTTATGCTATCCAAACAACAACTTAAAAACTTTGTGCATGTGATATGATTTGGTGCTGAATTTCTAGGAGTCCAAGTAATGGAAGGAAAAACTTAAAAATCTGAACCCATCTCTTGGTAGTGTGGGAAATGTTGCTTGCTAGTACTGCCTGGTAACTAGCTGAGTTCAGACGTGTTCATGGAACAGGGCCAACTAGGCCTGTGTGGTCACAGTGACAATGCAGACTGCAGAATATTTGGGATTATGTGGGTCCGGTGACTGGATTGTCCATAAAACAAATAATTGTTTGTTCCTTTTTTCCTTCAAGTCTCTTCTGTGTGATTAGTCAGCTCTGTCATACCTCCAGATTATTTTAGAAACATCCCTGAGAGCAAAGTGATGGAGAGAATACTCCTCTTCCCTCATGTACACACCTTTTCTTTCTTGAAGAACAAAGAAAAGTGTTGCTACTTCTCTGTACATCAGCTTTCAGGTGGTCAATAGCTATTTTTCTTTTTTTTTTTTTTTGTCAGTGATGTTTATAAACCGTATGCCACCAGGGAAAGTCACAGAAATTGAAGAGGAAAGGATTTCTTAGATGACTAAACATTTGTCATTTCTACTTACCGTATTCTTTCATAGACACCAAGTTTGATTGAAACAATGCTTTTGCTTTGAGTGATAATTCTCTAACATCACCTGTATTGGAAGCACATGTGTTCTAGAAAGAAGAAACAAATATGTTAGTTGATTGTGCTAAAATCTATTCCTAGCATGCTCAAAAATAAGCTCAGATCACCCTGCCAGAGAGGGATGAATCCCTTCGTATGGGTCTGACCATGCAAGAGCATCACCACATGGTGTCTTCAGTGGTGCTAATAGGATCCAGAGGCATTAAGGGTTATGTCAGTATGGCATTCAAGGATCAGCTCTCACTACTAAATGTTATCCCACCTTTTTCATTATCGGTTCTCCATCATCATAGAATGGTGAACCTGGAAGGCAGAGCTATACAGCACTGTTCATAGCAGGCCTTAGAGTGACTTAGTCATGCCCCATAGGCCCATCTTCACTTTTCTTGGCAAGTTTACTCTTTTTCTACTCAGCCTGCTTTTGTTGTTCTTACTTTCCTGTGAGTTTCCTGTAACTTTTCAATTAATATTTCTATTCTAAAGTATATGTGACCAAATATTGTGATTCAATTGGCTTTGATATCAGAAGTGGTGTGTTTAATTTTTGTGTGCTGTTGCTCTATATGCATCTTCTCTACAGGTAATGTTCTCCCTCTCCCCTGTTCTCAGTTTATGAGACTACAATTTGTCCAACTACACGATCTAATAACAAATGTTAACCTGAATGCTGTGAGATTTCTGTTTTCAAGACAGAAAACAATCCACCTGATTCTGTGGAGGGTGGGGAGGAAAACAGAATAGTTCAGCTTGCAGTGCTGATTTTGAAGTAGATGTCCAAAGGCAGAGAAATCTTTTAAGGAAGGTTAAAATCCTGTTGCATCATGGGCTTAAAGAAAGATGTCTCGGAGCTCTCAAAGTTCTTCTGTCCTGTAACTGAGGTTATTGCTTATGTGACTCACAGAATGGACAGGCGCTTCATTTACCACATCAGCTTTGGCTCAGTGTAGTATAAATGAATGGTGAGTTGACTAGGAGTATGTGTCAGTTGAAATTTTTAAGTGGTGCGTTCAGCTGTAGGGACTTAACAGCCCAGAAAGCATCAGAGCAAAAGGTAACTGCTAAAAGGAGGTACCACCTTCTTTGTTCCTTTTTTCCCAGACCCAGCTCATTACTGTGCCTCTCCTCCACTCACTCTGAAGAGTTTTGAATTGCTCCAGTGTGAGATTCCATCAGCTTTGCTCCAGAGCATTTGCTAGGGATTTCATGAAAATCAAGTGCATTACCTTTCCCCAATCCAGCCTACTTCTTGGTCTTTCTAGGCACCTCAAGGAGAAGGGAACTGAAGCAGACTTCTCCCTCTCCGTTAGTTTTTTTGCTTGTTGTGCACCCTGGGTAGCATATAGGAGGAAGTGCTTGACTAATTAAGATATTTTTCAATTCAAAAAGGGCAGGAATCTTGATAATTAGCCTAAGGAAATTACAACAATGTGCAAAGCAATGCACTGCTAGAAATACCACACTGGTTGACTGAATTGTATTGCTTCCATTTCCACAGGAGACCAGTTTGTTACTTTTTTGTGGTGTTTTACGGTCTTCTGGGCCTGACATATCCATTGCAGAGCATAGATATGTTGTTAAAAATACTAAGCTGCTTATTCTTTCTTTACAGCTCAGGAACAGGTGTTGTTCTTGTGCTGAGGGATGGATTCCCTGAGTTCTGAATGGGGTAAACTAAGTACCCGCCTCCTTATATAGTTCCTTCATGTCTCAGAAATTTTCTTCCTTTCAGTCTAATAATTTGGATTAATATACAAACACCACTTTCACTTGATATTTAAAATGCACAGGAATAAACTACATCGCATGGCCCTCAAGATTAACAAATTAACTGTGTCAGTGAAATAGATTGGCGAGCATCTAATCTTCCTTCTGCTTGGCCTTCCAGATAAATCCAAGCATGGAAGTAATCCTGTTTGATTGTATTCCAGAATTGTATGGGATTGCTTGCATCTTTCAAAATACCCTCATATCCTAACAATGATAGTCTCCTGAATCAGTTGTACAACAAACAAATCTCACTACTTCATTCTCCACATTCCTGTGACTAAGCTGAGGGTCCTGCAATTGTTTACTGCATTTGAACATTGTATTTTTCTCATAGGTTTTTAGCTCATGTAAGCAGTGTGAAAATATTTGAGCTATGAATGTTTTAAAGAAAAATAACAGCAAATAAAAAAACTTGTTTGCTTGCCAGGTGATACTCTGCCTCGTTCAAACAATTTGTATCTTAGAGATGCTTAAGCACACAGATCTATGCTGAATTGGCATCTTCTCCTGAGTTCTAGTGAGTATTTTCAGAACAGATCCATATAAGTACCCCTCAGCAAGTGGGGGTGGCGGGGGTGGAAGACTGAAAGATTGAAAGATCACCTGATCTGTATGTGACCAGGTTTCCAAAGACTGACAAGCCATCACCCTAAACTCACAGATATATCACAGTAACTTTCACACCCATGTTCATGGTCTGGGACAAACACAAGGTAGCTTGCTTTGCATTAGGTCATGGTGGAAGCAGACAAATTAAGCTGAATAGCCTCATGCTTCAGGCTGAGCTTGCACACAGGCAATTATGGTGGGACAGCTGATGCCTGGTAACTTGACCATGGGCGCTAATTGTTGTATGATTAAGTGTGTACATCTAAATTGGCAACACCTCTCTTGTTCAACAGCACTCTATCCCTTGGAATATTAAAACTCTTTAGGCATCTTGCTGTTTCTCTGTTTCGCCTGGATGGACAGTAGATTCCCAAAAGAGCATCGTTCCACCAGCATGTTCCTGCTTTGCGTTCTATGCATGTGCATCATCTGGGTTATCTTTGCCGTAGGTATTGAGTAAAGGGTAATGCTTACAATTTAAAGGCTTTTGCAGCTCAAATGGAAATGACTGGGGAATTAGACTTTTCTATATAATAGACAGCCTCAGATTATGAGTAAATGTGTTGGGTTTGGTGGCAGTACCAGTGTATAGGCCTGTCCACATTGCAGCATGCCATGGGAGTTTGGAGTGTTGCGGTAAGGAGTGGAAAAGCATGAAATATGGTGATGTCAGTCAGTATCCCAGATGGTATTTGCAATCCCTTCTTCTAGACCACTCAATTGACTACAGGATATAAACTCTATTGCACTGTAGGATTATTTGGGGAGGCTCCCTGGCAAACTTGACCCTCTATTTTTTTAAGCTGGACAGTGCTGCCAGAGGCAGCTTTATTGAAAAGCGTCACTGCAAGGCCTGGATACAATTTGTGCCATAGCACCACTACAGCAATACTGTGTTCATGCTGTCACTTGGGCAGCTGGCTGTGGAAACAGAGCAGTGCTGATCCTTGCTTGATCATACTGTTGGGACTGGTGTGTGTATCAGGCCTTCAGAAGCTGCGAGCAACATATTTTGTATATAGTGGACAATGTCCAACAGAAGGCAAGATGTAACTCCTTAGTGCAGGCTGCCCCAGTTGCTTTATGTGAGCTTGTTCAGGAGTGGCAGTGATTGTGGGCTGTCACCTGTTCTGTGCAATGTCTGAGTTTGAGAGAAGGTCACGAAGAGTCATATAGGAGGATCACCAACAGAGGCAAAACTTCAGCAGGAAGATGGTGTCCATGAAGGTCTATACAGAACCTCTTAGATGATGCAACAGATAACAACACTGAGATTCTTGCTGAGCAGCAGGAAAGGGAAGCTGCCCACGTTCCTCAAAAGCTGGTGGCCATTGACTTACTCCTCTGTCAGTCAGTTCGGAGTTGAGATGACAACAGCCAGCTGTGCAGCATGGGAAACAGCAGCAGCATACCAAAAGTTCTTGGTCTTATATGTCTCTGGGTGATGCATATGTGGCCAATAATGGCAGGTTTCTTAGGCATGGGATTCCCCAGCAGTGTTGTCATTGGAGAGGCTCACACTGCTTCTAACCAAGCACAGTCCACCAGTGGCAGAAGGGGATTTTATTTTGTCTGCAGCAGGCTGGAGAGCTACCACGGATGCCTTACTGTCATCAGTGCTGCAGATCTGGCATGTGTTTTCCACAATGCCAGCCTGGTTAATGTTTTATAGGGGCCAAGCAAAAACAGCAGGTCAGCAGCCCTGTTAAGATCATCAAACCAGTGCTTGGCACAAACTGACCTAGCTGAGCAGCCTCAGACAGACCTGCGTTGTGAAGATAGGCAGCTCCACTTGGCAAGAGATGTTCTGTTACTGCCCTGGCAGTTACTGCCTGTTGTTTGCTACAGATTTCATGTGTAGCAGCCAGAGAGGAGTCCCCCAGGATTGGACTGCAGTCTAATGCAAAGTCCCTTTCCTGAATTTTGTTTAGGTTTTTTTCATACAGAGAACTGCATTGGTGGAAAGGGACCTCTGGAGGTCCTGCTCAAGGTAGATCCAGCGAGAGCAGATTCTTCAGGGCCCTGGGCAGCTGAGTTCTGAGTATCTCCAAGGTTGCAAAGCCCATATGCTTTCTGGACCCCTGCTCCAGTGTTTGATCACCTTCATGGTAACTTTTTTTTCTCTCCTCTTACTGGATTGGGGATTTCCCATTTTCCAGCTAGCACCTGTCACCTTCCACTGTGCACCTCTGAGTAGAACAAGGCTCCTTTTCCTTCCATACCCTAACGGGTAGTTGTAGACAGTGATAAAGACTCTTGGCCTTCTCTTCTTGAGGCTGAGCAGATCAGTTCTCTCAGACACTCTTCACTACAGCAAGTGCTCCAGCTCAGTATGTCAGTGTCTTTTGCACTAGGGGATCCAAAAGTGGACACAGCACCCCAGACGTGGTCTCAAAAGCGTTGAATAGGGGAGAGTCACCTCTCTTTAGCTGCTGGCTGCAGTCATGCTAGAGCAGCCCAACGTGTAGTAGCCTTTGCTGCAATGATCTTTTCAAGTAGGTGTTGTAATTGCATAAGCAGGTTCCTGGCAGCACCTGTGACATTGTCAGCACCTGCTCTAACTTTCACCTGCATGCAGAATCTAGGTGCAAAGTGGCAACTTTGTGGAAAGCCTTTCATCATTGTTTGCGGGAAATGTGTGTGAAAGTGAATATTAAGATGTTTGGGTTTTTTTCCATTTAGGATGCAAAAGGGCAGATACAATTCTAGTATATGCTGCCTTTTGAAATGGTTTGTTTCTCTGCCCTGAGGGATAAAGTTCAAGTTTCTAGTGGAAAACAGCGATTTAATGTGAACAAATGGGTAATAACTTATTAACAGATATGTGGAACACTAACAGTGCAAAGTGAAGAGGTAGAGCCTATTGCAGGCCCCCTGCTAGAGTTGGGGCAGTGCACTGTACCTTACCTGGCGTGTTGCTGATGGGCTTGCAGTGTCATTGGTTTCTAGCAGCTCCAGAGCGCAAGGCAGAAGCTCCGATGGGAAAGGTGTGGAACAAGGGCCAGAGGATTGAGGTGTGCAACAGGATGGGACACATTAAAGGAGCAGCAAATGCTCCTGGGATGTTGCAACACACCGCTCCACTTCTCTCATCATTGCTACTATCTTTTGGCCTTCATCCTACTCCATGCCTACGTTTCTGTGCAACGAGTTGACAGTGAATATGCTTGCTGTCTGGCTGTGATCCATAGTAGTGACAGATCAATCCACCTACTTCAAAACTGTGTGCGCTCACTTCAACTGATGTCTCTATTGTCACAACAGCCTTTTTCCTGCCTCCAGTCTTATACAGCCCCTGTCTGAAGCAGGTATCTATCTCTGCCTATTTTGCTTCAGTCTCGAGCAGAAAAAATATGGTAGTGATTGTTTATTCCTTACTTGGATACATAAACATCTTTTTCCCAGAATTCTTGAAGGATTATTCTCGTCAGTTTTGTTCCTCTTTTTACCCAATCCTGATGATGTCAGAAAGTTGGTTTTGACCAAGAGAAAGAACTCGTGAACAGCTATGGCTTCTTCACAGCAGCATATTGACTCCTGGCACTCACAGGCCAAAGCAGCCTTGACAGAGGAGGAGGGGATAAATACCCCAAGACCCTCTGCCTATAGAAAGGGAATGGTGATGCCTCTGCCTCCCTGTAGGCCATTGATACTGTGGCACTGATCTAAGTAAGGACAATCAAAGAAAGTCTTCCCACAGGACAAGTGGAACTGAGACAATGTACCCCATCACTGCTACTGCACCAGGTATCTTAGAAGAAGTTGGAAATCAGCAGAAGAATGACCCCTAAAGTTTCAGCAGAGAAGCCAGCATCCTGGAGGCTGAGGGATGAAATACTGCTCCATCAAACTACTGTTTAGCTTTAGGCCACTGATGACATTAACTGGGGCCCAGTATGTAATGTTCTGCATGCTCTGTGGGAATTGTGGGGGAAGAGCAGGGGAATGCAATTGAGCTGAGCTGCATTTTTGCCAAACATTTTCTTAATGAGTGGAATGAATTACTGTTATACTGAGTATCTGATTTCAGCCTTTGAAAAACAGTCACAGTGCAGTTTCAGCACCATAAGCTGTGGGAATTCAAGCAGAGTGGCTGGTGGAATAGTTGCTAGGGAGAGGCAAGGCTGACAGTGTGATGAGGGATGCAACCAAATCCTGAGGTAAAGTCAGTTAAGGGAGTGGCCCTTAAGATAGCTAGGAAAAGCCTGAATGTCACAAGCATTTGAATAAAACATTTTAAAAAAAAAAAAAGACCATGGCTCTGAGGCTGTGTTTAAAGAAGGAGGATAATATCTAGGCATAATGGCCAGGGTTTAGGAATCAAGATCAGTGGCTACCTTTGGGAGGCCTGAGGCTGGTGTGATGCAAGCAGATGGTGTCCAAACCAGAGCAAAGCTATTGGGCAAAAATTAATCCATTAGTGCTTTCTGAACAAATTTTTACTAGAACGGTGCCTTTCATGCTCAGGTGTCTTCTTTTTATCATGTTTGCAGTGGTCTTTCATACAGCTCTGGGAAACCTGCAGATGACTTTAGCAGATCATCACATCACATTCTGGTATCCAAAAGTTGAACAGTAACAACAAAACATCTTGGAAGAGGTGCTACTTGGATATAAAGGATAGTGGTGTGGGAAGTGGTCTGTTGGGGGAGAGCGCTTATATGTGGAGGGTGACTAAAAGGATCAGGAGCCTGCTGCAAGCAGAAGCTATGGCAGAGGAGCACTTGGTCTGCTGCATGGGTTCAGGAGAATACCAAATGTTGGTATGCGCAAAGTTTTTCTGTTCTAAATCCACTTTTCTGGGTGTTATGCACCTTGTTTGGCAAAATGAAGTTGTAGTGTATCTGTCATAGCGTGCTGTCGCTGTCTACAAGTTTACAAAGAGGGACCAAGCCTTTAGGTTATGACAGATAAAATAATTGAGCCTAGAACCCTTTGAAGAGAGGTCTGGTCTTGAGATCCTACCATGAACACAGAGGTTTAGGTTTCCCACTTCTGGGGAACTGGAAACACGTTTCAGAAAAGACTTTCTCTAAGGCACAGTGATGCTATCAGTTTAGTGGTGCCTGAAGCAAGGCTTTGCTGCTGTGTTCTACAAAACACAGTTTTATAACTTGCATAAATTTCAACACTGTACTTCTCTCCCCCAACTCCCACTTAAGCTTAATTTTTAAGGGCAGAGGAGGGAGGAAAAGGAGGAAACCATTGAATAGATTATAGAGACTATCACCACAGATCATGTATTCAAGTCAGATCTCTCATCAGTTACTGAAAAAGAAAACGGAATACTCTGTGCTGGCTAGCTGCCTGCAGTTATGAAATCAGTGTAAAATTCAGCTCTTCTGGAACTGACTGAAGACTCTAATTTTAGGAAGAGGGTTTTTTTTCTTGGTCTGTAGACAAAAGCCCAAGGAACATAAGCACTGGCATAGGTTGGCATTGCCACCTCTACATGCAGGAGGAAAAAAGTACAGCAGTAAAATGGATGGAGTAGTTAATTTGAAAGAATGACATTCTGTTTCTTTAGAAGCAGCTCTGGGATAAAATCTTTGGTATTACTGTCATGGTGAAATAATAAGCATGGTTCCTAAGTAACTGACAGAAAGTAGGCTGAAATCTGGAAAATACATTGCTAATAACTCTTCTTTTCTCTGCATACAGGGAAACAACTGGATGGCATCTGGTAAGTGACTAGATTTAAATTGCATAATGTGTGTTAAACACTTTGTGCTATGGGAAGTATTTTCAATATGAGCTTATATATAATAGTTCAGATCTTAAGAACATTTTGGTGCTGAAGAGAAACCAAGGCAATTTTTGTTCCTGACTACAGATTGACAGTAAGGTGATGTACAGTCAGGTGCTGGTTAAACTTTTCCATTCAATGCTCAGTGGACCCCATGAAAAAAGTGTTGGTAGTAGCAGTTGCGTTTTAGTGCACTTGTATACTTTTTCAAGGGTAGGATGTCCTTGTCCCAAGCACTTGGTCTTCTAATTGCAGTCATGGCTAAATGTAAAAGAATAGGTGCAAGGAAGGTATTACAGAATCAGGCCTTCTGGCATATAAGAACAGTGGCTACATTTGGTTACAAAACAGCCCCCAATTTGCTATAATTCATATTAAGAGGATTTTTTTTAAAAAAAAGGGTAAAAAAAAAAACCAACCCAACCCACCTTGTCAATCCATTTTCTTCTCTATTGAATTGATCCATCTCCAGTGATTGTCTGGCCCTCTCAGTCAGTGTCTCTCAGACATGTGCTTCTGTCAATGTGGTAGCAGGACTAGCTCCATCTCTCCACCTCTGTGACTTTACCCTCAGCCTGTTAGCTGAAAGAGGCTGCTGGAGATCTTCTGCTGTTGTGAAAGTCCCTCTTGTCATATCTTCCTTCATGCTTGGGCACCTAACTAAGCCTGTTCATTCCCAATTGCTTACAGAGTTACAGTAGGCTTGATAATCATTGCTTCCATATCCATTCATGTCCCAGCAGATCCTGTTCCTATTCACAGAAACGTGTTGGCCTTTTCTTTCAGTTATTCACTTCACAATGTTCTTGAGCACCTAAATTTACCAGTGATTTATGTGCTATGTTAAATATTTCCTTTGTTTCACCTGGATTTTGTCCTCTGTGGCAGGCACACCTCCATAATAGTCCACAAGGATGAATTCTTCTATGGCAGCGGAGGAATCTCCAGCTGTGCACCTGTAAGTTAAACTTATTTTTCTGATAATTTTGTGTTATGGTAACTTGATCAGAATTGCTTGTGTCACTGTCTTCTAGAAAAGCTGCAAAAGGCATCTGAATTCAGCCAGATGTGGCTGCTTGCCATCGTTGCCTGGGGCATCTGGGGAAAAGGACAGTGGATTTAAGCCCAACTAAATACAGGTTGGGAGTTGCTTCTGTTGATAGAGTCTTATCTGTCCAAGGTGCCTTCTGCAGCTGCGTTGCCAGAGTGACACCTTGTCTAATTCTGTATCATTAGGCTTTCCATGCAGACTTGGCAACTCAAGGCATCCTTTTTAAGATTAAAAAAGTCATGATGCTTTGTCAACAGAACCTTTCTATTCTTGGGGAGGCAAAACTGATGGGCCATTCTTCTGCAGCAGAATTTTGCCATAGCTTGGAACTTCTAGCACAAAGAGCCAAGTATACAAGCTGAAATGTGGGTTCTATGTTACTTCTCATTCTCAAGTGCAGAACAGGGGAGGCCAGTGGGGCTTTTTGCTTGACAAACATACGAAAAGTTCCTCCTTTTGCGCCTGGACAAGCCACAATAGCTCTATTCAGTAGTCTTCCAAATGAATTCAGTCTGTTCATTTAACATTGTCTCTTGGCTGTTAATTTTTACAGGGAGGGACACTTCTTGGCCCTCCAGACTCAGTTGTTGACCTGGGAAACACTGAAGTCACAGAAGAAATTTTTCTGGAATATCTTTCCTCTTTGGGGGAATCGATGTTTCGGTAAGTGGCAGCTTGTACTGTAATAAAAAAAGCCATGAGGGGAAAGGATGCAGAATAAAGGAAGGTGTTATAAAACCAATCCTGCTTACGAAGCTTTGTCTGCTTACTGTATTATTTGGTGCTCTCCAAATGTAAGACTGGAACTGATGCATTGGTATACAAGGAGCCACCAGCTAGGCCTCCCTCTGATGTGCTAGTCTTGAGCTAGGCTGGGAAAGCATTCTGCCAGGAAGTCTTTAATGTTGTTTTTCCTAAAATGGCCTGAAATGCCTTTCAGAGAATCACCAGGGAAAATGAAGGCATTATATGAAATATTGCAGTAAATAGTGCTTTGCCCCACAAGTCACAGGTGAAGCGTTGTAATAAAGCTGCCAACCTTCAGATGAGTAAAAGCAAGATACTGACTGTTAAAGAGTCTAGGCTACTTCACGCAAGGACAGGAAACAGCATTTAGTGTTCTGGCTATACGTCAACATCAATAATTCCTGTGATTTCTTGTTATTCCTTCTGTGGTTTTAATTGAAGAAACCTGACCTCACTTATCCTCCAAAAAAGCATTGTATAAAGTCAGTGATGCAGAGAGATGTCATTTTCCACTCCGATTCGGTTGAATTTGAAGGTGAATTGCTGTCTGTATTTTGCCTTGGAATTCTTTGTAAGGAAAAGTGTAAGGAGATGTTCCTCATTAGGGGTCTAAGTTTTTCTGCTTGTTAAATTTATTGCTGAGTCTGTCTTTTTATGTTTCAATTCCTTTCCTGTGGTACAGAGGAGAGTCTTACAACCTCTTTGAACATAACTGCAACACCTTCAGTAATGAAGTGGCACAGTTCCTGACAGGAAGAAAAATCCCTTCCTATATCACTGACCTTCCAGCTGAAGTTCTTGCCACGTGAGTATGCATGCTGCTCCTCTCTATAGCATATTGCTTCATGCTAAAGCTTCAACATTTGACAGAGCCTGCAGTACCAGTTTCTGCTGGCTCTGTCAGAGCTAGCATAAGATTAAGGATAGGGTGCTATTTGCTTTACTTCAACAGTTACAACACTGTGTAACAAGTGCTGACTGGCACTGGTATTACTAAGAAAACAAGAGAAGGCTGTTCTTCTGCCTTTAACTTAAACTAGTTACTTTGTGTTGGTGTCTTACATGTGACCAGACAAGCGTAGAAAGTTTCAGAAAATGGTGCAAGTTTTCTTGTCTTGGGAAGCCAGTATCTGTTAAAGGTCCCTTCTCTTAATCTAAGCACCGTAGTTGCAGTGAAGGTGTCAGCTTTGCTTGTGAAGAGGCGGGGGAGATGTAATTTTAAAATTAACTCTGCAGTTTTAAAGTTAGGATATAAAAAGAGAACATGAAAAAGAGGAAAGAATTCCTGCTTGGTAGTTCAGCTCAACTCTTTTTGTTTGGTTGGATTTTGGTTTTGGGGGGTTTTAACTCTCAGTTAACGAGGATCCCAGTGGATCTTGAGTTCCATCATTTAGGTCTTACTTCTCATAATAGTGGTATACCCACCTTATTTGTGAGACGAGTATCTTCTACCCTGGGCTCTTACTGCTTCAGATATCTCAAAATCAGATAAAGTCTGTAACAGAGTGAGTCATATTGAAAGATAGACCAGGTGCTACAGATTGCAACAGAAATCATTCTGTGAGTGTTGAACCATTCTCTCATAAGGGAAGTAGAGGCTATTCTTTTAGCAGTCTTTAATATTGGTGTGGTGCTTAATGGAGCATTGCAGTTGCATAACAGGGATTTCATTCGCACGCTTAAGTAGAATGAATTACTAAAAGCTGGTTTCAGACACAGTATTACCACATTAGCAGTCTGGGCATGTTAGGTCTCAGAACTAGCTTATATAAAATCATGTTTAAGATTCTTAGTTATTGAACAGTAAACTCTCTTTAATAGGTTAAATTTGTTTGCTTTAGTTTTTAGTGGAAGTCTGGTCTTCAAATTTGGTTCTGCAGTGTTGGTTTGATTGCAGTCTAGGAAGTGAGTGCACTTCAGTAGTAAATGGGGAAAGTTGTTCATCAAGTAAGCTATTTGGGAAGTTGTCCATCAAGTAAACTGTTTGAGATGTTTATTTCTTTACCTTTTCAGACCTTTTGGACAAGCTTTAAGGCCCCTCCTGGACTCCATCCAGATCCAGCCACCCGGAGGAAATACCTTCAGCAGACATAATGGACAGAGCTAACAGGAGTGACAGAGTGTGCCCAGTCTCACAAGGCCTCTTCCTTTTTAAACATGAATCTACCAGATTTCTATTTTATAACTTCCCATCAGAATTAACTCTACAGAAGTTACAAGTTTTAAAATTTCTAGGGAGAGGATTTATCAGGGTGCATGTATGACAATGCTACCAAAAAGATTGCCATAATTTCTAATAGTATTATACTAATTTATAAAGGCTGTCTTGCCTGAGTAGGCTGACACTTTCTAAGTAACTCCTGTGCTGGTAAGTGAGAATTCATTCCGTGAGTGTTCAAGGGCCCATTACACAATTTGGAGAAAATAAGGGGATGTCCTAGCCATCCCTTGCAGCCTGGCGTCTTTCTCCTGTCACTGCCTATATTATGGAGCTATTTGCTGAAGTCTGTAGCAAAAAGACAAAGGAGGTATTGGTAGCCTAGGAAGTGAAGGTGTCCCAGGATTAGTCTTCTGCATATTTCATTGACATTATGTTATTTGCTCAGGGGAAAAGCTGAACTCATCTGACTAGAATATTTGCAGCAGCACAGCTGTGTGGGAAAGGTGGTCAAGCTGAACAGTGTGTCAGTGTCACACTGAGAAGCTGAAACTTTCAATAGGACTAGCCATGTGTGGGGAGGGAGGCTGGAACTGAAGGCTACCAGAGCCTCATAATGTTAGGCCCAAGAGTTATAGGAAAGAACCAACTGAAAGGACAGAATCTCATGGGCAGAAATGGTAGAAACCAATTTCAGGTGAAAGTAAAATGAAGTGAAATGTTTCCTTTTCTTGCAGGTAAGTCTATCAGCAGATAGACAGAACCCTGTTAACTATTTACCTTTGCATAAGAGCTGGTTTGGTTTTTTTCTTACCAAGCCTGAGTTACAGTACAGGAAGGCAGGAATAAAATGGCAACTGCACGATGATGTAAGGCGGACCAATTCTGCCTTTGATATTTAGTTGCAGACGCTGTAGGAGTTCCAGCTTGCTTTGATAGTGCTGTCCTTTCCAAAGCAGTCAAGCCCAACACAGAGAGGGCTCTGCTTAAGTGTAAGAGAAATAAGTGGTAGGTCTTCCCAAATGTAAAGAAAAGGAGGAAGAGTAAAATTAAGCTTTTCTATGGAAGAATTGAGTTTACTGGGATACATGCAGAAGCAGTCCTGTCCTTAGACTGACATTAGATTGTATCAATACTGCATCTTCTAGTTTAAGATTCTTACAGCTTTGCAATTATTTGCGGTGGAAAAAGATCAGGGTAATGAAAGAATAGGCACACACTGATTTATTTTCATGCATGTATATACATTATTGTCCTGAACAATTTTGTAGCAGTTATATTTAGGAAGGAACACAAGAAAGACATCGGACAAGCCCCAGAATACTGCTGATGCCCTATAAATGGGGATTGCACATCCCAGATGCTGCTGAAAAAGCATCTATGCAAACGTGTATAGCCCTTTGTCCAGTGCTTTGTTGTGAAAAGTATTGCTGCAAGTTCAGTCCTGTATCTCAAATTTCTTGTACTGGAAACTTCCTGCATACCTAAGGGAGATGTCTTTTCTCTGCTGGGCTCTTTCTCCTAGAATAATATAGTTTGGTAAGTTTCTCGTGCTGTTACTCAGTGTGGGCTGTAATGGTTCATATTTTTGAGGGGATGGAATGGAGGAAAACTAAAGTTTAGTTACTCTGACAGATCCTCTTGCCCTGCACCTTGTGGAGTCACTGCACTAGTGGAAATAGGGTACCGTCGGTTCATTCTGCAGGTTTGTGTTTACCTACCCTCAGTGCACAGCAGTGGCCCTTGCAGACTAGATTTTTTTTATTTTCCTTGTCATTCTCTGCTTGTGTCATCAACTTCTCCTTAAGCATTTTGTTTGATGGACTGGACTTGGAAGCAACTGTAGCAGTTAGTACAGATCAGTTTATACAAAAGCTTTCAATCTTTCCCTATCAAAATGTCCTGTTTGCAGAAGACATTCTATAACAAATCTTTTATGAATGCCTTTTGGTGCTTCTAGAGGAGGGATTGGCTAAGTGTTTGTTTTCTGCTAAGCCATAGCTTAGTTGTCCTGTTTAGTATGTATATCCTCTCCAGTCTTTTCCCATACCTATTCTGTGAAGAGTAACCGGTCTTTTGTCTTAATACACATGACTGTGCCACAAAATACTGTAGCATGTTAGGGATCTTGGCGCTTCCTCAACTGAACAGGTATACTCAAGCTGATACAGCGCAGTCCAACATCTAGGTATGCTAGTTTGGTACCTACAGGCAGCACAGCTGTGGTTGCTTGTCTTTCAGCAAGCTATCGGTTCGGGCACAGCTGCCTGTGGTGGAAGCACCGGTGCCACAGATTCTGCCCCATACTCTTGCACAATGAAGATATCCTCTGTATGTCCACCACTTTAAGGTCCTGAGCCTGGTTTCTGCTGGGCTGCCTACTTCAGGACTTTTTACATCCTCTCAGGAGGCAGGAAGGAAAAGGAAGATACTCACCCCATGCATTTTGTAATCTGCCTTTTCCCATCCGGAGCAGCCCCTTTACAGAGATAATGCTGCTGCTTCGAGGTCACTGAGTGAAATTTCACTTGGCCATATATGGTTTGCAATAGCCAAGGACCTCCTAGAGGGTCTCCTGGCCTGGGATCTACTCTGTGTTTCATGGTAAAAAAGCTGTAGGAGGGAATCCTGTTTGCTTGGTCTTACTGGATAACCACCTCTGTACCCTGTAGGCCTCTTAGGAAACCCATTTTCTCCAAAGATGGTTATATGTAAATTGCAGGACTGTGCCCCCAACATTCCACCCAGCTGTATGTACTCATAGGAATATAAACTAGACTGAGAAGTGTATGTAAATGTATATAGGTGACAAACTTCAGCCAACTGATTGACAAGAGGGCAGGGAAATGGAACTCCTGAGAGGGAACAAAACCCTTTTGCCCACACTTACTATTCTGTCTTGTATTGCTGGGGTTCCCCCATGCCATTTTAAAAATGTTAATAATGTCTTTAGGCAGAAAGTGATGTTTTGATTTGTGGGGGGGTTTTCTATTACAATAAAAAGAAATACAGCAAGTTTTCCTGTCTGAATGTCTGTATCCACACAGCTGCCAGTGAATGCAGCTGACTTCCAGCTGCAGTGGTCCCAGCTGGAAAGTGCAAGATGAGAAACTGTCCAGGCAGTTTGTGCCAGGTACTGCTACTGGAAGTAGTGGCGGCTACTGCCCTTTGCTAGAACTGGTCGCAGGCACTTTTCTTACTTAAATTGAGAAAATTTTCCTTCTGTAAGCAGTGTGTATTTTATCAAGACTGCGCTCCTGGGGCTTGACGCAGCTTGGATGAGGTGAATGAAGGGTGGACGCTGAGTGTTCTGTCAGCACAGGTTTTGTGCAGCCCTTGCTCATCTCAGTGTGCAAGAATTAAATGTCTAACATCTGCTGTTGAAGAAGAGGCCAAATAGAGCTTAAACATAGCAAAAGGCTCTAATCTTTTCCTGATTTCTACTTTCTACTACTTTCAAAAGGAAAAAAAAGCAGCTTTTAGGAATGCAGGCATGAAGTCTACTTCTATGGAGCTGCAGAGGGGATGTTTGTGAGGATTATGTAGCACTGCCCATCATGCCTTGGCCGGTGGGCAGTTAAGGAGCAGGGTGTATTACCTGGCTCTGGGGAGGAAATTAATTCTGCTTGGTTCACCCTTCTGAACGCTTGTCGGTGCCTTTCAAATAAAACCACAGAGTTTGCTGTTTGTATAACAGCAAACAATCTGTATCAATGTAATACAGGAGGGGCTTTAACAGAGATTCATGATTGTGGTTATTTTGGGCCATGTTAATCAGTTACGGTGCTGGTTTGCTATGAAGTGCCCGTAGTAGCCCTATATAATATACCTGGGAATGCCTATAAAAGGAAAATCTTTAATGGCAGCCTGGCCAGAGTGTAAGCCAGTGCTCACAGCCGCTTGCCTTCTAAACATCAAACAAATATTTGCCCTTGCGGCTAATAACAGAGGTTTTATTCATGATGACAGCTGCAGCCTATCTGAACAGCAATCAAGGAAATGTATCAAGAGTGGTTTAAGTGCAAAGTATTAAATAACTGAAACAGCTGCAGCAGCCCTGTTCTCAGAGCTAACCCAGATGAAGGAACAAGCTGTGCACTTCACCAAAAGGCAGACTCATACTCTTGGGGGAACCGTAACGGCACAGATCCTCACTGGCTGATACCAGATGGCAGTCAGGGTCCTGGGAGAGGTGTTTCGCCTTGAATAGAGTTTCTAAAGCAGCATGACAAATTATCGGGAGAAAGCAGAGCAGGTAGATTAAGTTTTGGAAAGTTCTCCTGGTAGCATTAACCCAGTGGCACTGTAGGAGTGCAAAAATGTGAACACTGACCAGTATTTTAGCAGACTTCCCAATTTTGGGAAGTGCCCCGAGGTGGCACTGCTGCCTTGCAGCTCAGGGACGCACCTGCGCCCGGGGAGAGCAGCTCTGCTTTTGGGAGGTCAGAGTCACGTCAAAGCAAGAGGGTCTCTCCTAGACAAGAAAGCTGCAGGTAGGAGCAGCCAGGAGACAAAATCGTAAGGCAGCTTGGGCTACGGCAGGAACTGAGTGCTGCTACAATGAAGGGCTGCAACATGAATGAGCTGACAGGTTTTCCTAACGCCATGCCTTTTCCACCCAGATGTGGGAAGTCCTGTCCTTGAACCATGTTGTGACTTACAAAAAATAAAGGCTTGCACTCCTGAACCCCCAGGAGCTCGCTGTGTATGTTCCCATGGCTGTCTTTTGAGAGTCCTGGGTGTTAGCTCGTGGCTCTGCTGGAAGGGAGTGCAGCTCTTTGGCTTCTGGTAGTCAAGCAACCCAAATCCATGAAGGCATCTCTACTTGCTCGTCAGCATGTCATGGTAGACATACTTGAAGGTATTCATATTCTGTAGTAAGTGTCCACACCTTAACTGATGAGGGATATGTGTAATCACACCTTGACAAGCCCTATAAAAATGAGCATAACCCTCGAGTGAACTAAAAATTCATCACCCAATTTCATACTAAGCAGCTGGGTGATGAGAAACTGTTCTGGGAGCTGCAATGCATCTGAGAAAAGAATCCAGCTTTTGGAGGTTGGGAGTTCATAATCAGGGTCTGATCCAGAAGGCCCCAGAAGCCGTGATTTTGCAGGAACGTCAATGCCAGGGCAAATACCGCTTGTAATACCCATCCAAGACTGCCTGACTCTCCGTGTTGTGGAGGTAACTCACAGGAACACTGTGGAAATAGCTATCCTGGTGACTTTAAGTGGAGGACACAATGAAAGCCTCCCCCCCAGCAAATAGCTGAGGATGTTTTGGTAAACCTTGTCCAAGGCAATGGCATGGAAGTAAATTATTAACATTGTTTCTGCTGAAGTGGGAGCAGCAAAATCGGGAGCAAAAAACAGTCTGTGAAGCCATCTGAATCCTTCATTTTGAGGGGAATCTGGTGAAGAACTGTGAAAAGGGGTTGTGCAATATCCTGAAAGTAAATAATACTGGGAAAAAACAATCAGACTGTCAAAAAGAATCTTCCCCCCAGTTCCAGCCTAGCTCAGCACACTGAGCACTATCCAGGGAGAGAAGGCAAGCTAACTGCTGAGCAAAAAGCATTGAATGTCCCACATAGGTTGTTTCTGATGTTGGAAAATAATTTAGGAAATACTGTAGGAGACAGCAGCTGGGCAGGCTGTCCACCATTACCTACTGGGCCAGCACAATGCGGAGCCGTATGGATATGGTCTGGGCAGATGGTGTCATTAAATCTGAAATTACTTGTGGGGTAACTGCTAAGTGGGTCAAAGCAAAAGTTACTGCAAGAAACAGATTCGGCTTTGTGCAGCAGCGGGTGGGGGCTGAAAACTTCTCCAATGGAAATACAAGCGGTTAACAGCATCCGATTGGAAACGTGGGGTGAGGGATGGGGACCGACCAGGTGAATGGATGCTCCTCCTGTCCCCACCCTCAGGACACAGACACCCCCAGAGGAGCTGCGTTTACCCGGCAGCTCAATCCAGACCCCCAGCCCCTAAATGCGTGCGGATGCTGCAGTAACCGCAGCCGATGTGCGGACACCCGCACGCACACCGCCCCCAAACCCCGGGTCCGTCAGGAGGGCTCCCAAGCGCAGCGTCTAAGGGGAACCGCTGGGGCGGGAAAGCGGTTCAGCACCTGCGCGTTACTGCACCGCGGGGGGGCTACGGGGGTGCGGGGGAGGGGCTGCAGGGCTCCCCGTGGCCGCGCCAGCCCCCCGGGCACGTCGGCGCGGCGGCTGCCGGGGGAGCGGCGGCTGCCGGGGCGGGGGCGGCTGCCGGGGCGGGGGTGGCTGCCGGGGGGTCGGGGGTGGCTGCCGGGGGGTCGGGGGTGGCTGCCGGGGGGTCGGGGGCTGCCGGGGCGGAGGCTGCCGGGGGAGCGGCTGCCGGGGGGCGCGGCCGCCATCGCCGCCCGGCCGTGGCCCCGCCTCCCGCTCACAGGGCCCGGGCCGGCGGCGGGGATGGCGGCGGCGCGGGGCCGGGTGCTGTGCCTCTTCGACGTGGACGGGACCCTGACGCCGGCTCGGCAGGTAGCAGGGCCCGGGGGCGCTGGGATCGGGCGCGGGGGGCACCCACCGAGGTCGGCGTGGCGGAGCTCGTCCCGCCGGCTGCGGCCTCAGCCGCTGCTTCCCCTTCCAGAAAATCGATCCGGAGGTGGACGCGTTCCTGCGGGAGCTGCGGGAGAGGGTGCACATCGGCGTGGTGGGCGGCTCCGACTACGCCAAGATAGCCGAGCAGCTGGGGGACGGGGACGAAGGTGAGACGCGGCCGACCAAGTCTTCCGGGGGTCACCCGTGTCTTGAATCCGACCCCGAGGCTGCCGGGGGTGCTGGCTGTGCCGGGGGGGGGGGGTGCTGGCCGTGCCTGTGGGGGTGCTGGCCGTGCCGGGGAGGGGGGGGCTGTGCCGAGGGGGCTGGCTGTGCCGGGGAGGGGGCTGGCCGTGTCCGGCGTGGAGGGCTCCCTCTGGGAGGGCAGGGATGCTGCAACCCACGCTGCCGCGCCGCCGGCGGCTTCGTATGAGCTTCATCTTCTGGGCTCTGACAGGTCCCACCCGCCACCCCCCCCCCTTGCACATTTTGCCTCCCTGCTGCTCCATGGTGCGGGCTCTGGGGGGTTCCTCGTCGCGTTTCAACGGGGACGCGAGGCACAGGAAGGAGGGGGGGGGGCAAGGGGGCCGCCCCCGCCGTGTTCTCCCTCCCTGGCATGGGTGGCAGCGCGGCCGGGCTCCCAGCTCTGCCCCCGGCCTCGGTACCGGGGGGCGGCCGAGGAATTCCCGGCTGGAGCTGTGGCAGTCTCGGCAGGGCTGCGTGGCCGGGTTGCAGCAGGGGCTGGAGTTAGATAACCAGTAGCTGCATCACCCCGGCGGTGGGAAGGGGGGGAGAGCGAGCAGAATAACATGCACGCGGTTGAAGGCCTGACATTTTGGAGGCCTTATCTTTGGCCTGCCACTGATTCAGCCCGTGACCTCGGTCAGGTCGTTTCCCCCTGTGTGCGTCAGCTCCCCACCTGTGAGCAGAAGATAATCTCCTCATCCGTTGTGGAGAGTGAGGAGGGTCGGCGGCCCTGTGCAGAGCGTGGGAGACACGGGAAGGGTAGTGCTAGGGAACTGGGAGGATGGCTCAGTCCTCAGCCCAGTCCTTTTGGCCCCTTTTCCTAGATGGTGCTCATGGTTCCTCTTTTGTTTCCTCCCTCTTCAGTCATCGATAAGTTTGACTATGTCTTCGCAGAGAACGGCACAGTGCAATACAAGAACGGGCAGCTGGTCTCCAAGCAGGTAGGCCCAGCTCCCCTTGCAGCCGTGGCTCTCTGTCCCCACACCCTGTGTGCGCTGTGGGGGGCAGCGCCTGGCCCCGGGCGGGTGGGCGGCCCTGTCTCTTCTCCCCATGTGCCAGGTCTGAATGTCCATTCCTCCAGGTCATGTTCTTGGGTGGGCTTCGCAGGAGGTCAGGCATCTTCCTCATGCCCCCTTCTCCTCCTGCAGGCCATTCAGGACCACCTGGGGGAAGAGCTCCTGCAGGATCTAATCAACTTCTGTCTCAACTACATGGCGCTGCTGAAGCTGCCCAAGAAACGGTAACAGCCCAAGCCCATGCAAATGGCAGTCACATCACTGATTTCTAGGGAGCTCTGAGCTCCAGAGCTGTCCTAAGGACAGCTGAGATGCTGAGCTTGTGTCACTCCGGGTTTTATCTTTGTATCTAGAGACCCTGTGTAGGATCACTGTCCTACCAAACTGGGCGCAGTGGGCAAATAATGGAGAAGGGTCTTTGTTCTGGAGAGTCTGCACTATTTTTTAGCATAATGCCTGCTCTTTTGCCCCTCTGATTTTCTTTCGTGGGAAGCAGGGTACAGCCACTGCATGCGTCAGGATACAGCCACTGCATGCATCTCATTTAGGACAATGGTACCAGCTTGTTACTGGTCAGGGTGTCAGGCATCGTTGGTCATATGAGTTTCCAAACAGATGAACAATGGCTCTTAAGATGGGAGGTCCAGTGCCTGAGCACACAGTTTCACGCTGTTTCTAACCCAGAGTCCCTTGGTGCCATGGGTAATAGGGCTGGCCCCACTCTGGCCTCGACCAGGTGTTCCCGTCGGCTTCCCCCCGTGAGATCCAGCAGCCGCAGGGTGAGCTGGGTTGGTACACCTCCTCTGAAGGAAGGCTAGGCCACTGCCAGGCAATAAAGGGGCAGTTTTCCATTGGATCGGCTTGTTCTGTTATCACTGAGAGAGAGTGATGGCGTGAGGGTGGAAGGGGAGAGCAGGAGGACCTCTTTCAGAGGCAGCCTGCAGTTAAGCCAGCCTGGGTGCAGTGTCAAACCACTCCTCAGACCACAGTTTCACAAACCCTTGAAGCGCAAACACGTGAGCCAGCAAGGCTGTTGAAAGCAGCGACTCTGCCCTCCCCTTGTCCCAGCTGGTTTGTTCCTGCTGTCCCCTTGTGTTTGTACGGTGAACCCAAGCAAGTGAGCCGTTTGGTCAAAACTAAACTGATAAAAGTTGCTAAACTGTGATCCAGGTTAGTAGCCTGATGTGAGTCACCATGTGGCAATATGAGGATCAGGGAGAGGGACCAGGGTGGCTCCTTGCCACAGGACTGCCGGCTGAACAGACCCCTGAAAGCATGGGCTGGGACCCAGAACCCTCAAGCTTGTTTGGTTGCCTCCTTGCTTTCTGGTTGCCCAACAGCTTCATGAAGGTTCAGCTCCTAAGCGCTTCTGTGGACTTAGGCTTATGGGATTTCTAGCAAAGCAAGGACTTTAACCGGCATTTCCCAAGTCACGACCTGGGGCATGATCCACCAAACCCTTTGTGCTGCAGAGATGCTGCTCCCAGGCTGCAGGCATGGCTGCCTGTGTGTCCATTCCCCATGATGTTCTTCACTGTGTTACGAGACAGGAGGTGGAGTGTTTTCCTCCCAGAGTCAGAGTGGCAAGCACTTTATCTCAGAGAAACAGTGGGTAGGGCTAGGAGGGACATCAGAGGGTTAATGAGCTCAGGGCTCCTCAGCTGGACAGGGAAAGGGGTCTCACTGCTCCAGCTAGGTTTCCACAAGAGCTTCAGTCCATTTTCAGATTGGCAGTGCTGTCATCCCCTGCTGTTTCTGCCCCACTAGTGATGGTACCTGTCTGATCCCTTGGTGAGCTATTCCAAGGTGATAAGCAAACAGAACTGGCTGGGTTTATAGTGAAGAAAAAAGAAAGAGCAGTTTTCTGCCAGCTTAGTGCTTTGAACCAGCCCACCAAAGAAGCGGCAGAGCAGTAATCCCTGTGCAAGGTGAGGGTGGCAAGCAGGAGCTGGGTCCTGTCCGTGCAAGCTTAGGTAAGAGTTGCAGTCAAGACAAACAGTAGATGCAAAGGCCCTGCAGGTCCTACCTGATGTGTGTCCCACGAGGAAGTCCTGATTCCTCATCAGCCTGCTGCCAGACATCAGCAGTGAGTTACACTGACCTGGTCCTTTCCACTGCCCCAAGGTACTGCCAGCTTCACCCAGCCCACCCAAAGGTTCTTAAAAGCCTCCAGGGGTGGAGATGCCACTGTCTCATCAGGCAGTTGGTCCAGTCCAGGCAATAGCTGTCCTTGCAGTTATTGCAACATTGGAAAATGTTTCCTATCATCTCACCTAAGCTTGTTGCTTCCAGCCTGTCCCCAGGGCACACAGGAACTGTTCATTCCTCTTCTCTTACAGTCTCTTTTTGTGAAACTATGAGCCCCTTGTAGACCTTTAGTGGAGTTGTTGATGCCTGGTCTCTGCCTGGCATGAATAACCCATGAGTGGCAATGGCTTCTCTCCTCCTGCATGTCCCTGCAGAGACTGCGTGCCTCACTGAGCAGCTATTCCCCTGGCAAGGTCTGGTTTTCTCTCCCTGCCCCAGTAATCTTGTGCCCTTGCCCACCCACAGAGGAACCTTCATTGAGTTTCGCAATGGGATGCTGAACATCTCCCCCATCGGACGGAGCTGCACCCCAGAGGAGCGAATAGAGTTCTCTGAGCTGGACAAGGTACGCGGGCCAGACTCGGGCTCACCCTTCCCATTGATGGTTTTGCACCACAGATCTTGGGTCTTACCCGCTTCCCCCCTTCCCAAGGAGAAGGGAGCCCAGCTCCAAGCTGTGCACTGGGCCAACACATGCCACAAGGTGGAGGCAGGACTAGGGGTCAGAAAACCCAAGGAGAGACACAGATGGAGGAATTTGACTTCATTGGAGACCACCCACTGTGGTGGCCAGCAGGATTCCTTGTGCTGTGGGAGAGCCCCAGGGAATAAGGCGCTTCACTGGTGTTTCCTCATTTACTGTAACCGAAGGTGGCCCAGCATCTGTCTTCTCTCTCCCAGTCTCCCAGCCCCAACAGAGCAGGAACTAATGGGCTTTGCAGACTGAGAGGGCCACAGCGGCGGATCTGCTGAGCAGACCTCTGGAGCACTTGGCCCATGCCCACAGCAGTTTCTGCCTGGCGGAGCTTTCTTGGGGTTAAGGGATCAGTCTGACTTTGCAAGACTTCTTAAGCAAAGCTAGAGACTTTGGGTTATGAACTGGGCTTCTGGGAAACTGAAGCAGTTGCATTTCATTGCCAAGGAAGGGCTAGGATCTGCTCTTCCCAGGAGCCTGCTGGAGCTGTCCTGAGCTGGTGGCCTTTGACGCAGATGCTGGGCAGCACTGGTGAAAGCTGGCTAAACGGTGTTACGCTGGGGCTGAGGGCAGGTGGGAAGGGAGTGGAGCAATCAGCCAGAATTGTCTACCAGACAGCTTACAGCGGATGGTCAACTCTAATTCAAACCCTCTTTCCTTCCCCTTCCTCCACAGAAAGAACGGATCCGGGAGAAGTTTGTGGCAGCCTTGCAGAGGGAGTTTGCTGGCAAAGGACTGCGTTTCTCTCGAGGTGAGCAGAGGGGGCTTCCCTGGCTTTGCCTTGGCCTCTTTACCATGTTTTCCATAAAATGCTGGGAAGGGGAGCAGGAATCCCAGCTGTTCCCTCTGGGGGCCTGGAGACCCCAGGAAGAGCACAAGGAGCTTCTGGTCCTAGAGAGCTGCTGCAGGGGCATCACATTCACTTCCATGGCAGTGTGACAGCAGAGAGTAAACTGTGCTGCAAATTTGCCTCCCCGGGAATCAGCCAGACAGGCGAGGTTCTGTCCTGTGATGTTATCTCTGCCTTAATTTCAGTTAGCTCTGTGGAGCTCACCCCTGACCAGAAGGTCTGTTCTGGCTCAAGTAGCAGCAGCAGGGTGGCCAGCAGAGCTCCGGGCACATGCACTCCTCTCTAGGAATGAGACAGGAGCCTCATGCATGTCTCAGCTCTGGGGTTTTCTTAGGAGGGTTGGCTACAAAGGAAACATCTTTCTTCCCGGACAAAGAGCTGCTGAGAGGCAAGGAGTTTGCATCTCCGTGCCATGGGCTTTTGCAGGGCTGCTTCTTGGAGTGGCTCTTGGAGCCAGCTTACCAAAGACAAGGAGCCAAAGGAGAGGCTTGAGCAATCCTGGGGGTCTGGCCAGGACAGGGAGGAAAATAAGGGTGTGTAAGTGGTGGGGTGGCTGCTGGAAGAAGACCCTCCGTAGAGCAGATGGGTATGTGTGAGATAAGAAGATGCCATGTGGCAGCCTAGCCAAAGGGGAAAGGGGTGACAAGACTGAGAGGCAGCAGGTGACACCCCACTTGCACCCAGTGTGGGCCAGTGCAGAGGGTCTAGCCCTCTGGTCCTCCAAGGGCTTTCCTCCTGAGAGCCTCCCCTTGCCTTCAGCATCCTGTGCTGCCCAGAGCACTGACACACACCGTTTGTCACAGCAGAGAAAGAGAAGGTCCCCGCCGCCATGTCCCCGCAGGCACGGGGGACGAGAGCAGAACAATGGGCCATTCTCCTCTGACTTTGGGAAGCCACCATGAAGAGCCCAGGCCTGTTGTGTAAAAGCATGAAGACAAGGGGAGCTGCGGGCCTCCCGCTCCTCCACAAAGAAAACGCGGGGTGTCTCAGGTCAGGCATCCAAAAACAGGAACACGTGGAAATAGGGCTGTTCTGCCAAGCTGGCTCCATGTGTCTTGTCCCAGGCTGTGGAGGACACAAGCCCCAGAGGTGGTAGGAGATCTCCCTGCAGCTCTCCAGACACATGCTCTGCCTAGGTGAGGGACAGTGCTGGCTGTCCTCCACACCATCTCTTCTCCCTTTGGTTTCCTACCCTCTGCAGCTGGCATCAGGAGCCCCTTCTTGCTGCCCAGTTCTGATTAAAAGGCCAGAACACCGTGAAATGCAGCATTTTTCACAGGTAAATGGCTTTAGATACAAAACCAAGAAGGTTTTTAATGAGGTCAGTGAAGTTTAGCTCCTGCTCTGGCCTGGGGGCATCCCCATCTTCCCTGAGCTCACAAGCCACTTGTTCCTGTCCATATCACAGTGCTAGGGCACCCTGTCCAGTAGTGAATCCTCTGCCCTGAGCTGAACACACAGGCTCCATCCCTAGCTCCTCAGGCTCCAAGGAGGGTTGGTTTGGGAATCCCAAACCAACAGGGACACCTCAACCAGCCAGGGAGGAGGAGAGGAGCATGTGCACGTTTAAACAGTCCAGGGTATCAGTGCCTCTGTGCCACAGCAAGGACTGTCCCTGTGGCTACCTGTCTATTCACCCCCTTTCTAAGAGAGGTGGGGTTATGATTTATGAAGATGGAGTTTGTGAAACTCCAGGATTGCTGGTGGGCTATTAGATTGCCTGGAGAAGCAGGGGTTCCCTTGAAACCAAGAGGAAAAGCAGAGGTCCCCTTGAAACCAAGAGGAACAGAGACATGAACTAGCAGGAGGACGCATATCCCAGTTCAAATCCCTGATCCTCCTGGCTCCAAACAAGACCCAAACATGTGTGTGCCCCAAGCCATGGGCCTTGTTTTGGGACAAACATGTCACTTGTGTCCTTGCTGGGACAAGGGTCTGGCTCTGCAGCCTGTGCATGCAGCAGGGCAGCTTGAGAGGGCAGGGAAGGTGCTGCCTCCAAAGGCGGCACAGTGCTGGAGTAAATTTCTCCTGGTCTAAGAGCAAGGGCTGGGAAGTTTGTTAGCCCTTGGTGGCTGCGGGTGTCCGTGTGCATATGTGTGCCTGCTCTCTGGGAAAGCTCCCTTACCTCTGTGCGTTCGCCCTGTCTCCTTGGTGCCCCTCCATATGTTGGCAACCCACCAGCCTGGTTATGTTGCTGGGTCCATGGTTCTTGATCAGCATACAGAGCCTGGTGGGGCCTGCAGTGCAGCCAGCTGGGACCCCTGAGCTGTGCAATGCACAGGGTTTGCTTTGCTTGTGCAGGGTGCCGGGAGCTCCTGGTCCCTGCAGGGTTGAGGCCTGTCAGATCAGTGGGTTTAGAATGGCCAGTGATGTCCACACAAGAGCCTAGGAGAGAGCTCGGTGCCAATCTCCAAGCTCATTGTCCCCCACTGGGACACAGAATATGCTGATGCTCTCTGCAAGGCGTGACCCCACGCCTCCCCCAGCAGATGCATCCCCCCTGCAGCCAGCTGGTTCCTGCTTGCCTGCAGTCAGGGGAGCCATGCTCCTGTCACCCTAGCCATGCTGATGTCATGCCAGCCTGTTGTCATCGGAACAGCATCTGCCACTGGCCTAGCCCACATGCACACCGAGGCAGAGCTGGGCTCCCCACAGACATCCATCCCCCTCCCCTACTCCTGTCTGTCCCAGGGTAGGGGGGCACCCTGCTGGCTCCCACCAGCATTGCCTCATGCCCTCCCTTCTTCTGGCAGGTGGCATGATCAGCTTTGACGTCTTCCCAGAGGGCTGGGACAAGCGCTACTGCCTCAATGTGCTCGACGATGAGAGATTTGATACCATCCACTTCTTTGGGAATGAGACAACCCCTGTGAGTATGCCCTGCTCGCCCCACACACGGCTGTTTTCTCTCCTGAATGGAGCTGCCCCATCATGGGTCCCACAGCCTGGGTCCTGCTGGTGGCTGATACAGTCCTCTAGTGGTGCCTCGAGGAGGAGAGATGCTGTTGTGCAGCACGTGTTTGTGGTGGGCTAGTGCTGGTGGCAGGCCTGCCAGGTCACGGGAAAATTGCCTTGGATTCACTGTGCTGGGGAGCAGGTCCACCTCAGCATCACTTTCCTCCCCCTGGCACCCTTAGGAGGGGGGAAGCCACTTCTGTGGCCCACAAGACCCAAAACACAAGCCCCCAGCACTTAGGAGAGGGCTTTTCAACAACAGGAACAGCTTCACCTTCCCTTTAGAGTGGTGGGGGATGATGCTTCCTTGCTGCTGCAGACCACCTTGGCCATCCACTCAGCTCTTCCCAGATGATGGCAGCCTCTGCTTCCCAAATGTGCTGACCTCACCTGCTAGCCCCTCTGCGGACAGGGCAGGGTTAATCCTGGGCGCCTGGACAAGCTTTGCTGGTCTGGGACCTTCCCCATCCTTTCTATGCTCCTCCCCTGGCACTGAAGAGGGGAGGCCAGAAGGAGGGAGCAGGGCTCCCAGCCCAGCCTCTGCCTCCGTGGGCCACCAAAGCCCTGGCAGCCCCTTCCCCAGCAGGTCCCTGCCTGCCCAGCTGCGGGCTCCCACCCCGGCTCAGAACAGAGCAAGATGCAGATTCATGTATGAGGATGCTCTGGTAAGATCCTGCTAATGCTTTCCCCATTTTTCTATTCCACTGCAGGGAGGAAACGATTATGAAATCTATGACGATCCCCGCACGGTGGGACACAGTGTCCAGTCTCCCCAGGACACAGTCCAGCGATGTCGTGAAATCTTCTTTCCAGAGAGAGCAAATGAGCGCTGACTGCCAGGTCCCCACAGCCCTGCCCCACCCTCACCCTCTCCCCCCACCGGGAAAAGCACCTTCATTTGAGGAATCTGCTCAGGGTAGACTGAAGAAACCACTTTCCAGATCTGGTCGGGAGGTAACGTGTGAGTGCAGGTGGGTGTGCAGGAGGGGGCTTTGCTGAGCAGCCCTTTGGCACTCCCCATCTACAGCTCGTGGGACCAGACCCTCCTCAACTCCAGAAAAACTTCTCTCTTGACAGTTTGGGCTGTGGTGGGTGCGATGCAGATGCTTTGTTGGTCGGAAAGCATTTGAAAGGGCCAGTCATGAGAGTATGTGTGTGTCCGTCCCGTGCTCCCTCCCCTCTTCTCTTTTTCACTCTGTTTCTCTTAACAGTTCTGCCTGAGGAACATGTGTCTCCCCTTTCTGTCCCCCTTGTGTCTTGGCCAGGGAGGCTGGGGCTGCTGAGGCCCCTGGCACACTCACCAGATCCGCTTTGAGGCAAGAGGCCAGGAAGGCTGTTGTTTGCTCCAAGCCCATGGTAGGAAGGGGTAGCTGTGACCCCAGCTCATTGCAGCATTGTACATCCTAACAGGGAGGGTCACCATATCCTTCATCTCAGTGCCACGCTGTGCCAGTCCCTACAGGTGATCTGGGAATGAAGTTTTAAAATGGCTGGGTTCCTGCTCTGAGCTTTGCTCAGGTGCATGAAGAACCTAATTCTCTCTTTAGCTTACAAAAAAACCCCAGGGTTTATTTTCTCTGTTCTGAAGAAGTTCTGAAGTCAGACCTTGCCTTGTGCGGCTGGAGGATGCTGGGCGTGCACAGAGCACCCTGTGGAGCAGTTGTGGGCTGAAGGCTTCCCGACAGTCTTCCTACTCCCACGTCCATTAGGTGTCACAGATGTGCCAGTGTAAAACTTACCCAGGGCATTCATTACAGACCAAGTCCCCTCCTTCCCACTGCTCAGATTTCCATGCTGCTGCCAGGGGCATTTTCAGAGAGGGACAACACAGGCCACACCTGGTTTGTAGTGCCAATGGGGGTACCCACTCAGCAGTGCCCTCTGAGCTTACTTTTCCACCCTATCTCATCCCACAAGTTTATGTGGTCACCTTTAGGGAGGCAGGTTCTCCAGTGCAGCTGTCATATGTTCTGCTTCTCTCTTTCTCATGGGTCTTTGTGGGTTGCAAAACTACATCTTTCTTTCAGACCTCGACCTCCTCCCTCACATTGCCCCTTTATTCCTGGCAGTTATGCCCAGGGCATGTGGCCGCACCAGTGATGCTAGTCACAACTTGGTGCTTAAGAGGAGCTCAGGGATCCCCTCAAGGGAGATGTCCTGCTTGTAGCTCCCCAGGGCACATGTATCTGTTGTTTGTGGTCCTGGAGGATGCTGGAGGTTCCTGCAAAACTCCCCCACATTGCTCCCTGAGAACCTTTTTCACCACGTCCCTGCTGGTATGGCACTGCTCTGTCTCTTGGTCCTGTTTCCTCTCCCCTTTCTCTTCTGTTCCCACTTTCCTCACCATTGCTCTTCATCTCCCACCTAGTAGCTGGACTGCAGAGAGAACTTTCTCCGTTGGCCACCGCCAATTAACCAAGGGACCATGTTCCTCAGGTGAGATACATTGGTGCTTTTAGAGCCAGGGCAGGGCTCCCATGTTGCCATGAGCAGAGTTCCGAGTGGACCTTGGCACTGCTGCCTGGCCACAGAAGCAGGGGTGCTGTCTCCTCCACTTGATTGCACCTCTTAACTCTACAACACATCAGGTCTGTAATGCATCACATTTGCATGAGCACAGCGGTCTGCCTAGCATCCAGAAATCCCCAACAAATGCACAAATTCCTCTTTCTGCCCAGAGAAGATTTCTGCATGGGAGAAGAGGACCTGTTGGAGAAGCCTGAATGCAGGGTACCCTTTTTACAGGCCACTGAATTTGGCCCTTCACTGCAACCTTCCTGGAGGAATCGTGCTTTGCGGTTCCTTCTTCTCTGTTTCACTGTGGATCAGGTTATGTATGGGGTTTTGGGGGGTTTCTTTTTCCTGTGTCTATTCAAAGTCGGCAGGATCTCTAGCAAGCTTAGTGGTGAGAGCGGGTCTGGATCTGAACGCACAAGGCACTCTGGTGGCCTTGTGGGCTGAGATAACTTGAATATTTGAAGGGATGGGCAGGCTCTGTCCAAGGCTGTATGTCTGTCCATTGCTCAGGGTGGGGGGAGTTGCAGGGCGAGCGGAGCTGAGGCAGGGATGACCTTCGAGGCACCAGCCATCGCTTTTTCTGCTCAGGAGCTCACATGTGCATGGATGGGATCAAGTTCAGGAACCTTCCCCATTCCTGTCTCTGTCTTACACCAAGCTTGGGCTAGTTGAGGGCAGCTCCCAGCAGGACATCCTGTCCTGCCAGAGGCATGAGGAAGAGGATGGCATCAGAGGTAGCTGGGGCAGCCCCAGGCTTTCAGAGCCACAGAGCAATTGAGGTTGAAGGGACCTCTGGAGGTCATCTGGTCCCATCCCCCTGCTCTAGCAGGGCCACTGAGAGCCTCAGCTGCCATCCCTTGTAGGCAGGGATGAGGCACAGGAGGGGGTGGATGAGGCACGGGACATGCTGGGGTGGGAGCCCTATACCTAGGGGGTGGCGCACGCCTGTCCCTGAGACCCCTTTGCCATGATGCTCCTCTCCCAGTGTGGGTGCCCATGACATAAGTGGGGGTTTCTCCCCCTGTATGCGTGAGTGAGCAGATGTGGTGGGCCCCGTGTCAGGGACCATCTTGCCATATGGCTCCATATCTATGTGAGATGGGCAGCTCCTGTCCGGCTGATACTGTTAAATAAGAAATATATTTAAATACATATATATGTAAATGAAAAAAAATAATAAAATCAATCATATTAAATCTACCACATGCAGCAGCTGGAGGCAGCGTGTGCTTTGTGCCGGCCTCTGCTGAGGTGAAATGCAGCCAGATGGCAGGCAGCCACACTTCAAAATCCCTGCAGCAGTGGGGGACCAGCCCCAGTCCTGGTCCCTGCTCCATCCTGGTGGGCAGCAGCCTCCTGTCCCAGGCACGGGGTCTGCTCCCCCTAAGCAAGGCTGGAGCACCCCAGGACCCCTGGGACATGCTGTGCAGAAGTGGGTGAGTCTGTCCTGCCATCTGGATAAATCCATGGGTGCTCCAGGTTGTTTATGCAGGACAGCCACTAGCATCCCCACTGCGACACGCACACGCACGACAAAGAGCCAGGATGGGCAGGGCTCATGGGAAAGTCACTTTTAATGGTTTATTGCCAATGTTACAAAGGTCGACAAACAGCCAGACAGGTGGGAACCACACCGGAGTTGTAAAAACACCAACAAGTCTAGGGTTTTAGTTTATTTCCAAAAAAAGAGAGAAAAAAAAGAATCAAACAAAGTTTGCCTTGGCCAAGCTGACTGCATGTCCTGGGGACTGAGCCAGTGTCACCACAGCCTCTGGGCGAGCTGGGCTTCAGGTTGGTAGTGAGATGGGCTGTGGGGTCCCGGGGCAGTCCCCACACCAGCCAGGGCTGGGGCAGTGCACAGTGGTCCTCCCAAATCCACAGGGCCCCAGCTGTCCCACGTGGCACCAGCCTTGACCCCTCCTCTCCTGCTTATGACAGACCCCTGTCCCCACTGCAACAGTGGCAGCAAGAAAGGTGGAAAAGGCCCTTCTCCATCAGTGCTGAGGACCAGCAGTGCCCACAGCTCCTGCTGAGCGGGTGCCTGGAGAGCCAGCTGTCACCTTTCATTGCTCAAGGGGAGCTGCTGGCACCCCGCTGTCCCCAACCACACTTTGAAATAAACCCTTTAGGATGCTGATAATTCCCGGAGTGCCGGCACAGGTGCTGTTCTCCTAGGGTCAGCTCAGGCCCAGCCCAGTGCATGCTGTCCCTGTCCCACCGCCCCCTGCCTGTCCCTCCCCGGGGTGGTGGGAGCCCACCTGGCCAGGGTACGGTGGAGAAGACCAAAAACGAAGTTTGTGCTTTGTATATGAGACCCTGCCTACACCAAGGGGCTGGGGAGGAGGTGGCTGCGCTCACCCCACGGCTGAGGCTACTCAAACCCCTGAGCCCCTCGCCCCCCTCGGCAAGCTACAGAGTTGCACACACACGCGTGCGCGTGTGCACGTGTGGGAAGGGGGTCCCCAGGGGGCTGGGGGTACAAGGGGAGGAGGAGAAGGCAGCCATCTCCCCAAAACCATGTCAGCACCAAGCCAAGAAAAGTGCGTTACCGGCCCAGTGGCGACGGGGAGCACAGCACAGAGGTACCAAGTGCACCCCTGCCCCATGCCCAGGCACATCCCCCCAGGCACAATGCTGAGTGCCCTTGGCACCCTGCCAGCACCCATCTGCCCCTTAACTAAAATTTTTCTTTCTGTAAGCCACTCGCCTCCGCGTGGCACTGCTGACCTGAGATCTTCTGATGGAGCGACATGGCTCAGGCAGGTGCTGTGAGCTGCCAGTGATGGGGATGGGTCTCAGCCACCCAGCCCCCACACAGTGATACACCGCCCCACACCCCCCAGTCTCTCCCCAGCCCCACGGCATGGCCCGCTGCTGCCGTGCTGTGGGCAGCAGGACCAAGCAGGTGCCCATCTTGCCAGAGTGGGGTTCAAGAGGATGAGCCAAGCCCCCCCCCAGCCTCTCCCTGGCCCCCTTGTGCTCTCAGCACCTGCTTCAGCCTGGGGCAGCTGGGGGGGTTGGGGTAGGACTGGTTCCTCTGCTCCCCGTGGCCTCGGGGGCAAGGAAGGGGACATGGGGCTTGGCACTGTCCCCAGAGCTGGGGGCAGCAGGGGACGGCTCTGCTTCCCCTGTTCTCCTCGACAGACACTTACAAACACACACAGAGAAAGGAAACCGTAACCTTATAAAAGACACCGAACGCAAACACCTGCGTGTTCTGGGGCAGCCCCAGCCCCGTTGCCGCCTCAGCTCCCCCTGCGCCCCCCACAAGCGGCTGGGCAGGCTTGTTCTGTGGGGCTGAGCGGCTGGCGGACCCCCTGGGCGCCTAGGAGCCGATGATCTGGCCAGACCATGTCTCGTGCTTCGTGTGAGGTGCCAGGTTGGTGAGGACCACCTCCACTGCCTGGAACTTCTGGTTCTTGGGAGGGATGGGGCAGACCTTGTATGTCACCTCGTCCCCCTCCACTGGGACGTACTCTCCCTCGATGCTGCAGGAGAGGAGAGGAGAGGTGGTGGGGCTGGGGCCAAAAGCCCGATCCCTGCCCCGGACCACCCATTACCAAGGAAGGCACCCAACGTCCCAGCTGTGCTTTGGGAAAGAAAACCCACTGGCAATAGGGGATAGAGCACAGGCAGAGCCCCGTTCCCATGCCATGGAGACATCCCCACCCCAGCTCAAGGGTCTCCAGCCCCATGCTGAGGCACGGCTCCCCCGAGGTGTCTCAGTATCGCGCGACCCTGGGACTTACTCAGATACGTGCACAAAAATGTCCTCTGTGCCGTTCTCAGGGGTGATGAACCCATGGCCCTGGGAGCGAGAGAACTGCTTGCAGACACCCTTGAAGATGGGGCCGGCAGAGGCACGTGCTGTTCTGTGGGAGGAAAGGGAAGGGATGGAGACGTCTCATGAGCAGCACTTGCCCGGGGGGCAGCACGGGGAGAAGTTTGCTATGGAAACATGGCGTTCCCTGAGACCTCACGGCACCCGCTCGCAGCACTCCAGGCAGGAGGGTGCGGTGATGCCGGGTGCTGTGACGGCAACATGCACCAGGCACAGAGTTCTGCAGGCACTGCTGGTGACTGCGGCCCTTGCTCGGCTCAGTCGGACAGCCCCGAAGCCACTCGCCACATGCCAGGTACTTACGCCGAGTAGGTCCTGGTCCTCTTGGTGGGGAGAGGGCTGGGCAGGTCCCGCAGCAGGAGGTTGCCCCGCTCCCAGATGCGGCTGCCCTCCCGCTGGAAGGGGAAGGTGGGCCACACCGGTGACTTGGGGGAGTGCAGGGGCGGCACTGCTGGTGGGGCGCTGGGGTCTGATGACATGGTGGGGCCAGCGGGTTCCTCCGTTTTGGGAACAGGCGGGTGGGTGGCAGGAGAAAGGGCGCCCAGGAGCACGGGTCTGCTGCCTGCGACCTGGGGAGCAAAGTGGGGGGTGGTTACAGCCCCCCCCAAGGGGGCTTTTGGCAGGGACGGTTTACTGTCAGGAATTGCCCCCTCTACTCCTGGCCCCACATCTGTGGGAGCAGGCAGCATGCTGCTGGCCTTTGGTACTTTGGAGATACCAACCTCCAGTGCTGGGAATAGCCCTGGCTCGGAGCAACCTGGGATATTTCAGCAAATCAATCTCAAGGGAAGAAAAGAGCCTGGTTTGTGGCTTCACCTTTCATTTTCCAGGATAATCCCACATATTAGAGGTGCAATCACTAAAACGCACACCCTGGGTGAAGGAGCAGCTGCTTGCAGGCTGCCATGGCAGGGAACAATTTGGGAAGGATGCACATGCAGCGCCAGCTTGCCCAGGCCCCCAGCCCCAGCCTCTAAGATTTCCCCCCAGCCCAAGATTTCTGCTTAAAAGGTGAAGAAAAAGGCTAAGACAACAAATACTTTAAGGTCAGGGGTCTAAGGTCTCCCCACTGCTGGAGGTTGCCTCAGCCCTATGGGATTTAGGACTCAACCCCAGCCCCAACCATCAGCTTGCTACCCACCCACACATCCCTATGGGGGAAGGACACCAGGAGGCTACTGCAGAGCCCGAGACACAAGCACAGCTTCCTGCCACCGTGGTCATCAGGCTCCAGTTTTTGGCTGGCATCATGCGGTTTGCAAGGAGTTAAAGCCCCAAGGGGCAGAAACCCCACAATTTTGCAACCTTTGGCTGCTGGAGCATGTGCAAGATGTCGCCTGCCAAATAGCAGCAGCCAGAACAAGCACGGGCCTGGCTGTCCTTGCCAAACCACCCCAAGCACGAAACTCGGGGGGTTGTGCATTTTTAAGCCTTCCAGCAAGATGCTCTGGTGCATGATCAGCACTGCAGCCGCTTGCTCAGAAAGCCTTTGCTCTGACAATTTTTCTTCCCATCAGTCGCTACATCTGATGCTGGGTGCCTCTGTCTCGGGGTGCCCCACACCAGCAGCTGTTTGCGGGTACGGCAATTTGGGGGTACTGGGTGGGGGGTCCTCTGTCTCCATCATCCCTCAGGCTAAGGGGTTTCCCCATCATCTAGAGCTGAGGAGCCTGACATCCTGTGGAGTTACCCACCACCTCCTGCAGCCCCTCCCACCCTGCTGGGTATGCAGCATCTTTTGGGACAGTACCTGCACACACCAGGAAACTCAGAGAATATTTAATTTGATTTCTGACTCATCCACAGTCCCCTGAGGCATGGAGGCCCTGGAGGAACATACAAAAGGGGTCACCTCCACTCTGAAATTAGCAGACAACAAGGACATGGGAAAAGATTTCTAGAGCAGCTGAAGTTTCGGAGAGGGACCAGACAACTCCCCTCCAGGCGATCTGCCTGCCACCGGGTCCTGGCTGCTGCCACTGCAGCTTTGGTGCCCATCCATGCATCAGCCAGCATCCTAACAGCTGCCTCCTCTCAGCCTGCAGAGCTTCACCCCAAGGTCCAGGTGGCAGAGGCCATGCTAGAGTCCCACTCCAAGACAGAAGCCACCACCTTCCTCCTGCCCTCCAAGATGACTTCCAGGTGTGTCCATAAACCCCTCTGAAATGTCTCTCCCCTTGCTGGCTTCCCATCTGCCCCCAGACTAAACCCTTCATGCGCTTCAGCAGCTCCTCTCTGCCATAAAGCAACAGGAGCACACATGCCAGCCTTCTGCTCCATGGCCCGCCCTGCACTGGGGCTGCTCAGCTCCAGACCCGCCGGGCTCAGCATCCCCTGCCTCCGTGCCCAGGCTCAGCTCCTCCCCTGCCCTGTGCTCAGGCTCAGCATCTCTTTTCCCCATGCCCTTGGCTCAGCAACTCCTTCTCCCATTCCCAGGCTCAAGCTCACCATCTCCTTCCCCCACGCCCAAGGAGCGCAGAGAGGCTCAGGGAGCACCCAAGCGAGACACCCAGAGGCTGGGGCAGCCACCAAGCTGTTTCACTGCTGCCCATCTGTGCCCCCCGTCCAACCACCCTGCCTGCGCTGGCGAGCAGCCCGGCCACTTTTGGGCAGCAGAAAGCAACGTGGTCCCCAAGTGTCGCTGCAGGATCTGGCACCTTCCCAAGAGGTGTGAGGGATGGACAAGCAGGACAATCTGGGGGAAGCAGCCCTCAGTTCTCTGCCACATCATGGAGCTGCCACTATGAAAATGGCTTCAGCACAGCATGCCTCTTCTGTGCACGCTTCTGCTGATGAGGCCTTTCAGTTCCCCCACCAGATTAGGGACAATGGAGGGTATTTAACCTGAATAACGATGCTTGGAGCAAACTATTAGTATGCTGAAGGGGTTGGTTGGCACCAGGAGAAAGAACTTCCTCCAGCGGGTCCACAAGAGGCTAAAAAAATGGGTTTCCTACAGGCAAAAGAAATACACGAGGCAAAGGGGAAGGGGCGTGCAAGAGGGGGAGCCTTGCAGGGACAAAATGGCATGGGCAGCGGCAACCAAGAGTGTGTTTGCCTCAGGTTCTCCTGCAGGAACAGCCCAGGCTTGGGTGCCCTGGAAGGCTCGGTGGTTCGGGGGATGAGCAGTGGCGGGGGGTAGGAGCATGCTGGGCATCACTGGGGGAGAGGAGACAGACAGCCCGCTCCAGAGACCCAAGGGCAGTAACGGAGGGTGCCATCCTGGGGCTGCTGTTTGCCCCCACGAGCTGAGCTTGCCCCACACGGGAGAACAAGCCAGGCACGATCACCCGCAGGCACTGTGGAGGGCTCTGGCTGGTCCATGGGGATGTGGGGGAGAGCCCTGGCACAGGGCAGCCGCTCACTGGGGTGAGCCAGGGGACGGGCACAGCGAGGCTGTGGGACCCCCATCCTCGGGGGTATGCAGCCTGCCCTGGACGTGTTCCTGAGCAGCCTGCTTTGACTGAGGCATTTCCCCCAGCTCCTGCTTGTAGTGGGGGCTGCAGCAGAGACCCCTGTCCTGCAGCCATGCCAAGGCTGGCTCCCACGGCCAGCAGTGCTCTGGCCCACTCCAGCACCCAGCTCGAGCACCCAAATTTGTGGGTCAGCCTTGGGGCCCAGTGGCTGAACACCCAGCTTTGCTAGTGCTGGTGAAGCTGAGGCTAAGCGGGAGCTCTGGCACCGCTGGGGCTCCCAGGGCGGTATCGGGCCTCCCACCTCATTTAAATCCCTGCAGCAAACAAAGGGACCAAGGAAATTAAACTCATGGCAAAAACAAGCTGAGAGAAGAGGGGAGACTCAAGCATGTCCTCACCAGTGTCTCCTCCCCTCCAAGCCCAGTGGAAGAGAGATGAAAGCCTCTCCTGCCCTTCTTCTCTCCCGGTGCTCCACCCCACCATCCTCTCCCCAGCCCTTTCTCCATGCTGCAGCCTCAGCAGACGACAAGGAGGGGACACCTGAGGCACAGGAGGCATTTTCTCCCTCTCCTCCATCACCAAAAGTCATGCTAACCTCTGCCGGGGCCGAGAGAATCTCTCCCCACCCCAGGTCTCTCCCCGGCCTGGCAGATACCACCACCGACACCATGTCCACCCCATGCACGTATGTATATACAGTGTGAGGATGAAATGCAGGTCGCTTGAGGAGGCGAGCAGAGGCTGCAGTAGCCCGGCTCTGCCGTGGGGCACAGGAAGCCTTTCCAGCATAACCCCCCCTTCCACCACCGCTGCCAGACCTCCACCTCGCTTCCCCCCAACCCCCCTTGGTGGCTCTCCTCTGAGGGTCCCCTGGGGCAACAGTCCTCCGGGCCGAGGAGGTGTGTAAGCAGCACTGCCCAGCGCTCCCTGGAAGGGTCTTGCTCTCCTTTAAAACCACCCCCTACCCTGTCCATCTTTCCCCCTCCCCAAAGAAACCATCTTGGAGTGAAACCCCAGAGCCCTCTGGTGACAGGGTTTCCTTCGGTGGCAGCAGCCAGCTTTGCTTTTGTATTTTTTGGAGGGCAGGCTTCCGAGCCAACCTGACAGCCGGAGCGCTCGCAGGCGAATGCAGGAAACCCAGGCCAATTAAGGCAGACAGGCAGTAGACACATCAGCTTTTATCTCCAGATCCAAGTACCCCATTCATCACCAGCGACTGAAAGGTCTGCGGTTTATCAAATAAAATCACTGTCTCTCTCCTTCTCTCCAAAGCCAAACACACTGACTTGGGTGCTGGCTGTGACCTTGTTTAACTAAACAGCCTTTCAAGGTCCCCCAGAAGGGGGGAAGGAGCCTTTTGAAGAGGCACCAGCCTCCGTCTGCCACTCCCCGTTCATTAGCAGCAGCGAAGAACAGCCCCTCATGCATCCCTTGGCCGGGCGGGGGAATACATATTTAATTGGCTTAATCACCCTCGGCGAGTCGGCCCTCCCGTACCGTACCGCACTTCTTTGTGCTCCTTCCCATCCGCCAGAACCGCCGGGACTGCCCGGGATGGATGGACCAGCAGCCACTCTGCCGGTGGCCGTCACACTCCGGCTCTGGACCTGACCCTTCAACTGGCCCACCGGCGCCTTGATGGGCAGTTTCCTTTCATTCCACCATGTCCCTTCGCGAATCCCTGGCTCGGATGCTGTCTGCCATCACACTCAGGTCTCCCGAGTGCCGCTGCTCCCCCCACCCCAGCCGAGGAGCTGGAGGTTATTTTCCCTCTGCTGCCTTTTCCAGCGAGCTCCCGCACAGGCTCTTCCCTGCCGCTTGCCATCACATTTTCTCCATTGCTCATGACTGCCAGTGGCCCCAGTTCAGGAGTCCACTTTACCTCCCCACTCCTTCCAGTAGCTACCCCAGTAACAAAAAGGTCTCTGTTTGTCAAAAAGACACCCCATCTGCCCTGGCGACCGCAGCAGCCATCTCCTCGCCCCACAGAGCAGGAAAAGCGATGTCCTGGCCCACTGCCATTCCCGGGGAGGCTGATGCCCCTCCAGACCCAGCCTGTCTAGACACGGGCTGAAGCAGAGAAGAGCAACACCCCTCCAGATGCGGGAGCATGCCCCCAGAGCTCGATGCAAAAACATAAATCCCATTTTTCAGTTGCTTGGCACGTTCGTGCGCTGAGGGACCCACCGACAATGCTGTGGACAGCAGAGATCCCAAATCGGCATCTCCCGGGGGGCTACTGTGAAGGGCAGGAACCAGCTGGGGAACTGGGATGGCTCCAGGCAGGGGTTACCGAAGCAGGGCCGCCGCAGGGCTCCCCGGCCTGTGTTTCTCCATCCTCCCTTCCTCAGAGGAGGCTCACAGCCTTTGCGTCTGGCAGGTTTTTATAAATGCTGTCTCTGTCCGATGCTAATGAAAGCCTCTCAGCCCCCTGCCACCTCCTTTTTTGGTCACCAGATCATGCTGTTAAAGAGTTAAATACCATGCAAAGCAATTTCCATGCCTACCCTGCATGCTAAAACCCTCTTTGCTGAGACAAATTACTATAGGAAAAATAAACCAGGCAGTTTTTGCAGAATAAACACTGAAAGCATCCCCTCCCCAGCTAAGCCAATCACGCTCACAACTCCAAGGATCTTTGCTGAGATAGTCTCGCCTACGATACAGCCTGCTTAGCGCTAAAATATGAATGTCACCTTTATGGATTGATTATAAAAAGCTCCCTTAGTCAGTGCTGGGCTGCCCAGTTCTTGGGGAGGCCATGGGGGAGAGCAAGCAGGCTGCCAGATGCAAAGGGGAAGCAAAGGGAGAAGCCATCATGGAGGCTTGATTTACCTTTTAAGCATATATGCATAATCATCACTACCAAATACCAAGTTTGTGGGGTTTGGTTGTTTTGTTGTGGATTTCTTTTTTTTTAATGAGAACAGTGTCTGCTCAAAGACCTGGCGAAATGTCCTCCTCGCTATCCTTCCTTCCTCCTTTGTAGATCTAACTTGCTGTCTGCAGGAATGAATAGAGCAGCCAGTCCCAAAGCAACCCCAATTCCAGCCCTCATCATTGTCAGACCGCTTTAATAAGATGGTTTTTTTACAAATCCCCTTCCCGTCACCTGGCAATCAGAGAGCTGGGTCCCAGCTGATCTCAGCCCCCCGTGGCAAAGCCCTGGCTATTAGCTCCCCAGCCAAAGCAGGCATGCAAAGCCGCACGCCGCCACCCCCAGAGGAGTTATTGTTCCTGAGGCTAGTGGGGAATAACCAAGCCAGAGGAGGGAAGTCACTCGTCACCCTCGCACCTCTCTGCCATCAAAAGGAAAACGCAGGTTTGAACGAAAAAGGCGGTGCGTGAAGTTTAACCTCCAGCTACAATAGCCTGGGCAAGCTGGATGGCCATTGTGCCTCCCCTCACTCACCTTCTTAGCAGCAACGGGCTCCGTGGCGCTGTGCTCTGCAAAGCATCGGTGCTCGGCAGGGCCGAACGCTCCTCCACAACCTTGTGAGGAGCAGCAGTCTCACCTGCAGCCCGGCTCTGGGGGCTCTCTCCAGCTGCCTGCCTGCCTGCCGGCTGCCTGCTGATGGATCTGCGGTATCTGATGTGTGTATGATGTGCGCCTCGCACACACACGCATCCACACGCCTTCCCCTGACGTCAGGGCCAGGCCAGGGGGAGCGGGCAGGTGGGAGGGATCAGCCTGGTCATTTCTGAGCTAGGCTTAAAGGAGCAAGTCGGTATGGGGGGCTGGAGGGGAGTCGGTCGGCCCCAGGGGGCTGCATCACTCAGGTTACACAAAGTGATGCGCATGGGTGGCATGGCCGGATGCAAAGGGGCACCCCACGGGCTGCAGAGACAGCGGAACCAGGAGTGGGAAAGCGCCAGAGGGGGAGATGGGGCCAGGAGGCCAGGGCTGGACCGGGAGGGGTCCCCCTCAACCGATCAAACCTCTCCCCTGTCACACCTGGTGCTGCTGCAGCCACTCTTCCCACCTGCTCAAGCCTGCAGTCCCCCAGGCACCCACGGGTGCCACAGTCACAGCACGGGAGCACGGGGGACATGCCACAAATCCACCCTACCACCCCGCTCCCCTGCGCTGGGCTCGCAGCCGTCACAAACCCAGGTGCTTTCTAAGGGTCTCATTTCTAGCAGCACACCATGCCAACCCCCTGACCCCCAAAGGTCTTTCCTTTCTGTTTTCCCCTGTGCTAGCATGACCGTGCTCAGGAGAGCCAGCACTGCAGGCAGAGGCAACGTCATAAACTGGCCAGAGAGTTTCTCTCTTGGGGGCTCAGGGTGATGCAATGAGGACAGGAATCAATCGGGCTTTTGCGCCCACTGGGGAATAGGGCGAGGAGTAATGGGGTTTAAATTGCAAGGAACAAGATTGATGCTAGACATTAGGAAACACTTTCTAACAGAACAGACAGTTAATTACTCAAGTAGATTGCCTGGGGAAGCACCGGAGTCTCCATCACTGGAGGTTTTTAAGAACAGGCTGTGTAGGCATCCTTTGAGGGCAATTCAGGTGATATCGGCCTCATTTTGGAGCAGAAGGGTGGACAACACCAGCACGTTATCACACAGGACCCTGTGATCCAGGAATAAAATTTGCAAGAACCCTGAACAACCATGGTAGAGTCAGTGCTGCAGTGCGCTGTCATGGGCATCTTGTCACACGGGGTGGTTGTGGGTTCCTTTTGGTTTCTTGAACATGACTCTTTCCTTGAGTCATTCTAAGTAGCTGAACATGATGGTTGTCAACGGTTCCACCAACGACCCCCAGCACAGCAGGGAGGCATACAAGTTGTGTGGGAAGCCACGAGGCATGGCACATGACCCTGGAGAGAGGGTCACAACTGCTTCCATCCATCCACGTAGCTGGGTGTTGATCCAGGTGGCTGTTCCAGGGGCTTTGGCAGGAGGACCAGATCACAAAGCAGTTCAGTCTCTCCTGTCAATGAACTATAATGCAGAAAAAGGCTCCATAGACAGGAGACCAACCCATAGTAAGGCCACCAAAGAGCACTGAAACCCCAGGTGCTGGTGGGTTCTGCCATTGCCCATCACACTCTGCTTGTGGCTTTTCAGGCAGTTTCCCATGACAAAACAGGAGCCTCATTCATCCCCTACAGACACCACAAGGCTCATCTCCCCATTCTACCCTTCAAAACCTTGCAGAAGAAGGGGAGGAGAAACCCAGCCAGCTCTCAGTCTCAGTTCCAAATTTCTCCTGAGATGGCCCATCCTCTCCTGGGGGACAGCTCCGCACATCCAGACCAGGAGGGTCCTGAGCTGGAAACAGCTAGAGGCCAGAAGAGTGCTGGGGACGTGTAGTGCAGGCATGCCCTCTTTTTCCCCAGGCATTTGTTTAATTTAACTTGTATATTGAATATCATAAATACCTGTGCTTCCCCACCCGATTGGTGGAACGCCAGGGTTAACTGTGTGCCCAGCTGCATGTGTTAAACAAATATAAACTGAACAGAGGAGACAAGTGTCAGAACCTGACTCTCCCACGTAGTCACTAAAGACTCTTGACGGAAAAGGCACAAGGAACTCAAAGTACATTTGATTGGAAGGTGGCTCTGGCATGTGCTGCAGCAGAGGAGACAGAGAGTCTAAAGCATGCAAAAATGATAAAAGGAGGAGAGGGGAAGCTTTGATCAGAGAGTGGGAGGGGGGTGCCAGAGATGCCTGCAGAGATGGAAGCAAAGGCAGGAACATGGAGGACTTTGTACGTGAGAAGATACATAATTCCTTCAGAGTCAATCAAAGAAGGGCCAAAACAGTCTAGATGCAAATTATCACTCAACTCCTCCAATGTCATTGAGCCAGTTTTCCCCGACAGCCATGGGGATGCAGGGGCAGAGAAGATCTTAAACAAAATAATTTGGGAGTTCCTTTCATTTTCGTCCCAGTTTCTGAGCCTTCAGGTAACTTCAAATAGTATTTTCCAGTTTTCCTGTACAATCGTGAGAATGAGAAATGTCTGGGATTTTCTCTGAGTGACAGAAGGACCCTTGTGCAATCCCTGGATTCCAGCAGCTGAAGTTTCAAAAAAAACCAGCAATCAAGAACCATGCTCCCAAATGTTGGAAAAGCCCCAATACTGCTGAGAGAGACTCTAGAGACTTTATGGTTATGTATGGAAAGGTGTACACAGGCGCTGTGGACTTGTGGATATTCATTGTGTTGGTACTACTGGGACAAAAAGAGACCGCTCAACAAAATGAGGCTGATCACACGATCTCCAACATCAAGATACCTTAGCTCTGGTGTTTAAATATAGCGTAACTCTGAACACTATCAATAGCTGAGTTGAGACTACACCCATGTTTTACAGGGCAAAGTTTGGCTTTTGTTTATATTTTTACATTGGAGACAGTAGTTATGAAATACGGAATTCCACCAGGGAGAAAATCTGTCGTGTGTACAAAGGCCCAGGCACACATGGCTTGAGATCGGTGGAGTTACCTGCAGGTGGTGAGACTGGAAAGCATTTCCCACAGCCCATGGTGTTACTGGTGGAGGCTGAGAAACTGCCAGACTCAGCTCTGGTAGTGTTTGTAGCCTGGTATCTAAGGCAGTGAAGCTCATCCAACATTGCCATCGCCAGCCTTCTCTCCACACATTTCAATTCAGTTTCCCCATAGTATCGAAGTACCTGCAAGTTTCACCAAAACACACAGCTGCGCAAAGAGGAATCCTATCATCTTTACTGAGGAACAGCCTGCAGTGTTCAGCCTTTGTCGGCAATCATAGAGCTGACACAGGAGAAAGATTCTCCACGTCCCTACCCCACAAGAGCTTGCTTGGTGCCTCCACTTTACAAGACACCAAAGACCCATATGTAAGACACAAGCCAGTATGAAGTGAGGCCTCGCAGCCCTGCTGCTCATACAGCTGTGTTTTGGCAGCTGTGGATCATACCGAAGGGAGAGGCATCTGCTTCGTATTGGGCACTCAACAGCTTCTGATGGGGCATGGCTATTGGAAGCATGAAAAATGTTAGCTTTAAGGAAGGGCTAGAAATGGAAGTGTGATACAGACTCTGTCCAGATCCACTTCTCTCCATCTCCCATGATCTCCCAGGTATTCAGCCTACTACTTCCCTGAAACCCTGCCCCTATTTAACCTTACAGTTCTTATGTACAACAGCATCCAGAGTGATCCAGACCTTGCCAATATTGTGTCTAACTTCTACCTCCTCGTGAGATACCAAGGTAATTCCTTCCCCTGCTATCAGAAGGACAGGGGCAGGAACTATTCTCCCTTCTGAAAAAGTATCTACAGATACCTGCAAAACCTGCACTCCAGCCAAAGGTCAAACCTCACACTGCCTGACCTGAGTGAAGCCAGGACAGAACAGCAAGGGATGTGGCACGTGCGCCAGCAAAACTGTGCCACGCTGAGACTAGTGCAGCCGCAAATGTAGCAAAGGAGAAAGGAGCTTTTGTAAGGCTCCTTGAAGTAGGACGAGAAGAGCAAGAAATGCTGTGGATTTGGGTTGAGGTGTCCTGATAGAGTGGTGTCTGCTGCATTGGCAGCAGAGCTCCTTGCTGAGATGGTAGATGCTGCTCCCAAGAAAAATGCTGCACTTCTCAGGTGACAGGGGAAAATTTGTTCCTGGGCCCCCCATTTAATATAGACACACCAAGCATGTGCAGACCAGCCATGTTTATTCAAAAGAAACCCACAGCACAACAGATCCTGGTGAAACAGGAGTAATTGCAAAGAGATCAGAAACTCTTTGGCCAAGACAGGTATCTTGTTAATGAGGTCTAGCTGCATATTTCCAACCTCGTTTCCCCCTTCCTGTTCCAAGGCAGCTCAACATTTAATGATTTCTTATCTAAAGCACTCATTACTGTCCCACTACGCACTGCTGGGGGTTGTGGGGGATGACATACTTAGCCGTTGCATCAAAGCCATTATGCTGAGAGTGCAGTTTTGACTGTCAGCCAGAGACGTTTGGTTTTCCTGGCAAATCTTTTTTTAAAACACACTTAAAACAATCTCCTTTCATTTTTTCTGACAAATTTCAGACATTAGCACACCCCCTTGTTTTCTACCATCCCTCATGCTGCTTACCTCACTGCAGAATGCATCGAGGCCTGCAAAACTATACCAAGGGGATTTTTTTTCGCTGTTAACACTCAGAATAAATTATTCCAGCTCTGGAATATCTGGACTATCCAGCTCCACCACTCTCTTGCTAATTTGTACCTGACAATAACCTCGACCTAAGTATTGGATAGTCACTGTTGTGAAAGGTGCAAGGGGTCTATAAACGCCCCTGGTTTTGCTGTGTACGTAGGCAAACAGCTGAAGTACTGGCTTTCCGACAAGTGCAAACTTTGATCTCTGCTGTACTGTCGAGATTGAAGCTTAAGAAAACGATAAATGAAAATACAGTACGTGCAACTGTGGATTGTTTCAGGTGAAACAGCCGCGGCACCGGAACCATTGCCCAAGGAAACACCTGCGGGGGGGAGCGGGGGCAGGTACCGAGCAGCCCTGCACAGGGCAGCCGGTAGCTGAGGACCTTTCCACGTTTATATTGACTAAAACCACACCCCTTACGGTGAGCACCAGAAATCAGCGTAGCCCTGGGCCGCCGGGTCCCGCCCCCCACCGGTAATGGCACGTAACGGAGCAGCGCCCTGCCCCGCGGTGAGGAGGGACAAAATGGCCGCCGCGGGGCGGGGCGCTTCGCTCCGCCTGGCCGGCGCGACGCGGCAGGGCCCCACCACGTCCCCTGAGGGCTCCGCCCCGTGTCAATCAGAACGCAGGCCCGCCCGCCGAGGGCGATTGGCTGAGGCGCCGGAAGTGCCGTGGACCCGGAGAGCGCGCGGCGGGGCTTCGCGTGCGGGAGGTGGGTGAGGGAGCGGCAGCGGCCCAGCCGGGCTCCCCCGCCGCCGGCCCGCCCGCCCGCCCTGCGCCTCCGAGCCCCGGGCTGCCTGGCGGCGCGGCTGCTGGCGCGCTCCCCCCGTTCTCTGCAACGGCGGCTGCCTGGCCGCCCACCCCGGACTGCGGTTGCGTGGCCACCTTCGACCCCTCTTCTTCTTGCTCTCCGCAACGGCCGATGTGCGGCCGCCCTCACCCCCCCAGGCTTTCTCCCCCCCGGCCCGTTCCCCCCAGCCCCCCCGGGATAGCCGGGGCGCTGCCCCGCTGAGCGCCGTGCAAGGCGTTGGGGGGGTTTCCCAGGCCCGCCGCTCATCAGTCGTTGGGGGTCTGGGTTGTCCTTGCAGTGTTGCGGTTCCCGAGGCTGTTGGTGGCTTCTCGCTCAGCTCAGAGGCGCTCCCCACCGCCATGTTTGTCCTGGTAGAGATGACTGACACAGTAAGAATTCCTCCCTGGCAGTTTGAAAGGAAACTGAATGAATCCATTGCTGAAGAGCTAAACAAGAAATTGGCCAATAAGGTAAAGCGGGGCTCATGTGTAGGTTGATACAGGTGTCATAACATCCCTGAGCATTTCTTCCTTTTATTTGTTCCTAATGAGATGTGTGGGTGAAGTATCGGAATAGTTTAGATGCGGAGGCCATCCTCAGCGACTGAAATAACAGAGATTGTAAACAAAGAGGCAGCCATGTATCATCTCAAAGGGTACATTTTTCTAATGGCCAGTGCTGTAATGGGAAGATACTGAGATTCCAGATGGGGCAGAGAAGCATGGAAGAGAAGTGAGAGTAACTACTGGTTTGTGTGTAGAGTACTGATCTGAAATGCAGTCTGAAAAATGGATGCAAACTAATCCATCTAGCAGCGGAATTTTTTCAAAAAGTGATGTAAATAAATGTAGAACAATAATACTGAAAGAGAAATGAAGGTATTAATGGATGACTTGGTCTGTGGTTAGTACTTGAAATGTAGTGTGGCAGTAAGAAGTTGGTCTTTGGTGCAGGATATAAAGAAGTGTTCTGTTGTAGACCAGGAGGTCACAGTTTCTCTGTGCATCCCGTAGGACTCTGATTAGCATATGGCTTTCAGTGCAAAGCAGGTGCAAAACTCAAAATACAGGTTTTGAGTGTGAAGGATGCTCAGAAGAGCAACCTGAAGCGGTGAAGAGTTGTGAATAGCAGATTATATGGACAGGTTATGAAAAGCAAAAGGCTTCCCTCATCTGCTAGTGACTGGTGGATGTCTCAAATTTTGTGGGCTGTGAAGCAATCTTGGAAGTAGCAGAGAAACCAGGAGTTCTCGTCGTGTCTCCCCAGAGCTAGTACAATTAAAGATAAAGGCACAATTAAAGACAAAGGCAAGCCTAGAGACTTCTGAGAGTTTAATTTTAGTGAAAAGTTTTTTTAGCCTTTGAACAAACTGTGGGGCTGGTGGGCAACAATAGCTGTGGGCAACTGTTCACTGTCTTGGCGGTTCAGCTTCTCTCACCACTGACAATTGCCACAAGGATTTCTGTTTGTAGCAGTGCTCTTTACACGAATACATGTACTCCTGTAACACTCAAGTTAGGGATTCCCCTACAATGCAGTGTGGTTAGGCCTGGCAGGGGCTGTTGAAGGGAGTTTACCTCCTGGAAGCCTCCCTTCCATCTTACCACCCTTCTGTTGCCTTCTTTTGAAAAGGCGTGTGTAAATTTGATGGTTTGCTTGATTTATTGCTTTTTAATTTTTTTTTTTGTTTGAGCAGGTTGTATACAATGTTGGCCTCTGCATCTGTCTGTATGATATCACAAAGCTGGAAGATTCATACATATTCCCTGGAGACGGTGCATCACATACCAAAGGTATATTCTTGTCCTCAGTTATTTAGTGATCTGGAAATGTAAACTGAGTTCGATTGTTAAGGGAAGTAAATTTAACGGAACTCACTGAGGTTCATAGCCTTAACTCTATTCCTCTTAGGAAGACAAGAGGGACATGGCAAAAGTTAGCTTCTTTCCTTTGCATTTTTGGGGTAAAAATAACAGTTTTAAATAGGCAGTCCTGTTTGTCTTCTCCCACAGCCTGTTTCTGTTCTACAATTAGAGCCATAGGTGTGGGGTAAGGAAGAGGTTAATTTCATTTAGAATGATTGGAAATCTGCATGTAGAAAATAAGTTGTTTTGCACTTCTCTAGTATTTTTTCTTTTTGAAGTTTATTTTCCTTAGCTAGAATGTTGAAACATGTTTCATTTGCACAGCATTTGATGCTGTTTTCCTAGCTGGAAGTTTTGTTACTTTTTTTTGTTGAGACTTAGACAGATCTGGTTCAGCATACATTTCTAGTGACTTTTTTTAAACTGAGAAATGACTAAATTATTTACTTTGACTTTTGGAAAATCTGAGCAAAAACTGGAAGTAAAGGCATAAAAGCAAAGTTCATGTATTATTTTAAGTTAAAATAACTTTCTTTGAAAGTAGAAAAATGCATCTCTTTCCAGTTTAATTTTCAGTGTGGAAGCGTACCTTGAACAAATGACGTTTCCTGTTAGAAGAGAACTGGTCTGACTGTATGTGGCTCCCCTTGTCTAAATTTTAACTCCAATAGAACTTGCTGCCTGCAAATAAAAGCTTCTCCAATACTGAAGGAGGATGGCAGGCTTTCCTGCTTGCTTTGATCTCCATTCAGCTTCTTAACTTTGAATTACTCCTTGAACCGAAACAAGAGAATATATTATCTCTGAGCTTGGAAGAAAGTCTGCTTTTAGAATCTGGGGTAGCACTTCGATAAGTCCTGCTGTGTCTGTAATAACTCTAATGTACTGCATGACGTTGTGTAAAAGAGGAGCACCGAGTATGGACAGCTAAGATGTTAAAATGGCTCATAAGCATTATTTGGCTAAGATTGTCATAGTGTAACGTTCTTATAAATGCAAAATCTTTAGTTAGAAACATTTTATTTAACCTGGATGAAAAATCCAATTATGTTAGAGAATCTTATTTACTCTGATAATATTTGATACCATATATTTCATGTAAAGAAAATACAGCATTGCTGACAAAAGGAGCAGAAGTATTACAAGGAAGTATAATTTCAAGTGATACTCTTGGCTTTGAAGCATTATGGGGGAAGGCTTACATTGTAACTTAAGCAGAGGCCCTGCTCCATGTTCTTCATCTTACAGTTAATTCCATGACCTTAAACTTTCGCAAGATTGAAGAGCAGAGAACAGGACACTGCTGATCAACTGCTGTTCAAATTCATACAAAACAGTTAGGAATCAGGACTCTTATTCCCATTTTCCTATTTAATCAGAGCCTTTAAGGGAATTGCAAAAGAAACTGGGTAAGCATTTTAGAGGGCATATAGGATGTGGGATTCTGTTTTAATGGCTGCCACCCTGTGGAAGGAGTATAGTTCACTAACATGGACATAACACTAATGGTCTGTTTTCTTTGAAGTGCATTTCCGCTATGTGGTCTTCCATCCCTTCCTGGATGAGATTCTGGTTGGACAGATTAAAAGCTGCAGTCAGGATGGCGTTCACGGTAAACCGCAACTTCTAATGTTACGGACACGTGAGCCGCAGAGCTCTTGGGTCTATTGAGGTTCTGTGATTGCGGGTGATACAGTGCTGTCTGTAGGCTGGTGAAAGGCTATTGCTGGCCTCTAGTCCTGCTGCCATCTGAGGTGGTTGGTAGCTGGAGCCTGGCAGCTTCCTGGGCCCTTGATGGTTTTGTCTGTACTCCCCTTTGCTTTGTCATTCATGTGCATGCCCAAGAAGAACAGGCAAGCCCATCTGGAGCGCAGACTGCATTCATTTTCTTGCTTTGGTTAATAGAATTTGTTTTTATCAAAGTGGTAGTGTTGGCTTGTGTTGGTCTGATAGATCATCCCTGTAGTGGTGTGCAAATTCATGATTGTTTCCTCTACCTGGAAACATGGCAGGGAAACGTCTTTGTGAGCACAAAGTGCTGTCAGATTCATGGAATATGTAATTGACGAGTTGCTTTCCTTTCTCCCATGGAAGCAAGCTCCTCTGCCCAGTTGTTAAGTCAGGACAATAAGATTATCTTGTTTGCATTTGTTGCTGAATTTGGGCATGTCCACACTGATAAAATTCAACATCATGAAATCTCAAGGGGGAGATTGGGGTTGTTCTAACTTTATATTGGTCTTCATTTAACATGTTACATCTGTAATTTCTAAGCTCTTTTCTGTCACAGACCTCTATAGCATCTGACTCATTTCTTGGAACGCTTTCATTTCTAATCCTGTTCCAAAGAGTCTTTTCCTTTCCCAGCGGGCTTGAAGACTGTGCCCTCTGTTGCTGTGTGTACTTTCAGCTGGGTGGTTGCTTTGCTGCCAACTGAAATTGAACGTTGTGGCTCAAAGAATAATTCCTGCATGATCTCAGATGTCCTTCCTGAAAGAGGAAGGAGAATGCGTCTAGAAATGCATTTTAGGAATTGCTGTGGTACATCATTTGCAAAGAATCATTTTGGTCTTCATCAGGATATTTTCTCCACAGTTTCTATTGGGTTCTTTGATGATATTGTCATCCCACCAGAATCCCTGCAGCAGCCAGCTAAGTTGTATCCTTTGATCACCTTTGATAACTTCACTACTTCATTTCAAAAGATTGTGCAGTGCTGGTCCCACAGGCATTCACTACTGCAGCAATGTAGGTGCCCAGTGGCAGAAGCTAAGCTGTTGTGTTGGGCAAGTCCCGCAGACCATTATCACAGCTAGACAGGCCTCACGCTTATTAGGTTTTGCAGGGTCATTGTGCCCGCTGATAGAATTGAACGGCAGTGTCCCCTGAACAACCGCAGTGTAATCACTGCCTCTAGTCTTGGCTGTTGCTGAAGACAGAATGCAGGTTTTACCACATCATGTAATGTCTAGGTCAGGGGTCCTCAAACTACGGCCTGCGGGCCGGATACGGCCCCCCAGGGTCCTCAATCCGGCCCCTGGTATTTACAGACCCCCCCTGCCACCCCCCCGGGGGTTGGCGGGGGGAACCAAGCAGCCGCAGATGACTGCCTGCCACTGCATCCGTGCACAGGCCCCCTGGTTAAAAGGTTTGAGGACACCTGGTCTAGATACATGGTGTGTCTGATATACTTAATTGTGGTAGATAAGATCTTCTGGGGTTTGAGGGGGTTTGCTTGTTTAGGGCTCTTTGTTGTTGTTTTTTTTGAGGGGTGGGTAATCCCAACTCTGCCCAGCAGCATACACCTTGAAGCAGGAAAATCGGAAACAAGACAGGCGTCTTGGGCTGCACAGATGGTGGCCCAGGATGGTGCAGTGCAGTTTGAGAAATAATTGCGAAAAGGCTTTGAATTGAGTCTGTTCTCAAAATTGTCAGAAAGTGATCTGTCAGGCAGAGTGCTGATTGTTTCCATCCTTAACCCTTGGCATGGCCAGCGATGAAGCAGAGCAGGTGTGGGTGTGGGAATATGAGACGGAAGAAGGGGCCCATGACCTCTACATGGACATTGGGGAGGAGATCCGCTTCAGAGTTGTGGACGAAACGTTTGTCGATACATCACCGACAGGTCCCAGCTCTGCACAGGCTTCCACTTCAAATGCCACAGAAGAAGTCCAGAAGAAAGAGGCACCCTACACTCTTGTGGTAACTGTGCATAACTCATAAACCCTTGTGAATGTTGTGGTTTATTCTATATCTAAAATAGCATCCCTTTCCCAAGGAACTGGTTGCTTTAAGCTGACCATGAAGCAGAGAGTCACAAAATGAAAGGAGTGGAAAAGGGGAGAAATGAGATTGTTCTTGTAGCGGCTCTGTGTTAGCTACATGTTTTCATTGGAACAGTTTGTGGTTGGTGGTGGAGTTCCCCCCAGGACGCCAATTTGAAGCAGGCTGCGGTTGCAGGACCTGCGGGTAGGAGTGAGCATGTGAGGAGTAGAGCTGGGAGAACCACATCAAGGTCTGCACAGCAGCTGAACAGTCTGGCCCCCGCTGTGTTTGGCGCAAGACCCACCTGAGTACAGTGCAAGAGAAAGATGGATCTAACCCAGTGAAAGCTGTGTTTTCTCACAGCTGGAATATGTTGGGACAGTCAGGAGTAGAATGGGCAAGTGCTTGACTTTCAAGTGTTGAACATTTGGTGTAGTGTTGACAAGCTTTAAAGGAGTTTGGGCAAGTGCTTAGCAGGCTCTGCTAGGAAGGCAGAGTGAGTGCCTCATCCATAACTTGGGGGGAGAGATTTTACATTTTTATGTGTTTACTGCTGTATTCTCTATGCATTTCACAACTGAACACTCTATTCTTCTGTCTGTGAACAGGGATCAATCAGTGAGCCAGGCCTGGGCCTCCTGTCATGGTGGACAAACAGTTAGCTGCAATCAGAGCCTGCTCCACAGAAGATCTTTCCGATGGACGTTTGGGGTATAATGGGGTTCTGCTGGTGCTCAGCGCTGCTCTGAAGCTGAATGAGAAATTAGACCTGCCATTCTCATGTTTCCCCTTCAGCTTCCAACCTGCCAGACAGACACAGTCGCTTTCAAGAAATGTCTTCACTGATCTGTAGAAGTGAATTTACAGGCACAAAAAGCCTTGAGCGCAGCAGCAACAAACTCAGCTGGAGCTTTGGTCTCCTGCCCTGGAGGGAAAACTGGGGAGGTCTTTACTTGCCTGAATTAAGAAGGGAGTTGACTTCAGTGAGTGAAAGCAGGAGAGAATACCTGTCAAGAAGTATTGCATACTTGGGCTTGGAGTTTGATTACAGAAGGGTAGAAACTTGCCATTCTTTTGACAGAAAATGGAAAAGAAACAGCAAAAGACTAGAGTTAATAGAGGTGTGGTACTCTGGAGACCTGGAAGATGCTGCTGCTGGGAGGGCAGGGGAGGTGGCAGTAATCCGCTAAGAATGGGAACTTAACCCAAGGATGAAGTCAGCCAAAAAGAACTGGAATGACAGTTTACCTAAAATTAATGTAGGCTCTGTGAAGATGACCACTATGGAAAGCTATAGGCTGCTTACTGTGCTGAATGGAAATACTTTATTGGGTGGGTTGTGTTTATGTAGAATGAGCTAAACTTTGCAAGAGTTTGACTGAAAATGCATAATTATGAACTGAAATGGACCAAGGCTGCTTTGAGCAAGCTAAGTACTTGTTTGTGGGGGTGTGTTAATACCAGAAACGGAATAAATAGTAAAACCCACCCAGCTTGCCTTCCTGTACAGTTTGTGGGGAAACTTAGCTTCCTGCCTAGGAGGAAGAAAAAAGTTGCCTCCTGCAGTTTAGCTATTTGGATTTCAAGGCAGACAGTGTTGAGACCAACACTTTGCTCTGCTCTAACAGCCAATAACTAACAATTGCCATCACCCTCCCTGACAGCAGTAAAAGGAAAGGGGGGAACAAAACAGTGAGTAAAATCTATGCAGGGCCCATTGCCAAGAGAGTGATGTTGCACATAATTACAAAGCCAGCCACATTTGGCAGGAAGGGGCTATAATTCCCTGGGATAGTGGGTCTGCTTAACCTCCAACTGTGAAAACAAAGCCTGAGTCATCAGCACCCTCCCTGCAGCGTCGTTAGAACCCCTTAATTCTGAACTGTTATTCCTGGTGCATTGCCCTAATTAAAAGGGAGCCTAGAATTCTTTAGGTTCACATAGTAACAGGTCCATCTGCTCAGACAATAAGCTTACTGAATGCCCTCTATAGCACGGTAGTGCTCAGACATGCAATCATCTAGCCCAGTGGAAACAAACTGTTTGCAGAAAAACCTCAGCTGTTTGTATGGGTGGAAATTTGGGTGAAGTTGTCTGGAACAGCCAGAGATGCTTCACCTAGCAGGGGGGAAGAAAACAGCCCAGGTATGTCCAAGTAGCTGTTGTGCTCAGCTCCCGTTTCACAGGGTCAGAGCTCTCGCTCTGTGTGCTGTTCTAATGAGGTACTCCTCAACACCAGTCTCCTGTTGTGGAGAAAGTAAGTTGTACTTGAGGAAATTAGTTTACTGCGTGATGCTGGGAAAGCATATAAATCGCTTGCTCCTTGCACATTTGTCATTGTTGCCCTAGGCAGGGATGTAGCTGGGAAGGGGGTGATAGTCACACATGTAGCCTGCAATAGGTTAAAGTGCAAGACAGCTGTGAGGGCTCTTTTTTTTCACTTGGTTGGTGGTTTTTTTCCATATAGCAATGATGTACAGAATAAGAAGTCGGCAAGTACCACCCTATATATCTCCAAGAATTTCGTTCCTACCCTCACAGCAACAGGGAAATAACAATGGGGAAACAGGGGCTTGAAAAGCCAGATAATTAATACAGTAACACATGGCAAAGAAATGGTCACATTCTTTATTTTCATTTTAAGTCTTTAGCCATCAGTAAAGTGAATGGGCAGAAAATAACCAGCTGAGCAGACAAATCCACCTTAGCCAGTTATTTCCAAATATAAATAACTGTGGGACAACCAAAATTGAGCCAAAATAGAAAAAGGGAGCTGGGGCATTTAAAAGACAAAAGTAAGCCTAGCTGTACTCCCTTTTCATAATGTCAGTGAAGAGGAAGTACCATAACAAAAAGGAAGCTATGGTTACATTTGATCAGACATTTATTCCAACAGTAGGCATGGAATTGCACTTTCATGAAAATGCCAAAGCTGAATTGAGTCCAGTGCACTGGGGACATTGTGCGTACTTAGCTTGATTTCTGCTGCAGCTCCTTCATTCTGTTCAGGGCACTGCCAGCCTGAAACCACTCTATCTGTGACTCATTGAAGGTGTGGTTCAGCATGATTGTTTCTTGGCTCCCATTGGGATGCTTGATGATGCATTTCAGAGGCTAAAGGAAGAAGACAGTTTTTATTTTCCCCCCTTCTCTTTCAAGGGAGCAAGTTAACAGAAGCCTCTCACAGGAAAATTCCTGCGTGTTTTTACAGGATTGAAAATGGAAAATTGGAGCTTGGGGTGGGTCTCAACAGAGAAGTGTGGTCGCAGTTCCTTCTGGGGAACACTCATGCTTAAGGCAACACATCCAGGAATTTGGAATACTGTACAAGGGTTTCTTGCAACCGTTCAGAATAAGGCAACCCGATTCTAACTTGCTCTCTAGCCACCCAGACCACTGGTGAAAAGCGTCTCGTCTGGCTGGTACTGCACTGCCCATCAGTGCCTGTGCTGCTTCAGGCCCCGCGCACACAGCTCGACACTGTCCCCCATCACCGGCACATCCCTGCCCCCCCACTGCAATGCCAAGACACCCAGACAGTTACCTTTCCGGGTGCAAAGTCTGCCAGCCCCACAATGCTTAACTTGTCCACAGGATGAATCTTGTTGTAGTCCGCTGGATCAGCGAAAGTGAGAGGCAGGAGACCTTGCTTCTTCAGGTTGGTTTCTGCAGAGAACAAACCACCAAGCACACTTGTAACAACGCTGCAGGGGATCAGTGTGTTGTACCTTCTGGCTGGCTCAGTGCTTCTCAGAGAAATGTTCCAGCAACAATTACAGTCTTTGCAGCAAAATCAGCATACCCGCTGTTTGTGGCCTATCTAACGATTCCTGACAAGAGGGTGTTGAGCCCTGGGGCAAGGCAAACACCACTTCCACTCAAACCAAATACATCCTGTTTACACACATCACAGGGGAAGTGCAACTCACCATGAATCCTGGCAAAGCTCTTGGTGATGATGACCCGGCCCCCCAGGTGACGTGGCTCCAATGCTGCGTGCTCCCGGCTTGATCCCTCACCGTAGTTTTCATCCCCAATAACTGCCCATTTGACACCCATTTTCTGTGACAAAAAACAATTTACACTTCTGCAGTCACCCAAGCAAGGAATTAATAACAAATACCCACCCACACATCTAATTTCAGTGCTACACTACTGACATTGCTGTGCTATGACACCTTCTCCCAGGTTTTGAAAAAGGACAGAAACAAAGGAATTAAATGCTTCACAGCAGTTAGGCACAGCCATCCTTTGCTAACAAGGACTAAGGAGGATTTCCCTTGGCATCCAGAGCAAATCCTTGCTGCCACCTTTCCTTCCCCAGAGCAGTGTTCATACCAGCCATGATCCCTGCTCTACTTATGGAATAGATACAGAAGATTTTAACTTCTGTCTACTGGGAGAACCAATCTGAGACCACTGCCAAGCTGTCCAGAGGGTAAGAGGACATATTTCTTGCGATTCTAAGCCAAGTGTTAAGGAATGAAGAGGACACCATTAAAATTTGTTTGAACATTAGACGAGTCACAGGTGGAACGCTCCAGGAGGCAAGATTTAGTTGCAGTCTGATGACACCTGTGCCTCGTAAGGTGTGCAGTGGCTAAAGGAGTTCTTCCCCTTTCATCCATGATTTCTGGTCCCCTCTCAATCACAAGATCCTCCTCCCTCTTCCCTGTGGCAGGTAGGGGGGACAGAATCTCCTACAGGAACTGCAATCATCAGAGCAAGTCCCAAGAAAAAGCCTCAATGCTGAGTGAATTCACAGCTGCCGTTACTTTAGAGCAGGAGGGCAAAATCCTTGGCACAGACTGTCCAAAGTGTAAACAGCTTCTTAAAATAGATGTGCCAGGGGAAAGTCTCACCTTGTAGTAACGGGCTGTGTCTGGGACTGGGCCAAACTCCTGCGTTAATGCATTCCTCACAGAGTTGGCTTTGCCATTTTCAATGTTGATGGCGCCGATGAGCAGATTGTTGGAGATGTTGTCCAGATGGCCACGGAATTTGAGCCACGGTCCAGCTGCAGAAATATGGTCAGTGGTGCATTTCCCTTTTACCTAAAGGGTAGTAGAAGAGAAGAACGTTTTAGGATCGATCTGTGACTTGACCCTTCCTCAATACTTTTTACTGTAAAGGATCTTCACATCTCTTTATAAAAGGCACAAACTCAAGACAATTGCATCTGTTACAGATCAAGGCACTCTAAGGCAGAACACCATGGTCGTTCTGCACGTGGTGGGTAGGAGGAACATCCCCATTCCAAAGGGCGAACTGTAAAAATGAGCTTAGCCATGACACCTCCTGCCATGTCCTCATTTCCCCCAGCAGCAGGTTCTTCAGGTACAAAAAGCAATTAATCCCTTCCTGCTATAGCTCACCCACCCTGCTGGAGGGGTTCAGCAAGATGCTAAGTATTTCCTCTAAGCTCCCAATCTGCACATAAGCCTTCTCAGCTTGTAAGAACAGAATTCCCAATGAGAGAGAAGTCCCAAAGTGCTTGCAAAGGAATTGCCCATGTCAGAAACTCAAGCACAGCTCTGTATGGCCCTTGGGAGTACCTGCACCACTGCCACTAGAACCAGCGATGTGCCTGAAGGTCAGCTCCCAAGAGGCTAAATTTCAGAATCCATCAGTGTATTAACTGAAGTTTTCATCCTGTTAACTCACCACAGGCAGTGAGGAAAAACCCATGTCTTCATTAAGAGACCGAAATACAGTATTTAACTGTTGTGAAGTAATTTTTTTTCCTATAAAATGGGAAGTGAACACACATACTGATGGATGAGAAGTTCCTAACGACCTCATTTCAGACAAAATGCATCTTAGAACAGTCAGGTATTAGAGATGCTAATTAAAGAACCTATCCACCTTTCTGCTGCAGGTTGTAACTGGGAAAAATTCTGCAGACTGCATGGTATGGATAGGATCTTATTATATAGGATCTTATACATGGCATAAAAAGCTTCACTTTTCATGGTATTAGCTAACCACTAGCCCAAAGGAGAAGCATCATTTAGTTTTAATAGAAAAATATAATAGAAAAAAGTATCAGTAGGAAACACCTGGAAGGAAGGAAGACCCTTGCTTCACTTTCCGTAACAATGTGGTTGTAGGGGAAGGAATCACAGATAGCTCAAAGGCATATCCAAAGCTCCTAGCCATTATGTGCAAACCCCTGTTTGAGCAGTCTTGTCATAGCCAGCGTTCCTCCACTTCGCTCCTGACCTTGATGAGGATCAGCATGTCTTCCAGATCCTTGCCGTCCCACTTATCGAAGGGCTCAAGAAGCTGGAGGCGCTGGCTGGTGGGGCTCACATCCACATGCTGCCCACTGCCATCCTTGGGAGGGTACTGATAGGTGTCCTGGCCTGGGTCAAACTCCTTCCAAAGAAGAAAGGAAAATCATCAGCCTCAGCCATCCACAACGACATATAAAGAGAACAAGCCAATACAGGCAACTGCACCCATTCTAGCTTTAACACTAAGGGAGAGGTCAGTGCATTCAAGTTCCCTTCCTACACGTAAACCACTACAAGTGACAGGCCTTCCCTCCCTCCACCTCCAGATGGAGCAGTTACCAGCTTGGGCAGCTCATCTGCATCAGGTGCTTCTAGTTTAAACTTCTTCCCATCTGCTCCTGTCAGGTAATCTGTCTCAGGGTTAAATTTTAGAGTGCCAGCAATGGACAGGGCTGTGACAATCTGAAAGAAAAAACGACACATTGAAAGGTATATTCTACACTCCATCTCTTCACTTCAAAGTCCTGTGCCTAACAGTCTCAAAGCCAGGAGCCAAGCCACAAACCAGGCTACACTGGGACTCTGCGGCAGGCAGAGGAATTAGTTCCCAAGACACCCTGAACTATTCCACAGCCCCCCTCTGGTTGTTTCTTACCTCTGGAGAGGTCACAAATGCATGAGTCTCTGGATTGGCATCATTGCGACCAGTGAAATTCCGGTTGTAGGATGTAACTATTGTGTTTTTCTCTCCTTTCTTGATGTCCTTCCTGTGAAAGAAACAAACATGCTTATCAAATCCAAAGGGAATATTGCTTCTAGATATCTCGCTGTTAAAATCCCCCAGCTTGGTTTTGGCAGCAATCACTATCCTTTGGAAACATGAATCAGTGCCTGGATGTTTTCTTCCCTTAAGCACAGACTGAAAATCACGGACAGCACAGAAGCAAGTCAGACACCGATACCTGGAGTAGTTTTCACAGCCCGATGTTACACTGTTGAACTGTCTAAACAATAATCAACTAAGTACACACTACCTTTGGACATCCCACCGTTAGCAATGACAAAGCCACATGAGAACGTGCCTCCCGTACCTTCTATTGGGAACTTTCCTCCCTGCCACTCCAACAACTGAAATTGGACCAACTCACTTTTCCTATTTTAAAAGGACGATACAAACTCATTCCAGCCTCTCACAGACAACAAATCTCTCTCCCCATTTTTTGCCTACTATTAGAAGCCTCCACACTTGTGGCCATTCTGCAGCTTCATTCATCTAAAGGCTCAATATAAAATTGCAGTCTTTCATTTCTCCACCTCCAGCGCATATCAGACAGCTATGGGCAACAGGTTTTTAAGCATTTATTTTTAAGTCCCAGTGTGTTACATTTACAATCAAATTTGGCTTCACAGAGCACTTCAGGAGCTAAAAGATGCAAAACTAGAGTGAGGTCCATCTTTCACTTTACCTGTCCCACTGGCCAATGCATGGCCCACAAGCGTTGGCAAGAACCAGCCCTCCAACATCTCGCAGGATTTGTGCCTGAGGGCAGAAAACAACTCTGTTATTAGTAGAAAGTCTGGAATAAGTTTCTGGGGTTGCTCTTTCAGGGGAAGGGGACACCTGCTTCTAACAAAAAGCACCAAGCCTGAGAAAATTCCCCTACTTGTTTCACTTTCAAGTTTTGAGTCACTTTTATAAATACACGGGGTTTGGCCCCAGTAAAGCTGTTAAATTAACACTGGGGAAGAGCACAGGATGACTTGCCACGGATGTTCCCATTCTCTACCTACTGCAGATTGAGCAATCCAGCTACTCTCAGATATCTGACTGAAGGGCAGTGTCTGGTCTGATTAACATCCTACATGCTTCCTGTCCATGTAAGGAAAGAATTGCTGACAGTGCAGGAGGCAAGTGTGTGTGCCTGCTCAGTCCATTCCACAAACGATTCAATTACGAGGGCAGCTGTTAAGGACAGGTACGACTGTGGACTTGGCTGGAGGAGGCACTAAGCATTGGCTGGACATAGCCACATGCAAAGACTTGGTCCCCACACTGCGACAGCATTTAACATTTACTTAATATTAGAACTAATTAAAACACAGTTTTCTGCACAGCAAAGGGGAGAAAGTAAGTGATAGTTCCTCTGCAGAAACACTCCTTTAAAATAAAATAGGATTTTTGCCATAAGTTTAGTCTAAAATGGGAACCACCTTCCATCAAAAGGGTTTGCTCACATCTTAAACTATTCTTAAAGGAGAAAGCTGGATTGCAGGTGGATACTAGCCCTTCATCAGTCATGACCAGCCACAGAATCCCAGGAGCACAAGGCGTCCCTTGCTGGGCGTACTGTAATCTCCTCAGGGCCCCAGTTCCCAATAACTGTCCAGTTCCAATCCCATTCTATCTGCCCAGGTAGTAAAGATATCAGGTCAAAACACTATCAAGGTGATGGCAGGACCCACAAGCATAGTAATACAAGACTGGTTACTATATCAGTAATTGCACCTCTAGTGGTAAGTGAAGACAAAGTTTAAGTTTCCATTAGTTACCTCCAGACTCCCAAGTACCGTCTGGAAGAGAGTTTAACACTTAACTGTTTGGAAGTGTAAGGCGCAGACATACTCACATAACCATCCCTTTCAATGGTGGCACGGATCTGCTCTGAGCCTGGTGTGATTGTGAACTTAGATTTGCACTTCAATCCATGCGCTAATGCCTGTTTCGCCACTGCTGCAGAGCGTCCCATGTCCTCATAGCTGGAGTTGGTGCAGCTGCCAATCAAGCCTGTGGCATTTGATAGAAACAGGGAGGTGGTTATTGCAACCCTGGTTCTAGGAAGCTTCTCCCTGACCCACCTCTCAGCAGACAAAACAAGGGACAACCCCCTTTTCCACTGACAAGGAGTCTGAAATGGTTTCAGGTGCTAACACTGCCATGCCTCCCAGCAATACGCTGTGGTCACAAGCAACTCCTTGTGTAGCTTTGGAGGTTGCACAGTCAGAACACATGACCTGATCACTAGCCTAGTTAGTGTTTTAGAAGATCCAAGTGTCACCTACTTGCACTTCAGTTAAGCACATTACCAGAGAGGTATTGTCCCACAAAGATAAAAAAGGCTTCAAATCAAGATGGCAAGAAATGGAAGAAATGATGAAAAGAAAGCACCCTTCGTTACAGTACAAAGACCACACGAGGACATACTGTTCCATCCTGAGAGCATTCTGGTGTTAACCAGCAAAAAGTAAATTCTCTTTCAGTTACAGCTGCTCTTGATCCTATTTGTAACACTAAGAAATAACACATTTCCCACCTGGGATATGGTCTTCACAATGTACTTGCGTTTTTTCATTCCCCCCAGTGAGCAACACTTGAGAAGCTAGCCAACAGGTTACCATCACACAAGTGAGTATATCTATTTCCAAGCCTGCTCTTTAGGAGTAGCTTTACTATGTCCTGAGAGCTCAACAGTCAGCTGCTGGGAGGACTGACCATCATGCTCCTGACAGATCTTTGCAACAGACAAACCCATGTAACAACTATTGCCAAAGGTGTTCTTCAACAGGTAACATTCCTGTCAACCCTATCTTTCAAAAGCTTCCAAGGAGGTAAAAAACCTTGTCTGCCTCTTAAAATTAAACTCCCTCCAGCTATCCCAGATCTCATCCTGCACAGCTGGCCCAGGTGGTCACTACTCTTCCCAGCAAATTCATACAGCCATGAAGAAATGACACTGCAGCAAAGTCAAAGGATGTATAGCAGTAATTAAAGGATTGGATCTCAAGGTATTTTACCAACCGCTTAACCCACGACAGCAACACTTATGCCACAAGGATGAAGGCAGAGGAAAAAGCAAACGCTACTCACCAACTCTGATATCAACAGGCCAGCCTTCTTTTTCTGCCACAGCACCAATATCTGACACAGGGTGCGCCAGGTCTGGTGTGAAAGGTCCATTGATGTGTGGTTTCAGCTTTAAGAAACAGTGACAAAACTTAGAAATTACAGTAGCCAAGAAAAACCCCAAAACACAGCAGCAAATCAATTCCTTTCATAGCTCTATCTGGAAGCTATTTAAATAGAATTCTCCTACACAAACACCAGAGCAGGAGCTGTCGGTGAAGCAGACCTGAGTGGTTTCTGTATGTTCTAGCACAGTACCAGGGGTGTCACATCAAGCTACCAGCTTGGTCCTCATTCATACAAGGCAGAGTCACATCACAACATCCAAGATGGCAAGCAGGAAGGAAGCCTTACCTCACTGAGGTTGATTTCTATCACCTGGTCATACTGACAACCAGAATCCGGTACCAAATGTTGCTGGAATTCGTCCGCCAGTGCAGCTATATCTAGAAATGAAAGAAGCAAGATCTGAGAAGTGCAGTAAATGAGGGAAAAGAAAAAGCTTGGAACAGCTAAACACAGGGGGTCGACGATACCCTTCCCCAGCCACTTCATCTACAGACTGCCCCCTTGTAGCAGATGACCTACAGAACCATGCAAGGTCAGAAGTCACACCAGGACCCATTGTCGGAGGATGCTGCTCCCAGAATACACCTTCACTTGAACCCACACTTCCACCCACTTCAACCCCAAACCGTCTTACCAGCTCGCCCAGTCTTGCCCAAGTATTTCTTCATCCGTGCGTTGTAAGGGAAGATCGATGTGGTAGCTCCAATTTCAGCTCCCATGTTACAGATTGTTGCCATTCCTAGAGAAGGAGTGGGAGAAGAGACCACAGAGTCAATGAGAAAGTCCAAAGCCATCCAATTCTTCAAAAGTCAGTCCATGGAGAAGACAGCAAAGCCAAGAGAGATCAGGGCATTAGCCACAGAAACCTAATTCCACAGCAGAGGTCACACTGACTACATAATGGCTGGCTCAGCCCCTAATGTTTCTGACCAATACAGTGCCTGTGACCAGACTTTTCTGCAATGAAGGAACTGAAAGCTACACCAATTCTTGCAGATACTGGAAGGGATGACAGGGAACCCCCTGTCTGCACTGAGCACCAAATATATTTACAGCAGTGAGCAGTGTCTCTGCTACCTGCAAAGAGTGTCCTGACGCTCCCTACTATCTCATTTATCTTTACTGGAAAAGCCAGAAATTTGTGAGAAATTTAATGGGTTGAATAAAAAGCTTCCAGTGATTGAACACAATATAAAAAATGCACATTTGCTTATGGCACTGGGATCACCCAAGCCTTTCAAGGACACAGCAATGAAACTATAGAAGCTGCTGTTTTACATTTAACAAGCCAGAAGCAGAAATCAGAGAGGTCAAGATCCTCTGATTTCATAGAAGAAAAATCCCAAATTGCTCTCAATTTGTAAAACCAAACATTCCAAGTTGTAGCCAACCCATGCTAATACATGAAACCAGCTTGAAAGCTGCATTTCAAGCCAAAGGAAGGGACACTTCTCATAATTTCGTCCTAATTAGCATCATTACAGACAACTGCAATTTTTCCTGGTTCAAACTCAGCACCCAAGACTCACAGTTAGCTAGTGTAAGACTGCATGTTACAAACTGCTGCTTTCTGGTCTCCCCTCTGCCCTACTTCTCTCAAAAGCTTTTTCTTTAGCAATTGTCACAAATGTACCCCTTCAACCTGTTTCTTTCCTCTATCTGCAGCCTATTTTAGGCTGAAATAAAAATAACCTTTATCTCTGACATCTCCACCCTCTAAGCATACGCCGGAATACAACCACCCTTACTTTTATCCTGACACATCATCTTGCAGGATTCTTCACAATTAGCCATTCAGTGTTCTCAAAGTCGCAAAAAGATTCAATGGAGAAGAGGTCACTTTTTCACTAAGAGGGAGTGCTACCTCCCCCCAACTCTCCCAGTTTGCCACATACTAATCACCTGGCCAGGCTATGGGAAAACGTTTTAGTACTTCTTACCTGATTCCCTTCCCAGCCTCCGCAGACAACATCCAGCTACAACAACAATCCCCTCGGGTAAGAGATTTGTGTTGTCTTACCAGTGCAAGAGATTGAATCCACACCAGGCCCGTGGTATTCGATGATGGCACCTGTTCCACCCTTGACAGTGAGGATGCCAGCCACTTTCAGGATCACATCTTTAGGAGAACTCCAGCCTGAAAGCTTGCCAGTCAGCTTTACACCAATAACCTGACCAACATTAACAGAAAAAAAAATATTAAAATACTGACACCATTTCCCCTTTTATCAGCCAAAAGGATTCCTCAGAATTTTTCCTAAGAATCTGGGTGGTCACCATACCAAAAAGGAGAAAATCCTTAAGCATTAGAACATGTGCACAAGACCTGAAACCACTGACAGGGTCAACTGAAGGGAGATCAGTGGTCACCTATTTCTCTCAGTCCCTGGGTAAAAAGGAAATCAAAACTCAACTGCCAATGAAACAGATCAGCTGTTTGAGCCAGTCTGTAATTACAAACAAGACTGTAATGGTATAACAGCGCTTTATATACACAGTGCCTGAAAAATCAATGTTTCTTACACATCTTATCTCACCCTTCACATCAAAGATTAGTATTCCTTCTGCTCCTACCTTTGGACATTTGAGCTCCCAAGGGATTCCTGCCATGACATCTACAGCATCAGCTCCACCCACACCAATGCAGATTCCTCCCAAGCCACCTCCATTGGGGGTGTGTGAATCTGTGCCGATCAGCATAACCCCAGGGTAGGAGTAGTTCTCCAGAATGATCTGAAAATAAAAATGGATTGTCTGCTTGCTTGTTTTTTGGGAAAGGAGGCGGAAGACAACAAGAAAGAATACAAGAACAAAAATTTACATCAGTATGTATTTGCAGATTTCAGTAGCAAGACAGTAATTTAATTTGGTTTGGATTGGAAAGTCACATTTGTTTCAAACTCCTTGTGGAGGATATAATGACCGAATGAGGTACCAAGCCTCAGCCCCAGGATCCTTGCTTATCCCAGGATAGTAAGAAAACTTTGAAAGTGATCTCTGTTTTTTTTCACTGGAAGACTCGTTCCAAGTCAGGCTTTTGCTAAGGTGCCACTTTAAGGGCTCAAAAGTCCGTTCCTTAGTCTCCATCAACTGCTGAGCAAGTCAGTTCACCTGTCCAATGCTAGAGACCTTTCACAGTCTTTATGCTCCCGTAGCAGCAGAAAACCAACAGGCTCCTCCAATCCATGCTGCCAGCCAAAAACCTAATCACATAGAACTCCTCATAAACACACCAAGAGGCTGCCCTTCCCTTATCTCTGCTGTTGATTCCATGCAAGACTCTTCAACTATCAACAAAACCACAAAACAGCTCTTTAATGAAAAACAATGAGTTTTCTATGGTAGCAACACAGTAGAGAACTCAAGCTAATGAACTTCTCACTGCGTATGTGCCATACCAACACTACAGACAGCCTTTCTGGGAAGCACAGAACTCACAGCACGTGCATCACAGAACGGCTTCGACAGAACTAAGGTGGTGGCCCTTTACTGAGAAGGCCAAGGCTTTGCTTCTAGTACTTCCAGCTTTATTTGCTTGTAGCTCACATTAATATACTGTTGCAAGAAAGATAACTTTCAAGGCCTCACTTTGCCAGAGCTGGACTCTGAAGCTATAAAACACAACAAATTTTCTCCAGTCAGAGAAAGCCAGGCACAAGAAAGCTGGTAACCACGGCACAGAGCTATGCTGCCAGATGACAGATATTACAGGCAGTTTCAGAGCACAAATGACCTGAAGTGTTCCCACAACCTTTTGGAGAGCTCATCTATTTTATTTCCTTTCTCTGTTGCATCACACCAAGTTCAGGTAATCTTAGTAACTCATTTTTGTAGCTAAGAAAACATAGCAGAGAACTCCTGACTGCATCTAGTGACAAGTTCCATGCTGGCAGGGTGCTTACCAGTCATCCATTCTCCTCTCCACTCCTTTTGTTTTGTGCTGCACTTCATTTTTTACTGCCTGTGACCCAGAGGAACAATGAAAAATGTCTACCGGGCCCACAAAGCAAATCAACCAAGAGCAAGTTAGGGAAATCCTGCCAGAAGTGTTGGTTTAAAAAACAAACAAGGAAACAAAAAGCCTCATTAAGTGGTAAGTCAGCTTGGACAGTCATATTCTTTTAAGATGCAAGTGCTATAACAAGAAAATTTCAGACTTGGAAACTGGTTTGCATTTTATTCAAATTCACATAGCAACTCATTATGCGTTGCCATTCTTAAGTACTTAAAAGTTGCTTTGCTCAGTGTCCTCATATACACTCCTGTTTTTTATGGAACCAAATGCATACGAAATACCCAAAAAATTTGTTCCCAAAGCCAATTTCCTTACCACCAAAAGCAATTCATGTTAGCCCTATGTAGCCAGCTTCATGTCATCACCTTACTGTCCCAACTGTACCAAAAGGAGCCAGCCCACAAACAGTTAAGAGATTTCAAGTTTCTGTGATTCACATGGCATGGTGTTGGCACTACCCGATTATGCATCAGGTTACAGTTTGACCAAAATAACCTTTAAGAAAAAGCACTGTTGCCAAGATAACAGAGAGAACAAGCAAGAAACCTCACCCGCCTCAAGGAAAGCCAGGGTTTTTTTCCCTAAGCTGATGAAATTCTCTAAGGGTTTCCACTTGAGCACTCTCTTCACCATAGGGTAAGAGAGCCACTGTACGTTCAAAGATTGCAAACATGCACACTTTACCTGGTGAATGATTCCCGACCCAGGTTTCCAGAATCCCACTCCATACTTAGCACCAGCTGTTGCTAGGAAGTTGTACACCTCCTGGTTTATATCCTATTCAACACAGGGAAATGCACAGCATTAATAACACATTTTGATCTTTCATACATCAAGAGTTCATTCAAATATATTCCCTCCCCTCCCATGCCTGACTGTAGTTCGCTCCAGTTTTGTAGCAGCCAGAAGGAGGTGCACATCGCTTTTAAAACTAAAAGGGATCAAGACTTCACCAGTCAGTTGTAACAGGCCATTTAATTTCATCCAACTTGTAGCTCTACTAAAGCATCTTTTTTAGTTTCCAATTCCAAACAACACAAGGGAAATACACAATTAAAGGAAACCCCTGCCAATAAGGCTTTTAAAAATGCTCAGCTCACTTCTCATATTCTCATGTGGGGTTTCTTAACCCATTTCCCTCCCTTCTAGCCCCTCTTTGCTTCTCTACCAGCTGTTCCTTTTGCTTTACAGATGCCTTGCAGACATTTCAAACCCCTTAGATAAACATTTTGGCTTTATTTTTACAGATTAAGAAACAGAACTGGCAGTTGCTCACTGCCAGGGGAGTTGGTGGGTGTCATTTCTCATTCTACGAAGTCCCCTGTCTGACTCACACAATGCTGCCTTTCTTGCTGCACTATCACCATTACTGGTGGAGGTCACACTGTGAAAATTGCTTGTGAGAATAACCACAGTTGCCAAGGAAGTATGACACTATTATGTCCTGATAGTTCTTGGCAGAGGAGTAGCAGAGTAGATAAGATAAGCACTAGAAGGAAAGAGTTTCTTAAAGACTGTTCTCATGCAGCTACACTTCAGAATAAAGAGAAAGGGGAACTTAAGATAATGGAAGAATTGTCTCAGCACACATTTGGTGAAGTTTCCCATGAAGCAGCAGCTCTTTAAGCCTCATTTTTCACCAGGAGTTGGGTCACTTCACTCTGTGCATCCCTCCCCCAGTAAAGCACGCTGATGTGCCAGGAGCAGATCCAAACCACCCTCTGGCCTGCCAGCATTCATTGTGTGCCAACTGGCAGCAGCAGCAGTAGAACCCAGTCAGAAGAAGGCAGGACCTTTACTTGCTCTGCTCAGAGCGGATGGAGGGAGGGACTCAGCTCAGGGCTGCAGGGAATATAGCTGCACTACAGAGAACAAATGCAGCAATAGAGGGGAGGGAAGACAGGACATGAAGGGAAGGAAACAAAGTGTCTTATTTACTAAGTCCCAAATTCTTAGTCACACAACTTGGGCACAACTTAGAACTGACACAAGCAGAGCAGAAGAACTCCCCAAATTCACCTGAGTGGTCTAAGTTGCTTTACTGTGGCCTGAAGGAGGAAGCCAGAAGCAGTTACTTCAGCATCAGGTCTTTCTGTGAGTAGATATGGACTAAAATCTTAAAATACAGCTGAGCCTCCACAAACTGTTTACTGTTCGTAAATTTTGGTATCAACATCCAAGGCACAAATCCTCCTGGCTCTGACAGTGGACTTAGGCTAGGCCTACTTGGAGTAACAAGATTTCCCCCACCTCCCTGCTATGCTACAAGCACGTTCTTCCTTGGCAGATGCATTGTGGTGTGTAGGAAAGAGGTGAATATATCTATATTTAACAGAAGCTCCTATGGAAGAATAAGCTGTAAAACAGTGAGCGAGAAATTGTCAAAAGGCAGTTGGACAAACACCACACTGAGGTTCCCAAATAAAAACCAACATTGTCTATGCTTCTATACATATTTATACCTACCCTTGCTAGCCCTGAAAGCTGTACATGCTTCAATTAGTGTTCTTCATCTGATCCCTAGCAAATAGTAGTTATTTGCTCCCCTGTCACATGACATACCAGTGCAATACAGACACACATATGTCCAGGGAGTTTTTCATACTGCCATACTGCAGCATAAAGTGTGTAACTCTCTAGAGTAATCTGGCTTCCTTTTTTCCCCTTTGAAATAGATTCTTCCTCTTTCCTTAGCTGAAGTATCTTCTCACTCTCCAGAACACTTATATGACCTGGGCTTCCATCATTAACAGATTAAGAACAGCTTCTCCTACATTCATGGTCCTTTAAACCATGTAATGGATGAATCTCAGCTGAAAAACTCCCAAAGATCCATTTACTGTTTCCTTGCTGCATCTGACCTATGTACAGAGCTGACCACCACAGGCAATCTGTTACCGTATCTGACTCATGGCTGTCCTTCTGGGGAAAAAAAAATAAATATCTTCCTTTGACTGCAAGGAGGCTTTCAAACAGACAGAATTTAAGTTTCTGCGATAGTGACCTTGGCTCTTCGAAGATCCTTTTCACCACCTGACTGGGCTTCGATGAGGTGATCACAGTGGATGGTGGAAGGCACGGCCACTTTTGGCAGCCCACTGCTGATGAACTGTAGCATTGCCATCTGAGCAGTGGCATCCTGCATGGCCACACGGTCTGGCCGTAAGCGCAGATAGGTCTTGCCCCGCTCAATCTCTTGTTTTGCTGGGTCATCCAGGTGTCCATACACAATTTTCTCAGACAAGGTCAGGGGACGGTCAAGCCTGGGGAGAAGAATTTTAGTATCTGCATCTAGTGTACTTCCAACATTCCTGATATCACTCGGACTGTTAAGACCTATTAACACACAGAAATCTGCATGGTCTTCTCACAGCACTAAAACATCAATTGGCAGCTGGCTAAAACAAGGGCTGTCCAGAAAATTCTGAAGTGTGTGGACTGATGTCACTTTATGCTTTCTTTTCTAAACTTCCTATACAGTAAAAGAAACACTGCCTCTGTTCATTTCTTGAGTCATACCTCACGATGGCCAGCGTGGAGGGGAGACAAAGGTCAGACTCAATTCACAAATACCAGATCCCATAGCAAGCAAGTACAACTAAGCAGTTTCATGACCTCAGACCTTTCATCCTGCAGCTGTATCAGTTGAGGAACTTATTTATGTCAGTGGTGAGATCTTCTGAGAAGTAACTAAGGGACAATGACTTGAAATGAGAGCTACTGCATTTAACAAAGAACGCAAAGACTGAAGGACATGTCATACAAACCACTGCTGAGGTAAGTGGAGCAGGAATGACAACTTAGCAGGCACACAAGCCTCTATCAGCAGATTAAGGTCATCATGTTTACATATGCTACAAATTCCTAGCCCTCCTTCCCCTGCCTAACACCTACAGCGAAACACAGGAGAACATTCACTGTTGAAAGAGTGCAAAGGAGCATTAGCCTATAATGACCACTGCCCACGCACTGCTTCCCCAGAAAGGAGCAAGGGCCAATACAAAGACTCTTCAAAGACGGCATTAAACAATGAGGACAGAGCCCTTTCTAACACCTCCTCTGCACTGGCCTGGTTCTGTGCATGTTGCAGTGCTTCATCGTAACCTTCAACACTTCCCACAGTGCCCTACCACTATGTGGAGACACCACAACTCATGCTTCACTACATCTGTAACTGCCACTGCTTCAAAGCTGCTCCCCCTAGTAAATATTCCCTGTGCCAGGGCCCCAACATGTTTTTTTCCTCCTCTCCCAACACTGCAGAGCTAAATTCTGCACACTGACCCCTCCCCTCTTCCCTCCTCCACTCTTACCTCTTACGGACAATGTTGATGTTCTTCTCCAGCTTTTCATAATTTATGTACTCATTAGGCTCGAAGTGGCTCATGGCCACCTTGGCCCGCTGGCACAGGACAGGAGCAACATGGTAGCACCGTATCCCACTATTCAAGGCATGCTGGAAAAGGAAGAGTATTAGCATTGGAACCTTGCAGAGTGAATCCCTACAACATCAGTAAACCAGTTGCTTTTCAGTTGTCATTCCTGGGACTTCAAAGGCAGAGGAACTGAGGAATTGCAAGATTTTTAAAGGTACCCAATAAACATTTGATCATACAATATTGTATATTACATTAAACAGTGAGACACCAGGTTACCCAGAATGGGTAGCATTTACCAAATTATTTCACATTTCTATTTACAGCACCAGATGCCTTATGCTTTCAGTGAGAAATCTGCTTTCAGGATGAAATAACTCTTAAGCAAATACTAGTTTGTTGTATTCCTGACATATTACAGCCATGGTGGAGAAGAACCTACACAGTTTCCAAAGCAAGTTAACCCCAGGTTTGTATTTTCTCACTGGTATTGAGTTTACATTGAAGGACTGGCAGGTGACATAGTATGGGACTGACTAGATACCCATCTGTTTCACCATCACATACTAAGTTCCCTATGCAGGATCCCTGGATACCGTTACAAAACTTGTATTTCCACATAAGGTGAGCCACATTTCAATGCTAGAGTGACTTTGATGTACATGCCTGGTCTATGATGTAACACAGAGCAGGAGAGAGGCAACATGTGGTACAAACATCAGCTTCATCAACCTGGCTGCATGAATCCACATGCTATTTATCTTCATTCTCACAAAGGCATCTTCACCTTTCCCCTCAGAAAGGCCTTGCACTTGCACTACAGGTGAGTTAACAGCATGACAGATGAACTATACTGGGAGCTGAACACATCAGCAGAAAATGCCATGGAAAAAAAAGCCCAAATTTCACTTGGCAGCCTCCACAGTGAAATGGTTCCCTGGACCTTGGGAGAAGTGCAAGCTATGGTGAGGTACCTTTATAGCACCTGACCTGAAAGAGACAGGTCAGTGCCCAGCATTAAAAGGCTCTCACACGGCTTCGAAAACTGAGTCAGAAGGCAGTCTCCATAAAAGCTTCCAAGGATTTGGCACATGAGTCTCTTACATTCTTTGAAAGTCTCTGTCATCGACACTAGAAGTCTGGAAACAGACCGAAGACAAGAGTTCAGAGCTCTTCCTCCTCCAGTATGACGCTTCAATCTTAATCCTGTTTTTCTATTAATCTTCTGCTTCACTGTTACAAAGGTTTTATGAGCACAGGTTAATAAACATAGTGGTATTGCACTAAATATCCCTTTTGTATGTAAATCAGCAAATATTCCTTGCACAGAACACAATCACAGTACCTACCACTGTTTTTGCATTGTCAAATACGCTAGTCAATTCTTTAGATCTGTGCAATCATTTTTACTTTCCTTGTGAATATTTCTTCCAGTTCTCTTGTTACCAGCATTGAAAACATTGCCTGAAATAATCACAGTCAATGAGACATCACCAATTTTTATCCACATCTCTTGTTTTATTGTCCTTTTGATAACATTTATTAGCATGTTACACAACAAAAGTTCAGGAAACCTAGGTGAGATCATAATAGCCAGCACACTAGCAATAAGGGTGTAATTTGCTTTTTTACCAAACAATCCTAAACTATTAGACACACAGCTTTTTGGTAGGAGCAACAGAGATCTACAGCAGCTGCACACCACTTTCATTGAAGAGCATCTGATGTAAGTGAACATGAACATGGTGGTACAAGAGGGCAGTGCTTCTCCAGGAGTGCAAATGAAACCCAGTCATCAAATTTCACTGCTCACAAATTAAGCACTTTAAGCTTAGAACTTCCACAACTTATCACAGGTGTCAGAATTGAGACTTTTCCTTCTGCCACCAGAAAAAAAAACCCACAACTGAAACCAAAACCACCCAGCTTCTCATTGTTTAATATACATAAGGTACCTTTTATCCAGCAGCCATGTAACTTCTGTGTTTATTTTGTTCTCCACCACACCACCACCCCCTTTTTTTTTAAAAAAACTTAAGCATTTACGCAATTAAAGCTGTGGAATTATCTTTACCTCACAAGATATCCATTATCTTGTGAAAGTCTCCAGCTGCTGGAGTGGCTGGAAAAAACACTGAGGGATTTCATAAATGTTCACGGAAAAATAATCTCTTCCCCAGACTAGGAAAGATACTTGGTTTAATGCAGTAATTCTTTCTCAATGTCTGCTCCTCCCCTCCCTTAACCCTGAAACAACTGATTAATGCAGTTCCTCCCTGTCACCCAGTAAAACGAAAGCTAAATTTCATCATAATTCAGTGTACAGAAGAACAAATTTGCAACTTAAAGTAACGGCAGAGGCTTCAAAGCATTCTAGTCTTGCCTTGGACCAAAGCTGATTATGATAAAAATTTAAAGCAGGGCTCTCCAAAGACAGGTGCAAAGAAACTTTTCAGATCAAATTCATATAAAATCTTTTCAGTTTGAACATACATGTCTAAGTATCTTTTTATTTCAAGAAACAGCTTGATGAAATGTAGTATTTATTAAAATACTACATAAATATTCAAATGGTAATTGCAGAAGTAGCAACACAAAGTAGTTGACTCCTGCTTGACCACAACTTCAGGCTACTAGAAATGGGAAGGTAGTGTGTTTGAGGTGAAGGATCCTGCCTGGACATGGAGATAGGCAAGAAAAGTCTGGAAAACTGAAGGTCTGTCTCTGTGATGGCCAGTAAGACTAAGGAAAAATAATCACTTCAGCCAATCAGTTTCATAAGACTAGACAATAATTTTTGTCTACATAAGACTTTTAGAAGGCACCTATTAAAAAGGCACCATCTTATTTTACTGGGATCTAAATCTCATCCCACATCTCTATTCTGTTGGGAATTAATTAATATGGTTGTTCTGATGTTGGCGCCCAGCAAGCCTAAGGATCCGTTACCAATAATGAGCAACAGCACATACTGTCTGGTCTCTCCTCATGAAGAATCTACAATATATCACTCATCACACTTGTCAATTTTCCATGCTTGTCCTTCTTCCACTGCATCCTCTGAAACAGGGTGGCAGAAATACAAGATTAAGGAAAAGCCACAAACCTAACAGCTTCCAGCTTCATTCCTTCTCAGTCTTCCCCAAAACAGCAGGTGGTTTGTGGTCTTCTGTGGTGTTTTTTTTACTAAGTAGTGAGAAGTGCCTTGAGACCAATGGCTGTGGGAAGAAGACAGCCAGCAATCTATACATCTTCCCTTTTATCCAAGAACTATTAATTTCCAGACTGACCACCCAGGCGTTACCAGGTGATCTCCTCTCATGTGGCAGTGGATCTGTTATTCCAGCACCTGAGTGTCCTTATTCAGATTTCAGTTTAAAAAATGGCAGTAATCATTACACAGCTCCTGAGCCTATTGGTATTTTGGCAGGTGAAAAGCTTCCTTAACTAAGACACAAAAAAAGCCAGCCTATTAAATGGGTCAATATTTTTTTAACTCTGTATGGAAGCCAACACTTACCTTTATAGATTTTAAAAGTCCCTCTGGAAAAGCTAGCTGTCTTGCATTTAGCTCACTACAGTGAGTTCAGATGCAAGGGGAGTCTGAATTCAGAAATTAACTTATATTTTGGCAGCAGATATGGTAGACAAATCCACTAAGCAAAAGCTCATGTTCAAAAGAGTAGCAACTGTGCTACATGCACTCTTATCTGGGAAATCAGTCCCAGAAATCCTAACTGAAACCCAAAATACCATCTTTCCTCATCCTCCCTGATCTAAGAACACTAGCCAAGTTTCCAGCATTCACCATGATTCAGCCTAAAAAAAACCCCAGTGTGGTATAATCAAATTGTAAATGTAGCCTAATTTTCTAGACTTACCTCCAAAGAGCAACCAAAATTAGGGTTCTGAAGATGAGTTTAGGTCTAACCAACACTGCTTTTTGCCAGCATACACAAAGCTTCCCATACACAATTTCAGTACTTACCTACAAGGCCTTAAATAAACCCCCATAACTTTACAGTTTAGAGTTTTACAGTACTTTCAGTCAATTCTCAGCCAATGTGGCTCAAGAAATGGGATGCTACTAAAAGCAGCTCCCAGGCATGAAAAAGATCTTGACCCTTTCAGGCTATTAGAAGAACTGACAGTCAGCCCACACCAGGCAAATTCCAATGTATTTCCCTCAGAACTAAGCTTCCTATGCAGTTCCATTCCAAAACAACTCTAGGATGAGAGATGAGTAGAACTGATGTTAATACCATGTGCCATGGTCAATGCTGGCACCATCACAGTGACTGACAAGGTGATTCTCATATCTCTATCTCATATCATTCTCATTAATCTCTAGGCTGCTACACATGAGCAAAAAGAATTATTTGGCTCCTAAAGAGATCACGTAGAAGCATGTTTGATTACCATCACAGATTTAGCTCTTCACAGGGCGGGGGGGGGGGGGGGGGGGGGGGGGGAAATGTACCCTGAACCTGATAATAGAAGACAGCCTCCTAGAATATTAAATTCCCCATGTTCACTGTGCTAGCACGTTCTTTGTTTTACATTATACAATATTAATTTTAGCAAATGACTGCTTGTTCTCATGCAATGAGCACCATAAAACAAGAACCAATTCATTATCCCAATAAAAGATTTACCTTTATTTTATTAGTCATTTCTGTTCAAAGTACAAACTAAAAACCATTTAATGATTAAGAATGAAGATACCAAGTTAACCAAAATGATGCTAATCTGTAGCTTTTACTTAAATTAAAAAAGCTACACTTTACTAAAACACCTATCTCCAAAGTAAGGAGTAATATAAAACATGAATTAAGCTTCACAAAGTACTTTCAGAATACTAGAAGCCACATTCTTATTTCAGCTCCCTAAAAAATGGGAACATGTTAGCCAAGGTCACAAATGGCAAACTAGGCAGTTAAATTGCCTGACTTTGTCACATGCTTTGCTAAGAGGAGCACAGGTTTATTCCTTATCTGTGTTAGCAGCCCTAAAAAAATAAACCTGCATCCTGCTATGTGCCTTCCAGGCTTTAGAAGATCATAGTCTTTGTTATTGAGTATACATTAAACGCAATAATGCCTCAAGGAAGGCAATCTCTGTGGCAAGCTAGTATTACAGGCTGACATGATTTTTAGAGGTCATGATAGACAAGACTGCAAACCACTATCACTGCCTTGGAAAAAAGTGCAGCTTATGTGCCTGTCCAGGCTGCTTTTTCAGTCTTCCTAGGTCCCGCTTACGTATAGACCCTGGCACCTTTTTCACTCAGGAGCTTCTGTTCATATTAAAAGTAGGACTTTTGAAGTAAAGTAGCCAAAAAACAGCCTTTGCCCTCAATCACACAACGAGGAGTTACCTTGTCCTGCTTGCTGCACGCTGGCAAGGGGAAGAAACAGAAGCCGAGAGGAAGACAAAAAGCACGCCCCCGGGAAAGGTTTTTTATTTCAGCCTCAGAGCCCATGCCCGGCCGCTCACTGCCCCACCAGGCGCCCCGGCGAGCCTGGGGTTTGACAGCGACCCCAACCCACCGAGGCGAGGCCCGGCCGGGGCGGGGGAGGCGGCGGGGCCAGGCCGCGTCCCCGCCGCCCCGTTCACCTTGCGCTCACCTTGAGGGCCGGCCGGGCCTGGCGGCTGGACGCACCCTGCCCCGGAGCCCGGGAGGCGGCCGCGCTGCCGCCGCGGCCTCCCCGCCATCACCATGGAAACGGGGCGCTGGGCCGCGCCGGGGACACGCTGACCTACAAGCCAGGCGGGGACAGCCCGCTCCAGAAGCTGCGGCCGCCGGCCCGCCAGGCGGGTAACGGCCCTGGCCTCGCCGCGGCCGGCTGGCTGGCAGGCTGGCTGGCTCCCTCCCGCCTCCCGCCCCGCCCGCCGCCACGCCGCCCCGCTCACCCGCAGCCGAGCCGCCAGGACGCAGTACGGCGCCATTTTGTTCACTGACAAAGATGAAGTCGCGCCCCGATGGCGTCACGCGGCCCCTTTCAAACCTCCGGCGCGTGGGGCGGGGCCGCCACGGGGCGGGGCCGAACAGGTCCTGGCAGGGGGGTCCCCGCTCCAAGAAGAGGGTCACTGGCCGCGTCGCGGGCCTTCCCTGGGCGGAGGAATGTTATCGATGCAGTGGCTCCACGGAGAGGATTTTCTCGGCATCCTCCCCGCGATCGCGCCCCGGTATCCCCGCTCGAGGGCGGTGCTTTGGCAGGCGCTGTCCTCACCCCAGCCAGGACCGAGGGCGGTGAGGAGCCCGGGTCGGAGGTGAGCGCGCGGGCCGGCAGCGCCAGGCGGGTGTCGCCGCACCATGGCCAAGCACCACCCGGACCTCATCTTCTGCCGCAAGCAGGCGGGCGTGGGTGAGTCCCGGGGGGCTCCCCTCTCACCCTCTCTCCGCTGAGGGGTGAGGGGGAAGCGCGCGCGTGTGCCGTTAGTGGCCGTTAGGTGCGCGCGTGGCCGTTAGGCCTGGCAGGGGGGGGAGGGGCGTCCGCCTCTCTCCTCCTCCCTCCTCCCTCCTCTCTCCTCTCTCCTCCCTGTGTTATTTTACTTTTATTTTGATGTTCTGCCGTGTTTTGTGGGCTCTTCCCCTGCAGCGGGAGGGGGGGCTCTGTGAGGAAGGCCCCTGGCGCCAGCCCTGTCCCGGAGCTTCCCCCGGGCGTCCGTCCTGACGTGCCGGTGCTGCTGGGCCTCTCTCCGTACAGCCAGTGACTAACGCCGGCCTGTTTCTCGCGGGGGGGGGGGTGTGCGGGGGAAAGCCAGATGGAGGTGGTGGCTCTACAGAGGAAAAATATAGTTTTGATGTATTTTACTGCTGTTACGTCGGCCATACCGGCGCAGCCAGCAGCATGAGCTGAAGGCTGTAGCCAGCACTGGGCATCTCTCTGGTGGCAAGATAAAATTATCTTCTAGGCTGTACCTGTATGCAGATAATGAGCTTTATTCTTACCAGTTGGGTCAGAATTTGCTCTGTTAAACCTTAAAGAAGTCTTATACAAGATTAGAAATTATCTCTTCCAGATTTTTTTCACTCCTTGGAAAAGCAAATTTAACATGCCGTTTTCTGAAAGAACTGTAAACACAAAATATTCACCTGCAGGATCCATAGGAAACTTTCTTTAGAATAGTTAATGCAGCTAACTGCATTGCAGTCTGTCTGTTGAAAATGCATTTCCAGTCTGACGAATCCCTTGATCCTCAAACTTCAACTGAAGCACTGTTTAGTCTTTGTGAATGTGGACATCTGGTCTTTAGAGCTTGATATTTATGGCATTTATCCAAGTTGCTAACATCATTGTTGTGAGTTTCCTAGACAAGTGACAAGATTTCTAAGATACATTTAACTACCTTTATGTTCTGAAGTGAAGAAGGTATTTGGGCTGCCTTAAATCAAATAAATACTTGAATTTAATTTTTTTCCTTATTAAAACCAGTGTAAAAGCTATGTCAAGACTTGTGTATAGGATTTCTTTCAGTCAGGTACATTTGCTGTATTTGAAATGGAGTAGTGTAGGTTCTCTTACAGGTGTCGTTGTGCATTGACAGTGCATCTAAACTTTGATCTTGGTAAATGTCTCCAGGAGGATATATATTGTTTATCATAAATATGTTTGTATTTATGCTCAAACTGTTTTGGTGGTTTACTTTTTTTTTTTTTAAAGATTGCTTACTGTAAAAGATCATTACTTGACATTCAGGCTTGTAGTTACTTATATTTTTCTCCTGCTTCTGCCTCAGATATCTAATTTTTTTTCTTTTTCTTCTTACAGCAATTGGAAGACTTTGTGAAAAATGTAAGTATAGGTTCTACATATAGCTGCTTGAGAACGTGGTGTTGTGGTTAGAGCATATAGTTTGGATTTGGGGATTGGATTCTATTTTTGTTTTAACCATGAACTTGATGTCAGACTTTGAGATGGGAACAATTACTTGTGTATTGCAAGTGTAAAGCAATTAATGCTTACAAAATTACATGTTCACATAGATTGTCACACAAATGCATGATGTCCCAGAGTACATGCTGCCAACATTTTCCATAGCTGAGGCTACTACAGTGACTTCTTGATTGGCTCCCTGTAATCTGTAACACAAAATGATCAGCCTGATCATTTCAAAGCAGGAAAAAAAGAATCTGACTTCTTCACGCCTTGAGAAAGGTTCCCTTTAGCATCTAGGAGAATAAGAAATGGGGGGGGCGCGGGGGGATGGGACAGGATGACATACACATCTAGAGTTAGAGCAGAAAAAAACCCACAGAATCAAATGCTAGTTACTCAACTGTGGAAAGGAAGAAAGAGTATGGTCTGTTATTAGACCCTTGTAGGGGAACAGAACGAATAAGATGACTAGTCCAGGACTCCAAAGTAGTATGAAAATAATCAGAGTGGGGAGACGCGCAGTCTGAGGCAACAAGATTGTTTTCAAGAGCACTCGGCAGTGAGACAGACTCTCTTTGGTAGTAGTTGAGGGCTGTCATGCTAGAGATTTAAGAGCAGGTTAGATGAGCTGTTTGTGGGAGTCCGGATTAGATGCCTGGGGAACTGGTAATAGGATATGAAGCCTTTCATCCCTAGGTCAGTGTTTTGGATAAGGTCCAGCACATCAGAGACTGTCAATGGCATCTGATGGCTGCTTGCCTGTATGATACGAGTACTTGAATTTCACTCAGTTCCTTGTGAGAAAGCAAGAGCAACTTTTGTGAAGTGGTTGTTTATGCCAGTTTTCCCTGGCTTTGGCCTTCTCACAGATGAAGGATTAAAAGAACCATGAGTATAATCTCTTATCTCATCTCTTTGAGGATAGTAACTCCAGACTTTTGTTGATGTGGCACTGTGGGAGAAGCTTACACTGCTGCTTCTGTGTAGGTAAGGACACTAGTCCTGTCAGTCCAGTGTTTTTTTCACAAGTGAAAAATGCGGGAAGAGTTCTAGAGTAAAAATAATGGTGTGATCTGAACAGGTGTTGGCTAATCACAGGATTGACTTTGGGTTTCTTCTCTGATTGTCAATGCATGAATAAATTAACCTCAGTTATTACAGGCTACTGGCCCTTGTTCCTGTCAAGTCTGTGTGCAAATACAAAGTTGCACCCTTGGTCTGCAAGATAAATTTCTGCAGTTCAATTGTATTGTCTTTGAGTGTAGAGGCAATTTCTTTGACTAGGTAACTTTTTCTTCTTCAATGTGGAGGTGGAGATAAGGATGTTCTGTAACCAAAGGCTCTGCTGTACTTTCAGGTGATGGCAAATGTGTGATCTGTGACTCCTACGTGCGGCCCTGCACTCTCGTGCGCATATGTGATGAGTGTAACTATGGCTCGTACCAAGGACGCTGTGTGATCTGCGGGGGTCCAGGAGTGTCTGATGCCTACTACTGCAAGGAGTGTACCATCCAGGAAAAAGATGTATGTTGTCATCCAGTCTCCTGTTGAATTGGTTATGTCTTTATTTAGTAGCCATGTTAACCTTTAAGGGGCTTGGAACTACTGAAGTTAGTGCTGGGACATGGGACACTTGGGTTCCACTACCAGCATTGGCACTGGGTTTCATTACCTCGTACCTTTCTTCATATGTTGTTAGTTCCCCATGTTTGCAAAGCGTACCGTAGCATTTTGAGGTATTGTAGCTCTCTTCATCCCCAAGGATCTTTGACTGCTGTGCACTGTACACTCACAGTTCAGGTCACAGAATCACCGAATGCTCAGGGTTGGAAGTGACCTGCTAAACCATGTTCACCTACAGCAGGTTGCACAGGGTCATGTTCAGGTGGGTTTTGAATGTCTCCAGAGAAGGAGACTCCATAACCTCTCCAGGTAGCCTGTTCCAGTGCTCTGTCACCCTCAGAATTCTTTCCCATACTCAGAAGGTGCTTCTTGTGCTTCCATTTGTGCCTGTTGCCCCTTGTCCTGTCGGCGGGCACTACTGAAAATCTTGACACTTGCCCTTAAGATATTTGTAGATGTTGGTAAGATCCCTTCTCAGTCTTTTCTTCTCCAGGCTAAACAGACCCAGTGCTCTCAGCTTTCCCTCAATACTCCAATCCTCTCATCATCTTTGTAGCCCTCTGATAGACCCTCTCCAGTAGTTCCCCATCTCTCTTGAACTGGGGAGCCCGGAGCTGGACATGGCACTCCACATGTGGCCTCACCAGGGCAGAGCAGAGCGGGAGGATCACCTCCCTCGACCTGCTGGCCACACTCCTAAAGCACCCAGGATCCCACTGGTCCTGGCCACATGGGCACACTGCTGGCTCATGGGCAACTTGCTGTTCACCAGAACCCCCAGGTCCTTGTCTGCAGAGTTGCCTTCCAACAGGTCCACCCCCAGCCTGTGCTGGTGCGTGGGGTTATTCCTCCCTCAGTGCAGGACCTTATGCTTGCTTTTACTGAATTTCATTAGTTTCTTCTCCACCCAACCCTCCAGCCTGCCCATGTCTCCCTGAATGGCAGCGCAGCCTTCTGGTGAATCAGCCACTCCTCCCAGTTTTGTACAATCTGTAAACTTGCTGAGGGTACACTCAGTCCCTTCATCGAGGTCATTGATGAGTAAGTTGAACAAGACTGGACCCAGTACTGACCCCTGGGGAACACCGCTGGCTACAGGCCTCCAGCTACATTTTGTGCTATTGATCACAGCTCTGAGCTCTGCCATCCGGCCAGTTTTCAATCCACCTCACTGTACACCCATTTAACCCACGCTTTCTGAGCTGAGCTTATGTATGAGGATGTTATGGCAGACAGTGTCAGAAGCCTTACTGAGGTCAAGGTAGACAACATCTGCTGCTCTCCCCTTACCTACCCAGCCAGTCATTCCATCATGGAAGGCTGTCAGGTTGATCAGGTATGATTTTCTGTTGGCGAATTCATGTTGACTGTTCCTGATGACCTTTTCCTCCACATGCTTCGAGATGGCCTCCAGAATGAGCTGTTCCATTACCTTTCCAGGGACGGAGGTGAGGCTGACTGGCCTGTAGTTTCCTGGGTCATCCTCCTTGTGCTTTTTTAAGACTGGAGTGACACTGGCAGTCCTCAGGCTCCTCTCCAGTTCTGCATGACCTTTCAAAGGTGGTGGGGAGTGGCTTGGCAATAACATCTGCCAGCTTCCTCAGCGCTCGGGGGTGCACCCCATCGGGGCCCATGGATCTGTGGGTGTCAGGTTTGCTTAAGTGATCTCTAAAATGATCCTCTTCAACCAAGGGAAAGTCTTCCTTTCTCCAGACTTCCTCTCTTGCCTCCAGGGTCTGGGAAACCAGAGGGCCGGCCTTGGCAGTGAAGACTGAAGCAAGGAAGGCATTCAGTAACTATGCGTTCTCTGTGTCCTTCTGTCTCCAGGGCACCCGCCTCACACCATTTCCTCCACACAGTTTGTCACTGCTTTGTTATCTTACTAGATCTCTAGCCTAGGTTTTATCAGGGTCAGAGATACTGAAGGCACTGCAAAGGCAGTGGTAGAGGCAGACTCCTCACTAGAAGTCCATTATCAGCCACTGACCGAGGGCTCATACAGTACTGTAAGGCCTATGGAATCACTACCTTTGATTTCCTTTGGATAACAACATAAGTTAGACCTTAGTGTCCAGTCTCTGCACTACTAATTGTGTTTCACAAGTTTAAAGCTTCTTGTATAACTTCAGTGGGATATGTTTGGGTTATTTTCTTCTTTTCTGGAATGGCCTATATTGTAGACATACCTTTTTCTGCTACACTTTTAATGATCCTTTATTTCTATAGTCAGTGCTATAATCTTTTTATAATCTACTTGTGCTGAAAAATAGCTACAGTGCAGTTGAAATGAGGCAGCTGTTCACCCCGTAAGGTATTTGTTAATATCCAACACAATGAGTGCAGGATGTGAAGAACTGCAAATGAATTGGTAGAAAAACCTTAGGCAAGAGCAAAAACATGATGCTTACAGTTGCAATATCCCCAGAATATGGGCCTGATAGCTGTTGGACTGTCTGTTAAAGGTTCTTTGGGTTTTGGTGCTTTGCACATGCCATTTCCAGCACACCCTAATGACAGTGGAGAACATGCTGAGGGGATAGTTCAGATTGATTTACAGGAACATGCTCATGTGGGTGAGTTGCTGGTTTAATTCTCTGCAATGCCTACGTTTTCTCTAGAGGCCTGCAGCTAAATTCAGGACAGGGGCAGGTCCTCGGTTGAATTTAGTCATTATATCTGACAGGACCATAATCTTTCTTAGTATCTAAAAATGGTTACAAATGCTGTGATGGTGATGCTGCCTCCTACTTCAGAAATGTGAGAAACAGTAGTTTCGTTCACTTGCCTTTGGAACCAAGACACTTGGCTTGAGTCATGAATAAAATAGGCTTGGTTGTATTTTACTAATTCATATTGAATCCAAACAGGTGTTTTTCATAATGTAAGCTCACCTGTAGCTTATCATGTCCAGGTCAGGTGTGAAATAGCCAGTGATCTGCAAGGGAGGATTGTAGAAAACAGAGCTGGAGGAGCAGGAGAATAAGAAATCAGAACTGAGGTATTTTGACAGCTGGGTGAAGGCTGTTGTGGATGAAGACTGTTGCTCTGTACCAACAAATGCAAATGTTAAGGATTATTGCAGATGTGAAGTTGCAGATGTGAAACAGCAGATTTGACATGATTGACATGCAGGATTGAAAAGTACTGGCACAGGCATATGGTGCCCGAAATGAGAAACGTTAAGTGTGCTGCCTGTCACAAAATTATGGTAGCTGGTGTTGATGTGAATAAGAAAAGCAGATAGACAGAGCTCTGTCGAACCTGAATGTTCAACACTCGAAGATTTCAGTCACAGCACTTCCATCATCCTCAAATAAAGACTGTAAAAGATAGTGAAGCAAGAAAGTAAATACTAAAATGGAGGGAGGAGGTGGAATGCTGTTGGGCATGAGGCAAAGGGCCTAGTTACTCTTCATTTGTTCTGATGGAAGGAGGAATGAGGTATTGTTTCACCTCACTTCGGTCTGTCGGTAAGGGCCAAAATCCCCCTTTGTGATCCAGGACAGCTGTGAGCTGCAAAAAGTAATCTTTTCTTGGGGACAGGAACATGTTCGTGTGCTGCCTTCTTAGGAGGAGGTGGAAGAATGAACAGAGCCCTGCAATAATGCTGTCAAGATTGTCACAGGCTCCCTGGATTGTGGGAGGCAAGGCTTGGAAGAGTCCTACTGTTGAGATTCAAAATCAAATAAGGAGACAGTAGCTTGAGATGGGTTGTGGCAGGCATACAGGGGAAGGATAATTTCTTCCTCCCTCCTCCCCCCCCCCTGACTTCCCCGTTATTTCTACCATGCAGACCCTTCCCGCTGGGTTGCATCTCCCGCACAGGAGTGTGTATTGGTGGGGTAGCTTGGGTGCAGTTTCTACAGCAGCTGATATCTGCCCAGAGGCTTTCTAAATCTAATGCACCAAGGCTTACGCAACAGCCGAGTACACGTGTTCCTCTGCCTGCTGGACCCCTCACAGCTGCTGTTGCCAGCCACAGCACTTTGCCCTCAAGAGTTATGCAGATGCTGAGCTCAGGTGGCCCACAGACAAATGTTCCCTGGTACATAAAGAGGTGCATCTCTGATTTGTCTTTGCAATTGCACCTCTGAGGTGGGTCTCCTCCGCTCCCCTTCTTGCCTTTCTTGTGGCTTTTTTGTCACCATCTACTGGAATTCAGGGACAAGAACTTAGCTGTGTAGCTGCTATGAATAGTGGTCCTCTCCCAAGATGACCATGCAGACTCTGCAGTAATCAATCCAGGGTGCAAGAAATCTTGAGATTCAGTTCTGCTGTCACAGCTGAGAAGGGTCCCTGAACACAAGAACGGCTTGGTAACATTTAAAGCAACAAGATTCTTTTTGGCTAAGGATGGGAAAGGTTATTCCTCTGGGCTCTATAAATCCTGCATATTGTAATTTGGAAAGAATCCAGTCTTGAGGCACTGAAGCATCTTTTCCGTTAAGCTGTTGATGTTGTATAAGCTGTTTTCCATCTTCACCCTGAGGAAAAGAATGTCCTTGAGCAACGTTGAAAAAATGTCCATCCTCTTCTCTGTTCCACTCTCTTGGATGTAGTAACCAGAATTGGAGGGCCGTTCATCTGTAGAGGTGTTCAAAATGTGTGTTGGGGACAGGGTGAGGAGCACGGGAACTGAGAACCTATAAGATCTATGTAAGTGATGATGTTCTGCTTGCCTATCTCCTAACTTACGTCCTCTTTTCTTCTTACAGAGAGATGGTTGCCCTAAGATCGTCAACCTGGGCAGTTCCAAGACAGATCTCTTCTATGAAAGGAAAAAGTACGGCTTCAAGAAGAGGTGATCCTATCTGTAGGTGGCTACACCTTCTGTTGGGTTGGCAAGAGGGTCTTGGAACATCTCTGGACTTTACTATTATGAAAAACCTGTTGGTAATTTTTTGTTAAAGCAGGAAAAATTCAGTAGTATACTTGGGTTGGAGAAGTAACAGACTGAGTGCAAACTGAAACCTGATCAGAACTATCAGAAAGAGCAAATGAGGGCTAGTTTCTCTTGCCTTTTCAGAAGCTCTGCTGGTAGCTGCCCCAGCTCCCTATAAAAATCCTGGTGGGCAAGTATTTAGTCATGAAGGAGACCAGCTCAGTAAAAAGTGAGTGCCATTTCTGGTGTGGGGAAACACCTTGCCTTGTTCTTACCAGGTCACCTCTCTCAATTGTTTGAAATTGCCCTATGCATCAGTATTGAAGAACAGAGCACCAATCCCATGTGTCTGCTCTGGCACCACCCTACCCCATCCAGTATATTTCCATGCTGCCCTGTTTTGTAAGGAACCCGCTCGTGGCTGGTGCCTTCCTAGGGAGAGCACAGCTGTTCCATGTTTTCTTTGACAGATTAATCCAAGGCCCTTTCTTGTAACCATTTCTGTAGGATGCATACCAATAAAGCTTCTTGGTTGTTTTTTTTTTTATTTTTTTGTATAACAAGCATTTCTCTCCGGTTCATTCTGTGCCTAGCCTCTGGAGTTTTCTGGGGATGGACAGGATTACCCCAGCTAGAACTGCACAGTGGGTTATCTGGTTTCTGACACTGTCTGCTTATGGCCACGTGACCTTGCTACAAGGAGCTTCAGGGAATGGCTATCGCTTTTGTTTGCCTGTGATCCCAGCCGCTGATCATTTTGTCCCATAGCATGAGGATCGCTGAGCTTGTAACCCTTATCCTAGCTAATACGGCTGTGGATGTTGTTTCACCATGCAAACATCCAATCCCTTTCTAAAACCTACTAAGCTATTTGACTCGCTGTCCTGTTCTTGTGAATAAGTTAAAGCCTTCCCTGCTGTAACTGGAAACCAACTATTGTGTTCTAGGCTATTAGCCACATGCATGCTGAAAACCAGAGGTTGCTTGTTTGTCAAATACCAGTACAGGCTAAAAGCGGTCTGTTGGCTCAGCAGAGATCTGGGAACTGGTGCCTTAGTGCAGAAGCAGAACTGAGTTTCCTACTAGTGTGTGTGCTCTGCAGATGGTTAAATTAGGGTCCTAGCTCAGCATGCCCTGTAGTCCTTAGTCTTCCACAGCCTAAGCAGAGTGTGCGCTACAGTAGCAGGATTCTCTTTGCACAGAGATGCGTGTGCAGAGCCTGTTCTATGCCTTTTCCAGGATTTCAGTTGTTCGCCTAAGGCTAGTACTGATTCCTTTACCTCTTTTCTGGCTTAAATACCTCTTTTACCTGCTCCAGCTATTTAGATATTTCAGATAAGAGGGAAAACAAGCAGGCAAGTTGTGATCTTCCTTCACTTAAAGTAATTTTTTCCTGCTGCAGCTGACTCTAGCTGTGACTGATCCTACAGTTCTCTCAGCTGCTCCTGCTTCTCCATCCCTCAGCTATTAATTCTGTCAGGTTTCTCTTCCAAGCTTTTTGCAGTCCTGAGAGTATCTGTATGTCTTCTTCCTTGCACCATGGTTTCCTTACACAGCTTCTGGTTAATTTTTAGTAACATGGATGCCATTTGCCAAGATGTTCAGAGCAAACTGGTTCTTTGGTTCCAGCAAACCCACTCTCTCAAAGCAGTTCTACCTGAATAAGCAGCTGCCTCTTGTTCCTGACTAGGAAGCCCATGTCAGAGCCATTATCAGCTGTGTTAAATTTGGTATTTCTTTAAAAGCAAGGCATGACATGCAGATTTTTTTGTACCTGGAACTTTATCACTTCAACCAGAATTTATCACTTGCTCTCCGTCAGGCCACCCGAATTATCATACTAGGAACGCAGAGGGTTTGTACATATTTTTTTCTTTCCCAGAAGTTTTTAAGATAATGAAAATTGCTTGGTGAAAGTAGAGGGAAATGAAGTTTAAATTATTTCTTTTGACTCGCAATTATTGCCACTGGTGCAGGGATCACTAGAAGATCTAATTTTAGAGCAGCCCTTGTTCCCGATCATTTAGCAGGATCAGCCAGGCAGGGGTTGCTATAGAGATACGAGTGTCCCCATCCCTTCCCCCACCCCAGAAACCGCTGAGCATACTTACTTGGCACTCCCGGTGCCCTCACTCTTGACTGCTGGGTATATCGGTCTGTATTCTGGCAGCAATGAGCATTAAGCTGCCATTTCTAGCTGTTCTGAGTCACTGGGCAGGTGGAGAGAGGGAGGGACAGGCTTTTTCCCCTTTGCCTTGTTTGCTTAGACAGCTGTGGGGAGAATGCCAAATGCTGCTGGTGCTCAGATCAGTTCAGCACCGCTGCCTTTCTGGTCCTTTCAGAGCGTGGATGGGACATTGCCTTGAAGCTGCTAATTCAGACGAGGGTAATGGATACAGTTAGGTAGCCCAAAAAACCTCAGCCTTGCATGTGTAGTAATGATTTCTGTTCACCAGCAAATGAAACCTAGGCATGGACCCTAGAAAAGTGCAGTATTTTTTACCTAAATGGATTTTAAAGTACTTGTCCAGTAGAAGATTTCCTGATAGTACTGGAGAGCAGAGCACATGCTAAAAGGGCAAGCTTCCCTGCAGGGGGGCAATGAGACAAGACGTGTCCTGCTGCTGAGTGCCTGCCAAGCTCTGGAAGGGCTTCATCAGACCTTGGAGTCTTAAGCAGCTTGATTCAGGGGCTTCCTGGCTGCCAGCTGTGAAGCGCTTGCATGACAACTGCAAGGGAGGAAGGGAGGGACAGTGGCAGCTGTGTGGCCGCTGAACTCTGTGGTGCTGCCTGCAAATCCTAATTGCACTGAGCTAATCCCTGCCATTACTTTTCCAGGTAGGGTTATTGCTTTTTTCTTCTTTAATCACATGAATACATTTACTTAGGTAATAAGTAAAAAATCCCTTTATTTCAAATATTTATATAGGGGAGGGGAACATGGGACCTCTTGGCCTGTTAAGTAATCAGCTTTTTGTTGTTAGTACTAAAAAGGCATCACCGTGTTCTGAAATGTGGATGTTCCCTATGATGTGCCTCTTCAGAACAACTACCAGCCTCAGCTACAACCGAACTCAGGAAATAGCTCTGTAACAACCTCTCTGGTCCTTTGCATCACCTAGACCTTGTCTTGACAAAGTATTACCTGTCTTTTAAAAAAAAACAAAAAAACAAAACAACCCCCAAAAAACCCCAAACAAACCAAAGGCAGGCAAAGGCCTGAAGTCTGCCTGTGAGGTTTCCTTGTGGGAGCCATGTAGAGAAAATCCTGCCTCTGAAACCTTATCTGCACAGGAGCTGTTATTTTCTCGTTACGGGGATCAGCTGGAGATGTTGTTTGCCCATTTCAATAGCAGGAAAGAATTTTTCATTTCCTTGAGGCTGTCATGTGATATGAATGTAAAGAGGATTCAGGGTATGGCAGTGTTAATTATGCCCGATTATAACCTGACTGCCCTTCCTTGGCATTAAATAACCTAGCAAAATGCGCTCTGTCCTGGCAGCTTGGCGATTCCTCCCCTCGCCGCGCACACGTGATTCGGTAGCTTTGCTTTGACGTAATAGCCAAATGGCTGAGAATGCATGAGTGGATACTGTGACAGAATTCCTCTGCCTGCATGTGTACTGGGGCAACGCGATAATTAAAGGAGCATGGTCAAGGTGCAAGTATTTTAAAGAGCCCTAATGTGTAACACCCTCTTAGTAACACCTTATTAAAGCAACAATAGAATTTTAGAAATGTAATTGCCATTTTTTTCTTAATGATGCTAAAAATAGCACAGTCATTTTAATTTACTGATCTCTGGCTGACAGTATGATTTTGTTTCCAGCAAAGCGAGGGAGTATTAGAAAAAAAATGTTCTTTTGTAACTAAATTCCTTTTAAACTAGGAGTGATGAAAATAAGGCTGCTCATAATAACTCTCATAAATCTTCCCCTTCTCTTCCTTCCCCTTCCCCTGCAGAAAAAAAAAAAACAACTTCAAAAGTTGTTGGGTTTTTTCTTTAATCAGTGGGAAAATGAGAAGGACAGCTGCTGTAGCACCATGGCTAGGAAGGAGAGTATTAACAGATTTCTTGGTGCATGCTGATGACTGGCTTCGAAAGAAGTCATCTTCAGCAGCAAGGGCAGTACCTGAGGTAAAGGGATACTGAGTGAGGAAGGACAAACCAAACCCAGAAGATGCCTGAGGGTTGTTGTGGAAGCAGGGCAAGAGAGGAACTTTGTAGTTTTGCACATTTTCTCAGGAATTCTTCATAACCAAGGCAAACAGGACATTTCACAGGCCAAGCAAACTACCTCTGCTGCAACAGGGACTGTGGTAGCGGCTTTGTTACTGAGACCGCTTCTCCCTCCCTGGTCTGCTTGTGTCAGCTCTGAAGAAGATGCCTGACACGTGGCTGGGAGAGCCTGGAAACGCATTCTTGGTGTCCTTTCTGTTTGTTTGGATCTTTACTTGGATCAAAAGCTGCCTTACGCCTGGATAGAGAGCCCTTTGAAAGTGGTGCCTGTCCAAGGCGATGGCCTTGGACTGTAAAATACACAGCATGTAGGTGCTGGCAGGTTTTTTTTTATCTTTGTTTTCCTTAGAACTAGTGTTAAGTCTGGTTAAACAGAGAGAGCGCAGAGCTGCGTGTGCTGGCAGCCAGCACCCTTTAAACATGGCGGTATTATACATGAGAAAAATACAGCCAGCACCGTAACGCTTCGCTGCACGTGGCTGCTTTAGGGGACTGTTTGTTATTGTGCCCGGTATTGCCTTCTACCCCAAAGCAAGTTCACTTGGGTTTGCTTCGTTGTTGAGTTTTACTTGCAGAAGAAAAAGCTGTGCGGTGCTAGGTGAGGGCTGCCAGCTTGCTAGCAGGCAGCAGAGGCTCAGCCCGTGGGGGAGCAGGTGCCCCCCCCATCCGCCGGTGCCTCAGGCCGGCGCCTAGGTGGCCCTGGGAGCGATCATCTCCATGGCTGGCCTATTCCCAGGGCAGCAGGCAACGCCGGTTTGCGTAGCCGCTCTCCCGACCCCGCCGGAGCCCCGGGACAAGCCGCGGCCGCCCTGGCGACTACAACTCCCGGCGCCGCCACGCCCGGCGCCGCCCCCCTGCGCACACCCCTTCGGCTCACTGGCTGAGGCAGCGCACCAATCCGCAGCCGCCGCCGGGTCCGGCCAGCCAATGAGAAAGCTGTTGCTAACACGCCGCTGTTATTTTTAGCACGGCTGTCGCTCGCACACCTTGCAGGTCCCTCCTCTCCGCCGCGGCCGGGCCGGCCCTCTGCTGAAGGCGGAGGCGCACGGACGTGCGGCGACAAAGTAGTCCCCGAGTTGTGCTTTGCGGGGAGGGGAGAGCGGTGCTGGCGGGGCAGAGGCGATGTCCTTGCAACGGGGTGCTGGGCACGGGGCAGTAGGGGTGGTTTGTGCTTGCTCCTGCCCTCCCTGTGGTGACACTGGTAAGCCTTGCCCCGTTGTCCCCGGAGGCGATGGGCCCGCCCCCCACCCTGTCGCAGGCCCGGGAATCCCGAGAGGTTTGCAGTGTGGGAAGGAGCCGGGGTTGCCAGTTCTCCTCGCACCCTTCTGGGTGAAAGCTGTCCTGCCCGTGCCGTTAGCAGGGCTCGGGGCTTCCAGTGCAGGAGTTCTCGGAAGACATCGCCTGCCTGTTCCCCCTCGCTGTCCGCATCACCCGGGGCCCCTGTCATCCCCCAGGGCCGGTACTGTCGCGGAGCCGGGGCATGAACGGCACCAGGCCCTCTGGCCTTCTGTGGTGACTGCTGCCGAGTACACGTCGAAGGAAAAAATGCCGGCCGCTTCCTGCCCTCTCCGCTCCCGTTCAATCACCTCGCTGTGAGCCCCTCCCCGCCTCAGGCTAAGCCGCTTGGGGAAATCCTCAGGTCAAGCTTCATCCCCGCTAAACCCCCTGTCCCTTCCTTCCCCTGGCGCCCAGGGTTGGGGCAGCCCTCGGTGCCACGCGGCTGGCAGCGCCCCCCGCTGCGGCTGCTGCACCGGCAGCGGGGAGACAGAAAGGGAATTAAACCGCCCCTCGTCCCCGGGGCGCTGCGGGCGGCGAGGCCGAGCGGGCGGCGAGGGGCGGAAAGTAGTTCCGGCCCGCCTTCCGCGACCGCATCACGCTGGGCGGGAGCGTGGATCCCTGCGCGGGGTTGCTAAGGGTGAAAGTTTGCCGTGAGTTGGCTCACTTGGGGCCAGGGCGCGGGTGGCTGCGGGGTGGGGGGCCGAGGGGAGGTGGCGGCGACGACAACGACGGCGACGATACAGGCACCGGTACCCGTACCCCCACCTCTGGGCGTTCCGCACCGCCTTCGGCCCGCTCTGCAGCCCCCGGGCCCGCCCCGCGGAGGAACCGCACCGCCGGGGATAAGACGAGGGAGGGGACGGGACGGGACGGGGCAGAGACCTGCACGCACTGTCCGGGCAACTGCCGGCAGCGCCCACGGCCCCCAACAGCCGCCACCAGCTGCCGGCCCTGGAGCCGAGGACGAAGTAAGTGGGGGCGGGAGTGCTTCCCTTCCCTTCCCTTCCCTTCCCCCCCCCCCCCCCCCCTTCATCCTTGGGCCGAGTGTTCCCAGCCCACATCCCCTTTGTGGGCTCGGCCTGAGCGGGCTCATTGCCCTCCTCCCCGCCCGGGAGTAATTTGTCCGTCTGTGGAGCGACTGTGCAGCTGCGGGCCCCGGGTGGGGGATCAATGGGGCTTCGGGGTGGTGGGTGTGTGCGAAAGTCATTAGGTCGGTGACGCTTTGCAGTGCCCCAGTTCACCATTTTGTTTGGGCCCCCTCTAGCCGTATGGGCGGGTGGGGTGCGGCTCAGTCCCAGCAGCCCCGAAAAGGGCAGGCTGGGCCCGGGGGCGGCGGCGGGCAGCCAGGGCTGCCGGGGGGGGGCTGGTGTCACCGGGGTGTCTCCCTTCCCGCACGGCGGATCCAGCTCCTGCGGCTCCGGGGCGGGGGGGGGGGGGGGGGGGAGAAGCCCGGCGACAACAAAGGCGCTGCTGGGGCCGGGCTGGGCTGTACCCCACACGCCCCCACCCGCCTCCCCGATCCTGCAGGCCTCGGGGTCTGCCGCCGTGCCCCGCCGGTGTGCGGGGCCGGGAGCTCGCCTTTGGCGGGGAGACCCACCCCCCCTCCCGCCGAAGGGCTCTATTGGGGACCTTGTTTGCGACCCCGCGTGCCCCACCGGCGGGACGGGGACAGGCAGCGGGGGAGGGGACGGACGGACACGGAGCTTGTGGCCTCCTAGGCTCCGTCCTACGGCCGTGGGGCGGGGGGCGGCCGCTGTGGGGTGGGGACGCGCCTGCCCGTCCCTGCCGGGAGGGGGGGGAAGGGAAGGGAAGCGGGGGGCGGCTGCCCGGCGGGCCCGAGCGCCGGGCGGTGGGGCGTGTTCCCGTCGTGGGCAGCGCCAGGGCGGGCGGGCCGCCAGGGCGCATGTGCTGTGGAAAATTTTGCGCCCTGCCCCGGCGGGGAGAGCGGCGGGCCGGGCCGGCCGCGGGGCGCCGCGGGAGGCGTAGTCCAGGGGCGAAGTAGGTCGCGGGGCGTGAGGGGGGGCGAGGACTGCAGCTCCCAGGGTGCCCCGCGGCGGGGAGGGGGCGGGCACGGGGGGTCACCGGGAATGGCCGCTCTCCCGGGGCCGGCCGGCCGGGTCACCGGGAATGGCCGCTCTCCTGGGGAAGGGGGCGGCCGGCCGCCCGCCTCGGGTCGGGGCAGCCCCTCCGCCGCCCGTGGAGGGGGGGCGGGAAAGGACCTCCGTTCCGGACCGGCAGGGCCTGCTGTGGGGCCACGGGTCGCCTGGCAGACGGGGAACGCCGCTGGTGAGGGTGAGGCGGGGCCCAGGCCTCCGCCAGGAGCTGGGAGGGATATTCACAAGGTCACCTGCCGTGTTTGCCTGGCGAGGAGAAGAGGGCATCGTTCCCGTGTTTGGTCTCCTCTGATGCAAGCGGCTGTTCGGTCGCTCTCCTTCGGCACATCGCTGTGCTGATAGCCGGGGGGTCTGGGGGGCTCCTGCCTTCCCTCCGCAGAGCAGAGGAGCAGCCCTTTGTTCCCTGCCGGCACCTCGGTGTGCTGCCCGTGGTACGAGTAAGCCTTTACTTGGAAATGCTGGCAACGTGGGCAAGCCTCTCTTTATGGAATGCTTGCCGAATGCTTTTTACAACTGATATTTAGTTGTTTTTTGTCTTGGTGCCGTGATGCTCCAGTTGTTTTATTACTATTATCACATCTTGGTGCAGTAGAAGGAGATTGAGAGGGTCTTACTGGAGCACGTCTTACCATGTCAACAACCTGAGGAGTCAGTGGTATCTCTGACTCTTTGTGCCTTCTGCAAGTATCGGCTGTGTGCAGCTACCTTGGCATCTGTTGGTATTATTAAGCAAATCAACTCGCCTCTTTTATAATCAAAGTACAGAGTATTTCCCTTTTAGGAAGGGGGAAGTACTTCTTAAATAAAAGAAAAAAACAATGAGGCAACGGTTTGTAATTGTATCTCCTCACTGTTTTCTGCAGGTTGGTGAGGATATGGGCTGCTCAAAGTGTGTTGAGGTGTTTGTGTTGCAAATAAGGTGGTAACAAATTCTGGCCTTTGCTTCTTTCCCAGTCTACAATTTCTAATTTTTTAATAGATTTCGGATCTGGGTTAGAATTTATCACATGAGATGAAAAGATTTACAAACTGGCTGTTTGTTCTCTTCCCGCTTAACTTGCTGAGATCCAGACCGTCCTCTTGGATGCCTCAAAGCCAAAGGAGTGAGAGGGCTCCATGTAATCTGCCCCTTGAGGTGGTATGGGCCATCTAAGTTGTTAACACTTAGGTGTGCTCTTTCAGGGGTTTGCTTCATGCCGTTTTCTCTCGAAAATGCTCCGTCTCCATGCTGAGACTCTTGCCTTCTGAAAATGGCTTCTCCTTGCTGTTCTCTGAAAAACTCTGGTTGCTTATTTCTCATCTGTTCTTATTTGAGCTTAGTCAGGTCTCTGTGACCTAACAAAGTTGTTAACACTACAGTAATTCCTTAAAGCAGGTTTTAAAGGCAAGACTTCTTTCTGTCTTTTCCATCCCCTCCTTCCTGTGCTTTTTCTTGTTGCCGAGTCAAACCCGGAGGGAATTCCTTCCAGAACCAACCTCCTTGTTGGCAGACTTGAGGTGTGGGATCTGTTTCTGGTTACCGTAATTCTAAAGCCAAGCCTCTTTGAACTCAGACTAGTACAAGAAAAACATAGTATCTGCCCCTGCTTTTTTGTAATGAAGCCTCAAAATATTTGAGGGTGTCTTTTAAATAAAATTCATTTAATCCTTCTTGTCCGCTAAACTAGACCAAGCAAAGAAGTCTGGTCAGTTTTTTCTTCCTCCTGACCTAGGCCAGAGTGGATGCCTGGTTGTGCTGCTGGGATTCCTGGTTTTCCAGGGGAATGCTGACACAGTATGTTTGTACTCCATCCCCACCCCCAAAAAATTGGCACACGCTGTAAACATTGGCTTGAGTGCTGCGTGAGAGCATCCCTGAAGCCCATTTTAGGAGGACAGTTGAACACGGTGTGTCTGTTTGAGCAAGGTGAGGGCAGCTGAAGACAGAGCAGCCTGTTGACTAAGCTGCCAATTAAAAACTGGATATTCTGCTTCCCTCTGGAGAGGCGTGGAGGCTACTGGAAGTGCGCTTCCTCTTAAAATATCTGTGGGATTCATTTTCTTTGGATGGGTGACAGAGCTTGGTGCTGACCTACCTGAGGGGTTTTTTTGTACCCAGACGAACATTGCAAATCTGTGTATAATTGGGAGAGCTGAGTGTTGTGGTTTTGCATTGTGCTTTTGTGGGCTCTTTCCACTTCAGAGACTTCCTTGGGAGAGAGGGAGGATTACTTCAGTTTTTGGCAAGCAATTTCAGCTTTTTATTAAGTAGGTACCTGATCCTGGCAGAGCTCATCTTCCCTCTGTGCAGGGATAAGCGATGTGAACTGTATTGGACAGGCTGTTGGCGTGCCTGTGCTTTGTGACCCTTTGCACATTTCCTGTCCCTCTCTTCCCCCCTCAGCTGAATTAAACTGGGATTTTAGGCCTGCAGCTAGGCAGAGTCTCAACTGGGTACACTTATTAAGAAGATATGAGCCTGCAAGTCAAGGGGATAGTAAACATGGGCTGGCAGCTGGTGCCTGAGCACCCTCCCTTGCTCCTTCTTGTCCCTTATGCACTTGTGCCAGCAGGACGCAGCACCTGGCACAACCACCTGGCCTCCCAGACGAGAGGCTGGCCCTGCAATCCTGAGCCTGAGTGGATCTCTGCACAAGTTGCTGAGCGAGTCACAAGGCTGGTGCACTTACGTTCCGGAGAGGCCTGTGCAGGTGAGCTGTGCTGGAAGCATCTGAGTGCCAGGGCATAGAGAGGTGTGTTAGATGTGCTGAAGTAGCTCTGCCAGAGCAGACAGTTAGCCTGCTGGGTTTCAGTAGTGGTACTTGGCAGCAAGGTTAGTATAACGTACGTATCTGTGTGCGGGTAGTAGCTACATCCTTGTTTCTCCAGTAGAGAGGCAGGTAGACTCCCTTCCCACCAGCATCTCTCTGTTTTGAGGGCCAGTAGATTTGGGGTGACTTTCCTAGAGAGCGTTGCTGCTTGTTAAGTGTTAAGACTGCTCATTCTGCTTTTGTTAATGAAAAGGCATGGCTGTTTATGCCAACAGGTGGAGAGCTGTTGTGTTCTCTTGTTTTCATCCATCCTTTTCTCTCTTTCCCTAGGTTTATTTGGAGCCAAATCTTGTCTATGCGTGTGTCATTTTGTCTCTTTTAATACGCTGCCCTGACTTGCTTGCTGCGAAGGGAGTATGCATCTGGAGATCAAAGTTGCTCTTAACTTCATCATCTCATACCTGTACAACAAGCTTCCTCGGAGGCGGGCAGACCTGTTTGGTGAGGAGCTAGAGCGCCTGCTGAAGAAGAAATATGAGGGTCACTGGTACCCAGAGAAGCCTCTGAAGGGATCTGGCTATCGCTGTGTTCATATAGGGGAGACGGTGGATCCGGTGGTGGAGCTGGCAGCCAAGCGGAGTGGCCTGGCTGTGGATGATGTGCGTGCCAATGTGCCGGAAGAGCTGAGTGTCTGGATCGATCCTTTTGAGGTTTCCTACCAGATCGGTGAGAAGGGTTCTGTTAAGGTCCTTTACCTGGATGACAGCGAGGGCTGCAGCGCTGCAGAGCTGGACAAAGAAATCAAGAGCAGCTTCAACCCTGATGCCCAGGTATTTGTCCCCATCGGCAGCCAGGACAACTCGCTGTCCAACTCTCCGTCCCCCTCCTTCGGCCAGTCACCAAGCCCCACCTTCATCCCTCGCTCTGCCCAGCCCATCACTTTCACCACTGCCACCTTTGCTGCCACAAAGTTCGGCTCTACCAAGATGAAGAAGGGTGGGGGAGCTGGAGGAGGGGGCAGCGGAGCAGGGGCTGGGCAGCAGCCAAGGATGGTCAGGTCTCCCACCACCAACCTGCTGAAGCACAAGGGCCTCTCCCTGTCTATGCACTCTCTGAACTTCATCGGGAGCGCTGGGAGCCAAGCCCCACAGTCACAGCTCTCCCCCAACGCCAAGGAGTTTGTTTACAACGGCGGGTCACCGGGAGCCAGCAGTCTCTTCTTCGATGGTGTTGCCAGTGAGAGCCAGGCCAGCAGCATGCCACCGGCATCGCAGTTCAACACCGGCACGGGTGGTACCTTTGATATGGCTCAGGTCTTCGGTGGCAGCACCAGCAGCCTCTTTTTGGAGAAGTCTCCCTTTGTGGAAGGACTCAGCTACAACCTGAATGCCATGCAGTATCCCAGCCAGTCGTTCCAGCCTGTCGTCCTGGCCAACTGAACACAAGGAAGGAGAGTATTTGGGAGCGGGGAGGGGGAGGGGGGGAAAACAAGAACAAAACGAAAAAGAGGGAGAGAAGAAAAATAGAAATATACAGAAAATATTCAAATCCTATAAATATAGCTTCTTGGGAAAAGAGAGAGCCCAGTGTTGTTGCGCTGTGCTGGCAACGCTCCTGAAGCACTGACTTGTTTTTTAACTCAGTCCCTGTGCTTTTTTCCTACTCACTTTTTTACTGCTTAAATGAGTCTTGGGATTTTTTTGGTTTGTGTTCCCCCTTCCCCCAGTCCAGGACTGGTGCAACCAGTAAGTCACAATGCTCTTGATTCCCTGCACCCACCAACCCCAGCGCTGGACACAGGGCCCTTCTACCTGGGTGTAGGGGTGTCTTCCTACCACCTCGCTGGAGGAGGGACAGGGAAAGGATGAGTCAGTGTTAGTGGAGATACACGCTTTTGTTGCGTGCTAGCCAGAAATGGGTGGGTGAACTTGCTTTTTCTGTTACGGCTCTGCGTGTAGACGGAGAGCATCTACTGTGCCCACGGGTGTAGGCCGTTGTGCTGTTGTAGCTCCAGCCTGGGCTGGCGTCAGCCGTTCTGTCTGTGTGCTGAAAAGCACTAACTCTTCTCCTTGACCACCTCCCAGCACGTAGCAGGGAGGGCAGAGCGTTACCGTGAAATGGCTTCTTCTTGCTCCCTTCTTCATCTACACTTCCAGCCGTGGCTGTAGGAGGATGGCGCTTTGAGTGGGTATTGTCCCCTTCCGCATGTGATTGAGGGGGCCTTTCTCTGTCCTCTTGGGGTTGGCCAGTCACTGGGTGACAGCCTGTGCTGTGCAAACATCGCCTGCCTGTCCCTGCAGCTGGGGAGGTGGTGCTAAGCCAGGTGACCCCACTTGGATCCTGCCCCACTTCCCAGATGTTCTCCCCAGGAGCAGGCACCAGCATCCACCTGGGGTGGCGTCTGAGGTCTGAGTTCTCATTTCCTGATGTGAATTCATCATCTTGTCTCTGAGCAGGAATTCCTTCCTTTTTAGTTAGTGAGGCAGCACCACTTTTGAGGAAGAGAACGGGCTATGTTGTTGAAGCCACTCTTGAGTGGTGGCACAATGGTTTGTGCTTTCAGCCCTGGTATACACCTAAATCCCTTCCCCAGCCCTTCTGGAGGAGTGGGAGGAGGTGGCCGTTCTGGAAGGGAAGCACCTAGTGTAAGCTCATCGTTCCAGCTAGATCATGTCAGTGCAGGTGGTGGCAGGCTTAGACCAGAGCAGGGACAGGCGCTCCGAAGGCAAGCGGCTGTCCCAGCGTGTGCCTCCCCACTGCAGGGCTGGGATCCAGGAATGTCCCTGTAGCTTTCCCCAGGACAACGTGCTGCAAGACGTCAGGTGTTTGCAGCTGTTCAGCTGGGTTGCTTCTGTGTCAGGGACCCCAAAGCTCACCTTCGTAGGAAGCCTAAGGAGGGCTACTTCTTGCCTAGGCAAGGTGGAGACCCTCTAGGTGGGAAGGAGGTTTCCTTGGAAGCTGTGGTGGGAACATGGAAGTGTGCAAAGAGGATAGAGATGGAGATGATGAGACTCCAGTCTTTGAAGTTCTCAGTTTAAAAGATAAATAAGCTCACTTGCTGCCTCCCAGACTTGAGGTTTGGTATTCTTTGGATGTCTTTGGAGCACCCTCTGAAACCCGCTTCTGTATGTGTTGAACCAATGTGCTCTACCAAGACATCCCTGTTTCAGTGGAGATGGGCTTGAACTTGAACTTTTCCTGTTCCTTTCCCTCAACCTGAAATGAAGGCACTTCAGCCTTCTTGTAATTGTGTTGCCAATGAGCCTTTGCAGACGTAAGGGGCTGTCCCAGGGAGGCTGCCACTGCCCGGAGCTCTTCTAGGAGAGCCTCCAGCACACCCTTCCCCTTGCTGGGTGACCGGGGAGGACACAGTCCTGACCTCATGCCCAGTGCGGGTTCCCGAGCAGGTTGCTTGCCGTTGAGCTGTGACCAGTGCAGGTGGGCCAGGAGAGTGGAGCCCAGCTAGCTTCCACCAAACCGGCGCCTGCGGCCTCAGCCCTCAGGTTTCCAGGCTAGGATGAGTTGCTGAGGAATGGCCAAGCTGTTGGATTTCCCTTGTTTCTTTTTGGGGTTTTTTTCTTTTTAAACCCCTACTTACGGACTTTACTACTGCCACCCCGTCCTTCTCCCCAGGAGTGTGCTGCTGAATGCCAGCCCACTTGCCACACTGGATTGAGGGGTGCTCAGCCCCTGATGGTGGGACCCAGTCCAGTTGCCCCCCGCTGTCCCTGCATCTGGTGAAGCCATCTGTGAGCCACCGCCATGGGACAGCATGCTCTCCTCGGACACGGGGAGGGAGGGGAGAGGTGGGAATGCCCCCCAGCCACCCCGCTTATCTGTGTGAAGCTTTGATGCCGCTTTGCCCTGCCACACGTATTATACCTGCTTTAAAAACAGTGGTGTGAGTGGAAGGAGGAAAAGAGGAGGGACCAACCTCTTTGTAACTTAAAAGGAAAAAAGCGTGCTTCAGAAATGTTCCTCCAGCATCAGGCAGCAATGGAAACTAATGGCCTTTTCAGGTCTTTTCTAGTCTTGGATGTAGGCGTTCAGCTTCAATTTTATTTTTTAAAAACCTGCACTAATTTACCTGGTTTCTTAGGAAGAGAAGAGAGAAATTTTTTTTTAACTTTTATTTTTTATGGGTTTGTGTTCTTTTTGTTGATGTCTGTTTGTATTTGAATAATTTGCTACATTTGTAAAATGTAAGAGGTATATATAATATATGTATATTTCTAACGTAAAAAAACTGTAATTTTTTTCTTTTCAAGATTTTTTCTTAAAAAGAGGAGAGAAAAATATTTTTTCAGGAAAAAAACTTAAAAAAAAAAGAAGTGGTGAAGATTCCTTTCTCCCCCCTCAGCCTCCCTCCTTTCCCTCCTGCCCCTCTCCAAGGAGTGAATTGACAGTTGCCTTGCGGGAGAGAGGGAGTGAAAGAGGACAGAAATCTGGATGTATCTGAGCGGAGGGTTTCTGTGTGTGCTCTGCTTGGGTTCCTGAGAAGGGGGCTACTGAGAGGGGGAACCAGGGGGTTGCTGTCTTTCTTTTTTTTTTTCTTTTTTTTTTTCTTTAGCGAAGGAGGAATACAATCAAGAGTTTTGTATTCAGAATGTTGTGCAATATTTTGGAACAGGACATTGGTGTGTCTACAGATTTAGTTAAAAACAAAAAAAAAACAAAGGTTGATCAAATCTGTACAGTTTCTATTGTTCCAGATTTTTTTAAGTTTGTATTAAAAGCATGATATAATAACCAGTTGTCATGTGGTGTGTGCTCGGTGGGGAGAGAGCACCTCTGCCATGCCTGTTCCTGGGCAAAGGGGGACACAGCAGCCCTCCCTGCCTGCCTTCGGATGAACCTGTGCTTGGCATCTTCCTCTTGCGGGCCAGGTCGCTGGTTTGTGGCGTGCCCAGCACAGGTTTCGTTGTGCTAGGAATAGCCGGGTGATGCCCAGGCTTGTGCAACACGGTGAGGGCAGCCGTCTCTGACCTCTTGCTGTGCCAGGAATAGCAGCAGCTTAGGAAGAAGTGGTGGTGTGCCTGGCCTTCCTGGGTCCTGCTGTGATTCAGCTCCCTTGGGACGTGGGGAGGGGAGGGAGCAGGACTCTGCCTTTGGTGCAGTGTGCCTCTGGTGGGGGGCGGGGGGGTCAGTCAATCAGCAGTTCCTAAAATACCCAGCTTCTGTGGCAGCTTGCCAGGGCCATCACCTGTGGGTCCAGGCTGGGATCTGCCTGGTGCCATTGCAGAGTAGAGGAGGCCTTCCTTGGGCGACGGTTTCTGCAGAAGGGGTGCTGTGGGGGGGTTGGTTTCTCTGCCGAAACCAGTTTGGGTTTATCCTGGGGTATCTCAAGTACTTGATAAGTAAAGGAAGCCTCAAGATGCATGTGCATATCCTCCCTGCTGTGAATGTTCATCCAAGGTGACTTCTCGTAGCAGGGTGGGCTCGAGGCTGGATATGAGAAAAGCAGCTATGATGGTCTGATTTTTCTTTCTAACCTCTTGTTGCTCAGCTTTAATCAGAATTTCTGTCAGAGGGAACTGCAGCTTTTTAGCAAAACAAGATGAGATGGCCCCTCTGTGCAGAGGAAGATGCTGAAATGCCTGTCTCGGCCCACATGTGCTGAATGGCTGTGTGACCCAGCTTCCTCAGACCCTCTGTGTTCCTGCTGCCTCCTGCTCAAGGGGAGGCTTGCAGCTCCCCACACCGCCTCCTTAAAAAGCTGTTGAAGGGAGCTGCTGTGAATGTACTTGAGGAAACCAAACGTGGAGTTGATACTGGCTGCTGGCTCTCGCTAGCTATACTTGCCCACGCCCCCTCAGCCCATCTAGCCTGAATTTCTTCCTGGAAGAGCTCGTGCTGCTTTGCCCTTGGCTTTGCGAGCCCTGGGAGCTGGGCTGCTGCTCGTGCCTGCTGCATGCCACGTGACTGTCACACTCTGCTAAGCAACAAAACTATTTTTTTCCCCTTTGTGTCTCAACCCCCTTGTAATCATTTATCTAAAGCATGCACAAACAGTTGCCCTTAGACATGTTTCTGGAAATGGAAAATCAAGGATGAGTATGTGCCATCCTGATCCTTGCCCTGCATTTGCTGGGCTGTGATGCAGGGAGGCACGGAGCCTTTCCCTTCACGGGCGCAGGTACTCTGAGCAGTAGGCCCTGCAGTTAGTTTGCAGCGACTAGAGAAAAGGCTTAGTATAGCCGCGTTCCTACTGAGCCATTTGCCCCTGTGCTGTCTCGGGGAGCCTGAAGGGTGTGGGGAGGTGAAACACCCACTTGGAAGCTGTGCGCAGGGACAGGCATCGGCCCTCCGTCAGCCTTTGGAGAGGAAAGGTGCTGGAGCCCTGCGCTCGGCTGGTGCGGGGTGGCACCTGGCCGTGGGGACATTTGCCGTGTGTTTGGGCAGTGCCCCAGTTGGTCCGCAGGTTGGGTCCTCCAGCAAGGCACAGCAAGAAGACGGGACTTGTTTCCTGAAACCTCCAGTGTGAGGGGCACAGGGGTGGTGGCCAGACAATCGTCACAGGGGACTGCGTTATTGAGGGAACTCACAGCTTGAGTCACTGAGCAGATCGGCTGCTACCTGAAAGGAGGAGACAACTTGGGTAGAAGATGCCACGCTTCAGCCTTGGGCTTTGCAGTCTGGGACAGCAGCAGTTTCTGACACAAACGGGGCTGTTCTGGGGGGTGGGGGCGGGGGGGCCTTACGCAAGTGTGAGTAACTGGCAGGCAGGCAGCTGTGCCCTGGGCTGTCTTACGTACAGGCCCAGCAAAAGAGCCTGAGTTTGCTCCGGCGGGAGAGCATCTCCCACTGCCCCAAAGGCTTCTGGAGATTTGGGATTATTGGGATTGAACAACACGGTGCAAACACCGCCAACAGCGGGTGCCTCCCCTGCCTCAGCGCTTGCTGACGTGCCAGGACCGAGAGGTGGAAAAACACTGCCGGTGGGAGGGCCGGGACCTGCTGAGTCCTTGGCATCCCCGAGGAGTGCTCCTGCCAATGCCACCTGCTCCCTGCTCACGTGGCAGCGGCCCTGGGTGCTGCCTGCGGCCCCGGCGCCTGTGAGGGGCAAGGCTGATGGCACTGTGGCGGAGGGGTGGCCGGGTCTTTCCACCCCACATGCATCCTCAGCCGGAGCAGGCAGCCCGGAGGCAGGCTGTGGCCAAGGTTAGCTGCCTCCCAAGCCTTGTGCTTTTTCCTTCAGTTTCTATGGCTGGGCTCCAATTCAAACATGGCTGGGAACACATTTGCCCCGGCTCTTGCAGAACTGTTCTTTCGCTGTCCCCCTGCTGCTGCCTGCATTGCCACCTCCAGAAACCTGCTCTGCTTTTTATAAAGCTGCTGAAGAATGAAGCTTGCAGCCCCCAGCCCCAAGACACCCCGGTGAAGGGGAAGCCCTGGCCAGCACACATGGTGCTTTTGAGTCATACCGGTCAGTGAGGGGCCAATTTGTGCTTGGCCATTGCCAGTGGCAAAGGTGAGTCCAGCATGGTAAGTGCATGTGCTGGGGGTGGGGGTGGGGTGGGGGAGGGGAACGGGAACAGGCTATTTTATTTTTTGTCCCCAAGAATCCCTCAGAGACACAGCAGCAGGTTAGGAAAAGGAAATCTCTGCAAAGAAGGTTCAGAGCCAACTTTTGACACTTCGCTTTAAGGGCAGGGAATGGTGCAGGTGGAGGCGTAAGGGAACTTGCTCCCTCTTCCCCCAATGCTGAGGAGGCATTTGTGGTCCCCGTGTTATTCCGCAGTTGCAGAGACCTACTTGAAGGGTTTTCTTGCCTATTTTTGTTGGCCTCGCACAGCCTGCCATGCCGCCAGTGCAGCCTGACTGCTGAAGGAAGCAGATCTGCAGGAGGGAGTGTGTCCCTCCCACTTGGCAGGGTGTTTCCACCAAGGACAAAGTTTTCCTTCGAGTGAATCAGCCAGAAACTGCTTGTAAGTGCAGCTGGGGCTTTCATTGGGGAAAAAAAAACAAAAACAAAAACCAAAACCAAACCCAAAATGACCCACACAAAGTGATGTGTAGGGAGAGCAATGGGCGATGTTGCCGCAGCAGGAAATACTGCTTTCATGGGCCTCGGTTGCAGAGCTCGGAAAATTCATGCAAGGGCCAAGTCCAGCTTCCCTCAGCAACAGGTGCTTTTGCATTTCCTGATCTTCCTGCGGTCAGGCTCAGTGTCAACATGTGCTGCTCTGGGCTCCCACAGAGGCCTGAGCAACATCACAGCAGGCCTTGGTCGCCTTTCCGATATCTACTGGGGTCACCCTCCATCCCTGCCTGTGCCCAGCCACAGCCAGGAGGACGTATTGGCATCACCCGTGGAGCCACACACAATGCATGGGGCAAGTGAGGGGCCGTGGGCACAGAGGAAAACCAGGAGGGAACCAGAGACCCCACCTGCCAGGGGAGCACTGGTGTTTGCATCCTTGGGGGAACAGACTGGCAGCACAGCGTAGAACACGAGGGGGAGGAGCAGCAGAGGTGTCTGGAATACCATGACCATGAGCCAGGGAAGGACTGAGGAGCAGAGGGAAGGAGGACAACACCCCTGGGGACATCTGAGGTGTTTACACACAGGTGCAAACATCTCAGGAAGGTGAGGGAGGCTGGAACTCCCCTCTTCACCAGCCGGTGAAACGGTGCATGTTCCCGGTGACCCAGCATGCGTGGCAGCTGTGTAGGTCTCCTTCCTGGCCGGCACAGCCCAGCGTAACCTCCCTGTCCCTGCCTGGCTCCCTGCTTGTCACACACACAATCATCTGACTCTCCCTCTGGGCTGGTCCTGACACAGTGGGTCCTCTCTGGGGACACTGCCAGCTGTCACAGGGTGCCCGAGCACATCACTGTCATTGCCTCCAGCACAGACAGGGAGACACCAAAACTCAGGGAGAGGCCATGGCTTCACCACACAGGGAGCATGAGCGCCGGGACTAGCACCCATCGGTCTCCTGCCACCTCATGCTGATCCCACCAGCGCTGGGAGCTGCTCCAAATGGGAAAGGAGATGATGTGGAGGGACAGGATGCAAACACACTGCAGGAGGACAACTTATCTCTTGCAGCCATGCCATTGCCAGCCATCCACTGGGGAAGGGACAGGGCTTGACAAACCCAGACAAAAATAGGATCCAAGAAAACAAACCCCGAAAGGCACAGGTGGGCTGTGATGCTGGGAGGCAGAGCCGAAGGTGCCCAGCACTGCCGAGGAAAGCAGTCTCGCTACGTAAGCCGTCACTGTTGGACAGGGCACTGAATGCTATAACCTACAGCTTAAGTGCTAACACGTCAGCACGGGGAACCACAAATTGCTGATTTTTGGAAACATAAGCAAAGGAACTTTCCTATATTGCAGTTCATAAATCATAGCACAGATCAAGTATATAAAACCATGCAAGAGAGACCTCACTTGGTCCTTCAAACTAGAAACTTGGCCACTGAGACTAACTTTGTTGACACAAAGCCAGCTAAGAAGGATTATTTTATTCTGATAAGACTTTATTTTTAAGCTTGGAGTTATTCCCTTCTCCAAAGGCACAGTGTTCTTTGAAAAATACTATTTTCCTCCATGGAGATACTTGTTCTGGGAATTTTTAGACCACCAGTGCACATAAGTAGAAACCTTCCCAAAGTCAATGGTTACAGAGGTGATAGTGGGGACTGCAACAGCTCCATAGGAAGCAGAGAGTAATACAGCATCTAACCAGCAGGTACCCTGTCAAAGTCATATTAGACTGGTACTTATTGCAAGAGAAAGCCACTGACCACATCTCTTTGTCACATACATATTCAGCGCACAGATAACATCATAGTTAAGGAGATTTTCCTGCTTTATATTTTTAAGGAAAAACTCCAAGCTTCTCAATGTGCACCTTAAAATGCTATGAAAGGACCTGATTCCATCCATCCTTGGCCCCAGTGTTTTATATTGTGGCGTGCCTGAGACCTGTGTGCTGACTCCTCTGAACATGCTGAGTAACTGCTAAGAGCTGCTGCAGGGACCCACGGCTCTTCCAGCAGCACCCGATTGATCTCTGACCCCTGTGACTGAGCTGTCTTGGAAAGCAGGATGAACTGGCTGAACGAGGTCTTCTGAGGACCACAACAGTAATCTGCAAAGCATCGCTAGGAAGTGGAGGTTTGTGTTAGTAACTGTGTGCTGACCTTTCTCTTGCCTGGCCTGTAGATCTGCATAGCCCAGAACCAGTTGGGGCTGGACACCTTCCTTTAACATACCTGGTGCATCCTGCAAAGTTGTGCAAGTGTCTTCCCCAGAGCTGCTCTGCCCACGTAGGGCTGCAAGAGCTGGTGGGAGTTGCACGTTATCCTGAGCAAGCCACAAAAGCAAGCCCACAGCATCACACCGGAGAAGTCTCAATGTTGCCTCAATGGTGCAGCAAAGCTTCCCGCAGGTGGCTGAAGGTGCCTTTTGGTTTCCACAGCTTGGGAGGTAAAAGGGGGTGTTGATGTGTTTGCCTGATTGAAAAGCCCCACTGATTTTATCCCGTGAGGCTTGTTGACCTCAACAGAATTAGGTACAGGGAACTGGCTATGATGTCACAAATTAAAAATCTTCCCCAGGTATTTTTCTGTGATACAGCTCTGTTGAGGAAAGTACGATTAGCAAGAAGGGCCCCCATTTACTGTCTTTAATTTTGCCCCCTCTCTCTGTAAGGTCTGCAGACAGAAAATGGTCCCCATCACAGGCTGTGCCACTGCCCTGCCAGCTGGATGCACAGGGAGCTTTTCCTCTCCTCCTGTCACCCTCTTCACCTGAAGATCTTGGGAGGGGAATTAGTAACAGCTGCTCCTAGAGGGAGCCACGATTCCTCCTGGAGGTAATTGTCACTTGGCAGAATGTTACTCACCTTGTAGTGGCAGTGGCTGACTTCCCAGGCTCTGCCACTGGCAAAGCAGGCTGCAGGGCCATGGCTCTCCACCTCCCAGCCACTCAAAAGCCTCCTGCCCAGGGGCACAGCTAGCTTCACTCCTGCCTGGAGCCTGTCCTCCCAAAGTATTTGCTTGTGCTGGGTGTATGCCGGCCTCTTCACACCTTGCCGAGCAAAGCAGGTTGGACCTCAGGGAGTTAAACGCTCCTGCTGGCCCGCAGCTGAGTTTGTCTGCTCTGCCTTGCAGATGCTCTTCACCAAGCGAACTGGAAAGGAAGGTGAACGGATGCAACTGCATCTCTATAATGTTTGTCATTACACGCATCTGCTGCCAGAGGCTGTAGGAAGACCCCAAGAGTGTGGAAGGGTTCCCCAACTCTCTGGCTATGATACCAGCTGGTGCCACCATGGATGCTGGTATTTCCCAGGTGGGAGCTCATCCACCTGGGGAACTTGGGAAGCACCCTTCTCTAGAGCCCCAGCCTTCTTTCCCTTGCCTCTCTATCTTCATTGCTCCAAGGGATTATTTACCCTAAATGCTGTGGCCTGATCCTGGGAGCAAAAAGCAGCCAGCAGGAGGGTGCAAGGGAGAGTTCTGCCACCAGTGAGAAGCCATATGTCTCCTTATAGCACCTTTGCCTCCTGCTGGACCCATTCCCCCTGTGTCATTTACCTGTGATCAGCTGATCCCCCTTTTTCCCCCTCCACAGCTCCTCCCGGTCTTCTCCACTTCCCACACATGCCTTGTCTGTCTGGCAATGGCTGCCCTCCATGCAACAAAACAGCATTTGCAAAAATATCTGCACGACACATAGCTGTGGGAGCTCATCGCTGCATTGTAGTGCCGAGGGCTTCAAGCACAGCGAGAGTGCCGGCTGCATACTGACACATCTTGGAGCAGTTGACTTGGCCGGCAGAGGCGTCCCAGCTCTGTTAGTGCTGCTGCAATAGCCCAATTAGCAGTTCAGGTGTTGCCACAGTCTTTGGCTATGGCCCAAGAGCTAATGACAGAGCAGGTGGCAGGTGCGAGGATTGCAGAAGAGTGGCTGGAGAGGAGCTCATTCTGAACAGCTTGTTGAGACCAGTCTTTGCTGACCAGCTGGGATGATGGGTTTTGCAAGGTGGATTCCTGCTTTGTGGAAATCTCCAAATCACCCTTCAGCCTTTTAAAGATGCTGCAGCTGCATTTGGCTCTGCCACCCCTCCCAGGATGTCCAAAATTATATTGGGATTACTGGAGTGACCATACCCATGACCGCTGGTTTGCAACACGATGATAGAGGGGCATCAATGTAATTGTCTAATGAAAGACAGCTTTGTCTTACTGAATTCCTGTGCTGAGGCTCTTAGGAACTACTGACCCCAAAGCAAAGCTGTGGAGGGAAGCTGGGAACGAGAAGAGGAAAGCCTGAAGCATGGTGGTAGAAACTCTGTAGAATTGTAGAGGCAGTGTAGAGAAGAACGTGCAACTTGACACGCAACAAGAGCTTGAGGAGATTTTTTCCAAGCGAGTTGAAGAACTGGTTAAAAAGAGGCTTAGAGCTATACAACCAAAGAAGCTGTTGATGCAGTTTGACTCCTGCTGTGCTTACAGAAGCAGGAGTTTGTACATTCTTTGTAGGCAAACAGGATTATGTCAAACTACCTAATGCCATCATTCACTTCGCTTACTAATGGAAACACTGAGTACAGGCTAATTGCTCAAGCCAAAAGGGAGGCAGGTTTTTGTGATCACCACGCTGTTATCTACGAGTACAAACTGCTCCTGCAGTGCTCTGTATAAAGCAGGAATACAGACACAGCTCTGCTTGCTTACGCACACAGAAGAGTTAGGATACATGGACCCTCTGCATCTTTTCAGCCCCCAGCTCTTGTCATTGCTGTCCTTCCCCAGGGCCTGCTTCTGCTTCTGTTGCACTCAATATCAGAGTTGACTTCAGTGGCAGCATTTTGGCTCTTGGGTGTCAGCCCCTAAGTGGGCTGCAAAGAAAAGGAGCCAAAAGGTCTGCTTTTGGGTCTGTGTCCCCTATGTTGATGCTTTTTTCCCCCAATGGCTCCAAAAGCACCTTCAAGATGACCCGCTGCTGCTGAAATACAGCCCTATCTTGAAAAGACCTCTGTGACAGTGGGTGTCAAGGCAGCCATTTTGTACTAATAACAATAATTTTGTACTAATACTGTGTTGCAGTAGGGAAGACAGAAATGACTAATTAAAATGTTGGGGAGATAGTCAAGTCATGAGAGCATTACTCAAGTGCAATTTAGCTGGGAAGCTGCAATTCACAGCTCTGCTATTACAAAAATACCACAGGACTTAATTCACCAGACATCGTCGTCAAGGTATCACGTTATCATCCCACCTGGAAACAGCTCCAGGCTACCCACCACGAAGCCCGGGCACTGGGTCAGAGCCATCCACAGAGAGTGGCCCAGGCTCCCAAGTGATTGGTGCCTTTTCCAGCAACCATCATTTTTTCTACCCTAATACCAGGCAGGCCCAAGATGTCTCTCAGCTTGCCAACAGGCTCATAGCTCAGTGTGGCCTTGCTTAAGATCAGGGTAACACTATCATCAATGGGAAGCAGAATCCTGAAGTTCCACGGTTCCTCACATAAGTACTTCTTCATGCTTCACGTATCATTTTGCAACTGTTGCTCTCTGTCCTGAGCCTCCTCCAGATTCTCTAATGAAGATGATGAAACTACTTCATAGCGAAGGGAAAGATCCAAAAGAACAGCTTGGTGCTTGTTAGCTGGGGGCTAGGCCAGGCTCGGAGTGGACTCTACATACCCCTGAGTGCATCCCATCACCGCAGTGAAGGTCCCGAGGTGTGCAGGGGGCTGCAGTACATGGACTTCGGGTAGCAGAGAAAAGAAACAGGCCATAAACATCAGCAGCCTCTAAGGGCCTGATGCAGATTAACGGGAGAGCTAGTGCACAAAGCGTGTGTCTTAGGAGCTATGATCCCTCCCCTGCTGTGTCAGTCCCGGCCTTTACAGCTGTAGCAATAAGTAGTGGAGGCCTAGTGTAGTGGAGCTGCGTGGGAAGGAGGGCTTAGCTGAGAGAGGTTTGAGCTGCAGATGGGCTTGGTGCCCACGGTCCTGGGTAGAAATGGTGTTTGGGGCTGTAATCTGGTTTGTAGGAGTTGGAGAGCTCTTACTGACAGCTCCGGCACTGCTTTGTTTGGTGGCCGCCACTGACTGGTGAATGAAGAGAGAGAGACATGAGGCAGTGGGGGGAGAGGGAAAAGAACAAGGAAGAGGACAGAGCAAAAGAAATTCAAAGATCAAAGTCTAGCCAAAAGAAAAATTAAGCCTAGAAGGCAAAGATGGAGGGAGGAGAAATCAAGGAGTAACACAAAGGGAGAGATGGAAGAGAGACAACAGGCCGGAAAATGGAGGCAGGAAGGAGCTGGGCATGAAGGGATCAACAGCTCCCATATCTGGCACATTTCTTTCCTGCTGTTGCTGTCTTGGAAAAGAGAAGCCTGTTTTTTTCTGGAAATGCTTCATGAGCAATTAGCTCTAATACCTTCCCTGATAACTCTTGTGATGCCTTGAAGCTAAATGACATATGTTACAGGAGAGAAAAGTGATCTTGTGTGGGCTCGAGGAGTCATCGCACCCTGGTGAAAGACGTTCCCTGAGAGGTTAACGCAGGGCCAGGCATGCGCAAGATCCAGCAGAAGAGGCCAGGCTCTGGGTAAAGGCAGTTTCGGTCCCACAGGGGACACGGTCCAAAGGAAGGGAAAGTTGTGGATGCATCCTGGCAGCTCAGTGCTTTGCAACCAGTGAGATGCAGTGCTCTGCAACCCTGTGCTTTTGCTGCCCCAGATGAGGAGACTGCAGGTGCTTCCCCTGCTCTGGGCACTTTCATGAGCAGGCACAGCTGAGGTCTTCCATCTAGCTGGCCTACATGTGGTGCCCCTGCAAAACTCCGCTCTGCTTTCTCAGCTCCTCGTGCTGACTGCCAATGCAGATGTCACACTCACCAGTGACACCTCCTTTTCGAGACACCAGAAATGCCCAGTCTTGCCTCAGCTTGGCCAGCAGCAACTCCTCAAACCTCCTGCCAGGGCACAAGGCGAAGGGCTGGCATTTGTTACTACCTCTCCTCAGAGGGGCAGGCCGGGGTGGCTGTGGCGAGGCTCAGCCTAAGCGCAGTATGTGCCCGGGACCTCAGTCGGTGCCAGCAGGCTGCAGGGGGAGAATGAGCTTCCCTGAGCCTGGACTCATTCATAGGCCCGCGGCCTTGCAGCGGGTCCAGCCGAGTGATGCAGAGCCAGGGAGGACATACACTGGGACTTACTCATTGCTCTGGGATGTCAGTCCTAATGGAAAACAGCAGGGAGTTGTTATAATATGCCATAAATATTTACTACCTAAGACAACCATTTCCCCAACAGCTGGTAGAAGTCCACAGCTGCCTGAAGTGTCGGGGTTGGACTCTGGCTCCTGCTCTGGCACCAGGAGATCCCAAGCACCATCCCAGCACCATCCCGGCGGCTCCGGTTCATGAACCAGCCGCAGGCCTGCTGAGGCCCTGGGCAACAGCAGTCACCTCCTGTGAAGCACGGTTGGCTTGTGGCTATGGAAATAGCTCGGCATTGTTTGGGAGTGGGATGAGCTGCATTGTTCTCCCCACCAGCGGGGGGGCTGCGGAGAAATGTCACACTGGTGTCCCTTTGCTGCAGGAGAAGCTGACCGGGTCTCAGCCCTTCTTCCAGTGGCCAGCCCTCTGCGTGTGAACCCTGGGATCTGACTGCGCTTTCCGTCTCAGCCTGCGTAGCACTGGCACGTGGCTAGCGCTCAGAAGACACACTTTAAATAACCACACCACGATGACTCATGCCTTACCCAAGGCAGTCTGGCTGCTGGCGTATGAAGCACGAAAGCCAGTGATCTTTGGAAGAAGAGAGGATCCTACAGCGAACAGACATATGGCTCAGTTCCTGGCCAGAAGGTGGGAGGGGTGGAAGTGTTCCTAGATGAGATAGGCTGGGAGGCTGAGGCTCGCAGGTGCAGAGTGGCAGCCTCCCCACCACTGCCCAGCTCTGTCCCCCTGACCTGCTGCCACATGCGCAGCCCCTTGTGTCTGAAATTTCCACGAGTCAGCAGTTTTTGGAACCGGGGAGGCTCAGGGAGGTAGGGAAAAGGCATGTGGGAGCAGTGCCCGAGCCCAGTGCAGCTGACACGGGAGGACGTGGAATGTTCTTTTGCCCTTTGCAGCATTTGGCCTGTAGCACTGAGGAAGCAGACAAGGATAGGCAATCCTGACGGGTCTGACAGACCCTCACCTTTCCCTCAGGCACTTGAATCATCCTTCACCTCCCCAGCCCCCACTTGGTGTAACCTTCTCACCCTGGCTCCCTTTCAAAACTCTCCCCATCCACTCAGACCCCCTCCTCACATCAGCTCCCCTCAGCACTGTCCCTCCCTGTACCGCCTGTCCCTCTCCTCCTCCTCTAGACCTGTCCTCCCACTCTCCCCAGTTTCTAATCCTCCTGGGGAGCTGCTCTGCAACCCCCGTCTTCCTCCTGGTGTCACCTCTGCACCCCTCCTCCTCCACTGCCTGTGTCCACATCTTCCCCTCTAGCAAACCGTCCCCCCTGGGGACCTACTGTGGCTTGTCCCACAGCCCTCCTACTGTGGCATGTCCCACAGCCCTCCCCACAGCCCCCAACCCCTTCCCACAGCCCTTTGCCCCAGAAGCCCTGCAGCGGCTCCGCAGCTCCTGCCAGCAGCCCGCACTGAGAGGCCAGCCTTCGCCTTCGGGTTGCGCCGTGCTCTCCCTCGCCTCCTCCCCAACCCGTGGCTGGGGCTGGGTTGCCCCTGCCAGCCACACGCTGCCTTCCCCAGCCCGCAGGCTGCTTCCAGGGCCCAGGCACTGGGAGCTGCTCGTTGGCTTTGGCAGAGCAGCATAAATGTCACACGTCCCTGCCTGTTCCCAGCCTGAAGCAATGCCCACATGTCTCCCATTACGTAAGGCGTAGTGTGTGCAGGAGCTGGGAGGCCTCAGGCTCACTTACGTACCATGAATGACAGCTGCAAAATCGAGAAGGGTACTATTTTTAAATCTCCCCCCCTCCCTCCTTCTCCAGCTTTTCCCCACAGCCCCAGCCAAGCTATGTGGATGTCCAGCCCGTGGGGGCAACCGGTACTGCTGGGCTCTGCCAGATTGGTGCTGAGCAATGCTTTTCCCACAGAGAGACATGCAGCGCCTTAGCACGGGGCTGGTGGTACCTGGAGGACACGTCCTTTCCCAGCCCTCTTTACCCATCAGCAATCCCCTGACACCGTCTCCTTCACCTCCCATGGCCCTGCTTGCTGGCAGGGCCTGCAGTGCCCCTTTCCTCCCCCCAGCCTCTCCCTGTAACTTTAGAAAGGTCGCTCCCTCCTCCTTGAGCCACAGGGTTATTGCAGTTCCTCGGAGCAGAGCGGAAGGGATCTCGAGGAGGAAAAAAACTACCTTCTCCTACATAAATGTGATACCCCAGGAGCACCCTGTCCATCAGAGCAAGGGCAAGAGACAGATGGTGTGGATCAGGGGACTGCACAATGTCGCTTCTCCCACTGAATGCTGCCGGCACAGGGACTGGCAGGAGAGGGGCAGGGCAGGTGGGGAGCTGGCTAGGACAGAGGCAGTGCTGGTGACGGGGAAAGGAAAGTTGTCAAAACAGGCAGTGTTTTGCCCCAGAATGCTGTAAGACAGGCACCCCTCAAGCCTGGGCAATGGAAGACGACAGGCAGTGGGTGGACACTGCCCAAGTGGTGCCACTTTAGCTCTCTGAATAGAAAGGCACTCAGTTCAAGGGCATGTCCATCAAAGAATTGCCTGGAGGGACCAACAAGTATGAGATACCACTTCACCCGCCATGGTAGATGCTGCACCAGACATCCCTCCTCAGGAAGGATGGAGCTGACCTGCAGCACGTACAGAAGTGGCTTGTGAGCAGTCATTGTAAGTGTGCAACTTGTTTAAAACAGAAGAGGTTGAGGGGGAATAGGATCCATTCATCATAAATGCATGCTAGGGCAAAAGTCTAATTTGTTCTCCTAGAAGCTCATCTGGATCACAAACATATTTAGACTTAAAATTAGAAAGAAGTTCCTAGCCAGCCATGGTATAAACTTCTGCAACAGCTTGTCAGGCTGGAAGGTGGGCAGAAGAAGCCTAATTTGGTAAAAGATCCAGCCGGCTGGTAGTCACTGCACGGCAGGAGGGGAGGGAGCCCAGAATAAGCCATACACAGGTCTGAAATAAAGCTTGCAAATCATGTCCCCGAGCTGGTGCCCGGAGGGCTTGGTACAGAGCTGAAACCTCAGTGTGTTGCATCCTCATTAGGTTGCATATTATTAATCTTCTGCTTCAGGATCCTCCCAGATCTTTGATGAGGCAAGGAAGAGGTCACCTCTTTTCCTTCTGGGTTTTTAAGAAATTCTTTCATTTCCTTCATCTCTGCAAGCTCTCCGGCCAGGGTTAGCCGCAGGGTCGGGGTGAGGCAGGGAGGAGGAATGGGGCCACTCCTGCTCTTCTTAGTCATGTTTTGGGCATGTTGGGTTGCCTTGCTCAGGAGCTCTGGAGCCAGGAGGGCATTTTCCTCAGGCATGGTGCGTGGGGACAACCTGGGAGCTCGAGTTGCGGGAAGCAATGCCCTTCTGGGACTCCTTGGCTGTATTTTCCCTGTTGGAGGAGCTCGGGGAAAGCTGGAGCCACCTTCTCCCTCTCCCACTCGCTCCCTCTGCCGCGTTCCCGTCTTCAAGCTTCTCTGGAGCTTCCCCGCAGGAACTGAGAGGGTGCCTGCAGGCCGGGGTGGCCAGGGCAGACCCGGGGTGCTCCCTGTGTGCCTTGACTTGGGCACTTCGCTGTGGTGCGTGCAGATGGGAAGGACAGGAGGGAAAAGTCCCAGCCCCTTACGTTTTCAAGTGGCACGGAGCCCACAGAGCCACGACAAAGATCCTCAGCCCTCTGACCGGCGCACCAGCGAGTTTTGCGTGTTCCATGTGTGTGTGTGTGTGTGTCCCCAGCGCCGGGGCAGAGCTGCCCTGGGGCGGGGGTCCCGGTTAGGGCTGCGGGGAGCCGTCAGGTCCCTCAGCGGGAGCGTTGACGGGACCCCAGTCGCCGGCGGGTCCGTGCGGTGCGCGCTGCCGCAGCGCCACCTGGCGGCGACCGTTGGAAGGACGCTCGGTGGGCCGGGGCGGTGCGGCGCGGTGCTGCCGGGGGTGGTGCGATGCTACCGGGGCGGTGCGACCGCACCGCCCCGGCAGCATCGCACCACCCCCGGCAGCACCGCGCCGCACCGCCCCGAGCCCCGGTCCCGCAGCCACTGCTTCTCACAGTGCCTGTGGTTGTCTTCGAAAGCAGCGTAAACACAAAGCAAGTTTTCCTTCGGAAAACGGGGACTGCGAGCAGCGGAACCCTCCAGCAGCGCTGCCCGAAGGCAGCACCCCCCAGGGGCTCTGTTCCTAGCCCTGGGCTCTGTCCCTAGCCCTGGGCTCCGATGGACGCCAGCTTTCCGCCCGAGCGGGAGGCCACCCTCCCCACCAAACAGTGCCACGCCACGGCAAACACGACATGCATCCCTTCCCAGGAGCCATTTCGGTAGCGCAGAGTAGTGACATGTCCTTGTGGCAGATGACATTAAGGTATCCGTGAACTCACAAACATCTCTCACGCCTGGACAATTAGCACATTCCCTATGTCACCCACTCCAGGATTTAGTACATCTTCAAGTTAACGATATTAACATATCTCCCGCCTGGACAATTAGCACACTCCCTATGTCACCCGTTCAAGGATTTAGTACATCCTCAAGTAACAATAAGGGTCTCTTTATACAAACATGGGCACACCGTTCTTTAAATAAATCCTATAAGGCTCATTATTCAAAAGCTACTCGTAGTCACATGTCCCAAGCTCTGCGAGTGTCCCGATCTCAGCCTGATGGGGCTGGCGCTGCAGCATGTGGCAGTTCCCGGTTGCCCAGAAGGGACGTGCAGCAGGTCCCCAGACCTCGTGTCCTGCAGTAGTTTTGCAGCTTGGTGAAGCCAGCCTTACCTGCGGGGTGAGGAGGATTTGGAAACGGCACCTTCTCCTGGGCTGCAGGCAGGACACTGGAGCACCCATTGCTTGCTGGATTGAGGCAGTATGTGGATCTAGGAGAACGTGAGGAGGCTGTTTCCCCTCAAATTATGTGTTTTACATTTATAGATAGCATTTAAAGCCTTGGAAGCAAATACACAACCTGCAGGACAAAATGAACGCCTTGGCTGACTGCTGACAAAGGCTGGGGCAGCTGCTGTTCGGGAGCTACAGGCAACGCCTCAAGCCCAAGCAGGCGGAGAAGCACTGTGGCACGGGATGCACCCCAGCACGAAGCCTGGAGCTGAGCTGGGCAGGTGTGTGGCCTGTTGCCACCACACTGCCACCATGGAACACGCACACAATCTGGCTCAAAGGGTTGCTGCTCCTGGGTTCAACCAGGGGTGGGGTGCTGAGCCCGCTCTTGCAAGCTGGAAGCATGTTTCAGGATTAAAGCATTCAAAAGCCGGTTTTGACCATAAACTTGCGATCAAGCACAAGAGGGGTAAGGTACGTGAACTCGCCTCTTGCCACATTTGGAATATTGCCAGCACCTTTCCACTCTACTCTGCCTAGCTACCGCCCAAGCCAGCCTTTTCTGCCTCCTCCCCTTTCCAGAGGGGAGGAAGGCTGGTCCCACAGTGCCCTTTGGCAATTATTTTCCAGGGACACACCACCCAAGTCTACCTTACCTTTACCGCCAGGTAGTGGCTCGACTCCTCACACTCGGCTTGCTCCCATTCCCTTCCGTGTCCCTCAGTCCCCAGAAGCCTGCTCAGGTGTTCACGGATCTCCCTTCCCACCTCCCCTCCCAGCATGACAGGCTGGACAACTGGGGCAGGGCAGATAACAGCCTCTTGCTCCAAAGCCTCTACAAAATGGCATCTCTAGCCCCACTCTGTCCCCTGCTTCCAGGACAGGAGAGGAACTTCAGTGTCATACTGCGGGCACGGGCTATGCTGGCTGGTGGGTCTCCTTTATACACAGGATCTCCAGCAACATCTGACCCATATCTATAAGCTGGGACTTCCACCCTGTTGCAGGTCCTGCTGCTTCCCCAGGCACCGCAGCAGGCTGCCTCCCAGCTTTGCACGTCAGCAGAGAAGGCGCTCGCCTGCTCTTCAGTCACCTCCATTCCTTCTTGCTTGAACAGTCACACCGGGCTACAGTGCCATGGGATGCCTGAAGGGGAATTCAGGGGCAAGTAGCAGCTGAAACCACTTTTGCAACCTGGTCGCCCCACAGCCAGAGCCTCTCAAAGCTCAACAGTCTTCTCAGAATTGTATCACCTGAAAGACACATAAAACACTTAAAAAGTTTTCTCAAAGGCCATGCCTAGCCAACAACCGCAATCAACAGCAAGCAAAGCCTGAGAAGAGTTTGGTGGATGCAACTCTTGCACATTTCTCAGCTAAGGCACTCCAGTTGTTGCTACACAGCACTTACAAACCAAACAGGAGACAAATCCATTCCCCACTCTTCTGTGGATCTGGTTAGCCAGGAGTAACAAAAACGAGTAGAAATGCATTTGAAGTCCTAAGGTCAGCAGGTCCCCCCCAACACACAGCAGGAAGGAGGCCGAGTAAGAGGTTGCCATTTCTTCCATTGCCATCTTTCAGATCACTAACGGCCGCACAATTTCCTGAAGGGAACTGGTACTATAATGTGCAGTTAGCACATTTATAAACTTGCTCCCCACCCAAGAGAACATACAAGTTCCCTGAGAAGGCGGCACTTTGTGATGAATACTGGTGCTGTTGCCAGCTGCCATCGTGAAAAGGAAGATACCAAATATTCTCCGCTGATCCTACGTTAAGGCCATGCAACACCAGAAGAATACTGCCAACGCATCCTGGTACCCACTCTGTTTCTGCTGCGATACCTTGTTTTGGTCATGTCAAGTCCTTGGCCTTCAGTACATGGTACAGGTCAGGCCCCTCCCTCTAAATAAGTAGGGTTTTAGCTTTTATACACAAATTGCCAGGCCACTAATCACGCCATGTCTCTGGAAGATAACCAGAGACAAACAACTAATGGACGCTGAATTCTTCCTTCTGCAAAACCATATGAATTTATTTATTTATCCACTGTGGTAAGTTGCATATAGTCATTTCATACATACATTTCAAAAATATACCACTGAATGACCAGACACAGAATGCCAACCCAGTTTTCATAGGTCTTCTAGCACCTGGACTAGATACCTCCTCCTCAAATGTCAGAAAATGGTCACTGAGCGTCCATGTAGCCCTACTTGCAGCTGAATGAGAAATCCTAGCTTTCCCTCCTCCTCCTCTTTAGAATGTTATTTTCTTCCTACTGCCTGCCCCCCCAACCATACAAGATACCTTTTACAAAGAACCTTTTACAAAAGCAAAGAAGTGCACTTTCTAGATACGCTAAAATCCTTCAGATAAATTGAACCACCAGTGAACTCATTTTCCTCGAGAGCATGAGCCTTGGGTAGAAATATAACGGACTGTAAGAAGCAAAAGAAAGTGAACACAGCCTTCTCTGGAAGCTGTGCTTTCCAGTCAGATGCAGTGAATATACAGGAGACATACATTTCTTACCACATTGTTCTTCGCCTACCAGCTCTTGAAAAGCAAACAAACAAAGGAACCAACCAAGATTTAGGTCAAAAAATGGAAAGGCATGGAGAAAGCTGTCCTTATGGTCAAAACTTATTTACTCTAAACTTTACTTCTTCCCATGAAATAAACAATTCCGATTATTTTGTGGATGTTGTAGGCCCCAAAGTAATAGACAAAGCAAGGTCCAAGTGTCTGTGGCTGACTAGTAGTTCTCAAGATTTCTCCCCCTACCTGAAAGAGCTCGACCTAGAGTCATTACAGGACAAGTGCAAAACCTTGCAAAGTTATTTTCTGGATTAGTTAACTTTTAAGAAAAATGTGGGGAATTGTATGCCTGTTAACTGCACACCTAACAGTTCACAAACTGGAAATGCACAGCAAGAACCTAATCCTAAAAGGTGATCAGCTGCTTTAGCATCTACCAGCTTCAATGCAAAGTGAAGGTGTAACGCTGGCAGTTGAGGTGTACAGGGCACAGTATGCTATATAGAGAACAAAACTACTGGATCTCAGCATAGTGGAATATACATTTTATTTCTTAAAAAGGAAGGGTACTAACAGAATTTAATACAGTCAAAATTTTACATTTTAAACAAAAGCTTTTCTTTTTCTTAAAAACCAGTTATGAGCAGAGAGGTGAGAGGATTTAAACTACTCACAAAATCCAAGCCGAAGACTTTGAGAATTCAAATCTGTGGTTTATACATTTAAAAAAGTGTAATAAATGGAAATATAAAATAATACCAACTCTGCAACAGTGAAATGCCCTTTCCTCATTAGATTGCTGTTTAAGCACCTTTATTTTCACCATCAGCTGCCAGGAGCATGTAGGTTTATGTACAAAATAAGCAGTTTGGGACAAAAGATCCTTATATAAATTAAAACCGTTTATGGCAATACAATTTTACCCAGCCGCTTTACAATCTTTATTATCTCTTTCACTTCTATAGAATCTTTCAGTCAGGATGATCTCAAATGCACTTGATGGACCGCTTCAAAAAGCGGCTACATTTACAGGAATTATATAGACAACCTCAAGGAGTAAACATCCAAGAGATTAAACAACTTCACAAGCAGTAAAACTAAGATCAGATTTATATCTTATATAAATACTGTGCAGATTTATCATCCATCCCACTGAACCAATGGGACAGATCAGTGTCACACCTGAAGCAAAAAAAAAAAAACCACCAAAAAAACTTTTACCCAAGAGGCAACAGAACTTCAGGCCAAAACAGGAGTTCCCTCAATCTACCTAGTTAAAAACTGTATGTCCCTGAAAAAGCTTTACAGGGATAGAGTTTTCTGAATAATCTGCACACATGCTTAACTGTTTCATAGCTATTTTACAGCCTAGAGATACTGAGATGGGAAGAAAAAAAAAGTAGAAGAAAAAACAAAGCTACAGAGATGCCACCATCTCTGCCCACTGCAAAAGATGTTGTGGCTTTGTCATTTATGGAACACTGCAGATGCAGCCATTACCAGAGAGGACCAGTACAGCATTAAAGACAAAGAAGTTATGTTGTGGCTGCAGAAAGTGTCATCACAAGCTAGTATCTTTAGATGAAGGCAAATAGATCAATCTCACTTTCTCCCCAAAACCCAAGTGTTCACATTTCCTAGCAGACTGCTTGTGATTCTCACTCCACTGTTGTTTTTAACATGAGATAGCAGAGGTCATGAAAGCTGATGAAAGTTCCAGCTGTGCAGCATTCAGTGAACACGTACTCAGCAAAACCTCAGGTCACTTTCTCTCTCTCTCTCCACACCACAACAGGATACTTGTGTCGTCTATGTACACAATAGAACTAATAAAGATGCAGACTATCTAGGTTAGGTTACAAATGAGTTTCAGCAACACTCGTGTTTCATTGCAACTTGCTGCAGTCTGGCTGAAAGGTAGAGACAGATCTGTTTGAGCCAAAAGAGAACAGTTTAAAAAACACACACATACACAAAACCCCCAACCAACCTTAGTTTTCCTCAATCACTAAGCTTTACAAATAATTTAATATTGCCACCTTCCAAGTGCTACTCAGAAACAACAGATCCACTGTCCAGCTAACGGGATGGGAAGAATTACAGTTATAAATGGAATCAGTGGCCACTGTTAAAGAAAGACTAGAAGAGAATTCATTCCCACAAATTCCCAGTTTCTCTGCTTAAGTAACTCAGTATTATTTTTAAAACATTTCTTGTTGATAGAAAGCATCACAACTAGACTAGAATTCCACAACATCAATCTTTGTTTTGATTTCTGTAGTTCTCTAGGAAAAAAAATAATCCCAAATCGAGCTACATGAAGCATTAACAATATTCAGGTATTACAATGGAAGCACTTATTTATTACTTCATAGAACAGATTAGTTTTAAAAGTGTATTTACATGTTCTACGTTATACAAAATACAGTATTCCAATAACCATGTTAATCACCATATTTCAGACAACTTCACATAAAAGTGCAGAGGATGCATCCATCCATGATCCTGGCCAGCAGCAAGCAGTCATCCACAGCATGACAGATGTGAGCTGCTGCTGTGCCCCCTCAAGAAAACAAATCCCACCATACCTTCCCACCGAGACATAGCTGCAGAGCTAAGAAAACATTCAGGCAGGTACACAAGCAAAGTTTGTTGAGACCCACAGACCAATATCACATGCCTTAATTTACTAGACATATGTGAAGCACTTTTTTTAATTTTTTTTTTTTTTTTTTAAACAGATGATGTACAGCAAAGGGCTTCTGCTCATGCCTTAGTTGGGAAAATGAAGTAGCAAGGGTTTTGGCTATGTAACAGGCACGCAAATTACATTGAATATAAACAGCCTTATAACTACAACTGATTGTGTATTAAGGACACAATTCTGCAGCTGACTGCCTGGGCAGAGCTCCACATTCAAGAACAGATCCTGCTAAGTCACATGGGTGCTCTACAGACACAGAGCTCATCCCATGCAGAAGTGACAGCAGAATTGAGGCCTTAAAATATTGGGGCCTCCGACAGTAATTTCCTCATGACACAGGACTATCAGTTGACATTGGCAGGTCAAGTCCCAGTGCAACAGCACCCTCATTTAAAGCAACAGGTATTTTTTCATGCCTTTCTGCATTAACTCTCCTCTTCCCTATCCATATATTCCTTCCACTTTCTTCTGTACTGTGGAAATGAGATCAAGAAAAGGAGATGCCCAAAACCTAAACAACTACATATCTTCTGTATGATGCTAAACTGAGGGGATCCAAATTGGCCTAAAATTGTAAACAGCGAAGCTTCAGTTTTAGCAATCTTGCTCAGGTCAGATTCATGCATCCCTATTCTCTTTCTGCTTTCATTCTTCACTCTCTTTGCCAAGTATCTATACACGCATCTTCCTCAAAGAATTCTTCTTCCCCTGTAGCTGCTTGAACTTTAAGAACTTTGCATTCCAAAAGCAGCTCACTAGGGGATCACATACTATCCAACTAAGAAAATACATTCTGTATGGCAAGTCTGCGTTATCACGAATAAACTCATTGTAATTTCTCCATCAGTATCTCCACAGAAGTTTAGTTAAACCTACTCTTTCCACCATTTTCCCAGCCTTTCATGGTGAACTTATCCATCTCCACTATATTACAGTGGCAGATATACAGATCAAAGTAATTATCTGAACTTCTAGAAAGCCAGCCAGTGTCTTGTAGAGCTACAAAGGCAAAACACTAGCATTAGCAAATGATTGTGCTGTTTATGGATTTAGATGAAGGTTGCCAAAAATGTAAGATCTATCCATTAAGACAAATTTGCATTTCTCACCTTGTGTTTAGCAGCTAAAACCACGAGGGTGAACAAAATCCTATCTGGATTTTGCAAAGATCCAAGATACCTCCATTTCCGCTAAAAATCAAGGCATCTGATCACAAGGAACAAAGCCCTGCTATGCTGAGGAGGCTTATAAGGCTGAAGCAGCAATATTCTCTTCTGTGCAAGTCCCTCACTTCTGCTGTCTACAAAAAAATATGTTTTCCACCCAAGTGGTTTTATTACAGTATTCCTAGAGCTGCTGGCCTTTCACTACACCTCCCAGCTTGAATTTAGTACAATTAGTAGCAGTCTTGCAGATAATACTGGAAGTGATTTTTACAGCTAGAACACCTTGGACTTTCAAAAGCACAGCAGGGAAGTGGAGAATTGTCAGAAAAGACAGTAAAAGTTACTAGAAGAACTGCAAAAATCCACTTTTTTTTTTTAAAAAAACAAACCAACAACATTTCTTCTCCCAGCACAAGTTTATAGCACACTACTTTTTCACCCTGTCCGTGCAGGGCAAAAGGAAAAAAAAAAAAGCAGAATCCAGATTATCTGAATATCAAAACTATCACTAACTGTAAATCAGCAAGTGCTGATTTACCAACATTACATACTGCAATCTGAGATCCATCCAATCTGATCCCAGCACAGAACCTTCTAGAGTAAAGCAAAGACATTCAATGACTTCAGCGCTTGCTAAAACTTTACGATAGCCACGCAAGAGTAAAGACTTTTTCCTGTGGGAGTTAGTGAGATCTTTGTTACTGGCTTCAGTGGGAACAGATCTTGGCAACAGGCAAAAGACTGAGCTTCTACGGAATTTTTAAACACAAAACTGCATTATTGTAAGAGATGTAACTGTGTAGTAGATTAGAAGACTATGTATGAAAGCAACACTGTATTAAATGTTGCACATCATTTATTCATAGCCTATTTCTTCTGTAGAATACAACACTCATTGCCCACAAATCTCATCAACAGTTTATGTATTTTCCAAGTTAGTACTGTGAAATGGCTGTTCTGTGTCAATCCACTTCCTAATGAACGTACAGCTGTGTCAAAACCTGCTCCCTTTACTGGCAATCCCTGCAGTGATGCTGAAAGGTGCACTCCCTTTATTCTCTCCCCCTGGAGATGGTCCCTTTAGGGCTGGAATGGGGTACATTGGCATCAAGCAGACTTATGGCCTCTACAGAGCATGTTCCAAGGCTAAAGAACTTCAAACTCATCAATTCAGCATCTTTTCACGTTCAAATTGAGCTAAAAGAGTATTGGTGGTCTTACAACCACTATGAAAACACACCCAAGTTGTCACGGATAGGATTGTCATCCTAGTCAAAGAAACAAGGTTATATAGTTAATAATTCTGAGAGGAACAGAGAGCTCTGAAGCAGTAAGATTAAATTCCTGAGACTGCAAAAACTGAGAAAGGAATTCAGCATTGCACATAATTTTTTGTCTGGCAATACCTACACTCCTTTAAATAGTTACTACCTTCTCATCTATCTTTAAAGATGTTGCCTCTTAAAAAAAATATATATTTCTCCAACTACAAAAGTTAAGCCGCACTCACTCTAAAGTGCAATTTTCCAGTTTTGCAACCTGTAGACACATGAATCCCAGAACGTGCAAATTTGCACTGTCGTACAGGGAAGCACAAGAGTTTTCCAACAGTCTTCTCTGAGAAAAGTATCTAATGAACATTCACTGTTAGTTTTCATTGTGTAGGCTTCTAACACAACGTGAAAAGTTAATAGAATTACACATAGTAATCTCACTGATGGAATATTTTGCTGTTAAAACAGCATGACATACTGCAAAATCAAATCCTGTATACAATATGTAAGTATTTAAAAGATATTCCTGAAGCAGTAAGGCAGCAAAGACCCAAAAGAAGGACTAGCAACTCCTCGCCCAGTTACAATATACCCTTTAGCTCTGTGATTTAAACAGGAAGCAGGACTTGCAAGGACAGCCATTCAAAACTAATTAGAAATTTACATATGATAAATGCAAGTAGAGTTGCTACGTTTACATGCTGTCAGGGCTGGTTGTTTGGTTTGGGTTTGTGGGTTTTTTGTTTTTCTGTTGGTTTTTTTTGGAATCCAAGGTTCAGCCTTTATCACCAAAATAAAACAACAAAAAACAGTAGAGACCAAAAATATCAGCCCAAATCAGCAATACTTGACACAGGTAAGATATGTGCTGATATTTCAGCAACATGGAGATAAACTATACATTTATTTGAAGAGAATACCCCAAGATTATCTCATCACTTTAAAATCCCAAATTAAAACAATATACTCATACTTTTGTTACTAGCAAAAAAGCTAAAAGCACCTTCTTGACTTCAGAACATGGTCCATTAAAAATAACAGGTCAATAACTACATATGCTCTTTACAAAGGTTATGCATTCTAGCTTTTTTATTATTTTTTTTTAAATGAAGTTTACATTAGCTGCTTCTTTGCACCTTTTTGCCTTTCTGCTCTATAATTGGGGGTGGAATCTCTTGGCTAAATGCAAAGTCAAAATACTCGTTCAACATGACAGTGTTGAGCTTTGCTGGTAACTAGTTGTGCCTCATAATTCCAGCACTTGTGCTTCTGAATGTTTTTCAAGATTATTTTTTGAGGTGTATGCTGTTTCTCACTCTCCAGGCATGAATACACTCCTGTCTTACAAGCTCCATTTTGGCTACAAGCATGGCCCTGTACTACTTTCCCAAGAATTAAATACTCTTTTTCTTCCTACACAGGTTTAGCTCTTAAGCTTCCTTAATACGAGTAGATCCTTGTTGCACTGATGAAACTCTTACAAAGTAGCTTCCACTTACTTCCTCCATCTTCTACACACAATAAACATCCTCACAACCTGTCCAAGCTCTCATCTACTCTCCCACAGCAGCACAAGGGTCTCGATACTTAAGCTGCCTGTTGTAACTGGGAAATCATTGGCTGTTTCAGTTTTATAAAACAGTTCTCATGTAGTTGAGACAGAAAATTTTAATATGGCTGCTAATATCAATTGTGTTGCTAGAGCTAATACTCATTTGGTCATTTCAGACTGCCAAGAGACATGGGGATCAGCAGCTCAGACTAGCACCTTTTCCATGATTGCTAAATTGTTAACAGAAGGATAGATTGTTTCAGTAAGATACCATAAAAGAAAGCAACCTTCATAAAAGAAACAAAGGAAAAGGTAGGTTACAGCAGTGGAGCAGGAAAGCAACCGAAGTGGTTTACTATTACGTGGGTCATTTGATAGAGGTTTACTACTACTCTTTGTATGGCACACTGTGGTGCTTTCTGGATTGTTTCAGTACATCTGCTCTACTTTTCTGCACTGGAAGTCTCACACATTGCAGACTGTTTTCCTCATGTCATTAATTCTGCACTCAGTACTCCACAAGACGCTACACTGTACCAGAAGTGAGCTGCAGTATTAAATAAAATTCATTCTACTGCAGGGAAAAATCTTAAAATATAGCAGTTCTTAATATATACAAACACTTTCATTGAAAACTCCCTGTTGTCCTCCACTTGAGCACCAAACCAAAGAGTCACTATTCACACAGGCTGTCAACAGACTTTGAGACATGAACTTTGAGAGTCTTGACAAAACCCCGGTAAGTAAGCTTATTGTAGTTCATAGTTACAGTGAGAAAGATAGATAAGAAAGCCATATACAGAATTAAGGAGACTTTGCACTTTACATCATGCCCAGCCCTGGGTAGTTCAGATGGGGTACTTGCAGGCAAGCAGGCAGGCAGGGTCATCGTCAGTTGTTTGTGTTGGGACACCTCATAGATTTCACTGCGCACTCTGAAGACTGGCGATTCATGTGTGCTTTTTAGTTTCTTTGTTTTTAAAAGTCTTTAAAGTTGCATCACTCGGAATCAGATAAGTCACTTTAAACAAAGCAAAGTGTTAAGTGTGACAATTTATTTATAACATACTTCCCACCATCACCACCACACACCACCCTGTGAAAAAAAAAAAAACCCTGCTGAAAAGGGTGACAATTTTTAGCATGTTTGAAAGAAATTAGACCAGCACTGCATCAAGAGCCACTCTAGTCAAATTAAGAGCATAACAGAGGGGGAGACAGTTCAAAGCATACATTTACTTTAAACATTCTGGATTCCTGACCCCGCTTCTCCTCACTTCCTTAAGAAGTCAACACACAATTGGTCTAAACTCATACCGATTTCCACACTGTTTAAAACACAAACTAGACAAGAAGTCTTTAGTATAGAAAAGAAACCCCAACGCTTTTTAAATATACTTTTCAGATTTCAATAGGGGAACTGGAAACTAGCCTAAACATCTTCTATCCCACATTGACTCCCTAATACAAATATCAGCCCAGGAAGCGTACCCTAAGAGTTCTGACACAGCCACTATCTTAAGATAGCTTCTCTTGTTAAGAGGACTTCTAGACATAGACTTCGTTAAAGCTTCTGGTTCTTGCAATTGTAGGTCATGTAGAAGGTCCCAACATCCCACAAAAATTTTTTTCTTTTACCACCACATACTGTTGAAGTAGTGCTTGGTGCTGAGAATGGATTAATTCCAAGAGGGCACGTCTTGTGTGCTAATTTTGAAACAGGAAACTTGCTGGAGAGAGAACCAGCAGGCATGGAGAGACCAGATATGCTGCTACACAGGACACAGTGAGGTAAACTGTTCATGTTTAGAGAGGGTGTAGCTTGTTCCATAGTGTTCACGAGGCAAAGGACCAAAACTCTTTCTCAAGCTCTTGTACAACAGGTAAGGTGCAGTAAAGTAACAGTGCCTGTTTGCTTCTTAAACAAAAAAAACTTCTTCCGAAGCATGAGGTACTGGCAATTCCTTAACAGACAGGACTCAAGGTTCTGCCTAATGAGCCAGACCTCTTTTTCTAAATCTCAGTTACTTCTCAGTTCAAGGGGGAAGTTCCTCTTCAGAAAAAAAAAAAAAAAAGGAGGGGTGGTGGTAGAAACACAGCCTAAAACCCAGAGCAAATTATTTTGTCCATATCTGTAAAGCGAGAGATCCCCCTACTGTT